>NC_055993.1:81131495-82461776 GCF_018446385.1 Zingiber officinale
ATGACCAAGCTCCCAGCTATTATCAGAAGATGCTCATGACTCCTGGGTACCTCCTTTCAAGCTCTAATCGATTCCGAAGAACAGAGATTGAATTCTGTAATTGCTTAACCTGATCGATTGATCAAATCAATCTAAGTATCGCTGTGGAATGAAGATCAGAATGACATCAGAAACTCCTGGGTACCTCCCTTCAAGTTTCGTTGGATGGTGAAATTCGTAGATCGAGAACCTCCCTCGATCTGGAATGCAGCAATGAACAGAATCCAAACTCGTGGATTGGGGTACCTCCCTCTATCCCTCTCTGACCTCAAATAATGAATGCCAGCAGCTCAGAGATCGCCCTCGGTGGAGAAGACTTGCTCTCGAATCTGGAATGGCGAACGAGAGCAACGGGGAAGAAGGTGAATAGTAGAAAAATCATGAGAAGAGAAAATGCCCAAAGCTCCCGGATCACTGTAGCTTCTCACGCCTTTAAAATAACTTCCAATCTGATCGGACAGTCTAGAATTCTTCCATCTTGATCAACGGTTCAAACATCTCAGATTTGGATCAAAAACTCTGGATCTTCATCAATGTCTGTGATCTACTTCCACATGGCTCGGATGGAGTAGATCTTTTATGTAAGGCTCATATCTCTCTTGATCTTGGATAGACTGTCCAAATTGCTCCAAAGCTTGATCGTTTTGTTTAAACTCCGATTCAAGCATAATTTTGGTTCAAATTAATCCGAGTCTAAGATCCTTTGATGCTTACAAAATAACAATCAAATATTAGCATCAAATACCGCATTAATAAGATAATTTACAATTAAGTCCAAGAATAAATGCAATGCATGAAATATGATATAAATATGAGTTTTAACTATGAACAAAACATCAAATCATGCATGTATGAATCAAAATAGTGTAACAAAATTATAGTTATCAGACATCGTTGAACCATTTCTAATGGTGATCGGTCAGTGAAGATCCCTACTTGTCGCAGTGGGTTATTTTTAAAAATGGTAGAAGTCGAGCCGCTAGGAATGATAACCGAACAGATGGTCATCAATTTTATCTGGTAGAACATGTTATTCTGATTCGGCATCCCTCGCCAGCTCATTTCGAACAATGGGAAGCAGTTTACCGGATGGGGGCTGAGGGAATGGTGCGAAGGCTATGACATTGAGCAAGACTTCACTTCAATAGCCTACCCCTAGAGCAACGCCCAGGTGGAAGTCACCAACCGGGAGATCCTCAGAGGTTTATGGGCTTGGCTCGACCACGTAGGAGGCAGCTGGATCGATGAACTCCCTAGGAGGCGACCGGCGTAACACTGATCCAGCTGATATACGGCGGAGAAGCAGTGGTCCCTGTGGAAGTCGGAGTAGAATCTGATCGGATGCAACTCTACGATGAGGGGAGCACCGAGCGGAGACTCATGGAGCTCGATTTGGTGGATGATGTTCTGGATAAGGCAGTCGTCCGGCTCATGGCGTACAGGAAGCGAATGAAGCAACACTATAACTGGAGGGTGATCCCGCAGTCCTTCCAGGCCAGAGATCTAGTGTGGAAAAGAATAAATCCGATCGATGATGTCACCAAACTCAAAGCCCCATGGGTGGGACCTTACAAGGTCGTGCAGAAGCTCCGCTTAGGAGCCTACTACTTGCAGAACAAAGACGGGAGACGGCTCGAACGACCTTGGAGTGTGAACCATCTCCAACCCTATAGGACCAGGTGAGAGGTGCGTGAATAAATCCAGATGTACTTGTATAAGTGTATGTCTTGTGGATGCGGGAAGAGAATGAATAAAAATCCCAAGTGTTCCAGACTCTTGTGCCAACCGACCAAGTTAAAAGGCGAGCAACGACTATAAACCTTTGTCTACGCTAATCAACAGTTGAGCAGTGACTATAAACCCTTATCTACGCCAATCAACAGTCAAGAGACGACTATAAACTCTTGTCTATGCCAATAAACAGTCGAGCGATAACTATAAACCTTTGTCTACGCCAATCAATAGTCGAGCGGCGACTATAAACCCTAGTCTACACCAACAGTCGAGCGACAACTTTAAACCCCGATCTTCGTCAACAGTCGAGCGGCGACTTTAAACCCCGATCTTCGTCAACAATCGAGCAGCGACTTTAAATCCTGATTTTCGTCAACAGTCAAGCGGCGACTTCAAACCCAAGTCTGCGCCTTCAACAGCCGAGTCCTACTCGAGTCGAGCGACGATGCATGTTGGAAAAAGTGTAACAACCAACAAAGCAAAGCAAGCCCGAACAATGATGCATGATGAAATACCGAATCAAATACACAAAGAGACACCAAACGGGCGATCATGTATTAAAACTTAAAAAAAATTTACAAGTTTGCGAGGGGCAGTACAAAAGGAGTCGAGCTTCGCAGGGGGCGGGTTTACTAAAGGTAATCCAACACATCATCGGGTAGCAACTCGGTCAATTTGTCCCGACTAATAACCTTGTTGTCAATGTGGTTGGGATATAGTCGCCGCCCTTCAGCTGGTTGAGCTTCCCATCAATGGCAAGGTTGAAGAGGCGGAGCGCCCGATCGATGAGCCAGTAGTTGAAAGGGTCCAAGCGGAGGTAATCCTGCTTCAGAATCTCGAAGCGGCTAGACTTAGCACCTTGATACACCTCCAAGGTCATCCGGGAAGCCTCCAGCTCAGCCTTCAAAGTAGCCAGCTCGGCATCCTTAGCGACCAGCTATTCTTGCGCTTCTTCTTGCTCAGCTGATTGGCTCTCCCGCTCAGCATTCAGAGCTGCCTCCGCCTCCTTCAGGTTTTGAGCTAGGACCCGAGCCTCTTTGTTCTTGATCTCTAGGTCCTCAATGGCTCAAAGCTTCCTGGTATTGGTCGAATGGATCTTTGACTCAAAGGTGCTAGCTTGCTTAGTGAGCCGCGCCAGTTGAGAAGCATGCTCGGCGCTCTTGCTCTTCTCTGCCTCCAGCAGCTCGAAGCTCTTTTGCAGATCGGCTTTTAGTTGGGCCGCCTCGGCAGTCAGTTGCTCTAAGCGCACCTCAGAAGTCGCTGACTGGCCGATCGGAGCGTGTAGCTGTTGGATTTCATGCTTCAAAAATGCAAGCCTCTAGCACATGGCCTGACTCTCGACCCAGCACTGCAACAACAGGGAAATGGTAAAGGCCGAGCGGATAAAAAGAAGTAAGTACAAAGGCAACATACATACCCCAGTGGACATCTGAGTATGGCTATTCGTGAGCTCCCCTAGTGAAATGACCGCCACACGGGCTTGGACATCATCCCATATTTGCGCGAGCGACCCTTGGATCCGTATCTGGTGATCGGGGGTGCGGGACGCAACGTCGTCCAAATTGCGCCACTCATCGGTCGGCAAATGGATAATTACCATTATTTGTCTCTGGCCGCTCTGACTAGAGGGTTCCGATGTAGCTCTGCCCGTATACTGGGGCGTTGGGGCTGGTTAGATGCGGGACACTTGGGTCGCCGACAAGGATTGAGGCGGCATGAAGGCGACCAGTGGTGCACAAATTGTCCCAAATAGTAGCTCGGACAATGACGATGTCCGTTCGGATGACAGAGAAGTGTGGAGCGCTGCAGCTCCTTGCTCGGGAGGAGCAGGTGTAGATGTCTTGCCCCGCTCGGAGGATAATCGTGAACCGGCTTGGGCTGGAGTCTACATAGCGGAAATGGTAGAGCGGGAGGACGATTTTGCGTGGCACCTCTTGCGCCGTTGCAAGGGTTCGCCAGAAGTGGCTGACTCAGAAGCCACCGGGATCGGCAGTATCGAGGGCCATTCGGGAGGAAGGTCCGCTGTAGCGGTCGTTGCATCACTAGCTGCAGTTTGAGTTCTTCCACCTTCACTGGCCGGCGCTTGCGTTCCTTCGGCGTAGCCGAGTGGATCCTCGTGGGAGTCGACTGTTTATAGGCCTCGACTCTCTAGTTCGGCCACCACTGCAGGGTTGATCTCGGCGTCTGCAAACTTGCTCTTGCCGGCCAGACGTGCCTTCAACATGATGCGGGCTGCAAAAAAGAAAGCAAAATCAATTAGACTTAAAGATGAAGAAAAGAAAGGGCATACCTAGGCTGGACGAAAGTCGCGTGCGGATCGGGTTCAAGTCGAACACGTAAAGGACGTCCTCCAACAACAACCAATGAATCTGATATTTCTGACCAACCAAACAGGAAGCTACCTGGAGAAAGTCCGATTAGCTTCTATACTTCCCGAGCGACGGGGGATTCATCACTCTCATCTACTAGCCAGTCGGGAAGTATGGCCGCTTGGGCAAATGAAGAAAGAAGTAATGTTTCCTCCAATGCTTATTGGATGATAACATTTTATTAAAAAAGACCAAACTTACTTGGGCTTGGAACAAGAAGATCCCCGACTCGGACAATTTAGGGTAATAAAAATAATGGAAGAGCCGAGGAGTCAAAGGAATGTCGTGCAGGCAGAACAAAATTATGATCCCGCACAGCAGTCCAAAGGAGTTCGACACCAACTGATTAAGGGAAATATAAAAATATTTACAAATAGCGAAAAAGAAGAGATGAATGGGGAACTGAAGGCCGGCGGTAAACTGATCCTTAAAAAAAACATAGAAAACCTGCTGGTGGTGTGTGTGGCCAGTCGTATGCAGATGGAAGGTCAATTTGGTAATTGGAGGGAAAATGATAGGTGGATTTCAGCTTTGTAATATCGTCCCCGTCGAACCTAGACTCGGTGGAAGTATACCAGAGCCTAGGGACAGAGAGGGGGGTTGCGAAGAACAGGCTATCGAAAATAAAGGATTTGAGAAGAAGCACCGAACAAATTCAGATGAGGAAAAGGGGAAGAAGCTTACAAAAAAATGATTGTCGGAGAAGAAGAAGAGATGAAGTATCGCAGAGAAGGCTCGAAGACAAAAGCGCAAGGAATGATGATGATGGCAACGCAAAGTAAGGTTTATAAATCTCACAGCCAATTGCCCTAAGCCGTCTGATCCAGGGTTCGAAAAACTAGGAGAAGATCTAGCTGTAGAATTTGAAAAGGCGCCTGTCACATCACCAGCAGATATTCGCCTATCACGTCAAACGTACGGCGGCAGAAAGTGGGGCACATGGAGTTCAGCTATCGGAAGACATTAATGAGGCTTAATTAAAAGGTGTGGCCGCGTGTTCGCTCATAATGAGCAAAGATTTACACGATCTTCAAGAAATTTGGATGACGTCAACTACTATGAAAGGATGCTCATCCGAGGGAGCACAGGGAAAGGAGAAATTTAGCTAAGTGTTGTCGCCCATTGTCCCAATCGGCACAAAGAGTGGGTTATCACATAGTCGAGCAACTAATGCACCATCTGCCTTAAGCGGTATGATCCAAGTGACAGTTATAAACCCATCCAATGAAATAAAGCCGAACGGCGTATATATTTGTTCTGATCAGAAACCTGGGAGCATATATGGTCCAATCGGACTAGGAAACTACCAAAGACTCTACTAGTCCAGTCAGTCAGACTTATAGCCTCTTTCAATTAGACTTGAAGGGGAGACTTGTGATGCGACGATAAATGAGGGCCACCCAGCACAGGTCAACTGCCAAGGCAGAGGTCAAAGTCAAGGTGGTCAATGTAGAGTGTCAAAAGGCTCGCCTATAGTGTCTGAACGGAGGACCTTATTAGGGTCGGTCGGGGCAATCAATGTTCGATCGGCAAGATACTTGTCCGAGCTAACCATCCGTCCAGCTCGGGATAATACGGTAAGATAGTCAAACGCTCGGTGCGGATCGGTAGGACGCAGAGGAAACTAAAGAGCTTGTTCGATCGAGAGGGACAAGCTACTACACCAGTCACCGCAAGGAAGAGCAGCTGAGGTCGACAGAGCGGAGGAGTCCCGACCGAGCGACTGTCCCACTCGATCAAGCAGCTACCTCGCTCGGCCAAGCAACGGAACCATTGTTATATCTCTCAATATTCTTTTGGAAGATAGTGCTACTGACGCGAGACATTGACAACAGACGGATCGTACGACGGAAGCTTCTATTGTCTCGTTAGGGATATGCATGCCCTGTTAAGGTATGATGTCAAAATACTTTCATGACAGATTCTTTCATATGACACATTGGAAGAATATGTCCACGCCTCAAGGAGTGTGCATGTTACCTATCAGGACTCTATATAAAGGAGGATTCAAGCACTGATGAAAATACGCGTTATTTACTGTTTGCGCTTATGTTATTATTGTTCCGCTTTCCTCTACAGTTTCGATGACTAATTTAAACATCGGAAGATCAACGTTGAAGACGTCTTCCCTATTTCGACACTAATATTATTTGTTTTATAAAGTAAGACGCGATCTATAACTAGTGTACACAATAATCATTTTCCTAACGAGTCATCTTTCCATTTTCGGAGCTGAACAGATATAATAGTGAAAATTAGTTCAAGTTGCATTTAAAAGCACACGTCTTCAGTTCCTCGCCGACCTCGGAAGGAAGAAGCCGGGCTGTGCCCTGCTTTTGAGAGCCCAGTTCCTACGCTCTGCTCGCTACCATCGCTATCTCCTTTCTTCCTGACTACCTTTTCTCTCCTCTTTCCCTTCGCGCATGGTCTTCCTCCCTCTTTTCCACGGACATTCTCTGCTCTCGCTGCCTCGGAATCGCCGCTTCCCTTTCTCTCTTTCTTTATCGCCCCCCATCCATTCCATCCTCCTCTGGACCATATCGCCAATTAAAGCCCACGTCCATGTGTTGAGTTGGCCGACGGATGTGATGGGCTCTGCTTTTTTATAATCACAGCTACCAGGTTGAAGAGATTATAAAATTCGAGCACGCACGCATGCCCTTTAACTTAAAAAAAAAACAGAAGCCTCTTTTCCTTCCTTGATCCCTCACATCTCTTCAACAGTGAATGAGTAGAAGCAGCAACAGCGGCAGCTCCTTCTGGTCGCAGAGGCAGATATATCGTAAGTCTTCTGTGTTCTACTGGTGTGCTGCATCTTCTCTGGTAGACTTAGGAACAGAGCAGGCATGTTAATGGTGGTCTGGTTGCTAGTTCTTGGTGAGTGTAGATAGCTGGTACATGCTCTGCGGTAGTGTCTTCATTATTAGGGAGGCACATGCATCTTTACAGGATGGCAGATGCCAACACCGAAGAAGCCCAAACCATCGCCCAAGTTTGGTGATCAATGATGGCACGAAGCATGAGCAGAATTGAAGCCGACTGAGCTCTTCTCTCTCTTTTGCCTCGTCTATCTTCAAAATAGAAAGCAAATAGGCATCGTCGTCGTTCTTCTTTCTTCGTCTTTTAATGGCAGGGAGGAAAAGCATAAAAATTCCCACGCACTTTTTTTTTTTTTTTTTGGGTGGCGGGTGGTTGCTGTCGACATAAATCCAGAGGACGAGGAAGAACAAATCTCGTCCATGATCACTCTCGCTGCTCCGCCACTGTCCTTTTTCCCACTCCTCGCTGCAAGCGTGACATCGAGCTCCTACCTCCTCCAACAGCGAGCACTCGCTGTTGCGTGTGCGCGTGGATCTCTCGTGCGCCTCCCGTCGTCGTCCTTCTTCATCGCCCCTCATCATTATCATCGCTGGCGTCCTCACCGCTATTACTTTAATTTCTTCCTCTCTTTATTTTACGTTACCTTTTCGTTGGATTTGGGCTTACACCATTTGCACTTTTGGGCGGGGCGGCATCACTCTGACGTCGACGCTGTAGAAATTGCGCGACAAGACCTTCGACGGCCGCGCAACAGACCACAGTGACGGACCATTGCAGCCAACCCATCCCTTTCCGTTGAGCATATAGGACCAAAAGAAGCTAAGTAATCGAGCATGATCAGGGAAAGCAGTGGTTGCTCCTCCAACTCGGTATTAAATTCGAGCCTGTAATGATTCCCGGCTACAGTCCATCCATGAACTGTGCAGGCCAAGACCCTCGTGCTCCAGTCACCAGCAGGGCGCGCCTTAATGGGCGAGCTTCCGGAGACTACAGTGACCATTCCTTTCCTCTCCCCTCACACTGTGGTTCGTGGTCGCTTGCAGGCTGTGCGGCTGCTGAATGCTATGATTTATCCCTTGGGCTCATGGGGAAGCGCGACGTTTGTCCTTCCCTCTACATTCCATTTTGTAGCCCAAATCCGAGTCCGCCACAAAACGACGCCATTGCAGGATTATCGTATCTACCTCCTCCATCCCCAATTCCCCATCCTTGTTCGCCACTGTTCCCTTTCTGATCTTCTCATGTCGGGATCCCACTTGCCTGCTCCTAGTTGATCCTTCTTTTGTCATATAATATCAGCGCCCCGCCCCTACCTTCTCGATATTCTCCGTCTCGCATTTCTTAATGGAGAAGAAGGTGGTCAGATGGCGTGGGTCAGCATGGTCGTCTGTTTGATTCATGGCGACCGTTATTATCCACGTATCTATTTCCTACTGCTTCGCTTTTCTAATGGCTTCTTGCTTCTCCTTAATCTGTACTCTGGCTCGGATTGAGCACCTCAACGTTTCTCAGTGCTACTGTTTATACCATATCTCATGTCTCTGTCGCTGCGACGGCTCTTGTTCTGTCACATTGCTTACTTTTCGCTCTTGTTCTCTGTCTGCTCGCAGAGAGGATTGACGAATAAATAGATGCGGGTTCGCTCCGGGGCGCAATGCTAGATGCTGTAGAGAGAGAAAGGCCTTTCTTCCTCCATTCGCCGTCGCTGTTCGCCGCAGTCGCCACCATGCCCACTCGTCAGGTGTCTAGCCAACTGAAGGCCGAGAAGCACATCCTCTCCAAGAAGCCCGTTCAGAGCAGCATGAAGCAACACAAGGCTGACGTCGTCCCGCCAAAGGAGCCCAAGAGCGCCTATCGCCGACGAAGGAGAGGGAGAGGGAAGCCGACGGACCCCCGGCAAGCAAAGCTCGATCAGGAAGCTGCAAATGAGAGCGTTTCTCCTCCTGTTTCGAGCAAAGGTATCGCATTTTGCCGACGTCCGGGGTTTGGGCAGGAGGGCACCCGGTGCATTGTCAAGGCCAACCATTTCCTCACTGAGTTGCCCGATAAGGACTTGACTCAGTACGATGTAAGTGTGCGTTTGGCTTTCAAGGGGTTGTTTTTCTATGACTCTCAGATGACGACTTCTAAATTGCAGGTGATAATCACGCCGGAAGTGAGCTCGCGGAGCACAAATAGGGCTATCATTGCAGAAATGGTACGGTTGTATAGGGAGACTGAGTTGGGCATGAGACTTCCTGCTTATGATGGAAGGAAAAGTCTTTACACAGCTGGGAGTTTGCCTTTCCACTCCAAGGAGTTCGCAGTAAATCTTGTGGAGGATGACGAGGGAACGGGATTGTCTAGGTTTAATTTCTGTTTGCTCTCTTTTCATGTTCTTAATTCACATGCTAAAACTGTGGATGAGGCTCTAAATTACTGATTTTGTGGTGAAGAGTGAAGGAGTATAGAGTTAGCATCAAGTTTGCTGCTCGAGCTGACCTTCACCATTTGAGACAATTCATCGCTGGGCGGCAGACTGATGCTCCTAGAGAAGCCCTTCAAGTTCTCGATATTGTTTTAAGGGAATTATCAAATCAAAGGTGCTATTTTCTTCACCCATTAGTAAATTCTAGCTGCTGTTTGAACACTTTGTGAAAATTCTGGCTGTTAGATACATATCGGTTGGAAGATGCTTTTACTCACCAGATATCAGAAAGCCACAACGCCTGGGCGACGGTTTACAGTCATGGTGTGGCTTCTACCAAAGCATTAGACCAACACAGATGGGACTTTCACTGAATATTGGTGTGTATTTGTTGTTTCTATGATCACTGTGATATGAAGCTCCGACTTTCATTAATTATGATTGTTCAGATATGTCATCCACCGCTTTCATCGATCCTCTTCCTGTGATCGAGTTTTTAGCTCAGATCCTAGGCAAAGATGTATCATCTAGGCCATTGTCAGATGCTGATCGGATAAAGGTGTGCTTCTGCAAAAGAGTAATTCTTGTCCATGTCAATTTTTTTTTCTTTACTTAGAACATACTGTAGGATTTGTTTTTTTCTATCAAGATCACGTTACATATATAAGTAGAAGAATGAGAAATCTATAGTATAAAGAATACCTTTATTGCCTGCCATCTCTCCTAGGGGATCAGGAACGATAAATCAATATATTAAAGCATACCTTTATTGCGAGCCATCTCTCTGAAGGGATTAGGTTGTCATCTTTTCTATCTCCTTAGGATGGCTTTTTATGAGGAAATTATTAATTAAAAGTGAAGAGGAACATTTGCCATCTATTCGGAACCTATAGGCCATAGATGGTTTAGATTAAATTAGGTTTACATTTTGGCCTTTTGGATCTACATAAGTATCCATCAACACATTGTGAAATGTTGTTTAACTCAATTTAATCACAGATTCTTATGGGTTAAAATAAGATTCAACTTTTTTTAACTTGATGTGAAATAAAACATTAAAAATTATAGTAAATAATGTTATCGCATAATACGAAAAATGGAAACACAAATATGAGTATATAGAATTTGAAAATCTAGTGTAAAGGACTACTGGTACAGAGAAAGATTCTGACTTTGGATTGCAAAGGCCAGAAAGCTGATAAACAATAAAAATGCTCAATTTAGGAGATAGGCATGAAAGAGGTATTGGCAATTCCCAAGCAACCTCAATTTTATGTGGTTAAGCATCTTCCACCTCTTCTGCTGCTAATTCACCCATTAAACTCAATAAGCAAAGTAATTATCTATACCCATTAACCTCAACCCTCTTTTTTAAACTGCTTTCTTCGATTAAGTACCTTCCCTTCTACTCTTGTTTTCTAGTTACTTATCCTTCCTCTTCATTCGCTAAGTCGACTTGGCTATTTTATGTGAACTAGTCTAAGTAACTAGTATCATTGAGACTTCAAGCCTTCATATCAATATTCTACAAAATTACCAATAGGAATGTTTTACAAATGTAATTTTGATATCCTTTGGCTATGTTTTGTATCCCAAGTGCCATTTAATTTTTGATGTTTTCCAATAAAATTTTAGAGTTGCTTTTTCTAGATCATTATTCATAATTGGCAATGCATTGCAGATCAAGAAAGCTCTGAGAGGGGTTAAAGTAGAGGTCACACACAGAGGAAATGTGCGACGGAAATATCGAGTTTCTGGCTTGACATCACAACCTACAAGGGAACTCATGTAAGTATTACATAAAACAGTCTCTTGTCATGAATCATAAAGTAAAAAAAAGAAAGATTATTTTCTACATCACACAACAGATGGCACCAAAAGTTATGCAAAATGCTACTTGCGAGTTGTTCAATGTGATGCAAGTAGGACAAAAAGTAGTAAATCAGACACTTCCGATATATATGTTATTCTAGCCTCCTAGTTTAGTTTTGATACAGAAACTGATTACATGACTGAAATAGTAATTTTTCTTCAAAAAAATTGACTGGTATTTGAACAGTTTTCCAGTTGATGATCAGATGACTATGAAATCTGTGGTTGAATATTTCAAAGAGATGTATGGGTTTACAATTCAGTATGCTCATCTTCCTTGCCTTCAAGTAGGAAATCAGAAGAAAGCAAATTATCTACCAATGGAGGTAAGGTTCATCAATAATGATGTTCAATTTGCCGGGTTATTTCGTCTCTGATTATGAGGCATGTAGGCTTGCAAAATAGTAGAGGGTCAGAGATACACAAAGAGGTTGAATGAAAAGCAAATTACTTCCTTGCTAAAAGTTACATGCCAGAGACCCAGAGAACAAGAAATGGATATTTTACAGGTATGTGTTTGTTTTAACCATCAATTTGAGTGCCATTGTTGTCCTTCTACTGGCCATTCAATGTATTTGACACAAAAATGTATATGATACCCAGGAAGTAGGTATTTTATATGGATTATATTAAAAGATTGCGTCTGTTAAAGAATTGATTGAGCGTTTACAGTACAGGAAATGTTTGCTCGTAAAATTAAATAGAGATGGGTAATTAAATGGATACTAAAGTTTCTGAATCTGTTTCTTTTTGATAAACATGGTTTCTAACTTGATTATTTGTTGAAAATTGAATGATTGGTAATAAAGCTATAGCATTCACTTCAACACAGATCATAGCATATTGCCTGCAATTTCCTTCTAGGTTATTTTATTTTAGCAGCATACTATTAGGCTCTTCACTGGTGGCTCACTTTGGTACATAAAATGTCATATATAGATCATTCACACTTTAACAGGGATCACACATGCATCTGAGTTTATTCTGGCTGTACTTCTTGCAATATGCGGCTATTGATGTCCGAAACAACATAAAAGTTGATAGAAGTCAAACATTTTTATACTTGTCGAGTTTATAGCAAAAGGTTAGTGTATTATTATGAACTGGCTCTTCATCTGGGAATACGTCTAGTCCTATAGATTTAAGTTACGATTGTAGTAACTGTTCGTAGAATTGTTGAAATGCAGTTCTTTTTTCTATCTTGTTCAACCAACAACCATTGGATTCTTAGTGCCAGCTAGCCATTTGTTGTTTGTGTCCAAGCCTTGGTGTATTCTCATTTGTTAGCCAAGTCGATTGACATGTTTATCCGAGCTACAATATACTTTTGTATCTTGAATTATGTTCTCTCTTATTTAGGCTAGTGTTTTTTATTGATGTTCATTTCAATGTATTGTATTGTTCTTTCTCAGACAGTTCGCCAAAATGCTTATGGGAATGATCCCTATGCAAAGGAATTTGGAATAAACATAAGTGACAAGCTAACCTCAGTGGAGGCCCGAGTACTTCCTGCTCCATGGGTAAGTGTTGCTTTTGCAGTTTTTTTTATCTAAAAGCTACAACTCACTCCACCTTTTTTTGTGATAAATAACTCCATTGTATTATGTAGCTAAAGTACCATGAAACTGGCAAAGAAAAGGAGTGTCTACCTCAAGTTGGTCAGTGGAACATGATGAATAAGGTCCATTTATTTAATCTGACTGCATTATCAACCCTTGGAGTATTAATAGGCTCGCCTACGTTTACTTATGTTTTGAATTATGGTATACTATGATTCGAATGGAACTCGGTCTATTAGAATATAATTGGGGAGGATGCTCACCTCAGATAATCAAGTAATTTACACAACCCTTCTGGAGCATGTATGTTGATGGTTGAATTTTGCTGTTTTGATGCAGAAAGTGATCAATGGATGTAAAGTAAGTCATTGGGCTTGTATTAACTTTTCTCGAAGTGTTCAAGAGAACACAGCTCATAGTTTCTGTCAGGAGCTAGCACAAATGTGCCAAGTCTCTGGAATGGTACAATTTTTTGGCTTTGCTTTCTTATTTATTTTCTTTTTTCAAACATGGTTAGTATAATGTAACTGCATTTTTCAACAATCATTTGCGATCTAGTTGACAAATATTCAAGGGCAATGACATAATTAGAATGATTGTGGCTCTTCAGGAATTCAATCGAGAACCAGTTATCCCAATTCACTCTGCTAGACCTGAACAAGTGGAGAAGGCCCTAAGACATGTATATAATGCAGCAACAAACAAACTAAAAGGCAAAGAACTTGAGCTTCTTGTAGCCATCCTTCCTGATAATAACGGTTCTTTATACGGTAAGCATTCAAATTTTGCATCCATATCTCCGCCTTTTGATCGAGCTTTGGAACCATGTTTTACAGAGTTTCATCTGCAGGTGATCTTAAACGAATATGTGAAACTGATTTGGGGTTGATCTCACAATGCTGCCTAACAAAGCACGTGTTCAAGATAAGCAAACAATATCTTGCGAATGTCTCACTCAAAATTAATGTCAAGGTACTTTTGAAGCCCCATTAAGCTTCCTGAAGTAGTGACTATCAGGTGCTTTAATCAAGTTTACAAGTTATTTGCATACTCAACGTTATGCTAATGTTATCTATGTTCTTTCTGTAGATGGGAGGAAGAAATACCGTGCTCCTAGATGCTATAAGTTGGAGAATTCCATTAGTGAGTGATATTCCGACGATTATATTTGGAGCAGATGTAACACACCCTGAGACAGGAGAAGATTCTAGTCCATCGATTGCTGCTGTAATAAATTAAAATCTTGTATCATTTGTGCACATTGTAGAATACACTCATCAAATTTCTGTTTCTCCTTTCTTATTTCAGGTTGTTGCCTCTCAAGACTGGCCCGAAGTCACAAAATATGCTGGCTTAGTATGTGCTCAGGCTCATCGACAGGAACTGATTCAGGATCTTTACAAGACATGGCATGATCCTCAACGTGGCATCGTTACGGGAGGCATGATTAGGTTTGCATGGCTTTGATCACATTCTCAATGTTGACCTAAATTCTAAACTGGCAAGTTCATTTAACCCAACAGTTTTGTCTAAAGCTTCTCAGAATCAGTAATTTCAAATAACTTAATAATCAAAACAGAAGCCAAACAGATCTAAATGCTTTTTTCGGTGTTTTTAGGTTAATCCAAACAGTCTGCTTCAGTGTGAATATAATTGCATCTATTTTGCAGGGAACTTCTCATATCTTTTCGCAAGGCAACAGGGCAAAAACCATTAAGGATTATTTTTTACAGGTATCTGCTTGTCAATCTTCCTAGTTGAATTAAAAAGTCTGTATTTAATCAAATACACTTTAGAGTTCTAAATCTTTTCCTCAACCAAAAATACAGGGACGGTGTTAGTGAAGGACAGTTCTATCAAGTGTTGCTATACGAACTAGATGCTATTCGCAAGGTTAGCATGATCCAGAGTACTTATTTATGCAAAATTCTCTGAAATTATTGCTAATTATTTATGATTTTCAGGCATGTGCATCCTTGGAACCAAATTACCAGCCTCCAGTGACGTTTGTGGTGGTTCAGAAACGCCATCATACGAGGCTATTTACGAACAACCACAAGGACAGAAGCAGCACAGACAAGAGTGGAAACATCCTACCAGGTAATACAAGCATACAACAAATTTTGCATCTTTTCTGAGTCATGATTGCGAAAGAGAGATTATTTCGGCAGGTACTGTGGTTGATTCCAAGATCTGCCATCCTGCTGAGTTTGACTTCTACCTATGCAGTCATGCTGGAATACAGGTCAGGCACCTTGAAAGCTTCTACTTCTTCATGCATTTGCATAAAATTGGTGGCACTACAAAAGGATAGCTTTGTTGTTTTTAAACCTGTATTACAATTGAAGGATACGCGAAGCTAGAGTCCCTTATAGTTTTCTTTGCAGAGATAAATTATAGGAGTCAACAAGATGTGGATTTGCTGTGTGCCTTCTTGGTTTTGCATAATCCCTATAACAAGAACTTGTAGTCTATCCATCGATAAGTTTTCAAGTCACATGGTTTGTGAATGCTTATGGAGGAATGATTGATTGACAAGTTTGATGCTGTATTTGGCAGGGTACTAGTCGACCAGCCCATTACCACGTTCTATGGGACGAGAACAATTTCTCAGCAGATGAAATGCAGACTCTTACAAACAATCTCTGCTACACGTATAGTTCTTATAGTGGAAACTCATCTCTCATAATGTGTGATTGATATGCTTAGCTGAAAAATGACTTGTCATTGTAGGTATGCTCGGTGCACCCGGTCTGTATCTATCGGTAAGGATCTTTTATAAGGATAAACAGCTTGGAAAACCTGTTTTTACCAATATCGAATAATTCTTTAGCAATTTAGCACTTGTCTGATACTGAGTTCTCCTATTAATAATCCAACAGTGCCGCCTGCCTATTACGCCCACCTAGCTGCTTTTCGAGCTCGGTTTTACATGGATCCAGAGGTAGCTGAAAGTCCACCGCAAAGTATGCACCAGACGAACGGATCCTCTGTGAAACCCCTACCTGCCTTGAAAGACAAGGTGAAGAGGGTAATGTTCTACTGTTGAGAAAACAGCCAAGAATCTATATAAATCAGTGTAGGAGTGTAGAGAGGCAGCTTTCGACAGTTTTCAAGTATTCCGGGTTCTAACTATGCCATGAAGCCGTGGAAGGAGTTGGGGTGTGATGTATATTAATCGACTAGCTCAGGAATGTAACACAAGTATCTTTCTGCTTACAACAGAAAGGTGTGATCTTGTACCATTCGATAGTGTTGACATAACTGCAAATGCCTGTAGAAAAGATTGCTTTCCTTGCTGCAAAGCCGAAGAAGACGATGAGCAAACCGAAAACACAAGACAGTTGCCGTAAGGCAGGCAATGCACAATGAGTGATCAAATCCTCTGTTTCTAAAATCCTTTGCTCTCAGTGCCCCACTCATCACTCCAGCTTATTGCCAGCGGCCTCTGGCCGTTGGTCCTATCAGAATTATATCTTAGGAAAGATGAACTTAGAGAGATTGCTGTCAGCAGCATTGGAATTCGGCCGGATCTGAATAGATTTTCATCTACTGTCGATCTGAGTTTATGTTCAGATCCGGTCGGATTTCGGTACTAATCGTGCCAACGACGTTCCTTCTGGATTCATCTTCCTTCCAAGGTATAATTTTGGCTGGTCTAGTGGCCGGAGGCCGCCGGCGATAAACTAAGGTGATCAGTGGGACAGGAAAAAAGTGGGATTGGAGATCCGAATTCTGCACCATGAACCAGTCCCTGAGCTTGATGGATAAGACATGAAAATATCTGTGGGATTTTACAAACTTTTATTTGTTTTTTTCATAATGTCAATTCAATTTTTTTTTTAGAACTTTTGGTCGGGTGTTCTGATTTTATTTTTTAAAAATTTTTAAAAATTAAAAATTTCTTACAATATTTTAAATATATATTATATTTTGTGAGCATTTAAATTTATTATTAGTTTAAATTTTATTAGTTTAAGTATGAACCTAGAGAAATTTTTTTATTAATTTAAATTCCCATTCCTAAATTTTAAAATTTTAAATTCTAAATATATATAATATGGTTATTGATCATTTAAAATTTTTAATTTTGAACCATATAATTCAAGAGAAAAATTAAATTTAAAAGAAAAATTTTATTAGTTCAAATTTATTATAAAATGAATTTTAAATTTTAAATTTTTAAACTTAAATATATACAATATATCCTAATATAAAATAAAAAAAAAAAAAAAAATCCCGAGATGAATGGTGCCTGTACAAATTTGCTCACGAGCAACTGAATCAATTTCAGACATCCTAAGTCAAGTTTGAACGAGTCCATAGCCAAAGATTCGTAGCATATCAAAAGCAAAACTTTATGCATTTTTTCTTTTGTGTTTTTTTAAATCAATCAAATGGATTGTATACAAATGCAGGAGACTATTCAATCTATTTTAATTTGAATAAAAATAAAAAAGGACATAATCCAATATTTTTCTTATTTAAGTCTTTTAACACTAACTAAAATTCATATAATTTATAAGTTGAAATACCTCATGAACAAAAGCCACGTAAGCAATTTAGGTGGGATGATATCATGCTTTAGTTCAAACTATAAATTTCAGTCGAGTCTCAAGGAAGAATTAAGGAATGATTTTTTTAAAATTTTAATAAATTAACAGATAAAATTTTTGTAATAAATTATGAATGCTGAAAATATGTTGTTATAAGTATTTTTTGATTTATTTTGATAGTCAGTAAAATTTTTGATAGAATTAAATTAATTATTTTTAAAATTAGTTAAAAATTTTGATATATATATATATACACACACATGAATTTGTTAAAATACGGACATGAACTTGCGGACTTGTCCGCGACCCACACAATTTGATTTTTTTTTTTTTTTTTCTTACCATCCTCGTTCTCGTTGTTATGTGCCAATTGTGTCAGCACTCATCGCCTCTGGTCGGCCGCCTGACCACTGCCTCCGGCCGCGGTCGCGCGAAATCCGGACTCGATGGCACCGGAATCCGGCCGCGATGGCGCCAAAATCCGGATGCTATGGCGCGGGAATCCGGTTGCCTGCCCAACACGACCGCGATAGTGTTGGATCGCGGCTGGAATCGAGTTGAGAAGGAACCCAATCTGGCATGATTGCGGCTGGATTCCGGACGAGATCCATGCCGCGATCCCCGACAGGTTCACCCCCTGGCCTATAGTGTGGGTGGGTCTAGGCGGCCGGAGGCGGGCAGATGGCCGACGGTCGGGGCGGGTGGCGGGCGCGCGAGGAGGTGCGGTGAGCTGCTTCGGTTCGGCGAGAACGATGGGCAGGCGGCAACAGTCGGAATCCATGCCGCAATCCTCGACGGATTCACCCTCTGGGCTATAGTGTGGGAGGGTCCAAGCGGCCGTGCACACACACACACACACACACACACACACACACACACACACACACACACACACACACACACACACACACACACACACACACACACACACACACACACACACACACACACACACACACACACACTATTTGAGCCCAACAAAATGTGGTTGGGTTTCAGTTTCATATAAAGGAGGAACTTCGGCCACCGTTTATGTCTCTCTCTATGAAAACGAACGACCGATTGCAAGGGAAAGAGCTTCCACGGCTCGGCCTCGGTAGGGCGAAAGGAAGCAGCAGGGCAACGACCAGATCGCTGATGACGCGCTAGCTATAGCGAGACTTCTCACAAGAAGGGGGAGCCAGATCGGAAGATGAAGAACAGCAAAGTCATCCGTGCCGCCGCCGGAGTGGAAATTCTCGCAGGACAACGATGAAGGTAAGGCCCTTTTGATCCCCATTTAGATCGGTTCTTGTTGGTGCTAAGTGAGTTTAGGGTTTCGCTAGCTCTTTTGCATTCCTGGAGTATGATCGTCCAATACAACACTTGTTTCCATTCCCTTTTTTTGTGATCGTGAACTGTCTTATCAATGATGTTACTTGTAGTTCTTATGTTTGACAACGATTAGTTGGAGCTTGCTGATTAATAATTTCGGTATTGTTCATATGACATTCTTTAACATATAAGGAAACATTTGGGTTTTATTTAGGTAGAATCATACTTATATGGGGAGACACAAATGGATGTTACTTGTACTTTATCTCATATATACTTCTTTGGGATGCATGTGGTGTTAATTATTGGGTCGATTTTAATGTATATGAAATGTATCGCAGATCGCTTAATCCCTTCATGTAAAGGCCATTGCTAAATGAAGCCCCGTAATTTGTTGGTGCAGCGGAGGCGGGCAAGAGAGGGGTGAATTGCCTGCACGAATTAAAACTACCCTTCTCGGATTTTTCAACTCGAAAGCGCAATAGCAATAATAATACAATTAAAACAATAAAGCTAGAGACTCGGGAGTTAACCTGATTACAATCAAGAAGGTTGTTAATCCAGGGCGATGAAAAAGCGCGCACTAGAAGAATCTCCTTCTCTGAAGGCGGAGAAGTCTTTTACACTCTTACAGTTCAGAACTATTGCTAGGAATTGATTACAGAGTTGATGGAACAGTTGATCTTGAATTCCTAGTTCCAGGGGCCTTTAAATAGCCTATGGAAATCTGATCTCGAGGGTCCGAGGCGCCTCCAACAGGGGTCCAAGGTGCCTCCATCGAGTGGACGGATAAAACTTTATCCGCAGCGCAAACGGTCACTTTTGACCAGTTGAAGGCACCTTCATCAAGCCTGAAGGCGCCTTCAAGCTTGAGGCGCCTCCAAGGCAGATGGAGGTGCCTCCAGTACTGGCTTAAGGCGCCTTAAGCTCTATTTCCAGCATCTTTCGCCTTGCTTTGACTTCCGTAGCTCCATGCGATTGGGTGATTTCGCCAACCGAAATAGGGCTCACCCGAACCCAATTTCCGGTCTTCCTCGAGTAGCCTTCCTCCCCGGCTTAACGTCCCTCGAACGCCGCGCACGTTCTTCTCGCCCACCGGTGTACTCTTCCGCAGCTCTCTCATCCTTCGGACTCATCGAGCCCGTCGGCTCCTTTCCTGTGTCGTTCTTCTCGCTAGCTGCGTCTTCCGCTCGACTTCCTACACTCCTAAGCTCCTGCACACTCAGACACAGGGATCAAACACAAAACAGGACCTAACCAACTTGGTTGATCACATCAAAACTACCACGGGATTCAACAATCTCTCCCTTTTTGATGTGCATCAACCCAAGTTCAAGTTAGGGTTAAAAATAGAGAAAAAGTAATTTTAAAAGAAAATTACTAAACTAACATGTTAAGCATCAATTTACAATAAATAAAATTGCAACTACTAAAAATTTAAGAAAAAAAATTATCTCCTCCTAGACTTGTACTAATCTCTCCCCCTTTAATCACAGCAAAAACGGGGTAAGAGTATGATATTTAAAAATATTTAAGTTAGAAAAAATTTCTAAGCAAGATGAATTTTTCCAAAAAAAAAATTCTAAGTAAACTGAATTTTTAGAAATTTTTTTTTAAGTAAACTGATTTTTTTTTATTTTTCAAAAATAATTTCTAAGTAATTTTTTTTTGGATAAACTGAATTTTTTGAATTTTTCAAAATAATTTTTAAGTCAAAATTTTAGAATTTTCTAAATTTTTTTTTTAAAAGTAGTTTCTAAGTCAAAATTAATTTTCAGAATTTTTCAAAAATATTTGAAAAACTTTTAAAATATTATTTAATTCTAGTTTAATGCTTTTTCAAAAAGTTAATTAAATATTTTATTTCAATATTTCAGCTTCTAGGTCGTGGCGAGGCACTAGACCTTCTTGGTTATTGGAGCAACAATCACTTCCTTAGACAAAGTTTCATAAAGAAATTTTAACATTTAATTTTACTTCTGAAAGCCTTAATTAAATAAATTAATTTAGCACATATTTCGGAACCCAATAGAGGTTCCTTCCTACATGATTATTCAGAAATTTAGGGGGTACATATTTCTTGGGCACTCTTCTAAGTTGACCCTGATGGTTTCTAATGTACCAATTCAATTTTCTATAAATTCTAATTTTTTATTTTGGAAATTTATTTAAACATGTATTATTTTTTAATTTTTCAACTTCAATTTTTTATTTTTTATTTTCTGATTTTAGATTATCGTACATCTCAAGTAGACATTGCATTTGCTAATTTCATTTTCAATTCAGTATTTTCTTTTTCTAATTTAAACAAATCTTTAGAAAGAGATTTGATAAATTTAAACGACTAAGTAGGGGTTAGAGCACGTACCTTACTTATATGATTTGGTGATGCTCCCCCTTCATCGCTACTTTCTTCTTCTGAGGTTCCTCCCCCTTCATCCATGCTCATCTCTGAGCTTGAGTTATCTTCGAAGAGATGGTTGGCTATCAGTGCTAATCCTGAGAATTCTTCGACTTCTGATTCGGAGGATGAAGAGTCTGACCAAGTGCCCTTCAGGTTCTTGTGCTTGGACTTATCTTCGATTAAGTTAGATGAATTATTTGCAGAGTTTGAGTTACACGAACAGGTTAACTCACGTCCGGTCGAGAAAGGTGTTGCTTTGGTTGCAGGTACCAGCAGAACGCGCGAACCGACGTCGAGGAGCAAAACCAAACTCAAGTCCAAAGATGAATCAGACGCAGAAGACGACAACGAGGTTGTTTCCGAACTGGTAAAGCTTGTGTGGAAGATATGCAAATTGAAAAAGGCGACTCAAACAACCAAGGAGGACAAGACTGGAGTCACCTGCTACGGTTGTAACTAGAAGGGGCACTACAAGCCAGATTATCCAAATAAGAAGAAAGGTATTGAAGGCAACTTGGTCTGAGTCATCAGATGAATCTGAGACTGACGAAGAAGAACCGATGAGCTTCCTCGCATTACCAGTGCAAGCGAACATTGTCGACACAGAGTCCGAGTTCGAATCCGAAATGGAGAACGAGTCAGAAACTGAGTCCGAGCGAAGCCACGAATCCGCATTCGTTTCCGAAGGACCAAACCCCACTGTAAGTACCTTACTTGCCGAAACTCAATTAGATGATTTGCGAAAGTTAATTCCTTACTTGCTTAAGAAATTAGCTAAATCCAATGTTCGGGTTAAGTCACTCCAAAAGGAGGTAATAGCCCTTAAGGAAGCGACTGACTCAAGTTCTTTAATTGAGCCAGTTCAAATTGGAAGTTCAACTCAAGTCCAACAACTTGAGGAAGAAAATTCTAATTTGAAAACTCAAATTAAAGAACTCAAGGACACGTTGGAACGGTTCACCTTGGGTTCCAAGAATCTGAATCTGATTCTTGGAAAACAGCGAGTCATTTACAACAAATCTAGACTTGGATTTAAGACCAAAACAAAGTACAAATCATATCTGTCGTTAGTAAATAGAAATAATAGAAACATAATTCAAGCATGGATCCCCAAGTCAAACTTAGTTAATCAAGTTAGACTTGGACAATATTGGGTCCCCAAGGATCAGATCCATTACCTTGATAGACCATATCGAGGCTATGATCTAGGGGGAGCCAATAGAAATGTCATCTTTACCAATAGATAGAACTGATTGATGCTTGTTTATTTATTTTCCTTGCAATATACATGCTTAGACTAGGATAACTTAAGGATCTAGGCGTAATTTACACTTGCTAGTTAAATCTAGGAGTTTCAAAAAGAAAATTAAATATATATTTCTTTGAGCGATTCTATCTAGGAAGGGGTGGATGATCACATACCCAAGAAGGCCTAGAGCCTTGCCCTGACCTGGGAATCAATCATAGAAAGACATATTTAATTGACTAATTGGAAAACATAAGTTTAACTCAAATGTAAATTAATCCTTAGAAATAACCTAAATTAAAGATAACCATCTCACAAAATTACTTAAGATTACCTAATTGATAATTTAGAATCGGGTGAGATGGATCTAAGTTCAAATAAGCTCAAATAAGTTCAAATTGTTCAAAATTTAATCAAAATCAACTAAACCCAATCAACCTAAATGTAAGATACCGTAAAAATAATAATACTAACTATTATTGGACGAAAATTTTTATTGGATTTTTTAAGAATTTTTAAGAATTTTTCAGGAATTAAACGGGGTCCGTATGACCCGTTCTGAGGGGATGGATTTGGGATACAGAGAGAGCATGTTTGGGATACCAAAAATAAGTTAGGGAATTGATTGAGGAATTAACTTAGCATTTAATTAAACTAACCTAAGTTTTTTAAATAACCTAGGTTTATAATTCCTTCCCCATTCTCTCTCCCGAACTTCCCTTTCGCCCGATCCTTTCCTTCCCCGACTCTTCTCCCTCTCGGTCTCGTTTCATCGCCGGTCGCCGGGCATCAACGCCGACCGCCGGCCGAACCTTCCTCCTCCCTTTTTCCTTTCGTGGCATGGGGGCTTTCTTCTCTCTCGCACACACATGACCCGACTTCTCCCATTTCTCTCTCGCGAGCAGACGACTTGACGGCGACAAAGAGGCTCCTTCCACCGCGATCTCATCATCACGCGTTGTTGGAGGGAAGACGTCGCCGAATCTCAACGGTACCGGCCATCTCCGACTGAGAAGTCGTCTTCTCGGTGGTTTCTTGCTCCCGATTGGCTGTTGCTCAGCGGCTAGGGCATGGCGAGGCTAGGCCCGGTAAGGGAGGGGAGATTCGAGCCCTAGTTGCCTCTTGTGGATGTCCAGCGCCTCCTCGTTGTCGGAGCTTGGATCAGGGAGGTCCACTTCACTGGATTCTGGTTCCCCTTTCTCACCGACGTTGATCAGTTGCTGATCCTTGTTGTGGACGGATTCCTGATGCCGAAATTGGGGTAAGGTAAGGCTCGTATTAGTTTTTCTAGTGATCTAATCTCCATTTCCGACTTGGGATGTAGAGGTTTGATTCTTGACTCTTCTTGTAGCTGTTGGAGTCTCGGTGAAGTGGTGAAGGTCCATTTGAGGACTACCTTGGGAGCTATCGGGCAGAGGTTTATTGGATTGGGAGCTCCTGAATTTTTGTCAAAACCTCACGGTAGGTGATTTCCAGTGAGGTATTTCTACTGTTTTCTTTAGTATGTGCTAGATGAGGTGTTATAATGGCTTGTTGCATGATTATTCTTAGAATAATTGGATTTGTTGTGGGTTAGATTTATGTAGGGTTTGATGTTTGGATTAGTAGAGAAGAATTGTAGAAATTGATGGTTGTGGATTATGTTTAGTTGTAGGAGTGGGATTAAGGATGGATTTATTATCGTATTGGATTTGGATCATTCTTTGGATTATTGGATTGATTGTTGGTTGGGTTATTAGATGTGGTGGTTGGGTTAGTTATTGATGATGATGTTAGGTTGTTGTGGATTTATGGTAGAGATTCGATTTTGTGATAGGTTGATTGGATGATTATCGAATTGGGAGATATTGATACGATGTTGGATAAAATTGGATTTATTATCAGATTCGGTGGTTAGAGGTGTATCATGAGGATGATTATGCATGTTTGATTTATGATGTGTAGTGGATAATAATGGGATGTTGGAGTTTGTGATCGGTTATGGATTTGGGATTCATTTGTGGATTTAGTTAATCCTAGTTGGATTAATTTGGGTGGATGAATTTTGTAGGATGGATTCATGATTATCCTACTCTAATTAGGTTGTATTATGATTAAGGTTAGTTGGAGGATTAATCCTTAATCATGTTTGATTAGGATTATTCTAATTATGTGGGGGAAGTTGCTTAGTTATTTACTTCGTATGTAATTAGCTAAATATACTATGTGATCGTAGGACTTGGATTCGGGACGAACATCTTGGCGTGGGATTTCAGGACGTGATCTACGTATCAAGGCGGGTATTTCTTCCTTGGCTCTATGTAGATTTTTATTGAGCTTAGTGCATGGTTTTATGTGATGGTTTAGGATGTTTTACCTTATATCGTGTTCGTTTGTTGTTTTCCTACTTGATACAGATGCTTGACCCTTGTGATGATCTATTTAATTCTTATACAGTCTGCACTTTGGTTATCTATACTCTGTGGTATTTTTACATGTAGAGTATGTATGCAATGTTCTAAAATTCGCTAGGCGCTAGTTGGGCGGCGGACCAGCGCCTAGCGCCTAGGCCGCCTAGGCGGGGACTAGGCGGCGCTAGGCGGATTCCTCGGTATTCCTTGTTTCATGTGGACTGTGGATAATGTCACATACAAATCTAAATGTTGTCTTAAACAATTTCATAGCAATGGAGATCTAACTATGTATGCTGAAATAAATACATACTTTCCAATACCAAAAAATGAAAAACTATAAAAGAAAATTAATAGTTTTGTGCAAAGGAAATATACTAGACTTAGTAAATATGAGTTAAAAAAAATAGTTAAACAATAGAACATGCAGTAAGTTATCATAATCATATAGCAAACAGTAGAACATTGGAAAATAGTAGCAATAGTTCAATTCAAGATTACAATGCATTGTGAATCAGTAACCAGTAACCACTAAGAAAAATATAATTGTTAAATAACGTAAATCATGTCTTAACAAAATGAGTTCAAAATTACACAACTAATAATATCTCATAAACTCGTATTTATTCTGCTTCCTCTTCTCCATAATTTTCAATAACTTGTTCTTCATCGGACACAAACTCAATATCATTATTGTGATCCTCGTCTTCTTCTTCAGATTCAAAATCATCTTCATGAAGTTCTCTCACTCTAGAGCTTCTTCGGGGTTGTAGATTTTCATCCGCTCCACTTGCTTCATCAACCATTTGCCAAGTGAGCCCAGAACCTAGTTCAACTTCATCATCTTCCCCACCGTCCACAATCCAACCTTGTGCATTTGAAGCATCTTTTGCAAGAAGGACATCAACATTTCTTTCTTTTTCTCTTTTTTGTTTGTTCAACAATCTAGCATTAAATTGGACAAATACTAGATTGTTCAACCTGTTGGCATCCAACCTATTTCTTTTCTTTGTATGAATCTAAAAAAAAAACAGAGAAAGTAAATATTATAGTTAGTACCTGAATATAGAGTAGACATTAAAAATTATAACTAATTTAATTAAAGAGTAGACTGAAAGTTTAAAACTTACTCCTTCAAATGTACTCCAATTTCTTTCACACCCAGATGAACTTGTAGTTAATGAAAGTATCCTCAATGCCACCCTTAGCAAGTTAGGTGTGTGAGCACCGTATGTACTCCACCATGCACATGGATCAAATGTATCATCATTTTTTTCACATGCTTTTGCTGCCAATGTTTTTCCAAACAACCCAGTCTTATTTCTATATTTTGGAAATTCCTTGTTAATAATTGTATCTTGTAGATCTAACTCATTGGCATGCAAAGTTTCCATGCATTCAAAAATCCCCATTGCGACCTCCTCATAAAGAGCAATAGAACTATCTTTGTAGTAAAAATAAGGATTCAACAAAAAAGCAGTGGTATGCAATGATGTATCAAGTCTATCCTTCATTTTTGACTCAATAATGACTATGATAGGCTGATAATTTGATTCCACGTTATTCAGAGCCACCTTGATATCTTCTTTAGCTTAAAGAAGCTCCCCATATAGAAACCCCATCGATGGCTTTCTATCTCCATCTACCAATCGAAGAACTCTTACCAAAGGAGCAAATATTTTCAAACAAAGTGTCACACCATTCCAAAAACTCATGCTCATCACTGTAGAGTAAGCCAATTTTCCTTTGTTTGTTTTTGACCATTTACATTTCTCCCACATATCACTTGTAAACATGGCTCTTAAACTAACTTTTTTTTCAATCAAACTTTGCAATGTGAGGAAATTTGATGCAAACCTGGTAACTCCTGGTCGGACTATGTCTCTCTTCTTCGTGAAACTTCTCATCAATGATAAAGTCTTATGGTGAGTATAGATGAAAATGGTAAAAGCCTTGGATTGCTCAATCACCTTTTTATATCGTGGAAGTTTGCCAATACTTTCAAGCATGAGATTAATAGTGTGAGTTGCACATGAACTCCGAAAGATCCCGGGTCGTTTTTCTCTCATCAATTTAGCTGCAGCCATATTGTTGGTGGCATTGTCTGTTACAATCTGAACAATATTCTGAGCTCCTACTTGTTCAACACACTTGTCAATATACTCAAAAATAAGTTCAGCTATATGCGCCTCCTCTGAAGACTCCTTAGACTCTAAAAATGTAGTACCCTCCTTGCAATTAACACATAAATTTAAGATGCTTCTTCTTTTTCTATCACTCCATGCATCTGTCATAATTGAGCACCCATTCTTTGCCCATTCTTTTTCATGTTTCTTCAGCAATTGTTTTGTTCTTTCAACTTCGGCTTTCAATAGTGGCTCCCTAAGTTGATATTGAGTCGGAGGCTTGAATCCTGATCCAAATTGACCCACTGCCTCCATTAGTTGCTTGAAGCTATCATTATCAACAGCATTGAATGAGATTCCATTTTCATAAACCCATCTCCCAACATATTGTTGAACTTGTTGAGTTCTCTCTTTGAAAAGAGTCTCATTTATATTTTTTTGGCGAAGCACTTTACTTCCACTGGAGCCTGCATTTTGAGCAATTGCCAATGCATATATATCCATGGGGCCAAGTGGAAGAGGTTTTTAACTCCATCCATCCCTTCAATTTCAAGACTTTCTTCTTCATCTAGGAAATAGCCACCTCTACAACTTTGTTCTTCCATTATTTTGTTCTTCTTTCTGTTCCTCCTTCTAAAATAGCCTGTTTGCACTTATTTTTGTCTTCTTGAGATGCTTTTCGACAACCAGATACATTTCAGGTATATTTCCAATGTGCTCCTTTATCCTATACACTCCCTCGACATTGCTTTTCCACATAACTTACATTTAATTTTGTCGAGGTTCTTAGGATCAATCAATATCCCAAACTCCCATCCGATGTCATTTGACTTTCTTCTAAGAATCCCGGATTCGGGTTGAGTGACAGATGCTGTCGAAGATGGATTACTTGCCATTGATAACAGATATAATCTGAAAAAATTATATATATTAATAACTAACAAGACATAACATGATAATAAAATTTAAATATTTAATTATACTATACAGATACAGGCATACAATACAAAATATTTTAATAACATTAAGTCATTAACCAGTCTGAGAATATTTTTTTATATATCTTAATCTAATTAATAAAATTTATTAGATATGTGTTTAAATAAATTAAATTTTAAATATATTTTTTTATATTTTTAAATCTGTTTTATACTGTAATTATAAATTAATAATATTTATTGGAATTTTTAAAATTTTAATTTAATTTTCATATTTTTAAAACTGATTTATATAAATTAATAATATTTATTAGAATTTTAATATAATTTTAATATTTATAAATTCGATTAATATAAATTAATAATATATAAAATTTATAAATATGATTTATATAAATTAATAATATGTATTATATTTTTTAAAAATTTAAATATTTTTTATTTTTTAAATGTGAATATCTGATAAATGATAATATTTATTATAATTTTTAAATCTGTTAATATATAAATTAATATTTAATATTATTTATTAAAAAAGTTAAATATATTATTTATATATTAAAATCTGATTAGTGATTATATAAATAATAAATTATAAAATTAATAATGGAATTTTATATATTTAAATTTGTTTTATATAAATTAATAAAATTTATTAAAAAAATAAAATTTAAATATATTTAAATTTTAAAGGAATTGTTTGAATTTATTAAATTAAAAAAAAAAACAAAAAACGCCGTCTCGCGACGCGACACTGTCGCGAGACTTGCGACTCGCGCGACAGCGCGGACGCCACCAGCCGCCACCGGCGCCTCGCGGGAGGCCTCCGACGTCGCCGGAAGCTCCGCCGGACGTGTCCGGCGAAGTCCGCCGTTGCTTCCAGCGGCGCCGGAAACGTCGCGGAAAGCTTCCAGCGCCGCTGGAAGCATCACGCGATGCTGTCGGACGCGTCCTACGACGCGTCCGGCGGCTGCGGACGCGTCCGGCGTCGCCGGAGACATGCCGCGACGATGACTCAACACTGTTCTTTTGTTGATGTATCAATTCTAAACGTAAAAACGTAAAAACTTACCGGAGCGACGAAGCCTTCGACGCAATGATGCAGCTACGCAGCAACGATGAGAAGACGAAGCGGCGTTGAGAGACGACGAAGGTGTAAACAGGAAATTTCGAACAAAATACCAAAATAGTGAAACCTAAATAACGTGTCGCGGAGGCCCGCCGAGGCCCGCCGAGGGCCGCCTAGGGCCGCCGAGAGCCGCCTAGGCGGCTGGGCCGCCGAGGCCACCCGCCTGGGGGTTTTCCGGCGCGGCTTGCTGCCGCACAGCGACTAGGCGGCGCCTAGGCGGCCGCCTAGCCCGCGTTTTAGAACACTGTATGTATGGTAGGGGATACTCCGTTGGTGGTATTCATATGAGGTTTGTCCATTGGTATGTCGTGTATACTTCTGTCTGGTGTGATGATTGGAGTTGTGTTGATTGTATGTCTGTGGTTTATACACGTGTTTGATGTGTTTTTACTAGAGGATACATGTTGATTGTACACGTGGCGTTGTGTATGTGTGTCTGTTGGGGTTATTGGAGATTTTTGGTTGACTATACATGTGTAGTTATATACATATGTTTGGTGGGATATATGGAGGTATCATGATGATTATACTCATGTTGTGGGGTACTTAGGTGGATTTAGAGTTGCATGGATGATGACGGTGTTCGTATCATGATTATATATATATATCATGTTCATCATTCATTGCATTGCTGACAACTATTGTCTTCCTTGTGGTGGAGAGAGTCGTCAGTCGTTTATAGCTGTCCTTTCGACCATTGATGGAGAGTGGTAGCTAGGAGTGGAGCTAGTCCTGTCGCGCTTACTCAGGCGCTCAGTGTTCTGTCAGCCTCGACCTGTAAAATACTGAAAATTAGCGAATAATGATAAGGGATTTTTTTGGAATTTTTAGAAATTTTTCGGAAATTTTTCGGAGCTCATATGGACGAGTTTACGGGGATAAAATAGGACCCCGGGAAAAAGCCTGTTTAGGCTACCTTGTTTTAGTGAGGAAAAGTTTTATTTTCCTTTTTCCTATTTCTTTTTTTTCTTCTTTTCCATTTTTCTCCGTTCCCTCCTCGTGTCAAGCCGCCCGATCCTTTCCCTTGCCCTAACCGCCCTCTCCCAATCGGCGTGCTACCAAAACCGCTGCTTTCTCCCGACGCATTCCATCTTCTCCTCTCCGCCTCTTCCTTCCTCCAGACACTCATCTTCGGATTGAATCTCGATCTCCTTTTCTCTGCCGGACGATCTCGTGGCCCGTCGATAAGGTTTTAATCGACTTGCTACGATGAGTTCCGGAAGGGCTAAAGGGATCTTCGATGGGTCGCCGATTCCTGCTGATAAAGAGTACTTGAAATTGGGTCTTTCCAGGATTGATGAAAGTTGAGCTGTGAGCCGTTTAGATTCATTGCCACATGTTGTCCACATGTTGACATCAAAAGATCATGAAGATGAAGTTCAGTTCTTGAAGGAACAGAGAGATCTTGTTGAGGATGTTGTGGATGAAGTTGTTCACGTTTATCATCATGGGTTTAATAAAGCAATTCAATACTTCTCTCAAGATTCTGCGGTTGTTTAGTGAATCTGCTAAGAGTATTTCTGTTGATATGGCTGATGCAAAGAAATTTCTTGGCTCTCACAATAAGCAACTGCATCAATTATGGTACCACTCTCTTAGTTTGCGCCATGCACTAGCTTTGTTGGATCAAATTGAGAGTGTATCTAAGGTTCCTGCTCAAATTGAGAAACTGATTTTAGATAAGCAGTTCTATGCTGCAGTTCAGCTACAGGTCCAAACAATGCTGGTGCTAGAGAGAGGACTTCAAGTGGACTGTGATTCGAGATGGGCGCCTCGACGTAGGATTTCTGGATACGATCTTCTTTTGAGGCGGGTACCTCTTGACTTATCTTTTATGATATTGTCATTGGATATGCATAGTATTTTATAACTGCATGCAATGAACATGTTTGCCTTTGGTATGTCACTGTTTGATATCCGTAGCATGTTAGGTTTGTCACCTGTGATGTATCCGTGCTTATATTTCGTGATTTGTTGCCATGATTATCTTGTTAACATGAGTATCTTAGTTTCTAGAGTGACATACCATGCTTACTAAGGTTAGGACTAGGATTTGGATTGTTGTTTCTGGCCTGTGTATCTAGATTATCTGATACTTAGGTTTTTGTGCCATATCAGATTTGTGTACCTCTATTTGTATATCATATATGATTCGGGTGTTTAGACCCTGATTCTTTGATCTGTGTATATTGTTGGTACATATGCTATGGAAGAGGGATATGATTTGGGTCTAGGTTGTTATACCTTAGAGGACTTGTATACCCTAGATCCGTGGATTTGGCTTACTGATACTGTGGTACCCATATTATGTATATATGGATTTTTTCTATGCTGATCAGGATATTCCATACTTATTATGTTCAGGACATAGGTTTTTGATATTCTATCTGACCTGTGTACTCTAGATCTTGGTATGTGACCATTGATTTTACCGTACTCATTTTATACATATGGATATGGTTATGTTGATCAGTTTATGACCCTGCTTAGTGTCATGCATCATGATTGCATGCTGCGCGATTGTCGGCTCTACTATGGTTGAGCACATCGCCAGTTACATGTACTGCACAAACCACCACTCATGGATTAGTGGTATATCAGAAAGGTGTGTGGCGGTTCTGCTGTTTGGCTCTTAGTGCGAGGACTCAGCCGGTAGCCAGTTCCGTTCTGTTTAGCTCCGGCATTTAGTGTAGCAGCGGTAGACGGTGGACTCTGTTTGGCTCCGTTGGTCGGGTGACTCAGCGTGGTAGCCGGCAGTCATCGTGTACTAGGAGATGAGAGCATTGAGCTCCCCATTTATGATTTGGGGTCACGGGACAGGACTCCTAAAGCATCCCGTCCACTCGGTCACTTATCGGGAGTAGTGACGATAGAGTGCACGTTGTCACAACCCTACCCACTCGGTCTCACCATTTGTGTGTGAGATGACTGGCGTGACCAGGACGCATCATTAGCATCATATGCATTGATGCATTTATATTTTTATGATTGTGTTTGCTGCATTTGGTTGCTGCATTTTGGTTGGATACATACTTTTGACCTGCATACAGGATTATTGACACTTTCAGTTTGACGACCTTTTTGTCTGGATAGGCGTTCCTGGTGAGTACAGCTTCCTCAGTTACCTTTCAGTTTTGCGTATTCCCTATATATGATTAGGAAGCTGTATTCCATGATTGTTGCTGTTAGATATATCTTACTACTCATGTCCATTGGTATTCGCTGAGTTGTTGAACTCACCCCCGTTGATACTATCTTTTTCAGGTACCAGGTTTGGTTTTGGTGTCACTTGGAGTATCCTGTCTGCTGGTCCCCACGTCACATCAGAGGATTTATCGATTTCACGTATGTTTTGTTTGTTTATGTATTAGTTTGTTTAGTTCTGTACTCTGGTTTTGTTTTTGGAGTATTGATGTCGTTATGTGGTATTTTGTATTTGGTGTTGGTTGTGTAAGCCTAGCCGGCTAGTAGTTTTTGTGTTTTGGTTTTGGTACAGCCGAGTGGGCTGCTTTATTTTTAACTGCGTGGTTGCGTCAGCCAGAGGCTGAATTTGATATTAACTGCGTGGTGTTTGTTTTCTTTTATTGTTGTGGCTGAGGTATATAGTGCTTGTAGAAAAGTTTCAGATTGTCCGCCGTACAGGGGAGATGCTGCCGAAATTTCTTCGGACAGAGACTCCTCCGGGGCGTGACAATTTAGTGGTATCAGAGCAGGTATACGATACTTGCTATGTGTTCTGGATTTTTTTTTTTTGAGATTTATCTGATACCAATTTATTTGGTATCAGAGATCGGCTTACGAGTTTTATTTCTCATGTTTCGGATTTCATGTTTTAGTCTTCTCGATGTGACTTTTTAGATTTTGGGACTTGGCAGAAGCAGGACATCTCCAAGCTATAGGAGGTATGTTGGTATATGTTATCCTACCTTTTTGATTAGTTTATGCCCTGTTCATTATTACAGTCTATGGCATGTACTAGCACTCTTTACTAGTACCTGTCTGGTTGTTGTAGCATATATTATATGTTATGGGTTAGCCACTGATCTTGATTGACCTTAATAGAGATTAAGGATTATAAGCTTTGGTGATTTTACATATTATACCCTAGTAGCTTTAGCTTCTGTTACTACTATTTGGTTAGCAGATTGAGGCACATACCAGCCTCTTTATTAGTTATGTAGTGGATAGTATTTACCTATTTATGTTGACCTAGCCAGTAGTATATCATGTTATCTTAGTAATTTCATCAGTAAATATTGATTTACTCTTGTTAGATCAGTCAGTAGGAGTCTGATTTACACTTATTGATTTCGGTAGTCGTATATTGATTTACCTTAGACCCTTGTAGAGGCTTTATTGGTTCTTGATTAGTTAGTAGATGACTTATTTAGTTTTGTTGGTTTGATCAGTAGAGGACAGTCATACTCTATTTTAGAGGTTCGAATCGTTGGGTTATTTGTGCTTAATATGGTATTTAGAGCACATTTGAGTACATGTTTTGTACTGACGTGGAAAAGATTGAATTGACAGTATACCATTGTCGATTTGGGTCAGTCTATAGAGGATCGATGTATCCTATTCCATGTGGACTTTAATTTTTGACTGTATGTACCTAGTGGGATAAGTTAGAAGGTGACCCTACCGTTTCAGAATGTCAGGTTGATTGGGTCAAATATGTTGATTATCCCTAGCTTTGTTTCGTGTACATATGATTGTAATGAGTTATAGGAGTTCTCTGATGGTTAGTTCATTTGCAGGAAGTGTGAGTATTCACATCTAGATATGGTTATTGTATGTTCCTTATGGATTATAGCTTCTTAGTTAGCTGTACGTGTCTGATTGACATATTGGAGGTATCTTGTTGATTATGTGTGATTTGTGAATGCACCTGGGTTTAGTATGTCTTATTGGAAGTATATGTTGATTATACTCTTGGCATATGTGTATATTTGTCATGTGAGTATTGTTTGAGGGGTATTGTTGATTTTACCTACGATGATATATGCACACGGGTTCGGTATACATTGTTGGAGGTATCACGGTGATTTATACCTATGATGTGAGTATTTTTGGTGTGTACTAATTGGAGGATTATGTCGATCATACATATGTTGTGTGTGCACGTGTGTCAGATGTATGGTTGGTAGCATCATGATGATTCTACCTATGTAAAATGTAGAATATTAAATGTCTACATTATGATATTGGTTGTATTACCTTGTCAACTAATTCTCTCATTAGTGGGTGACCGACCCACTAGGAGGATGATAGAGTTGACTATGGATTTGATTTGCTTACTGGGTGGTTATACCCTAGGCTTACCCACAGTGATCTGTGGTAGAGAGATCTTGTGCAGTCTCTAGCTAGATAGTTAGGTGCTTTGGGCACTTATGTATTGTTGTGGTAGAGTGTATCTCCCACATGTTATGGATCGTTTGTGGTAGAGCATAGCTTCCACATATTCTGGATTCCCACATATTTAGGGATTGTTTTGTAGTGGAGCGTTGCTCCTATATATTGCGGATTGTTTGTAGCGGAGCATTGCTCCCATATTTATTGTGGATACATATTTTGGATTATTTGTGGTGGAGCGTTGCTCCCACATATGGAGGATTTCTTGTGGTAGAGCGTTGCTCCCACATATGTGGTATTTCGTGTGATAGATCATTGCTCTCACACTGGAGGTTCTATTCTTTGTTGATTTTATATCATTGGTGATCAGATCTATTTATTGTTGAGGATCTTATGGTTAGGAATGTCTGTGATACGGACATTATGTGTCTTGGTTTTGTCATATAGGCTTACAGTGCCTTAGATGTTTTCAGAGACTTGATGATTCTGGTATCCCTAGAATGTTTGGATCGATTTCCATTGTCTTTGTTGACGATGTTGTGATCTATTTCGGATCCGCGGTGAGTCACGTACACCATCTTTGCTTAGATCTAGAGATGTTTCGACGAGAACATCTATATGTGATGATCAGTAGTGCTTATTTGGATTATCTTATGTGATGATGATTAGGACACACGGTCACCGGTAGGAGTATACCGTGGTTCCACAGGAGATCGAGGTTGTTACCGTTGGGAGTAGACGAAGTCGATATAAGAGGCTCGTAACTTCTTTTGTTTGGCTCGATATTTTCGGAGATACGTTGAGGGTTTCTCACGGATTGCTATGCTACTTACACGCCTGATCAGGAAAGGCGTGAAGTTCACTTGGACTGAGGTTTGCATGACCAGCTTATAGGAGCTGAAGCGGAGTTTAGTGTCGGCTCCGATTTTTGGTTGTACCTTCTGGAGAGGACGAATTTGTGCTTTATACTGACGCGTCTCTACTGGGTTTGGACGCTGTTTTGATGCAGCACGATAGAGTAGTCTCCTATGCTTCTCGTCGGTTGAAGAAACATGAGAAGAACTACCCTGTACATGATCTGAAGCTGCCATGAAGATTTGACGACATTATTTATATGACGTTACATTTGAGATTCTCACTGACCATAAGAGTCTCAAATATCTGTTTTACTTAGAAGGAACCTAATCTTCGACAGAGGAGATGGATGGAGTTCCTGAAGGATTTTGATTGTACCATTAGTTATCACCTAGGAAAAGCTAATGTGGTTGTTGACGCACTTAGTCGGAAGTCTAGAGTGACTTTGGCTTGCCACCGAGTTGTGGTCACAGATTGGTTATCATGGTTGCTCAGTCGTCGATCAGGACGAGGATCCGAGAGCCCTAGGCTGTATTTGCGGGTTATTTGAAGCCAGATAATTTCCGGGCAACAGACCGAGTTTACCCGAGATGAAGCGGTGGTTATATATTTCCGATGTCGCTTATGCGTATCTCCATTTCACCCGATCAGGGAGGAGTTACTTCAGGAGGCATCGCTCACGATTTGCTGTCCACCCAGGCGGTACCCGCGTGTACCAAGATTTGAGGTGTTTCTATTGGTGGAACGACATGAAGGAAGACATCGCAGATTTTGTAGCTAGATGTCTCGTCTGTCAGCAAGTGAAAGCCGAGCATTAGAGATCTGCCGGCTTATTTCAGCAGATTTCTATTCTTGAGTGGAAATGAGAACATATTACTAAGGACTTTGTGGTGAGTTTGTCAAGGACATGACGAGACCAAGACGCGATTTGGGTAATCGTTGATCAATTAACCAAATCCGCGCACTTTTTAGCGATCCGGAAGACTGATTTCCTGGATCGATTGGTAGATCTGTTTTGCCGGGAGATCATCAGATCACATGGTGTCCCGTTGACTATTATTTCGGACAGAGACCCCTATTTCACGTCTCGTTTCTGGCAGAGCCTACAGCAGCCTTTAGGCAATGAGCTCTGTTACAGTACAGTTTTCCATCCGCAGACAGATGGACAGTCGGAGCGGACCATTCAGACTTTAGAGGACTTGTTGAGGTCATGTGTATTGGATTTTGGAGGTAGTTGGGAGGACCATTTGCCATTGGTAGAGTTCGTCTACAACAACGGTTTGCATTCGGCTGTCCAGATGACACCGTTTGAAGCGTTGTATGGTAGGCCTTGTCGGACACCCACTCTCTAGATGAGGTTAGGGAGGCCAAATTGCTGGGATCTTATAGAGCTCAGCACGAGGCAGTGTTGGTCCGTACTATTAGACAGAGAGTGTCAGAGGCACAGGACTGCCAGAAGTGTTATGCTGACCGGAGTCGGAGACTCTAAGAGTTCTCCATTTGCGACCAGGTATTTCTGCGAGTTTCTCCCATGAAAGGGGTGAAGAGATTTGACCTCAGAGATAAGCCAGCTCCGCGATACATTGGTCCTTTTCAGATCTTGGAGAGGATTGGAGTGGTAGCTTATTGGTTAGCACTACCACCATCCTTGGTAGGCGTGTACGATGTGTTCTACGTGTCTATGTTAAGCAGATACCTACTCGACCCGACACATGCACTGACAGATATCTCGGTTCTGTTCAGCACGACATCACTTATGAGGAGATTCCGGTACGGATACTGGACCGGAAAGAGCGTCAGGTGTGGAACAAGACTATCCGGCTGGTTGATGGCGGATGACAGCATCATATAGACGAGGAGGCAACTGGGAGCTCGAGGATATTATGCGAGCACGATACCCCATCTTTTCATTTGAGGTGTGTGATATTATTTATCGTTCAGCATTTATACTCTTTACTTGATGTTAGTATTTGCTGATGGTAGATAACGAAATTTGGGGACCAAATTTTTATTAGTGGGGGAGAATGTAAAATACTGAAAATTAGCGAATAATGATAAGGGATTTTTTTGGAATTTTTAGAAATTTTTCGGGAATTTTTCGGAGCTCATATGGACGAGTTTACGGGGATAAAATAGGACCCCGGGAAAAAGCCTGTTTAGGCTACCTTGTTTTAGTGAGGAAAAGTTTTATTTTCCTTTTTCCTATTTCTTTTTTTTCTTCTTTTCCATTTTTCTCCGTTCCCTCCTCGTGTCAAGCCGCCCGATCCTTTCCCTTGCCCTAACCGCCCTCTCCCAATCGGCGTGCTACCAAAACCGCTGCTTTCTCCCGACGCATTCCATCTTCTCCTCTCCGCCTCTTCCTTCCTCCAGACACTCATCTTCGGATTGAATCTCGATCTCCTTTTCTCTGCCGGACGATCTCGTGGCCCGTCGATAAGGTTTTAATCGACTTGCTACGATGAGTTCCGGAAGGGCTAAAGGGATCTTCGATGGGTCGCCGATTCCTGCTGATAAAGAGTACTTGAAATTGGGTCTTTCCAGGATTGATGAAAGTTGAGCTGTGAGCCGTTTAGATTCATTGCCACATGTTGTCCACATGTTGACATCAAAAGATCATGAAGATGAAGTTCAGTTCTTGAAGGAACAGAGAGATCTTGTTGAGGATGTTGTGGATGAAGTTGTTCACGTTTATCATCATGGGTTTAATAAAGCAATTCAATACTTCTCTTAAGATTCTGCGGTTGTTTAGTGAATCTGCTAAGAGTATTTCTGTTGATATGGCTGATGCAAAGAAATTTCTTGGCTCTCACAATAAGCAACTGCATCAATTATGGTACCACTCTCTTAGTTTGCGCCATGCACTAGCTTTGTTGGATCAAATTGAGAGTGTATCTAAGGTTCCTGCTCAAATTGAGAAACTGATTTTAGATAAGCAGTTCTATGCTGCAGTTCAGCTACAGGTCCAGACAATGCTGGTGCTAGAGAGAGGACTTCAAGTGGACTGTGATTCGAGATGGGCGCCTCGACGTAGGATTTCTGGATACGATCTTCTTTTGAGGCGGGTACCTCTTGACTTATCTTTTATGATATTGTCATTGGATATGCATAGTATTTTATAACTGCATGCAATGAACATGTTTGCCTTTGGTATGTCACTGTTTGATATCCGTAGCATGTTAGGTTTGTCACCTGTGATGTATCCGTGCTTATATTTCGTGATTTGTTGCCATGATTATCTTGTTAACATGAGTATCTTAGTTTCTAGAGTGACATACCATGCTTACTGAGGTTAGGACTAGGATTTGGATTGTTGTTTCTGGCCTGTGTATCTAGATTATCTGATACTTAGGTTTTTGTGCCATATCAGATTTGTGTACCTCTATTTGTATATCATATATGATTCGGGTGTTTAGACCCTGATTCTTTGATCTGTGTATATTGTTGGTACATATGCTATGGAAGAGGGATATGATTTGGGTCTAGGTTGTTATACCTTAGAGGACTTGTATACCCTAGATCCGTGGATTTGGCTTACTGATATTGTGGTACCCATATTATGTATATATGGATTTTTCTATGCTGATCAGGATATTCCATACTTATTATGTTCAGGACATAGGTTTTTGATATTCTATCTGACCTGTGTACTCTAGATCTTGGTATGTGACCATTGATTTTACCGTACTCATTTTATACATATGGATATGGTTATGTTGATCAGTTTATGACCCTGCTTAGTGTCATGCATCATGATTGCATGCTGCGCGATTGTCGGCTCTACTATGGTTGAGCACATCGCCAGTTACATGTACTGCACACACCACCACTCATGGATTAGTGGTATATCAGACAGGTGTGTGGCGGTTCTGCTGTTTGGCTCCGTTGGTCTGAGGACTCAGCGTGGTAGCCGGATCGAGGCTTTTTAGTGTAGCAGTGTAGTAGCCGGCAGACGGTGGACTCTGTTTGGCTCCGTTGGTCAGGTGACTCAGCGTGGTAGCCGGCAGAGATTCTTCCCCGTCATCGTGTACCGGGAGATGAGAGCATTGAGCTCCCCCATTTATGATTTGGGGTCACAGGACACCGACAGCATCCGTCCACTCGGTCACTTATCGGGAGTAGTGACGACAGAGTGCACGGTTGTCACAATCCTACCCACTCGGTCTCACCATTTGTGTGTGAGATGGCTGAGCGTCGGGGTGACCGGGACGCATCATTAGCATCATATGCATTGATGCATTTATATTTTTATGATTGTGTTTGCTGCATTTGGTTGCTGCATTTTGGTTGGATACATACTTTTGACCTGCATACAGGATTATTGACACTTTCAGTTTGACGACCTTTTTGTCTGGATAGGAGTTCCTGGTGAGTACAGCTTCCTCAGTTACCTTTCAGTTTTGCGTATTCCCTATATATGATTAGGAAGCTGTATTCCATGATTGTTGCTGTTAGATATATCTTACTACTCATGTCCATTGGTATTCGCTGAGTTGTTGAACTCACCCCCATTGATACTATCTTTTTCAGGTACCAGGTTTGGTTTTGGTGTCACTTGGAGTATCCTGTCTGCTGGTCCCCACGTCACATCAGTGGACTTATCGATTTCACGTATGTTTTGTTTGTTTATGTATCAGTTTGTTTAGCTCTGTACTCCGGTTTTGTTTTTGGAGTATTGATGTCGTTATGTGGTATTTTGTATTTGGTGTTGGTTGTGTAAGCCTAGCCGGCTAGCAGTTTTTGTGTTTTGGTTTTGGTACAGCCGAGTGGGCTGCTTTATTTTTAACTGCGTGGTTGTGTCAGCCAGAGGCTGAATTTGATATTAACTGCGTGGTGTTTGTTTTCTTTTATTGTTATTATTCCAGCCGCATGTGGCTGAGGTATATAGTGCTTGTAGAAAAGTTTCAGATTGTCCGCCGTACAGGGGAGATGCTGCCGAAATTTCTTCGGACAGAGACTCCTCCGGGGCGTGACACAACCACTCTGGAGTAGTGAGTCTTGAGGGTACAGTAGTCAGAGGGCTAGAGATGTGAGTGGTCAGGGACCCTTAGCTATGTAGTTATATAACTACTTAGCTGACCGTCTGCTTCGGCCGCCTATAGCGGTGCTTGTACTGGAGGTTAGTACGGTTTGTCACGGACCCAAGCCTCTCGGCCATACAGGGGTCGTGGTGTCTAGAGAGGTGGTGGGGTGACCATGGAGCATGCATGCACATTGGCATTTGATGCGCGGTGCATCTTTGGAGATATATTTGCATACATGCCTAGTAGATACTAGTTGCATGTGTTTGTGGTATGTTGCATTTTTTTGCCATATGATTGTTGCATATGGTTCTCATGCTGCATACATGTCATTTATTTTACATGTATTTGCAGTCGTATTTATATTGCACAGGTGTCACGAGTAGGTCTGTTACAGATCTGGTGAGTTTACTGACCATTGTACCAGGTGTCGATTCCAGATTGGGTATATATCTATCATTATGTCGGTTGTGGTTTGTACAGTATGTATGTCAGGTTAGTAGATCTGATATGTTCAGATGCATTGATTATGATAGTAGGATCATGTTCTTTGATTCCCTACTAAGACTGTATACCTTTGATCTCTATGTTTTATTTATAGTCCATGCACTATCCTTTCTATTACCCGCTGAGTTACATATACTCACCACCACATGTATATCTTTATGTTTTTAGGTAGATGGTTGGAGTGTCGCTCGGAGTATCCTGTCTGCCGGGTCCTACGTCACATCCGAAGATCGTTTCGAGTTTTGTATATGTTTTATTTGTATTTAGTATTCGCTGTATTTGATGTGTTGTTGTATTTGTTGTTGTGATTGTTGTATAAGGCCTAGCCGGCTAGTAGTCTGTTGATTGTGTTGTGTGGGCTTTCCTTCGTTTTTCCGTTGTGTTTTAGTACAGCCGTATGGGCTGTTTTATATATAACTGCGTGGTTGTGATTGTTTCATTCCAGCAGAGTGGACTGTTATTATAACTACGTGGTTGTGTATATATTCCAGCCGCATGTAGTTGATATATTTTGTATGTAGTTATGCTTCAGATTGTCACCGGTACAAGGGAGGTGTTGCCGAAATTTTTCGGTAGGGGCTCCTTTGAGGGTGTGACACTAAATTCCTTAAAAATTATTTAAAAAATCATTTTAAAAATTATTTGAAAAATCATTTTGAAAATTCTTTAAAAATCATTTTTAAAATTCTTTAAAAATTATTTGAAAAATCATTTTCTAAATTCTTTAAAAATCATTTTAAAAATTCTTTAAAAATTATTTGAAAAATTATTTTAAAAATCATCTGAAAATTATTTTAAAAATCCTTTGAAAATTATTTTAAATCCTTTGAAAATTATTTAAAAATCTTTTGAAAATTATTTTAAAAATATTTTGAAAATTATTTTAAAAAATCCTTTGAAAATTATTTAAAAATCCTTTGAAAATTATTTCAAAAACTTATCATTTGATAAATTATTTCAAAAACTTATTTAAAAATTGCATTTAAATCTTTTAAAATGCCTTGAAAAATCATTTGAAAAATCTTTTAAAAGCATACTTTGGAAATCATTTGAAAATTTTAAAAATTACTTCTCAAACTTAAATTTTAAAATCCTTGAAAAAATTGTGGTTCCAAACTTATGGCAAAGTTTCTAACTTAGCTAAACATTTACAAGAAACTTTTTTTAAAAAAGAGCTAAGTGTTTATGTCTATACTCATTTTACTGTCTTATTTATTTTGATATATGGCAAAGGGGGAGAGTATAAGGAAATTCAAAATAAATTAAAGAAAATTTGAAATAAAAAGAAATTATTTTAAGGGGGAGCTTCTATTAAGGAGGAGCTTTAATGTGCTTATGTTTTATTTATGCTTTTGCTAATTTATGCTGATCTTTATTGCATTTTTTTCTTAACTTTGAATTTTGATTGACATAATCAAAAAGGGGGAGATTGTTGGTGTGGGAAGCATCCGACAATCGAACTCAAGTTTTGATAATGGCAAAGGAATTCAAAGTTAAGTTTAATTGTTATCTAATGTGGATGATTGAGTGTTTTAGGAAAGTCCTAGCTGCGGTTAGGCAAAGGGAAACCCTAGGGGGTGGTAACCCTAGGTCAAAGGGGGTGGTAACCTTGTGTGGAAAGTCTTGGCGGGTCGGAGCTTCGGGCAAAAGTCCTAGGGGGCGGTAACCCTAGGTTGAAATCCTGGTGTCACGAACCGTGTGGAAGACTGGACGGGTCAAGGACCGGACGTCCAGCATGAAGACCGGAAGCATCTGACCGGACGCTGAGCAAAGGTAAACTCTCCTGAGTGGAGTAGGTGAGGACGCGTTCCTCGGAAGAGGGAACAGTAGGCGTCGGTTCGACCTAGGGTTTCCGGTTGGAAATCCGAAGTCAGAACCGGACAGTCTGGAGACTATCAAATTTATTTCTATATATTATCGTTTGTGTTCTAACTCTGTTTTGCAGGAAACTAATATTTTTATGCAGGGTTAGGACTGACCGGGATCGGTTGACCAAACCTTGGGATCAGTCGACCGAGCCCCCAAGCCAGCAGAATAGATTTCCAGAGGTTGGACCTGGCTCAACCAGGGGATCGGTCAACCGAACCAAGGTTGGGCGTCGACTGGATAAGGCCGGCTGGACTGAGTCGGAGCAGCTGATCGGTCAACCGAACATGTTTATCGGTCGACTGAACCTCGGATAAAAGTTGACCAGATCGAGGTGGAGCGAGCGGATCAGATGAGGTGGTGGTCATCTGATCAGTCGACCGAACTGGTGATCGGTCAACCGATCCTCCTCGGGTCAAACTTGATCCCGAGCCTTGGGGATCTGGATCAGTTTTTGGAGAGCTATAAAAGGGAGCCTCGGGGTGCAGCTTCAAGACAGATCTCTCGAACAGAATAACCTGTGCTCTTCTGTGTGCTGCTCCAAACGCTTCTGCGACGCTCTGCTACTCCGACAGTCAGCAACTATGTCTACATCTCTTGGACTGTCGGTACATTTTCATTAGTGCACTTATTGTAATAATCAATTGTAAACTTTGCGATATTATAGTTGTTGCCCACCGAAAGCGATCTACGATCGCGGGTCTTGGAGTAGGAGTCGCTCAAAGCTCCAAACCAAGTAAACCTCTAGTGTCTTCTGTGTTTGCTTATTTTCTTTTATTATTTCCTTATTATTTCCGCTGCGTTACTTTTGAACGATTTCTGAATACGAAAATTATGAAAGCCACGAGCGCTATTCACCCCCCCTTTAGCGCTTTCGATCCAACAAGTATTACTTGGGATTCTGGATGGATCATGGAATGTGCCAAGGGGTTTTGGAGATGGACTTGAGTCTCAAACCTAAGGATTTGACACAATTGGGTTGTGTTTCATGCTTGAAAATATGACATTGGGGTCATATGGCATGATAATTAGTTTGGAATTATAGATGTCATATAAACCAATGCTATGGATGCATTGTGGTTTAGTATGGGTAAATACATCAAGAGAAAGCCAAAACTAGGACTTTAGGTCAAGGTTTAATTAAACCATTTAGATAATTTTGAGTTTTGTGTCAATCATGGGATCAGTGATAGATATATTTTTGAATATATTTTTCCCAAAAAGACACGGGTAAAACAGATATCTCCATAAAATTTGGAGATTTTTCGATATCTGTAGAATATTTGGCGCATTTCTAAAGTTGGGTTCAGAATGTTGTTTGGGCTGAAAACAGTATGCCAGTCGATTGATGTAGTTACCAGTCAACTGGTAATAGTATTTATCAAACACAGAATGATTCTGTGGGTTTGCTTCGATAAGGGTAGTCGACTGGTACTTTTGGCAATCGATTGATACAAGTCTGAAATTGTCTTCAGCATTAGTTTGTGACCGGGTTAACTCGCATTGGTGTATAAGATCCTTAGAGGGATAAATACACGAGTTTAGGATCAGTTTGGATGATAAGTTTCGACAATTGGGATATTGTTGGAGCTTTTTGATATTAGGCAAAAGGGGAAAATTAAGGTTTAAGTGGGAAAACCTGAAATATCTTTGCGGTGGTGAAAATCCTAGCTCAATGAGGAGCTTAGGTATAGGGGGAGCCTAGTGATAGGTTCTTAAGTAGCCCTGTGATAAAATTCCTAACTCAATGGGGAGCTTAGGTGTAGGGGGAGCCTTGTGATAGATTCCAATGTATGTTTGCATTTTTGATTCGGCAGTGTAAGTCCAAGTGTGTAGTCTTGGCAATGTAAGTCCATTCGGCGGTGTAAGTCCAAGTGTGTAGCCTTGATAACATAAGTCCATTTGTTTTTATCATGTTTATATGCTATTATGTTTTCCTTAACCGTATTGTCAAACATCAAAAAGGGGGAGATTGTTGGAGCAATCCCAATGGCCCGTGCGACCATGTGTTTTGATGTTTGGGCAAAGGGTTTAAGATAGGTTGACCCTTGTATTTGATATTGTATTTGAGTTGTGCAAGATTGTAGGATACACATATGACTCAGCTTGATGGCTTCGGATCCGGTGAAGGATAGAGCATCCGAAGGACCGTGTACAAGGCAGCAAGGACAAGGGCCGAGGGAAGCGAATTCGAGGCATATGTGAAGGATGACATTGGGACGAGCCATGGGCTTGGATGCATCTGAAGGACGAGAGTCAAAGGAAGTAGACTTGAAGGCAAGATGTCAAGGCTGCAACAAAGAGTCAAGTGAGTCATAAGGGTGAGAGTTCGAGTGTGTGAGATTGTACTTGGAGTACCAGTCGACTGATACTTTCACCAATCGACTGTGGAGCGAACAGAATGTCTCTGTTCACTCAGCTAGTGTGGAGCAGTTGACTGGTACTTTCACCAGTCAACTGGTATCTAGATGTTGGGATATAACGGTAGAATCTCCACGGAGGGCAGTCGACTGACACTTTCACCAATCGATTGGTAGGCAGGGTTTTCCAACCCATGACCTATATAACCAAGGCTTTGGAACTTTGTTAAGGTTGATGAAATAGAGGTGGTTAACCCTTATTAGTAGTCTACCTTGAGCTTTAATTGGAGTGCTGTGTATTGATCAAGGTTGTGCAAGGTTTACTCCACCGAGAAAGAGTTTGGGCTAGCCAGAGTTCCGAGGCTTGATCCACCGAAGGATCACAAGAATAGTCCACCTTATGGACAACCGTAGAGTAGGGGAAAGTTATCTCCGAGCCACATAAATGAACTTGTTAGCGGTTTGCATTTCTTTCTTAGTCTTTAGCTTTCGTACTTGTGTTTGTATTAGTTTATATTTCCGCTGCGCAAACTAACATCATAGAGAGAAGTAATCGATTTGGGGGGTACTGTCTATTCAACCCCCCTTCTAGTCGTCCATACAAGATCCCCAACAAAAGTATCTACAGACTATAGAGAAGAAGGGGTGGATCGAGAAACGCAGACCAACCAAAAATTGGTCTTTAAAAAAAGTAAGGTAGTCGTTCGGCGATGTATGTGGGTGTGCATATGCAGTAGGAATGATTACTTGTGTCACGCCCTAGAGGAGTCCCTGCCAGGCAAACAGACATCATCTCCTCTGTAACTGTGACAATATGAAACATGCATACAATGCCACAAAGTTGCTCACAAGCTATAATCATCATCCTACACGGTTAAAACATACACAACCACATAGTTATATACACAACCCACTCGACTGGAACAAAATAATCACAACCACATAGTTGTATAATAAACAGCTCACACGGCTATATTTAAAACATAGCGAAAAACATAAGGAGATCCCATAAACCAAAAAGATACAATGTATGTCGGCACAGCTTAAACACAACAAAATACCACAATGTTAAAATAGTCATGGCTAAACACCAATACAATACCAATACCATAAGAAAAATGGGTAAGAAAACAAGAGCAAAGTAAAGACTAGCTTCTAATGTGACATGGGACCAATAGACAGAATACTCCAAGCGACTCCACAATCATCTATCTGCTATCTGAGGAAAAAGACAATACACAAATGCGGTGGTGAGTGAAGGTCACTCAGTGGGTAATAGACAAAATAGTGCATGGTCTAAATAAAATATATAGATTAAAACATACAGTCTCATCAAGAAAATAAGAACATGATCATAACTAACATAATGAATGTATATACCCAATCTGGACCAACACATAATATCATGATCATAATGTCATAAGTAAGTGAACCTACCCAAACTGAAACTAGCATATAAGGTCAAGATCGTAAATGACATAATAAATGCACATACCCGAACTAGTCGAATACACATGGTGTAATAAACAGTAAACTCACCAAAGATCATCAACAAACCTGCTCATAACACCTGAGCAATATAACCGACAGCATATACATGTATAATAAATGACATGTAATCATCTATATTCCACAATCAATCACTACTAATAAATACACCCATCAAATATGTTTCTCCAATCACCCATCTAAATAACCAAACCACCACATAATAACACATTCCAAATCTGATATCAATATATTTATTGATCGGATCAGTGTTTACCATGAAAACTAACCTTAATAACCCCTTACTAAAGGAGGATAGCCACAACAAATCAAGAGCTCCAAATCTGCCATATAAATCAAATTCGGATAGGTATTAATCCCCCATTAATCTCCATAACAGAAATTGAGAACTAGATCTTGATTATTACCCAATCTGCCTTGAGATGGTGGTTGCGATGGCCGAAAATGGAACAGAGGAGCTCTACGAAAGGAACTCAAAGCTGCTACTAGTTGTGCAAAGGAGAAACAGTCCGCTGGCTGAAATGCTCACTAATAGGAATGACCATAGCTTCATCGATCATCAAACAATTAATCACAAAATCCCAAACAGAATACCCAATCGAATTTATGCTAAACCAACACTAACCTGATCCACAGATTTCTCTCGAAGGGAATTGAGACGTCACTATGGTGGTGAGCCGAGTAGATGAGAGGACGACGACGGTGTGGCATTGGCCCGATCGAATGACGACACTGAGTAGGGATCCGGTACGATCGAGTGGCAACACCGAGCATAGATTCGATAAAATCGGGCGGCAATACGAGATTGAGAGAGAAAGAGATCAGGAGAGGGGATCGATGGCTTGACCCTCACGGCAATGATGGTGGTGGCACAGGGCTATCGGCCAATCGAGGCGGCATGGTGCTCGGGAGGCGACAACTTCGGGCTTAAGAGAAGAGGATCGATTGAGGGGCTGGCCTCCGCCCCCATCGCGGCCACACCTGGTGCTGGTGGCCATAGAGATCGATGGCGTTAGGGTGGTAATGACCTAGCATCGACCCATAGTGGTCGGAGAAGATGTAGAGAGAAGGGAGAGGGTGAGAGTGTTAGAACTTTCGAGCTGCAGAAATCGCTATTTTACGTTGCGAAAACCTTGAAGCTAGCCACGTATCCGTGCGAAGATAAATAAATAAAATATTCATATACATGTTTGTCTACACTAAATCTATCTTAGATCTACATGAAAAGGAAGTATTACCCTTGTCGCGATACCCTTCGCTTATCCCGCTCGTCCAAATGGTTGCCGAATCTCGTAGAGTGTCAAGTGTACACTCCTCTACACGTATCCACATAGACAAAAGGTGGAGAGAACCACTTAGAGTGTGCTAGCACTCTTGAGAGGTCTCGGCAATGGAGGAGAAGGAGAAAAAAAAAGAAGAGAGGAAGAAGTAGAGACCTTGAATAAGCACACCCTTTCTTATTCATTCTTTGTGGTCGGCCACTTATTAGAGCATTTTATACCTCCATGTAATACCAAGAGTCATGGCTCTTGGTCTTCCTCATGAGGTGGCACACAATAATGTAGCCTTGATGATGTAGAACATCATCATTGGTCGACCCATGCCAAGTCACAATGAGGTGACATTTAGTCAAGTCAAACTTGACCCTTCATCTTCCCTCTCAAGTCAAGTAAAACTTGACCTCTTATCTTCCATGGTTGATCAAATCTACCCTTTGATTCAAATCAATTTAATTTAATGAATCTCTATTCATTGGTTTAAATTGACTCAATGAATCATAGTCTAAATTAAACTCATTCGATACATGAATCAAATTGAGTCCAACTCAATTAGTCTAATTTGAATTACTCTTAATCCAATTTAGTTCATCACATGAACCTAATCCTCTTGGTCCATCATATGAACCTAATCTCCATCTAACTACCCTTTGTGTGTGACCCTAGAGGTTCTTATAACGTTGGCAATTCTCCTAAACCCATTTAGAAATATAAGCAATGAGCGATATCTAGCAATACATCATTACTACCCATGTTACAAGAATGTTGAGATCCAACATCACCATTGTGACTACTAATTGTGACTCTCACAATATGTGACAATGTCCTTCTATCCTTGACATCTAAATTGATCAATTGAGGCATAGACCGTGTCATCCTCTAATCAATCTATGTCTTGAACTTCAAGTAGACTCACTCTAATCAAATGAGCTCAATATCTCATATTGACTTATTTGGGCATGACCATGCACTTAGTGGTCTTACTCTATCAAGAATCATGATATCACTCCCGTCATATAGGAGGGGTAGATCCCTTCTACATCCCTCCGCATAATTTGTTACATACACAGTAGTCGCCTTTATAGTCCACCCATTTACGGGTGACGTTTGACGAAGTCAAAGTATGCAACTCCTTATGTAGAGAACCATGGTGACTTCAGGTCCAAGGACTGATAGTCATACTAATAGTCACATGAGAAAGTATATTGTTGGTGCAACATCCCTCAGGTCAAGGTTGACCTGGTTGACCAAGCTGAGTCTTGGTTTGAGTTTAGATGTTTGACAATAAGAAATTGATTGAAGAAGAGTCAAGTGGGTCAAGGTTGACCGGATACTTGACTGGGAAGTCCTAACTGGGATGTTAGGTATAATGGAAGTCCTGGTGAGTGAAGCCAGGCAGAATGGAAGTCCTGGTGAGTGAAGCCAGGCAGAAGGGAAGTCCTAGTGAGTGAAGCTAGGCAGATTGAAAACCCTAGTGAGTGAAGCTAGGTGAAAGTCCTGGTGAGTGAAGCCAGGTGAAAGCCCTAGTGAGTGAAGCTAGGCAGATGGAAAACCCTAGTGAGTGAAGCTAGGAGAAAGTCCTGGTAAGTGAAGCCAGGCAAGGGAAAATCCAGATGGATCAAGGACGATCGGACATCTGGTGTTGGGAAGTCCAAGTAGGTCAAAGGATTGACTGGATACTTGGCACGAGGAAATCTGATGAAAGTCAAAGTAGGACAAGGGAGTCCAAGTAGGTCAAGGGAGTGACCGGATACTTGGCATGAATAGAAAAGTCCAAGTGGGTCAAAGGTTGACCCGACACTTGGTGGGAAGTCCTAACAGGTCAAATGAGTGACCAGATGCGAGGCATGATGTACCAACAGGTCAAGGTTGACCGGATGTTGGTTTGAGAGGCTTGGAACTTGGTTTTGGGCAAAAACCAAGTGTTGGATCGATCAGTGGATCGATCCAGGCCTTTTCTAGCGAACAGAGAGCCTCTGGATCGATCCGTGGATCGATCCAGATGTCCCAATCGATCAGTGAATCGATCGGGACGATGCTGCTTCGCGCGATAAGGGCTGGATCGATCCATGGATCGATCCAGGCGTTACTCCAGAGCACAGAGGCGCTCTGGATCAATCCGTGGATCTATCCAAAGCCTCCCCGATCGATTGGGAACATTCGAATCGATCGGGATCCGACCGTTAGCGTCGATAAAGGCCGCAGGCGCACGATTCCTTCGGCATCTCTTCTCCGATACACTCTAGATTTCTCGCCAGCTCCTCCACAGCACTCACAAAGCTCAGATCGCCAGTTCTTGAAGGATCTTGGAATTTTTCCAAGTCAAGAGGCGGATCAAAGCCAAGAAGAGAAGCTAGGGTTAGGGTTTATACTCATTGTAAGCTTGTAAGCTTGTATTTCTTGTATCCTTTCCCTCTCTTCTTGTATTGAGTCTTGTAGGGCTTCTCCGCCCTTGGTAGTTACCATAAAGGAGAGTTTTATTTAGTGGAGGGTGTGTGTGTTGGTGTGGATCCTTGGATTAGTCACCTCTTGTGAGGTGGATACCAAGTAAACCAACCGTGTTAGCGTTGTGTGATTGTTTCTTTGTATTTCCGCTGCACATCTTTGAAGAAACAAGCAACGCCGAGCAACGAGCGAAAGCAACGAGTTATTCACCCCCCCTCTAGCTACTTTTGGTCCTAACAAGTGGTATCAGAGCGAGCCCGCTCTTCACCGGAATCATCGCCGGAAGGGTCAAGCATAACAAGAAAAGCTAGAGGGTGAAGAAGTTGAAGCAAATTCATCAAAAGTCAAAGATTTCAACAAGCTCAACTTCAAGATGCAATTCCAAGATGGACTTGGATTTGACACAAGGGTGGCTCCACCGTACACATCCACAAGCTTCGATTCTTGGAAATCAAGAATCGAAAACTTTCTTATGATGGAGATAGAGCAATGGTTTGCTCTAATGGAAGGCTTCAAGGCTCCAAGAAATTCAAAGGGCAAAGTTCTCAAGAGGAGCAAGTGGAGCCAAGAGCAAGTTCAAAGGTGCGATGCAAATGACAAAGTGACCAAGCTTTTGGTCAATTTATTGCCAAGCACCATCCTTTGCAAAATTGGAGAATTTGAAGATGCAAAGGAATTATGGAGCGAATTGGCCAAGCTTCATGAAGAGATCCCCTCCACTGTACAAGAGCAAGAAGTATCCATAGAGGGTGACTCTTTGGAGCAAGACCAAAAGGAGGACTCCGAGGTTGAGAGATGCTCAACCTCCGAAGAAGAGGAAATCCAAGAAGCTTCATCCTCAAGGGAATGCAACGAAGGGAACAAGGAGGGAGCATACTCCTTGTTTCATATTCAAGAAGATGAAGCCTCCACCTCTAGGATTGAGGGGGAGAAATCCTTGGTGACGCCGGATCAAGAAGAAGGAGAAGCTTCGAGTCAAGAGACGAAGAGGAGGAAGAAGATTCTACCTCCACAAGTCAAGAAAAATCAAATGGAGGAGAATCAAGGTCCGATCAAGAGGAAGCTTCAACCTCCGGATCCAAAGGAAAAGATGCCATCCCTACACAAGAAGGTAAAAATAGTTCAATTAATAATAAAAATCATATTATATGTTTTGAGTGTAGGGAACATGGGCACTACAAGAGCAAGTGCCCTAAATTGGCCAAGAAGAAGGGCCAAGTGGCACAAAAAGGCAAGGTGAAGTCCAAGGAGATCATCCCCAACACAAAGAAGAGCAAGGAGCATATTATATGCTTCTCTTGCAATCAAAAGGGGCATTACCGAAGTCAATGCCCCAAGGGGAAGAAGGTGGTCAAGGCTCATGGAGGCACTGGTCAAGGGGGAGCCTCCAAGGTAAAGAAGAAGGTATTTTTTATTGAGCCTACCCCTTTACATTATGGTAAAAAGCATGATAGTTCTAATTTTTATCATTTTAATACAATTTACCATAAGAATAGGAAGCATGAGGGTTTTAAGGAAAAGCATGTGGCCCTACATGCCAAAACTACCCAACCTAAGGTTAGGAAGGTAGATGGACACTTGGGCAAGAACACTAAGGATAATAGATACAAGCCCAAAAACAAAAATGCTCATGGGTGTAATGAGAAATCAAAATCTAAGGATTTAATGGTAGAAAATCAAGTCTTGAGATCAAGACTTGATAAAATGGAAAAGACCCTAAAAAGGATGAAAAATATCCTAAAAGGGCAAAATGAGCATAACCTAGGTTTAGGGGTACAAAAGCCATCCAATGACCATAGAGGTTTGGGATACAAACCCAAAGCAAAAAGGGATGTGCCTAGTTATCATAGGGTTCCATATAGCTATGGAACAAACCCTAAGTCTAGAGGTCAAGTCAAAGATACAAGGGAAGATATCCCTAGAAGTCTCTTTGCAACCAAAGTGACTAAGACTTCTAAGAAGTCTAAGAAAGTCACTAACAGGGTCACAAGGGAGGCTATCCCTAGAGTTGACCTAGAAAATGTGACCAAGGCTTCTAAGAAGCCCAACAAGGTCACTAGGAAGGTATCTAGGGAAGTTATCCCTAGTGAGTACCTAGGGCATCCAAGGAGCACCAATAGGTGTTGGGTTCCTAGGAGCATTTTCTCTACCCCATAAATGGGTTAGAGAGTGTCAACTCCGATTAGAAGGGTAGTTAACCCAACTTTGAGGAAATTGACACTCAAGGAGCATTTTCAAGGTTTTGTTAAACTTTGAAAATGAAATGGAAGTTTTATTTACTCCTTGAAAGAGTAAAATGTGCCTAATGGTGGAAGAATTGATTTTACTCTTAAATGGCACATATTGGGAAATTCAGAAGAACTACCAAGTTGGGATTTTGGTATGTTCTTAGGAAATTTAAGGCAATCCGGGCCTTAATTTAAAAGTGCTACTCTTGTGAAAAATGAAATATGCCAACATTTGAGGATATGCTTAATTTTGACTGACATAATTTAATCAAGGAAATTAGAAATGTCAATTTAGGTTTTGGCATTTTCTTGAAGCACTTTAGGGCAATCTAGGTTTAAGTTGTAAGTTTAGCTAAGATTTTAAGGATACTTAGATAGTTAATCTAGGTATATTTTATTTATGCTAAATCTTGCCATGATTGTTTGCCCATCATATGCCATGACATCATGTCTATTTTTGCATTCATGTTTTATTATGCAAAATCCAAAAATACCATGTCATGACATTCATACATCATGTAGTTATAGGAATCTTTCTTTTGAAAGTTATTTTATTTTGATGTATGCCATAACATTATCATGCATTAGTTTAATTCCTTGTAATTAAGGACAAATGGCATTTTAGCAACACTTATTAACAAGTGACATCCTAGGTGGATGTCTAATATCTTTAAAATGCCTAGATAGATATGCATGATCCCTAGATTAGGGAAAAACCAAAATCTACATCTCACAAAGACTATAAGGTGACTTGTATGTGGTTTAATGCACATTAGATACAAGTGAGATGTTAGGATGATGAACAAAGCTCAAGATGTTGATTTAGTGCATTCTTGTGAGTTTTTAGGTTCATCAAAACACATAGTTATGTGTTTTCCCATCATTGGGAAAGCTAATGTACAAGTCATGTGCATTATGCCCAAGGAACATGATGGGATATTGGTTTTGAAAATGTTTTAAAAATGCTTTTGGAAAACCATGGTGAAGGCTATCTTTTGATAGTAATCACCATTAAATAGTTAGACACAAACTTGAAGAAAACGCTGAAGTTTTAGCAAATTTTCAATCTTGTGTCAATCTTTGAAAATATGATGTATTTTCATAGAAAACTATTTTTCCATGATTAAGTATGCCCTAAATAATGTCTACACGAAATTTCATGATTTTGGATTTTGTAGAATTTTCTAGGGTTTCGAAGTTGACCGAAATGGAATTTCAGCAACTATCGAGCTCGATCGATCCATGGATCGATTGGGTGCTGAATCGATCCGTGGATCGATTCGGAAGGCAACGGAAACTTCATTTGGATCGATCAGCCGATCGATCCAGGTAGTCTGAATCGATCAGTGGATCGATTCAGAAAGGTTCAATCAATTGGAACTCAACTCCAATCGATCCAAGTTGCTGATTTTGACTGGGAAGGCCTGATTTCAGCATCTTTGAACCCCTTTTGAGTCTAGGTAACCATTCCAAACCCCCCAAAATACATTTGTATACATACAAGGGTGTTTTCATGTGAAAACAAGGATGGATTGGTTAAGGAAGGCTTCATTGAAGTTTAGGTTGAGGTTTGTTTCAAATTTTGAGTATTTGAACCTCAAAACTTCTAAATTTGGGTTTCCTAAAGGTTTAGGGATTCCAAGTCATTGTTGGTGCAATGACAGAAGTTACCACCATGTCTTTAGGGGGAGGGACTCTTTAAAGACATGAAAAATTATTTTTCATAAACCTTGGAAGGTGGTTAACCTTCTTTAAAGAAAATGCTCATGTATGAGTTTTTGAACTTGAAATGGGGAGTGGATATCCTAATTATTTCAAGTGGGAACTCAAGTGGTTAGAAAATGCTCAAGGTTGGGTATTTGTCTACATTGAGGGAGAAGTAAGGATAAATGAAGGGTATGGGACTTTCATTATCGTGTTAATCACAACGAGTGATGTTGTGAACAACGAGGAGCAACTCTTCAGGGGGAGAGTCGTCAACAAATGGATTTGTTGATGTGTACCCAAAATTGGGGCATGGGTTGATGTGTGCCCAAAGATGGGTTGATGTGTGCCCAAAGATGGGTTGATGTGTGCCAATAGAGGGAGAATGAAAGGACCTGTGAATGGGTGTAAGTTAGGCTTTCATTACCTAGAGGGAGTGTGCCCTCTTAGGAGGAAAATGAAGAGCTTAATTTATGTGTTCATTACCTAGTGGCATGAAGATTGAGGCTATAGGATTAGCCTAACTTACATGTGGTATTGTAAGTGTTATTGTGGTATTGTCAAACATCAAAAAGGGGGAGATTGTTGGTGCAACATCCCTCAGGTCAAGGTTGACCTGGTTGACCAAGCTGAGTCTTGGTTTGAGTTTAGATGCTTGACAATAAGAAATTGATTGAAGAAGAGTCAAGTGGGTCAAGGTTGACCGGATACTTGACTGGGAAGTCCTAACTGGGATGTTAGGTAGAATGGAAGTCCCGGTGAGTGAAGCCAGGCAGAATGGAAGTCCTGGTAAGTGAAGCCAGGCAGAAGGGAAGTCCCAGTGAGTGAAGCTAGGCAGATTGAAAACCCTAGTGAGTGAAGCTAGGTGAAAGTCCTGGTGAGTGAAGCCAGGTGAAAGCCCTAGTGAGTGAAGCTAGGCAGATGGAAAACCCTAGTGAGTGAAGCTAGGAGAAAGTCCTGGTAAGTGAAGCCAGGCAAGGGAAAATCCAGATGGATCAAGGACGATCGGACATCTGGTGTTGGGAAGTCCAAGTAGGTCAAAGGATTGACTGGATACTTGGCACGAGGAAATACAGATAGGTCAAAGGGATTAACCGGACATCTGGTGGAAGTCCAAGTAGGTCAAGGGAGTGACCAGATACTTGGCATGAATAGAAAAGTCCAAGTGGGTCAAAGGGATTGACCAGACACTTGGTGGGAAGTCCTAACAGGTCAAAGGAGTGACCAGATGCTAGGCATGATGTACCAACAGGTCAAGGTTGACCGGATGTTGGTTTGAGAGGCTTGGAACTTGGTTTTGGGCAAAAACCAAGTGTTGGATCGATCAGTGGATCGATCCAGGAGCTGGATCGATCAGTGGATCGATCCAGGCCTTTTCTAGCGAACAGAGAGCCTCTGGATCGATCCGTGGATCGATCCAGATGTCCCAATCGATCAGTGAATCGATCGGGACGATGCTGCTTCGCGCGATAAGCGCTGGATCGATCCATGGATCGATCCAGGCGTTACTCCAGAGCATAGAGGCGCTCTGGATCGATCCGTGGATTGATCCAAAGCCTCCCCGATCGATTGGGAACATTCGAATCGATCGGGATCCGACCGTTAGCGTCGATAAAGGCCGCAGGCGCACGATTCCTTCGGCATCTCTTCTCCGATACACTCCAGATTTCTCGCCAGCTCCTCCACAGCACTCACAAAGCTCAGATCGCCAGTTCTTGAAGGATCTTGGAAGTTTTCTAAGTCAAGAGGCGGATCAAAGCCAAGAAGAGAAGCTAGGGTTAGGGTTTATACTCATTGTAAGCTTGTAAGCTTGTATTTCTTGTATCCTTTCCCTCTCTTCTTGTATTGAGTCTTGTAGGGCTTCTCCGCCCTTGGTAGTTACCATAAAGGAGAGTTTTATTTAGTGGAGGGTGTGTGTGTTGGTGTGGATCCTTGGATTAGTCACCTCTTGTGAGGTGGATACCAAGTAAACCAACCGTGTTAGCGTTGTGTGATTGTTTCTTTGTATTTCCGCTGCACATCTTTGAAGAAACAAGCAACGCCGAGCAACGAGCGAAAGCAACGAGCTATTCACCCCCCCCCCCTCTAGCTACTTTTGGTCCTAACATATATGACACTCATATAACGATCCATGATACTTTCTCATGGCGGGTCATTCAGTATACATTCTCCAATGCATACCCATGTGTCAACTTGATATCTAATATCCATGACTTGTGAGATCAAGTCATCGAGTTGACCTACATGCTAGTCTCATCGCATTAACATTGTCCTTGAATGTTAATACTTGACTAGGAATGATTAAGAGTAGTGTTCTCTATATCATCTTATTATCAATTCAACCAATCGATTGATATAGATAAGAACCTTCTACTCAAGGATGCTATTATACTCAGTTATTTGACATCAATACAAGTATAATAACCATAAATAAATACCTTTATATATATATGTATATAGGAATATGATATATCGAGTCCATACAACAATCATCACATGATCGGCTCTAGGGCTCTCACTAACAGAGAGATCGGGTGGAGAAAGAGGATTTGGGGGCGTCGGTAGGAGAAGAAGAAAGGAATAACGTTTAAGGCATTAGGTTACTACTTAAATACTTAGGGTTTAAATAATTTAACCTTAAGCTAATTTCTCAATTAACTACAACTTAATAGTTATTCTAAACAGGCTTCTTCTAAGCCCAATTGATTCATCCCCTTAAAATATGGCATATAACCTCCATTTAAATCTTAAAAAATTTCTAAACATTTCCTAAAAATCCAATAAGATTATTTCTCTAATAATACTTATTATTTAATTATTATTTGGATATAGTATCTTATAATTTGGTAGTCATCAGGAATATTATAAGACATTTGCATCTGCATTATTTCATCGTCGTTAAAATTGGATTTGGTGGATGTATACCACAAGTCGATGATAGGTGGAGGAGGAGGGGAAGAGGCGGCCATGGAGAAACAACGAAAAGAAGAAGTGGGAATGCTAACGAATATCAAAGAGTGGACGAACAAAGGGAGAAAATTCTTACTGGGAAATATTGTCGGCGAGGAACGACGGAGAAGAAAATTAGCAGAGAGCATGCGCGAGGAAGAACATGTAGTAACATGGAAGAAAGACGGTGAATAAGGGTTTATAAACCCTGGAGATGGGTGTTTTGATCCATTCGATCGAGGGATATGCAAAACAAGGGCAAGCTTTGGTCGTTGAATTCTAAACGACATTTTTCACATCAACTACAAATATCTGCCTGTTATATCAAATGTACGGTAACAAAAAGCGGGACACGTGGCGCCTGGCGATGGGGAGGCATTAATGAGGTTTAATTAAAGGGCATGGGTGGCGTGCTCGGCAATAATGACAAGAGATTTGTGTTAGTGCGGGAAGCATCCGACGATCGAATCTAAGTTTTGATAATGGCAAAGGGTTCAAAGTTAAGGTTATTTGCTATCTAACGTGTTTGAATGAGTTTGCAGGAAAGTCCTAAGTGTACTTAGGTAAAAAGTCCTAACTGCGATTAGACATGTTGAAAACCCTAGGGGGAGGTAACCCTAGGTCTTAGGGGGTGGTAACCCTAGGTGGGAAGTCTTGGTGGGTCGAGGGCTTTAGGAAAAAGTCCTAGAGTCGAGGACTCTAGGTGGAAAGTCCTGGTGTCGCGAACCAAGTGAAAGACTGGCCGGGTTGTGGAGCAGACGTCCAGCGAAAAGTCCTTGAAAACCCTAGGGGGAGGTAACCCTAGGTCCTAGGGGGTGGTAACCCTAGGCGGGAAGTCTTGGCGGGTCGAGGGCTTTAGGAAAAAGTCTTAGAGTCGAGAAATCTAGGTGGAAAGTCCTGGTGTCGCGAACCAGGTGAAAGACTAGCTGGGTTGTGGAGCAGACGTCCAGCGAAAAGTCCTGGAGCCTCGGACGCTGAGCAAAAGTCCAGTTGGTCTGGAGGATCAACTGACAACAGGTAAACTCTCCTGAGTGGAGTAGGTGAGGATGCGTTCCTCGGTGAGGGAACAGTAGGCGTCGGTTCGAACTAGGGTTTCTGGTCGAAAATCTGAAGTCAGAACCAGATAGTCTAATGACTGTTAAATACTTTATTTTACATGTCTATATTGTGGTAACTTTATTTTGCAGGGCATAGTTGGTTTGTTGGACTAACGTATCTTACAGGAAGTAAATTGGACAACTTTATCTCAGATGAATAGTACCCGAGGCTCCCTCCATGGAGCTTGGAGGCGCCTCGGGTCATATGCGAAGACTGCCTCGCAGCTTGGCATGAGGGCACCCTCATGGAGCTTGAGGGCACCCTGGACACTGGCGCGAGGGCGCCCTCCATGGAGGTTAAAGGCGCCCTCGAGCGGATAAGCGACAAAGAAATCAAAGCTCATCCACGTTGCGATTTCGGCGGGGATGAGGGCACCCTCCATGCTATTGAGGGTGCCCTCCACGAGCTTTATAATCAGGTCTCGAGTAGAAGCTTAACACGACAATGAAATTGCAATGTCTTCTCCGTGCTGCTTAAAAAATGATCTAGAAAAGCTACAACAAGACCCCGATGACCAGGAGCTTCAAACTTATTATTTTTTGTTGTCGATATAAATTTTACTATTGCTCTAATATTGTACTTAAATTGTAAAGAACTTTTGTGCTTATAGTGATTGCCCAAAGTAAATGCTCAACGAGCGTGGGCCTTGGAATAGGAGTCACCCCAGGCTCCGAACCAAGTAAATCTTGGTGTTCGTGTGTTTGTTTTTATTATTTCCACTGCATGTTTTTGTAGGACCGTTGTGGCCGGCTAGGAGGGGATTGGATATTCTGCAAACACAAAAAGACAAACCCTCCTTGAACTCTTTAAACTAACACTTGCATATATAAAGTAAGCTGATAAATTAAAAGCATAAAGAAAAAGCGAGGCACAAAAGGTTTACTTGGTTACAACCGATGTGGTTGTTAATCCAAGGAAGATAAAGTCCACTATCAATCTCCTTCAGGCAGAGAAGCCTCATACAGCAATGTAGCGCAGAAAATAGAAGCTAAACTAGAACAGAAGCGCACAAGTGTTTGGAATTACAATACTCAGTTCATTAAAAAGCTTATGGACCAAGGCTATATTTATAGCCTTGGTCGGGGCGCCTAGAAGGGTTCCGGGCGCCCTGGGGGGATAAAACTTATCCCCCAACGTTCAGATCGAGTCAAAACTCGATCTGGTCAATTTTACTGCTCAGGGCGCCCCGGACTGCTCCGAGCGCCCCGGAGCCCAAAGTCAACAGTTGTTGAATTTTTCGTCCGGGACTTCTTCTCTGGTTTAGTCCCGCCTCGGTCCGGTTCTTCTCCTCCAGATCCGCTCGCTTGGGTGATCTCTGCCATCCGGAAAAGGGCTCACCCGAACCCAACTTCCGGTCTTCTCGAGCAGCCTTCCGCTCCGGCTTCGCTGCGTGTTTCCTTGTCGTCCACCAGCGTACTCATCCGCAGTCTTCGTCCCTCGGTCGCACCACGTGCCTACCTTCTCGCTAGCTGCGTCTCTTGCTCCCCGAGCAATCTTCCGCTCCGGCTTTCATCCCTCGGAACCACCGCACGCTTCCTTCTCGTCCACCGGGGTACTCTTCCGCAACGCCTTGTCCCTCGGACGCACCGCGTGCCGTCCTTCTCGCTAGCTGTGTCTTCCGCTCGAGTACCTGTGCTCCTAAGCTCCTGCACACTTAGACACAAGGTTAAAATAACGCAGGACCTAACTTAACTTGTTGATCACACCAAAACAACCTTGGGGTTCCAACAATCTCCCCCTTTTTGGTGTGATCAACCCAAGTTAAGCTAGGGTTACAAATAGACATAGAATAAAAACAATTTATTGCAATAACATGCAACATGATAGAAAAAATTGAATTTCAAAAATTTCAAATTTTAATTTTCAATTTTCTACCTCCCCCTAGACTTATACTTTCCCTTCTCCCCCTTTGATCACAATAAAAATGGGGTTTCAAAAAAAACAATCTAAGGGTTTGATACTTAGAAAAATTATAGAAATCTATTTCAATATTTTTCGGAGAAAAAATATTTCCCAGTTAAAGAAAAAAAATTTCTAAGTCTAAGAATGACTTTTGAAAAATTTTAAGTTTTCACCAAAAATAAATCTTTCTAAGCCCAAAAATTTATGCAAGAAAATTTAAGGAAATTGATAGCATTAATTTTTTTTTTATGTATTTATTTATTTATTTTATACTGATACTTATATCAACAAATTTTAAATTTCCATTTCAATTTTTCATAACTTCTTAAATTACACTTTTTCAAATTTAAAGCCATAGATATTAAACATGCAATAATTTGTATCATTTTAATTTCTATTATTTTTTGAATTTCAACTTCACAAAAATATTCAAATAGTATAGATTCTAACTTGATAAATTTTTTTGACAATATAAAAGATTCTTTGGCAATGTGCAAAATTCGTTCGAAAGAATATTTTGTAATTTGCAAGAATTTTTTAACAACAAAAATTCTAATTTACAGGAATCTATTAACAATAGATTTCTTAATCCGAAACACCTTTTCGGTGACTCAATTTCTAAATCGCAAAATTCTTTCGAGAGAGTAATTTGTAATTCGAAAAATTCTTCTAATTTGCATAATTCTTTTGTCAAAATATTTTTTAATTTGTAAATTTCTTTTGATAATATTTCTAATTTGCAAGACAAATTTGACAATTGATTTTCTAATTCAAAAATATTTTTTGGTAATTTTTAAATCGTAAAAATCTTCAGGCAATTTTTCTATTGAATTAACCGGTTGTTCAGAGGGTAGAGACCATACCTTACTTACCTCGCCGGTCGTTGGTTCTCCCCCTGTTGAATTACTTTCTTCCGAAGATTCTCCCCCTTCATCAATCTCGAGATGTACTTCGGTTGTTGGGGTTATCTCGGTAATTTCTTCCGTCTCGGATTCTGATGATGGCTCGATGTCTATTGAGGGGACGACTTCAATCGGTTCTTCGTAGAGTTTTAAGAACTTTTCCCAAAGTTCTTTTGAGTTGTTGTATTCGTCGATTCTTTTGAGATCTTCATTTGGTATCACGGTTAGGAGATGAAATTCTGCCCGTCCGTTTGCCATCGATTCGTTATGTTGCTTTTTGTTCCAGAGGCGTAGATCGAGTCTTTCTCCGTTTGTGTTCTTCAGTTCTTCATAACCAGATTTTAAAATTAAAGAAATACCAAGGTCTGAGTTAAGGTATACCTCCATTTGTTTCTTCCATGAAGAAAACTCCCCCTCGAATGCTGGTGGATATTCGCTAGCTCCGGCCATCGTTTTGGTGCTTCAGACGGTGGTTAGTCCTTCTGAGGCGTCTCGGCTCTGATACCACTTGTAGGACCGTTGCGGCCGGCTAGGAGGGGATTGGATATCCTGCAAACACAAAAAGACAAACCCTTCTTGAACTCTTTAAACTAACACTTGCATATATAAAGTAAGCTGATAAATTAAAAGCATAAAGAAAAAGCGAGGCACAAAAGGTTTACTTGGTTACAACAGATGTGGTTGTTAATCCAAGGAAGATAAAGTCCACTATCAATCTCCTTCAGGCGAAGAAGCCTCGTACAGCAATATAGCGCAGAAAATAGAAGCTAAACTAGAACAGAAGTGCACAAGTGTTTGGAATTACAATACTCAGTTCATTAAAAAGCTTATGGACCAAGGCTATATTTATAGCCTTGGTCGGGGCGCCTAGAAGGGTTCCGGGCGCCCTGAGGGGATAAAACTTATCCCCCAACGTTCAGATCGAGTCAAAACTCGATCTGGTCAATTTTACTGCTCAGGGCGCCCCGGAGGGCTCCGGGCGCCCCGGAGCCCAAAGTCAACAGTTGTTGACTTTTTTGTCCGAGACTTCTTCTCTGGTTCAGTCCCGCCTCGGTACGGTTCTTCTCCTCCAGATCCGCTCGCTTGGGTGATCTCTGCCATCCGGAAAAGGGCTCACCTGAACCCAACTTCCGGTCTTCTCGAGCAGCCTTCCGCTCCGGCTTCTCGTCCCTCGGAATCACTGCGTGTTTCCTTCTCGTCCACCAGCGTACTCATCCGCAGTCTTCGTCCCTCGGTCGCACCGCGTGCCGACCTTCTCGCTAGCTGCGTCTCTTACTCCCCGAGCAATCTTTCGCTCCGGCTTTCGTCCCTCGGAACCACCACACGCTTCCTTCTCGTCCACAGGGGTACTCTTTCGCAACGCCTCGTCCCTCGGACGCACTGCGTGCCATCCTTCTCGCTAGCTGCATCTTCCGCTCGAGTACCTGTGCTCTTAAGCTCCTGCACACTTAGACACAAGGTTAAAACAACGCAGGACCTAACTTAACTTGTTGATCACACCAAAATAACCTTGGGGTTCCAACAGTTTTATTTCTGATTCTTCTGAAACGAAAGTGAAAGCCACAAGCACTATTCACCCCCCTCTAGCTCTTTCGATCCAACAATTGGTATCAGAGCGGGGTCGCTTCGAATTAGTGAAACCACCATTCAAGCAATGTTTTTCTTTCTTTTGTGGTAATTTTCTTATTTGTCGGAGTCGATTGGAATCGATATAATTGTCACCTTCTTATCTATTTTTTTTTGCAATCGAAATTTTTGCTCGAAGCTGGTGCAACACCACTTGAGTTCGTGTTTTAATTTCTTAATCCTGCACTACTAATCCAAGACTAAGTCTTGGAACAAGATTTTTGGTTTTTTTTGTGTGCGAGATTTCCTTTGCTATAATGGCCCATCAAGAAGGCTACAGCATAGCTCGCCCTCCGCTCTTCACCGGTGAGGACTTCGGCTACTGGAAGGGCCGAATGGAGTCATACCTCCAAACTCAATTCGAAATGTGGATGATCATCAAGACTGGGATCGTACTTCCACTCGACGGCTCGGGAAAACTGGTAACATGCGAGAACTGGGATGCAAGTATAATCAAGAAGGTCGAGGTCAATGCCAAAGCAACCTGCACCCTCCAATGTGGACTAACAAAGGAGGAGCTGAACTGAGTCGGCCCATTCTCAAGCATGAAAGAGCTGTGGGAAAAACTGATCGAGCTGCACGAGGGCACATCTGACACAAAGGTAAGTAAGCGTGATATACTCTTTATCAAATTATATAACATCAAAATACAGGAAGAAGAGACAGCAAGCTAGCTTCACACGTGAATTCAAGATCTGCTGAACGGACTCCACGCGATTGGACAGAAAGTGGAGAACTGTGACGTCATAAGGTACGCACTTAATGTCTTTCCAAGGAACACTTTGTGGGCATCCATGGTTGATGCTTACAAAGTATCCTAGAATCTCTCTCAAATTAAGTTAGACGAACTTTTCTTTGAATTTGAATTGTACGAACAGACTAATGCACGTCCAACCGAGAAAGGTGTTGCATTGTTTGCAGGTACAAGCAAGATAAAGGAAGCAAGAAAGAAGCATCAAATCAAACCTGAGTTCGAAGAAGAACTGGACTCAGATAATAAAGACGACGAGATAGAAGCCGAACTCGTCAACCTAGTACGCAAGCTCTACAGAAAGAAGAAAGGGGCTCACAAAGAAGGATATCAAGAAGATGGTTCAGTCAAAAAAGGTACAAACAAGTCCAAAGGTAAAGTTTGAAGTAACATGCTACGGGTGCAATCAAAAAGGATACATCAAGGCGAACCCAAAAGAAGCAAAGAAGCAGAGGAAGAAGAAAGCACTACAAGTCACATGAGATGAGTCCTCGTCAAAAGATTCTGATGAAGAGCTTGAACAGACAAGCTTTCTTGCACTGACGTCCAGGGAACACATCGATGAGTCAGAGACCGAGAGCGAATTGAAAGCTGAGTCCGAGCGAAGCCACAGATCCGTATCTGTTTCCGAAGGGCCTAAACCCACTGTAAGTACTTGTCAAATAGATAAAGTTTACAATTTAGTTAATTATTTATTGCGTAAGTTAGCTAAATCTAATATCCAGGTCAAGTCACTTCAAAAGGAGGTAACAACCCTTAAAGAAGTGACTAACCCTAGCTCCTTGACTGATCTCGATCATATTGGAACCTCAACTCAAGTCCAAAAGCTTGAGGAAGAGAATTCTAGCCTGAAAGATCAAGTCAAGGTATTAAAGGAAATGTTGGAATGGTTTACTCTAGGTTCCAAGAATCTTGATCTGATTCTTGGAAAACAGCGAGCCGTTTACAACAAATCCGGACTTAGATTTAAAACTAAGCGCAAATATAAGTCTTATTTATCCCTTGTTAACATAACAAATAGAAAATTAGTCAAAGCATGAGTCCCCAAGTTAAACTTGGTTAATCAAGTTGGACTTGGACAATATTGGGTCCCCAAGGATCAAATCCATTACCTTGATAGACCATATCGAGGCTATGATCCAGGGGGAGCCAATAGGAAGACCATTTTTAGAATTGTTTGATGATTGCTTTTACTGCTTTTATTATACATGCTTAGATTAGGCTAGATAAGTATCTGGGTGTAATTTACACTTGACTAGTTAGACCTAGAGATTTCAAAAAGAAAATTAAATATCCAATTTCTTTGAAAGGCTTTGTCTAGAAGTGGTGGATGATCCCATACCCAAGAAGGCCTAGTGCCTCGCCACAACCTGGAAGTCAATCTTTGAAATGTATATTTAATTGACCAATTGAAAAATCTGAGCCTAACCCAAATGTAAATTAATCCTTAGATATAATTTAAACCAAAGATAAAATTAACCATCTCACAAAATCCATAAGGTTTCCTGATTGATAACTTAGAAATGGGTGAGATGAACCTAGATAAAATTTAGAATTAAATTAAAACAATATTAACTTAATTAATTAAATCAACTAAATCAATTTTAACTCAATCAATTAATCAATTTTAACTTAATTAATAAATCAATATTAACTTAATAAATAAAATCAATTAATCAATTTTAACTTAATAAATCAATTTAACATAATTTAATAAATTAATTTAACATAATTTAATAAATTAATTTAACTCAATTAATAAATTTAACTAAATTAATAAATCAACTTAAAACTCAATTAATAAATTTAACTAAATTAATAAATCAACTTAAAACTAAATTAATAAATCAACTTAAATTAAATAAATTAATAAATTTAACTAAATTAATAAATCAACTTAAAATAATTTAACTAAAATAATAAATCAACTTAAAACAATTTAACTAATAAATATATATATATATATATATAAAGATAAAAAATTTATAATAATAATTAACCTGCTTAGGACGCCTCACAAAGACGCCTCCACAGTGAAAGGAGGCGCCCTCGTGAGCGGCGGGAAAATTCCAGCCGAAACCATGGAGGGCGCCACCCACCAGTCGGAGGCGCCCCCACCCCCATAACCAGTTGAGGGCGCCCTCAACGCTGTTTTTTCCAGCGAATTTTCAACCACGAAACAATTCACACCGAGGTGCCCTCCTCGACCTAATTTTCTCCCTTTCAACCCCAAAATACCTCCTAGGTATACCCTATTTTGTTTGATTGCTTCAATATATATATATATATATATATATATATATATATATATATATATATATATATATATACTTTTTGTTATATGTTTGCTTGTGTAAAAATAGGAAGAGAAGGAATGTAAACGCTGCTTCTAGTAGCACACCATCCAGGGATCCTAGGTTTCCCTTTGAGTGGCATAGGATAGAATTCCTTAGGAATAATTTTACTCCATTAAAATGTTGTTATTTAAGCATATCCTTTTTTACTAGATATTGTCCATCTATCATCCAGATGTTTGAGCACTACCAGCTAGATAAGCTGGTTTACTACAACCATGCAGTTAATCATGACCTATGTGCACAGTTTTATAATAATCTAGATAGAGTAGATGATTTGACTTACTCCACCAAAGTTGGTGGAAGGGACTTTCAGTTTTTTCCCACTCTTTTATACACTAGTATAGGACTTAGGCCATCCACATATTCCTTTTTGTGCTACCCTAGTAGGGACTTGCCATTTGGTGAGCCTTACTCCCATATCACCCTAGATACTATCTATATGTATCTTTTTGGGGAGGAGAGACCACCTGTAGTGACTGACTTCGGGTCACTCTCTCTTAGGGTCCAGGACTATATTATGTACCAAGTCCTGACTTCTTGCATTTTGTCGATCGCATCTCGGAACGTTCCGAAGATGCGCCCTTCTCATTCTTTCTTTTTATATGCCCTTTGTCAACGGTTGGACATAGATATAGCTTTACATATGCTCTATAACATTATACGTGCCTCCGGTCTCATCACTAGGCTCGAGATCCATATGCCCTATTGTCATGTCTTGACATATATGTTTTTGATCCTAGAGATAGACACTACCCAGGGGAGGATTACTTCCCTTAGTCCTTACGATGAGTTCGGACAGAGTCAGTTAGCCCTAGTGCATGTAGATATTACCGCTCAGGGGATCCTAGCCTGGAGAGGTGGGCCACAGCTAGCTGCTCTAACAGGAGATGATTTTTGTGCCTCTGCCGAGAGAGAGGAGTGGTTAGAGTTTACAGAGGCAGATCTCTTTGAGGATCCTCCTCCAGCACAACCCTCGACCTTGACCCAACCCTCGATTTTGACTCGACCCTCAATTTCATAGTCCGTCGAGGATCGCCTCACTCGTCTCGAGGAGTCCTCTGCATATTTACTACAGTTAGTCTCGGATGGCTTCAGCACACTCCGGTGAGAGATGATTTCTCTCCAGGATGACGTGACTTCCAGACTTGACCAGATTCTTCAAACTCTCTGAGGCCCTGAGCGACCATTACCACCACCTACTGACGATGCTCTGACTTGATCAGTCCTTATATTTCTCTATGCTTTGTATATGTTTGGCATCCTATCTATAGACAGTTTGTTCAACTCTGTTTGATAAACATCCTTTATAGACGTGGATCTATCTACTTTCTAAATTTGTTATTTCAGTCTATTACTCAGTTTCAAATTCTAGGAAAAATATTTTCAAAATCCTAATTTTATTAAATTTTCAAAATATTGGATTTAGCCTAGGAATTTACCCCTATAAAGCATCTACCCCTAGTTCTTAGCCAGAGCATCTCACAAGCACACTAGGTTTACCCTGCTTGTGTATAAAAAATATTTAGAATGGTGTGAGATGCATAGGGTACTGCCTGAACTTCAGAATACTTATATATGTGCATCGACATAAGTCTGGGTAATAAATACAAACTTTATATAAATCAAATTAAGCGATCCATGTTTAGTCAAAAACTAACTGAAATATTTACTTAATTTAATTAACCAAGTGAAAGCTATTATCTCTTGGTAAACAGCTAGTACTTAAAGGTTAGACAGTTGTTTGTAAGTAAATAATTTGGTTATTCATACTTGGATTCTAGGACTATTTTTTATATAACAAAATTATTTTGGCATTAATCAAGGGGGAGTGACCAAGGGATTTTTAAAAAACTAAATTGATATTTTCTTTTGACTTAGTTTTCGAAATAAAAATTATTATGTTACTTAGTGATTGAAAACTTTTTTATAATTTTTCTCAACTTTTTACTAAGTGTTAGAATTTTTGATTTCTAAAATAATTATTTTTGACTCAGCTTAAAAATATCCTTTTAAAATTATTTTGAAATTTTTACTACATCTTACTAAAGTTTTTCTTGGATTTTAAGATTCTTTAAGCTAAAATCAAAATTATAACCAATTTTTTTAGGTATTATCAAAAATCTTAAATATCTTTTGAGTAAAGTACTTCTCTTTCCCATCGTTTAAAAATTTAAGTACTTTACTAAGATTTAAAGCTTCCTTAAATGTTTCTCAAATGTATAACTCATTTCTAAAAATTCAAACAAAAAGGGAAAAATATTTTTGCTAAAGTTCCTTTTTCAAATCTAATATTTCAACTCTAAGCTGTCTTTCATAGGGAGCATATCATTTTTTCTTTACATCCTTTCTCTACTTTATATATTTTTGATATATGGAAAAGGGGGAGAGGGAAGTGAAAATTAAGAAAGTTAAAGTAAAAATGAATAAAAGTGAAAAGTAGAATATTTTGTTCAATTTGCTACAACTACTTAACATATTCTAGTTATTGCAATTACTTGATTCTTAATATTGCATTTATACTTTTTGAGTACTTTTGTTTTACTTAACTTTGAATTTTATTGTCATAATAAAAAAGGGGGAGATTGTTGGTGCGGGAAGCATCCGACGATCGAACCTAAGTTTTGATAATGGCAAAGGGTTCAAAGTTAATGTTATTTGTTATCTAACGTGTTTGAATGAGCTTGCAAGGAAGTCCTAAGTGTACTTAGGTAAAAAGTCCTAGTTGCAGTTAGAAAGATTGAAAACCCTAGGGGGAGGTAACCCTAGGTCTTAGGGGGAGATAACCCTAGGTCCTAGGGGGTGGTAACCCAAGGCGAGAAGTCTTGGCGGGTCGAGGGCTTCGAGCAAAAGGCTTAGAGTTGAGGACTCTAGGTGGCAAGTCCTGGTGTCGCAAACCAGGTGAAAGATTGGGCGGGTCGTGGAGCGGAAGTCCAGCAGAAAGTCCTGGAGCCTTGGGCGCTAAGTAAAAGTCCAGTTGGTCTGGAGGATCAACTGACAACAGGTAAACTCTCCTGAGTGAAGTAGGTGAGGACGCATTCCCCGGTGAGGGAACAGTAGACATCAGTTCGACCTACGATTTTCAGTCGGAAATCCGAAGTCAGAACCGGACAGTCCGATGATTGTCAAATACTTTATTTTACATGTCTATATTATGCTAACTTTGTTTTACAGGGTATAGTTGGTTTGTTGGACTAACGTATTTTACAGGAAGCAAATTGGACAACTTTGCCTCAAATGAATAGTACCCGAGGCGTCCTCCATAGAGCTTGGAGGCACCTCGGGTTGTATGCGGAGACTGCCTCGCAGCTTGGCGCGATGGCACCCTCATGGAGCTTGAGGGCGCTCTGGACATTGGTGCGAGGGCGCCCTCCATGGAGGTTGAGGACGCCCTCGGGCGGATAAGCGACGAAGAAGTCAGAGCTCATCCACGCTGTGGTTTCGGCGGGGATGAGGGCGCCCTCCATGTTGTTGAGAGCGCCCTCCACGAGCTTTATAAGTGTGTCTCGAGCAGCAGTTTAACACAACAACGAAATTGCAATCTGTCTTCTCCGTGCTGCTCAAAAAATGATCCAGAAAAGATATAGCAAGACCCCGAGGACCAGGAGCTTCAAACTTATTATTTTTTGTTGTCGGTATAAATTTTACTATTTCTCTAATATTGTACTCAAATTGTAAAGAACTTCCGTGCTTATAGTGATTGCCCAAAGTAAACGCTCAACAAGCGTGGACCTTGGAGTAGGAGTCGCCCCAGGCTCCGAACTAAGTAAATCTTGGTGTTCGTGTGTTTGTTTTTATTATTTCAGCTGCATGTTTTATTTCTGATTCTTCCGATACAAAAGTGAAAGCCACGAGCGCTATTCACCCCCTCCCCCCCTCTAGTGTTTTCGATCCAACAATTTGCACAATTTTCAAGAAATTGGGATGACGTTAGCAACCATTAAAAGATACTCACTCACCAGAGGAAGCGGAGGGAAGTTGAAAAAAACGCTAAGTGCTACCCATGAGCATCTCGAATAGATGGAATGGATTGTCATATAGCCGAGCGGCAACTCTAAATCTAGGTCAGTGAAAATAGCCGAGTGGCAGCTCTAAACCCAGGTCAGTGAAAATAGTCAAGCGACGACTCTAAGCCTAGGTCAGTGAGATACAGTTGAGTGGCGGCTCTAAATTCATGGCGGGAAGTGACTGTAGTATTCTCTACAGTCGAGCAGCGGCTCTAAATTCGAGTAAAGTTGAGCGACAACTATAAACTCTTAATTGGTGGGACGCAAAGCTAAGCAGCGGTTTTAAACTTAGGTCAGTTAGTGATAGCTAGGCGGAAAACACCTATAGCATTTACCATAACCGAATGGTTGTTCTAAAACCAAGAATGTTTGATCGGCCGTGGAGATCACTAAAGACACTGCTTGTCCAGTCAGTCGAACTTATAGCCTCCTTCGACTAGACTTGAGAGAAGGCTTGTGATGCAGTGGTAAAGGGAGCCCACCAAGTATAAGTTAAAGGCAGAAATAGCCGCCGACGTGGAGCTCAAATTCAAGGCGGTCAAAGGTCAAAAATCGTTAGGTCAGCAAAGTTAGTCGAGCAGGTGGCAACGAGCCAAGCGGACCTGAAGGGTCTGATCGACTCGTAGGCTCATCTGAGCAAATCGCTCATCCGGCCGGGATGACTATACAGAGAGGACATCAAATCAATACAATTGTGACGACTTTATAAGGGCTAGTCCGACCGGATTGCATGTCCAGTTGCGCAAGGAACAACCTACCGAGTCTAGCGACCATGGAGAGGAACAACTAAGATTGATTGGGCGGGGAATCTCAATTGAGCAGCTCTCCAACTTAGCCAAACAATGGGACCCCTTGCTTAGCTCATTGCATCCTTCTGAGAGTTGGTGTCACCGATAGCATCACATGGTCAACAGACAAATCGTATGATAGAAGCTTCCACTGTCATGTCAGAGATTTGCATGCCCTGTTAAGGAATGGTGTCAGAGATACTTTCCTGACATGTCTTTTCATAGGACAGTTGGGAAAACGTCTATGTGCCTTGAGAGGCATGCACGCTTGCTACTGGAGCACTATATAAAGGGGGTCCATGCACCGATGGAGGTATGCATTATTTGTGCTTAAGCTCCTGTTGTTGCTATAGTTCTTTATCGTCTTTCTACTATTCCGGTGACTGGACTTTAGCGTCGGAGGACTAATGTTGAGGACCCCTTTCTTGGCCCGACATTGACGTTCTTGGTTTTACAGATTGGAGTGGAGTCTTCACAAGGTCAACTACTGAGTTACACCCCCAGTCAACTATCTTCATCGTTTTCAGACAAGATTACCGGCGACGGCATGAGGTCATTGGATAGTGATCCTATTTAAAGTTGGGGAGATGACGTGTTGGATAGGGGGTGGCATTGAGGTGATTTGTATGTTGATTGGGAGAAAATTCTAAGCTAGAAGAAGATGACACTAAGCGATCCTGGAGCTAAGAACCGCGGATTTGCGCACACTATAGACAGAGTTAACGAGAACGTTAGAGCAAGAACCAGGGAAGAAGGGTCCTTGGCACAGGCACTTTGACGCTCAAATCAGAACAAGAGCCAGGCGAAATGAAGAAGATGATGAACAATGGAACCATAGTTTAGATGCACGAGTGTACGAATGCATATGCATTCATGCGCGTACCTAGCTAACGGAGAGGATTCTCTTTTTATACCGTCTCTCATATCCTCCACATTAATGAGGCATCTTAGAATGTCTTATGTCAGAGTATGTCGAGTGGTGGAGTATGTATGACAACTTTCCTATAGGCAGAGGAAAGCTCCATTGCAGCCCCCAGGGCGTAGCGCAGACGGTGGGCGCATGGTATCTCTGGCGTAATAGTCAGGGGTCGATTCTCAGGAACTGACGACCTGGGGTTTACCCCGCCATGCGCCTATGGCCTGTGTACCTGCATGAACCTCCCTCCATATCCGTGGGGCCGGCACTAGGGGGGCCGCTAAGGTAGCGGATCTACCTTTTTTTTTTTTTTAGGAAAGCTCCATTGCATGCATATGTCAGTGTAACGACCCGGCTCCTCGCGGCCCAACCTTGTCCCTTGGGCGGCCACAATGGCGGTCCAACTGGCGACCCCTTATGTCGTCGACCGACGACCCTCGGCCGTGTCGTTACTCACAAGGTCTTCCCACCTCTGGTTAGTGGATTTTTGCCTTCCCCAGGATTCGAACTCTAGACTTCCAGGATAAGTATTAGAGTTTATGAATCCTGGTAGCCAAGTGAGTGACGCTCACTTGGCTACTAGGATTCATAAACTCTAGTACTTAGCTTGGAGGTCTAGAGTTCGAATCATGGGGAAGGCAAAAATCCACTGGCCAGGGGTGGGAAAACCTAGTGAGTAACGGCACGGCCGAGGGTCGTCGGTCGACGACATAAGGGGTCGCCAGTTGGGCCGCCAAATGGGCCGCCCAAGGGGTCGAGGGGCCGGGTCGTTACAGTCAGAGTAATGACATATTCTCTGACAATTTTGTCTTTTAGGGAGAGTCTGATCGGCTCTGAGCTGACCGGCTGTAGACTAGGAGCCATGTTCATGTGGAGAACTGAGCCTCATAAGTTCGACTGGTGTTGGGGCAGAGCGGATGTAAATTGAGAGCCTTGTATTTAGAGAAGTGGGGAGCTGAGCCCCTAAAGTTCGACCGACCTTTGGGCTAACCGGGTTTATGTTGGAGATTAGGAATTTGCTTTGACAATATATGCTCGATCGGACTTTATATTGAGGGTTCATCTAGCACGCGACCTCTATACTTGAATATAAAGTTCTATCCAACTGAGTGATGTGCCTAGCGTATCCGATCGACATTTTGGTCCGATCGGTTAGAGCACTCGGCGGTGGCACTGGACATATTTTGGCATGATATCGATAAGACCCGAGAGTTGATCCTGTCCTAATTTTGACCACCACATCAGCTGACTTTCTTGATATCAAACCCAACTTCGGAGTTGAGATCCTCTGTCCCCAAAATGATGTGTCCTCGTGTCTCCTCGTTGATCGGACGGTCATGATATCCTCGTGATGTGCACTGCATCCTTGAGATATGATTTAATCCGTCCAATCGACGAGGAGATACATCATTTTGAGGACAGAGGATCTCAACCTCAATTTCGAGGGTTCCACCTTACTTGTCCTATTAGATAGTACGACGCCGACCTTGCCCTCCTTGTCCCACTCCTGTGTGATGTAGGAGTAGCTGTGATTGTCGACGCCCTTGTTGGTGTGGATCAGCTGGTACTTGGAACGACGCCGGTCACAGAGGCGGCCGTTGGTGAGGAGGATGACGGCGCCGCCCATGCGGAAGAGGCCGACAAGCATGGAACGGTTGTTGCCCAAGTAGGCGTTCAGCGTCATGCTCTCGGTGCTCACCACCAACACGTAGCTGTTTGGGTTACTAATATTATTAATAATAATGTTTACATGCGAAGGGAAATGACCCGCAGTTCCACGTGTAAATTCGCCCCTGCTGAACAGCTTCTTACATAGAAGGGTCCTTACTCTTGATACAAATCTATCATTTGAATACCAACTCCTCCTAATTTCTAAGCACCGAGGAGTAGATCCCCGGTCTAACAATTTGAACCAACGTGGTTAGTGGTGGTTAACAATTGGAGATACTAATCAATAGATAGCGATTGATTGCTACTTTTCCGGAGCAAATTAGAATCGCAACACGCATAGAATCTGAAACCTGAATGGCAACCATGAATTGATTTTGTTACCTATTCTTTGTTATCACTTTCTTTATTCAACTTGTGTGTAAATACCTTACAAATCATCAAAAATATTCCATAAACCTCTTAAAGTTGACCTGGAAGCTTAGTTGGTTCGTGTTGTTGGAGCTCCTCACTGAGCCCATTTGATCTTCTTCTTTGACGCCCCTTCACTGAGCCTGGTCTCCTATAACTAAACACTCCAGGAATTGCAAAATCAATAACTATGACAGGAAGATGATTGATGGCTATAACTAGACACAGTTTTTATGTACAAGGAATTGCAAGTTTCTTGTCTACCTTTCACTGGCTCTACAATTAAAAGCACAAGAAACCACGAGGTAGTTTAACAAGATGAACCAAGGTCCAACCCAGCAAACAGATATTAAGTATCATATATTATGAATCTGTCTCCAGCAAAAGCTAAGCCAATAAATACGGTATATGCCTTTTCTATAAGTGAAACTTTTGTACAAACAAAAATGATTAAAAGGACCACAAGGTCTCTAAGTCGACCACAAAGGCACGGACTACAGCTCAAGCAAGAGCAACTGTAGGAATTAACAGCGCTTCATTTGTTGGCTTAGATATGGCTGTCAAGAGACTCGAGATTATATATTAAAAATCCTTGGTCTGCATCTGGTACAAGTATTTGCCACTAAAACAAATCTTAAACTGAAATAGCTTTGATTGAAATCAGAATTACTTCCAGCAGGATAAGGATTCAAGAAACTGTCCTTCCATAACAGATAGATGCAATGTAGAGGTTCTTAGCCCACTTATCCTGAGTAAATGCAGGGTAAAAACTGATTATGAGTAATGCTGCCAACCAATTGAAGAAATAACAGTAGTATGAGCAAGCTGACCTTGGCATGTTGGCTAGGGAAAGCAGATGTCCTTAATGTCTCTTGTGTTTCATCAATAGGTTTTCTTATAGGAATACTTAAAACTAGAGCAGTCTGGTCCCATGTTGCAGCAGTTGCAGTGATGCGATAACCATTATCCCACCTTCGATGTATACCTTCACTGGGGTATAAGAAATCAAGCTCCACAACCTGGTTGATAAGAAGATAATATCACTGCATATATCAGAGCACAAAGGCAATCACAATCGTTAGTGATGAATTGAGGGTAATCAGAAATGACCTGATCTGAAAAACCAGCATTTCGTGACATGACAACTGCCCATCTACTTCCTGCAGTGGCCATTGCAGTTACAAAGAAACCCTCCTTCCATTTCTTGTTTATCCATTTGAAGGGAAATGACTCGCTGACCTTGTATGATTGTTGTGCATATTGTGTGCCTTGCGATGATATATACAGATAGGAAACATTAATGCAAGTTTTCAAACGGATATGAGATATAAGAAAAAGAAAATGGTAGCTACCTTTTGACATTACAACCAACGAGTTGCCATTGTTTGCCCCAGCTAAAGCAGTGATGTAGTAGCTTCTCTCCCACTGCTCCATTATCCACTCCTTCACATTATTTGCAAGAGATGAGAAACTGAAGAAAATTTAAGAGGAATTCCTGTAATTATGTGAGGACTTGGGATATTACTCACTTTATGCAGAAACAACGGGGAAAGTTGGTAAACTTGGGCAGTATAACCAGTGCCAGCGTCCATAATTAATGCCCATAAATTTGAACTAGAAGCAACCGAACTAATGAACAACCCATCCTCATTTCCTTTGTGAATGTGTTGTGCAATCCTTGTATCAGCAACGTTGTAGTGATATCTGCAACATTAACATGGTGAAGACCAAATGAGCTTATTCTTGTTGGTGAGTATTTCATTTGCAGAACAAGCATCAAATTTGATGAGCCTCACCTTTGTTTCATAGGTCTCCTGGCATTGTAGACACTGATCCACTGTGTTGCAGGCATACCAACACGTGTTTTCTTCTTTGGTTGCTCTTCATCCTCTTCATCAATGGTGAGTCGGCCTCTCTTTTGACCAACAATAAGCTTCATTTGAGAATCAAGAAGGATTAGCTACTTGAAAACATAAAGTAAAATTAGATTTTGGAAGGTTATCTATACCTTTTGAGCGCCATCTGTGTTGATAGGTCTGATATCTGGATTTGGACCTACTAGTTCATCAAATAGTGAGATGCACTTAGCATAGTTCGGTTCTTCATCAAACTTCAAATTGACAACATATTCAATGAACCGCCTGAAAGGTTGTGGACAAAAGCAACACAGTGACTCTGAGGAAGTAGCCATTTTTCTCTTACAGACAAGGAAGCCTTTGTTCTCACCCTACAAAGAAGGTGAATGTAAGCATAAGAAGTAAAATCAACACAAAATACCAATCAAACAGCACCAAACCTGGTACCCTTGCCACGGTAGACGACCTCGGAGAAGAAATATAAGGGTATAAGTAAGTGATTCCAAGTCATCTCTCCTACTTCCAGTTCTTCCTAAGTGAGCATGAACGCTGGCATAACGTACAGTTCCCCTAAGATATGAATATGGACAAAGTTTAGCATTATTAGTTAATTTATAAGTTCGACAATAGAAAATAAATGTGCATTATGAGAAATGAATGAAAAAAGAATACACACAATGCTTCTCATAGCATTACCTGAAAACATCGGGCCTCTGATCATACTCAACATGCTGACCTGTAACACTATCCCTCCATTTTGTCGCTGATAGTGATAGAGAAATAAAGAAATAAATCACTAAATTTATCAAATTTGTCATGCTATTACACATGCAAATATCAGCAACTACCTAATCCAAGATCAACTAGAAAAAGCTTCTTTTCTTCAGAAGTTCCAGGAGGACCAAGTAAGAAGTTTTCAGGCTTTACATCCCCATGAACATATCTGTTTAAGATTGGGATATGAAACACAAGTTAGTAGCATATAAAGAAAATATTACAAAAATTAAATCAAAGACACAAAAGACAATTTGGTGATCTATCAAACTCTTGGAACCAAGAAAACACCCACCCTTTAGAGTGAACTTTCTCAAGGATAGAAATTGCTTCAATAGCAATACATGCTACCATTTCAATGGACATCCTGCACATACAAAAAAATAACAATAGAAATGTTGGGAATCACGAATTGCAGTGCGAAATCATAACATATTTGTAACTCACGTATGAGAATTGTTATTCCACGTGTCCCACAAACTTGGACCCAGCATATCCATGACCTATGCATTTCAAAATTTTTAGATACAAATTTTTCAGTAAAAATAAAGGCACTGAGCCTCTACCATTCTTTCACATACTACAAATAATAGTTAACTAGTACTCCATTACCATAACATAGAAGTCGCCTTGACGGCCTTTGTAATGAACTCGTGGAATACCATGAACTCCACCTAGTGTGCTGCAAGCATGATCTCCATTAAAAAGAAATATATAAATCTGAATCACACATGAAGCTCATACTGAAAATTGACTCACTTGTAGACTTGCCATTCATAAGGAGGCCCATGGTTACACCCTTTGCTTGTTCGATGCTCAAATTTCAGTGCCACCTGGGAAAGCCGAACTGACAAACTTTAAGCACATTTGCAATGAAATCTCCTATAAGAATACACAACGATCACATAAAAAAACTAATAACAATAACACATTAAACACCTCCAAAGCATTGGAACCAGTGATTCTGTCATCAACATTGACAGCAGAAATTCGTCGACCAACATATACTTGTCCAAATCCACCTTTCCCAAGTTTCCTATCAAGTATATATACTGGTGAGTTGCCAATCTGGACCTGTAACAAAAAAAAATAAAAATAAATGCTTCACTAAAATAGCATTCTGGATATCCATTGTGATATAGTGAAATAAAGGGAGTTTCCATTTCATCCTTCGAGACAACATATAAAATGATGTTATACTCAAGCCAAACTCCAAAGAGAGTTACAGCTAATCAAGGGAAAGCAAGAAGAAAAGAAGCAACCAAACAGAGAATCAAGACATAATCTAAATCATTAAAACAATATTGCTCAGACTATTCAGTAGAAAATTTTTAGTTATGATATAATAGGAGTATATGTTGTTGGTTTCTTGAATTAACAACAAATTAATATTGAAGACTTGTACTGACTAGTAACATTTTGGTTGAGTTAAAATTATATGGTTTTGAGCATGTGCTCAATGAAAAATTTAAGCATGCACTGGAGATTCCATTTCCTCCATCCTTAGAGACTACCTATGAAATGATACTATATTCAAGCCAAACTCCAGAGAGAGTTAAAGTTAATCAAGGAAAAACAAGAAGAAATGAAGCAACCAAAAAGCGAATCAAGACAAAATCTCAATAACATGAAAACAATACAGTTCAAACTATTCGGCAGATAAATTTTAGTTATGATATAATACCAGTATATATTGTTGATTTCTTGAATTAGCAACTAGCATAGAAGAGCTATACTGTCAAAAAAACATTTTGGTTAAGTTGACTTTTATATGATTTTGCTAATGCACTCGATGCAAAATTTAAGCCTGCATATTTGAGCTAAAGAAACAGTAAATAGAGTACCAGAACCTCAAGATTTAAAATTTAATCACCTTAATTGCATCAACAAAAGAAGGTCACAGGCCACCAAATTGGCTAGATCCATCACAGAAGGTCTACTATAACTGTGTTGATCTTGACCTCTTATATTTTACTATGCATAAAACTGCTCACTAAAAGAAACCTAGGTGAGCTATGTTATCTATGCGACCAGAAGGCAAAAGGTTGATTTTCAATAAGATTTTGAACATTGGCTTCTTTCCCTCAGCAACATCTGCTGCAGGAGTTTGGATTGGTAGTATCCCCAATAGATAGATGCTTCTAGTGGAGTACCAAACAGGTGAGAAATCTACCATCTACTGATTTATCATTTTCAGGATACTTGTTCATGATTTCTCAAACGACAATGTACTCATGGATTTTTGCTGACATTCAAATTGCATTTCACTGCAACATCCAATTTTATTGTTCAAATGTGGCATTCTTTCACTACCTCATGACTTTGACCCATCTTTATTAATAGACGTGGAATTTCCTTTTCTTGATTTACCCAACCAAATTTTCATTTTATATGGGAAAAATTCCTTTAAAAGCCCCTATTTTTCAGAAAGGCCCCTCTATCTATACCACTATGCTTGCCATTTAAAAAAAGAAAAAAAAAATTAAGAATAGGCTGTATGACCATACTAGATCACATGAATACCTGATTATGTTGCAACTGTATCACTATATCACATCAAACACATAGATATACAAATATACATCCTGAGGTGTTGATGTACATAAGTTATCATCATCATTAGGTCGTGGCTGTCCCAATTACTTGGGGTCAACCACATGCACATGTTATATTCTCAATGTCATTACACTGCCTGACCTTGACATAACGATCTGTATGTATAGTAGCACATTATAATCTCATACGACATCATGATCAGGACCCGAAATATCTAACTAGTGATGTTTCTAGATCTCAACGAGCTGTGTTACTTATAGGAGTTCTGTACCTAAACATGAGAGTAATATGCTGGCCGGGGCCCACTTGACTAAGGTCAATTCAATGGTTGAATATGTGGATGCAGATTTGTTATAAAAAAATTCTATAATGTTATAGGTAGTAATCTCACATCATGCTATATTTCAAGGAGTTGAGCAATTTTGCACTATTGTGCCCACCTATGGTAAAGGACAACAATCGGCATTTATCTAGACACGATTTTTTACATGTATACACAGTATCAGGAACATTGTTGCAAAGTGATTATTTATCAAGATAGCAACTTGAATATGTGTTGTATATTGATCTTTCTCAATTAGAACTGATTTCGGCTTCCCACCCTAGTATATGTTAACTAGCATGAGTTGATTTTTTTTACACACCTTCACAGAAGTGCACAATCTCATAGTATTTTTCCACTTACACTGATACGATTTAGTATAATTGTTATTCCAAGAATGAATTCATATATAACCTATGTTATCCTTGACACCACGATCTGAATGTTGAACACTGTCATGGAGTCTGAGATACACATTCCTCTGTTTCAAGGAAGATGATTAGTTTCAAACCTACCAAGGTAAAGAAGTTGAGGACTAGCATGTTGAAGGTTGACATTGACAGTTTTTGCAGTTTGCAACTGTGCTGCACAGTGCAAACTGTAAAAGATGAGCATGAGTTAGTGTTGAGGATCTCCTTGAAAGTTATTTTGTCATAGATGATCACCCATGAGAGAGTTGAGTAGTTGAGCATGAGTTAGTGTTGATCTATCTTACCCCAATAGATGTAACAGTTTGACAATTTTAAGGCTATCATGTCTACAAAGTTACCAGAGGCATCCACTCCTGTATTTAAATCACAGTGCATTCTCCATTTGATCCCTATATTCACCATGCCTGACTATCTTTGTCACCATAAGTTTCATATTACCTAGGTTTACTGACTCATGGGGTGAGTTGTTCTATTACTTTAATGACCGTATAAAGACACTGATGAAGTTAGCTATGACCATCAATTCCTCACTTGTTATTCTTCTCTCTTCATTTTTTTTACATTTCTTTAATGCCATGATAATATTAGACATTCTTACATCTTTTGTTGCTAGTGAGACACATGGATCTTCTATCATCCTTTAAGTGTCATAAGTATATTATGACTGTTAGAAGAATTATTCATTTTTCGTGCTTTCAACAAGAAGCACCGAGTATTCTTATGTTTGTTACATTTATATGGATAAGGACACAAAAACCAATGGAGTCGCAGCTGTGACATTGATTTTGGGTGGTGGCTCCAATCCACATGACAGTTCCACTTCAACAAACAATTTTATGTGACTTTGGGCGGTGCATATGAGACCTAGACAACATATATGTTGAAATTGACTATAAGACTATGTTCCTAGATCTGTATTCCATAGACATATACCTTAGTAGCTATGTCTATTGTGTATGCTCTGAGTGGCGAATACTCCAAATTGGTACTAACTGTGGAGATTCAAGTTCAAGTATTTTGGAGTTGAAGTCATGATCAGATCTGAAAATTAAGCATATATTTATAAAGTAGATGAGACAAGGAAAGAGAAATACAATGTGTGCATAACTGAAAATTTACGCATGCTTCTACCAGGACAAGGTTAATAGGTGTAACAAGATTCATCTTTGAGTCTAATTTACAACTTAATTGGTTTTATCTTTTTTAGAATAGAAGTGCTTGATCAAAGTGCATAAGGTAATCCATGATGTCTTTACATACAATAAAGGTCGGTAGTAAAAATATATGATTATTAATAATATTTTGAACTTTTACTTCTTCCCATGATGGTGTCTGAGAGCAGGGGGTCAACAAGATAACAACCCTTTGAATAAGGTCAGAAATATTGGAGAGGATATGATAGCCTAACATAACCCAACCCAACCCGATTTGAAACATCATTAACAAAGGAAAAAAAAATTCAAGTGTGATGAGACAACCCTAATGTGTAAACAAGCGACATCGATTGACTTATTCTAATTAGTTTTCAGAAATTTCAACAACTTTTTTGTAACATATAATTTATTTTTAGCAAGTTCAATAAATTTTAGATCATGTAGCTTATTGTTTTACAAATATATCATTATTCTATTATTATTCCATATTGACACAAATGACACAATCTACTTGTGACATGATTAACATGACATGATGTGAATTGTCACCCCAGCCTCCAATAAAAGTGAAACATTGAAAGTGAACAAAGGTGGATAGGAGACTACTATTTTCTTACTTTTTCCTAAAGTTTATGCTTAGTAGGATACGACATTAATAGATCGAAGAATATTCCATCAAGGAAGAATCAGATAACTGAATAAAAAAAATTGCTTAATGGTATATCACTTAACTATTCTCAGACATTTGCTGCTCCAAAATTCCTAGCCTTCCAACTTAAAAAGGGCAACACGGTGCACCAAGCTTCCGCCATGCAGGGTCCCGGGGAAGGATCCATTGTACGCAATCTTACCCTGCTTTTTGCAAGAGGTTGTTTCTAGGATTCGAACCCATGACCTTCCAACTAAATCAAGAACGTAAATCATGCTTGGATTGCACGAAATCAGCTAAAGCATGAAAAGGTAGGTTCTCATAGGAAATGACATTAAAGTAAACAATGCAAGAGATTTTAGCTAATACTGTCTGAGTGAAAATTGGATTCCAAGAACGCATTAAATAAACAGTACAATGTAGAAAGTGAAATGCCTAGTTTTGTTAAGCATTTAACTTAATCTTCTACACATAACTAAAGATATTAAAATAATATCTAACAATCAATAGTTCGGCAAGAGACAAAAGCTAGCGGTTTCAAGTACTAATTGATAACCTTTATAATGAAAACGATCCTATTGAAACATATCTTTGTAACTACAAGTCACCATGAATCAAAGAAAAAAATCAAACCTTTTCTGGCAGGGGCGCAGTGCTCCCCTCCTCCTCAGCGCCAGGAAGCTTGTCAGCATTCCTCCCACCGCCATCGAACTCATCCATTCTCTTGTCCGCGACTCCTTCCTCCTTATTTCCTTGCGGATCTCCCCGACCTTCTCCTTCGCCTTCAACCAAACCAATTTCCTCCTGCTGGACAGGACTATTCAGATCATTCGCATCGCCCGTCTCCTTCCTCCTCACTGCCGCCCCTCTCCTCCTCGTAGCCGGAGCCGCCCCACGGGCAGCTTTAGGCACCGGATTCAGCTGCGCTCGGCCTCTTCGCGGCCCGCTACGCAGCTCGGGCATCTTCACTTACCTACACCTATCTCAAAGTAACCCACGACCCCATCCGATGGTATAAGTCTCAGCTCCATCACCGCGCCGGAAATCTCAACCAGCAAGCAATCGATTCGAGGAAAAAAGGTCGGGAATCGCGCGGGGGAGGTGGCGGATCGTCGATCGGAAGTAGGGATCGACGGAACAAGGAGGATTTCCGGCTACAGCAGAGTCGATTTGGCAGTTAGAGAGAGAAGAGAGAAGAGAGAAGAGAGAGGAGAGAGGGGCAGAAAAATGTAAGTCTCGGCTATTCTTCCTCTTTATTCCAAGGAAAAGGTTCGTGAATTCGATCGGTAGCTGCTTAAAAAAAAAACCAAGCGAAAACGGTAACAAAAAAAGTATTTCGTGTACTCGATTACCAAGTGGCTCCCATGTAAAGTCATGTTACCAAATCAGATGAACGGTACAAAAGGGGTGAGATGGCAGACGCCACAAGAGTGGACGGCTTCTCACGGTATCGCCCATCGGCTGGCACGTATCGGCCATGGTCCAGATTTCTCGTGCATGCGACAGGTCGAACTTTGGGCTACAGTGGGTTCGTTAGTCGGTACACATCCGCCGTATAGCTGTCAATTTAGAATTGGATGAACCGGCCAACCAAAGAATTGAGTTAAAATTTTATTAATATTTCGCGGGTCAACCCGTCTACTCATAACTTGCACGAATCTACCCAGGATGAATTTGAATTAATCCTTAAATTAAAACATATATGTAAATTAAATTTTATGTTAATTTATTTTTTTTATTATAATTTTAAAATAAAAATAATACTTATCTATTTATATCTATTTATATTTAAAATATCTATTTTAATTAAATTTATTTATATTTAAAATATCTATTTTTAAATAAATTTAATTGATAAAATATTTCCGAAATAAAAATGTTAAAGATATAAAATTTTATTTTAAAATTTTTAATGGATGACAGATTGACCCGTCTAATCCATAATCCACCTTAGATTGAATTGGAAATTTTCTAATCGGGTAAAATGATGAATCAACCCTCCCCGTTCTACCAAATGGCCAGTCTATCATGAGCCACTTCACCTTGTCATGGATTGATCTGTCTAACAATTCTAATCCACCATGCACAACTCCTTGCCAAGGAGTCCTTTGAATGTCCAAAAGCCTTTTTCTATGGAACTATACGGGCAAACTCACGGAGCATATCTATCTCATTATTTCTCAAAGCGTCATCCTATTTTTTCTTATTTTCTTTCCTCTCTTAGCCGTTGAAGCCTCACGATCCTCCTCACCGCCACAACAATCTCTCCCCGCGCTTGCTCTCTCTCTCGCTGCACCCTCCCTCAACTTTTCCTCTCGTCATTCTCCTCGCCGAACCCTTCTAGCCCAGCCCTTTTTGTCGTGCCCTTTTTCACCGTGAAGTCTACCGTCATCGCGCCGAGCCTCCCTCCCTCGTCGCAATGAAGCTAGGTTTTCCCTGCCGCACCCTCCCTATTGCGACGAAGCTAGGTTTTCCAGCACGTCCCTCACTTGTCGCGACGAAACGGGGTTTTCCCTCTCTTGTCGTAACGAAACTTGTCGCGCCGCGCCTTCCCTCCTGTGGTTGTTATGTGGAGGTTTTGATGGAGTTTTTGGATGATTAGAAAACAAGAAAAGTTTTTATTTTTCTTGAATTTGATTCTCTGATCAGATTATGGTATGAAAATATGTGTTAATTATGATCAAATTTTCTTTGCTGTTGGAGTTTTTGTGAAAAATCAGAATATTGACATTAATTTTGAGAGTGTTGATTGCAAGTGTTTGTAGTATTGAGATTTTTATTTTTGTGTGTGATGGTGATATCCTCTTGTGGTTGGCTGAATTCGGCTGTGCATGGATTGTTTTAAAAAAGTTTGGCTACTGATTTTTGGTTTTCGGATTTTGACAGAAGGTTTGTGAAACGCAAGGTTGTTTTGCTATGGGATATTATGTGCTATATTTCTGGTTTACGAATGCTATGCAGATGCTTGTATATTCTGCAAGGAGTCGGTTTCAAACATCTATGAAGCTGTAGAATTCTTAATATAGCCACAAAATTTTAGCACTTATTATCTTTATTATCCTCTCTAAGTTGCTCATAGATCAACACTTATCTCTTTCTATTCTCCCAGTTGATTTTTATCTCTCTCTCTCTCTGTTCTTGAGCAAATCGACAAAGTTAATGACAACCAAGAATTAAAATAACTTGAATTTTGTGTTTCTGTTCGTGTGGATTGAGAATTGAATGACTCAGATGTGTGTTCTTAATGTAGGAGTAACAAAAAGCAACCAAATTGATAGACAGAAGAACGTACAAAATTCAATTTACACCCACAAATGAATTCGACTCCAGTAAGTCAACAAACACTATACAAATTAATCACAGTGGTTCTGAACTATCTTTGCTGGCTATCTCAAATATCAGACATAGTGATGTCTTTTTATCAAGTCCACACATCTTCCAAGCAGTTGTGTTCCCCTAACCAACAATCGTCTCTGCCCAAGGAGGTCCTTTCTAGCAAAATCACCAAGAGCTACCATTAAATTAATAACTAAACAATGATATAAAAATAGCATTATAATCAACCCACTTTTCAAGAGAAGCACAGAGACCTATGATACCCTAAACCTTTACATCCTTCGAGCAATTAACTTCGAACACTCCACTGTGAAAAAGTTCCAAAAGGGACACCAAAAATAAAAAAACTCAGAAGTGAGTGCTAGAACAACAATACCTCCTGTTCTCTCAACTGCAACTTTAAGTTCTGCCACACCAATCTAAAAAGACATTTTGCAAATGATTAACATAAAGTTATAATAAATGGTCCACAATTCCAATATTTCACTATAAAAAAGACTTTGGATGGCCAAGGTTGGCAAAGAGTAAGTTAAAAATTATATTTGTATTACTAAATTAGCTCAATAAAAGCAAGATGAAATGTACTTTTCAATTGTGCAAACGAAGGTAATAGATGATTACTAGTCATAGATGATTATGAATATCCTAGTGCATGTTGTTAGAATCTGCAACCAAAAAGATAATTATTAATTTCATTTTCTCACTGAACCATTATGATTTAATAAAATAAAAATTTGATAGTACCAACTATAGATGTTAAATTTACTTCAGATGTGTCATCAACGTTGTTTTGATGATTATCTTCAGTTGATCTAACCATCGACACATCGTCATAATTTCAAAATGTAATAAAATAAAAAGAATTTGAGTTTTCAAGTAAAATTATAATAAAAAAGAAAAATTAATTGGCACACATACCTTTGCTGTAAAATTGGACAGTTACGCTTGTCATGTGACACACCTCGATATCTGCATCCACGACATCTCCTGGACTTTGAGATTGACATCTTCTTTGATGATTTCAATCTCTTCCCGCATCCCTTTGTTCTTACTGAAGAAGGATCAATAATACCAAGGCCCTCATCTATGGATTTCTTCCTTTTACTTCCATCACCACATGGTTTAATAATGTTCATCTCTTGAATTTTGTTGTAGATACAATCAAATTGTTCATCCAAGAAGTTTGTCCCCTCATCAGTTAAAGATGCACTATCAATTAATACTGAAACTTTATAGGATAATCTCGAGTGTCTCGACATCAAAAACCTTTCTGGATATGGATCTGGATCTTTTTGCTCCCCTAAAGCATATATTCTTTCAACCTTTGCATCTTGTGTTCATCGTTTGAGTATATATGTATTAGGCAAATGAAACACTTAGTTGATACGAAAAAATGCTAACTTATGCCTACATGGAATGCCCTCATACTCAAATTTCGTACAACTACATGATATATAATCCCTTTGTTTGTCATGGGTAAGCACCTTTGGTTTGGAGGAATGACAACTTTGAAATTTCATCATATGATAAACCACTAAGTCAACTCCTGCAAATGTCTGTTGTACATAATAATCATGACTCTCGCCCACTTCACTTTGAAACTCCAATCATTTTTTTTTTTGTGTACAACTTAACCATTTTGAGTTTCAATTGGCCAGTTTGTCTTAATCTTAGGATGCTCATTCATATCAATATGGTCCGCAATTAACTCATTATGTCTTTGGTGTCTCAGTACTCTATTAAAACGGGTGATAAAATTCATTAATGAGTTCTTATTTAAGATATACCTCTTGAAAAGTGAATGTGAGCTTTCAAATCTCTGACTATTTGACATTTCAGCACAAAATACATGTCTAAAATATACTGGCACCCACTTGTGACGCAATTCATATATCGATGACAACCAATTATTTTTCTCTAAGTTAGCACACTTGATAACCTCTTCCCATGACTTCTCAAAATCATCAGGTGTTGTAGAATTTATAATAACATTCTTTATGCTTTAATAGTGATTTTGAAAGTCAAAGAGTGTAATTTATCTGGGAATTTGTTCAGTATGTGCCACAAACAATATCGATGCACTGTTTGAGAGAAAACTTGTGCAATGGCTTTCGTCATAGCAGGATCCTGATCAGTGATGATAACATTTGGTGGACCTTTAGACATGACTTCTATAAACTTCTTAAGCAACTAAACAAAAGACTCAGTTTTCTCATTACTTAGAAACCCATAATCAAAAATAATTGTCTAATGATGATGATTAACTCCTACAAATGATGCCAAAATTAGATCATATTTGTTGGTGTTATATGTCGTATTAAATACAACTACATCATCAAATACACTGTATGCCCTCCTTGATACACTATCAACCCAAAAACACTTACTAAATTTGTTATCTAAATCAGTCTTATAATCAAAGGAAAAAAGCTAAATTCTTCTCTTACTCAGATGTAAATAACTCTATCAATGTTTTGGCATCAATACCTTTTTGTTCATCTCTTAGTTTTTTTTTTAAATTTCTAATATCTCTTTCTATGTAACCTACCCCCTCAGGTCCTCCATGCTCTATTTCCAATAATCGCATTTGTTGACAAGTTGGTACATTGACCTCTAAAAACTTTTTAGTCAATGTTCTCTTTGCTGTTGAAACATTACGATGTGAGCATAGCAAATGCACCTTTGATGGAGTTTAGAGTGGATGATTATTGGTTTCTATAAAGTTACTTACAACCCAATTAGGTCCTGTTTGTTTCTTGACAAATGCAATATTTGATTTACAATCCGTTCTAACTGTGCCACGTGCTCTTTCCCTTATCGGCTGATCAACTTTTGTATGTTTAGCATTCCGTATTAGATTTGTATGTCCTTCTTTAAAGCATACAATTTGTTTCCACATCACTTCATTTGTCATCTTATTTTTCTTGCTTGTGTTTATCCGTGAACTAAATCCGGCTTCTTGTGCCTATTATAGAATGACTATGTCTTCTCTAGTGATGAGAATTCCATCCTAATTTTTGGCTTTCGATCATCTGCAACTTGAGGAATATATTCATGATCATCAACTCTATTTTTTTCCATTTCTGAGGAATGCCACATTATATTTGAGAACAAATAAGTAAATAAATATATAAAAACTACAACTTATTTCAATTTAAACTCAAAATTGCAAGTATTAAATCATTTGATAAAAAATACAACTTATTCCAATTTCAATTTCTACTATTTAATAATTTGCCAAACTTTTAGCTACTTCAATCAAAAATATCTAATCAGTACTATTGTCAGACTTTTAGAAAAATGATGACCAAATCAAATAGTCATAACAATAGCTTGGTGGACTATGATATAGAAGGAAATGTTTTACAAATATCATTATGGTTGGCCACTTAGTTGTACTTCAATCAGTAATTTTCAAAATAATATGCTTACATTAATCAAATTTCAGGAAACCATTTTACTTAGAACATAGCTTATGCCAAAGATATCAACAAAGAACATGAAAAAAAATCTCTATGTTATTAGAATATCTATCCGTGTACTAGTAGATTTAAATGCAACAATGTAGCGTATACAAGTTAGCAAGCATAGGTCTCTTTTTCTCTCAATCTTCATTATAGCTAATGCGGTGGTAAGGAGGGGCCCCACCCCGCGGAGGATAGTTGTCACAATAGAGGTCAAAGTCAAGGCGATCATGTCAACGCTCAAATATCATCGGTCGGTTGGGCGATCAGGTCAATGCTTAGATATCATCGGTCGATGATCATGCCCCTATCGGGAGGAGAAGTTCCTGGTCCGATCCCGCCTTCGACACGGGGAGGTGTCAAATGACCGACGCTCGATGGAGTATTGGACGTCGGACGGAGGAGGAGACGATGTGCAGAAGCCGGGTCGAGCAGCTACCCCGCTCGGCCAGGCAGCAGGACTCGACATTGGTAGAGCAGAACTTCGGCTGAGCGGACGTGACACAAGCACAGGGGAGTTCAGTCAAGTGGACGTGACACAAGAATAGGGGAGTTTCAGCTGAACAGATGCAACACACGCAATAGACATTACTGGTGCTATTGTTCATTCTTGTTACTCCGCCTTCTACATCATCGCCGATAATTGACTTGAGCATCGGAGGGCCAATGCCGGAGACCCCTTCCCTGGCTCAACACTGACGTAATATGTGTTGCAGGTTGGAGCAGAATTTATAGGTGGTCAGTGGGAGCACCACATCCGATCCCCAGCTTTCCATCGCATCGACTTTTGGACAGGATCATATTTGGCGTCGTCTGTGGAAACTTAACCTGCATCCGAGTTGAGAAGATGGAGGACGCTGGACGACTCACCATCGTGAGGCTCACCAAAGAGGAGCCCGACATGCTCGTGTAAGCCCGAGTGGCGAAGATGTTCGAGCAGCAGCAACAGCAGGCACTAGCCGATCGACTAGTACAATAGTCGGCGATGTCAGCAGCAGGAGAGCGAGAAGGATTGGAAGACCGACCGGAACCAGTTTCCATATGGGGCAGAATAGAGGTCCGACCGGCACATAGGGGGAAGCGTCGCCCGTGCTCATCCCATTTTATCGCACCTTGTTCCAAACCCCCTTAGAAATAGCTCAGGCGAAACAAGAAAGGAGTCATCTTCGAGCAACGCTCCCGTTCGGGATGCGCAAAAAGGAAAGGCGCCTAGAAGTCACGCTTCGCCCAAGCGGATCAATCTGTTGTTCTCTCAGGCGATCTTGTGTGACACTCTACCTAGGCACTATACCCCACTGGCGATCGAGGAATAAAATGGAACAATCGATCCAGATGATCATCTGGACAAGTTTGATAACGCGGCCACGCTGCACCAGTACACAGATGGGGTAAAGTGTCGAGTCTTTCTCATTACTCTCTCCGGCTCGGCGTAGCGCTAGTTCCAAAGACTACCGAACGGATCCATACACAGCTTCAGGACTTCCGAGCTGCATTCCAGCACCATTTTACCAGCAGTCGACACTATCAGAAAACGAGTGTCAGCCTCGTTGCCCTAAAGCAGGGGCCCAAGGAAGCGCTCCGAGTATACATCAGGCGCTTTAACCAAGTAGTCATGGATATCCCCTCGGTCTCATCCGAGACGATGATGAACGCCTTCACTCAAGCGCTCGTCGAAGGAGAATTCTTCGGGTCGCTCATCAGGAAGCCGTCCATGGACTTCGACCACCTACTCAGGAAGGCCAATGAATACATAAATGTGGAAGAAGCCCAGACAATGAGGAAGAAGGAAACACCGACCGAGCCCGTGTCGGCGCCCGAGCAGCTACCGTCGAGCAGGCACCAACCGCCCAAAGGGCCAAGAGCAGAGGGAGCGCGACCACACCAAGAGGCCAGGACACATGCTATGCAGAATGTGGCCTCCAGTCGGCAGAAGACGACAAGAGGAAAGGTATGGACGCCAATGCTTTGCTCCTTTCACCAGTCGGTGACGCACAACACACGTAAATGTTACAATCTGACACTGATTGACAGCCGACCGACGCCAAGAGGATATCGTCACTGATCTTCAACACCCGATCAACGACATAGACAATGATCTACTTGGCGATGAGAGGACGAAAGAAGGGCGCCGAAGCGACACCATCAACACCAGCGGAGGGATAACACTGATCCCTCTCGAGTCCCGACTGAGCGAAATAGACCCTCCGCTCGGGAATAAAAAAATAGAAGCAACGCCACCTGAGGAGAAATAGGCATGATCGCCAATAAACCGACCGACGGTGACTCCAACAGAGCCAGGAAGTCGTACGCTTGGCGATTGGAGATCTACGCTATGGGATGTAGCAGGGAGAAGGCAGAACGACCCGAGATCAGCTTCGACCCCAGTGATTTGGAGGGAGTGGAGATCCCTCACGACAACGTGCTGATCATTCAGGTGGTAATTGCTAATTAGACTATTCACTGAACTTTTATTGATACAGGAAGTTCGGTGGATATCATCTTCAAGAAGACATTCGATCAATTACAAATCGATCAAAATGAGTTGCTTCCCATGACGACCCCTCTTTATAGTTTCACGGGCAACGAAGTACTACGGCTCGGACAGACCCGACCAGCCATCTCACTCAGGGAAGAGCCGCTGAGGAGAACTAGGACCACAAACTTTATCATGGTGGATGCACCGTCGGCCTAAAACGTCATCTTAAGTTGACTGGCCCTCAACGAATTTTGGCGGTGGTGTTTACATACTGCTAAAAGATCAAGTTCCCAGTGGACGACCGGGTGGGCGCAGTCAAAGGCGATCAGCTAGTCGCTCGGCGATGCTACATCGAGATGGTCAAGTCCGAAATGAGAAGCGCTCAGAAGAATCTATGCCTGGAGGTGAACACAATCATTGAAAAACCTCCTACACTGGTATACGAGGAAAAGGAGGAGGTTCAGATCCACCCAAGTCGGACAAAAGCAACCACCTTTATTGCTACCGACCTGGAGGACAGGAAGAAGGCAGAGCTGGTTGAATGTCTCAGAAATAATCACGATGTGTTCGCCTGGTCGATACACGAGCTTCCTGGTATCTCCCCGAGTGTGGCTCAGCATGAGCTACATGTCCGACCGGACGCTCGGCCGGTGAAACAAATAAAGAGGGACTTCAGCACGGAGGACAATTTGATCATCCGGGCGGAGATAAAGAAGTTGCTGGAGGCCAGCCATTTTAGGGAAGTTCAATTCTCGAGCTGGCTAGCTAATGTCCTGTTAGTCTCCAAGTCGGGCAATAAATGGCGGGTCTACATCGACTTCCATGATTTGAACAAGGCGTGCCCAAAAGACTTCTATCCATTACCCAAGATAGACCAGATGGTGGACTCAACGGCGGGTTGCGAGCTGATCTGCATGCTTGACACATACCAAGGGTATCACCAAGTGTCGCTCGCTCGAGAAGGCTAGGAGAAGGTCAGTTTCATTACAACTGACAGAACGTACTGTTACAACGTCATGCCGTTCAGACTCAAGAATGTCGGAGCCACTTACCATAGGCTGATGAACAAGGTGTTCCGACGATAGATCGACCGTAATACGGAGGTATATGTCGACGACATATTAATAAAATCCTTTTGAGCTACTAACATGTGCGCAAATATCGAGGATACCTGTCGAACGCTGAGGGCTTATGAAATAAACCTGAACCCGAGCAAGTATCTGTTCAGTATCTGTTCAGTGCGAAGAGTGGTCGCTTCTTGAGTTACATCGTCACCGAGCGGGACATTAAAGTCAATCCAAGCAAAGTCAAAGCGTTGCAAGACATGTCGCTGCCTTGGAACTTGAAGGAAGCTAAGCTCAACGACTGACCGATCAGATCACCGTGCTGTTCAGATTCATATCCAAGTTGTCCGATCGGAGCCTGCCATTCTTCAAAGTGTTTCGCTGAGCTACAAAATTTCAGTGGGATGCCGAGTGTAATCGGGCATTGGAAGAGCTTAAGGAATATCTTAACTCCTTACCTGTATTAGTCAAGCCAATTGCTGGTGAGCCGCTTTAGATCTATTTATCATTCAATGAGTATGCGGTTGGGTCGGCTCTAGTTAGGCAGAATGGCTAAGAGCAACAACTTGTATACTTTTTAAGCCATATATTGAAGGATGCAGAGTCTCGCTACACCGGTCTGGAAAAATTAACTTATACTTTGATTCTTGCCGCTCAGAGGCTTCGTCCATATTTCTTCGCATACTCAATCATCATGTTGACTAACAGCTCCTTGGGATGGGTCCTTCTCAACCCCAAGGCATTAGGAAGAATGATTAAATGAGCATCCGAGCTGAGTGAATTCAACATACAATATCAACCCCGAGCGGCAATCAAGGCTTAGGCCTTGGCATATTTCGTCATAGAGGTCGAGAATGTCGAACTGAAGGCAACGTGGAAGATATATGTTGACGACTCGTCCACTCGACAAGGTAGCAAAATCGGCATATTGCTCATCTCACCACGGGAAGACCGGATGTGACTTTCCATTCGGCTTGACTATCGCGCCACCAATAATGAAGCTAAGTATGAAGCATTGATAGTCAGCCTACAGGCAGCCCGGCATGTCGGAGTCATTAAAGTTATCATTCATTCGGACTCTCAGTTGGCCGCTAAGCAACTATCCATTGTTGGAGGATCGGTGGCCGGCTTGAAGGGGGGTTGGATAGACGGCACCCCCAAATCGTTGCTTCCTATGATGTTAGCGCAGCGGAATACAAACAAACACAAATAGAAAGCTAAACACTAAATACAAGAATGGAAATGCAAACCGCTAACACGTTCGTTTACGTGGTTCGGAGATAACTTGCTCCTACTCCACGACGTGTCCGTAAGGTGGACGATCCCTCAATCCGTCGGTGGATTAGTCCCCGGCAAACTCCGGCTAGCTCAACCTCCTTGTGGGTGGAGAAACCTCACCACAACACTCACCAACAACACTTGGACACAAGGGAACCTTGAGCACTTTGGTGACTACTAATTAGGCTTTAACCAAGTCTAATTTCGTCGCCTTGGTCGGCCATACCAAGCTCCTTCTTATAGAGCTTGGGGAAATCAGCCTTGTTGATTTGCCCGTTACCAGTCGACTGGTCCATGCACCAGTCGACTGGTGCCAGCCCAACGGCACTCCAACGGCTATCTATCAGTCGACTGGTCCCATGACCAGTCGACTGATCCCAGCCATTTCGGGCACAGAATGCTTCTGTGCTCACCACCAGTCGACTGGTACAACCCTAAACTTAGGGTTTCCCATCCCGAGTACATTTCACTCGCACTCGGACCCTCACGACTCACTTGACTCTTCTTTGCAGCCTTGACCTCTTGCTTTCAAGCCTACTTCCTTTGGCTCTCGTCCCTCGGATGCATCCAAGCCCGCGGCTTGTCTCCAATGCCATCCTTCGCGTATGCCTCGAAGTCGCTTCCCTCGGCCCTTGTCCTTGCTGCCTTGTCCACGATCCCTCAGATGCATTCAAGCCCGCGGCTTGTCCTCAATGCCATCCTTCATCGGACCCGAAGCCGTCAACCTGAGTCACACGTGTCACCTGCAGTCCTGCACAACTCAAGTACACATATCAAATAACGAGGGTAAACCTAACTTAAACTCTTTGCCCAAACACCAAAACACATGGTCCCACGAACCATTGGGATTGCTCCAACAATCTCCCCCTTTTTGGTGTTTGGCAATACGTTTAAGTTAGGGAAAACAAATAGCAAATAAACATGCTAATACAAATGGACTTACGATGCCAAGGCTACACACTTGGACTTACTCCGCCGAATGGACTTACGATGCCAAGGCTACACACTTGGACTTACTCCGCCGAATCAATGCACAGGGCTTTTTAAGAACCTATCCCAAGGCTCCCCCTACACCTACTCTCCCCATTGAGCTAGGATTTTCCACATAAGGCTTTTTAAGAACCTATCCCAAGGCTCCCCCTACACCTAAACTCCCCAATGAGCTAGGATTTTACCACGGGCTTTTTAAGAACCTATCCCAAGGCTCCCCCTACGCAAGGCACTTAAGGTTTTCCCAATTAAACCTTACTTCTCCCCCTTTGCCTAACATCCAAAAAGTTCTCCAACAATATCCCAATTATTGAAAACTTCTTATCCAAACTGACCCTAAACTCATGTAGTAATCCCCCTTGGATCCCATACATCTAAGTGAGTTGACATGGTCAAGAACAGCGCTGAAAAACACTTTCAGGCTGGTATCAGTCGACTGCCCCAAGTGCCAATCGACTGCCCTCGTCAAAATGAGCTTATAGAACCATTCTGTGCTCAAAAACATTGTTACCAGTTGACTGGTATCTGTACCAGTCGACTGGTACCCTATTTCTGAAAAAATCAGCCTTTTCAGGCCAACTTCAGAAATGTACCAGTAATTCTCTAGACCTCCAAAAATTCCCAAATTTTGTGGAGAGGTCTATTGTACCCTTGTCTACTTGGGAAAAATACATTACAAAATATATCTATTACCAATCCCAAGATTGACACAAAATCCAAAACTAGCTAAATTGTTCAATTGAACCTTGACCTAAAGTCCTAGTTTTGGCTTCCTTTTGATGTATTTGCCCATACCAACCCACAATGCATCCCTAGCATTGGTTTATATGGCATCTATACATCCAAAACCAATTATCATGCAATATGACCCTTAATGTCATATTTCTTGCATGAAACACAAACCATGTGTGCCAATTCCCTAGGTTTGAGACTCAAGTCTGTCTCTAAACCACTTGGCACACTCCATGGCTCCTCTAGACCCCCAGGTAGAACCCACCTGAGATCCATTGGCCATGGGTCCCAAATTGACACTTGGAGCTCCCCCTAGAGCTCTTAACCTTAGCCACCTCCCTAGGTGACTCATCTATTGTGGCTACACCACAATGATGTCCCTTAGAAGATCTCCTTATCTTCTTGACCTTGGACACATCATCCTTGCCATAATCATATGCAACCCTAGCATATTTATTTTTGGCATTGGATGACTCTCCCTTACCCTTATCATGTGCCACCCTAGCACATGGTCTCCTTTTGACCTTGGAGGGACTAGATTGGTATCCCAAACCCGATCTATCATTGTTGGGTCTTTGACTATCCAACACCATACTTAATCCCTTAGATCCAACATTGAATCTCTTAAGGAATTGTTCTAAACCATCAAGTTTTGCCTTCAAAGCTTGATTCTCCCTTTCTAGGTTCCTAACCCTAGAGTTAATTTGTCCACCTTGGACATTCCTAGACCTACCCTTCCTAGGCATGTGTCTCCCCTTCTTGGGATTAATGCCTTGGGTCTCCTTAGGTCTACCGCTTCTAGGTTTTTCATGAATTGGTCTCCTAGGGTTATGATCCACATTTACCCTATTCCTATCATGATATCTAAATCCAAAATTCTTCATTGCTATATAATGATTATCATTATTTTTCCTAGCATGCATGAGAATATAAGAATTTGAATTACGATTCAAGTTAGGGTATACCTCCCTTACCCTTGAAGCTCCCCCTTGACTTGAGCTCCTCTTCTTCTTCTCCCATATCTTCAAATGCGTCAATTTCTTTAGCTCTCCCTTCCTTGGGCATTTGGTGTGGTAGTGACTCATTTCACCACAGGTGAAGCATCTAATGTGCTTCTTCTCTTTCTTCTTCCTACAACTCAAATTAGATTCAAAATGAATTGAATTGAGTTTAGGATATACCTCTTTCTTACCCAAAGGACACATACTCTTGTAGTGTCCCTTTTCATTGCACCCGAAGCACACGATGTGATCTTTTGACTTTGCTTCGGTGGAGGTACTCACTAGGTTGACTTCCAAGACTTCTTCTTCACTTGTCTTGGATTCTTCCTCAACCTTTGAGGATGTCTCCTCATCCACACTAATGGATGGCATTTCTTCATCCTTCTCCTCCTCCTCGGAAGTTGAGTGCTCATCACCTTCCGGTTGCTCCTCCTCCTCTTCTTGAGCTACTAAGCCCATCTCCTTGGGCTCTATCTCATCATGTGTAGGCAAAAGTTCTTCTCCTAGAACTTTCTTTACCTTGCTCCACAACTCGTGGGCGTTCTCGTATTCACCTACACGATTTATCACGTTAGAAGGCAAAATTTCAATCAATATTGATATTACCTTTGAATTTGCCTCCGATCGTGTGGTTTGCTCCTCCGTCCAATGTCGTGGTTGGAGCATCTTCCCTTTCTTGTCTTTAGGGACTTCGAATGGTTCCTCCACCACTATCATTGTGTCCCAATCCGTTTCGAAGAAGTTCTTCATCTTCACCATCCAAAAGGTGATGTCCCATAAGCTTCCTCCTTCGAACTTCGGTGGTTCTATCAAGTAGGTCATCTTCTTGCTTCCTTGGCGGTTAGTCCAATAGAGAGCGTCCTCGCTCTGATACCAATTGTTGGAGGATCGGTGGCCGACTTGAAGGGGGGTTGGATAGACGGCACCCCCAAATCGTTGCTTCCTATGATGTTAGCGCAGCGGAATACAAACAAACACAAATAGAAAGCTAAACACTAAATACAAGAATGGAAATGCAAACCGCTAACACGTTCGTTTACGTGGTTCGGAGATAACTTGCTCCTACTCCACGGCGTGTCCGTAAGGTGGACGATCCCTTAATCCGTCGGTGGATTAGTCTCCTTGTGGGTGGAGAAACCTCACCACAACACTCACCAACAACACTTGGACACAAGGGAACCTTGAGCACTTTGGTGACTACTAATTAGGCTTTAACCAAGTCTAATTTCGTCGCCTTGGCCGGCCATACCAAGCTCCTTCTTATAGAGCTTGGGGAAATCAGCCTTGCTGATTTGCCCGTTACCAGTCGACTGGTCCATGCACCAGTCGACTGGTGCCAGCCCAACGGCACTCCAACGGCTATCTATCAGTCGACTGGTCCCATGACCAGTCGACTGATCCCAGCCATTTCGGGCACAGAATGCTTCTGTGCTCACCACCAGTCGACTGGTCCCAGTACCAGTCGACTGGTACAACCCTAAACTTAGGGTTTCCCATCCCGAGTACATTTCACTCGCACTCGGACCCTCACGACTCACTTGACTCTTCTTTGCAGCCTTGACCTCTTGCCTTCAAGCCTACTTCCTTTGGCTCTCGTCACTCGGATGCATCCAAGCCCGCGGCTTGTCTCCAATGGCATCCTTCGCGTATGCCTCGAAGTCGCTTCCCTCGGCCCTTGTCCTTGCTGCCTTGCCCACGATCCCTTAGATGCATTCAAGCCCGCGGCTTGTCCTCAATGTCATCCTTCATCGGACCCGAAGCCGTCAACCTGAGTCACATGTGTCACCTGCAGTCCTGCACAACTCAAGTACACATATCAAATAACGAGGGTAAACCTAACTTAAACTCTTTGCCCAAACACCAAAACACATGGTCCCACGAACCATTGGGATTGCTCCAACATCCATGACGTTCGAGATAAGCAATGCCAGACTTAGGCTCTATGCGGAAGCCTTCGAAAAGCTGAAGACCAACTTTTAGGAGGTCATTATACAAAAGATCCCCTAATAGAAGAATCAGGCGACAAATGAGTTGGCAAAATTAGCTAGTTCGTTATCACCAATCGTCATAGGGCAACTGATCGAATAGGTCTCGCTCGTAGTACATATTGACTGAATGGAATGAATGACCTTCCCGAACAACTAGAGGATGACTCTGATAGAGTTTCTGCGGTCAGGAGTTACTCCTACTGATCAAAAAGAAGCTCGCTTGCTGAAGAATAGAGTCGGATGGTTCACTTTGGTCGGGACCAGCTTTATAAGAGAGCATTCTCCAGGCCCCTACTCAAATGTGTCAGATCGAAAGATGTAGAATACATTCTGCAGGAGGTGCACCAAGGTTCCTACGGAGGCCATCCGAGCGGTCGTGCGTTAGCTTGGAAGATACTCCTAGTCGGATATTTTTGGCTGACCCTCCAAGAAGACGATAGCCACCTGCTTGTCCTGCCAAAAGTATCATAACCTTCCACACCGACTGACCGAGAAAATGAAGGTGTCCACAGTATCTTGCTCGTTCGACCAATGGAGTATGGATATCGTTGGGTCATTCCCCATGGTGACAGGTTAGCGAAGATTTTTGCTCGTCGCTGTGGACTACTTCTCGAAGTGGGTGGAAGCCGAGTCACTTGCAAGAATAATCGATCATATGATCATTAAGTTCGTTTGGTAGAACATCATATGCCGATTCGACATCCCACGCTAGCTCATATCAGATAATTGGAGACAATTCATCGGTCAGAGGCTCAAAGAAAGGTGCGGGGGCTATGACATCCAACAAGCCTTCACCTCTGTGGCTTACCCCCAGAGTAGCGGACAAGCCGAAGTTGCCAATCGGGAAATCCTCAAAGTTCTACGCGCTCGGCTCGACCACGCCGCAAACAGCTGGATCGACGAGCTCCCCAATGTGTTGTGGGCCCTTCGCACGCCCCCGAAGGAGGGGACCAACATAACCCCCTTCCACTTGGTATACTGCAGCGAAGAAGTTGCCCCCGTAGAGGTTGGGGTAGGATCTGATCGAGGTGCAGTACTACGATGGAGGAAACGCTGAACGGAGTCTCATGGAGCTCAACTTAGTGGATGAAACGCGGGCGAAAGTGTAACACCCGTAGGGTCTAGTAAATTATATATATATTTTTCATGATTAGAAAGGGCTTTATGTGGTTTTCTTTCAAAAGTGAAAAAAAAAGAAGAAACAAAACCAAAAAGAGGCATGACTAAGGTTTGAACCTTGAACCTCTTAGCAAGTGACAAGTATTATGTGGTATGTGATAACCGGTAGCCCCATCAGGGGAGTGCTGTTAGAAAGAAAGGGGGAATTGTAGTTAAGAGGAAGGGACACCTTTCTCATCTTTAGAATGAAAAGTTTGGTTTCTCTTCTTTCACTAAGAATAAATGAGAAAGTGATTAAGTGAGGAAACAAGAGGATGGCAAGTTGTTTTCTTCCTCCTCTTTTCATTTAGAATAAGAAAGAATAAGAGGCAAGGGAATGCAAACTTTGCTTTCTCCTCTCTCCTTCTTCCTCCTTCTTCTTCCTCCACCGAACCTAGTTCTTTCTCTTCTTCTTCTTTTTTTTCGGAAACAAGCCTAGGGTTCATCCTTAGGAAGACTTCACAAGGAGGAGTCCTCAAGGCCTAAGTCTTCATACAAACAAAATATACAAGGGGGAGTCCTAGAAGCGGAGGATCTTCCTTGTTTTCTCTCCACAAGGGTATTCTTTTGTGATAGACCAAGCGAGAGGAAGTAAGTATCTCCCTCACCTACAGTACAAGTAGCTTTCGAGGTTTTCATGTTTTAAAGTTGCTAAAAACCTAGAACCATGCTCTTAGGGTTTAGGCCAAGAAGGAATAAATTGGTTTGAGAAAGTTTTTAAAACATAAACTATGTTTCCTTATGGTTCCTTATGGTATGTGATCCACTATATGATGTTAGTTAAGGTTTTCATGTTTTAAAGTTGCTAAAAAAAAACCTAGAACCATGCTCTTAGGGTTTTGGCCAAGAAGGAATAAAAAGGACTTGAGAAAGTTTTAAAACCTAAACTATGCTTGCTTATGATTCCTTATGGTATGTGATCCACTATATGATGTTAGTTAAGGTTTTCATGTTTTAAAGTTGCTAAAAACCTAGAACCATGCTCTTAGGGTTTCGGCCAAGAAGGAATAAAAAGGATTGAGAAAGTTTTAAAATCTAAACTATACTTGCTTATGATTCCTTATGGTATGTGATCCACTATATGATGTTAGTTAAGGTTTTTATGTTTTAAAGTTGCTAAAAACCTAGAACCATGCTCTTAGGATTTCGGCCAAGAAGGAATAAAAAGGATTGAAAAAGTTTTAAAACCTAAACTATGCTTCCTTATGATTCCTTATGGTATGTGATCCACTATATGATGTTAGTTAAGGTTTTCATGTTTTAAAGTTGCTAAAAACCTAAAACCATGCTCTTAGGGTTTCGGCCAAGAAGGAATAAAAAGGATTGAGAAAGTTTTAAAACCTAAACTATATTTGCTTATGATTCCTTATGGTATGTGATCCACTATATGATGTTAGTTAAGGTTTTCATGTTTTAAAGTTGCTAAAAACCTAGAACCATACATTTAGGGTTTCGGCCAAGAAGGAATAAAAAGGGCTTGAGAAAGTTTTAAAACCAAAACTATGCTTGCTTATGATTCCTTATGGTATGTGATCCACTATATGATGTTAGTTAAGGTTTTCATATTTTAAAGTTGCTAAAAACCTAGAACCATACTCTTAGGGTTTCGGCCAAGAAGGAATAAAAAGGATTGAGAAAGTTTTAAAACTTAAACTATGCTTGCTTATGATTCCTTATGGTATGTGATCCACTATATGATGTTAGTTAAGGGTTTCATGTTTTAAAGTTGCTAAAAACCTAGAACCATGCTCTTTGGGTTTCGGCCAAGAAGGAATAAAAAGGAATGAGAAAGTTTTAAAACCTAAACTATGCTTGCTTATGATTCCTTATGGTATGTGATCCACTATATGATGTTAGTTAAGGTTTTCATGTTTTAAAGTTGCTAAAAACCTAGAACCATGCTCTTAGGGTTTCGGCCAAGAAGGAATAAAAAGGATTGAGAAAGTTTTAAAACCTAAACTATGCTTGCTTATGATTCCTTATGGTATGTGATCCACTATATGATGTTAGTTAAGGTTTTCATGCTTTAAAGTTGCTAAAAACCTAGAACCATACTCTTAGGGTTTCAGACAAGAAGGAATAAAAAGGACTTGAGAAAGTTTTTAAAACATAAACTATGCTTTCTTATGATTTCTTATGGTATGTGATCCACTATATGATGTTAGTTAAAGTTTTCATGTTTTAAAGTTGCTAAAAACCTAGAACCATGCTCTTAGGGTTTCGGCCAAGAAAGAATAAAATGGTTTGAGAAAGTTTTTAAAACATAAACTATGCTTGCTTATGATTCCTTATGGTATGTGATCCACTATATGATGTTAGTTAAAGTTTTCATGTTTTAAAGTTGCTAAAAAAACCTAGAACCATGCTCTTTGGGTTTCGGCCAAGAAGGAATAAAAAGGATTGAGAAAGTTTTAAATCCTAGACTATGCTTTCTTATGATTCCTCATGGTATGTGATCCACTATATGATGTTAATTAAGGTTTTCATGTTTTAAAGTTGCTAAAAACCTAGAACCATGCTCTTAGGGTTTCGGCCAAGAAGGAATAAAAAGGATTGAGAAAGTTTTAAAACCTAAACTATGCTTGCTTATGATTCCTTATGGTATGTGATCCACTATATGATGTTAGTTAAGGTTTTCATGTTTTAAAGTTGCTAAAAACCTAGAACCATACTCTTAGGGTTTCGGCCAAGAAGGAATAAAATGGACTTGAGAAAGTTTTAAAACCTAAACTATGCTTGCTTATGATTCCTTATGGTATGTGATCACTATATGATGTTAGTTAAGGTTTTCATGTTTTAAAGTTGTTAAAAACCTAGAACCATGCTCTTAGGGTTTCGGCCAAGAAGGAATAAAAAGGATTGAGAAAGTTTTAAAACCTAGACTATGCTTGCTTATGATTCCTTATGGTCTGTGATCCACTATATGATGTTAGTTAAGGTTTTCATGTTTTAAAGTTGCTAAAAACCTAGAACCATACTCTTAGGGTTTCGGACAAGAAGGAATAAAAAGGACTTGAGAAAGTTTTTAAAACATAAACTATGCTTGCTTATGATTCCTTATGGTATGTGATCCACTATATGATGTTAGTTAAGGTTTTCATGTTTTAAAGTTGCTAAAAACCTAGAACCATGCTCTTAGGGTTTCGGCCAAGAAAGAATAAAATGGTTTGAGAAAGTTTTTAAAACATAAACTATGCTTGCTTATGATTCCTTATGGTATGTGATCCACTATATGATGTTAGTTAAAGTTTTCATGTTTTAAAGTTGCTAAAAAAAACCTAGAACCATGCTCTTAGGGTTTCGGCCAAGAAGGAATAAAAAGGATTGAGAAAGTTTTAAAACCTAAACTATGCTTGCTTATGATTCCATATGGTATGTGATCCACTATATGATGTTAGTTAAGGTTTTCATGTTTTAAAGTTGCTAAAAACCTAGAAACATGCTCTTAGGGTTTCGGCCAAGAAGGAATAAAAAGGATTGAGAAAGTTTTAAAGCCTAGACTATGCTTGCTTATGATTCCTCATGGTATGTGATCCACTATATGATGTTAATTAAGGTTTTCATGTTTTAAAGTTGCTAAAAACCTAGAACCATGCTCTTAGGGTTTCGGCCAAGAAGGAATAAAAATGATTGAGAAAGTTTTAAAACCTAAACTATGCTTGCTTATGATTCCTTATGGTATGTGATCCACTATATGATGTTAGTTAAGGTTTTCATGTTTTAAAGTTGCTAAAAACCTAGAACCATACTCTTAGGGTTTCGGCCAAGAAGGAATAAAAAGTACTTGAGAAAGTTTTAAAACCTAAACTATGCTTGCTTATGATTCCTTATGGTATGTGATCCACTATATGATGTTAGTTAAGGTTTTCATGTTTTAAAGTTGCTAAAAACCTAGAACCATACTTTTAGGGTTTCGGCCAAGAAGGAATAAAAAGTACTTGAGAAAGTTTTAAAACCTAAACTATGCTTGCTTATGATTCCTTATGGTATGTGATCCACTATATGATGTTAGTTAAGGTTTTCATGTTTTAAAGTTGCTTAAAATTTAAGATCATGTCCATGCAAGTTTTGGCCAAGATGTGAATTCGGATTGTGGAAAGTTCAAAACCCTAACTACGCATGATAATAACTCTCTATGTTATGCTATGTGATATGTGAACTTTATGTCACCACGTTATGCTTATGAAAAGATTATGTATGATGAAATGCCTAAGAGATGCTTTCCTTTAAGTTGGGACTAAGAGCACTCTTCATGATATGACAAGAACATGATATGCTTCATGATATGACAAAAACATGATATGCTTCATGATATGACAAAAACATGATATGCTTCATGATATGACAAGAACATGATATGCTATTTTACTTTTGTATTGGCTTGTACCAGACCCTAAGAATGGTCCATGGGATGGACTCCTAAGTTGCCCCTAGGTCAATGGTCAAGGAAACGGGCCTAGTTCCTAGTGGGTTCGAGATTAGCTATCTCGGATTTATTTAGGATGCGCGCAATTCATGTATGTGGTACAATTCCGGACCCTCATGTTGAAATTTATGTTTAAGTACCTATATGATATATGCTTTCAAAAGAACATCTTACATATGCTTATTTCATGCTATATGAATTTTGGATATATATGTTTTCAAAAGAACATCTTGCATATGCTTATTTCATGCTATATGAATTTTGGATATATATGTTTTCAAAAGAACATCTTGCATACACTTATTTCATGCTATATGAGTTTTATGCTTTCATATGCTATGTTGATGCTCTCTTGAGATATGTCTATGATGTCTAGATGAACATGCTACTACCTTAAGCTTATGCTTTCATATGCTATGTTTATGATTTGCCCAAATGAATATGACTCTACCTTATGCTAGCATGCAAATGTTAAATCTAGATGTTGGATAAAAGAACATGTCACTACTCTATGTTTAATTCATGATTCATGACTTTTGTGAGTAGAAAAGGATCTTATTAAGCCTATATGCTTATAATTTTAATTTCCTTGTACTGCAGAAAAGGGTAAGGGATGGCTAAACTAAAGGGAGCAGCAGGAAGGGCGAAGATGTGTGTGGCAGTGGCATGGCGGAAGAGATCTGTGTTGTTTGTCAAGACTTATATATATGCTTTAAGCTTTTGCATGTGAACTAGTTTCATTTCTTGCCACTTGATGCTTTGGATAGTTCCTACTTGATATTGACTTGAACTTGTTTGGATGGTTTATACTTTAGGTGAACTTATACCATCTCTTGTTTCCATAGTTATCATGAACTCTAGGAAAACAATATATATATGTCTTTAGTTTCTTCTTATTTAGTGAGCTTTATGCTCTAATTAAAAATAAGCATGTATCATGTTTCAAGTAATAGATAGTAAAGAAATTTTATCTGCACGAATGCTAGTATGCTCACATGTCATGATTGTCTAGATGCATATGATAACAAATATTATTCATGTCAAATTTTCTTCCGTTGCCATGATTTCATATGCATGTATGGATGTAGCGAATCATAACGTCGTCCCTTCTGAAGGGTGGGCGTTACAGAAAGAAGCTATTCAGCTAACGGCGTACCAGCAATAGATGAAACAGAACTACAACCAGAGGGTGATCCCGAGGTCCTTCTAGGTCGGCGATCTCTTATGGAAGAAAGTGAAGCTGGTCCGTGATGTCACCAAGCTCGAAGCCCCATGGGCGGGACCTTTCAAGGTCATGCAAAAACTCTATTCAGGCGCTTACTACTTGGAGGATGAGGGAAGGCAACTTTAGAGGCCGTGGAGCGTGAATCATCTCTAACCCTACAAGGTCAGATGAGAGGTGCGCGAGTGAATACATGTATTTTTATATGTTTCATGAACGCAGGGCAAATATGAATAAAAGAAAAGAATGTTACTCTTGAGATGTGTCTTTCTCAACGGTCGAGCAGCGACCTTAAACCCTGGCCTATATCAACGGTCAAGTGACGACCTTAAACCCTCGTCTTCCCCAACGGTCGAGCAGCGACCTTAAACCCTGGCCTACATCAACGGTCGAGCGACAATCTTAAACACTCGTCTTCCCCAACGGTCAAGCGGCGACCATAAACCCTGGTCTACATCAACGGTCGAGCGGCGACCTTAAACCCTCGTTTTACCCAATGGTCGAGCGACGACCTTAAACCCTAGTTTACATCAACGGTCAAGCGGCGACCTTAAACCCACATCTTCCCTAATGGTCGAGCGGCAACCTTAAACCCTGGTCTACATCAACGGTCGAACGATGACCTTAAACCCTAGTCTTCACCCAGTCTTCATCAACGGTCGAGCAACGACCTTAAACCCTGGTCTTCACCGATGGTCGAACGGCGACCTTAAACCCTTGTCTCGATAAGTGGTCAAGCGACGATCTTATAACTCAAGAATGATGAATGACCGACCACAAAATACAGTGACCGTTCGGGACTATTCTTTAAAATACTTCCATCACCAATCAGAAGGTCCTAGAATCATAATGAGCAACTCTAAAAACAAAATGGATCGATTGGCTGGATAGACTAGTCATTGCCAATCGGAGGAGTCACGAGACCATGAGTTTATCCAATGTTCGAAAGACGAGTTGAAAAAACAAATACTAGAAGAAGATAAAGCTTAGCCGAACAGACAAGAATTCATTGAAACTTCAAATTTTACAAAGGCAGAACTCACAACCTCACTCAAGGTAATCTAAGGCATCATCGGGCAGCACTTCAGTCAGCTTATCCCGACTGATGACCTTACTCAATAAAGCAGTAGAGATGTAGCCGCCTACCTGGAGTTGGCCGAACGCCCCTTCGATTGCCAAGTCGAACAAGCGAAGAACTCGGTCGGCGACCTTGTCGTTGAAAGCGTCCGAGCAGATGTAGTTCCTCTTCATAGCCTCAAATCGGCTAGGTTCAGCATCTTGATAAGTTTTCAAGGCCCTCGGGAGGCCTCCATCTCGTCCTTCGCAATGGCCAGCTCATCATTTTTTGCGGAGAGTTAGCCTCGAAGGGTAGTTTCTTCGGTCGACCGGCTCTTCCGTTCGGCAACCAGAAAATCTTCGGCTTCTTTGAGTTTCTTAGCGAGAGCCCAGGCCTCTTTATTCATCAGGCCGAGATCTTCGATGGCCTGGAGTTTCCTCGCATTAGCTGATTCAATATTGGCATCAAAAGTGCTGACTTGCTTGTTAAACCGAGCCAGTAGAGAGGCCTTCTCTGTGCTCTTTCCTCGCTCGACCTCTAGCAGCTCAGTGCTCTTCGCCAGATCAGCCCTCAGCTTAGCCACCTCAGCATTCATCTGCTCCTAAGAGGCGAATGATTGGCCGCTCGACGCCTTCAGTTTCTTGACTTCCTCCTCCAAAAATACGAGCTTTTGGCACATGGTCAGATTCTCTACCCAATATTGCAAATAACCAGGAAAGTATAACCATCGTCCGGGGATAAATTACGAAAGACAATAAAACACAACACTTACCCCAGTCAACATTTGGGTATGGCTGTCCACGAGCGCCCTCGGAGGCATCATCGCTGCACGAGCTCAAGCGTCAACCCATATTTGTGCGAGCGATCCCTGAATAATTATTTGGTGCTCGGGGGATCAGGATTCAGCGCTAACCGACTCGCGCCATTCTACAGTCGGGAGGTGGAGAACCACCATTATATGGCGCTGGCCGCTCGGAGTTGACTGGGCTAAGGTCACTTGTCTGGACGGCTAAGACGAGGATGCTGGACCGATGCCGGATTTTTTGACCTTCAATGGTGGTGGCATGAAGGACACTAGTGGCGTGTAGAGAGTCCCTTGCGGCAGACAGGATAACGAGCGTGTTCGATCAGACGACGTGGGGGGCGTAGTTTCTTGAAATAGAGCGGGGGTTGAAGTTTCAACCCGTTCAGCTGACCGCACCATTAAGGATACTGAGCGTGATGAAGGCTCCGCCCGACGCCTCTTATGCTTGATCAGCGGCTCTCCTTAGGAGTCTGACACCCCCTCAACTTGAACAACCGGAAGTCGTTCGGAGTGAGGTTGTCATCCACTAGCCGCTCCACCACTAGGCGTCCAACTGGCTGCCCCTCTGCTCACTAAAATTGGAGCCGCTTCGCTCTCGTCTTGTGGGTCTTCTTGAGAACCGACCGACTGCAGACTGCAGCTCTCCAACTCCTCCACAGCAGTCGCAATGATTGCGACATCCTGAAGCTTAGCCTTACCGACCAGACCACACGTAGCATGACTTCAGCTGCAAAAGAGGAAGAAAAATCAGTTAGAATCAAAGGAAGGAGTAAAGAAGTTGCATACCTAGGCTGGACGGAAGAGGGTACAGATCGGACTCAAGTCGAAAATGTAGAGGACACCCTCTAGTAGTAACTTATGGATGTCATATTTCTGACCGACCAACATTGAAGTTGCGTTGAGGTAGTCTGATCGGCTCTTGTACTGTTTCAAGGGAGGCTGACTCGCCACTTCGAGTTGCTAGTGGGTCGGGAAGTCTGGCCGCTCGGGAAGGTGTACAAAAAAGAAGTATTCCCTCCAATTCTTGTTGGAGGTCGGTATTTTGTCAAAGAAAACTAAGTCCACTCGGGCTTGGTAAAGAAAAATCCCTGGCTTGGACAATTTCGGATAATAAAAATAGTGAAAAATCTGGAGGTAAGAAGAATGTCGTGCAGGCGGAACAGAACAACTACCCAGCACAGGAGTCGAAAGGAGTTCGCCACTAATTGATAAAGGGAGATGCGAAAGTATTTACAAACGGCGAGAATAGGAAACTGCAGACCGACAGTAAATTGATCCCTAAAGAAGCAAAGATAGTCGGGTGACGGAGAGTTTGGCAGATTGGAAGGAGAAGAAAGAACAACTTTGCATCTAGAAGGAAACTTAAACGCGGTTGTCAAACTCTCAGCATTGCCAGCATCAAACCTGGACTCAATAGAGGTGTACCAAAGCCCAAGGGCGCCGATAGGCGGTTGTGAGGAACTCGCCATCGCAAAAAACAAAGGCAGCGAAAGGATGCGAGGAGAAGGAAGCCTACTGGAAGAATATCGCTGGAACACAGACGAAGAAACACCAGAAAACTCGAAGACAGGGAAGTGTGGAGGAAGAAGGCGATATGCGATTGGAAGGAAGCTTACTAGAAGGTCGCCAAAGGAGCAGGAAAGGAAGAATATCGCCGGAGCACAGAGACGGAGTATCGGCGAAGAGCTCAAAGATGGGAATGCGAAGGAGGAGAAGGTGACGCGCACGAGCTTATAAGCCTCAGGGTTGGCCGACTGAAGCCGTCCGATCTAGGTCACGGAATCCCATGCATAAATCTGGCCGTTGAATTCAAAACGCCAAAGGCCACATCGCCAGAGGATATCCTCCTATCACGTCAGGCATGCGGCGGCAACGGGTGGGACACGTGACGCCTCACCACGGGCCGACATTTAATGAGGGCAATTAAAAGGCATGGGAGCGCGCTCAGCCATAATGCGTAGGGATTTGCACTATTTCCCAAAAATATGGATGACGTAAGCCCGGATCACGCTCACCCAAAGAAGCCCAAAAGATTTCCAAGTATGAATGTTCGTTGTGCCGATTAGCTTAAGGGAGCAGACCTATGACTGAACGACAATCTTCAACAGGCCGACCGGCAAAGAGTGGTCACCTAGCCGACTGTTGCGCCACATTAGTCCTATCAGAAACCAAGGAGTGTCGAAGCCGATCGGGTGGAAAGCTTCATATACAATTTTGTCCAGTTAGTCGGACTTACAACCTCCTTCGACTAGACTTGAGGGGGAGGCATGTGATGCGGTGGTAAGGAGGGGCCCCACCCCGCGGAGGATAATTGCCACGGTGGAGGTCAAAGTCAAGGCGATCATGTCAACGCTCAAATATCATCGGCCGGTCAGGTGATCAGATCAACGCTCAGATATCATCGGTCGGTCGAGCGATCAGGTCAACGCTCAGATATTATTGGCCGATCGGGCGATCATGCCCCGACCGGGGGGAGAAGGTCTCGGCCCGATCCCGCATTCAACACGGGGAGGTGTTAAATGACCGACGCTAAATGGAGTATTGGACGCCGGATGGAGGAGGAGACGATGTGCAAAAGCCGGGCCGAGCAGCTAGCTCGCTCGGCCAGGCAACAGGACTCGACATTGGCAGAGCGGAACTTCGGCCGAACGGACGTGACACAAGCACAGGGGAGTTCCAGCCGAGCAAACGTGACACAAGCACAGGGAAGTTCCGGCCGAGCAGACACGACACACGCAACAGACACTACTGGTGCTACTGTTCATTCTTGTTGCTCCGCCTTTTACATCATCGCCGGTGGCTGACTTGAGCATCGGAGGGCCAATGCAGAGGACCCCTTCCCTGGCTTGGCACTGACGTAATCTGTGTTGCAGGTCGGAGCGAAGTCTAGGTCAGCGGGAGTACCACATCCTCAGCTTTCCATCTCATAGACTTTCGGACAGGATCAATAGCAAATTGGGAAGGAAAAAAAGATGTGTATGCATCAAATGAGAAGGAACTTGGCAGAGGTATACCTCGCAAAACTTGACGTAGTGTGGTGAGGGAGACCTTCAATACAAATATTTGAGGCTTAATTACTCTCCTGACTAGCTTATCGACAGGAACGACGGATCGGCGAGCGAGGGAAAACCTCGTTTCGTCGCGACAAATGAGGGACGCGTTGGAAAACCTAGCTTCGTCGTAGTAGGGAGGGAGGCTCGGCGCGATGACGATAGACTTCGTGATGAAAGAGGGCACAACCAAAGGGGCTAGGGTTGGAAGGATTTCGACGAAAAGAATGACGAGAGGAAAAGTTAAGGGAGGGTGTGGCAAGAGAGAGAAAGAGAGTAGGTGAAACGAGATATTGCTGTGGCAACGAGGATCGCGAGGCTTCAGCAACGAGGAGGATTGCGAGGCTTCGGAGGCAAGGAGAGGGAAAGAAAATAAGGAAAAATAAGATGATGCGTTGAGAAATAATGAGATAGATATGCTACGTGAGTTTGTCCGTATGGTTCCGTAGAAAAAGATCCGTAGGATAATAATTCTTTTATATATATATATATATATATATATAATCTAAAACTTTGATTTTAATAGATATAAAAATATATAAACTCTAATGGAAGGAAAGGAAGTAGTCATGTGCAAATTGAATCATGCAACTTCTAACTCAACCCGACATGTTTGAGTCAACTTCTAGCTCAACCCATGTTTGAGTCATGTCTAACGTAACTCAACGCAAATGGCTTATCTAATACTAAGCTAGAAATCAAATGCGAGTTCATACCAAGCATCTATTCTCATACCATCGCACGAAGGGACTATGTTGAGCACATGTGGTCTTGATTAGTTCAGTTAAAGTTACTAGTTGGATAACTACGATTCAGCCAACAACACCGCTTACTTCCTACCTCGTTTATTTCACTAATTCAACTTACACGAATACATAGATGAAACACATGGGTGGTCCTAAACTGAAGTCTCATTAGGGTGGCATGGGAACCTAGCTGAGGATTTGGGTATTCTGAATTCAATTGCCATGGGCAGAGTTCAAAGGCATGCGCGGCGGTCGCACAGGAGTTTTCGAAGGGCTCACCCTGAAATATACAAATTAAGAGTCATCGTCTAAAATGATAAACTAGCTGACAGATTAAGATCATACCTAATGGGTAGGGATCCCAAAACCATACCACTGTAGTTGAGAGCTAAGATTGCACTTTCTGCCTGTCATTGTGTTTGCAGAGAAATCAGCACGGAGCAGCTTAATCGATACAATAACCAGGCTACGGCTAGAATGTTTTATGCCCAAACATTGCAGACATCTATTACGTGAACATATTGCAGAATAAATCTGAAATTTTACTGGGATTTCCTTGTAGGAGTGTAGCTTGGGAGCTAAACATCAATGTAGTTCAATGAAATTTACAACAGTGCAATATCGAGAAGTTAAACAAGACCGAAAGGTAACAAGAGTAGTGACATTCAGTTCTGTAATGCGCAAGTTGAAAAATAGTAAAACAAATAGAAAATAGATGAAGCAAAATGGCGAAGAGGAACCTAAACACAAGAAAAAAAAATGTAATGATGAGTAATAGTTGCTAGCACGATGACTATTTGCAACCAACTTAGAGATTTACTGTCACATGATCTTACAAAGAATCCACGGAATTATTTCTTATGCCATCAAAATAAATGATAACTCAAATTTGTTAATCAGTGAAGGATTAGCTCCAAAACTGTATCCTCTCACTTTTTGAAATACAGATATCTTTTAATATGACAGATTTTATGGCTTCCAGAACTTGCAGTTAAATAATGAGTAGCAACCGATATGAAAACAGAAGAAAACAAGAAAATCACTTTAAATTCAGAAAAATCTACTGTGCCTTGTCTTTCTCTTTGTCAACAGTTAAATCTCAATTAGTAGATAAGAGCACCTTCCATTAGAAGATCAATTTAGCACATTCTCGTGAAGCTAACTAATATATAGGTTTAGGTATGGATCCTTCATTCATTTTGAACTTTCATGTCTAAGATTTCAAGAATAGTTTCGGTATAACAGCAACTATGGGAATTTCAGAAGGTGCTCAATGATGGGAGTTCCTCTTAAGCTAACAGCAAGGGATAACATCAAAATATAAACAAGGAGAAAATACAGTATTGTAACACTAAAACTAGTTACTAAAAGGTTTATAAAGATACCTATTGATATTACCTGCACAAATTCTACAAATGCAATGCGTGTTGAGTGCTTGTTGTCACCAAGAATTCTCAAACGAGAAACCTGTTCAAACCTAATTATGCTCACATGATAGTGAACTAATTGGACAATTAGAAAAGAACCTCCTCCTAGATCGAGAATAATTAACTGCACCTGGCCACAGAGTTGCTCAAAAAAAGCTTTGACATCTGTCTGCATCATCTGCCACAAATATAGAAGTCCAGATCATGGAGGAACACAATGCTAAAACTAGATCCATTAAAGCAGCACATTGCAATCGTTAGACAATCTGAATCTCTTCATGCAGTATAATACAGTAGTCATAATTGCCAACCATGCAATCTGTGTATTAGAAAAGATGGAAGAAGCCAAAGTACCTTTCTATCGATGTTTGTGCAATAAATTGTCCTTATGACCATGTCCCTTTCATCCTTAGTCTGTATAATTTGTTGGTAATTAATAATATTGAAAGATCTAGTACTAGAAGAATGAATGTCATAAAAGAAATCTCTAAGTTTTGTCAGAGATCTAGAACAATACTTACAAAGGACAGATCACTATGCTTAGGGGGAACAATTGGAGGGAAAACTTACCCTAGGAAGAAAATTGGGATTTACAGGCAAAATTGCAGTCTTCGAAGGAAACACTTTGACGGGGTAGTAACCAAGAACTGTCCCACCAAAATTTAGAGCTGTCCTTGCACCTTCTGTCAATTATATAAATTACGGTCCACATACATCTATTAGAAATGGGTGCCAATTACAGTTGCACTTACCCTCATCTGAGAATTCAATAAACGCAAACCGTAGCACTGAGTGAGGATCACCACAAATTCGGCAATCAACTACCTTCAATATGCAAATTTTACAGAAATTTGACAAAGGCAGAAGAAGATGAAAATACTCACACCCATATAAGCAACAAGGGAGAAACCAAGAAACATGCACATATAAGAGAAACAATACAACCAAAAAATTGGCAGCCAACTGACTGAAGCCTGACTTCCTATTTTTCCCATTAACCTTCAAGTTTTGATAGGTAGGTGTGGCTTCTTGATCATCAGCACCAATGTTGAGACTATTGAGGCTGTTCTTCAAATTCTAATGCACATGTTAAGCACATTGATCTATGGACCAGATTCAGAAAATAGGAGTATTATTAGGTCTACTGGATGGTCTAATCACGCAAATGATTGGGGTTGGCACACAAAACAATAACCAGATGACCTCATTTAAATTTGTAACCTATCCATGTATATGAAGCTATCATTATTATAATGTTTAGAATACAAGTTGGAAATGAATTACAAATACAAAAAATTAATGAAAATAAAGAAAAAGAAGGATGAATTAGCAAAGTTAGTCTTCTGGTCCTATTGATTGATGGGATAACCATCAAGAAAACTAAGGCTAAATCAGAAGTACTTCTGGTATGTAAAAGAACATGAATAGAGAAAATGAAAACAAATTGAATAAAGTTGCTTCTGCTAAAGTAGGATGAGTATGCTGACCAAGGAGTGTGTAAGGGAAATAAAAATACCTAGTTAGAAACTCGTGACCAACTAAACAACAAAAGTGACAAAATTTTCCATATCTGAATCTTCAACCAACAGCAAAAACACGCAGCATGAATCTCAACAATTTGGGATCAACTACATGAATCTAATCATATTGAAGTCTATGAAAGACTATATGACAACTCAACAAAATCTTGGTTCAGCAATTTGGCTTGCAATTAAACTAAGAATGGAGTATATGTAATGAGATCAATAAGCGATCGGTATGTTGTGTTCCCCAATTCAATCAAAATGTCTAGCAACTTGGTTGGGGCCATTCCCTTCACATAAGGTTCTCAAGACCTCCTGAATGTAGGACTAAAGGAGCCACCCTTCAGCTTTCCATCCCAGCATCTGAAAGACAAGAGAGAAGACTATGGGACTTGACCGAATCAACTAGATTGTCATGTATCTGCTTCTAGAAAGATCCATCCCATCTCCCCTCTCAAAACACAGCTCTCCCCTTAGTTGGGCTTAGTCCTTGGTCCCATACCCAGAGTCAATGACCAAGAGGACTGGGTCTAACGCCAATATGTTATGAGCCCCAATCCACAGAAAGTTGCTAGCCACTTGGGTGGGATCTCTCTAAATTGGCCATATGGAACTAAAGGAGTCAACCTTCTCCTCACCCCAACATATAGAAAAAAAGCAAGAGGTAAGCCTATAGAAAGGTTCATGGCAACTAATAGTTCAACTTCTACAGTATAAATTTGTAATATTTTTTTTGATTTGATGCAGAAAATGTACCATGCTCCTATTTCCTAAAAAGGAAGCAAGCAAGGCAGTCTTTCTTGCCTATCATGCTATTTACAGATCCAACTGTTGCTTTTAGACTCAATAAAACTTATACAAGAGACATGTAATGCTTTTTTGGTTCATAGATCTGTGCAGATTTCCAACTGACCAAGTATCTAGTAGCTTCTGTACATATCTTCGAGATGCCATATTATTTAAGATAAAATGAGTCAAACTAATCTTAAGTATAAGAAATCATTTTTCATTGTTCCTCAAATTCATGCTACAAAAGTTGAAATCCACACTACTGTCACTAGTCAACAAGGCAATGCTTCTTAGACAGTATAGCAAATAATGGTGACAATTTTAGCATTAGGTTTTTTTTCCATGTCTAGGTACTTGTGAATTAAATTAACAAATTATGAAATTACTAAGAATTGGAACACAATGGATGCTGAAATTCCTAAAGAGGTCAAAAATATAATAAAGCCATTTTGTCAATCTCATCAATATCCTTATATTGTTCAACAAATTTGATAGGGAAGTGACAGTTTGAGAAATTACTTGTCCACAAGTAGAAAATATCTCGGCAAGTCTTTCTTCAGTCACCTGATATTTGTCAGTCAACAGCTCACATTAGCACAGATAACAGATTGTTTGCAATCATACATGAAAAAAAATCCACCTTTTTGTCTCTATGAAAAATTAATACAATGAGAATTAGATGAAAACGTCAAATTTTGTCGCTGGTCAAATAAAAAATCTAGATTTTTTTCTTTAGTCTACTCACATGTCGATCAACGTCAGATACATATACAGTTCGTTTAACACTTTCGTGTCTCTCAGTTCTCTTAACTCTGTTGTTAATCCTCTGTTGCACCTGACTATTACCAGCTTTCTTCTGACAACCATAAAATGAGTAAGCAATTCAAACATATACATTTATTAAAATCAATTCGGCAAAGAAATACAAACAAATTGAATGAAATCCTCCAAAATGTGAAGATCTGGGAGGGATGACGATAGCCCATCGAAAAAGCTCATTTCCCTCCATTTCTCAACTTTTAATAATGATGCATTTGTAAATCCCTAAATTTTGGAACAGAGAAAACCCCAAAACCCTCGCTTAACTATGCATCAAAATCAAAATAGAAGAAAATCGAATTACCGTACGATTCAGATGGTTATACAACAACCCGTCGCTGCTCGAACCTCTACAACTATTGCTATAAAACCCACCGGCGAAAAGCCGGTTCTCAGATTTCCTCTCAACGGCGACGTCGGAGAAGGCCGCGGCAGGGAAGAACTCTTTGGCGGCCGGGTTTAACTTGGAGAAGAGATCCACCAGCCTCCGCACGTCGCCATGGTACTCAACACCTGCGTCGGTTTCCGCTGGCGGATGGCTGCAGAGGAGCTGGTCGTCCGACCCGATGCCATTAATCTTCTCCACCACCGCAGCCATTAATTTATCTCGAACGCCCACAGCGATCTCCGACCAGAGCACCGATGAAGCTCAGAGTACACGACCGAATTGATCAAGTCGAGAAAGCAACGAATCCGATCAAAAATAGAGCAAAAAGCGAGATTTTTTTACCCATGTCTGACAGCCTCTCTCTCTCTCTCTCGAGGTGATTACTCTCGCGCCAGTCCGTAGGTTAAATAAAGGGAGGTAAATCACGGTCAATTTATGTTTTGTTTAAGAGGTCATGAGGAATCTACAGTTATATATGGGTAGATATTTTCCTCAAATATAATATTTATTATTTTTGTATCCACAGTAGCATTTAATTATTCCATTCCTTAAGCACCATAAATTCTATAATTAAATATTTTAGCAATTAAATAGTATGAATCAAATATTTTATTTTTAAATTTTCTAAATTTTATTATCAAATATTTTATCAATTAAATATTTATAATAATTTTACATTTAAATATAATTAATTATTTTTAAATATAAAATAATAAAAATAATGTTTATTGAATTTAAAAAAAATTAAATGAAGGAACCGTGGTCCTCACCAACGTAACCACCTCCCTGTAGCTTTTCGTTCGATTTTTTATTTTTTATTTTTTACTGATAAAAATTAGAAATTACGTGGTAAAACCTTCTACCCGATAATTTGTAAATATTTCCTTCCAATAAAAGGAAATTTGAGATGGGGATAAATATCTCTTTCTAAATTTCTCCTATGGTCATAAGGAAAGGTAATTTTTTATTATTATTTTTTTTATAAGTAAAGGTTTTGTAATTTTTAATTTTTATTAGCGAAGGATGTGAGTGAAGGAGGTCAGGAAGTGGAATTTACTTCTTTATGTGGCATTAAATAAATTTAATTTACTTCTTTATGTTCGTTTGGGAGGAGGTGAGTGGATAAGTAAGCTAAGGGAAAGATAACATACTTATTTGGATGTAAGAAAGGGACCCTTTAACCTCCACTCAACCCATCCAACACATAGGGTTAGAATGAGAAAAGTTTATTTTCTCGAGGGCATACGTCGATAGAAAAATTAATCTTTACCTCTAATAAATCTGTCACCCTTAAATTAATTGGGCATCTCTTATCTCAGAAACAAGAATGAGTATAAATTTTGTGTCACGCTCAAGAGAGAACACTTTGCGGGGTAGGATTTGGCCATGTAGACATCGTGACAATTTTATGAGCGCTCACATATATCGACTATTATTTTCATAAATGCTCACATTGTGACAAAGGGTATTTTTCACCTCCCGTATAAAGTTGAGTTGGTCATCATATAATAGATTTGTAGAAATAGACAAGGGTTGATTCCTGACAAAGTTAGTGAAAATACCCTATCATGTGGCGGCTTGCTCGATTTCCTATTTTACCTCTCTATATATGGCTATGAGATCGGCCGTGTGGGGTGTACGAGTCGGCGTATGCCTTTTGTATATATATATATATATATGATAATCCCAGTTAGTCTCATTGACTATCTCTGGGGGTGACCGGTTCGGCCCAACGAAAGTTTCTCATCGATCACCAGGGTAAATAGGGAAGTGCATGCGACGGCCAGCCTAGAAATCCAACATCCTTTGATTACACCCCCATTTGGAGAAAAAAAATCCTGCAAATACGTCGTAACTGGGGTTCGACCCACGGATGCCTGGGTGACAACTTGGATATCCTATCGCGACACCATGACCTCATGAACTATATATATATATAGCACCATGTGTCTAGTCTATCAATCCAGGATCTTATGAAAACTTCTCATCGATTATCAAGTTAAATCTGAAAATGCTCATAGCGAGTGGAGATGACAATTTCCCTTGAATCTAATGGGGAATCTGACATCTGACCAGAATGGAGAAGGATATGGAGGGAAGTTTTTGATCCGATTATAGTAATTAGATATTCGGATATGTATATTTGCCTGTATGGATATGAAGGTGGATGTGATAAAATCCTACTCATCTTTACCCGATATATATATATATATAGCGACCTTGGGCGGTAGCAAATGTGGCATGGTGACGCGACGTCAACTTCAAGTTTTTCAATCTCTCTCTTCCTTAGCCCGAGCTTATTTGTTCTCGTTTTCTTCCTTCGCTTCTCTCTCTTCCCTAAATTGAAAGACCTAACCCTCTTCAATGCTCATCCGCTCCTCTCTGTAAGTAATCGGTGGCCGGCTAGAAGGGGGGTTGGATAGCTAGGTCACCCCCAACTACGATTTCTTCTCTACACGGTTAGTTTGCGCAAGCGGAAATGAAACTAAAACAAGAAAGCAATGAGTAAGAACACAAACGCTAACACGATTCTTTTACGTGGTTCGGAGATTGCTTGCTCCTACTCCACGGCGTGTCCTTGAGGTGGACGAGCCCTTGATCCTTCGGTGGATCAGTCCCCGGCAATCTCCGGCTAGAGCTTTCTCCTTCTCGGTGGAGCAAACCTCTCACAAAGGATCTCTTCCTCTTTACAATGATGAACTTAGGTTTAGGAGGAAGAGAGTAGGCTTGGAAGCTTTTGGGCAATGACAAGGAGTTATTCAATAAGCATGAGTAACCTCCTTCAAGCCCCAAAGCTTTCTTTAAATAAGAGGAGAGAGTTGATCATCATATCAACTCATCTCGGCACCAGTCGACTGCTAAAACATGCAGTCGACTGGTGTTACCGTTGGAGGTAGCCAACGGCTACTTTCCAGCACCAACGGTCATATACCAGTCGACTGCTAAAACTAGCAGTCGACTGGTGCAGTCGACTGATCTACACCGACCGAACGAACAGAACCATTCTGTTCGCGCCCAGTCGACTGCTAAAACATGCAGTCGACTGCTACAGTACTGCTACAGTGCTGCTACAGTGCTGCTACAGTAAACCCTAGAATTTATGTTTTTACTCCGAATACAATCTCTCGTGTACTCGTACCCTCACCCTTACGACTCTTTTGACGCTTCCTTTGCAGCTTTACCAGAACCTTCAAGCATACTTTCTTTGGCTCTCGTCCCTCGGATGCATTCAAGCCTGCGGCTCGTCCCCAATGCCATCCTTCGCGTATGCCTCGAAATTGCTTCCCTCGGCCTTTGTCCTCGCTGCCTTGTCCACGGTCCCTCGGATACTTTATCCTTCACCGGACCCGAAGCCATCAACCTGAGTCGCATGTGTATCCTGCAAATCTGCACAACTCAAATGCACATATCAAATACAAGAGTGAACCTAACTTAAACTCTTTGACACACACATCAAAACTATGATCGTACCGATCAAAACCTAGGTCGATTGCACCAACAATCTCCCCCTTTTTGATGTGTGGCAATATGTTTAAGTTAGGCATAAATATCAACATGAAAATTAGAAGCAAAGCATAATACCCAAGCTCCCCCTTAACATATGCTCTCAACCATAATTTTCAAGTTTTGCACATAGTTAGGTTTTTAACTTAAACCTTTGCATTTCTCCCCCTTTGACACCATCAAAAATTGTACCAAACATGTATACATACTATGGTATCAATGTGGACTTAAAAGTACCCAAAACCAGCTCTTGAAAGTGCTGGAAAACAGCTACCAGTCGACTGCTATCTGTCGCAGTCGACTGGCACAAACCAGCCCGAATTTCAGCATTTTACAGCCAACTTCAGAAATGCATAGAAAATTCTAGAAAATTCGAAAAATCATGAAATTTTGAACACATATTTCTTATAATGTTATTTAACAAGGAAAAATATGTTTTCATGAAAATTCATCATATTTTTGAAGTTTTGATAAAAATTCAAACACTTTAAAAATCAATCAAGTTTGTATCAATTTGAAACCTTGTTTTGCAATCATATGTTTCAAAATAGCTAAACCACAGTAAATAAAACATATAATTGTTTTCAAAACATTTGAAATGTCCAACTATGATCTATGGGCAAGATGTCCATTAATTAAACATTTGCTTTCCCCATAGTTGGTCTATGATCACTAAAAATTGATACATTTCATAACTCATCAAAATGCCATAAGCATATGTGAATTATTTGTATCATCCTAGTATCTCACATTTATTGTTAGAAAATAATGCAAGTCATTGTGAGATAAAGGTAATCTCTACTTAGCCCTTTTTATCATGAATTTCTATCAAGGCTAAGTGCTCCCCCTTAAGGTCTCAAGTCAACCAAAAAATTGGAATTATGATTTCTATGGTTGACTTGACCTAAAATCCTCTAACCCTTGAGGATTGATTTTGGCACCCAATAGAAGTTCTCTCTAATTGGGTTGACCAAGTACTCCTTAGGGATCCATTTCCTATCTATGGTCTTTGTCTTTGATTTCCCCCTAGCAAGTAGACAATGATAAGTCTTTTCATTATTGGGTTCATTGTATCCTAGCCCATTTTTCTTAAAACTTGCCCTTTGGCTCCCAATAATCATGTTTAAGGTATTTGAGCCAATTTCAAATTTTCTAAGGGCTATGGTGAGGTATTCTACTTTTTCCCTTAATTTCCTATTTTCCTCTTCTAAACATGAATCATTTGAACTTGTAGAGGAAGCATGCAAATCATCATCCCTAATAGGCATGGATTCTAATTTTTCTTTAAGCATGCAAATGTCATTTTTCAAGGATTTGTTCTTTCTTTTTGCCCTAAATAAATCATCATTTGTGCTTGAAATAATTTTAATTAAGACATGAGGAGGAAGATTATGTACCTCACTTACCGAGATGTCCGAATCCGATGTTTGACCTCCCCCTTCACTTGAGCTCCCCTCTTCATCTTCACTTGAGCTCTTACCCTCTTCATTTTCGGATGAGGTGGAGGCTATATCATCAATTCCCATTAGCGCAAAATTGACTACATGGTGCTCTTCTTCCTCCGATGATGATGAAGGATCATCCCATGTTGCTTTTAGGTTTTGAGCCTTCTTCCCTTTTTCTTTTGTCTTCTTCTCCTCCCTCTTCTTCCCTTCCTTCTTCTTCAAGAGAGGACAATCATCTCTTATGTGTCCTTCTCCTTGACAATTATAGCAAATGATCTTCCTTGTCCTACTTTTGCTTCTAGTACTTTTCCTAGCACGAGATTTGTTAGAAGAAAAAGATTTAAATGCCTTTCTCATCTTCCTTACCATATATGCCTCTTGATCGCTATCCATTGAGGCACTTGATTCTTCGGAGTCGGAAGATGGTGTTGATGAAGATTTCTTCTTCTTTCCCTTTCCCTTGTTTGCCACAAGGGCTACTCCTCTTGATCTATGAGCTTCTCCATCTAATCCTTCAACTCTTGTTTCATGAAGCTCCATTGTTGAGAAGAGTTCATCTAGAGAGGATTTCTCTAGGTCCTTTGATATGTAGTATGAATCTACAATGGAGCTCCAAGTTGTGGTTCTTGGGAAAGCATTTAGGGCTTTCATCATCATGTCTCGATTTGAAAGTGTCTCACCTACACTTGTTAGCCCATTAATAATTTCTTTAATTCTAGAATGTAAAATTGATACCTTTTCTCCTTTCTCAAGCTTGATATTGTTGAGTTGAGTTCGAAGGAGGTCTCTTTTTGCCAATTTTGCTTCCGATGTCCCTTCATGAAGCTCCACTAGCTTTTCCCACAAGTCTTTGGCACTTGTATAGTTTCCAATTCTTGTTATTTCTTGTTGTGGAAGAACATGTAGTAGGTGATGCATTGCCTTGGAATTTGCTAGATGCTCTTCTTTTTGTCTTTTTGTCCATCTTGTTATGTCGATTGTCTCATTCCGTTCATCCTTGGGTTCTTCAAAGCCACTTCTCATGATTAGCATAATGTCAAAATCGGTATTGAAAAATACCTCCATTTTCTTCTTCCACCATGAGAAGTCCCCTTCGAATTTTGGTGGATGAATGTTTGAGCCGGCCATTTTGATGAAGTGCTCTTCTCGGCGATTAGTCCGTTGAAGGGCGTCCTCGCTCTGATACCACTTGTAAGGGATCGGTGGCCGGCTAGAAGGGGGGTTGGATAGCTAGGTCACCCCCAACTTCGATTTCTTCTCTACACGGTTAGTTTGCGCAAGCGGAAATGAAACTAAAACAAGAAAGCAATGAGTAAGAACACAAACGCTAACACGATTCTTTTACGTGGTTCGGAGATTGCTTGCTCCTACTCCACGGCGTGTCCTTGAGGTGGACGAGCCCTTGATCCTTCGGTGGATCAATCTCCGGCTAGAGCTTTCTCCTTCTCGGTGGAGCAAACCTCTCACAAAGGATCTCTTCCTCTTTACAATGATGAACTTAGGTTTAGGAGGAAGAGAGTAGGCTTGGAAGCTTTTGGGCAATGACAAGGAGTTATTCAATAAGCATGAGTAACCTCCTTCAAGCCCCAAAGCTTTCTTTAAATAAGAGGAGAGAGTTGATCATCATATCAACTCATCTCGGCACCAGTCGACTGCTAAAACATGCAGTCGACTTTGGAGGTAGCCAACGGCTACTTTCCAACAAACGGTCATATACCGATGCTAAAACTAGCGATGAACATGCAATATTACTTCAGTCGATCGATCTACACCGACCGAACGAAGAACCATTCTGCTCGCGCCTACCGATCGCTCGATCCGCACCGATCGCTAAAACATGCGATCTAAGATCACGGCTAAGAATCGAATCGGAGTTCTACAGTAAACCCTAGAATTTATGTTTTTACTCCGAATACAATCTCTCGTGTACTCGTACCCTCACCCTTACGACTCTTTTGACGCTTCCTTTGCAGCTTTACCAGAACCTTCAAGCATACTTTCTTTGGCTCTCGTCCCTCGGATGCATTCAAGCCTGCGGCTCGTCCCCAATGCCATCCTTCGCGTATGCCTCGAAATTGCTTCCCTCGGCCTTTGTCCTCGCTGCCTTGTCCACGGTCCCTCGGATGCTTCATCCTTCACCGGACCCGAAGCCATCAACCTGAGTCGCATGTGTATCTTGCGAACCTGCACAACTCAAATACACATATCAAATACAAGGATGAACCTAACTTAAACTCTTTGACACACACATCAAAACTATGATCGTACCGATCAAAACCTAGGTCGATTGTACCAACAAGTGAGTTAGGATTAACACATCAAAACTATGATCGTTCCTCTACGTCCAATCCTAGATAAAGATTATCATCTTCAACTCTCAGCTCACACCAAGTGAGTTAGGATTTTTGCTCACAACTATACAGCTAGTCATCTCCCTCCTCTCCTTTTTCTGCTCATGTTTCGAAATCTATATTTATTTTTGACCTTATGAACTCCAATTGTTGATTTTAAGGTTCCGACACAAAAGTTGAGCTGGTTTTCTTTCATAACCAGCACCAACGTGGTGGTTTTGAAAGACCGGCACAAATGTTGAGTTTTATTCTTTTAAAACAAGCACTAACGTGTAGTCAATACCTTTCAAAATCATCATCATGCTGGTGCTGATTTTTTTTCCAAACTAGTACTGATCAACAGAACATTGGTCCTGGTCTTTCAAAACCATCACAACTTGGTGTTGGTCTTTCAAAATCAGAACCAACTACCAGCAAGACTAGCACCACATTAGTGCTGGTCTTTCAAAACTAGCACCAACTACCATCACCAACCAACACCACATTGGTGTTAGTCTTTCAAAACTAACACCAACAACCAACATCGACCAACATCACATTGGTGTTGGTCTTTCAAAACTAGCACCAATGTGGTGAGCACTAACTTGGTGCTGGTCTTAAAAACACCAGCACCAACGTGATAGTGAATTAACAAAAAGGGCAATACATTCAAAGCAACAAAGCCATTACATATGAAACTTCGAAATAACATTTAAAATTTTAGCTCTTATGCGCTGCTATCAATCAACTACGACATTAATCATGGTGAAAAATAAACTATAATGGTGGTGCTAGTTTTGTAAAACCATCAGCACCACGTTGGTGCTGATTTTTAAAACATAGCACTAACGTACCTAGTATTACAAAGTATTTTTTTTAGATTTTGTATCATTAATACTATTATGATAATCATTTTATAATTCACATTGACCTTTATAGAATTCTTCCCTTTCTTGTCCAAACAAAGAAATTTATAGACATACTAAATTTTGGATGAGATTATGATTGTAGTGAGCTTCAAGAATCAAGGAAGAAAATGGGTGTTCGACTTATAACACTTCAGTAACTGATATGCTATTTGTGCTCCCACCTGTACTATTGCTTAATTCTGAATCAAACATTCTACATTAATGGAAGAAAATCTCTATGATAATCAGCTATACATTCCCCAAGTTGATGATGATTGAAAGTTAAAACTGTTACTACAGTCAACACCAATGGTCAACCCTGAGTTTTAATGAATGACAAATGAGTTAAAGTTAGATGTGTTGTTCTCTAACCTTATTACCGAGTATGCAGGGTTGACTAACTTCAATCAGGATGTATGATTCTTAATTGGTTGAAGACCGGATGTGTGATTTTGGCAAGTTGGGATGTTCGATTCTTGACAGGTTGAAGTCCAAATGTGGGATTCTGGCAAGGGTCGAGATGTGAGATTCCTGATTGAAGAAGACTGGATGTATGATTCTAGTAGGTTAGGATGTGCGATGCCCGATTAGAGAAGACCGGATGTGTGATTCCAGTAGGTTGCGATGTTTGATTCCCGAATTCTGAATGTGTGATTTCAGTAGGTTGGGATGTTTGATTCCCGAAGACTGAATGTGTGATTCCAGGGGTAACTCTACACCTAATAAGTAGAGGTAAGTCACTAGAAGAGAGTGACTAAGTGAGAACGCGTCCTCATTCGAAGGACAGTAGGCGTTGGTCCAATTTAGATCCATTTCAAAAATATAAATTGAGACTCTGACTAGATCTTAGTCTTAGGATGACAGGATCTAATTACTATTCATTATTACTGTGCTAATATTATCTTACAAGTTATTGGATTAACATTTTTTTCAGGGCAAAAGGGTACAAAAGGCCTTGGGTGAACAGTGCCCGAGGCGCCTTCCATGTTATGGAAGGTGCCTTCCGCACTGTTCATGGAAGGCGCCTTCCAAGAGATAAACTTCAGAGTTCATCACAAATAAGGAGCAACGAGCGCAAGATAGAATTTGGCTTATAGAAGGTGCCTTCAAGGCTATAGAAGACACCTTCCACACTCTTTATAAGGGTGTTTCACCCAAGGTTTTGAACACAACTTCCATACGAATTTCTACACATCTAATCGGCTTTCCTACTGCTCCAGTTTGCTACTACTGCCCTGCTATGACTCTACTATGCCTGGATGCCATCAAGAAGCTGCCCAAACACTGAGTTCGAGCTGACCGACTGCAAACAGTGTTTGATAAAAAGTTAATTACTATACTTACTTTTTGTAAACTTGAAGTCTAGTGTGTTACACTTCTCCAACTCTCGTTGTATTAGATTACTCTTCTGGTGGTTCTTGAAGAGGATTTAGTGAATTACCCATTGATAGGTCTGTAGGACCTGAGTCTTGGTGTAGGAGTCACCTAAGGCTCTGAATAAAGTAAAAATCGAATTATGTTTTTTGCTTGTTTCTCTATTTCATTGTCTTACTTAAGTTTCCGCTGCATACTTTGTTTTCAAAATCGAAAAGAATAATTTTTAAAAATCATGTGATTCACCCCCTTCTCACGCGCGTCTTGATCCAACAAAAACTTAATTAGGATGAAGTTTGTATCACTAGAGGAAGCATTTTCGTTCTATAATCAATATGCATGAGAAGCTGAATTTAGCGTAAGAATAAGCAATAGCTGGAAAAATAAGAAAACTAATGAAGTATAGTCTCGAAAAAATTGTATGCTTTAAAGAAGGGCATATAGATATTCAATGGAATTTGCATACATAAGGTGATAAAATCAAAAAGACAAGAGCACATGGTGAAGTTAGAACTGGATGTAAGTTAAAGATTTTATTAGTGAAGGAACAAACTGAACCTAATTAGATTATCACTAACTTAATTGAAAGTTATAATCATCTGCTCTCATCTCCTATAAAGGTGCATTTGCTATGCTCACATCAGAGTGTTTCAGCTATAAAGAAAACATTGGCTCAACAGTTTTCAGAGGCTAATGTGTCAACCTGTCAACAAGTAAGATTATTAGATATAGAGTATGGAGGTTCTGAGTATGTATGTTGCACAGAAAGAGATATTAGAAACTTTGAGAAAGAGTTAAGGGATGAATAAAAGGATATCGATTCTAAAACACCAATTGAGTTATTTGATTGTGAGAAAGAGAAGAATTCAAGTTTTTTTTAAAAATTATGATATTGATTTAGATAACAAATTTGATACGTATTTTTGGATGGATCATGTATCAAGGAGGGCACATAGTGTATTTGGTGATATAGTTATATTTGATACCACATATAACACCAACAAATATGAGTTGATTTTTGCACCAATTGTAGGAGTTAATCATCATCATTAGACAATTGATTTTGGTTGCTGATTTCTAAGTAATGAGAAAACTGAGCTATTTATTTGGTTGCTTAAGAAGCTCATAGAAATCATGCCTAAAAGTGCACCAAATGTGATCATCACTGATTAAGATCCTGAAATGACGAAAATCATTAGCCAGGTTTTCTCTAGACATTGCATTGATATTGTTTGTAGCACATAATGAATAAATTCCCAGATAAATTACACAATTTGACTTTTTGAAACCACTATTAAAGTATAAAGAATGTCATTGCAAATTCTACAATACCTGATGAATTTGAGAAGTTATGGCAGGAGGTTATCAAGTGTTATAAGTTAGAGAAAAATGATTGGTTGTCTTTGATATATGATCTGCAATACAAGTGGACATCAATTTATTTGAGGCATATATTTTCTGCTAGAATGTCAAATAGTCAGAGATCTAAGAGCTCACATTCTTTTTTTAAAAGGTATATCTCAAATAAGAACTCATTGATAGATTTTATCACACATTCCAATAGGGAACTAAGATACTAAAGACATAATGAGTTAATTGTGAACCATATTGATATGAATGAGCATCCCGAGATTAAGATAAATTGGCCAATAAAAATTTAAATGATTAAGCTATACATAAAAAATATGGCTAGAGTTTAAAAGTGAAATGAGTAATAGTCATGGTTATTATGTGCAATAAACATCAACATTAGTTGACTCAGTGATTTACCATGTACTGATTTTTTAAAGTTGTGCTTCTTCCAAACCAAGGGTGCTCACACATCACCAATAGAGTACATTTCCTGTAGTTGTATGAAATTTGAGTTCGAGGATATTCCATGTAGGATATGTTAGTTTATTTTTGTATCAACCAAGTGTTTCATTTGCATGATAAGTATATACTCAAATGTTGGACATGAGATGCAAAGATTAGCACTGGTTTTTGATGATAAGACACTTAAGATTATCCTTTAAAGCTTTAGTAATAATTGATGATGCATCTTTGATGGATGAGGGGACCAATTTCTTGGATTAACAATTAGATTGTATCTATAGCAAAATTCAAGAGATGAATATTAGTAGAACATGCGACAATGAAAGTAAAAGAAAGAAATCCATGGATGAAACCCTTGGTATTGTTGATCCATAATAAGAACACAAGAATCTAGGAAGAGATTGAAAGCATCAATAGAGAAATCAACTTTAAAATCCAGGATATGTCGAGGATGCGAGCTTTGAGGTGTGTCACATGACAAGCGCAACTGCCCTATTTTACAGCAAGGGTATGTGTCAATTAATTCTACATTTGTATTATAATTTTAATTCCCAATCAATTAGTTTTAATAAATTTTGTAAATATGAGAATGTATTCATTTTCAGATCAATTATTGATAATCAAAATGTGAAGAGCGATGACAACACATATGAAGAAGATTTACCATATGTAGTCGATTCTATCAAAGTTTATTTTTATTAAATTTTAGTGGTTGATTAAGAAATTTAAGTTAGTAATTGTCATTATTGTTGCAGGCTCAAACAACATGCCTTAGGATGAATGAAGGTTTAGCATCTTTCTTGTATCCGTATTCTTGATTTTGATATTGTAACATCATCTATGTTATTTGTATTCTTCAACATGCTTACTAGTAAAAGGTTTCATTAACTAAATTATATCTTGAGAATGGTGAAGTAACTACTTTAAATTTTTATCTAGATGAATTAAAGGTTATATCTTGTAAAAATTTAGAATACTGATAAGAAAGAGGACCTGCAGTTGCTTGTTGTTATATCTTGTCCGTGAGTCATAGTGTTAGATTTCAACCCTAGACTTAAACTAGTTTATATTCCATTTAATAGGTAAAAGTTATTGGTAGTTATATTTCACAAATTGAAATATATTATGATTTTTCTATATACTATCTATCCTGAATCTGGGTTTATTTCAGTTAGATAAGATTGCCAACTTATTTTGTTCATGCAAAAATAGAATATTTTAATGTTTTATGATTACACATGGAAAACTAAGTCTTTTATGTTGGGACCTTTGACGCCCTGTTAGAGGGGGTGAATAGCCGATCACCCATATTGTTCACTTTCTATAACTTGTTAGCGCACGGTGGAATATAAAAACAAAACTAACAAGTAGAAAGCTAAACCCTAGAAGAGAGTAAACAAGAAAACAAACCGACACGTCTGTGTAACGTGGTTCGGAGATAGCTTAGTCCTACTCTATGACTGCCTGTAAGGTAGATGATCCTGATTTGTTGGTAGATAATTCTCCAAAAAACCTCCGATTAGCTCAAGCTCCTTGTTAGTGAAGAAATCTCACCATAAATACTTGAATACAAGCACACCGATCACACAAGGACTTGTGAGATTCTAAAAGACTTTAACCAAGTCTAATTTTTTTCACCCAAGCCAGCCATCCCAAACTCCATTATATAGAGCTTGGGGAAAATAGCCAAGCTATTTCTACCATTACTAGTTGATTAGTCATACTACCAATCAATTGGTCCTCTATGTAATTTGATTGTTATAGTCCCAATAGCTCGATACTAGTTGACTAGCTCCAAGACCAATCGACTGGTCCACTTTTGTTGAGAGAACAAAAGCATTTTGTTCTCTCCCAGTCCAACCACCAGTCGACTGGTATATACACCAATCGACTGGTAAACTCTAAACCTAGGATTTTCCCTGAGTATAATCTCCCAGTACTCGTCCCCGCCCATATAACGTTGATCTTGCCTTCTAGCCTCCTCCATCAGCCTTGCATCCCTCAGATGCTTCCCCATCATTCAAGCTTTTCCTTCAAGAGCTTCCTTAGGTCTTGTCCTTATTGTTAGTGTTGGTTGCTATTCGGAATATCGTTAGTTCCCCTGTACAAAAATTTTGTACAAGTCCTGAACCATTCCTAACAACCTATTGTGTTCTTTAGAAATTAAATTTGGAATCACAAATAGAACTTAACATTATTGATTCCAAATTCAACTTATCTGTTCTTAGAGGTTTAGACTTGGATTGCAAACGATGCTTAACATTATTAATCCAAATTCACCTATGTTACAAATTTGATTAAATATTTATTTTAGATATCGACTTCCAAGTTAAACATGGTGAGGCACTAGGCCTTCTTAGGTATGGGATCATCCACCACTTCCTAGACAAAGCCTTTCAACGAAATTCAATATTTAATCTCCTTATAGTAACCCTAGGTTTAACCATTAAGAACAATCGAAACACAAGATCGAAAAACAAAAGAAACACAAATTCGAATCACAAATATGAAACCTAGAATCACTAGCCTCTTGTGTTTGGTATTTCAAGATCTAAACAAAAAGATAAACTAGTTATAATGCGAAAACTAATAACTAGTTATACCTTTTGTAGCTAATAGACCTCACGATCTTCTGCCGTATTTCTCTTCTTATCTCGGACATCGTGTGGCCGACGATCTACAGAGATGAGAATCCACCCAAGCTTCCTTCTTCTCCAAGCAAGTTTCGACCACCAACATGCATTAAGAGATGAAGAACTTTCGGCCACCAACCAAGCTCCAAGGGATGCTAAGAAACAAAGCCTCCTATCTCTCCTTCTTCCTCTAACAATATTCGGCCACCAACCAAGCTCCTTGAGATGAAGATGCTGCCGGCCACATAAGGAAGAAAAATAGGAGAAGGAGAAGGGATGAGGGTTGGCCACCACCAAGGAAGAGAAGAGATAAATAATAGAAGATATGTTGTGAGTTTTGGTTAGTCCTAGGAAAACATACCGGTTCCACTGTACAAAAATTTTTTGTACAAGTGTCGAACCTTTCCTTAAATAACCTATTGTGTTCTTTAGAAATTAAATTAGGAATGACAGACGAAACTTAACATCATTGATTCCAAATTTAACTTATTTGTTCTTAATGGTTTAGATTTGAATCGCAAGCGAAACTTAACACTATTGATTCAAATCCACCTATGTTATTAATTCCATTAAATATTAATTTCCAAAATTGGCTTCCAAGACTGCATGGCGAGGCACATGGCCTTCTTGGATATGGGAGCAACCACCACCGCCTAGACAAAGCCTTTTAAGGAAAGCTAATATTTAATTTCCTTAAATAACTCTAGGTTAACCAAAAAGAACAATTGAATCACAAATTCGAAAAAGAAGAAAACATAAACTCGAAAAACTAATTTGAAAAACTAGATCTAATGCCTCTTGTGTTTGGAATTCTTACAAAAAGAAATAACTAGCATGATGCGGAAAACAATTGCTAATTATACCTTATCTTTGTAAACTAATGACCTTGAGATCTTCTGCCGTATTCCTCGCCTCGCCTTGAACGTTGTGTGGGCGACGATCCTCCAAGATGAACACCACCCAAAAGCTTCCTCCTCTTCTTCTAAAATCCGGCCACCACCACCACCAAGGAGAAGAGAGCAAAGGGAAAGGGAGAAGAGAGAGGACCGGCCACCAAGAGATCTCCAAGCAAGAGAATAAGAGTTGTGTCTCATGAAGCCTCCCCACCCCTTCTTTTATAATACTTGCCCAAGGCAAATAAGGGAAGAATTTTTACAAAAATTAAAATCTCCCTCTAATTTTTCCTTTTCCATTTTAATTTTCCTTTTCTTCCCTCTTGATTGAATCAATCACCAAATCAATTAGATGATGATTTTTTTTTTATAATTGGCCGGCCCCTTGCTTGGGCTCCAAGCAAGGTGGCCGACCACCACATCAAGGATAAGGAAATATATTTTTTAAAATTTTACAAGAAGAAATCCTCTTATAAAATTTACAAGCTCTCTTTCCTAAAGTAAGAGTTAAAAAAAAAGAAAAGTTCTAAAAATTAAAACTATATTTTAAAATTTAAAACTTCTCTTATAAAATTTTCTTTTTTAACATGGTGATAGAAAATTTAAATTTTAAAACTTATCTTCCTTTTTTTTCTTAAACCATGAGGATGGTTAAAAAAGGAAAGTTTTAAAACCTTTTAAACTTTCTTTTAAAACATGTGGCCTAATTCAAATAAGGAAAATTTTAAAATTTAAAATCTCTCTTTTAAAACTTGTAGTTTTCTACAAAGAGAAGATTTTAAAAATTCAAAACACCCCTCCTTGTTTGAATTATTGTGGTCGGCCCCTACATGCTTGGGCACCAAGCAAAGGGGTCGACCCCTTAAGAGAATAATGTGGCCGGCCATTGCTTGGTCACCAAGCAATGGACCGACCCCTTCTTGGACACCAAGATGGGCCTTTCTTTGGATGGACTTGAGGCTTTAATGAGGCTACGACAGGGACCTAGAGGAGAAATTGGTTTTGACCTTCCGATGAGCTTGAGTATCCCGTGTTCGCCCCGAACACACAACTCAAGTTCATCGATAACAACTCATTCCACTAGAGAGTTATTATCGTACTACCGCACCAATCCCAAATTACATTATGGGTTTCTTCTTATCATGAGTGTGTTAGTCTCCCTGTGTTTAAGATAACGAATGCCCACTAATTAAGTAAGTTACTGACAACTCACTTAATTAATATCTAGCTCCAAGAGTAGTACTACTCAACCTCATTGTCATGTCGGACTAAGTCTAGCTGTAGGGTTTAACATGACAATCCTTATGAGCTCCTCTTGGGGACATTCTCAACCTAGATAACTAGGACACAAATTCCTTCTATAATCAATAACATACACTATAAGTAATATCATTTCCTAACTTATCGGACATATTGATTTATCGAGCTAAATCTCACCCTTTGATAAGTCAAAGAAATAAATATTAAATATATGTGCTTGTTATTATATTAGGATTAAAAACACACACTTTCATAATAACTAAGGTCTAGTTCTTTTATAAAGTCAGTACAAAAAGAACTTACCTAAAATGGTCCTACTCAATACACTTAGAGTGTACCAGTGTAATTTATTAATCAAGATAAACTAATATCTAATTACACTATGACTATTCCGATGGTTTGTTCCTTTCCATCTTAGTCGTGAGCAACTGTTTATAATTTATAAAGAACCGATAACATGATCTTCTGTGTGTGATACCACACACCATGTTATCTACTTTATAAATTAATTGAACAACTATATTCAACAAATAAATATAGACATTTGACCAATGTGATTCTTTTATTTCAAAAATAAATATTTACAAAAGCTAAGCTTTTAGTATACACTCTAACAATCTCCCACTTATACTAAAAGACTAAGTTGTCATATCTGCTGCCATACATCTGATTCTCATCCCCTCCACATGCCGATCAAAAGCTTTCGCCGGAAGGACCTTAATGAAAGGATCTGCCAGGTTATCTGCTGATGCAATCTTGGAGATGTCTTGTATCAGGTGGTACTTGCGCTCTATATGTTTACTTGCCTTATGGGCTCGTGGTTCCTTCGATTTTGCAATTGCACCGCTATTATCACAATAAATTGTGATGATTTTGGGTAAACCAGGAATCACATCTAAGTCCATTAGAAAGTTCCTGAGCCATACAACTTTTTTGGCTGCCTAAGCGACTGCCACATACTCAGCTTCCATGGTTGAGTCCGAGATACTCCTCCATGCAATAGCTCCACCTCCTAGAGTAAACACATAGCCTGATGTAGACTTACTATTGTCCCTATCTGATTGGAAATCCGAATCCGTGTAACCCACAGGGAGCAAATCGTCTGCTTGGTAGACCAGCATATAATCTCTAGTCCTTCTCAAGTACTTTAATATATGTTTTACAGCAGTCCAATGTCCTTGTCCAGGGTTACTCTGATATCTGCTAACCATGCCCAGGGCAAAACAAATATCAGGTCTCGTACATAGCATTGCATACATAAGCCTTCCTATAACCGAAGCATAAGGAACTGCCTTCATATCCTGCATCTCCTTTGATGTTTTCGGAGACATCTCTTTAGATAAGACTACTCCATGCCTAAAAGGTAAAAAACCTTTCTTGAGTTCTGCATGCTAAAACGAGCAAGGACCGTATCTATATATGAAGCTTGAGATAGACACAACATTCTTTTCTTGCGATCCCTTATAACTTTGATCCCAAGAATGTGTGCACATTCTTCTAAGTCTTTCATATCAAATTGTTTGGACAATCATATCCTTACGTCCGATAATACCTTGACATTGTTGTCAATTAACAAAATATCATCTATGTATAGTACAAGAAATACCACCACATTTCCGTTACACTTCTTGTATACACAAGACTCATCCGGACACTGAATAAATCCATATGGCTGGATTACTTCATTAAACCGGATGTTCCAAGATTTTGAAGCTTGCTTCAGTCCATAAATGGACCGATTGAGCTTGCACACTAGATGCTCTTTGCCTTTTTCAATGAATCCCTCTGGTTGCTTCATATGAATATTTTCTTCAAGACTTCCGTTAAGGAAAGTTGTCTTGACATCCATTTGTCAAATCTCATAATCCATATGAGCGAAAATGGATAAGAGTATCCGGATAGACTTAAGCATAGCTACCGATGAAAAAGTCTCTTCATAATCGATTCCCTCTTTCTTAGTATACCCTTTCGCAACAAGCCTTGCTTTGAAGGTTTCTACCTTCCCGTCTGTCCCTCTTTTCCTTTTGTAGATCCACTTGCATCCAACGACTTTTACACTATCAGGTGGTTCTACAAGCTCCCAGGCCTTATTAGAATACATAGATTCTATTTCTGAATTCTTATCCTTTTGCCAAGATACTACATCTTTATCTTGGAGTGTTTCGTCATATGTTCGGGGATCAGGTTCATGTTTACCTGGGATCAAGTCCGAAGACTCTCCCAAAAACATGAATCTCTCAGGTTGCCTCATAACCCTCCCACTACGATGAGGTACCGTCTCTAGTTGTGTATCCTGCGTGACATGTGTTGCAGTTTCTAGTGGTACTTCATCTTGTACTGTTTGTACTAAAGTAGACGTGTCCTCTCTTATTTCTTCTAGAACTATTTCACTCATGAGCTTATGGTTCATTACATAATCTTCTTCTAAAAATCGAGCATTGGTGCTAACAATGATCTTATGATTTTTAGGATTATAAAACAAACCACCTTTCGTTCCCTTAGGATATCCCACAAACAGATAAACTTCTGTACGTGATTCCAACTTGTCAGTATCTCCCTTCAGCACATGTGCTGGACTATCCCATATCCGGATATGATTCAAGCTAGGCTTACGCTCATTCCATAATTCCATGGGAGTAGAAGGAACTGTTTTAGAAGGTACCATATTCAGAATGTACACTGCTATTTCCAAAGCATATCCCCAAAATGAATTTGGTAATTCTGAATAACTCATCATCGCTCTAACTATTTCCATAAGAGTCATATTCCTTCGTTCTGCCACACCATTCTATTGGGGTGTACCAGGTGCAGACAATTGGGATTGAATCCCGACTTCTGATAAGCAACTCCTAAACTCTCCAAAGAGGTATTCACCACCACGATCAGACCGTAGTGTCTTGATACTTTTACCAAGATGTTTCTCCACATCAGCCCTATATTCTTTGAACTTATCAAAGCATTTAGACTTGCAGCACATCAGGTAAATGTATCCGTATCTTGAATAATCGTCTATAAAGGAGACGAAGTATTCATAACCACCTCTTGCCTGGATAGACATAGGACTACACAAATCAGAATGAACCAGTTCTAACGCATCTTTGGCTCTATACCCCCTTTGCCTTAAAAGGTATCTTGGTCATTTTACCTTCCAAGCAGGATTCACATGTTGGAAAGTTTTCCAACTCTAATGAACCCAAGAGTCCATCGGCTACAAGCCTTTGAATCCTACTTAAGTTAATATGACCAAGCCTTAGATGTCAAAGATACGTTTGGTTCATTTCCGAAGGTTCTTTTCTCTTATTAGAGTTAGAAGATGTGTTATTAATTTCCATATTTTACTTTGTGGGAGAAATTAGATTTAAAGTATATAAATTGCCAACCAATGCACCAGAACATATAATCAACTTATTTATCTTTATAACCATATTGTTACTAAAGGAAACAGAATATCCATCCAAATACAGTTTAGAAACTGAAATTAAATTCTTTCTAAAACTGGGTACATAAAGATAATTTCTTAAAATCAAATTTCTATTCCTATCAAAAGATAAGTAGACGTCTCCCACTGCAACAGCCGCCACCTTAGTAGCATTGCCCATGTAGACGGTTATCTCTCCATCAAATAGTTATCGGGTTTCCTGGAACCCCTGCAAAGAATTGCAGACATGATCAGTGGCTCCCGTATCTACACACCAGGTGCTGGTAGATAACACGGCTAAACATGTTTCAACTACTAGTGCATGAGATATACCTTTATTATTCTGATTCTTACGAGGACAGTCCACCTTCCAATGTCCTGACTGGTTGCAGATAAAGCACTTGCCCTTCGGCTTCTTCATACCAACCTTTTGTCCCTGAGGTTTATTCACTCTCTTTACTTAAAAGACATGTTTCTTCTTCTTCTTGCCTTTTGGCTTAGAAGTAGAACCATTTTCAGCATAGTGAATCTGAGAACTTTGACGAAATATACCTTCTGCTGCCTGTAGTTCTGTCAGAAGTTCCGCCAACGTATACTCTCTTTTGTTCATGTTATAGTTTAGGCGGAACTGCTCAAAACTTCTGAGTAGCATTTGGAGAATTATATCAACCTGGGGTTCCCCATCGATTTCTCCTCCAAGAACTTGTATTTCGTTCAGATAGGCCATCATTTTGAGGATATGATCCCTTACGGGTGTTCCCTCAGACATGGTGGTTGTCATTAACTTTCTCATTGTCTCTTGCTTAGCAGTCCGACTCTGGTGCTCAAAGAGTTCTTTGAGATTGTTCATTATATCATAAGCTGTTGGTAAATCTTAATGCTGATGTTGCAATACATTTAACATTGATGCCAAAATGTAACACCACACCATCTCGTCTGCTTTTACCCATTTCTTATGATACTCAATCTCCTCTGGGGTAGAGTCACCGTCAAGTGCATTAGGGCAAGCCTCAGTCAGTACAAACTTATAGCTTTCAGCAGTAAGAACAATGTCCAGGTTCCTTTTCCAATCAATATAGTTGGGACCAGTAAGTTTGTTCTCTTTCAGTATAATGGCTAGTGGGTTGAAAGTCATCCTAAGAATCACAAAAATAAACTTTGGTCAAGACTCTAAATTTAGAATAATATTGATTCCTCAAATAATACTATTTTAAATTAACCAACACCTCAAATCACCATGAATATTGCATGTCACGTTAGTGTGGATGTATACAAATTCAACATTTGTAAGAGTAGGGTGTGACCCATTAATTTTATTATCTTGTCATCCTAACTTTATGACAAATAAAATTAATAGTTGGTTTCACTTTGGTCACACAAAACAATAGCAGTGACTTCATTGGGGAGGATACTATTGAATGCGTCTAAGTGTATACCATTACTTGATACTAAGTCCATTAAATAGAATTGTGCCCCTTCAGTTGGAGAAGATCACACGTTCCTAAATAATTTCCTATAATCATCCATAGAGGAGGTTTGATCTAGTGATCTGCAACAAACCCATCCGTTGTGGAGGGAGGCACTCAGAGCCAACATGCAAGTTTGTTGCATCACTTACAAACCAGTAATGGAGACCATGAGATTTATTAAAATCCCTCTCCCACTTAGTTATTTAAAATGAGGATTTTAACCTATGCTAGCATACATCACATGCACATAAACATCACAATAAATAAAAGCAATAAATTTGGAAATTAATTTTTCAACTATTATGGCCTTTTCTATCACTGTCTTCAGTATGCTCCAACCCTAGCTGCTGTCATCTTTAGCCACCGCCATCGGGTTGAGTTGTCGCATCTATCTTGCCTCTTATTCCGCTGCGCCTCTGGTCCTCCAATAGCACCACGCTTCGCGAAGATACGATCCGCGATAAATATAGAATTTTACATATATCGATCCTATATTCCATAAAGAAATGTACATGTATTCTAGATCGAACAAAAATAAAATTCTAAAAATAATACAGCTCCTGCTGTATTTGATACATACAATCATGCACACAAAATAATACCCTTGATATGTCCAAGGGTCTAATCACACACAATATCAAAATGTCATAATAGTTGAAGCCTACAACCATAAAGTTAGCACATCCTACTATTATCCTGCCTAAATTATGTATGACATATGCATAATTAATTTGAAAACCAAAACACACAGAGATAAACCCTAGCTCTGATACCAATTGTTGGTTAGTCCTAGGAAAACGTACCGATTTCACTGTACAAAATTTTTTTGTACAAGTGTCGAACCTTTCCTTAAATAACCTATTGTGTTCTTTAGAAATTAAATTAGGAATCGCAGATGGAACTTAGTATCATTGATTCCAAATTTAACTTATCTGTTCTTAATGGTTTAGATTTGAATCGCAGGCGGAACTTAACACTATTGATTCAAATCCACCTATGTTATTAATTCCATTAAATATTAATTTCTAAAATTGGCTTCCAGGACTGCATAACGAGGCACATGACCTTCTTGGATATGGAAGCAACCACCACCGCCTAAACAAAGCCTTTTAATTCTTACAAAAAGAATTAACTCGAAAGAATAATCGAATCCTTTTAATTTCCTTAAATAAAGCCTTTTAACTCGAAAAAGCCTTTTAATTTCCTTAAATAACTCTAGGTTAACTAAAAAGAATAATCGAATCACAAATTCGAAAAAGAAGAAAATACAAACTCGAAAAACTAATTCGAAAAACTAGATCTAATGCCTCTTGTGTTTGGAATTCTTACAAAAAGAAATAACTAGCATGATGCGGAAAATAATTGCTAATTATACCTTCTCTTTGTAAACTAATGACCTCGAGATCTTCTTCCTCGCCTCGCCTTGGATGTCGTGTGGGTGACGATCCTCCAAGATGAACACCACCCAAAACCTTTCTTCCTCTTCCTCTAAAATCCGGCCACCACCACCACCAAGGAGAAGAGAGCAAAGGGAAAGGGAGAAGAGAGAGGACCGGCCACCAAGAGATCTCCAAGCAAGAGAATAAGAGTTGTGTCTCATGAAGCCTCCCCACCCCTTCTTTTATAATACTTACCCAAGGCAAATAAGGGAAGAATTTTTACAAAAATTAAAATCTTCCTCTAATTTTTCCTTTTCCATTTTAATTTTCCTTTTCTTTCCTCTTGATTGAATCAATCACCAAATTACTTAGATGATGATTTTTTTTTATAATTGGCTGGCCCCTTGCTTGGGCTCCAAGCAAGGTGGTCGACCACCACATCAAGGATAAGGAAATATATTTTTTAAAATTTTATAAGAAGAAATCCACTTATAAAATTTACAAGCTCTCTTTTCTAAAGTAGGAGTTAAAAAAAAAAGAAAAGTTCTAAAAATTAAAACCATGTTTTAAAATTTAAAACTTCTCTTATAAAATTTCTTTTTTTAACATGATGATAGAAAATTTAAATTTTAAAACTAATCTTCCTTTTTTTTCCTTAAACCATGAGGATGGTTAAAAAAGAAAAGTTTTAAAACCTTTTAAACTTTCTTTTAAAACATGTGGCCTAATTTAAATAAGGAAAGTTTTAAAATTTAAAATCTCTCTTTTAAAACTTGTAGTTTTCTACAAAGAGAAGATTTTAAAAATTCAAAACACCTCTCCTTGTTTGAATTATTGTGGCCGGCTCCTACATGCTTGGGAACCAAGCAAAGCGGTCGGCCCCTTAAGAGAATAATGTGGTCGGCCATTGCTTGGTCACCAAGCAATGGACCGGCCCCCTTCTTGGACACCAAGATGGGTCTTTCTTTGGATGGACTTGAGGCTTTAATGAGGCTACGATAGGGACCTAGAGGAGAAATTGGGTTTGGTCTTCCGATGAGCTTGAGTATCCCGTGTTCATCCTGAACACACAACTCAAGTTCATCGATAATAACTTATTCCGCTAGAGAGTTATTATCGCACTACCGCACCAATCCCAAATTACATGTAACACCCGAAAATTCTCAAAAGACTTTTATAAATATCCTACTATTTTTTTGGAATTTTAGGATATTTTTATGAAATTTTTAGAGTAGTGGAAGTAGCAAAAATAAATAGAAACGTAAAATAGCCTACACGGGTATTGAACCCGAGACCTACTAGACCGTATGTTTTATGGATGACTCTAGTAACCAATTGAATCCAGCAGGGCCGTGCTGAAAGAAAAGGTAATCAATTATAATTATGTTAGAGTTGGGCCGAATTACCCACTTAATATAAATAGGAAAATTATTAAGTGGAGAATTGTTTTAACGACAATTCTTTTCCCTCAACCCTAGTCACGCCGCCCCTCTCCTTCTCTTCTTCTCTCGGCGCACCAAGCCCCAAGGGTGGGTTCCGTCCCAAAGGCTCCAAGAACACCTTCCGGCGACAACTCCAGCACGAGGGCGCTCCTCTCCGCGAGAAGAGCACGTGGAAGCAAGAGGGTCGTCAAGAAGATTGTTTTTCGGGGAAAACCTAGCGATCAGATCGTAAGGAAAACTAGCGCAGGATGTAAGAAACCCCTCACCTGCAGTATAAGTAGCTCTTTATACGTTTTATGCATTAGTTTAGTCATATGCAGAATTTTCAGTATATAGGGTGTGAATTAGCGCACACAAAGTGCTTGCTTTAATGCTTAGTTCAGTAAAATGCCACCATAGGCATTTCAATAGTTTAGATAAATGAAGTAGAAGCATTTTATAGCACATTTAGTCGTGCTACAGCTTTTAGGGGACTACGGTCCAATGGGTGGGCTCCCACAGTCACCTCTAGGTTTGGACAACCTAGTTCTAGGTTCAGATAACCTAGTAAGAGCAAGGTAAAGTATATTAGCTACAAATCAGTATTTTACTTTTCAGTGGCACTGTACTGGACTTCAGTTGTCCATGGGTTGGGCTCCCATAGTCGTCCCTAGGTTTAGATAACCTAGTAACTCTACTAAATTCGGGACTTGCAACCCCGGGTCTAGTTAGGGATGCGCGCATAGCAAGTACAGTTGTCGGGCCCATCAGCAGTATGATTAATATTTTCATCTATTTATGATAAATAGTTTTTCAAAGCTTTACAATTTAGTATGTGATTACAGTTCAGGATTTATATCAGCTTAGCATTGGTTTAGTTAGTGATTGTATCAGTTTAGTTCTATCTTGTTGATACTAGAAGATATTGCTATGATCAACTTTTACTTTCTATGTTTTGTATACCAGAATGCCATGTTTTAGCATGTTCAGCACATATTTCAAATAGCATGTTTCCAAAGCATAAATTGCATCGTATGCATGGTTTTGTGAGGTAGATGGTTTCTTACTAAGCGTAAGCTTACAGATACTTCTTTCCCTTATACTGTAGATAAAGGTAAAGGAAAGATGGACTAGCGGAGGCTGGAGGTCAATGCAGTGAATATGTGTGTGGATGGGGACATGGAATAAAGATCTTGGAGAAACTAGCGAAATTAGAAACCTTTAGCATTTTCTTAGGTTATTACTTTTCCGCACTTCTAGTTATTTTAACGTTTTGAATCATGAAAGATCTGCTTAGACTGTTAGTGATCATATTCAAAATGCTAGTTAATGGTCATTAGTATGTTTTTAGCCACTTTAAAACCTATGTATGTGAATTGGGCATGAAACAGTGCTGAAATCATATTTCTGATACGAAATTAGAAACCCCGATCGATCAGCCGATCGATTGGGGGTCCTCAATCGATCAGATGATCGATTGGGGAGCTTGTTTCCACGAACAGTAAGCTTCTGGATCGATCCGCAGATCGATCCAGTCGCATTTTGTCGCGAACAGAAGGTTAAGGGATCGATCAACCGATCGATCGAGGAATTAGCTCTCGCGAACAGAGAGCTTCGGAATCGATCACTGGATCGATTGGCAAGTCTGGATCGATTACTCGATCGATCCAGAATGTTACCCCATGCACAGTAGCGCGCAGAATCGATCAGTGGATCGATCAAATAACTCCAATCGATCCACCGATCGATTGGAAGGCCTGATGTTGGCTAGGGAGCTCTGTGTACAGTCTCTAGCCCATTCGGAAGATAGGTTCCATCTCTTAGCATATGTAGTATAACGAAAAGGCATTATGAACAGAAGCTGCAGCTTGTAACAGTCATTAGCATAAATAAGCTTTAAATTAGTTCGCTTCTCCGCAACTCATAGCTTAGCACAGTATAATGTGACGGTCTGGCCTTACAGCCTAGTAAGTAGAAGGTGGGTCGTTACAGAGTGGTATCAGAGCAAAGTTTCATACTTCCTCACACACACATCAGCATTGAACATGCAGCTTCCAAGTAAGAATACCTCTCACTTTACTTATGTTTCTTGCTTTCATGTTTATAAATAACTAAAGCATGCTTATGTATGATAGCCTCTAATGTGATTATGGTAGCTAGTTAAACATGATAACAATAATTATGCAACATGATCCTGTTAGTTATGTATGTCCTCTATTTCTTTAGAAAATGGTACGAGGACGCCCAACTAGAAAGACGCCAGCTGCTGAGCCCCAGCATGAGGCAGGCAGCTCAGTGCCTCCTCCAAACCATGTAAAGGTAGTGGCTCAGTTACAGAGGCAACTAGCTGAACAGCAACAAGAGATAGCCACTTTAAGGGCTAATCAGCAGAACACTCCCACTGTCACTCCAGAACCTAATCTAGCAACCCCAGTAGCGATAGAGGTTCCACCAGTCCAACCTGCAGCACCTGTAGCCCCAGCAGTAGGGACACAGAGAGAGATCCAGTAGCAGAAAATCAAGCCAGAGAATTTCTCAGGCACCAGTGAACCATGGGATGCTCAAGCCTGGTTCAAAACACTGGAGAGTACGATGGAGCTTCTGGACTGGCCAGAACATGAGAAGGTGAAATGCGCCTCTTTCTGCCTGACAGGAGACGTATGTATGTGGTGGGAGAAAATTAAAGCGAAGCGCCCAGTGAATCAGATGACATGGGCTGACTTCGAAAGGGAATTCTTCGAGGAGTTTTTTCACATGCGGGTCATAAACCGCCACTACGACGAGTTCACTGAATTTCGTCAGGGCAACCTTTCAGTTGAGGAGGCCGTAAGGAAATTCAACAGATTGGCTCGTCTATGCCCTGAACTAGTCAGCACTGAAAGAGAACGAGTTCGGTTGATGCTCAAGATGTTAAGGCCGGAAATAGCAATGAATGTGGCCAGCGGGGTCCGTAGGCCACAAACTACGGAAGAACTAGTGAGCAGTGCTCTGACCACCGAGCATTATCAGAATAGTATCAAGCAGCAGAAGCAAGTCCTCTCAGAGTCGAAAGGCCAAGGAGGCTCAGGTACTCAGAAACACCAGGGCCACAGCTCCCATGGCTCTAATTGGAAAGGGAACTCCAGCAACAAACGCAAACTAGGGAGCTACCCAAAAGGAGGACCAGCTAGTAAACAGCCCAGCTATCCCAAGTGTTCCACTTGTGGAAAATTTCACCCAGGAGTTTGTCACAAGGGCACTCGAGGATGTTTCGAATGTGGCCAGGAAGGGCATATGGCTAAGCAATGCCCAAACAAGACCAGCTTTCCTCCACCACAGTCGATTCAGTACGAAGTCAAGCCAGCACAGTTGCACCAGATGCAGGCGGCTTTAGATGGTTCACACATTAGCTAGGGCAAACTAGAAGCCCCCTCAGCCACGACGAATGCGAGGATCTACTCACTCACCAGAGAGGACGTAGCGAATGCCTCGACAGTTGTTACAGGTCAGATTAGTATTTTACAGCAAAGTGCAACTGTCTTATTCGATACTGGGGCAACCCATTCTTATATATCCAGGGCATTCATCGAAAAGTTGGCAATACCTCCAGAGGTACTTAGTAGTCAGTTTTTGACGACGCTACCTTCGGGAGAGATTATGGCGTCCACACACTGGCTCCGAGCAGTGCCGATCATAATAGCAGACAGAGAGCTTTTTGGTGATCTGATAGTATTAGATATGGCCGACTACGACGTCATCTTGGGAATGGACTTTCTGATGAAGTACGGCGCCTCCATAGAGTGCCCGTAAACAGAGAGTTGTATTCCAACCCGAAGCAGGAGTGCAGTTTGGGTTCATCGGAGAACCAAGGAGAAAGGCCAAGAAGTTTCTCTCAGCTCTGAAGGCACAGAAACTACCGGATTCGGGATGTATGGGATTCTTGGCACATGTAGTCAGTACCAGCCAGGACAAGGACCGAAAGCTAGAAGAGGTCTGAGTCGTATGTGACTACCTAACAGTCTTTCCTGAGGAGTTACCAGGCCTAGCACCAGACAGGGAGATAGAATTTGAGATAGAGTTCATTCCCGGTACAAATCTCATCTCCAAAGCACCCTATCGCATGGCTCCAGCTGAACTGAAAGAACTTCATGAGCAACTGCAGGAGCTGCTTGACAAGGATTTCATATGTCCTAGTCACTCACCATGGGGAGCGCCTGTATTGTTCGTGCAGAAGAAGGACGGGAGCATGCGCCTGTGTATAGATTATAGAGCACTAAACCAAGTCACGATTAAGAACAGGTATCATCTTCCCAGAATAGATGACATGTTTGATCAGCTAAAGGGAGCAGCAGTGTTCTCTAAGATAGATCTCAGATCAGGATATCACCAAGTTAAAGTCAAAGAGGGTGATATAACCAAGACGGCTTTCAGGACCAGATACGAACACTATAAGTTCGTAGTCATGCCCTTTGGCGTGACAAATGCTCCAGCTACTTTCATGGACCTCATGAACAGGGTATTCAGAGAATACTTAGATAAGTTCGTTATCGTATTCATCGATGACATCCTTATCTATTCCAGAACTCAGGAAGAACACGCAGAGCACCTGAAGATAGTACTGCAGACCCGTCAGCAGAACCAGCTGTACGCCAAGTTCATGAAATGTGAATTCTAGCTCGATCAGGTAGCCTTCCTGGGTCACATTATCTCCAAGGATGGTATTATGGTAGACCCCAGTAAAATAGAAGTTGTGAGTAACTGGAAAAGACCAAAGAACGCCAATGAGATCAGAAGCTTTTTGGGACTAGCAGGTTATTACAGAAAGTTCGTAGAGGACTTCTCCAGGATAGCCTCCCCACTGACAGCTCTTACTAGGAAGAACAGAAAATTTCAGTGGACAGAGGACTGTGAGAACAGTTTCATGGAGCTCAAAAGAAGATTGACCAGTGCTCCCATTCTAACTCTACCAGAAAACACAGACAACTTTGACATTTATAGCGATGCCTCTAAATTGGGACTAGGAGCGGTACTGATGCAAAATGGCAAGGTGATCGCCTATGCCTCCAGACAACTCAAGGACTATGAGAGGAACTACCCTACTCATGACCTTGAGCTTGTAGCAGTTGTGTTCGCCCTCAAAATTTGGAGACACTACTTGTATGGAGCTCAGTGTAGAGTGTATACAGATCATCAGAGTCTGAAGTATTTCTTCACTCAGAAGGATCTGAATATGCGACAGCGTAGATGGATTGAGCTGGTCAAAGACTATGACATAGACATCCTCTACCATCCAGGAAAAGCCAATAAGGTGGCAGATGCACTTAGCAGGAAGTCCAGCGCCACCTAACTATCCCTAGCAGCCATGTCACCGCCCCTACAAAAGGAGATCACAGATTTCAGTCTCGAACTTATAGTGGGACAACTCTCTGCTATGACGTTAGAATCCACCTTGCTTGGTGACATCCAGACAGCTCAGGGACAGGATCCTGAAATTCAGAAAATCAAGCAAGGGTTAGCAGAATCAGGAAGTGGAGAATTCAGAATATCCGATAGTGGGGTATTACATTTTGGTGACAGACTTTGTGTTCCAGATCAGGAGGAACTAGGGAGAAAGATTTTAGACGAGGCTCACAGGACTCCCTATGCGATGCATCCGGGTTCCACCAAGATGTAAGGAAACATTTTTGGTGGCTGGGGATGAAAAGAGACATCGCTAGATATGTCAGTACCTGTCTGACCTGCTAGAGGGTCAAGGCAGAATATCAGAGACCAGGAGGAGTTTTGCAGCCCATTCAGATCCCAGAATGGAAGTGGGAGGATATTTCTATGGATTTCATAGTGGGACTACCCAGAACCACGAATGGTTTTGATGCCATCTGGGTAATAGTCGACAAATTGACTGAATCAACCCACTTCTTAGCTATCAGGATATCCTACTCCATGGAGCAGCTAGCTCAGTTGTATCTCAAAGAAATTGTCAGATTACATGGAGTCCCACGAACCATTATTTCAGACAGAGACAGTCGATTCACATCACACTTCTGGGAGTGTGTGCAGTCAGCATTGGGCATCAAGTTAAAGTTTAGCACAGCTTTCCATCCTCAGACAGATGGTCAGACGGAGCGGGTAAATCAAGTACTCGAAGATGTGCTCCGAGCGTATGCCCTAGACTTCAAGGGAAGTTGGTGCAAATATCTGAGTTTAGCAGAATTTGCATACAACAACAGCTATCAAGCCACTATCGGTATGGCACCCTACGAGGCTCTCTACAGGCGGAGGTGTAGATCTCCAATCTGCTGGTATGAGAGTGGTGAACAGAGGGAACTAGAACTTCAGACAGATCTAGTAGCAGACACCACAGCAGCTATACAGCAGATCCGCCAGAGGATAGAGACAGCTCAGAGCCGCCAGAAAAGCTATGCTGATACACGGCGCATACCCTTAGAGTTTTCAGTTGGGGATTCAGTGTTCCTCAGAGTAGCTCCCATGAAGGGAGTAATGCGTTTTGGGAAGAAGAGCAAATTAAGTCCCAGATATGTGGGACCATACCTTATCACTAGAAGAGTTGGCAAGGTAGCATATAAGCTAGAGCTACCCCAGGAAATGTCAGCGATCCACAATGTATTTCATGTCTCTATACTGAAGAAGCATATCCCAGATGCCACCCAGGTGATTGAGCCCCAGTCGGTACGAGTCCGTGAAGACCTCAGCTATGACAGTCAGCCTATTCAGATAATAGACCGAGCAGTTAAGAGATTGCGGAACAAGGAAGTACCATTAGTAAAAGTTATTTGGAAAAGTCACACAGCAGAGGAGGCAACTTGGGAGACAGAAGCCAGTATGAGACAGAAGTACCCAGAATTATTCTAAGTTCGAGGACGAACTTTTTATAAGGTATGGGGGATTGTAACGCCCGAAAATTCTCAAAAGACTTTTATAAATATCCTACTATTTTTTTGAAATTTTAGGATATTTTTATGGAATTTCTAGAGTAGTGGAAGTAGCAAAAACAAATAGAAACGTAAAATAGCCTACGCGGGTATTGAACCCGAGACCTACTAGACCATATGCTTTATGGATGACTCTAGTAACCAATTGAACCCAGCAGGGCCGTGCTGAAAGAAAAGGGAATCAATTATAATTATGTTAGAGTTGGGCCGAATTACCCACTTAATATAAATAGGAAAATTATTAAGTGGAGAATTGTTTTAACGAAAATTCTTTTCCCTCAACCCTAGTCACGCCGCCCCTCTCCTTCTCTTCTTCTCTCGGCACACCAAGCCCCAAGGGCTAGGGTTCCATCCCAAAGGCTCCAAGAACACCTTCCGGCGACAACTTCGGCATGAGGGCGCTCCTCTCCACGAGAAGAGCACATGGAAGCAAGAGGGTCGTCGAGAAGATTATTTTTCGGGGAAAACCTAGCGATCAGATCGTAAGGAAAACTAGCGCAGGATGTAAGAAACCCCTCACTTGTAGTATAAGTAGCTCTTGCTACGTTTTATGCATTAGTTTAGTCATATGCAGAATTTTCAGTATATAGGGTGTGAATTAATGCACACCAAGTGTTTGCTTTAATGCTTAGTTCAGTAAAATGTCACCATAGGCATTTCAATAGTTTAGATAAATGCAGTAGAAGCATTTTATAGCACATTTAGTCGTGCTACAGCTTTTAGGGGACTACGGTCCAATGGGTGGGCTCCCACAGTCGCCTCTAGGTTCGGACAACCTAGTTCTAGGTTCAGATAACCTAGTAAGAGCAAGGTAAAATATATTAGCTATAAATCAGTATTTTACTTTTCAGTGGCACTGTACTGGACTTCAGTTGTCCATGGGTTAGGCTCCCATAGTCGTCCCTAGGTTTAAATAACCTAGTAACTCTACTAAATTCGGGACTTGCAACCCCGGGTCTACTTAGGGATGCGCGCATAGCAAGTACAGTTGCCGGGCCCATCAGCAGTATGATTAGTATTTTCATCTATTTATGATAAATAGTTTTTCAAAGCTTCACAATTTAGTATGTGATTACAGTTCAGGATTTATATCAGCTTAGCATTGGTTTAGTTAGTGATTGTATCAGTTTAGTTCTATCTTGTTGATACTAGAAGATATTGCTATGATCAGCTTTTGCTTTCTATGTTTTGTATGCCAGAATGCCATGTTTTAGCATGTTCAGCACATATTTCAAATAGCATGTTTCCAAAGCATAAATTACATCGTATGCATGGTTTTGTGAGGTAGATGGTTTCTTACTAAGCGTAAGCTTACAGATACTTCTTTCCCTTATACTGCAGATAAAGGTAAAGGAAAGATGGACTAGCGGAGGCTGGAGGTCAATGCAGTGAAGATGTGTGTGGATGGGGACATGGAATAAAGATCTTGGAGAAACTAGCGAAATTAGAAACCTTTAGCATTTTTTAGGTTATTACTTTTCCACACTTCTAGTTATTTTAACGTTTTGAATCATGAAAGATCTGCTTAGACTGTTAGTGATCATATTCAGAATGCTAGTTAATGGTCATTAGTATGTTTTCAGCCACTTTAAAACCTATGTATGTGAATTGGGAACGAAACAGCGCTGAAATCATATTTCTGATACGAAATCAGAAACCCCGATCGATCAACCGATCGATTGGGGGTCCTCAATCGATCAGATGATCGATTGGGGAGCTTGTTTCTGCGAACAGTAAGCTTCTGGATCGATCCACAGATCGATCCAGTCGCATTCTGTCACGAACAGAAGGTTAAGGGATCGATCAACCGATCGATCGAGGAATTAGCTCTCGCGAACAGAGAGCTTCGGAATCGATCACTGGATCGATTGGCAAGTCTGGATCGATTAGTCGATCGATCCAGAATGTTACCCCGTGCACAGTAGCGCGCAGAATCGATCAGTGGATCGATCAAATAACTCCAATCGATCCACCGATCGATTGGAAGGCCTGATGTTGGCTAGGGAGCTCTGTGTACAGTCTCTAGCCCATTCGGAAGATTAGGTTCCATCTCTTAGCATATGTAGTATAACGAAAAGGCATTATGAACAGAAGCTGCAGCTTGTAACAGTCATTAGCATGAATAAGCTTTAAATTAGTTCGCTTCTCCGCAACTCATAGCTTAGCACAGTATAATGTGACGGTCTGGCCTTATAGCCTAGTAAGTAGAAGGTGGGTCATTACATTACATTATGGACTCCTTCTTATTATGAGTGTGTTAGTCTCCCTATGTTTAAGATAACGAATGTCCACTAATTAAGTAAGTTACTGACAACTCACTTAATTAATATCTAGCTCCAAGAGTAGTACCACTCAACCTCATTGTCATGTCGGACTAAGTCCACCTGCAGAGTTTAACATGACAATCCTTATGAGCTCCTCTTGGGGACATTCTCAACTTAGATAACTAGGACACAGATTCCTTCTATAATCAACAACACACACTATAAGTAATATCATTTCCCAACTTATCGGGCATATTGATTTATCGAGCTAAACCTCACCCTTTGATAAGTCAAAGAAATAAATATTAAATATATGTGCTTGTTATTATATTAGGATTAAGAGCACACACTTTCATAATAACTAAGGTCTAGTTCTTTTATAAAGTCAATACAAAAAGAACTTACCTAAAATGGTCCTACTCAATACACTTAGAGTGTACCAGTGTAATTTATTAATCAAGATAAACTAATATCTAATTACACTATGACTATTACGATGGTTTATTCCTTTCCATCTTAGTCGTGAGCAACTGTTTATAATTTATAAAGAACCGATAACATAATCTTCTGTGTATGACACCACACACCATGTTATCTACTTTATAAATTAATTGAACAACTATATTCAACAAATAAATATAGACATTTGACCAATGTGATTCTTTTATTTCAAAAATAAATGTTTACAAAAGCTAAGCTTTTAGTATACACTCTAACAGTGAGGTGAGGCACCTCTACCCTCTCTTTTATATTCCTTGGTCTTGGCAAATAAGGAAAGTTTTAAACATAATTAAAACTTCCTTATTTTCCTTGCCAATAGTTAATAAGAAAATTTTAATTAAAATTTCCTTTTAACCCTTTAATGTGGTCAACCCCTACAACTCCTCCAAACAATGAAAGTTTTAAATACAAAATTAAAACTTCCTAATTTATTTTCTGAAATTTTTAAAATAAAAATTTCTCTTTTAAAAATTCCCTTCATGGTTGGTTATAAAAGGAAACTTTTATAAATTAAAATCTCTCTATTAAAACATGTGGATGATTACAATAAGGAAAGTTTTCTCCAAAATTAAAATCTTCCTTTCAATCTACAAATAAGGAAAGATATCAAACCTTTCTCTTAATCCTTTGTAGAAACTATAAAAGGTAAAATTTTAATTTTAAAACTCTCTTTCAAAATTATGTCTTCCACATTAGGAAAGATTTTAAAATAAAATCCTTTTTATTTTATTGTGGCCGGCTACCTAAGCTTGGGCTCCAAGCTAGGGACGGCCACCACTTGATCCATCCAAGGCTTATCTTGGTCGACCCTTGCTTGGGCTCCAAGCTTGGCTTGGCCGACCACCTATGGATGGGTAAGAAGGTGGGTTTAGGTGGGTATAAGACTTTATAAATAAGAGGCTATGACAAGGACCACGAGGAGGAATTGGTTTTGGTCTCCCGATGAACTTGAGCTTCTCGTGTTCGCCCAAAACACCCAACTCGAGTTCATCAATAACATCTCATTCCACTAAAGAGTTATTATTGCACTACCGCACCAATTCCATATTACTATATGAGCTCCTTCTTATCATGAGTGCATTAATCTCCCTATGTTTAAGATATTGAATGACCACTAATTAAATGAGTTACTGACAACTCACTTAATTAATATCTAGCTCCAAGAGTAGTACCACTCAACCTTATCATCATGTCGGACTAAGTCCACCTACAGGGTTTACATGACAATCCTTATGAGCTTCTCAAGGGGACATCATCAACCTAAATTACTAGGACACAGTTTCATTCGATAATCAACAACACACCATATAAATAATATCATTTCCCAACTTATCGGGCCTATTGATTTAACGAGCTAAATTGCACCCCTTGATAAATTAAAGAAATAAGTATTAAGTATATGTGCTTGTTATTATATCATGATTAAGAGTACACACTTCCATAATAACAGAGGTATTGTTCTTTTATATAGTCAGTATAAAAAGAAACTACCTCAAATGGTCCTGCTTAATACACTCAGAGTGTACTAGTGTAATTTTATAGTCAAGATAAACTAATACCAAATTACACTACGACTATTTCAATGGTTTGTTCCTATCCATCTTAGTCGTGAGCTACTATTTATAACTTATAAGGAACTGATAACATGATCTTCTGTGTGTGACACCACACACCATGTTATCTACAATATAAATTAATTGAATAACTACACTTAGCATATAAATGTAGACATTTGACCAATGTGATTCTTTATTTCAAAATAAATGTTTACAAAAGGCTAGGCTTTTAGTATACACTCTAACAATCTCCCACTTGTACTAAAAGACTATGCTGTCATAAACGCTGTCATACATCTGATTCCTATTCCTTCAACATGTCGATCAAAAGCTTTTGCCGGAAGGGCCTTAGTGAAAGGATCTGTCAGGTTATCTGCTGATGCAATCTTGGCGACAACAACTTCTCCTCACTTTACGATGTCTCGTATCAGGTGGTACTTGCGCTCTATGTGTTTACTCGCCTTATGGGCTCGTGGTTCCTTCGAGTTTGCTACTGCACCACTATTATCACAATAAATTGTGATGATTTTGGGCAAACCATGAATCACATCTAAGTCCATTAGGAAATTCCGAAGCCATACAGCTTCTTTGGCTGCCTCAGAGGCTACCACATACTCAGCTTCCATGGTTGAGTCTGAAACACATTTATGCTTAACACTCCTCCATGCAATGGCTCCACCTCCTAAAGTAAATACATAGCCTGATGTAGACTTACTATTATCCCTATCTGATTGGAAGTCGGAATTCGTGTAACCCACAGGGAGAAAATCATTTGCTTGGTAAACCAGCATATAATCTCTAGTCCTTCTCAGGTACTTTAAGATATGCTTTACGGCAGTCCAATGTCTCTGTCCTGGATTACTTTGATATCTGCTAACCATGCCCACGGTAAAATAGATATCCGGTCTCGTGCACAACATAACATACATTAGACTTCCTACAGCTGAAGCATAAGGAACTGCCTTCATCTCTTCTATATCTTTTGATGTCTTCGGAGACATCTCTTTAGATAAAGATACTCCATGCCTAAAGGGTAAAAAACCTTTCTTGGAGTCTTGCATGCTAAAACGAGCTAGGATTGTATCGATATATGAAACTTGAGATAAACACAACATTCTTTCTTGCGATCCCTTATTACTTTGATACCGAGAATATGTGCACATTCTCCCAAGTCCTTCATATCAAATTGCTTGGACAACCATATCCTTACTTCCGACAACACTTTGATATTGTTTCCAACTAACAAAATGTCATGTATGTATAGTACAAGAAATACCACCACGTTTCCATCACACTTCTTGTATACACAAGACTCATCCGGACACTGAATAAATCCATATGACTGGATTACTTCATTAAACCGGATGTTCCAAGACCTTGAAGCTTGCTTCAGTCCATAAATAGACCGATTGAGCTTACATACTAGATGCCCTTTGCCCTTTGCAATAAACCCTTCTGGTTGCTTCATATGAATGTTTTCTTCAAGTATTTCATTAAGGAAAGTTGTCTTGACATCCATTTGCCAAACCTCATAATCTATATGAGCAGCGATAGATAAGAGTATCTGGATGGACTTAAGCATAGCTACTGGTGAAAAGGTTTCCTCATAATCGATTCTCTCTTTTTGAGTATACCCCTTCGCAACAAGCCTTGCTTTGAAGGTTTCCACCTTCCCGTCTGTCCCTCTTTTCCTTTTGTAGATACATTTACATCCAATAGCTTTTGCACTATTTGATGGTTCTACTAGCTCCCAGACTTTGTTAGAATACATAGATCCTATTTCTGAATTCATTGCTCTTTGCTAAGATACTGCATCTTTATCTTGGAGTGCTTCATCATATGTTCGGGGATCAGGTTCATGTTTACCTGGGATCAAGTCCGACGACTCTCCCAAAAACATGAATCTTTCAGGTTGCCTAACAACCCTCCCACTACAACGAGGTACTGTCTGTTATTGTGTATCATTTGTGATACGTGTTATAGTTTCTTGTGATATTTCATCTTGCACTGTTGGTACTAAAGCAGGCATGCCCTCTCTCATTTCTTCTAGAACAATTTTACTCATGGACTTATGGTTTATTACATAATCTTCCTCTAAAAATCGAGTATTGGTGCTAACAATGATCTTCTGATTTTTAGGATTATAAAACAAACCACCTTTTGTTCCTTTAGGATATCCCACAAACAGACAAACTTCTGTACGTGATTCCAACTTGTTAGTATCTCCCTTCAGCACATGTGCTGGACTACCCCATATCCTAATATGACTCAGACTAGGCTTACGCCTATTCCACAATTTCATGGGAGTAAAGGGTACTAATTTAGAAGGTACCATATTCAGAATGTACACTGTTCTTTCCAGGGCACATCCCCAAAATGTATTTGGTAATTCTGAATAACTCATCATCGATCTAACCATTTCCATAAGAGTCCTATTCCTTCATTCTTCCACACCATTCTGTTGGAGTGTACTAGGTGTAGACAATTGGGATTGAATTCCAACCTCTGACAAGTAATTCCTAAACTCTCCAAAGAGGTATTCGCCACCACGATCAGACTATAGTGTCTTGATACTTTTACCATGACGTTTCTCCACATCAGCATTGGTGATGTTTTTGAGGTGAGCTTGGTTTCTTGTGTAACTCTTTTAGAAGCATGGTCAATCCCAAGTTCAAACGAGCCTTTAGTGATTTGATAAGGGAAATAATAGATAGAAGCTCGAAGGAATTTGTACAAGATTGATTGTTTACTCAGACAAGGTTGTACCGGGCAGGTTCAATTTCAATTAGTTTAGAGTAAATAATACTAGTCACAGTTTGTATTATCCTAAAACATAAGTTACGAATGAGTGTAAGCCCGATCAAGAATAAACTAGAACAAGTTTTAATTATAACTGGTCATAAAGATTGGTATCCTTAGGTGAACAAGTGTTAGGCACTATAGCTTGATCGACCTAGATGGTCAACCCTAAGCATTCTTACCCTATCCCATTCGGATTTTTGGCCGGTCAGATTTAGATGATCTATAAGATGGTATACATGTGTTAAGTAAAACCATAAATGGTCATACAATCAAGCTTTAAGGAAAAGATATTTGATAAGTTCAATCATACAATAGAAACCAGTATCTAATTCATTGAACAAGACAAATAAAGGAGAACAAGATGGATCACAATAGGTTTGGAAATAGATCAGGAGGAGCGCTACAGGTTATCTTTTTGTGATCCAAAAAATTGGTAGGAGGATCGGAGGTGAGATATCTGCCTTCTTTTAATTTCTTCATTGCACCTTCCGCTCCAAGGAAGAGAGCTTTAGTAATGGAGTCAACAATGGGGATGTTGAAGTCACGTGTTAGAAACAAAGCTTTTTTCTTGGCCTCAAACCGCTCGTCCTCTCCTGCCTGATAGGCTGCCAACTTCGACCAGACTGCTATTGAATCAATTTGAGTAGTCATCGGATTTGATAGCATAGAATCTCACTTGGCCTTTTGAGTCACTAGTTCAGATTCTTTGATAGATAGTTCAAGAATGTGTGCTACCTTCAATTCTTGTACTTGAGCAGACAATTGTATGTTCTTTGTCATTTTCTCATCTAGTTTTTTCTGTATTTCTACCTGGGAACTTGTTTCTAATTGAAGTTGAGATTTGAAAGTGTTCAGGGTAGTCTTCCATTGGATTGCCTTCTCTTGCTCGATTTTAACTAACTGTTGAGCATCTAGCTCATTAATTCGGTTAGAGGTACGCTCAGAAGTTGCTTCGGTGACTCATTGCTTTAGCAACCCGTTCTCCTAGGCCAAGTTGTATAGTTGTTGAGCAACACATGCTAATTGCCCAATGCTAAAAGAAGAGCATCATTATGAGCCTTCATAATGGATGAAATACAATCAATTAAAGTTACATTACCTTAGTCTATTCATAAGAAAATTATTTTGCCAGCTCTATAGGAGTAAGCTAGATAAGTTTGTTTTCTACATCCTCCCAGACATTTATTAAATGATCTCCTAATAGTATTGGAAGGGTACAAAAAGGGGTGGATGTTGAAGCGATTAGAGCTTGGGCAAAGGGTAAGGAAAAAATGATGGATGATTGATGAAGCCACTCGGGAGCAACGGTGGCGGTCTCTACATGAGGGGACACGGAGAAGCTGGGGCTTGAAGAACTACCCGACAAAGGAACGTCCTCTCGAGTTTGAGCGGGACTGAGGGTTGAGAGGGTCGGATAAAGGGCAGCTAAGGTTTGCTTAGGAGATTTCTCTTATGTATCCCTCGAGGCAGAATCCTCCTGGGCAGAAGACAACGGTAAAGAAGATGTCTCCGTGAGGACCGCTAACCTCTTGGGAGGAGGGGCAAGGGTAATCTTTCACCCTTTGCATTTTTCTTTTGGGAGACATCCTTCTCTACCGGACAAATCTCCGATGCTGGAAGAACATCAGGGAGTAATTCTTCAGAAGGGGTAGCCTCAATGGGTGCAGTTGTGTGGTGTCCAGAAGCCTCGTCAGAAGAAGCGGCCAAGGGTAAACCTCGTTCGATTAGCAATTCTTGTTCCTTGGCACGAATCTTTTCGACGATCAGGTCAATTGCTGCATCGACCAAGGACTTCAAACTGGCATCCACTCCACAAAATAAAAAACACCTTAGTTAGCAATAACATAAGGATTGAATTACCAAAACTTATCAAAAGAGCGGGGTAGCTTCTTACGGATGGGGCTTAAGACAAATAGATATAGGAAGCCTTTGTGTAGCCATCTATGAATTCTAAAACACTGATTATTCAGCTTAGGAAGATACGAAACAAAAATAGGATCATGTCTGAATTGGCCTAGGTTAAGAAGAGAAGGAAAAGAGAATCGCCATTCGATAGGCTAGGTAACCGGCCCAGGCATTTTCTTGAAAAATAAATGAGATTTCCAGCCTTTGTTCGAAGACGGCATATCTTTGAAGAAGACTGCCTTTAGTCGGGTCTGGAAGAGAAAGGCACTAGGTTCTGATTTCTTGGGATAGGAGAAGAGAAAAAGATTACAGAGTGTTGGTGGAATGTCAAATAGGCGGAACAAAATGAACATTCCACACTGTTAGAGTGTATACTAAAAGCCTAGCTTTTGTAAACATTTATTTTGAAATAAAGAATCACATTGGTCAAAAATATCTACATTTATATGTTAAATGTAGTTGTTCAATTAATTTATATTGTAGATAACATGGTGTGTGGTGTCACACACAGAAGATCATGTTATCGGTTTTTTATAAATTATAAATAGTAGCTCACGACTAAGATGGATAGGAACAAACCATTGGAATAGTCGTAGTGTAATTTGGTATTAGTTTATCTTAACTATAAAATTACACTAGTACACTCTGAGTGTACTGAGTAGGACCATTTAAGGTATGTTCTTTTTGTACCGACTTAATAAAAGAACAAGACCTTAGTTATTATGGAAGTGTGTGCTCTTAATCCTAATATAATAACAAGCACATATATTTAGTATTCATTTCTTTAACTTATCAAAGGGTAAGATTTAGCTTGATAAATCAAAAGGCCCGATAAGTTGGGAAATGATATTTCTTATAGTGTGTGTTGTTGATTATAGAAGGAAACTGTGTCCTACTAATCTAGGTTGATAATGTCCCCAAGAGGAACTCATAAGGATTGTCATGTTAAACCATGCAGGTGGACTTATGTTAGAGTGTATACTAAAAGCCTAGCTTTTGTATAAACATTTATTTAAAAATATGAATCACATTGGTCAAGTATCTATATTTATATATACTAAGTGTAGTCGTTCAATTAATTTATATTGTAGATAACACGGTGTGTGGTGTCACACACAGAAGATCATGTTATCAATTCTTTATAAATTATAAATAGTTGTTCACGGCTAAGATGGAAAGGAACAAACCGTCGGTAAAGTCATAGTGTGATTAGGGATTAGTCTATCTTGACTAATAAATTACACTAGTACACTCTAAGTGTATTGAGTAGGACCATTTTAGATAAGTTCTTTTTATAATGACTTGATAAAAGAACTAGACCTTAGTTATTATGGAAGTGTGTGCTCTTAATCCTAATATAATAACAAACACATATATTTAGTATTTATTTCTTTGACTTATCAATGGGTGAGATTTAGCGCGATAAATCAATAAGCCCGATAAGTTGGGAAATGATATTACTTATAGTGTGTGTTGTTGATTATAGAAGGAAACTGTGTCCTAGTAATCTAGGTTGAGAATGACCCCAAGAAGATCTCATAAGGATTGTCATGATAAACCCTGCAGGTAGACTTAGTCCGACATGATGATGAGGTTGAGTGGTACTACTCTTCGACTAAGATATTAATTAAGTGAGTTGTCAGTAACTCATTTAATTAGTGGACATTCGACATCTTAAACACAGGGAGACTAACACACTCATAATAAGAAGGAGCCCAAAATATATATAATTTGGGATTGGTGCGGTAGTTCAATAATAATTCTTTAGTGGTATGAATTATTATTGATGAAGTTAAGTTGTGTGTTTGGGGCGAACACGAGAAGCTTAATTTCATCGGGAGACCAAAACTAATTCCTCCTCTCGGTCCCTATCGTAGCCTCTTGTATATAGAGATTTATACCCACCACATACCCACTTTTTACCCAACCCAAGGGAGTCGGCCAAGCTCGCTTGGAACCCAAGCTAGGGCCGGCCAAGACCAAGTGGTTGAGCCAAGTTGGTGGCCGGCCAATGCTTGGAATCCAAGCATGATGTGGCCGGTCACATCACATTAAAAGGAATTTTATTTATAAATTTTTCTTATGTGGATTCCATAGTTTTAAAAGAGAATTTAAAATTTAAATCTTTCCTTTTATAGCTTTCTATAAAAGATTAAGAAAAGATTTGAAATCTTTCCTTATTTGTAGATTGAAAGTTAGATTTTAATTTTGAGAAAACTTTCCTTTTTTAACCATCTTCATGATTTAAAAGAGAGTTTAAAAATTAAATATTTCTTTTATAAGTTTCTACAAAAGATTAAGAAAAGATTTGATATCTTTCCTTATTTGTAGATTGAAAGGAGATTTTAATTTTTAGAGATAACTTTCCTTTTTGGAAATCATCCATATGTTTAAAAGAAAGATTTTAATTTATAAAATTTTCTTTTATAATTCACCATGAAGGGAAATATTATTAGAGAAATTTTATTTTTTTAAATTTCCGGAAACAAATAAGGGAGTTTTAATTTTGTTTAAAACTTACCTAGTTTTGGAAGCTCTTAAGGTGACCGGCCACTTTAATAAGAGAAAATAAAATTGATTTTTATCAATTAATTTTTTCTTTTTCATGGCAAAGAAAATAAGAAAGTTTTATTAAACTTTCCTTATTTGCCAAGGCCAAGGATTATAAAAGAGGGGGTAGAGGTGCCTTCATGGGTGCTAACTCTATTCTTTTCTTCCTCTTTTTTCCTCCTTGGTGTGGTCGACCCTAGAGGTTCTCCCTCTCCTCTTCTCTTCTTCTTTAGTGGTCGGTTTCATCTTTCTTTTGGAGTTGGTGATGGTGGCCGGTTCTAGCTAGGAGAAGAAGGAGAGAAAGGAGGCTTTGTTTCTTGCATCCCTTGGAGCTTGGTGGTGGTGGTCGGACCTCTACTTCTCTTGGAGAATTGATGGTGGCCGAATCTAGCTTGGAGAAGAAGGAGCTTGGTGGTTCTCATCTCGGAAGATCATTGCCCACACAACGTCCGAGATTAGAAGAGGAATACGGTAGAAGATCAAGAAGTTATTTGCTTACAAAGAAAGGTATAACTAGTAATCGTTTTCCACATCATACTAGTTTTCTTTGTATAGTTATTTTTGAAAATACCAAACACAAGAGGCATATGATTCTAGAGTTTTCAAATTTGTTTCGAATTTGTGTTTCTTTTGTTTTATTTTTCAAATTTGTGATTCGATTGTTCTTTTTGGTTAAACCTAGAGTTATATAAGGAAATTAAATATTAGCTTTCCTTAAAAGACTTTGTCTAGGCGGTGGTGGATGCTCCCATACCCAAGAAGGTCATGTGCCTCGCCATGCAGTCCTGTAAGCTAATTTTGGAAATTAATATTTAATTAAATTTATAACATAGGTTGATTTGGATCAATAGTGTTAAGTTCCGCTTGCGATCCAAGTCTAAACCATTAAGAACAGATAAGTTAAATTTGGAATCAATAATGTTAAGTTCCATTTGCGATTCCTAATTTAACTTCTAAAAAACACAATAGGTTGTTTAGGAAAGGTTCGACACTTGTACAAAATTTTTATGCAGTGGAACCAGTACGATCTTCCTAGGACCAACCAACAACTTAGTCCGACATGACAATAAGGTTGAGTGGTACTACTCTTGACTAAGATATTAATTAAAGAGAGTTGTCAGTAACTCATTTAATTAATGGATATTTGACATCTTAAACACAGGGAGACTAACACACTCATTATATGAAGGAACCCAAAATGTAATTTGAGATTGGTGTGGTAGTTCAATAATAACTCTTTAGTAGTATGAATTATTATTGATGAAATTAAGTTGGGTGTTCGGGGCGAACACGGGAAGCTTAATTTCATCGGGAGACCAAAACCAATTCCTCCTCTCAGTCCCTATCGTAGCCTCTTGTATATAGAGAATATAACCACCGCATACCCACCTTTCTACCCACCTTGAGGTGGCCGGCAAAGCTAGCTTGGAGCCCAAGCTAGGGTCGTCTAAAGCTAAGGGTGGAGTCAATTAAGGTGGCCGGCCAAAGCTTGGATCCCAAGCTTAGGTGGCTGGCACTAGAAAAATAAAAGGTATTTTATTTAAAATCTTTTCTTATGTGGATATTATGATTTTAAAGGAGAGTTTAAAATTTAAATCTTTCCTTCTACAAAAGATTAAGTGAAAGATTTGATATCTTTCCTTATTTGTAGTTAAAAGGAAGATTTTAATTTTTGATAAAACTTTCCTTTTTTGTAACCATGTTTATGATTTAAAAGAGAGTTTTAAAATTAAATATTTCCTTTTATAAGTTTCTACAAAAGATTAAGAAGAGATTTGATATCTTTCCTTATTTGTAGATTGAAAGGAAGATTTTAATTTTAAAGAAAACTTTCCTTTTTAGTAATCATCCACATATTTTAATATAGAGATTTTAACTTATAAAATTTCCTTTTATAACCAACCATGAAGAGAAAAATTATTAGAGAAATTTTTATTAAAAATTTCGGAAGCAAATTAGGATGTTTTAATTCTTGTGTTATTAAAACTTTCCTTGCTTGGAGCTATGAGGTGGACGACCATGATGTTTTAAGAAAAGGAAATTGGTTTTAATCAATTAAATTTTCCTTTTCATGGCAATGAAAATAAGGAAGTTTTATTTGAATTTTCCTTATTTGCCAAGATCAAGGATTATAAAAGAGAGGAAGGGGGTGCTTTCATGAGAGAGAACTCTATTCTATTTTCCTCTCCTCTCTTTCTTGGTGGTGGCCGGCCATAAGCTCCTTGCTCTTCTCCTTTTCTCTTCCTCCTTGGTGGCTGGCGGCATCAACACAAGAGGAGTCCTTGGTGGCCGGTTCTAGCTTGGAGAAGAAGGAGAGAAAGGAGGCTTTGCTCTTGCATCCCTTGGAGCTCATTGGTTGGTGGCCGAATCTTGCTAGAAGAAAGGAGGCTTGGTGGTTCTCATCTCGGTAGATCGTTGCCCACACAACGTCCGAGATAAGAAGAGGAATACGGTAAAAGATCAAGAGGTTATTGCTTACAAAGAAAGGTATAACTAGTAATTATTTTCCGCATCATACTAGTTTTCTTTGTATGAATTCCAAACACAAGAGGCTAGTGATTCTAGATTTTCGGATTAGATATTCGAAGTTGTGTTTCTTTTGTTTTGTTTTTTTCGAATTTGTGATTCGATTGTTCCTTTTGGTTAAACCTAGAGTTATATAATAAAATTAAATATTAGGTTTCTTTAAAAGGCTTTGTCTAGGCGGTGGTGGATGATCTCATACCCAAGAAGGCATAGTGCCTCGCCATGCAGTCCTGGAAGTCAATTATAGAAATTAATATTTAGTTGAATTTATAACATATGTGGATTTGGATCAATAATGTTAAGCATCGTTTGCGATCCAAGTCTAAACCATTAAGAACAGATAAGTTAAATTTGGAATCAATAATGTTAAGTTCCGTTTGTGATTCCGAATTTAATTTCTAAAGAACACAATTGGTTGTTAGGAAAGGTTCAAGACTTGTACAAAATTTTTGTACAGTGGAATCGGTACGATCTTCCTAGAACCAACCAACAATTGGTATTAGAGCTAGGGTTTGCCTCTGTGTGTTTGGTTTTCAGTTTAATTATGCACATGTCATACATAATTTAGGCAGGATAATAGTAGGATGTCCTAACTCTGTGGTTGCAGGCTCCAACTATTATGACTTATAAATATTGTGTATGATTGGACCCTTCGACATGTCAAGGGCATTTTTGTGTGTGCATGATTGTATGTATTAAATACAACAGGAGCTGTATTAGTTTTAGGATTTTACATTTTTGTTTCGATCTAGATTACATGTACATTCCTTTGTGGAATATAGGATCGATATATGTAAAATTATATTTTTATCGCGGATCGTATTCTTGCAAGGCGTGGTGCTATTGGAGGACCAGAAGCGCAGCAGAAAAGGAAGCTCGATGGACCCGACGACATGAACCCTAGGGCTGGCAGCACGCGAAGGACAGTGATGGAAAAGGCCATAATAGTTGGAAAATGAATTTCCATATTTATTGCTTTTATTTACTGTGGTGTGTGTGATGTGTGCTTGCTAGGTTAAAATTCCTCACCTTAAATAACTAAGTGGGAGAGAGATTTTAAATAAATTCCACGGTCTTCATTACTAGTTTGTAAGTGATGCAACAAGCTTGTGTGTTGGCTCTGAGTGCCTCCCTCCACAACGGATGGGTTTGTTGCGGATCACTAGATCAAACTTCCTTTATGGATGGTTATAAGAAATTATTTAGGAGCGTGTGATCTCCAACTGAAGGGGCACAATCCTATTTAATGGACTAAGTATCAAGTAATGGTACACACTTAGACACATTCAATAGTATCCTCTCCAACGGAGTCACTGCAGTTATTTTGCGTGACCAAAGGAAAACCAACTATTAATTTTATTTGTCAAGATAATAAAATTAATGGGTAAGACCCTTCTCTTACAAATGTTGAATTTGTATACGTCCACACTAACGTGGCATGCAAAATTCACGGGGTTTTGAGGTGTTGCTAAATTTAAATAGTATTGTTTGAGAAATCAATATTATTCTAAATTTAGAGTCTTGACTAAAGTTTGTTTTGTGATTTTTAGGATGACTTTCAACCCACTGGCCATTATACTGAAGAGAACAAACTTACTGGTTCCAATTACATAGACTGAAAAAGAAACCTGGACATTGTCCTAACTGCTGAAGGCTATAAGTTTGTCCTGTTGGAGGTCTGCCCTAATGTGCCTAATAGTGATTCTAGTGAAGAGGATATTGAGGCTCATAAGAAATGGGTAAAGGCAGATGAGATTGCGCGGTGTTAAATTTTGGCTTCAATGTCAAATGTGCTGCAACATCAGCATCAGGATTTACCAACTGCTTATTACATGATGAACAATCTCAAAGAACTCTTCGGACACCAAAGTCGGGCTGCTAGGCATGAGGTAATGAGAAAGTTAATGACAACCACCATGTCAGAGGGGACACCCGTAAGGGATCATATCCTCAAGATGATGGGTTATCTGAATGAAATACAGATCCTTGGAGCTAAAATCGATGGGGAAACCAAGGTCGATAATATTCTCCAAACGCTACCCAGAAGTTTTGAGCAGTTCCGCCTGAACTATAACATGAATAAAAGGGAGTATACGTTGGCAGAACTTATGACAGAACTTCAGGGAGCAAAAGGAATATTTCGTCATAGTTCTCAGATTCACTTTGCTGAAAATGTTTCCTCTTCTAAGTCGAAAGGAAAGAAGAAGAAGAAACAAGCTGGCTCAGCAAAGAAAGTGAATAGATCTCTAGGTACTGGATCTAAAGCTGGAATGAAGAAGCCAAAGGGGCAAGTGCTTCATCTGCAAGCAGACTCGACATTGGAAGGCTGACTGCCCTCGTAGGAAAGAGAACAATAAAGGTATATCTCATTCTCTAATAGTTGAAACATGCTTAGCGGTGTTATCTACCAGCACCTGGTGTGTAGATACGAGAGCCACTGATCATGTCTACAATTCTTTGCAGAGGTTCCAGGAAACCCGACGACTATTTGAAGGAGAAATAACAGTCTACATGGGTAATGCTACTATGGTAGCGGTTGTTACAGAGAGAGACGTCTACTTATCTTTTGATAGGAATAGAAGTTTGATTTTAAGAAATTGTCTTTATGTACCCAGTTTCAGAAAGAATTTAATTTCAGTTTCTAAACTGTATTTGGATGGATATTCTGTTTCTTTTAATAACAATGTGGTTATAAAGAGAAATAGGATTATTATCTGTTCTGGTGCATTGGTTGGCAATTTATATACTTTAAATCTAATTTCTCTCATAAAACAACAAATAAAAATTAATAACACATCTTCTAATTCTAATAAGAGAAAGGAACCTTCGGAGATGAACCAAACATATCTTTGACATCTAAGGCCTAATCATATTAACTTAAGTAGGATTCAAAGGCTTATAGCTGATGGACTCTTGGGTTCGTTAGTGTTGGAAAATTTTCCAACATGTGAATCCTTCTTGGAAGGAAAAATGACCAAGAGACCTTTTAAGGCCAAGGGGTGTAGAGCCAAAGATGTGTTAGAACCGGTTCATTCTGATTTGTGTGGTCCTATGTCTATCCAGGCAAGAGGTGATTATGAATATTTTGTCTCTTTCATAGACGATTATTCAAGATACGGATACATTTACTTGATGCACCGCAAGTCTGAATGCTTCGATAAGTTCAAAGAATATAGGATTGATGTGGAGAAACGTCTTGGTAAAAGTATCAAGACACTACAGTTTGACCGTTGTGGCGAATACCTCTTTGGAGAGTTTAGGAATTACTTATTAGAAGCCGGGATCCAATCCCAATTGTCTGCACCTGGTACACCCCAACAGAATGGTGTGGCAAAAAGAATGAATAGGACTGTTATGGAAATGGTTAGATCGATGATGAGTTATTCAGAATTACCAAATTCATTTTGGGGATATGCTTTTGAAATAGCAGTGTACATTCTGAATATAGTACTTTCTAAAATAGTTCCTTCTACTCCCATGGAATTGTGGAATGGGCGTAAGCCTAGTCTGAGTCATATCCGGATATGGGGTAGTCCAGCACATGTGCTGAAAGGAGATACTGACAAGTTGGAATCACATACAGAAGTTTGTCTGTTTGTGGGATATCCTAAGGGAACGAAAGGTGGTTTGTTTTATAATCCTAAAAATCAGAAGATTATTGTTAGCACCAATGCTCGATTTTTAGAATAAGATTATGTAATGAACCATAAGCCCATGAGTGAAATTGTTCTAGAAGAAATTAGAGAGGACATGTCTACTTTAATACCACCAGTACAAGATGAAGTTCCACAAGAAACTGTAACACGTGTTACAAATGATGCACAGTTATAGACATTGTCTCATCGTAGTGGGAGGGTTGTGAGACAACCTAAGAGATTCATGTTTTTGGGAGAGTCTTCAGATTTGATCTCGGGTAAACATGAACCCGATCCCCGGACATATGATGAAGTACTCCAAGATAAAGATGTAGTATCTTGGCAAAAGGCGATGAATTCAGAAATAGAATCTATGTATTCTAATAAGGTCTGGGAGCTTGTAGAACCACCAAATGGTGTAAAAACCGTTGGGTGCAAGTGGGTCTACAAAAGGAAAAGAGGGATAGACGAGAAGGTAGAAACCTTCAAAGCAAAGCTTGTTGCGAAAGGGTACACTCAGAAAGAGGGAATCGATTATGAGGAAACTTTTTCATGGGTAGTCATGCTTAAGTCTATCCGGATACTCTTATCTATTTCCGCTCATATGGATTATGAGGTTTGGCAAATGGATGTCAAGACAGCTTTCCTTAACGGAAGTCTTGAAGAAAACATCCATATGAAGCAACCAGAGGAGTTCATTGAAAAAGGCAAAGAGCATCTAGTGTGCAAGCTCAATCGGTCCATTTATGGACCGAAGCAAGTTTCAAGATCTTGGAACATCCGGTTTAATGAAGTAATCCAGCCATATGGATTTATTCAGTGTCCGGATGAGTCTTGTGTATACAAGAAGTGTAATGGAAACATGGTGGTATTTTTTGTACTATATGTAGATGACATTTTGTTAATTGACAACAATGTCAAATTGTTATCGGACGTAAGGGTATGGTTGTCTAAACAATTCGATATGAATGACTTAGGAGAATGTGCACACATTCTTGGGATCAAAGTTATAAGGGATCGCAACAAAAGGATGTTGTGCCTATCTCAAGCTTCATATATAGATATAATCCTTGCTCGTTTTAGCATGCAAAACTCCAAGAAAGGTTTCTTACCTTTTCGGCATGGAGTAGCTTTATCTAAAGAGATGTCTTCGAAGACATCAAAGGAGATAGAGGACATGAAGGCAGTTCCTTATGCTTCGGCTGCGAGAAGCCTAATGTATGCAATGTTGTGTACGAGATCAGATATCTGTTTTGTCGTAGGCATGGTTAGCAGATATCAAAGTAACCCTAGACAAGGACATTGGACTGCTGTAAAGCATATATTGAAGTACCTGAGAATGACTAGAGATTATATGCTAGTTTACCAAGCAGATAATATGCTCCCTATGGGTTACACGAATTCAAACGTCCAATCAGATAGGGACAATAGTAAGTCTACATCAGGCTATGTGTTTACTTTAGGAGGTGGAGTCATTGCATGGAGGAGTGTTAAGCAGAAATACGTTTCAGACTCAACCATGGAAGCTGAGTATGTGGCAACCTCTGAGGCAACCAAAGAAGCTATATGGCGTAGGAACTTTCTAATGGACTTAAATGTGATTCCTGGTTTGCCCAAAATCATCACAATTTATTGTGATAATAGCGATGCAGTTGTAAACTCGAAGGAACCACCAGCCCATAAGGCGAGTAAACATATAGAGGGCAAGTACCACCTGATACGAGACATTGTCAAGCGAGGAGAAGTTGTTGTCACTAAGATTGCATCAGCAGATCCTTTCACTAAGGACCTTCCGGCGAAAGCTTTTGATCGGCATGTAGAGGGGATGGGAATCAAATGTATGGCAGCAGATATGACAGCTTAGTCTTTTAGTATAAGTGGGAGATTGTTAGAGTGTATACTAAAAGCCTAGTTTATGTAAACATTTATTTTGAAATAAAGAATCACATTGGTCAAAAATGTCTACATTTATATGCTAAGTGTAGTTGTTCAATTAATTTATATTGTAGATAACATGGTGTACGATGTCACATACAGAAGATCATGCTATCGGTTCTTTATAAATTATAAAAAGGAGCTCACGACTAAGATGGATTGGAGCAAACCATTGGAATAGTTGTAGTGTAATTTGTTATTAGTTTATCTTAACTATAAAATTACACTAGTACATTTTGAATGTACTGAGCAGGACCATTTAAGGTAAGTTCTTTTTGTACTGACTTAATAAAAGAACAAGACCTTAGTTATTATGGAAGTGTGTGCTCTTAATCCTAATATAATAATAAGCACATATATTTAGTGCTCATTTCTTTAACTTATCAAAGGGTGAGATTTAGCTCGATAAATCAAAAGGCCCGATAAGTTGGGAAATGATATTCCTTATAGTGTGTGTTGTTGATTATAGAAGGAACTGTGTCCTAGTAATCTAGGTTGATAATGTCCTCAAGAGGAACTCATGAGGATTGTCATGTTAAACCCTGCAGGTGGACTTAGTTCAACATGACAATAAGGTTGAGTGGTACTACTCTTGGACTAAGATATTAATTAAAGAGAGTTGTCAGTAACTCATTTAATTAATGGACATTTGACATCTTAAACATAGAGAGACTAACACATTCATTATATGAAGGAACCCAAAATGTAATTTGGGATTGGTGCGGTAGTTCAATAATAATTCTTTAGTGATATGAATTATTATTGATGAAATTAAGTTGGGTGTTCGGGGTGAATACGAGAAGCTTAATTTTATCGGAAGACCAAAACCAATTCCTCCTCTCGGTCCCTATCGTAGCCTCTTGTATATAGAGAATATACCCACCGCATATCCACCTTTCTACCCACCTTGAGGTGGCCAGCCAAGCTAGCTTGGAGCCCAATCTAGGGTCGGCCAAAGCTAAGGGTGGAGTCAATTAAGGTGGTCGACCAAAGCTTGGATCCCAAGCTTAGGTGGTCGACCACTAGAAAAATAAAAGGGATTTTATTTAAAATCTTTTCTTATGCGGATATCATGGTTTTAAAGGAGAGTTTAAAATTTAAATATTTCCTTCTACAAAAGATTAAGTGAAAGATTTGATATCTTTCCTTATTTGAAGTTAAAAGGAAGATTTTAATTTTTGATAAAACTTTCCTTCTTTGTAACCATGTTCATGATTTAAAAGAGAGTTTTAAAATTATATATATTTTTTTTATAAGTTTCTACAAAAGATTAAGATAAGATTTGATATCTTTCCTTATTTGTAGATTGAAAAGAAGATTTTAATTTTAAAGAAAACTTTCCTTTTTGGTAATCATCCACATGTTTTAATAGAGAGATTTTAATTTATAAAATTTCCTTTTATAACCAACCATGAAGGGAAAAATTATTAGAGAAATTTTTATTAAAAATTTCGAAAGCAAATTAGAAAGTTCTAATTCTTGTGTTATTAAAACTTTTCTTGCTTTGTGCTATGAGGTGGCCGACCATGATGTTTTGAGAAAAGGAGAAGTTTGGAGAGGAAGGATTGCCGGAGAAGAAAGGCAAGGAAGAGGAAATGCAAAGTACGGAGAGCGCACGTTGCTTAGAGTTTTATAAAATGAAATTTAATTATCATCGTTGGATTAAAACGACCTATGTTGGAAAGGTCGTTGATATACAGGAAAATACGTGCGGTTAAGATGCACGAAGAGGCATCCGTCATAAGCCATTTCGGAAAATAAAAAGGAAGTCACGTGGCTTCAGCTCATAAGCAGACATTTATGATGGAAGTGGCAACTATATTATTCCTCTGACCATGAACCTCTATGCGCATCCTCGTTAATCTCCGCTGGGAAAAGCTAGTTGCGGGCGAATAGTTTTTGAAAAGTTTGCCAAGTTTTCAAGGTACAAAAGGAAGGAAGCCCGAAAAGATGGAGCAGGAAAAATTAAGACTTGAGTCTAATCAGTCGGTTATACCTCCTTCAACTAGACTTGAAGGGGAGGCTAGTGATACAGGTTATAACGGATGGACCCGGGAGGTGATGTGACGGTCAAAGTTAAGATGACGTGGTAGTCCTACTCCGAAAGGAGTAATATCCTCTCATTTGGCTTGGATCAGTTCCCAGTGTTAAAATCCTTGGGTTAACCAGACCGAGTTTTAATCCGACCAGGGGAAGATGGTCAGTCGTTAAGCCGAGCAAACTAAGGTGTATAATGTCTCAAGGGCAGTTAGATCTTGGGGAGGTCTTGCATAGCGGCTAGAATGACTGACTCGTTCAACAACATATCAATCATAAACGACAGTGTGTATGTGCATGCATTTGGTCTTAAAGTCAGGGCAAGCATGTATGCTATGATCTTATGAATATTCGACCGAACGGATAAAGCCCGACCGGGATAAAGGCACTCAGCATCATCAGTTCTCATAGTGTAATCGGCCGGATAAAGCTCGGCAGGGATAAAATGTGCTTAGCCTCATCAGTACTTATATGTGTAATCGGTCGGATAAAGCCCGACTGAGATAAAGGCTCTCTCAGCCTCATCAGTTCCCATATGTATAACAGGTTGGATAAAGCTCGGCTGGGATAAAAGTGCTCAACCTCGTCAGTTCTTATATGTGTAATCAGTCAGCTAAAGTCCGGCCGAGATAAAGGTGCTCAGCCTCATCAGTTCCCATATGTGTAACTGGCAGGATAAGGCTGGCCAGGATAAAGGCGCTCAGCCTCATCAATTCTTATATGTGTAATCGGTCGGAAAAAGTCTGGCCGAGATAAAGGCTCTCAAGCTCATCAATTCTCATATGTGTAACAGGTCGGATAACGCCTGACCGAGATAAAGGTCTTTAGCCTTATCAGTTCCCATGTGTATAACCGGTCGAATAACGCCTGGCCGAAATAAAGACGTTTAGCCTCATTAGTTCCCATGTGTATGACCGGTCAAATAATGCCCGTCGAAATAAAGGCGCTTAGCTTCATCAGTTCCTATATGTGTGATCGGTCAGATAAAGATTGGTCGAGTTAAAGGTACTCAACTTCATCAATTCCCATGTATGCGACCAGTTGTCTGGACTTAAAGTCCTCATATGCATAAAACTTTCCAGGGCAATACAGAATGTAATTGAATAGTTCAATAAAAGAGATCGGCTTAAGAACCAGTCGAGATATATTCAATACAAAGTACATCAGCTAAACAAGCAGGTCAGCTTAAGGACTGGCTGAAATATACTCAACAAACAAGCAGCGGACAATATTTTAACAGTCTGTCAAAGTTGTCGGGGAATATTCCTAGTACTTCTTACAAAGGTTAATTATGACAGCATACTTCCTCGGCAAGTTCATCAAGGGTTTAAGTCATAAACGATAAAAGAGGTATATCTGAGGATAGAAAAAAGATTCCTCAGACTGTTACTGCATATCATCCAGATTATACTTTTTCCATCACTTAACAAACTCCAACGCACGATGTCATCTCATGATCACAGAAGTTATGAGAGGTTGTATAAAAAGGAGGATCCTCTCCGTTGTCAAGATATGCATCATTTGCATCTAAAACCTACTCTCACATATCCATTACCATTCTTCATCTCACTCACCAGAGATCGTACTAACTTGAACATTGGAAGACCTTGCCAGAGATCCTTTCCTTCGTCTTTAGTCACTAACACTTTGTTAGATAATCTAAGTGTGCATAGGATTTGAAGGAAATCATCTTCACAAAGTTAGGAGGTCTTCTCTTCGTAAATGATCAAGTCATCATTACCAGCGCACTATCTCCCCATCTCGCAAACAGGATCAAAGGGCATATAATTTTAACTCATTGTACGTCCGCTCAACTCATACAGAGCTTGCTCGTGTTCTAGTCCTGATGTTGTCTCCCAAACCAAAGACGATCAACCTTAATTACCTTTTGCATCTGTGTGCAAAAGGGTGAGATCTGCAACTCTTTATTTCTCCCTAGCTTCTTGTCAAGTCTTGATTAGTTTGAATGGGTCATGGCGTCTACGTCTTGCATGGGTGAGATCTAGAGAGCGATCGATCTGGTTTACAAATTTTCAAATTTTGAAGTGTTCAAAGTCCAAACTTAGAACAAAGACTTGCTACAACAGAACGTTCTGCCGAGCAATTTCCACCAGATTAATTTACATGATGTGTGACGTTGAACCAGACGTCGCCCTCGTAATTGATTGCATATATGCCTTGAGGGAGGGTTATTTATTTAGTAGTCGATCCAGTTTGTATTTTCCTGTTGATTTAGAAAGCTGAAGAAAAAAAGAGAAGGAGGAAAAGAAAAAGAAAAAGAAAAAGAAGACCAATTCCATTTGCTCATAAATGAATTTCATTTACGACTGCAACTAACACCGGTGTTGCGTAAGCGTTGGATGTGGGTGGAAGAATGAATACCTTTCAACACAAAATTTTGAGACCTTTAATTATTATTTTAAACAAAGAAGGTGACTCTTATTTTTTTTAATTAAAGTTAAAATTAATATTAATATTAATATTAATATTATACATAAAAATATTTTTATATGTATAAAAAAATTCTATTTTAACTTAGTTAAATATACATAAATTTAATCAAAATCGCTTAAATTTAATCAACTCATTTCAATATGGTCAAAATCATTATAAAAATTTGTTAAACTCACTTCAATAATTTTACAATGATTTTGACCGTATTAAAATGATTTTAATTAAATTTAAATAATTTTGATCAAGTTAATAATTTTTTATAAGTATAAAAGTATTTTTATATAATTAATATTTTTATTAAGTTGAGTGAAAAAGAAAAATGATTTACTCTAATATTACAGTAGCTACAGTGTAATTGGTATATCCCGAAACAAGGATATATTTTTGGGACTTAATCTTGGGAAAATTTTATATATTACATTTTAATATGTATTTCATTTTCCATTCCTTAAAATCATCATATCACTTGGGATATTGAAATAATAATAAACGGCTGCCATTTTTAACTATTACGGGTTATCACACATACCTGTTATATATTAATATAATACACGACTCTTTCTTATAAAAATTATTTAATTTTTTATATTAAATATTAAATTGATAAAAATAAATATTATATTTGATCTTAGCCAAATATACTTTCTAATATACGGATCCAAGATATTTATGGAAGATTCTACAATGATATTACCAATGCTAATATGTAAATTAAAGAAAATCTTGATAATATGTATTTTTTATATAAATAAAAATATTAATATAATTTTATTTTCAACTTCGTCAAAATTAATTAGTAAAATATCCGACTCTTAATAAAATACTAAAATTAATAAAAATAATATAATATTTTTTCTACGAAAAACATGGATTAAGATTATCAAATTCCTTATTGCTTTAGCAAATACCATTATTTCAAATTCCATATTGTCATTTATTCATTTTTTTTTCAATCTCCTCCTCCGTCTTTCTGATTCAGAGTTCTCTTCATTTTTCTCACCTTCTTAAAAAATACTTATTTAGCAAAAAAAATTAAAGGTCTTTTAATAATCTAGATGTCTAAATTTTGACATGGCGTCTTTTTTTCCGTCGTTAAGTCATAGCTCCAGCCGTTTGAATCCATTAATGTTGGAGGTATTGGTTTTGTCAATCAAAAATTTTCATCCATCATTAAAGTAAATCTAGAAAGTATAAATGCATCATAATAAAAGGTCCAATATTACGAGTGATTCGAGCACAATGGATGTATGATATACTCTATAAGATATTATATATAACTCTTGTTACCCTATAAATTTTGACATGATAATTTTTTTTGTTAATACATGTCTCCAATTGTTCAAACTGATTATAAATTTTAATGGTCATCGATATGATTCCACATAAATCTTTTGCCGGCCATTAAAATAAATCCACAAAACATAAATGGGTCATAGCGAATAGGCCTGGACCTTTTATATAGCATGTATGGTCAATGCCTCACACCCATAAATTTGAGGGGCAACAAAAATTTTTTAAAAAAAATAACTAATATAGGCTATATGGCTATGCTTATGCACATCATGAATATAATTTAATGGCTCATGAGCGAGATTGAAGCTCATTATCCATTTATTTATACATAAATTAAATCATTTTAATCTCACTTTTAAACATCATTCAATAAAATTAGGAATACTCCAAAGAGGCGAGCACTTCTCTTTCAACTTCAAGCATATTTCATATTTAGAGTTTGTTTTTTCAATCTCCCATATTTTAAAATCAGGTATTTCTTCTTTATTTTTATTATTTACATAAAATATTTAGACATCATCAATGACAATATTAGATTGTTTGTTGTTAATTTGTTATAGTTATACTTCAGTCATTAATTAGAAAAAAAATTGTTTCAAATGTAAAAAAAATAAAAAATAAACAAAGGATCTCAGCTGAAACAAATTGACAGCTTGCAAAAATAGTAGAGATGAATACAGTTGACTCTTTTGAATAATAACCATTGTGATTGAATTTGTTTGAAAGTTTATATTCTAATTCGATTGAAGTGGGTATACAAGGCTAGTCCTAGACTTCGAAGGGTCCGGTGCAAAAAAAAATAGGCCCTTTAAATTCAGATAAAAAATAATAAAATTGATACTGTATAAATAATTCATTAACAGAACATATAAACTAAAATCCATAATAATGAATAATCAGTATTAGAAAATGAAAAAGAACTATTACAATTAACTATGAAAAATTGATCTTCTTGCATTTTTATCTGCAAAGTCATCAATCAATCTTTTATAATTGAGTTTTTCTAAAAACTCACTCTCAATCGAAATCATAGCTAATGCATTTAATCTTGTTTGAGTCATGGTTGATCTCAAACAAGATTTCAACAACTTCAATTTAGAAAAGCTTCTTTCTACAGATGCGACAGTCACCAGAATAGTTAATAATATCCTCTATGCAATGAATGAACTCGGAAAACAATTCATTCTTTGTAAAAAAATTAGTATTTCACTTGGTATTGTTGTTTCCTTTGGTAGAATATATTGTATGATTTTCGGTTCTTGATATAAGTCATTTCCATCCAAATCTGAAACATCTTGTCCTGTACCCTTTTTTCTTTGTAATTTCCTTTCAAGATTCTTGCAACGAGATTTCAAGTCCTCATCAATCAATGAACTCAACTTTTCAGCTATGAAAAGAAATCCAAAAAGATCTTCATATTCCTCATATTGCTCAAATCTTTTCTTCAATGACCCAATTGTTTGATCTACTATGTACAAGAAATAATGAACTCTAAAAGCTTCCTCGACAGATTCTTGAGGTATTTTGGAAGACTCACATGTAACCTCGTCAAAATGTCTTTTTATATATATTTATCTTTTTTCAGGAAAAACAGGATCAATCTCCATTGTTGAAGCAAGTTCTTTTATTGTATTAATAGCTTGTCCAAATTCAGATTCTCTATACTCTTCAAAGGAAGCAATTAGCCCCTTAAGCTTAGTCATAGCAACGTCAATAAGCATGTTTTCAGATAGTAAGTCTTTGCTAACAATGTTAACATTACTCAATATGTCATACCAAATAATCATACCTACTAAAAACTCAAAATTTTCAAGTTCAAATGTTGCTAAAGACTTAGCTTCACTTCTTATTTTAGAGTCGGTGTCTTTTTCTTTTGCAACTTGAAGTAAAGCTTTTCTAATTTGTTAAGCTTGAAGTACCAGTGCTTTCACACTTTCAGTACGACTTTCCCATCGAGTGATTGGCAATTTCTTGAGAGTTAAACCTTTTACCGTTACATGATCTATCAAAATCTTCCACCTTTTTGTAGAATGAGAAAATATTGTATAAATTTGTTGTACTACTCGAAAAAAGGCTTTCACTTTTCCACAAGAATTTGCAATGTCACAAAGTGTAAATTCAAACAATAACAGCCACATGGAGTGTATAATGCTCTAGGATTTATATCCAAAAGTTTTTTGTATGCCTTGGTGGCTCCCTTTTATATTTGCTCCATTATCATATCCTTGCCCTTTCACATTATCAATATCAAGATCAAAACTTTTCAACACATTTTACAGTTCTTCAAACAACCCTTGTCCTGTTGTATCATCCACTTTTAAAAATCCCAAAAAGTATTCTTCTACTTTCATTGGGCTTATAGAAACATCAACACATCTTATAACCAAAGTCATTTGCTCTTGGTTACTAACATCAAGAGTGCAATCAAGTATTACAGAAAAGAACTTAGATTTTATAATGTTTTCAAGAATAGAACTCTTGATTTGAGAAGTTAACAAATATATCAATTCATTCTGAATTTTATGGCTAAGATAATGATGATGTGTATTTCTTTCAATATGCTTCTTCATCACTGAGTCCCACTCAACAATCATCTCAACAGCAACCATAAAATTTCCATTGTTATCATCATAAAGCTTCTCATTACTACCACAAAATGCTATATTTTGTTTAGCTAAAAATCTCACAAGTGAAATTAATCGATGTAATACCTTCCTCCAATGCTCTTTTTCCTTCTTAATTTGATCTTGAATAGCATGATCAATTATTGTACCCTTCAATAACCTGATACACAACTCAGACCAACTAACATAATAATTTATATGCTCAATACTTGTCTCATGTTCTTTAATTCTGCTACTAAGATGCCCTCAATCACAGTATCCCTCATTTGTTAGTTGACTTGGTTAAGGACCCCTTTTAAACAACTTGCAACAAAAACAAAATGCTTTATCAAGTGCTTTTGAATAAACCAACCAATCTCTATGGTGTTTTTGACCATTTGGCAAAATTTGAGTATAGAAATCTGAAGAGAATCGTCTATTTGATCTATCTTTGGGACCTTTTCTGTTAATACATCTCTTATAGGCCCCTTTTCCACTAATTGATCCTTCCACTTGGGATCTAAATTCTCCCAATTTTTAGGATAAAAAATGTCAAGTGGAATCGATGAACTTGGGACACTTGGTTCTTCATTCACGACATTAATAACATCATCATCACTTTCAGAATAATTATTTTCAAAGTCTAAGTCAACACCATTTTCATTGCCTTCAATCCCATTCACATCTCCCTCTATATCATTTTCAATGGCTAAGCCTTCATGTAATTCATTACAATTGTTTTCTTGTTCTTCTTCATTAACCAAATCTTCAAGTGATGAGTTTTTCGATTCTTTGACAACAAATCGGTCGATCACCCCTCTTTGAGATTCAATAAATTCTTCAACTTTTTTTCTTTTTTTTTCGCTTATCATGGCCTGATAGATACTTCCTAGTATCAAACATTCTAATTTTCTACAAAAAAAATAAAATAAATGATTAACCACTTATTATAGATATTATACAAACACTTATTATAAAATGCTCATTTTGCTTTAATGACGTTGAACTAGAATTAAAAATCATACATTAAATTTTTAAACTTGTATTATTTGATTTATTGTTATTTCAACTAAACCATTTATCTTATTTGTTCATTTACAATTCTCATGAGGGGTTGAGTTCTCTTTTAGAGAACTATCCTAAGTTCTCATGAGGATTTGGGTTATTCAAACGTGCATAATATAATAATATAGTTAAGTTTTCTAATAAAGCATGGAGATGAGTGGTTACATAAAGGATAATAAAATGTTATTAACTCAATTTCTTATGAAAATATACAACATCTAGAAAATAAAATGATTATTGTACAATTACATCTAACTGTAGTGAATGCCAATGAATGCATAATGACAAACATACAGGAAATGTCATTGAACTACCATTTCAAAGGAGAGCAACAATCTGGTTCATCAACCTTGGAAGTTTTTGGATTTAATGGTAAGTTATCCTTTTTGTTGTAACCTTAAAACTTTTACCACGAGGTCTGCACATCTACAAGGTGTCAAACAGTGAGATTTCATAAAGGCTTGCTAGTTGCTATGAATGAATTTTCTCAAGGGCGGTAAAGTATATGGTCAAAATGAATTCCACCAAAAAATTAGATTACTAAGTACTAACCGTATTGTATTACTGTGTTTGTGTAATATATTTTGCAATACCTAAATTACATATTCATAATTCATGGATATTATGTCCTATTGTCCTAGTTTGTTTTCCATGTAATGGCGCAATGCCTAGTTGTCAAATATTTATTCACTAGATGATGTAATCATGTAAACAAAAGACAACAAACTAAATTACATATTTCATATGAATCACATCAGACATGTTGCAGTCTTGCAGAACAAGTCTTTTGATCACATTAGTCTTACATTAATAGATTATTAATTTGATATCCCAAAATGACAGATTTAAGAGAAAAAAAAACTTTAATTCGATGATGAAACTAGCTATCAATGGAAATTGGAAAGGATAAGCCAATCAAACATATTTAAGCAAAACAATTAATCATAGATGTCTAAGTAGAAATGGAAACATGATACGTCAATCCGATGCTGCGATAACGGACACAAAGACCAGAGTTGACTGTGAAATTGTGAATATGTGATGATGGCACTCGAGAGTCGAGATCACTAGGATTCGCGACTTCGCGCGACCGGCACGTTGTCTACCCTTTATAAAGCCTATTGAGCCTTGGCGTTGGCGTCGGCATGAGTGAAAGATTCAAAAAGCAAAACTGCAAAAGGCAAAAGGTAACGTCGACGATTAGGGTTTTAGGGAAATAGAAGCATGGAGGAATAAATGTCCGTGCTTGTTTTGGTATTTTTATTAAAAAAAAATCCATAATATATTATAATTTAGAATTAGATCATTTTTAATCAAACTTTTTTTCATAGATATTGTTAATACTATGAAAAATATTAAAATTTATTTTAAAATTTAAAAAATGGGGCCCACCAAGGAGATGGAGCCTTGTGTGTTGGCCCCAACTTCACCACCTCAAGGTCGGCACTGTGGGTGTGCTTGCAGTAATGAGGTGGTAATTTCTCATTTTACACACAATGACATCTGTACAAAATCTTCAAATTATTTGTTTAAGCCCATTGTAGTTTTTAAGATTAGATAAAAATATGATTATGATTTATCATGATGGTATTTAAATGGATTATAATTTGGTGAATCTTTTCTGCATTTAGATGTTGGAACTATGTTAATTTATGAACTGTCGGTGCATATTAACATTTATACTTTTAGCAAGCATGCCTCCTATAAGAAAATAATTGTTTGGAGCAAGAAAAAGGAAGAAAAATAAAATGAAAAAGTTTTAATCCAAAGCCAAGCAAGAAGTCTTAATAAGTATTTCACTAGCAAAGAGTAGAGCAAACAGAAGTAATAAAATAAGTGAATCAGTATGACACTGATAATAAGTTGAATGATTAAGAACATAATGAATTGAATGAACTTCACAATAAAGGCCTAAAACAATCTGAAATAATAAAGGTGAAGTCAATATGCATGAAAATATAAATCAAGAGATCATGTTTCGTTTAACTGTTGATGATCTAGGAAATTGGGACAAAATTTAAAATATTAGGGACTTTCTAGTTGAAAGAGGTCCTAGAAAAGATGATGGCATTTTGTCTCCTCTTGATAACCCCAGAAGACAATTCAATACATCACATTACAAGAGGTAATTGCCAAATGGTGAGGAAAGTGACAGAAAATGGTTTGTGTATTCTATTTCTATGAACAAGATCTTCTGTTTCTATTGCAAGTTATTCAAGACTCAAAGAACCATAATGAAACTTGGTTATCTGGCTGACAAAGGATACAAGGATTGGAATAATATCAGTCAATGTCTCAATCTTAATGAAACTAGTAAAGATCATATTGATTGCATGACTAGTTTGATTGAATTAGAAAGAAGACTTTGAAAGAAAAAAAAAAGACAATTGATAAAAATATGCAAATAGCAATTAACAATGGGAAAGAACATTGGAAATAGGTATTGAAGAGAATAATTACAGTTGTGCAAAGAATTGCAAAAAAATAACTTGGCACTTTAGGGAGATAATGAGAAGTTTTATATTGAGAATAATGGAATCTTTTTACAGTTAATTGAAATGATTATTGAATTTGATACAATAATGGAGTACCTTCAACATGTTCAAGAAAGACAGATTCATTATACTTATCTTGGGCCCAAAATCCAAAATGAATTGATACAGATGTTGGTGACTGAAGTAAAAAGTTCAATTGTTGCAAAAATTAAACATGTAAAGTATTTCACTGTCATACTTGATTGCACTCTAGATGCAAGTCACGAGGAACAGATGTCCCTAGTAATTAGATGTGTGGATGATTTAGAAAATGCAATAGTGGTTGAGGAATTTTGGATTGGATTTTTGAAAGTTAATGAAACTTCAAGGATTGGACTTTTTAAAGAGCTGAAAAATATTTTGAGCAATCTCGGACTTGACATTGATAATATAAGAGGTCAAGGATATGAAAATGGATCTAATATGAAAAGAAAGCACAAGAGTGTACAAAATAGATTACTTAAAATTAATCCTAGAGCTTTCTACACTCCATGTGGATGCCACGGTCTTAATTTCACATTATGTGATATGGTGAAATGTTGTCCTAAAGTAATGTTCTTTTTCGTTGTTATACAATACATATATTCAATATTCTCTTCTTCTACCAAGCGGTGGAATATCTTTAAAGATCATGTACAAGGTCTTACGGTCAAACCATTATCACAAACATGATAGGGAAATGATGTTGATAACGTGAAGCCCATAAAAGATCAAACTTCAAACATACGAGATGCTTTAATTGATTTGGCAAACATTTCTCATGACTCAAAAATAAAGAGGGAAGTTGATATTTTTGGAATTATTTGAACTTGAGAATTTTGAGTTCATGTTTAGAATGGTAATTTGGTACAAGTTGTTATATGAGATTAACATTGTTAGTAAGTTTCCCCAAGAAGAAAACATGGATATTGATGTTTCCATTAGACAGTTAAAAGGACTTATTTCATCTCTCCAAGAGTTTAGAGAATTTGAATTTGACCAAGCACTGATTAAAGTTGAACATACTGCAAGTGAAATGGAAATTGAACCTAATTTTCAAGAAAAATGCATTATTCAAACCAACAACAACAACAATCAAGTCTTATCCCACCCACTAGGTGGGGTTGGCTATATGGATTCTTTTATGTCATTGAGCTCTATCTCATATTATATCATCATATATTTAAATAAATTTATCTTATTTTATTATTGCTAACCAAGTCTTTTTTATCTTCCTCTTCCTCGTTTGTATGCGTATTTGTCATAGTTTCACATCGCCTAACTAGAGCATTGATTGATCATCTAAGTACATGTTCATATTATCTTAAACGTGGCTCTCAAAGTTTTCCCTCAATAGATGCAACTCTGACTTTTGCTCTAATGCTCTCATTTCTTATTCTGTCCATCTTCGTATGTCTACACACCACCTTAACATCTTCATCTCTACAACTCACATTTTTTGCTCATGTGCTCGAGTCATAACCCAACATTTAGCTCCATATAATATAGCAAGTCTAACTATAATTTTGTAGAACTTTTCTTTAGGTTTTAAAGGTACTTTAAGGTTACATAAAACAACCGACGTTCTCCTCCATTTTAACCATCTTACTTGTATTCTATGTAAGTCATCTCTCTCGATCCCTCCATTGTTTTGCAAAAATAATCATAAATATTTAAACCTTTTAGTTTAGAACAAGTCATCATCCCCTATCTTATCAATTATTTTATTATGTCTAATATTACCAAACTTAAATTCCATATATTCTGTCTTGTTAGGATGTATACTAAAAGCCTAACTTTTGGTATAAACATTTATCTAGAAAAAAGAATCACATTGGTCAAATGACTACATTTATGATAAATGTAGTTATTCAATTAATTTATATTGTAGATAATATGGTGTGTGGTGTCACACACAGAGGATCATGTTATCAGTACCTTATAAATTATAAACAGTAGCTCACGACCATGATGGAAAGGAACAAACCATTGGAAGGTCGTAGTGTAATTAGGTGTTAGTTTATCTTAACTATATAATTACACTGGTACACTAAGAGTGTATTGAGTAGGACCATTAGAGGTCGTTTCTTTTATACTGACTTTATAAAGGAACAAAGACCTCAGTTATTATTGAAGTGTGTGCTCTTAATCCTAATATAATAACAAGCACATATATTTGATATTTATATCTTTAATTTATCAATGGGTGAGATTTAGTTCGATGAATCAATTAGCCCGATAAGTTGGGAAATGATATCACTTATAGTGTGTGTTGTTGATTATAGAAGGAAACTGTGTCCTAGTAATCTAGGTTGAGAATGTCCCCAAGAGGAGCTCATAAGGATTGTCATGTTAAACCCTGCAGGTGGACTTAGTCCGACATGACGATGAAGTTGAGTGGTACTACTCTTGGAGCTAGATATTAATTAAGTGAGTTGTCAGTAACTTACTAAATTAGTGGACATTTGTTATCTTAAACACAGGGAGACCAACACACTCATAATAAGAAGGAGCCCAAAATGTAATTTGGGATTGGTGCGGTAGTTCAATAATAGTTCTTTAGTGGAATGAATTATTATTGATAAAATTAAGTTGTGTGTTCGGGGCGAACACGGGATGCTTAATTTTATCGGGAGACCAAAACCATTTCCTCCTCTCGGTCCCTATCGTAGCCTCTTAATTATAGAGTACTACACCCACCTACACCCACCTTCTTACCCATCCCATAAGGGGCCGGCCAAGCTAGCTTGGAGACCAAGCTAGGGCCGGCCAAAGTTTGGTTCATGGGTGCTTCAAGGTGGCCGGCCCTAGCTTGGGTTCAAGCTTGGTGTGGCCGGCCCAAATTAAAATAAAAAGGATTTTTATTTTTTAAAATTTTTCTTATGTGGATAACATGTTTTAAAATAGAGTTTAAAATTTTAAATCTTTCCTTTTATAAGATTCTACAAAATATTAAGAGAAGAGCTAAATCTCTTTCCTTATTTGTAGATTAAAAGGTTGATTTTAATTTTGGTAAAAACTTTCCTTTTTAACCATGTTCATGATTTAAAAGAAAGTTTAAAAAAATTAATAATTCTCTTTTATTAGTTTCTACAAAAGATTAAGAAAAGATTTGATATCTTTCCTTATTTGTAGATTAAAAGAGATTTTAATTTTTAGAGATAATTTTCTTTTTATCCACATGTTTAAAAGAAAGATTTTAATTTATTAAATTTCCTTTTTATAAACCAATCATGAAGGGATTAAATTATTGGAGAAATTTTTATAAATCTCCGGAAACAAATTAGGAATGTTTTAATTCTTGATTGAATTAAATTTCCTTTGATTGGAGGTTTGTTGTGTGGCCGGCCATGTTGATTAAGAAGAGGAATTTGATTTTAATTAATTAAAATTTTCTTTTGCATGGCAAAGGAATTAAGGAAGTTTTTATTAAAGTTTCCTTATTTGCCAAAACCAAGGATTATAAAAGAGGAGGTAGAGGAGCCTTCAAGACATGAACTTCTATTCTTTTTCTTTCCTCTCCTCTTTGGTTTTGGTGGCCGGCCCTATTTCTCTCCTCTCCTCTTGTTGGCCGAAACTCATCTCTTGGTGGAGCTGTTGTTTGTGGTCGGATCAAGGAAGGAGAAGAAGGAGAGAAAGCAAGCCTCGTCTCTAGCATCCCTTGGAACTTGGTTGGTGGAAAATTCTTCATCCTTTGGAAGTTCTTGTGCTTGGCCGAAACTTGAAGGAAGAAGAAAGAAGGTGCCTAGGTGGTTCTCATCTCGAAAGATCGTTGCCCACACAACGTCCGAGGTTAGAAGAGGAATACGGTAGAAGATCAAGAGGTCTTTCTAAAAGGTATAACTAGTAATTTTTCTTTCCGCATCATACTAGTTATTTTTGGAAATAATACTAAATACAAGAGGCATACGATTCTAGTGTTTCGAATTTGTTTTCGATATAGTGTTCTTTTGTTTTTCTTTTCCTTGTGATTTGATTGTTCTTTTCGGTTGACCTAAAGTTATTTTAGGAAATTAAATATTAGCTTTCCTTAAAAGGTTTTGTCTAGTCGATGGTGGTTGTTCCCATATCCAAGAAGGTCATATGCCTCGCCACGTCAGTACTGGGAACCAATTTTGGAAATTAATATTTAATGGAATTAATAACTTAGGTGATTTGGATCAAACGTGTTAAGTTCCGCAGGAGATCCAAGTCAAAACTTAAAAGAACAAATAGATTAAGTTTTGGATCAAACGTGTTAAGTTCCGCAGGCGATCCAAAATATAATTTAAAAGAACACATGATAGCTTGGAAAAGGTTCAGACCTTTGTACAAAATTTTTGTACAGTGGAACCTCTAGGTTTTTCGAGTAGCAACCAACAACTGGTATCAGAGCTAGGGTTTTGCCTCTGTGTATTTGGTATTAGTTTAATTATGCACATGTCATACATAATTTAGGCAGGTTAATAGTAGGATGTGCTAACTTTGTGGATGCAGGATCCAACTATTATGGCTTATAGTTATTATGTGTGTGATTGGACCCTTGGACATGTCAAGGGCATTTTATTGTGTGTGCATGATTGTATTATAAAATACAGCAGGAGCTGTATTTAGTTTTATTAGGATTTTATTTTTTGATCTAGTTACATGTACATTCCTTTTCTGGAATATAGGATCGATGGATGTAAATTTTATTTTATGATCGATCTAGTTTACATGTACATTCCTCTGAGGAATATAGGATTGAAAAATGTAAAATTCTATTTATGTCGCGGATCGAATCTTGCAAGGCGTGGAACCTTTTGAGGACCAGAAGCGCAGCGGAACTAGGAGCAAGATGGATGCTACAACTAGACCCGGTGGCGGTGGCCAAAGATGGCAGCAGCTAGGGTTGGCGACACACGGAGGACAGCAATAGATAAAAGTCATAATAGTTGAAAATTAGTTTTTCTATTTATTGCTTTTTATGCTGTGTTGTGTGTGCTTGTTAGTATGCATGTTAGGTAAACTAGCATAGGCAAAATTCCTCACTTTAAATAACTAAGTGGGAGAGGGATTTATTTTTAAATAAATTCCACGGTCTTCATTACTGGTTTATAAGTGATGCAACAAGCTTGCGCGTTGGCTCTGAGTGCCTTCCTCCAAATCGGATGAGCTTGTTTGCGGATCACTAGCTTAAACTTCCATTTTGGATGACTATAGGAAGTTAATTAAGAGTGTGTGATCTTTCCCATCGGAAGGGGCACAATCTTATTAATGGACTTAGTGTCAAGTAATGGTATACACTTAGGCACATTTAATAGTATCCTCCCCATCGGAGTCACTGCTATTATTTGTGTGACCGAAGTAAACCAACTATTAATTTGTCAAATAAATAGGTTGATAAGATAATAAAATTAAAACCCCCTCTTACAAATGTTTGATTTTGTATACGTCCACACTATCGTGGCATACAAAATTCACGGTGTTTGAGGTAATTTTATTTGTCATAAAGATTTATTGACAAGATAATTAATGGGTAAACCCCTCCTCTTACAAATGTTTAATTTTGTATACGTCCACACTATCGTGGCATGCAAAATTCACGGTGTTTGAGGTGTTGGTGAATTTAAATAATATTGTTTGAGGAATCAATGTTATTTTAAATTCAAAAGGTTTTGACCAAATATTTGATCAAAGACAGATCAACTATTAATTTTATTCGTCATAAAGTAAAGTTGACGAGATAATAAAATTAATGGATAAAATTTCTTTTTTGATTTTGTATATGACCACACTATCGTGGCATACAAAATTTATAGGGATTTTTAAGAATTGATCTTGACCAAATATTTTTGTGATTCTTAGGATTTAAAATGTTTGTCAATCCCCTAGTTGTTATACTATAGAAAAGACTTAGTAGTCCCAATTGTAATGATTGGAAATAGGACTTGGACATTAAGGTAGACTGTCTTCTTAGAACTAAGAACAATTTAGGTGTATTTAATTCATTAGTTGAAACATGTCTAGTGGTGTTATCTACCAGAACCTGGAGTGTAGATACAGATGCCATTAATCATGTCTGCAATTCATTGCAGGGTTCCAGGAAACCCGACAACTAAATAAAAATAAAAACACCGTCCACATGGGCACTACTGCATGCAGTGGGAGAGGTTTATTCTCTAATAGGAATAAAATTTGGATTATTAGAAATTGTCTTTACATACTAAGTTTAGAAAGAACCTGATTTCAGTTTCTAAACTATTATAGAATAGATATTGTGTCTATTTTGATAACAAAGTTGGTATCAAGAAAAATAGGGAAGTTATCTATTCTGGTATGTTGGTTGACAATTTATAATCCAATAACTCCCACGATGCAACAAATGGAAATTAGTAACACATCTTCTAACTTAAGAGAAAGCAACCTTCAAAAATGAACCAATTATATCTTTGACATCTAAGGCTAGGTTATATTAATTTAAGTAGGATTCATTGGTAGCTGATGAACTTTTGGGTTCATTAGTAGTGGAAATCTTTCCAACCTGTGAGTCTTACTTGGAAGGAAAATAACCAAGGAGCTTTTAAGTCTAAGGGGTATGGAGCCAAAGATATATAGGAATTGGTTCATTATGATTTGTGTGATCCTATGACTATCTAGACAAAAGGTATTTTCAAATATCTCGTCTATTTTATAGACAACTATTTGAGATACGGATACATTTACTTGATGTGCCGCAAGTCTAAGTGCTTTGATTAGTTCAAAGAGTACGAAGTTGATGTGGAGAAACGTCAAAGTAAACGTATCAAGACACTACGGTGAGATCGTAGTGGCAAGTCCCTTTTTGGGAGAATTTAGGAGTCACTTATCAGAAGTAGGGATTCAATCCCAACTAACAACACCTGGTATACCCCATCAGAATGGTGTAGAAAAAGGAAGGTATAAGACTCTTATGGAAATAAGTAGATTAATGATGAGTTATTTAGAAAATTACCAAATTCATTTTAAGGATATACTCTGGAAACGGAAGTGAACATAGTACCTTCCAAAGTCAGAACTCTCTACTCATATAGAATTGCTGAATAGACGTAAGCCTATTTTGAAGCATATTCGGATTCGGGTAGTCCAGCACATATGCTGAAGAGAGACAATAATAAGTTGGACAGGAATTCACTTGTTTGTGAGTTATCCTAGAAAAATGAAAGTAGGTTTATAGTCTTAAAAATCAGAAGATCATTGATAGTATCAATGACCGATTTTTAGAAAAGGACTATGTAATAAACCAAGTGTCCATAAGTAAATTTGTTCTTACGAAAATAATAAAAGACATGTCTAATCTAGTACCAACTGTATAAGATGAGATACCACAAGGAAACTGCAACACGTATCACAAATGATACACAATTGCAGAAAGTGCCTCATCGTAGTGGGAGGGTTGTTAGGCAACCTAAAAAGATTCATGTTTTGGGAGAATTTTTGGGCTCGATCCCAGGAGGACATGAACCTGATCTCCGGACATATGACGAAGCACTCCAAGATAAAGATGCAGCATCTTGGCAAAGAGTAATGAATAATAGAATTAGAATATATGTATTCTAATAAAGTCTGGAAGCTTGTAGAACCACCAAATGGTGTAAAAGTCTTTGGGTGTAAAAAGGTCTATAATAGGAAAAGAGGGATAGACAGGAAGGTAGAAACTTTCAAAGCAAGGCTTGATGAAAAAGGAAACTTTTTCACTGGTAGTCATGCTTAAGTCTATCCGGATTCTTTTATCTATTTGGCAAGTGGATGTCAAGACAGCATTCTTTAATGGAAGTCTTGAAGAAAGTATCCATATAAAGTAACCAGAAGGATTCATTGCAAAGGGCTAAGAGCATCTTGTGTGCAAGCTCAATCAGTCTATGGACTGAGGCAAAGCTTCAAGGTCTTGGAACATTCGGTTTATCAAAGTAATCCAAACCTATGGATTTATTTAGTAACCGGATAAGTCTTGTGTATATAGAAGGTGTGATGGAAATGTGGTGGTATTTCTTGTACTATACGTAGATAACATTTTTGGTAGTTGGAAACAATATCAAAATGTTGTCAGAAGTAAGGGTATGGTTATCCAAACAATTTGATATAAAGGACTTGGGAGAATGTATATATTCTTGAGATCAAAGTAATAAGGGATCGCAAGAAAAGAATATTTTACTTATCTCAAGCTTTATACATCGGAAAAAATCCTTGCTCGTTTTAAGCATGCAAAACTCCAAGAAAGGTTTCTTACCTTTTTAGCATGGAGTAACTTTATCTAAAGATATGTCTCCGTAGACATCAAAGGAGATAAAGGAAATAAAGGCAGTTCTTTATGCTTCGACTGTCGGAAGCCTAATGTATGCTATGCACGAGATCAGAAATCTGTTTTGCCAAGGGCATAGTTAGCAGATATCAAAGTAACCCTGGACAAGGACATTAGACTGCAATAAAGCATATATTAGTACCTTAGAGGCACTAGAGATTATATGCTAGCTTACAAGGCAGTTAATTTGGTCCCTGTAGGTTGCACGGATTTTGACTTCCAATAGGGACAATAATAAGTCAACCTCGGGGTTTTGTGTTTACTTTAGGAGGTAAAGTCATAACTATGGAAGAGTGATAAGCATAAGTGTTTTTCTAGACTCCACCATAGAAGCTTAGTATATGGCAAGCCTCTGAGGTGGCCATAAAAGTTGAATGACTCAATAACCTCAAGATAGACTTAGATATGATTTCTGGTTTGTCCAAAGATTATTACAATTTATTGTAATAATATTGGTGCAGTAGCAAACTCGAAGAAACCATAAGTCTATAAGGCAAGTAAACACAATAGAGCGCAAGTACCACCCAATACGAGAAATCGTATAAACGAGGAAAAGTTGTTGCCGCCTAGATTGCATCAAGTGATGACCTATAGATCCTTTCACTAAGGTCCTTAAGGCAAGAGCTTTTGATGGGCATGTTGAAGGGTTGGGAATCAGATGTATGATATAGCAGCTTAGTCTTTTAGTATAAGTGGGAGATTGTTAGGATGTATACTAAAAGCCTAGCTTTTGGTATAAACATTTATCTAGAAATAAGAATCACATTGGTCAAATGACTACATTTATGATAAATGTAGCTGTTCAATTAATTTATATTGTAGATAATATGGTGTGTGGTGTCACACACAGAGGATCATGTTATCAGTACCTTATAAATTATAAACAGTAGCTCACGACCATGATGGAAAGGAACAAACCATTGGAAGGTCGTAGTGTAATTAGGTGTTAGTTTATCTTAACTATATAATTACACTGGTACACTAAGAGTGTATTGAGTAAGACCATTAGAGGTCGTTTCTTTTATACTGACTTTATAAAGGAACAAAGACCTCAGTTATTATGGAAGTGTGTGCTCTTAATCCTAATATAATAACAAGCACATATATTTGATATTTATATCTTTAATTTATCAATGGGTGAGATTTAGTTCGATGAATCAATAAGCCCGATAAGTTGGGAAATGATATCACTTATAGTGTGTGTTGTTGATTATAGAAGGAAACTGTGTCCTAGTAATCTAGGTTGAGAATGTCCCCAAGAGGAGCTCATAAGGATTGTCATGTTAAACCCTGCAGGTGGACTTAGTCCGACATGACGATGAAGTTGAGTGGTACTACTCTTGGAGCTAGATATTAATTAAGTGAGTTGTCAGTAACTTACTAAATTAGTGGACATTTGTTATCTTAAACACAGGGAGACTAACACACTCATAATAAGAAGGAGCCCAAAATGTAATTTGGGATTGGTGCGGTAGTTCAATAATAGTTCTTTAGTGGAATGAATTATTATTGATAAAATTAAGTTGTGTGTTCGGGGCGAACACGGGATGCTTAATTTTATCGGGAGACCAAAACCAATTCCTCCTCTCGGTCCCTATCGTAGCCTCTTAATTATAGAGTACTATACCCACCTTCTTACCCATCCCATAAGGGGCCGGCCAAGCTAGCTTGGAGACCAAGCTAGGGCCGCCCAAAGTTTGGTTCATGGGTGCTTCAAGGTGGCCGGCCCTAGATTGGGTTCAAGCTTGGTGTGGCCGGCCCAAATTAAAATAAAAAGGATTTTTATTTTTTAAATTTTTTCTTATGTGGATAACATGTTTTAAAATAGAGTTTAAAAATTTAAATCTTTCCTTTTATAAGATTCTACAAAAGATTAAGAGAAGAGCTAAATCTCTTTCCTTATTTGTAGATTAAAAGGTTGATTTTAATTTTGGTAAAAACTTTCCTTTTTAACCATGTTCATGATTTAAAAGAAAGTTTAAAAAAATTAATAATTCTCTTTTATTAGTTTCTACAAAAGATTAAGAAAAGATTTGATATCTTTCCTTATTTGTAGATTAAAAGAGATTTTAATTTTTAGAGATAATTTTCTTTTTATCCACATGTTTAAAAGAAAGATTTTAATTTATTAAATTTCCTTTTTATAAACCAATCATGAAGGGATTAAATTATTGGAGAAATTTTTATAAATTTCCGGAAACAAATTAGGAATGTTTTAATTCTTGATTGAATTAAATTTCCTTTGATTGGAGGTTTGTTGTGTGGCCGGCCATGTTGATTAAGAAGAGGAATTTGATTTTAATTAATTAAAATTTTCTTTTTCATGGCAAAGGAATTAAGGAAGTTTTTATTAAAGTTTCCTTATTTGCCAAAACCAAGGATTATAAAAGAGGAGGTAGAGGAGCCTTCAAGACATGAACTTCTATTCTTTTTCTTTCCTCTCCTCTTTGGTTTTGGTGGCCGGCCCTATTTCTCTCCTCTCCTCTTGTTGGCCGAAACTCATCTCTTGGTGGAGCTTTTGTTTGTGGCCGGATCAAGGAAGGAGAAGAAGGAGAGAAAGCAAGCCTCGTCTCTAGCATCCCTTGGAGCTTGGTTGGTGGAAAATTCTTCATCCTTTGGAAGTTCTTGTGCTTGGCCGAAACTTGAAGGAAGAAGAAAGAAGGTGCCTAGGTGGTTCTTATCTCGGAAGATCGTTGCCCACACAACGTCCGAGGTTAGAAGAGGAATACGGTAGAAGATCAAGAGGTCTTTCTAAAAGGTATAACTAGTAATTTTTCTTTCCGCATCATACTAGTTATTTTTGGAAATAATACTAAATACAAGAGGCATACGATTCTAGTGTTTCGAATTTGTTTTCGATATAGTGTTCTTTTGTTTTTCTTTTCCTTGTGATTTGATTGTTCTTTTCGGTTGACCTAAAGTTATTTTAGGAAATTAAATATTAGCTTTCCTTAAAAGGTTTTGTATAGTCGGTGGTGGTTGTTCCCATATCCAAGAAGGTCATGTGCCTCGCCACGTCAGTACTGGGAACCAATTTTGGAAATTAATATTTAATGGAATTAATAACTTAGGTGATTTGGATCAAACGTGTTAAGTTCCGCAGGAGATCCAAGTCAAAACTTAAAAGAACAAATAGATTAAGTTTTGGATCAAACGTGTTAAGTTCCATAGGCGATCCAAAATTTAATTTAAAAGAACACATGGTAGCTAGGAAAAGGTTCAGACCTTTGTACAGTGGAACTTCTAGGTTTTCCGAGTAGCAACCAACATGTCTTTATTCTACTAAGCCTAAAATCTTTCCCTTCTAGTGTTTCCCGCCAAGATTCTAATTTAGCATTTACTCCTTCACTTGTTTCATCTGTAAACACTATGTACCACGGTACTGTGTCTTAAATGTGTATAGTAAGTTTGTTCATAATTAGTGTAAAAAGATAGGGACTTAGAGCTTATCCTTGATATAATCCTATCCTTATTGGAAATGCTTCAGTTACTCTGCCTGAAGTCTTTACTCTGGTCATTACATCATCGTACATATCCTTAATGAGTTCAATAAATATTACACTAACACCTCTCTTTTCTAGAATTTTTCATATAATTTCTCTTAGACTCTATCATAAACTTTTTATAATTCAATGAATACCAAGGGTAGATCTTGTTTTTACTCCCAATATTTTTTAATTAGTTATCTAAGAAAATGTGTAGCTTCTATTGTCGACCTTTCATGCATGAACCTAAATTAATTTTCGATCACCGTGGTCTCCTTCCTTGATCTTTTTTTCTATTACTTTTTCTCAAAATTTTATGGTATGACTCATTAGTTTAATACCCCTATAATTTGCACAATTTTGTATATATTCCTTGTTCTTATATAAGGAAACTAGAGTACTTACCCTCCATTGATTAGATATTTTTTCCATTTTTAATATCATATTAAATAGTTTTATAAGTCATTCAATACCTTGTTTCCCTAGGCACTTCCATACTTCTATCAGAATATCATCTGGTCCCACAGCTTTTCCATTGTGCATCCCATTTAAAGTTTGTTCTAAGTACTTTTGAAGTTTGAATTCTATGATAAAAATTTAAATTTCTATACTCATTTGACCTACTTAAATTACCTAAGTTAAGTTGGTCACCTAAATTTTCATTAAAAAATTGATGAAAATAGCTCTTCCACCGCCCTTTTATTTCTTTATTGTTTCCTAGTACCCTATTATATTCATCTTTAATATATTTTATTTGGATAAGATCTCTTGCCTTCCTTTCTCTCACTTTAATTATTCTATAAATGTCTTTTTCCCCTTCTTTTTTATCTAATTTTTTATATAATCGTTCAAAAAATTTATTTTTTGCTTCATTCACTACTTTCTTGGCATCTTTCTTGGTTATTGTCTATTTTTTAAGTTTTCCTCGTTCTTACAAATATATAACTCCTTATCAACTATTCGTTTTTCCTTCAATTTCTCTTGTACTTTCTCATTCCACCACCAAGATTCTTTACTTAGTGGTGCATATCCCTTTGACTTACCGAATACACTCTTAGCTATTATTTTCAACTTTGATATCATCTTATCTCATGTTGTATTAGAGTCATCATATATTTCACCTAATACTTATATTCCTACATTCTCCTTAAATATATTTTACTTTCCATCCTTTAACTTTCACCACTTAATTCTAGAAGTCATATATATTTTATTTCTAATGATACTATACTTGAGATGTATATCCAGCATTACTAACCTATGTTGGATAGTTCAACTTTCTCCAAGGATGACCTTGCAATATTTACAAATCTTTCTATCCTTTTTCCTAATCATAAGAAAGTTAATTTGAGATTTATTATTCCTACTTTTGAATATGCATGACTAAGTATTTTTCTCTTTTCTTAAAAAATATATTAGCTAATATAAGGTCATATGTTATTGCAAAATCTAATGTAGTTTTCCATTCTTCATTTCTCGTTCCAAACCCATAGCCCACATATACTCTTTTATATTCTTCAATTTTTACTCCAACATATTTATTTAAATCACCTCCTATTAAAATCATTTTATTTGACAGAATATTTTGTAATACTTCATCTAAGTCATCTCAAAACCTTGATTTGGTAGTTTCATCTAATTCTACTTGCAGTGCATATACGCTAATTATGTTCATAGTTTCTTTCGTCACTATTATCTTAAGGGTTATAATTCTATCCCCTTTTTTAACTACTCCTACAACTTTATCATTTAACGAACTATCTACAACAATATCCACTTCATTTCTTACTTTACTTTTTCCTGTGTTTCATAACTTAAAATCAGAGTTCTCTATCATCTTTGTCTTCTCGCTTATCCATTTTGTCTCTTGTATACACAAAATACTATTTTTTTTCCTAATCATCGTATCTACTAGCTCTATTGATTTACCAGTGAGGATTCCTATACTCCATGTTCCAAATCTTAGAGTACTATTAATTTTCCTATCATATTTGCTCTTATCCAACCTACGATGTGAGAACTCTTGCCTATTTAACACTACACCCAAGTTCCCATGGAGATATAGCAGTTCTTGCCGATATGTTACAGTCAGACCCTACAACGTGAACTCTTACATATTTAGTACTACATCCGAGTTCTAAAAATATAGCGATACTTGCCAAAATGTTACAGTCGGACGATGCAATGCGTTTGTTAGGGGAATAACCTAACATTAGCACAATATTTTAATAGATCCATTTATTGAATATTTGTCATAGTTTTAATGTTAGTCGACAACCTAACGCAATCCTCCTTTATCCTAGCTTGGGACCGGCCATGACTGGTTCATCATGGGCGGGGTTAAAAATGTATCATTCAAAGAAAGAGACAATTTGATGAGATCAACAGTAAAGAGGTAACCTAGTTTCCTAAAGAATCTTTTCGAGTCAATTACTTCCTATTTATAATTGAGCAAGCTCTTTCTTCACTTCAAATTCAGTTTGAACAATTTCAAAAATACGAAGAAATATTTGTGTTTTGATTTAGTTTGGAGAGATTGAAATCTATTGATAATGACAGATTCCTATACTCATGTGTCAATCTTCGAGATTCTTTAACACATAATGGACACTCTGATATTGATGGATCCAATATCCAGAACTAAAATTGTTAAGACACTCATTACCAAGAGAATAAAAAAGAATAATTAATGTGCTGAATTATTTGAAGAAAATGAATGGTTATTATCCAAATACTTATATCACTTATCGAATTTTGCTGACTTACTAATTACAATTGGATCTGTCGAAAAGAGTTTTTTCAAATTAAAATTGATCAAAACTTATATCCGATCAACTATGTCACAAGAAAAACTAAATGACTTGGCTATGTTATTTATTGAGAAAAAAATTTGAGGCGGGCAATATTCAAGTGATTTGGATCATGAATTTTATTTTTTGTTTGGATCATCTTGGTTTTATTAGTATTTACTTATGACATATTATTTTGGATGATTTATTTTATCTATCTTTTATTTCTAGAATTCATGTTATAAATATTGTTACATTTACGTTGCTTGAAAAAAATATATGAATATCAAATTTTGGGGGCACCAATTTTGGTGCTTGCTTAAGGCCCTAAAATCATAATATCATAATATCTCGAGTGATTTAAAGACCATATACATATAATATATATTTTATGAGAGATTTGAACTCTAATTATATTAATGGGACGAAAGTTTATTATATCTCTTTTTGTTTTTTCTCCTGTTTTGTTTTTTCAAATTACAGTATGTAAGTTTGCAAGCGTAGATACATGAGTAATGAAACTCAACTTTAGTTGGCAACCAGTCATGAGCCATGTCATTGGATTCTCATATGCAGAAGTAATTCCTTACTGATTCCTTAACCAGTCAACCGCCCATCCAAATCCATCCATGTCACCTGCTACGTCATCCAAAATGGCGACACTGATCCAACGTCACTTCGCCTTCCTCATCCCCTCTCTCCCTCTCTACAGTCCATTCATTTCGCACACAATTTTCCTTTTCTCCTATATAATAGATTTATAAAAATAAACAAGGGTTGATTTCGCCCAGCACAGAGATTTCTCGGTCTATTCCTCTTGTGGAACATTTGACCATAGAACAGTCAGTCAACGTAGAAGAATAAAAAACCACGAAAATTAATTATTAATAACAACTACAAGTCAAAGTCCCATTATCTACATTTCTCAGCCGCTGCACTGCACTGCATTGAGCATTTTCCTCCTCCTGAACGTACTCTCCCAATGGAGGCCTCTTCCGGCGGCGGCAATTGGGACCTTGACTCGCTGGTGGAGGTGCTAACGCAAGGCGAAGAGCACTTGGCGCGGCTGGACGCCTGCTTGGCGGAGGAGCCGGAGAAGCAGCTCCTCCTCCGCGCACAATCCTGCGTCCGCCAGGCGATTCGCATGGCCAAAGGACGACTCGCAGCCCCCGAGCAGGCAGCTGCTCTCAGGGAACAAGACCGCAGGGAGATGTGCAAAAAGAGGTAATTAATTAATTAATTGATTAATTAATTAATTAATTAATTAGCAGCTGAATTCGATATATATATAATATATCGATCGATGCATGTAAAACAGGAAGACTATATCGAAGAAATGGACGAGACGAGTTCACGTGTCTTATTTGGGCACGCACAAGGATGACTATAGCTGGCGCAAGTACGGGCAAAAGATGATCCTTGGGGCCAAGCATCCGAGGTGCAGATCGGCAACTACTGTTCCAAACGATCGAATTAATTAAGAAGGATTTTTTTTTATGCGATCGATCGATTTGCTTGAATTGCTCCTTAATTAATCTTTATCTGATCAGTGATTAATTATCTGCAATATAATTGCAGAGCATACTTCAGATGCACCCACAAGAGCACAGCCGGGTGTCAAGCGATGAAGCAAGTGCAGCGATCCAACGACGACCCCTCCGTCTTCGAGATCACCTACCGAGGAGAGCACACTTGCGTCGAGTCGTCGTCGTCGTCGACATCGCGGCACAGGCCGGATCAAGATCAGTCGCTGCTCTTGAGCTTCCAGAGCCTCAAGGTGGAAACGGATCGCGTGGGCTCGAGCATGGAGGAGGAGCGGGAGCGGAGCTCCTCGGCCTTCGTATCCACTCCGGCGAGCGTCTTCTCTCCTCCGTACGTCTCCCCGTCGGCGACGCACGCGGCCGGGACGGCGTCTGAACTCGCGGAGGTGGTCGCTGCTGCTGCTGCGGCTCCGGCGAACGAGTACGATTCCTACGCTGTGGACTTGAATCTATTGCTCGATTCCTGTGGATTCGAACCCAACTTTCCCTTCGACTTGTGAATCTATTGCTTCATCTCATCCGGAATGGATCCGTGCCAATTATGTACCCTCTAATTAATGGCACACTCGTGGGACTTCCTTTGTCTTTTTTATTTATTTTTATATATATATAGGGACGGTAATGAGCGGATTTAAAGTTGGTCCCATATTAAATACGTTCTATTTCGAGTAGATTTAAATCTAGTTAAATGGATTATGGAAAGGTCTAAATTCGTTGACCGAATTTAGGACTACTTATGACTTTTAATAAACCCAGTATTATATATATATATATATATATATATATATATATATATATATATATATATATAGAATTTTCTTTTCAGTGGAGTAAGTAGAAATGAGAAGCTCGGGGTTATGGTGTTGAAGGTCAGTTTATTTGGGAGAATGAAAAAGTAAAACTAAGAAAAAAATTTATAATGAAAATGTTTTCATAAATTATTTGATTAAAATTTTTAAATGGAAGAGAAACATAATTTATCAACGAATAATTTTAGAGCTGATGCGGTGATAGCGAGAGGCTTACTTGGCACCGGGTCAACTGTCAGGTTGGAGGTCAAAGTTAAGGTGGTCAACATCTAGATGTCAAATGGTCAAACGGAGAACAATTGCAATAGTCGGTCGGGCAGTCAAGGCTCGACCGACGAGAGACATGCCCGAGCAGACCTCCAGTCCAGCTCGAGATGATACGTAAGACAACCGACGCTCAATACGGAGTAGCGGGACGCCCAGGGAGATCGGATAGTTGGTCCAAACAGGGGAGGACATGTTACTACACAGTCACCGCAAGGGAGAGCAACTGAGGTTGCTAGAGCAGAGGGCTCTCGGCTGAGCGGCTACCCCGCTCGGCCAAGCAGCGGGACCTAGCCGTGGACGAAGCGGAATCCCGGCCGAGCGGCTATCCTGCTCGGCCAAGCAACGGGACCACTGTAGTATCTCTCGACATCCTTTTGGGAGGTAGTGCCACTGACACGAAGCATGGTCGACAAGCGGATCGTACGGCGGAAGCTTCTATTGTCTCGTCAAGGATATGCATGCATTGTTAAGGTATGTTGTTAGAGGTACTTTCTTGACGAGTCCTTTCATAGGACATATTGGAGAGCGTGCACATAACTCGAGAAGCATGCACGTCGCCCATCAAGACTCTATATGAAGGGGGGTCCATCACCTGTAGAGGTATGCGTTATTATTGTTTGGTGCTAGTTCTACTGTTGCCCCACTTCTTCTACTTCCAGTGACTGACTTGAGCGTCGGAGGGCCAATGCTGAGGATCCTTTCCCTAGCTCGGCACTGATGTTACTTGTTTTGTAGAGCGAAATGAGGTCTACAGTCGATCAACAAAGCCGCCACATCCCTAATTTTTCACCTTCCCACTTTTAGACAAGATCATTTTAGTGTCGTCTGTGGGAATGTAGCCTACATCTGAACGAGAAGATGGAAGACGTTGGACGATTCACCACAGTGACGCTGACACAAGAGGAGCTCGACATGCTAGTACAAGCCTGAGCAGCCAAGATAGTGGAGCAGCAACAATAACAGGCGTTGGCTAAACGCTAAGCGTAGGAGCTCGCAGCATCAGTTGTTGGTCGACCAGCTGAACATGGTGACCGAGCAAACCGAGTATCCGCTCGGGGTAATAGCAAGAAGTCGGTTGACACGTATGGGGAAGCGCCCAATACGCCTATCCCCTTCCATCAAGCGTTGTTCTGAACCCCATCAGAGGAACAGGGCCGAGCAAACAAGGATCGGGGGTCTTCTTCAGATGATCCACTCGTTCGAGATGAAAGGAAAGGGAAGGCACCCGGGGAGGATGATTAGCCCAAGCGGATCAATCAGTAATTTTCGCAGGAGATTCTGAACGACCCTCTACCAAGGCACTACACGCTGCTACCGACCCAGACGACCATTTGGCCAAATTTGACAACGCGGCCACACTTTATCAGTATACCGATGGAGTGAAGTGTTGGGTCTTTCTAACCACTCTCTCCGGGTCAGCACAACACTGGTTCAAGAGGTTGTCGGACGGATCAATCCATAGCTTCAAGGACTTTCGAGTGGCATTCCTACACCACTTTGCCAACAACCATCGCCATCAGAAGATGAGAGTGAATTTGTTCTCGCTGAAGCAAGGGCCCAAAGAAGCATTGAGGGTCTACATCCATCACTTCAATCAGGTGGTCATAGACATCCCAGCGGTATCCTCAGACGTGCTCGTAAACGTCTTCACCCAGGGGCTCAACGAAGGTGAGTTCTTCCGATCGCTCATTCGAAAGTCACCAAGGGACTTCGACCACCTACAAAAAAAGGTCACCGAATATATCAACGTGGAAGAAGCCCAGGCGGCGAGGAGGAGGGAGACGTCCACCGAGCCCATAGGAGCATATGAACGGTGGCAGCGAAGCAGCCATCAATCCCCTAAGGGGCCTCGATCGGGAGGAGCCCAGCCACACCATGAGCCCAGGACGCATATCGTGCAGCATGTGGCAGTCGGTCACCCAAAAGCTACAAAGGGAAAAATATGGATGCTAATGTTTTGTTCCTTCCATCAGTCAGCGACACACAACATCCAGGACTGCTACGACCTGACGCTGATAGCCAGCAGGCCAGCCCCAAGGGGGTATCATCATCGATCATCATCTCCTGATCAGAGACACAGGTGTTGATCAGCCGGACGAAGGGAAGAAGAAAGGACGACGGCCGAGCCCCGACACCGCCAGCCCCAGCAAGGAACCACCCAAGTCCCGCTTGAGCATCCACCGAGCGAAGCAGGCCTTCAGCTCAAGAGGAGGAGAACCGGAGCAATGCCACTCAGGGAGAAATAGATATGATAGTCGAAGGGCTAATCGGCAGTGATTCCAACCGAGCGAGGAAGTCACATGTGTAGGACCGTTGGGCCGGCTAGAAGGGTTGGTAAATAACCTATCAATTAAAAACAAACAACCCTTCCTCGAACGATTAAGCTAACACTTGTAAAATGAATTAAGCAGATAAATAAAAGCATAAAAGAAAAGATGAGGCACCAGATGTTTACTTGGTTACAACCGATGTGGTTGTTAATCCAAGGAAGATTAAGCTCAAAAACTCCTTCAGGCGGAGAAGCCTCTTACAGCGTTTAGGCACAGAAAAGAGAAGCTTAACTACAACTAAAGCATACAAGTGTTTGGAAATAGAATGATCGTAATTGTTGAAAAGCTTCTGGACCAAGGCTATATTTATAGCCTTGGTCGGGGCGCCTGGAAGGGTTCCGGGCGCCCTGGGGGGGATAAAATTTATCCCCCAACGGTTGGATGGAGTCAAAGCTCGATCCTGTGAAAAAGTCACTTCCGGGCGCCCCGGACAGTTCCGGGCGCCCCGGAGCCAAAAGTCAACCCAGTTGACTTTTGGTCCATGCTCTCTTCTCTGGTTCAGCTCGCCTCTGGTCCGGGTCTTTCTGCTCCGGCTCCGCTTGCTTGGGTGATCTCTGATATCCGAAATAGGGCTCACCCGAACCCATCTTCCGGTCTTCTCGAGCGTGCTTCCCTCCGGCTTCTTGTCCCTCGGAATTGCCGCGTGTCCCTTCTCGTCCACCAGCGTACTCATCCGTAAATTTCGTCCCTCGGTCGCACCCCGTGCCGACCTTCACGCTAGCTTCGTCTCTTGCTCCCCGAACAATCTTCCGCTCCAGCTTTCGTACCTCGGAACCACCGCGCGCACTTCCTTCTCGTCCGCCGGTGTACTCTTCCGCAGCACCTCGTCCCTCGGACGCACCGCGTGCCGTCCTTCTTGCTAGCTGCGTCTTCCGCTCGAGTACCTGTGCTCCTAAGCTCCTGCACACTTAGACATCAGGTTAGAAACAGACAGGACCTAACTTAACTTGTTGGTCACACCAAAACCAACCTTGGGGTTCCAACAATCTCCCCCTTTTTGGTGTGATCAACCCAAGTTAAGATAGGGAAAAAATAGACATAAAACATAAACTAACTTATATTGCAATTAAGTGCAATAAGATAGAACAAAATTAAATTTCAACAGCAAATTTTAATTTTCAATAATTAAGTGCAATAAGATAGAAAAAATTAAATTTTAATTTTCAATAATTAAGTGCAATAAGATAGAAAAAATTAAATTTCAACAGAAAATTTTAATTTTCAATTTTCTCTACCTCTCCTTAGACTTATACTTCTTCTTCTCCCCCTTTGATCACAATAAAATGGGGTTTAAAATTCTAAGGGTTTAAAGACTTAGGAAATTTTGAAAAGTTATCTGTTAAAATATTTCTAAGTCTACAATACCTTTTTGAAAAAGTTTCTAAGTTAAAAAAAACTTTTATGCAAGAAAATTTAAACATTTAAAAAATTTCTATGCATTTATTTATTTAATTAGTTTTTAATTCTATTCATCAGAAAGTTTTAAATTTCCATTTTAACTTATCATAATTTCTTAAATTAATCTTTTTTAGATTTAACGCCACAAAGATTATACATGCAGAAATTTGTATCATGTTAATTTCTATTATTTTTTGAATTTCAATTTCACGGAAATATTCAGATGGCATAGATTTTAACTTGATAAAATTTTTTGACAATATAAAAAATTCTTTCGGCAATGTGCAAAATTCGTTTGAAGGAATATTTTGTAATTTGCTAGAATTTTTTAACAATAAGAGTTTGCAGGAATCTATTAATAATAGATTTCTTAATCTGGAAATTTTGTTTGATGAATCAATTTCTAATTCACAAAACTTTTTTAGTAATGTAATTTGTAATTCGAAATTTTTAGATCCGGAAACAGTTTTTGAAAAAATACTTTGTGATTCGCAAGAATCTTTCGTCAAAATATTTTGTAATTCGAAAAAAATTTTAGATCCGGAAAAAGTTTTCGATAATATTTCTAAGTTGCATAATTCTTTCATAAAAATATTTTGTAATTTACAACAATTATTCGACCGAAGATTTTCTAATCCGAAAAGTTCTTTCGATAATTCAAATTTTGGTTCGCAAAAATCTTCAGGTAATTTGATTAATTGAACCAGTTGTTCAGAGGGTAGAGGTCATACCTTACTTACCTCGTCGGCCGTTGGTTCTCCCCCTGTTGAATTAATTTCTTCTGAAGATTCTTCTGATGACGGCTCGATGTCTATTCAAGAGACGACTTCAACCGGTTATTCGTAGAGCATTAAGAACTTTTCCCAAAGTTCTTTCGCGCTTTTGTACTCTCCGACTCTGTCGAAATCTTTAGTTGGTATTGCGCTTAGAATGTGAAACTCTGCCCGAGCATTCGCCATGGACTCTTCACGTTGCTTCTCGTTCCAGAGGCGTATGCCGATTTTCTCTCCGTTCGTGTCTTTCAGTGCTTCATAACCTGTTTTCATTATTAGAGAAATACCAATATCAGAGTTAAGAAATACCTTCATTTGTTGCTTCCATGAAGAAAGCTCCCCCTCGAATGCTGGTGGGTAGTCACTAGCTCCGGCCATTGTTGCTTCAGACGGCGGTTAGTCCTTCTGAGGCGTCTCGGCTCTGATACCACCTGTAGGACCGTTGGGCCGGCTAGAAGGGTTGGTAAATAACCTATCAATTAAAAACAAACAACCCTTCCTCGAACGATTAAGCTAACACTTGTAAAATGAATTAAGCAGATAAATAAAAGCATAAAAGAAAAGACGAGGCACCAGATGTTTACTTGGTTACAACCGATGTGGTTGTTAATCCAAGGAAGATTAAGCCCAAAAACTCCTTCAGGAGGAGAAGCCTCTTACAGCGTTTAGGCACAGAAAAGAGAAGCTTAACTACAACTAAAGCATACAAGTGTTTGGAAATAGAATAATCGTAATTGTTGAAAAGCTTCTGGACCAAGGCTATATTTATAGCCTTGGTCGGGGCGCCTGGAAGGGTTCCGGGCGCCCTGGGAGGGATAAAATTTATCCCCCGACGATTGGATCGAGTCAAAGCTCGATCCTGTGAAAAAGTCACTTCCGAGCGCCCGGAAGGGTTCCGGGCGCCCCGGAGCCAAAAGTCAACCTAGTTGACTTTTGGTCCGTGCTCTTTTCTCCGGTTCAGCTCGCCTCTGGTCCGGGTCTTTCTGTTCCGGCTCCGCTTGCTTGGGTGATCTCTGATATCCGGAATAGGGCTCACCCGAACTCATCTTCCGGTCTTCTCGAGCGTGCTTCCCTCCGGCTTCTCGTCCCTCGGAATTGCCGCGTGTCCCTTCTCGTCCACCAGTGTACTCATCCGCAGACTTCGTCCCTCGGTCGCACCCCGTGCCGACCTTCGCGCTAGCTGCGTCTCTTGCTCCCCGAGCAATCTTCCGCTCCGGCTTTCGTACCTCGGAACCACCGCGCGCACTTCCTTCTCGTCCGCCGGTGTACTCTTCCGCAGCACCTCGTCCCTCGGACGCACCGCGTGCCGTCCTTCTCGCTAGCTGCGTCTTCCGCTCGAGTACCTATGCTCCTAAGCTCCTACACACTTAGACATCAGGTTAGAAACAGACAGGACCTAACTTAACTTGTTGGTCACACTAAAACCAACCTTGGGGTTCCAACAACATGCTCGGCGACTTGAAATCCACGTTGTTGGCTTCAGCAAGGAGAGGGCCGAAGGACTCAAGATCAGTTTCAGCCCGAGGGACCTAGAGGGAGTGTAGATTCCTCATGATGACGCGCTGATCATCCGAGCGGTAATTGCTAACTATGTTATTCACCGAACCTTTGTTGACACAGGGAGCTCGGTGAATATCATATTCAAGAAGGTGTTTGATTAGCTACAAATCAATCGGAGCAATTTACTGCCCATGACGACTCCACTCTATAGATTCATAGGCAACGAAGTGTTGTCAATCGGCCAAGTCCAACTGGTCGTCTCGCTCGGGGAGGAGCCGCTGAAAAGGACAAGGATCACAAATTTCATCGTGGTGGACATGCAGTTGGTCTACAACGTCACATTAGGCCGACCAGCACTTAATGAGTTTCAAGCGGTGGTGTCCACCTTCTACTAGAAGATTAAATTCCCGGTGGACTACAAGGTGGCTAAGTCAAGGGCGACCAGTTGGCCGCTCAACGATGCTATGTCGAGATGGTCAAATCAGAAGCAAGGGCCGCTCGAAAGAACCCACGGTTGGAGGTGAACGCTATCACAGAGAAACCTCCTGCGTTGGATTATGATGAGAAGGAGGAGGTGCAAATTTATCCAAGCCGATCGGAGGCAACTACCTTTGTCACCGCCGACCTGGAAAGCGAGAAGAAGCCAGAGCTGGTCGTCTGCCTCAGACAAAATCACGACGTGTTCGCCTGGTCAACACATGAGCTCCCTGGGATTTCACCAAGTGTGGCTCAGCACGAACTTCATGTTCGACCGGACGCCAAGCCCATGAAGCAGAAAAAGAGGGACTTCAGCGTGGAGTAGAACCTGATCATCCGAGCGGAGATTGAAAAATTGTTGGAGGATGGACACATCCGGGAAGTCTATTTCCTGAGCTGGCTCGCTAATGTTGTGCTAGTCTCCAAGCCGAGCAACAAATGGAGGGTCTACATCGACTTCCACGACTTGAATAAGGGGTGCTCGAAGGATTTCTACCCACTGCCAAGGATCGATCAGATGGTGGACTCTACAGCAGGCTGCGAGCTAATCTGCATGTTCGACACGTACCAAGGGTACCACCAAATACCGCTCGCCCGGGAGGATCAGGAGAAGGTCAGCTTCCTCACGGCCGATGGAATGTATTGCTACAACGTGATGCCATTTGGATTGAAGAACACCGGCGCCGCCTACCAAAGGCTGATGAATAAAGTGTTCCATCGACAGATCAGCCGTAACATAGAGGTATATGTCAATGACATATGAATAAAATCCCTCCGACCTGCTGATCTTTGTGCAGATATTGAAAAAACGTGCCTAACCTTAAGGGCATATGGGATAAAGCTGAACCCAAGCAAATATCTGTTTGGCGTGAAGAGTGGCCGCTTCCTCGGATACATCGTCACTGAATCGGGCATCGAGGCAAATCTGAGCAAGGTGAAGGCGCTACAAGACACCCTCACCCCGCAGCTTGAAGGAGGCCCAACAGCTTGTTAGCTAGAGCCCAAGAGCCAATCATTTGATGATTGTATTTTAGACTTGTTGTATCATATTCTATATAAATAAAGGCATTTGGTTTTTGGTTATTATACTTACTTGTATTGGTGTCAAATAAACTAAGTATAATAACGTCCTTGAGTAGACGGTTCTCACCTATATCAATCGGTTAGTTGAACCGATAGTGAGATGATATAGGGAACACTACTCTTAATAATTCCTAGTCGAGTATTAACATTCAGGGACAATGTTAATGCAATAAGACTAGCATGTAGGTCAACTCGATGACTTGATCTCACAAGTCATGGATATAGAGATATCAAGTTGACACATGGGTATGCATTGGAGAATGTATACTGAATGACCCGCCATGAGAAAGTATCATGGATCATTATATGAGTGTCATATACTTTCTCATGTGGCTATTAGTATGACTACTAGTCCTTAGACCTGAAGTCACCATGGTTCCCTACATAAGGAGTTATGTACTTTGGTTTCGTCAAACGTCACCCGTAACTGGGTGGACTATAAAGGCGATTACTGGGTATGTAACAAATTATGCGGTGGGATGTGAGTGATGTAGATGGGATCTATCCCTCCTATATGACGGGAGAGACATCGATATTCTTGATAGAGTGAGACCACGAAGTGCATGGCCATGCCCAAATGAGTCAATATGAGATATTGAGCTCATTTGATTGAGTGAGTCTACTTGGAGTTCAAGATTTAAATTGATTAGAGGATGACACGGTCTATGCCTCACATTGATCAATCTAGATGTCTACGATAGAAGGACACTTGTCATATATTGTGAGGAGTCACAATTAGTAGTCACAATGTGATGTTGGATCTCAACATTCTTGTAACTTGGGTAATAATAATATATTGCTAGATACCTCTCATTACTTATGTTTCTAAATGAGTTTAGGGGCATTGCCAACGTTACAAGAACCTATTGGGCCACACACAAAAAACAAGTGGATGGAGATTAGGTTCATATGATGAACCAAGAGGATTGGATTCATTTGATGAATCAAACTGGATTAAAAGTAATCCTAATTAGGCTAATTGAGTTGGACTCAAGTTGATTCATGTGTTCAATGAGTCTAATTTAGATTATGACTCATTGAATCAATTTAATTAAATGAATTAGATTAATTATATTAAATTGGCTTGAATTAAATGGTTGGATTAGATCAACCATGAGAGAGATTAAGTCAAGTTTGACTTGACTTGAGAGGAAGATGAAGAGTCAAGTTTGACTTGATTTGATGTCACCTCATTGGTGAGTTAGCATTAAGTGGACCAATGATGATGCTCCACATCATCATGGTTACTTAAGTGAAGTGCCACCTCATGGGAGTTACCAAGAGTTGTGACTCTTGGTATCCCATGGAGGTTACAAACCACTTAATTAGATGAAAAGAGTTTCATTTTGCAAGTGTAACTCTCATTCAAGTGATCTTCCTCCTCCTAAGCTCTCTTCTTGCTCCTTCTCTTCTCTTGGTCGTGGGTTTCAAGCAAGGGAGAAGAAAGGAGAGTGAATATAATCCAAGAAGAAAGGTTAGTGAAAGTCACATAGATTTTAGAGGAGTGTGTTCTCTTCTTTTCCTTTCTTCTTCTTCCAATCCTACCCGAGAGCCCTAGAGAGTGCTAGCACACTTGTGGTGCTCTCTTCTCCATCCTTGTGTGTTAGAGAACACATCTTGTTCGTGTGGATATCATTAGAGAGTTGTCTACGTTGACAACTTCGAAATCCGACGTACCGTTGGACGAGCGAGATTTGCGAAGGCACGCTTCAAAGGTATAAAATGTTTTTCCTTTGTAGATCTACTGTAGATCATAGTTTGAAACTCGTACTCGTATTTTCGAAAGTTTTCTTCGCACGGATCCAATGGCTAGGGGGTTTCGGGGTTTCCGCGACGCGAAAAAGCGGTTTTCGCGGCCCGAAAAAAACCCAACAGTGGTATCAGAGCCACGTGCGAAGCTTGTACGAGTTTAGTTTTTATTTTTATGACAAAAATTCAGTTCTGTGATATTCTGTAATTTTATGGTTTTTAGAGTTTTTATGGGTATTTTTCTCGTAGAAGCGAAGCACAAGTGTTTCGGCACTTGTAGGCTTCGACTACCGAGAAGAATTTTCCAAAACGGCAAAGTTTCGCCCCAAAATTTTTTGGGACAGCGGGCTTAGGCGCTGTTAGATCGCAAAGGAACCCTCGCGATGGTTAGATCGCAGGTTGGGGCGCTGCCCCTGGCCCCGCAAGGGGATTCGTTCCGCGATTGCGCCCGAAAACGCTAAACAGGACCGCCGGGAAAAATTTACTCATAAAATTGTAAAAATTATAAAAAAATTACAGAAAATTATGAAAATATATAATTTTGAATTATATATTAATTTTTTGATAGTCATGGCCCAAAAAGGCCCAATGTGATTGGATTTGTGTTGTAATTCATAATACGGCGTGTGTGCCGTCGTGTGATGTGTGTGCTGTATTTTGATTCGCGACCTGCGCGTCGTGCCTTCTATTTTATTTTTTTTGTAAATTAGATTTAGACTCGAATGTAACTCGAGTTTCTAAAATTGTAATGTACAAAATTGGAGCGGTGGAAGATCCACTCGAGACGGAGTTACGAGGAAGGCGGGAGCAACACAAGGTGGTCAAAAGGAAGGAGCTTGAGAAGCTATTGACCTTAGGTTGACCATCCGATCTTCTCATTGGCTTGAGAAGATCGTAGTAGGGCCATGACACAATCACAAAATAATTTAATTAATTGCTTATATGTATGTGATGCATGTTTAATTAAGTAGTTAATTAGTGCCTAGCGATTAGATTAGATCTAAATCGTGCACATGATGCACCCCACGATTAGATTAGATCTAAATCAAGTATTTGATACGCATCATCATTTAGATTAGATCTAAATCACGTCAACTCTAATGCCTACCGTGCCGTGATACCTACTACTACCTCGATCACATGTGTTGTTGAATCTGCCAAAGCAGAGCAACACATATTATCTTGGTAGGGTACGGAGGGACAATCTTGGTCCCTCCTATCAACGCATGGGTGAGTTTAACTCAATTAGATTGAGTAACTAGTTAACTCGGTTGAATCGAGTATAACTATAGGCATTCTTCCAACGGTTGGAAAGGTAGGACAAAATCACGTTTATATTAACTCTTGGGCGTATTAGCCAAAGCTAACTCGAGTTTTAATATAAATGCGGATATTGATCCTATAAACAAGAGTTGCATAGAGATGTAATTGGTAATCGTTAGCTACCGATCATACTAAGTCTTGGGCGTATTAGCCAAAGCTAACTCAAGGGTTAGTATGATGTGGATCTTGTCCCACATGAATTATAGAATTCAGTGGGAGCATCATTTAGTTAAAGGCCTAATTAAATGATTAAGAATATGATATTTATTTCTGCATTTATTTTTGTTGTAGATTACCATGACGTCGAATACGAACACCTTCTCTCTGCGATCTGTCCTTAAGAAGGACAAGCTCAACGGAGCAAATTTCCTGGACTGGTACAGGAACCTGAGAATAGTTCTCACCCAAGAACGTAAACTGTACGTTCTGGAGCAGCCCATTCCGGAGGCTCCTCCTGCCACTGCCACGCGAGCAGACCGAGATGCTTACAAGAAGCATCAAGATGACGCATTAGATGTGTCCTGTCTTATGCTCGCGACCATGAACTCTGAGCTTCAGAAGCAACATGAGTTGATGGGCGCTTACGATATGGTTGAACATCTTTGTCACCTATATCAAGGACAAGCAAGGCACTGGAAGAGGAACTCCAAAGAATACCTGGAAGATCTTAAGAAGAAGAGAAATAAGATTTCTACTTCAGGTATACATGTTATAGAAGTCAACCTCTATTTCTTCATCGTGGGTATTAGATACCGGATGCTTTGCACATTTGTACTAATGTACCAGCGATGAGGGCATTGACGAAGGGTGAGATAGACCTACGAGTAGGCAATGGAGCACGGGTTCTTGCTATCTTTGTAGGAACTTACCATCTATCTATGCCCTCGGCTTGTACTAGAATTAGATGATTGTTGTTATGTGCTTTACTAAGAACATTATATCTTTCTTGTTTGGACAAGAAAGGTTTTTCGTTTATAATAAAGAACAAATGTTGTTCCGTCTATTTAAACGAAATGTTCTATTGTAGTGCACCTCTGATAAATGGACTCTATATTCTAGACCTTGAGAGTCCTATCTATAACATTAGTACCAAGAGGTTCAAGTCAAGTGACATGAACCAAATCTATCTCTGGCACTGTCGCTTAGGTCATATAAATGACAAGCGCTTATCCCAGCTCCATAAGGATGGTTTGCTGGACTCATTTGATTTTGAATCTTATGAGATATGCGAGTTATGCCTACGAGGCAAGATGACCAAGACTCCCTTTAGTGGGCACAGCGAAAGAGCGACTGATTTGTTAGGACTCATACATAGTGATGTATGTGGCCCTTTCAATGTCGCTGCTAGAGGCGGTTATAGGTACTTCATCACATTTACTGATGACTTCAGTAGATATGGTTATGTGTACTTGATGACACATAAGTCAGAATCCTTTGAAAAGTTCAAAGAATTCAAGAATGAAGTACAGAACCAGCTTGGCAAGAGTATTAAGATACTTCAATCAAATCGAGGTGGAGAATACCTTAGCCATGAGTTCCATGACTACCTAGCTGAGTGTGGGATTCTATCCCAACTCACTCCTCCTGGAACACCACAGTGGAATGGTGTATCTGAAAAGAGGAATCGTACCTTATTAGATATGGTACGATCTATGATGAGTCACACAGATCTTCCGACATATCTATGGGGATATGCTCTAGACACGGCAGCTTTCATTCTCAACCGAGTTCCATCCAAGGCTGTGATAAAGATACCATATAGGATATGGACTGGGAGAGATGCCCAGGTGTCTTTCATGAGGATTTGGGGTTGTGAGGCTTACGGTCGACGTCAAGTCTCAGACAAATTAGGACCCAAATCCGACAAGTGTTTTTTCATTGGATATCCCAAGGAAACTAAGGGATATTACTTCTACATTCCCAGTCAGAACAAGGTAGTTGTGGCAAAAACTGGGGTCTTTCTAGAAAGGGACTTTGTTTCTAGAAAGACTAGTGGGAGCGCGTTCGATCTTGAAGAAGTTCAAGACGCGAACAATAGCACTGATGCCTCGATGGAAATTGAACTGGAACCACAAAGTGTTGTGGATAATTTTGTTCCACAAGGAGTTGAGGAACAACAACCAGTTCAAGTAGACATACCTCTTCGCAGGTCTGATAGGGTACGTCGTCAGCCTGAGAGATACTCATTTCTCTTGTCTGACCATGACATTGTGCTCATAGAGGATGAGCCTACCACCTATCAGGAAGCTGTGATGAGACCAGATTCTGAGAAATGGTTAGAGGCCATGAGATCCGAAATGGAATCCATGTACACCAACCAAGTATGGACTTTGGTTGATCCACCTGAAGGGGTAAAACCCATAGGGTGTAAGTGGGTCTTTAAGAGAAAGACTGACATGGATGGACTTATATATAAAGGTCGCTTGGTAGCTAAAGGTTTCAAGCAGATTCATGGTATTGACTATGATGAAACCTTTTCTCCAGTAGCGATGTTTAAGTCCATTCGGATCATGCTTGCTATTGCAGCCTACCATGACTATGAGATATGGCAGATGGATGTCAAAACCGCGTTTCTGAATGGAAACCTGCTCGAGGATGTGTACATGACACAACCTGAGGGTTTTGTAGATCCACAGCATACTAGCAGAGTATGCAAGCTGCATAGGTCCATTTATGGACTAAAGCAAGCTTCTCGAAGCTGGAATCTTCGATTCGATGATGCGATCAAACAGTTTGGTTTCATCAAGAACGAAGATGAGCCTTGTGTCTACAAGAAGGTTGTAGGGGATATAGTTGTCTTTCTCATATTGTATGTGGATGACATACTACTTATTGGGAAGGACATCCCTATGCTTCGGTCTGTCAAGACCTGGCTAGGGAGTTGCTTCTCAATGAAGGACTTAGGTGAGGCATCCCGCATTCTAGGGATTTAGATCTATAGAGATAAATCTAAGAGATTACTTGGCCTAAGTCAGAGTACATACATTAACAAGGTACTCCTACGGTTTGCCATGCAGAACTCCAAGAAGGGATTTCTGCCGATGTCACATGGTGTGAGTCTTTCGAAGACTCAAGGTCCCTTTTCAAGAGAGGAGAGAGACCGCATGGATCAGATCCCTTATGCCTCAGCCATAGGATCGATCATGTACGCCATGCTATGTACTCGACCTGATGTCTCGTATGCTTTGAGCATGACGAGCAGACCAATCAGATCCAGGTGAAAGTCACTGGATAGCGGTCAAGAATATTCTTAAGTACTTAAGAAGGACTAAAGAATATTTCTTGATATATGGAGGCAATGATGAGCTAGCTGTAAAGGGTTACGGTGATGCTAGCTTCGAGCCGATCGGGATGCCTATAGATCGCGATTGGGGTTCGTATTTTACATTAATGGTGGTGTCACTGGAAGAGTTCGAGCGGGATCGATGGTTGATTCTACAAGCCGAGTACATTCTTGCATCGAGGCGCAAAGGAGGCGATTTGGATCCGCAAGTTCATCACTGAACTTGGGGTGGTTCCTAGCATTGCTGACCCCATTGAGCTCTATTATGACAATAATGGAGCTATAGCACAGGCGAAGGAACCTCGCTGACACCAGCGGACCAAACACATACTGCGGAGCTTCCATCTCATTCGAGAGATCATCGAGAGAGGAGATGTGAAGATTTGCAGAGTACCTACAGAGGCTAACATCGCAGAACCCTTGACCAAGGCTTTGGCACAGAGGAAGCATGATGGTCACACTAGGTCATTGGGGCTTAGAGCCTACACTGATTGGCACTAGTGCTAGTGGGAGATTGTTAGCTAGAGCCCTAGAGCCAATCATTTGATGATTGTATTTTAGACTTGTTGTATCATATTCTATATAAATAAAGGTATTTGGTTTTTGGTTATTATACTTACTTGTATTGGTGTCAAATAAACTAAGTATAATAACGTCCTTGAGTAGACGGTTCTCAACTATATCAATCGGTTAGTTGAACCGATAGTGAGATGATATAGGGAACACTACTCTTAATCATTCCTAGTCGAGTATTAACATTCAGGGACAATGTTAATGCAATAAGACTAGCATGTAGGTCAACTCGATGACTTGATCTCACAAGTCATGGATATAGAGATATCAAGTTGACACATGGGTATGCATTGGAGAATGTATACTGAATGACCCGCCATGAGAAAGTATCATGGATCGTTATATGAGTGTCATATACTTTCTCATGTGGCTATTAGTATGACTACTAGTCCTTAGACCTGAAGTCACCATGGTTCCCTACATAAGGAGTTATGTACTTTGGTTTCGTCAAACGTCACCCGTAACTGGGTGGACTATAAAGGCGACTACTGGGTATGTAACAAATTATGCGGTGGGATGTGAGTGATGTAGATGGGATCTATCCCTCCTATATGACGGGAGAGACATCGATATTCTTGATAGAGTGAGACCACGAAGTGCATGGCCATGCCCAAATGAGTCAATATGAGATATTGAGCTCATTTGATTGAGTGAGTCTACTTGGAGTTCAAGATTTAAATTGATTAGAGGATGACTCGGTCTATGCCTCACATTGATCAATCTAGATGTCTACGATAGAAGGACACTTGTCATATATTGTGAGGAGTCACAATTAGTAGTCACAAGGTGATGTTGGATCTCAACATTCTTGTAACTTGGGTAATAATAATATATTGCTAGATACCTCTCATTACTTATGTTTCTAAATGAGTTTAGGGGCATTGCCAACGTTACAAGAACCTATTGGGCCACACACAAAAAACAAGTGGATGGAGATTAGGTTCATATGATGAACCAAGAGGATTGGATTCATTTGATGAATCAAACTGGATTAAAAGTAATCCTAATTAGGCTAATTGAGTTGGACTCAAGTTGATTCATGTGTTCAATGAGTCTAATTTAGATTATGACTCATTGAATCAATTTAATTAAATGAATTAGATTAATTATATTAAATTGGCTTGAATTAAATGGTTGGATTAGATCAACCATGAGAGAGATTAAGTCAAGTTTGACTTGACTTGAGAGGAAGATGAAGAGTCAAGTTTGACTTGATTTGATGTCACCTCATTGGTGAGTTAGCATTAAGTGGACCAATGATGATGCTCCACATCATCATGGTTACTTAAGTGAAGTGCCACCTCATGGGAGTTACCAAGAGTTGTGACTCTTGGTATCCCATGGAGGTTACAAACCACTTAATTAGATGAAAAGAGTTTCATTTTGCAAGTGTAACTCTCATTCAAGTGATCTTCCTCCTCCTAAGCTCTCTTCTTGCTCCTTCTCTTCTCTTGGTCGTGGGTTTCAAGCAAGGGAGAAGAAAGGAGAGTGAATATAATCCAAGAAGAAAGGTTAGTGAAAGTCACATAGATTTTAGAGGAGTGTGTTCTCTTCTTTTCCTTTCTTCTTCTTCCAATCCTACCCGAGAGCCCTAGAGAGTGCTAGCACACTTGTGGTGCTCTCTTCTCCATCCTTGTGTGTTAGAGAACACATCTTGTTCGTGTGGATATCATTAGAGAGTTGTCTACGTTGACAACTTCGAAATCCGACGTACCGTTGGACGAGCGAGATTTGCGAAGGCACGCTTCAAAGGTATAAAATGTTTTTCCTTTGTAGATCTACTGTAGATCATAGTTTGAAACTCGTACTCGTATTTTCGAAAGTTTTCTTCGCACGGATCCAATGGCTAGGGGTTTCGGGGTTTCCGCGACGCGAAAAAGCAGTTGGTATCAGAGCCACGTGCGGAGCTTGTACGAGTTTAGTTTTTGTTTTTATGAAAAAAATTCAGTTCTGTGATATTCTGTAATTTTATGGTTTTTAGAGTTTTTATGGGTATTTTTCTCGTAGAAGCGAAGCACAAGTGTTTCGGCACTTGTAGGCTTCGACTACCGAGAAGAATTTTCCAAAACGGTAAAGTTTCGCCCCAAAATTTTTTGGGACAGCGGGCTTAGGCGCTGTTAGATCGCAAAGGAACCCTCGCGATGGTTAGATCGCGGGTAGATGCGCTGCCCCTGGCCCCGCAAGGGGATTCGTTCTGCGATTGCGCCCGAAAACGCTAAACGGGACCGCCGGGAAAAATTTACTCATAAAATTGTAAAAATTATAAAAAAAATTACAGAAAATTATGAAAATATATAATTTTGAATTATATATTAATTTTGTGATAGTCATGACCCAAAAAGACCCAATGTGATTGGATTTGTGTTGTAATTCATAATACGGCCTGTGTGCCGTCATGTGATGTGTGTGCTGTATTTTGATTCGCGACCTGCGCGTCGTGCCTTCTATTTTATTTTTTTTGTAAATTAGATTTAGACTCGAATGTAACTCGAGTTTCTAAAATTGTAATGTACAAAATTGGAGCGGTGGAAGATCCACTCGAGACGGAGTTACGAGGAAGGCGGGAGCAACACAAGGTGGTCAAAAGGAAGGAGCTTGAGAAGCTATTGACCTTAGGTTGACCATCCGATCTTCTCATTGGCTTGAGAAGATCGTAGTAGGGCCATGACACAATCACAAAATAATTTAATTAATTGCTTATATGTATGTGATGCATGTTTAATTAAGTAGTTAATTAGTGCCTAGCGATTAGATTAGATCTAAATCGTGCACATGATGCACCCCACGATTAGATTAGATCTAAATCAAGTATTTGATACGCATCATCATTTAGATTAGATCTAAATCACGTCAACTCTAATGCCTACCGTGCCGTGATACCTACTACTACCTCGATCACATGTGTTGTTGAATCTGCCAAAGCAGAGCAACACATATTATCTTGGTAGGATACGGAGGGACAATCTTGGTCCCTCCTATCAACGCATGGGTGAGTTTAACTCAATTAGATTGAGTAACTAGTTAACTCGGTTGAATCGAGTATAACTATAGGCATTCTTCCAACGGTTGGAAAGGTAGGACAAAATCACGTTTATATTAACTCTCGGGCGTATTAGCCAAAGCTAACTCGAGTTTTAATATAAATGCGGATATTGATCCTATAAACAAGAGTTGCATAGAGATGTAATTGGTAATCGTTAGCTACCGATCATACTAAGTCTTGGGCGTATTAGCCAAAGCTAACTCAAGGGTTAGTATGATGTGGATCTTGTCCCACATGAATTATAGAATTCAGTGGGAGCATCATTTAGTTAAAGGCCTAATTAAATGATTAAGAATATGATATTTATTTCTGCATTTATTTTTGTTGTAGATTACCATGACGTCGAATACGAACACCTTCTCTCTGCGATCTGTCCTTAAGAAGGACAAGCTCAACGGAGCAAATTTCCTGGACTGGTACAGGAACCTGAGAATAGTTCTCACCCAAGAACGTAAACTGTACGTTCTGGAGCAGCCCATTCCGGAGGCTCCTCCTGCCATTGCCACGCGAGCAGACCGAAATGCTTACAAGAAGCATCAAGATGACGCATTAGATGTGTCCTGTCTTATGCTCGCGACCATGAACTCTGAGCTTCAGAAGCAACATGAGTTGATGGGCGCTTACGATATGATTGAACATCTTTGTCACCTATATCAAGGACAAGCAAGGCACTGGAAGAGGAACTCCAAAGAATACCTGGAAGATCTTAAGAAGAAGAGAAATAAGATTTCTACTTCAGGTATACATGTTATAGAAGTCAACCTCTCTATTTCTTCATCGTGGGTATTAGATACCGGATGTGCTTCGCACATTTGTACTAATGTACAAGCGCTGAGAAATAGCAGGGCATTGACGAAGGGTGAGATAGACCTACGAGTAGGCAATGGAGCACGGGTTGCTGCTATTGCTGTAGGAACTTACCATCTATCTATGCCCTCTGGGCTTGTACTAGAATTAGATGATTGTTGTTATGTGCCTGCTTTAACTAAGAACATTATATCTGTTTCTTGTTTGGACAAGAAAGGTTTTTCGTTTATAATAAAGAACAAATGTTGTTCCGTCTATTTAAACGAAATGTTCTATTGTAGTGCACCTCTGATAAATGGACTCTATATTCTAGACCTTGAGAGTCCTATCTATAACATTAGTACCAAGAGGTTCAAGTCAAGTGACATGAACCAAATCTATCTCTGGCACTGTCGCTTAGGTCATATAAATGACAAGCGCTTATCCCAGCTCCATAAGGATGGTTTGCTGGACTCATTTGATTTTGAATCTTATGAGATATGCGAGTCATGCCTACGAGGCAAGATGACCAAGACTCCCTTTAGTGGGCACAGCGAAAGAGCGACTGATTTGTTAGGACTCATACATAGTGATGTATGTGGCCCTTTCAATGTCGCTGCTAGAGGCGGTTATAGGTACTTCATCACATTTACTGATGACTTCAGTAGATATGGTTATGTGTACTTGATGACACATAAGTCAGAATCCTTTGAAAAGTTCAAAGAATTCAAGAATGAAGTACAGAACCAGCTTGGCAAGAGTATTAAGATACTTCAATCAAATCGAGGTGGAGAATACCTTAGCCATGAGTTCCATGACTACCTAGCTGAGTGTGGGATTCTATCCCAACTCACTCCTCCTGGAACACCACAGTGGAATGGTGTATCTGAAAAGAGGAATCGTACCTTATTAGATATGGTACGATCTATGATGAGTCACACAGATCTTCCGACATATCTATGGGGATATGCTCTAGACACGGCAGCTTTCATTCTCAACCGAGTTCCATCCAAGGCTGTGATAAAGATACCATATAGGATATGGACTGGGAGAGATGCCCAGGTGTCTTTCATGAGGATTTGGGGTTGTGAGGCTTACGGTCGACGTCAAGTCTCAGACAAATTAGGACCCAAATCCGACAAGTGTTTTTTCATTGGATATCCCAAGGAAACTAAGGGATATTACTTCTACATTCCCAGTCAGAACAAGGTAGTTGTGGCAAAAACTGGGGTCTTTCTAGAAAGGGACTTTGTTTCTAGAAAGACTAGTGGGAGCGCGTTCGATCTTGAAGAAGTTCAAGACGCGAACAATAGCACTGATGCCTCGATGGAAATTGAACTGGAACCACAAAGTGTTGTGGATAATTTTGTTCCACAAGGAGTTGAGGAACAACAACCAGTTCAAGTAGACATACCTCTTCGCAGGTCTGATAGGGTACGTCGTCAGCCTGAGAGATACTCATTTCTCTTGTCTGACCATGATGACATTGTGCTCATAGAGGATGAGCCTACCACCTATCAGGAAGCTGTGATGAGACCAGATTTCGAGAAATGGTTAGAGGCCATGAGATCCGAAATGGAATCCATGTACACCAACCAAGTATGGACTTTGGTTGATCCACCTGAAGGGGTAAAACCCATAGGGTGTAGGTGGGTCTTTAAGAGAAAGACTGACATGGACTTATATAAAGGTCGCTTGGTAGCTAAAGGTTTCAAGCAGATTCATGGTATTGACTATGATGAAACCTTTTCTCCAGTAGCGATGTTTAAGTCCATTCGGATCATGCTTGCTATTGCAGCCTACCATGACTATGAGATATGGCAGATGGATGTCAAAACCGCGTTTCTGAATAGAAACCTGCTCGAGGATGTGTACATGACACAACCTGAGGGTTTTGTAGATCCACAGCATACTAGCAGAGTATGCAAGCTGCATAGGTCCATTTATGGACTAAAGCAAGCTTCTCGAAGCTGGAATCTTCGATTCGATGATGCGATCAAACAGTTTGGTTTCATCAAGAACGAAGATGAGCCTTGTGTCTACAAGAAGGTTGTAGGGGATATAGTTGTCTTTCTCATATTGTATGTGGATGACATACTACTTATTGGGAAGGACATCCCTATGCTTCGGTCTGTCAAGACCTGGCTAGGGAGTTGCTTCTCAATGAAGGACTTAGGTGAGGCATCCCGCATTCTAGGGATTCAGATCTATAGAGATAAATCTAAGAGATTACTTGGCCTAAGTCAGAGTACATACATTAACAAGGTACTCCTACGGTTTGCCATGCAGAACTCCAAGAAGGGATTTCTGCCGATGTCACATGGTGTGAGTCTTTCGAAGACTCAAGGTCCCTTTTCAAGAGAGGAGAGAGACCGCATGGATCAGATCCCTTATGCCTCAGCCATAGGATCGATCATGTACGCCATGCTATGTACTCGACCTGATGTCTCGTATGCTTTGAGCATGACGAGCAGACCAATCAGATCCAGGTGAAAGTCACTGGATAGCGGTCAAGAATATTCTTAAGTACTTAAGAAGGACTAAAGAATATTTCTTGATATATGGAGGCAATGATGAGCTAGCTGTAAAGGGTTACAGTGATGCTAGCTTCCAGACCGATCAGGATGCCTATAGATCGCAGTTGGGGTTCGTATTTTACATTAATGGTGGTGCTGTCAGCTGGAAGAGTTCGAAGCAGGATACAGTAGTTGATTCTACAACAGAAGCCGAGTACATTGCTGCATCAGAGGCAGCAAAGGAGGCAGTTTGGATCCGCAAGTTCATCACTGAACTTGGGGTGGTTCCTAGCATTGCTGACCCCATTGAGCTCTATTATGACAATAATGGAGCTATAGCACAGGCGAAGGAACCTCGCTGACACCAGCGGACCAAACACATACTGCGGAGCTTCCATCTCATTCGAGAGATCATCGAGAGAGGAGATGTGAAGATTTGCAGAGTACCTACAGAGGCTAACATCGCAGAACCCTTGACCAAGGCTTTGGCACAGAGGAAGCATGATGGTCACACTAGGTCATTGGGGCTTAGAGCCTACACTGATTGGCACTAGTGCCAGTGGGAGATTGTTAGCTAGAGCCCTAGAGCCAATCATTTGATGATTGTATTTTAGACTTGTTGTATCATATTCTATATAAATAAAGGTATTTGGTTTTTGGTTATTATACTTACTTGTATTGGTGTCAAATAAACTAAGTATAATAACGTCCTTGAGTAGACGGTTCTCAACTATATCAATCGGTTAGTTGAACCGATAGTGAGATGATATAGGGAACACTACTCTTAATCATTCCTAGTCGAGTATTAACATTCAGGGACAATGTTAATGCAATAAGACTAGCATGTAGGTCAACTCGATGACTTGATCTCACAAGTCATGGATATAGAGATATCAAGTTGACACATGGGTATGCATTGGAGAATGTATACTGAATGACCCGCCATGAGAAAGTATCATGGATCGTTATATGAGTGTCATATACTTTCTCATGTGGCTATTAGTATGACTACTAGTCCTTAGACCTGAAGTCACCATGGTTCCCTACATAAGGAGTTATGTACTTTGGTTTCGTCAAACGTCACCCATAACTGGGTGGACTATAAAGGCGACTACTGGGTATGTAACAAATTATGCCGTGGGATGTGAGTGATTTAGATGGGATCTATCCCTCCTATATGACGGGAGAGACATCGGTATTCTTGATAGAGTGAGACTACGAAGTGCATGGCCAAGCCCAAATGAGTCAATATGAGATATTGAGCTCATTTGATTGAGTGAGTCTACTTGGAGTTCAAGATTTAGATTGATTAGAGGATGACATGGTCTATGCCTCACATTGATCAATCTAGATGTCTACGATAGAAGGACACTTGTCATATATTGTGAGGAGTCAAAATTAGTAGTCACAAGGTGATGTTGGATCTCAACATTCTTGTAACTTGGGTAATAATGATATATTGCTAGATACCTCTCATTACTTATGTTTCTAAATGAGTTTAGGGGCATTGCCAACGTTACAAGAACCTATTGGGCCACACACAAAAAACAAGTGGATGGAGATTAGGTTCATATGATGAACCAAGAGGATTGGATTCATTTGATGAATCAAACTGGATTAAGAGTAATCCTAATTAGGCTAATTGAGTTGGACTCAAGTTGATTCATGTGTTCAATGAGTCTAATTTAGATTATGACTCATTGAATCAATTTAATTAAATGAATTAGATTAATTATATTAAATTGGCTTGAATTAAATGGTTGGATTAGATCAACCATGAGAGAGATTAAGTCAAGTTTGACTTGACTTGAGAGGAAGATGAAGAGTCAAGTTTGACTTGACTTGATGCCACCTCATTGGTGAGTTAGCATTAAGTGGACCAATGATGATGCTCCACATCATCATGGTTACTTAAGTGAAGTGCCACCTCATGGGAGTTACCAAGAGTTGTGACTCTTGGTATCCCATGGAGGTTACAAACCACTTAATTAGATGAAAAGAGTTTCATTTTGCAAGTGTAACTCTCATTCAAGTGATCTTCCTCCTCCTAAGCTCTCTTCTTGCTCCTTCTCTTCTCTTGGTCGTGGGTTTCAAGCAAGGGAGAAGAAAGGAGAGTGAATCTAATCCAAGAAGAAAGGTTAGTGAAAGTCACATAGAGATTTTAGAGGAGTGTGTTCTCTTCTTTTCCTTTCTTCTTCTTCCAATCCTACCCGAGAGCCCTAGAGAGTGCTAGCACACTTGTGGTGCTCTCTTCTCCATCCTTGTGTGTTAGAGAACACATCTTGTTCGTGTGCATATCACTAGAGAGTTGTCTACGTTGACAACTTCGAGATCCGGCGTACCGTTGGACAAGCTGGATTTGCGAGGGCACGCTTCAAAGGTATTAAATATTTTTCCTTTGTAGATCTACTGTAGATCATAGTTTGAAACTCGTACTCGTATTTTCGAAAGTTTTCTTCGCACGGATCCAATGGCTAGGGGGTTTCGGGGTTTCCGCGACGCAAAAAAGCGGTTTTCACGGCCGTAAAAAAACCCAACACAGCTGACCAGACGGGTCACCGCGCTATCAAGGTTCATCTCTAAGTCATCCGATCGGAGTCATCCATTCTTCAAGGTGATGCACCGAGCAACGAAATTCCAATGGGGCGTAGAATGCAATAAGGCGCTGGAAGAGTTTAAGGAATATCTCAACTCCTTGCCTGTATTGGCCAAGTCGCCAATACAGACAATGGGACGTAGAATGCGAGAACTGGGATGCAGCCCTAATCAAGAAGGTAGAAGCAAATGTCAAAGCGACCTGCACCCTCCAGTGTGGCCTGACAAAGGAGGAATTCAACAAAGTAGGACCTTTCTCAAGTGCAAAGGAGTTATGGCAAAAACTAATCGAGTTGCACGAAGGTGTTTCCGATATGAAAGTAAGTAAGCATGACTTAATAGACAAATTATTTTGTGAACATGAATTGCATAAACAATTTAATGCTCGATCGGCCGAGAAAGGTGTTACGTTATTTGTAGGAACAAGTAAGACAAAGAAAGCACTGAAGGCAACGTGGTCTGAATCATCAGAGAGTCTGACGAAGATGAAGAACAAGCAAGCTTACTCGCTCTACCAGTACAAGCAAACATTGTCGAGACCGAGTCCGAGTTCGAGTCTGAAACTGAGAACGAATCGGAAGCTGAGTCTAAGAGAAGCCACGGATTCGTATCCATTTCCGAAGGGTCGAACCCCTCTGTAAGTACATTTTGTTTGTATAATTTAATAAATTAGTTAATGTGTAAGCTAGCTAAGTCTAATGTTCGGATCAAGTTGCTTCTAAAGGAAGTTACATCCCTTAAAGAAGTGACTAATACCGAATCCTTGGCTGACCCTGTTCAAACTGGAACCTCAACTCAAGTCCAAAAACTTGAGGAAGAGAATTCTAGCCTAAAAATTCAAGTCAAGGATTTGAAAACTACATTGGAACGGTTTACACTGGGTTCCAAGAATCTTGACTTGATTCTTGGAAAATAAAAAGTCGTATACAATCGATCTGGACTAGGATTTAGAACTAAAAGGAAATATCGGTCTTATTTATCGCTTGTTAACAGACCGAATAAAAAGATAGTCCAAGCATGGGTACCTAAGTCCAACTTGGTCAATCAAGTTGGACTTGGTCAATATTGGGTCCCCAAGGATCAAGTACATTACCTTGATAGACCATATCGAGGCTATGATCCAGGGGGAGCCAATAGGAAAATCATCTTAATAAATAGATAAAATTACTTGACGCCTATTTATTTTCTTTTCCTTGTACTATGCATGTTTAGATTATGATAGATTATGGACCTAGGCGTAATTTACACTTGCTCAGTTAAATCTAGGGGTTTCAAAAGGGAAATTAAATATATATTTTCTTTGAAAGACTCTGTAAAGAAGTGGTGGATGATCTCATACCCAAGAAGACCTAGTGCCTCGCCACAACCTGGGAGCCAATCTTCAAAATGTATATTTAATTAACAAATTAAAAAGCCTAAGTTTAACTCAAATGTAAATTAATCCTTAGAAATAATTTAAATTAAGATAATCATCTCACAAAACTACTTAAGATTCCTTGATTGATAACTTAGAATCGGGTGAGATGAATCTAGGTTGAACTTAGTCAATTTTAACTAATTCAACTTAATTAACTTCATAATTAGCTTAATAATTGAGTTAACTAAATAGAAAAATAAATCATTTTAAAATATTTTAAAAATCATTTTAAATATTATTTTAAAATTCTTTTAAAAAGCATTTTAAAATTATTTTAAAAACAATTTTAAAATTATTTTAAAAACAATTTTAAAATTATTTTAAAAATAATTTTAAAAACTATTTTAAAAATTATTTTTTTAAAAAATCTAATTAAAAATAATTTTAAAAATAATTTTAAAAATTTATTTAAAACCCATTTTTAAAAAAAATTAAAAATAATTTAAAATAATTTTAAAAATCTTTTAAAAATCATTTTAAAAATAATTTTAAAAATCATTTTAAAATCATTTTGAAATCCTTTTAAAAATTATTTTAAATCCTTTTAATTACTTTAAAATCCTTTTAAGAATCATAATTAATTTCAAAATCTTAATTAATTTAAAGGGGTTCAAAAATCTCAATCATCATAGTTAAATTTTCTAATTATTAATTCCAAATCATATAATTTGAAAATCTTAAAATTTCAAATCATAATTAATTTTTAAATTATATTTTGAATCTTAATGATAATTAATTAATTCTCAAATCATATTTTTGAAGTATAATTGCAAACTCAATTGATTTTTAATCTTCAAAATTTTAATGTTTACTCATTTGAAACTCAAACTCAAACTTATTTTAATATTGATAAAATTAAAATAAAGACAACTCCGTCTCACACTCATTCATAAGCTGAACATACTTGCTAATGTAGAATGAGTGAGATGAAAAATTAGAAAAATAAATAGTAATCTTTAAGTTTTTCTTATGCTAGGACTCTAGGACCCTAAAGAATTTACTAAAGCACCAATTAAGGGGGAGTTAACGGAGTCAAGTTAAATTTTTCTTTAAACTTTAAAGTTTTTTTCAAAATATTCCAAAAAAAATAAATTAAAATACTTTTGAAAATGTTTTAAGTTTGTAAAAAACTTAACTATGATATTTATTTTTAAGCTAAATGTTTTCAAAGCTAAGTACTTAAACTAAACTTTTATGAAAATCCTTTTAAAGTTAAGTACTTAAACTAAACTTCTATCAAGAAAATCTTTTAAAAAGTTAGGTATTTATCAATACTTTTAAGTGTTTGTCAAAGGCTAAGTATTTGTCAAAAGCATTAACTTAAGTATTTTCAAAAGAATTTCAAATTTAGCTAAAATATTTGTCAAAGGCTTTTCAAATCTCACTAAGTGTTTTTCAAAGTAATTATTTTCAAATGCTAAGTTTTGCTAAGTCTTTGTTGAAAACACCAAGTATTTTCCAAAGCATTTTTAAATTTAGCTAAGTGTTTTTCAAAACAATTCTTTTTGAAATGCTAAGTCATTTTTCAAATGTTAAAAATTAGATAAAATGCTACCCTTCAGGGGGAGCTTAGACTTACATAGAATATTTTTCTAGTTTTCTCTCTCTACTTATTTTTTTTTATTTATGTCAAAGGAGGAGAGAAAAGTCAGAGTTAAGAAAATTAAGAATTAAGAATTAAGAATTTAAACATAAGGAGGAGCATAAGTTTTACAAATTTTTACATTCGTGCTCATGTTTTCTTATTTATTGTCATATTTTTTACTTAACTTTGAACTGTGTTGCTATAATCAAAAAGGGGGAGATTGTTGGTGCTGAAAGCATCCGATAATTGAACCTATGTTTTGATTATGTCAAAGGGTTCAAGTTAAGTTATTCTGTTATCTAAAATATTGAATGAGTTTGCAGGAAAGTCCTAACTGCAGTTAAGCAGGCGGAAAACCCTAAGGGGCGGTAACCTTAGGTCGTAGGGGTAGTAACCCTAGGTGGTGGAAAACCCTAAGGGGCGGTAACCTTAGGTCCTAGGGGGTAGTAACCCTAGGTGGTGGAAAATCCTAAGGGGGGCAGCCTTAGGTCCTAGGGGGTGGTAACCCTAGGTGGAGGAAAATCCTAAGGGGGGATAACCTTAGGTCCTAGGGGGTAGTAACCCTAGGTGGCGGAAAACCCTAGGGGGTGGTAACCCTAGGAGAAAAGTCGAGTCGGTCTGGAGGACCGGACTGACATCAGGTACACTCTCCTGAGTGGAGTAGGTGAGGGCACGTTCCCCGCGGAGGGAACAGTAGGCATCGGTTCGACCTAGGATTTCCGGTCGAAAATCCGAAGTCACAACTAGATAGTATGTGACTGTCAAACTTTCATATTATTATGTTTATTGTGTGTGCTAACTTTGTTTTGCATAATATGTGGTTGGTTTATGGACTAACATGTTTTACAGGGACAAAGGAGCAAGATTAGCCTCGGATGAACAGTACCCGAGGCGCCCTCATGGAGCTTGAGGCCCCTCGAGTGCAAAGGAGAAGAAGCGTGCGCGACAAGGCTGGAGGCCCCTCATGGAGGATTGAAGCACCTCGGACAGCGTTGGAGGCACCTTCAAGGCTTATGGAGACGCCTTCAAGAGGATCAGCGAGGACTTCTTCTGCGCTTATCCGCGCGGCTGACTTGGCTGCGCTGGAGGTGCCCTCAAGGGGATTTAAGGAGCCTCCAACAGCCATTATAAGGGGTATTCAACCAGCAGCTCTAGATATCAGATTCCAAGTGATTGATCCTTCGTGTGCTGCTCAAGAAACGACCCGGCTAAGCTACGACAGGTCACCGACAACCCAAAGCTTCAAGATCTTCAATTCTTGTTGTCGGTATAGATATTTGTTAATACTATTAAATTGGAATACTCTTGTAACCTTTTGCGTATAATAGTTGTTGCCCAAAGTAAAAGCTCAACGAGCGTGGGCCTTGGAGTAGGAGTCACCCTAGGCTCCGAACCAAGTAAATCTTGGAGTCTTCTGTGTGTTTTATGTGTTTGGTTTAATTTCCGCTATGCATTTACTCATTAAATTTTCGATTACGTTAAGTGAAAGCCACGAATGCTATTCACCCCCCCCCTTCCAGCGCTTCTTGATCCAACACATACATTTGAGAAATCAGATTCTGCATTTTAAGCAACTTGTCGGAGAGGAATTACATCAAGCTTGGGAAACATATTCATCTCTTCTGCATTTATGCATTTATGTCCGCATCATGGTATTGAGAAATGGATGATTGTACACTTATTCTATATTGGGCTTTCTTTCCGAAATAAGAGTCAGTTAGATTTGGCATCTGGAGGATCTTTCATGAAGAAAAGTTTGGACGAAGCATATGAAATAATCTATCGAATAGTATCAAATCTTAATGATTGGTCAGGGCAAAATCTAATGACTTTCTTATTAAAAGCATTCAAAGGCAAAGAAAAAGAAAATGATGGGGGTCTAAAAGGAGAAAATAAACAAGATCTTGTAGATGGTGAAATTCAGAATGGCTTCGAAGAAGACATCACTCTGAATCAAAAGAATCTCCAAGCTTTATTCCCTTGGTGTTGTAAGCCTTTATAAAAAATATTTGGAGAAAGGATTTCTTCGACTGATCTTATTGTAAGGGAGGAATGTGTAAATATTTCTTGTGCAGAAGATAACTCTGATTATGAAGAAGATGAAGAAATGGTATTGGAAACTGACGAGAAGTTAGGGAAAGTGTTAGCAAGAGAAGAAATAAAGTTGCTGGAGCAAGATCCAACTTTGCCGGAAATTATGTCACCTCAGCTGGAGTTAAATCCCTTTCCACCCAACCTCAAATATGCATTCCTTGGTCCAAATTCTACTTTCAGTGATAATCAATGCAAATTTAACTAAGCTGGAAACACAAAGATTGATTGACGAGTTAAGGATGCATAGAAAAGTAATTTGGTACACCATTGATGATATTAAAGGAATTAGTCCCTCTCTTTGTATGCATAGAATTCTACTTGAAGAATGATATAAAAATTCAATCGAATATCAAAGGAGATTAAACCCAAATATGAAAGAGGTGGTAAAGAATGAAGTATTTAAGCCTCTTGATGCTGGTATCATTTATCCTATTTCTAATAGTGAATGGGTGAGTCCAGTTCACGTAGTTCCAAAAAGGAAGGAATGATTGTAATCAGAAATGAGAACAATAAATTGGTTTCAATGCGAACAGTCACAGGATGACGGATGTGTATTGATTACAGGAAGTTAAATAAAGAAACTAAGAAGGACCATTTTCCTTTACCATTTATTGATGAGATTCTTGAAAGGCTGGCAAAGCATTCATATTTTTTCCATTTGGATGGTTATTCGGGATTCTTTCAGATTCTAATTCACCCCCAAGATCAAGAGAAGACTACCTTCACATGTCCCTGCGGAACCTTCGCTTATCGATGTATGTCGTTTGGACTTTGTAATGCTCCGACTACGTTCCAAAGGTGCATGATGGTAATTTTTTCAGACCTAACAGAGAAAATCATGGAGGTATTTATGGATGATTTCTCAGTGTATGGAAATGACTTCGACATTTGTTTACTAAATCTTTCTATGGTTCTTCAACGGTGCGAGGATGTAAACTTGGTGTTAAATTGAGAAAAATGTCATTTCATGGTTAAAGAAGGGATTGTCTTAGGAACAAGATATCAGAACATGGGATTGAGGTGGATCAGGCCAAGGTAGAAGTAATAGAGAAGTTACCCCCGCCAATTAATGTAAAAGGAGTAAGGAGTTTCTTGGGGCATGTTGGATTCTATAGGCACTTTATCAAGGATTTTTTAAAAATCTCCAAGCCACTAACTAACTTACTGATTAAAAATGCTCTTATCTCAGCTCCAGTAATCCAAGCCCCAGATTGGGAACTTTCATTTGAAATTATGTGTGACGCTAGTGACTTTACGGTAGGAGTAGTTTTGGGGTAAAGAAAGAACAAGATTTTACATGCAATCCACTATGCAAGTAAGATACTAGATGCAGCCCAAGTAAACTATTCCACTACAGAAAAAGAATTTCTAACAGTAGTCTTTGCGTTTGACAATTTCAGATCTTATCTAGTGGGCTCAAAAGTGAAAGTATACACAGATCATGCTGCCATTCAATATTTATTTGGCAAGAAAGATGTCAAACCACAGCTTATCAGATGGATCTTACTTCTTCAGGAATTTAATTTAGAAATCAAATACAAGAAGGGAGCAAAAAATATAGTGGCGGTTCATTTATCTCGAGCATGGAAAAATGAAAAAAATGATGCAGAGTTTGATGCACATATTAATGACATTTTTCCGGATGAACACCTTCTAGAATTAGCATGTGTAAAGACATCTTGATTTTCAGATTTTGTTAATTATCTTGCGAGTGGAGTTCTATCCCCAAATTTCACTAGACAGCAAAGGAAAAAATTCTTTTCAGATGTCCAAAACTATATTTGGGATGAACTATTTCTTTACAAGAAATGTAGCGATGTAATTTATCGAAGATGTGTACCCAAGGAAGAAGTGAAGGACATTTTCTTCCATTGACATTCCTCATCTTACGGTGGGCATCTAGGATTTTTTAAAATAGCTGCAAAAATCTTGCAGGCAGGATTTTATTGGCCGAATTTATTTAAAGATACACGAGAATTTGTACAATCCTGTGATGAATGCCAAAGGACCGAAAGCATCACCAAGAGAAATGAAATGCCACTAAACTACATTTTTACAGTTGAGTTATTTGATGTATGGGGGATAGATTTTATTGGACCATTTCCTTTCTCATGTGGAAATAAGTTTATTTTAGTGGCAGTGGACTATGTGTCAAAATGGGTAGAGGTCATAGCTTCTCCTACAAGTGACACAAAGGCAATCATTAAATTGTTTAAAAAGATAATTTTTCCATGATTTGGCATACCTAAAGTAGTTATTAGTGATGGAGGGTCGCATTTCATAGAAAAATAGTTTGAAAACTTACTCAAGAAATATGGAGTAAATCACAAAGTAGCAACACCATACCATCAACAAACTAATGGGCAAGTTGAGATCTCTAATCAAGAAATTAAGGTCATATTAGAGAAAACAGTCTCTACTTCATGTAAAGATAGGTCATTGAAGTTAGATGATGCTTTATGGGTGTACTGTATGGCTTACAAAACTCCAATTGGTATGACCCCATTCCGACTAGTCTATGGAAAGCTATGTTATCTTTCGGTAGAATTGGAACATAAAGTTTACTGGGCAATTAAAAAGCTTAATATGGATCTCAGGGCAGCAGGAGAAAAAAGATAGCTTCAGTTAAATGAACTTGATGAATTAAGAATGAATGCTTACGAGCATGCCAAATCTTATAAAGAAAGAATAATGAAATAGCATGATCAACATATATTACGCAGGGATTTCAAAGAAGGATACTTAGTCCTATTATTTAATTCAAAGTTAAAACTTTTTCCAAGGAAGCTAAAATCATGATGGGCATGCCCATTTAAAGTTAAAAAGGTTTATCCTTTTGGAGCGGTGGATATTTGGAATGAAAAGCTCGAAGTCATTAAGGTGAATGGTCAACGTTTAAAAGAATATGTCCATGGTATGTAGATAGAAGGGAATCAAAAGTTATACTTTTCTGAACCGCACCCCCCAGAATGAACTCATATTGGTTGAGCTAATGACCTTAAACAAGCACTTCTTGGGAGGCAACCCAAGAGTTCTTTTTAGTTAGACTCAATTTTAGTTCTCTTTTTCATTGGTTAGTGTTTTTAAACTTTTGTTATTTTTGTTTTCAAGTTGTATATTGCCTCCATGAGCCGACCATGATCATTTCATGGGCATGGAGGTGTTGGAGAATTCGGAAAGGAGAAAATCCAACAATTCTAGACCTAACAGGGCCCGGCCGTGTACCCCACACGGTAGTGTGAAATAGACAGAAAAGGAGGAGCATCTGGCTGTGTATCTCACACAGGTCGTGTGAGCTCACCCGAGAAGAAGATGGACAAGGCCGTGTGATTTGACACGACCGTGTGAAAGTTCCAGAGGAGAAGACGAAGGTGGTCGTGTGACACACACGGCCACGTGAGGCTAACAGTAAAGGAAAAGAATTCGGTCGTGTGACACACACAGGTCGTGTGAGCTTAACCGAGAGGGAGACGACACTGCTCGTGCCAATTGGCACGACCATGTGCATCTGGCCGAGAAGAGGAAGATTTAGGTAGTATAGATCTACATGGTCGTGTGAAATATAAAGACCTGCCCGTGTCTATAAAACACGGTCGTGTCAAAGCCATGTCGGCCACACCCCCCCCCCCAGTAGAATTCTTTTTCTCTAACCCCTCTTATCTTCAACCTCTCTTATTTTGCTTCTCAGATTTAGATCTCCTACTCATTTTTCTCTATAAACTAGATCTAGATCTAGATCTAAACAACAACTCTTCTCCTCCTCCTTCCTCAAGATCTAATTCTCCTTCCTTAAGATCTTCTTTCTCAAGATCTATTTTCTTTTTCTCAAGATCTCATTTCTCTAATCAAGCACCTTACCCTCTCTTAACTATACATCATGTCTAATCTTCTTAAAAGGCTTCAAAAGGGAAGTTGCGGATCCAGCAGAGAAAAGGAACCATCAAGAGAAAAGGGTAAGGAGAAAGTCACAAAGGGCAAAGGCAAGAGAATGGCACGCGACGAAGGTAACGACAATGAATTTAATATTATCTTTAGAAATGATGATCATAAAGCTAGATTTAATATTCTTGTTGCAAGAAAGATTATGTGCACACGATATATGGATCCAACTATTTTGGATATTTTAGGAATTAGAGATGATATAGATTGGTTGATTAGTTCTCTTGATTGGGATGATATTATGTACAGACATCTACCCATATATCCCCAAATTGTCTTTGAATTTTGAGCTCACTAGATATTCACTTCTCTAATGAGGATGATTATATTGGCAAAATAAATTTTAGATTAATGAATCAAGAATTTCAGTGGATATTTAGTGACTTTAATAGTTGTTTTGGCTTATCGACTAGCGGCTCTCGTAAGTTTGACCCTAGATTTAATTGAAATAATTTTTAGAACTCAATTATCGGATTGGATCAACCTTATGAGCCCTCTAGAGCTAAAGCTTCCCATATGCAAAAGCCCATCATTAGGTACTTACATCGAGTCATGAGTAAAACTGTCTTTGGTAGAGGGGAAAGTGATGGAGTTGTAAGGAAAGTGGAACTTTATGCTCTTTGGGTTATGTTGCATAAGATTAACTTTGATTTCGATTTCCATTTTATGCAAACCTTGTGAGATCCGGGAAAGCAATCTCAGGGTTGATTGTCTTTGGTGGTTTCATTACCCAAATAGCTATAAATCTGGACTGTGATCTAGACGAGGTAGAAATCATCCATGGCAACAACATGATCGATATCGATACATGTCTTGCTATGAAGATGATTTACCATGACGAGAATGGGTTTGCCTTTCTTAAGAGAGAATGTTTCCCATTGCCTCTTCCTTGTCCCGAGCGAACCTCAGTTTGCAACCCTGCTAATTGGGTGATCACCGATTTAGTTCCCGAGAATGTTCCCTCCTTGTCCGGAGCACCAAGCCCCACCTTGAGCCCTTGTCATCTGGACACTCGCAGCCGTCCAGACATCCTGAACCTGCTTGGCACTCTTTTGCTATGGCACGGGCTACTCCAAATTTGATTTTTCTGACTTTCGAGCTTCTTTGGATTACCTTCACTAAAAGCAAGAGGCCCAACAAATAATGTTGGAGGCTGCTTTACTTTGTCAGATGATCAGTATAGAGAGGTGCAAGATCACGTTCAGTTCACGAGGAATTTCCAAGGTTAGGTGGCCAAATTTGTCCAGGATTATGACATTGATCAAGCTAGAATGAGAGAATTCATAGAGGCCATGAGCATTACTAGTCAACAAGTTGATGCCCTCTATGAATATCATAGGATCCTGAGTTAGTCTTCGGGCTTTCCTAGTTTTCCTTCTTGCCGACCACACAGACCTCCATTTCCTCGCCCACCATATTGATTTCATCAGGACGATGAAAAGTTTGAGTCTGGGGGGGTGTTTGCAACCTGAATTTTCTGCATTTTCTTTTATTTATTTTGTATTTTCTTTTACATTTTCAACATTGTCATTTGTTCTGCACTTTGTTTTGCTTTGCTTGCTTTCAGTTTTTGTTTATCTCAGCTTTGACTGTCACTTGACTGTCTTTTGAAATATTTTGTGGCATATTGAGAACATCATTCCTCACTGCTGTTGACTTATCTAAAAGTAAAATTAGTTGCACGTTCATATCTTGATTCATGATGTTGTAGATATAATTCTAGTATGTTTAGTGTACCTCTTTTCCTTATCTGAAGTAACATGATATGAGTTAAGTATTATACAGAAACAAATTTAAGTTTTGGCTTAACTTTAAGGATCTTATTCTCACTTTACTTGAGCTTGAATGGTTGATATCATTGAAATAGTCATGATTTATCTTATTTGTTTAGTACTTAGTTCCTATGGTGATTTCTCAAACTACATTTTGGTTATTAGATGATGCTCGAATCATGTAAGCTCATTTGGAAAAATCAAATATCCCAACATTTGCATTTATGTGCAATTGTGTTCAAGTGTTGCATCTTGCTATTGTTGGAACCCCAAGGTGTTTTGATGTGATCAAACAAGTTAAGCTAGGTCCAGTTTTGTCTAACCCTTGTGTCTAAGTGTGCAGGAGCTTAGGAACACAGGAAGTCGAGCGGAAGATGCGGTTAGCGAGAAGGACGACACGGGAGAGAGTCGACGGGCTCGGTGAGTCCGAGGGATGAGGTGACCGCGGAAGAGTACACCGGTGGACGAGAAGAACACACGCGACGTTCGAGGGTCGAGAAACCGGGGAGGAAGGTTGCTCGAGGAGAAGGCCGGAACTTGGGTTCGGGTGAGCCCTATTCCGGATGGACAAAATCACCCAAGCTAGCGGAGCCGGAGCGAAAGACTCAAGACCGAGACGAGATGAACCGAAGCAGAGGTCCCGGACCAAGAAAAGTCAATTCTGTTGACTTTCCTGGTCCGGGCGCCCAGGATGCTTCCGGGCGCCCGGACCCGACTTTTGACTAGATCGAGTTTTGACTCGATCTGAATGTTGGGGGATAAAGTTTTATCCCCCCAGGGCACCCGGAACCCTTCGGGACGCCCAGACCAGTGCTATAAATATAACACTGATTTGGACAGATTATTCAATTCACTTATAATCGGTTTCTTAGTGCTTTACTTTTCTGTCCGTACTCTCAACGATGTAAAGAGGCTACTCCACCCGAAAGAGATCGTCAGATAGTGCACCGTACTCGTCTTGGATTAGCAATCTTCTTATTGCAAACCAAGTAAATCTCTTGTGTCTGATTTCTTTAATTAGTCTCTATTTCTTTTATTACAAGTGTTTGTTAATTAGTCGATATATCCGAGAAAGGTTCGATTTATTTTGTAGGGCAATTCACCCCTCCCCTCTTGCCGGCCTCCAAAGGGACCAACAAGTGGTATCAGAGCAAGGATGCTTCAGGATGACTAACCGCCAATCGAAGCAACGAGATGGCCGGACCATGCATTGTTCCACCAAAATTCGAGGGGGACTTCACACACTAGAAGCGTCGTATGGAGGTATTCCTAAAAACTGATTTTGAAATTCGGTTTATTATAAAGTATGGTTTTGTAGCTTTGACAAATCAGAATGGAGAAGAAAAAGAAGAGAACCTTTGGACAAAGAAGGAGCAGAATGATTCCGTAGCGAACAACCGTGCAGAATATCACCTGCTGAGCGTGCTGCCGCCTCAAGAAGTCAACCGCATCGAAAGCTACTTGTCAGCCAAAGAACTCTGGGAGAAGTTCCTGAAACTTCACGAAGGCACGTCCGAAGCGAAACTAGCAAGAAGAGACATCCTTCGGAACAAACTGACGAACATCCATCTGGAAAAAGGTGAGAAGGTAGCTAATCTACACGCGAAGGTAAAGGAATTGATTACCCGTCTCGAGAACCTCGGTGAAACGGTAACAAACTGGGACACCATACGCTATGCTCTCAACGTGTTTCCCAGAACTCCCGAATGAACGTCAATCATCGACACCTATTACATTTCAAAGGACCTGGAGGTAAGTACCCTAGAAGAGCTATTTTCTACTCTTGATTTACACAAAACCAGATGTGTAGGGACGATAAAGGAATCAAACTAGATAATGACACTAAACACAACCAAAAGGGATGAACCCGAGTCAGACTCAGAAGAAGACCAAGAAGCATATATGGTAAGAAATTTTAAAAAGTTTTTTAGATCTAATAAGTTTAAAGAGATGCAAAACAAGAAGAATCCCAGAAATAGAAGGAGGGTTCGCTGCTACCAATGTCAAAAGGAAGGACACCTAAAAAAGGACTGCCCAGAACTAAAGAAGGACAAAGGCAAGGTACCCAAAAAAGCACAAGAACCTAAAATCTACTTGGGACGACACTTCATTATCTGAATCCGAGATTCAAGAATATGTCGGGCTAGCACTGATGGCAAGCTATGAAGGGCAAAGTACATCAGAACCCAGCATTGATGAAGGGGGAGCGACCTCAGATGAAAGCAGCGAAGCAGGGGGAGATTCAGGCTTCAAGTCTGATATGGTAAGTGAGGTAGGCCTCTTACCCCCTGATCAACTTTACTTTAAAATTAAGTTTATGGCAAAGTCTATGTTTAAATTAGAAAATAAAAATAACAAATTAAAAAATGAAATTTTAGAAATAAAAAGAACTTTAGCAAAATCATGTTTAATAGAAGACTTTGAAAAAGTAAAACTAGAAAATAATAAATTAAAAGAAGAAATTGAAAAATTGAAAAACTCTACCTGCTCAAATATTTCTACTTTTAGAAATTATAGAGGTTTAAATTGGTACTATAGGTTTCATCAAAGTCAAATCAGAAAAATATCAAAAGCCTATATACCTTGAAAATATTTAATTAACCCTGTTGGAAGGAACCTCTATTGGGTTCCAAAAACTTATTTAGTTTAAAATTTAAAATTAGACTTGGCATTTTTAGCAGAAAATTAAACATTTAATTTCCTTATGCGGCTTTGTCTAGAAAGTGGTTGTTGCTCCAATAACCAAGAAGACTCAGTGCCTCGCCACTACCTGGAAGCCAAGTATTGAAATGAGAAGTTTAATTGACTAACTGAAAAAATATTAATTTAAATGCTTTAAAAGGGTTATTCAATTTGTTTTAGAAAATATTTTCAAAAATATTCATGTTCTCAAAAACTTAGAATTTTTTTTTGAAAAATTATTCCGTTGCACAATTTTTTTTTTAACTTAGAAAATGAATTTTTTTAAACACTTATAAAAGTTTCTTCTGTTGAATTTTTTTTCCAAATTAGAAAGTTTTTTTATGTTTTTAACTTAGAAATTTTGCAAGTTACTTATTCCATTGCATAAAAGTTACTTTTAAGTTTCTTTTAAATTTTTTAACTTAAATTGAATTTTTTTTTGAAACTTAAAAAATTATATTTTCAAAAAAAATGTTGAAAATTTTTCTATTTCAATTTTCCTTAGAATTTTTAATTACGAAAATCTTCTTTTAAACTTAGAAATTCTCTAACTTAAAATTTTTTTTTAACACTTACAATTTTTTTTTTAAGTTAGAATTTACCTTAGACTTGTTAAAAAGAACCCCATTTTTTTTATGTGATCAAAGGGGGAGAAGTATGTTAAGTCCAGGGGGAGGTAATTACTTTTTGAATTGACAAATCTTTGAACTCATTTGCAAAATTATTTATTTTTATTGCATTTGTTTACCCTAGCTTAACTTGAGTTGCTCACATCCAAAAGGGGGAGATTGTTGAACCCCAAGGTATTTTTATTTGATCAAACAAGTTAAGCTATGTCCTGTTTTGTCTAACCCTTGTGTCTAAGTGTGCAGGAGCTTAGGAACACAGGAAGTCGAGCGGAAGACGCGGCTAGCGAGAAAGACGACACGGGAGAGAGCCGACGGGCTCGGTGCGTCCGAGGGACGAGGTGACCACGGAAGAGTACACCGGTGGACGAGAAGAATGCACACAACGTTCGAGGGACAAGAAACCGGGGAGGAAGGCTGCTCGAGGAGAAGGTCGGAACTTGGGTTCGGGTGAGCCCTATTCCGGATGGCCGAAATCACCCAAGCTAGCGGAGCCGGAGTGAAAGATTCAAGACCGAGACGAGCTAAACCGGAGCAGAGGTCTCGGACCCAGAAAAGTCAATTTTGTTGACTTTCCTGGTCCAGGCGTCCGGGACCACTCCGAGCGCCCGGACCACCGAGGCGCCCGGGATGCTTCCGGGCGCCCGGACTTGACTTTTGACCAGATCGAGTTTTGACTTGATCTGAACGTTGGGGGATAAAGTTTTATCCCCCCCAGGGCGCCCGGAACCCTTCGAGGCGCCCCGACCAGTGTTATAAATATAGCACTGATTTGGATAAATTATTCAATTCACTTGTAATCAGTTTCTTAGTACTTTACTTTTCTATCTGTGCTCTCAACGCTGTAAAGAGACTACTCCGCCCGAAGGAGATCATCAGATAGTGCACCGTATTCATCTTGGATTAGCAATCTTCTAATTGCAAACCAAGTAAATCTCTTGTGTCTGATTTTTTAATTAGTCTCTGTTTCTTTTATTACAAGTGTCTGTTAATTAGTCGATATATCTGAGAAAGGTTCGATATATTTTGTAGGGCAATTCACCCCTCCTCTCTTGTCGACCTCCAAAGGGGCCAACAGCTATCACTTATATAAAAAAATAAATGAATAAGGGATATTGTAATACCCACTAAGCTTGTAAGATAAATATATGAATGTGGGATTTTTCCTTAGAAAAATAATAGGAAGTGAGTTGAAGCAAAAAGAAATAAAATGAAATAAAAAGAAGAGGAGGTCAAGGATTGAACCATGAACCTCTTATATTATATTTCATAGAATTAATTAGTAGAAATCAATTGGGATAGAGAGAAGATGTTGATAACAAAGGAGGGAAACTCATGATAAAGGTAAGAGTAAAAGCTAGCCAAAAGAAAACAAGAAAGGAGCAAGAGAAAGGCAACTTGCCTTCCTCCCTTTCTCTCCTTCTTCCTCTTTGTTTTTGCCAAAAATTTAAAGAGGGAATTAAGAGGATTCATTCCCCCTTGTTTCATCATGAATGATGAGAATAAATTATAAAATAAAATAAATAAAAGAAAATAGAAAAAAAAGGCTAAGGGAGAAGGAAAGCAAAAACCAAGTTTGCTACCTCTTTCCCCTTAACATAAAAGAGAATATGTGAAAGGAAAATTCTATTTTCTCTCATTTTTCTCATTCTCTCCTCTCCCTCACCGAACCCTCAGTCCCCTCTCCTCCACCTTCGGCCCCAAAGCCAAGGTTTTCTCCTAGAAAGCCTAAGATACAAGGAGGACTAAGCAAGGGAATCAAGGGAAAAGAACTAGAAGAAGAGGCTATTTCTTTCATCACCATACCTTAGATCCACAAGCGAAAAGGATGTAAGCTTCCCCTCACCTGTGGTACAAGGCTTTTTATGTGATTTTCGGATTTTATAAGGATTAGAAAACCTAGGAAAGAATTTAAGAAAAATTCGGCCAAAGAAAGGGTTTTCAAATCTAGGAAGGTGTAAACAAGTCCTTATTTCATGATATTTTTTCTATGCTATGTAGGAAGGATTGTAACGACCCAATTTTCCCTATTTCAAGTTCTAAAAGTCCATAAAAATATTTGGAAATACTTTTAAAATATTCTAGAGATTTTTAGGAATTTTTAGAGTATTTTTACGTAATTTTTGGAGGTCGTTTAGTAGGGTTACAAAAAGAAAGAAGTTTCTTAAAAAAATGTTGAAGGTGAGATTCGAACCCACGACCTCGGGTCGGACTGACCCAAGCAAAACCGGTCCAACCAGCTGAGCTACACGGTTTTGTTAACCTTATATGGTGAGAACTAAGTTTATAGCATAGTTAAGGATTAGGAAATAAATAGGTATTAAAAGGAGAACTTGAGTTTTACCCGAGACCTAATTTTCCTCACCTTTCTCTCCCGACGGCGCTGTTCCTCTCCTCGGGCGAAAACGCAGCGGCGTTAGGGCTTCGATCCGGCGGCCGACGAGCACCTTTCTTCGAGAGCTCTTCACACATTCGTGACCGGCTCATCGAGGGGAGCACGCAGACACGAAGAGATCGAAGAAATTTCAAGTCTCTGCAAGCCCTAGAAGCCGATCTCGGCTGTAAGTCCAAGAAATCCAAGGTGAGTTGCTTCTCACCTGCAGTAGGAGTTGCTCCGATCTTTCGGTTTCGTTTCCTTGTTTCCTGAGTTTCTTGAATCCGAACCATGCTATAAAGATTTTTGGTTTTGGGTGTTCTGCCGTGGGTTTCAAAGAGGGACCAAGAACTGGTTTTGTTTAATTGAGCATGTAGGATAGTTTTGCGCCGAATCTAAGCTTGCTAGGGATCAAGTTTTTGTTTCTCCTTGTTTTTTTTGAATCTGCCGTGACCTAGGGATGAGTTTAAAGTTCCTACCGTGACCTTCAGGATGGAGAAAGGGCTTAATGGATTTAGCCTTGATTGATGTTGCTTTAGCTTTTATTGATTCTGTAATTTCTGGACAAATATATTGGCTTGGGTCATTTCCTTTATGCTGTCGTGAGTTGATTAAGAAGAGGAGAAGAGATTTAAATTGTCATAGCAATCACCCCTTTTAATAGCATGTGCTTAACAGAAATCTGCCAATGCATTTCTTAATAGAATAGTTGACTTCCTTTGCTACCATATCAAGCTTTGCATAGGTGTAAACTTCAGCAGATTATAGCCTATATAAGTAGAAGAAGTATTGCAGATTTGGTTTAGCTTATGTGGCTTGCATTATCTCGGATTAATGGGGCTGGTAGTTAGCTTTCTTTTGCTTTTATCACAGCATGTTTAGAAAGCTTAAAGTTACTTTCTTTTGCTCTTATCACAGCATGTTTAGAAAGATCAAATTAGCTTTCTTTTGCTCTTATCACAGCATGTTTAGAAAGTCCAAGTTGCTTTCTTTGTGCTATTTTTATAGCATGATTAGTAAGTTTAAAGTTGCTTTCTTTTGCTCTATTTTTACAGCATGATTAGTAAGCTCAAGTTGCTTTTCTTTGCTCTATTTTTACAGCATGATTAGTAAGCTCAAGTTGCTTTTCTTTGCTCTATTTTTACAGCATGATTAGTAAGCTTAAAGTTGCTTTTCTTTGCTCTATTTTACAGCATGATTAGTAAGCTCAAGTTGCTTTTCTTTGCTCTATTTTTACAGCATGATTAGTAAGCTTAAAGTTGCTTTCTTTGCTCTATTTTATAGCATGATTAGTAAGCTTAAAGTTGCTTTCTTTAGCTCTATTTTATAGCATGATTAGTAAGCTCAAAGTTATTTCCATTTGCTATTTTAACAAGCATGAACAGCCATGTATTCTAATGGAAAAATAAGAATCCTATTAAATACTTTTAGAAGTATTAACAAGTAAAAGGAAGATAAAGAAAAGAAAGGGAAAAGGCTAAGGCCTTAAGTAAAATCCCGAATTCAAGACTTTAGGGATTTTGGCACACAAGGTGCTTATTAAATGCCAAGGCATTTTATTATAAGAAGTATTTAAAGATAAAAAGTATTTTACTTTTAAATGGCATGTACCGGACACAAGATCCAAGGGATGGGCTCCAAGTTGCCCCTAGGCACATGGCCTAGAAGGGATGGGCTCCAAGTTGCCCCTAGGCACATGGCCTAGAAGTATCTTAGTAGTTTCGAGATTAGCTACCTCGATTCTTATTAAGAATGCGCGCAAAGTGGTACAATGCCGGGCCCAAGAGAAGTTGATTATTATTTTAAAGTATTAAAGTATAAGTTTTGAAACAAATGAAACAAGCTTCAAATATGTTTAGAATTAGAAAGTTTAGTTTCTTGTTATTTGAAGCATGCAGTAGTAGTTTATTTGTTTCTTGCTATTAGATTATTCAGCATGTTTAGCTTTATTTGCTTTCAGCATGCAGTTAGTATATTATTCTTGTGAGCATGAGTAGCTTTACAAGTTTAGTAGCTTTACATGTTTAGTATTTCAGTTAGTATGCTTCCTTTATTGGATTATGAGCATGATTAGCTATACATGTTTAATATTTCAGTTAGTATGTTTCCTTTATTGGATTATGAGCATGATTAGCTATACATGTTTAGTATTTCAGTTAGTATGATTCCTTTATTGGATTATGAGCATGATTAGCTATACATGTTTAGTATTTCAGTTAGTATGATTCCTTTATTGGATTTTGAGCATGATTAGCTATACATGATTAGTATTTCAGTTAGTTTGATTCCTTTGCTATTTATGAGCATGAGTAGCTTTACATGTTAGCATTCAGTTTTAGCATGTTTTTATTTATATACATGCATATCGAGTTTTTGTGAGTAGATAGCGCTCACTAAGCTTTATGCTTATAGACTGCACTTCCTCCTACTGCAGATAAAGGAAAGGAAAAGATTTAGCAAGGAAGGCGACAAGGTGGTGGTGATGAAGGTGTGTGATGCCAGGACTATGGAGAGATCATGAGTTTGCTAAGGAAACTGTCAAGACTCCTTTGAGTTTTCTTTCAGTTATTAAGTTGATAGAGATTGTATTAGTTGTTTCCTTTGTCTATGTTGATTAATTGAGTCTATTCCGCATTGTTAGTTGAGTTATTTCCTATTGTTGGAGCTATATAGTTTTCTATTGCTAGAATAGTTTCTTTTTAGTGTCGTGTTATTATTTCTGCGTGGTTGTGAAAAATATGTTCCAGCCGCCTGTGGCTGTGTATATAGTGTTTGTATCCCAGTTTGGGGTCACCGGTACAGGGGAGACTCTGCCGAAATTTTCGGTAGGGATTCCTCGTAGTTAAGTAGCGTACCGGTTAAGTAGAGTTAGTAGTTAAGTAACGGTCATCCTTAGAGAGTAGTAGTAGTAGTAAGAAGGGTGGTCGTTACAGTTGGTATCAGAGCAGTCCCCATTCTCCAGCATCACACACATCAGCATCATCCTTGTCGTCTTCAAGTAAGAAAGTATTTAAGTTCTTTCTTTATTGCTTTCCTTTATTATTATTTGCAGTATAGAGTGATGGTTTATAAGTGCTTAAGTAAGATAAGAGTTTTTGCTGTTTTCTTTCTTCATATACAATATGTATGTTTAGAAAGGATAGAGAAATGTTTAGAAGTACCTACTCATAGGTGTTGAAAGTTAAGAATCATATATAAGTAAGATATATCTAGAAAGTATAGTGATAAAATTTAAGTTTTCTTGTCCTCTGCCTGACTTGATGGCAAGAAGAGAACGTTCCCGTACCGTTCGTACTGAGAACCAAGATCAGGAGAACGAAAATCTTAGATTAACTGAGCCCAATCTCTCTGAAGTTGTTGCCCAACTCCAGAGACAAGTAGTAGAGCAGCAACAAGTGATTGCCAACCTGATGGCAAATCAGCAGCCAGCTCCTCCCACTCCCCCAACCATCAATGTGGAGACCCCGGTGGTGACTGAAGTCCCATCAGCTGCCCTGGAAGTCGCCACAACACCTAGAAGACAAGAAGCATACCTCATCCAGTGGCTGAAGCTAAAACCAGAAAGCTTCTCAGGCACGACTAAGCCCTGGGATGCCCAGGCTTGGTTCAAGACACTTGAGAGCACAATGGAGCTTCTTGACTCGCCAGAAGTCGAGAAGGTTAAGTGTGCCTCTTTCTGCCTATCTGGAGATGCTTGTACGTGGTGGGAGCGAGTTAAGAGTAGGAGAGCAGTCAACCAGATGAGCTGGGTTGACTTCGAGACAGAGTTTTACGAAGAATTCTTCCGTCAACGGATCACCAATAAGCACTATAAAGAGCTTATGGAATTCAGACAAGGTGACCTACCAGTAGAAGAAGCGGTTAAAAGATTTAACAGGCTAGCTCACCTTTGCCTATAGTTAGTAAGTACAGTGAAAGAACGAGTCAGACTGATGCTCCTAATGCTGAGACCAGAAATAACACCTAATGTGAGTAGTGAAACTCACCGACCATAGATTGGTGAAGAGCTGGTCAGCAGGGCATTAGTGAGCACTATCTGAACAACATCAAGGTACAACAAACGCAACACAAGCCAGTCAAGATAGAAGACAAGACAGTGGGGAAACAGAGACCCCAGTCAAGTAATCAGAACTAGAAGGACAAAGATAACAAGAAAGACCCAAGCAGGAAGATGTTCGGGTAGTCTGCGAGTATCCAAAGGTATTTCCAGAAGAGCTACCTGGACTACCTCACAACAGAGAAGCGGAATTTGAAATTGATTTAGTTCCTGACGCCAGCCCAATTTCAAAAGCCCTGTATCAAATTTCTCTAGCAGAGCTAAAAGATTTACAAGAACAATTTCAGGAGCTACTTGACAAGGGTTTCATCCACCCTAGTCACTCACCTTGGGGAGCTCCTGTGTTGTTTGTCAAGAAGAAAGACGGATCTATGCTAATGTGCATAGATTTTAGAGTGCTGAGCAAAGTAACAGTTAAGGACTAGTACCCTCTTTCCAGAATAGATGATCTATTTGATCAGCTAAAGAGGGCAACAGTGTTCCCTAAAATATACCTGCGTTTTGGGAACCATCAGTTGAAAGCGGAAGGAAGTAATACACCCAGGTAAAGCTAACAAAGTGGCAGATGCACTAAGCAGAAAGTCCAGTGCATCCCTGATGTCTCTGTCATCATTAGCCCTGCCACTGCAGAAAGAGTTGTCAGACTTTGGAGTCGAAATTATTTATGGGCAACTCTCTGCATTGACCTTAGAGTCAACCCTGCTTGAGGATATACAGAGAAAGCAAAGTGAAGATCCAGATATCCAAAAGATCAAGCAAGGGATACAAGAAGAAGAAAATTCAGAGTTTCGAGTATCAAATAGTGGAATCCTCTACCAGGGGAACCGCCTTTGTGTCCCTAATGACGAAGAGTTGAGAAAGAAGATTATAGAAGAAGCTCATAGTACACCCTACTCCATGCATCCTGGTTCTACCAAGATATACCAAGACGTGAAACAGAGGTTCTGGTGGTTTGGACTCAAAGGAGATGTAGCTAAGTATGTCAGTACCTGTCTGACATGTCAGAGGGTCAAAGCAGAACACCAGAGAGGAGTCCTACAGCCCCTCCCAATACCAGAGTGGAAGTGGGAAGATATATCCATGGACTTTATAACAGGCCTTCCAAGAACTACAAATGGATATGACGCAATATGGGTAGTAGTGGACAGATTGACCAAGTCTGCTAATTTTCTAGCCATCAAGGTGTCCCACTCTATAGAGCAGTTGACACAGCTGCATGTTAAAGAGGTGATCAGACTTCACGGAGTTCCTAAATCTATTGTTTCTGATAGAGGTGGACGCTTCACCTCACACTTCTAGGAGTGTGTTCAGAACGCACTAGGCACCAAACTCAAGTTCTGCACAGCCTTCTATCCTCAGACTGATGGACAGACAGAGTAAGTAAATCAAATTCTAGAATATATGCTCAGAGCTTGTGCACTAGATTTCAAGGGGAGTTGGTGCAAGTATCTATGCTTAGCTGAGTTTGTCTACAACAATAGTTATCAGGCCACCATCAAGATGACACCTTATGAGGCGTTATATGGTAGGAAGTGCAGATCACCCATCTGCTAGCAGGAAGCAAGTGAAAGAAAAGAAATGGAAGTAGAGCTGGGCATTCAGACAGAGCTGATAGATGAAACTACTCAGGCTATTTAGAAGATCAGACAGAGAATTGAGACTGCCCAGAGTAGACAGAAGAGTTATGCTGACACACACCGTAGGCCACTTGAATTCCAAGTAGGGGATTCAGTTTTTCTCAAGGTCGCTCCTATGAAGGGAGTGATGAGATTTGGCAAGAGGGGCAAATTAAGTCCTCGTTATGTAGGACCTTACCTGATCATAGAGAGGGTTGGGAAAGTAGCTTACAAGCTGGATTTACCACAAGACATGTCAGCAGTACACAATGTATTTCATGTCTCCATGCTAAAGAAGTGTCTCCACGACCCGAGCCAAGTGATTCAGCCTCAGTCAGTGCAGATCCAAGAGGATCTTAGTTATGAGAGCAGACCTATACAGATAGTGGACAGAGAAGTCAAGAGACTAAGAAACAAAGAAGTGCCACTAGTGAAGGTCATCTGGCAGAACCAGAAGCACGAGGAAGTCACTTGGAAACGTGAGGACGGTATGAGACAGAAGTATCCAGAATTGTTCTAAGTTCGAGGATGAACTTTTTATAAGGTATGGGGAATTGTAACGACCCAATTTTCCCTATTTTAAGTTCTAAAAGTCCATAAAAATATTTGGAAATACTTTTAAAATATTCTAGAGATTTTTAGGAATTTTTAGAGTATTTTTACGTAATTTTTGGAGGTCGTTTAGTAGGGTTACAAAAAGAAAGAAGTTTCTTAAAAAAATGTTAAAGGTGAGATTCGAACCCACGACCTCGGGTCGGACTGACCCAAGCAAAACCGGTCCAACCAGCTGAGCTACACGGTTTTGTTAACCTTATATGGTGAGAACTAAGTTTATAGCATAGTTAAGGATTAGGAAATAAATAGGTATTAAAAGGAGAACTTGAGTTTTACCCGAGACCTAATTTTCCTCACCTTTCTCTCCCGACGGCGCTGTTCCTCTCCTCGGGCGAAAACGCAGCGGCGTTAGGGCTTCGATCCGGCGGCCGACGAGCACCTTTCTTCGAGAGCTCTTCACACATTCGTGACCGGCTCATCGAGGGGAGCACGCAGACACGAAGAGATCGAAGAAATTTCAAGTCTCTGCAAGCCCTAGAAGCCGATCTCGGCTGTAAGTCCAAGAAATCCAAGGTGAGTTGCTTCTCACCTGCAGTAGGAGTTGCTCCGATCTTTCGGTTTCGTTTCCTTGTTTCCCGAGTTTCTTGAATCCGAACCATGCTATAAAGATTTTTGGTTTTGGGTGTTCTGCCGTGGGTTTCAAAGAGGGACCAAGAACTGGTTTTGTTTAATTGAGCATGTAGGATAGTTATGCGCCGAATCTAAGCTTGCTAGGGATCAAGTTTTTGTTTCTCCTTGTTTTTTTGAATCTGCCGTGACCTAGGGATGAGTTTAAAGTTCCTACCGTGACCTTCAGGATGGAGAAAGGGCTTAATGGATTTAGCCTTGATTGATGTTGCTTTAGCTTTTATTGATTCTGTAATTTCTGGACAAATATATTGGCTTGGGTCATTTCCTTTATGCTGTCGTGAGTTGATTAAGAAGAGGAGAAGAGATTTAAATTGTCATAGCAATCACCCCTTTTAATAGCATGTGCTTAACAGAAATCTGCCAATGCATTTCTTAATAGAATAGTTGACTTCCTTTGCTACCATATCAAGCTTTGCATAGGTGTAAACTTCAGCAGATTATAGCCTATATAAGTAGAAGAAGTATTGCAGATTTGGTTTAGCTTATGTGGCTTGCATTATCTCGGATTAATGGGGCTGGTAGTTAGCTTTCTTTTGCTTTTATCACAGCATGTTTAGAAAGCTTAAAGTTACTTTCTTTTGCTCTTATCACAGCATGTTTAGAAAGATCAAATTAGCTTTCTTTTGCTCTTATCACAGCATGTTTAGAAAGTCCAAGTTGCTTTCTTTGTGCTATTTTTATAGCATGATTAGTAAGTTTAAAGTTGCTTTCTTTTGCTCTATTTTTACAGCATGATTAGTAAGCTCAAGTTGCTTTTCTTTGCTCTATTTTTACAGCATGATTAGTAAGCTCAAGTTGCTTTTCTTTGCTCTATTTTTACAGCATGATTAGTAAGCTTAAAGTTGCTTTTCTTTGCTCTATTTTTACAGCATGATTAGTAAGCTCAAGTTGCTTTTCTTTGCTCTATTTTTACAGCATGATTAGTAAGCTTAAAGTTGCTTTCTTTGCTCTATTTTATAGCATGATTAGTAAGCTTAAAGTTGCTTTCTTTAGCTCTATTTTATAGCATGATTAGTAAGCTCAAAGTTATTTCCATTTGCTATTTTAACAAGCATGAACAGCCATGTATTCTAATGGAAAAATAAGAATCCTATTAAATACTTTTAGAAGTATTAACAAGTAAAAGGAAGATAAAGAAAAGAAAGGGAAAAGGCTAAGGCCTTAAGTAAAATCCCGAATTCAAGACTTTAGGGATTTTGGCACACAAGGTGCTTATTAAATGCCAAGGCATTTTATTATAAGAAGTATTTAAAGATAAAAAGTATTTTACTTTTAAATGGCATGTACCGGACACAAGATCCAAGGGATGGGCTCCAAGTTGCCCCTAGGCACATGGCCTAGAAGGGATGGGCTCCAAGTTGCCCCTAGGCACATGGCCTAGAAGTATCTTAGTAGTTTCGAGATTAGCTACCTCGATTCTTATTAAGAATGCGCGCAAAGTGGTACAATGCCGGGCCCAAGAGAAGTTGATTATTATTTTAAAGTATTAAAGTATAAGTTTTGAAACAAATGAAACAAGCTTCAAATATGTTTAGAATTAGAAAGTTTAGTTTCTTGTTATTTGAAGCATGCAGTAGTAGTTTATTTGTTTCTTGCTATTAGATTATTCAACATGTTTAGCTTTATTTGCTTTCAGCATGCAGTTAGTATATTATTCTTGTGAGCATGAGTAGCTTTACAAGTTTAGTAGCTTTACATGTTTAGTATTTCAGTTAGTATGCTTCCTTTATTGGATTATGAGCATGATTAGCTATACATGTTTAATATTTCAGTTAGTATGTTTCCTTTATTGGATTATGAGCATGATTAGCTATACATGTTTAGTATTTCAGTTAGTATGATTCCTTTATTGGATTATGAGCATGATTAGCTATACATGTTTAGTATTTCAGTTAGTATGATTCCTTTATTGGATTTTGAGCATGATTAGCTATACATGATTAGTATTTCAGTTAGTTTGATTCCTTTGCTATTTATGAGCATGAGTAGTTTTATATGTTAGCATTCAGTTTTAGCATGTTTTTATTTATATACATGCATATCGAGTTTTTGTGAGTAGATAGCGCTCACTAAGCTTTATGCTTATAGACTGCACTTCCTCCTACTGCAGATAAAGGAAAGGAAAAGATTTAGCAAGGAAGGCGACAAGGTGGTGGTGATGAAGGTGTGTGATGCCAGGACTATGGAGAGATCATGAGTTTGCTAAGGAAACTGTCAAGACTCCTTTGAGTTTTCTTTCAGTTATTAAGTTGATAGAGATTGTATTAGTTGTTTCCTTTGTCTATGTTGATTAATTGAGTCTATTCCGCATTGTTAGTTGAGTTATTTCCTATTGTTGGAGCTATATAGTTTTCTATTGCTAGAATAGTTTCTTTTTAGTGTCGTGTTATTATTTCTGCGTGGTTGTGAAAAATATGTTCCAGCCGCCTGTGGCTGTGTATATAGTGTTTGTATCCCAGTTTGGGGTCACCGGTACAGGGGAGACTCTGCCGAAATTTTCGGTAGGGATTCCTCGTAGTTAAGTAGCGTACCGGTTAAGTAGAGTTAGTAGTTAAGTAACGGTCATCCTTAGAGAGTAGTAGTAGTAGTAAGAAGGGTGGTCGTTACAAGGATTTTCTTCATGTTTTATACCTAAATGATGCTTGATCAGAGGGGTACCTAACCCTAGAATTTCGGCCAAAAATATTTTAAGGAGGTTAGGGAAAATATTGTATAACCAAACTAGTGCAAGATTCTCTCCATGAACTATTAAGGATCTTTTATTGGTTTTCTTGCTTAAAGGTTACTTGGAACCAAAAGAAATCCCTTTATATGTTTCGGCCAAGAAAAGGGCTTAGGGTTAGGAAGACCTTTAAATTTAAGTAACCATGTTTATATGATAGAATATAGAGTTTTCTTAAAGAATTGCATGATGAACATTGCTAGAAATTCATGAACTCTTATTTTAGATTTTCGGCCATGATAAGATGGATAGTTTAGAAAAGCTTAAACAAAATTCTAATATGCTCAAGACCTCTGTGATATTATGATATGAAGGTTGTTTAATGTTCTTATGTTTAAATTGAGTATAGGAAAATTAGTTACATGATATATGACATGTAAGATCACAAGGGTCCTAGCTTGTTTATGAACCAACTTTGTATATGATGTTCTTAGTAATTTTTGCCATGAAACTTACTTAGGTTTTCCATGCTTTAGGCCACTTAAAACCTAGTTTAAATATTGGTAGGTTTCGGCCATGAGGAAAAATAAAAGAAAAAGGGAAAGAAACCTAGGAAGCCTAAGACACAATTCACATGTATGTTTATTATGCTTGTCTTTATACATGCTATGAAACTTGTATGATTTCTTATGCTTTTAGGCTATTTGAAGCAAGTTTATATACTGTTGAGTTTCGTCCAAGTAGGGTTTAAAAGACCTAGAGGCCTTAGAAATGGAATCAAATGTGTTAAAAGTGCTTCTTATGAAAATAGGATAATGTGTTGATTGTGTCACATGCTTGTATAATTTTTCCATGACCTAAATGGACCATTGTATGTTTCGGCCATGAAGGAATAGATGCCCTAGAAACCCTAGAACAAGAATTAAATATGCTTATGTCACTTTACATGGAATATGATAAGTAGAAAGACAAAGTTCCCATGCTATATGTTGTTTAATGACCTAATTGAGGCTAGGGTAAGTTTCGGCCATACATGTTGTATAATGTCTTGTTATGAATTTATACATGATGTTAGTTCAAGTTCACATGCTTGTATGTTTTTTTTTAGCCCTAATGAACACTTGTTAAAAGATTGACTATGACATATGTTAAGGGCTTGAAGGACTTAGGAACTAGCTCAATATGCTTACTATGTTACTTGGAAAAAATGATATAAATATGGTTTAAGGTTTCCATGCTTTCATGACATTTGGGACCTTGTTTATATACTGATAGGGTTCGGCCACATGAGTTTAAGGTCTTGGAGAACTTAGAAACCAAGTAAATCATACTTATAATGCTTCTTATGAAATTCATGTAATGATAATTTAGGCTTCACATGCTTGGAGGTTGTTTTTACCTAAATTGAGACCTAAGGGGGTTCGGCCATGATAGGAACCCAAGGGTTTAGGAAGCTTAGAACCCAAGTTAACTATGTTACCATGTTTCTTATGATAGTATAATCACATGATACACCCTTATGCTTAACCATGTATGCTTGTGATTTATACCTTTTTATGATATGATATGTGGATAGAGATATGCATGTTTTAATGATATGTTATGTGCTTAGAAATATGCATGCTTTAATGATATGCTATGTGCTTAGAAATATGCATGCTTTAATGATATGCTATGTGCTTAGAATATGCATACTTTTATGATATGCTATGTGAGTAGAAACATGCATGCTTTAATGATATGCTATGTGCTTGGAATATGCTTGTTTTTATGATATGCTATGTGGATAGAAATATGCATGTTTTCTTAAGACATGATGTATGCCTAAGTGATGCATACTTTTTATGATATGATGTATGCCTAAGTGATGCATACTTTCTCAAGACATGATGTATGCCTAAGTGATGCATACTTTTTATGATATGATGTATGCCTAAGTGATGCATACTTTCTCAAGACATGATGTATGCCTAAGTGATGTATACTTTTTATGATATGATGTATGCCTAAGTGATGCATACTTTTATGACATAATGTATGCCTAAGTGATGCATACTTTTATGTTATGCTATGTGACTAAATGATGCATTTTTATACATGCTACTTTACTTTGTAAGGCTTGTACCAAGGGTGGACTCCTAATCAGTCTATAGGTCTTGCTTTGTGATCTAGGCTAATAAGGGATGGGCTCCTTAGTACGCCCCTAAGCCTTGCTTTGTGATCTAGGCTAATAAGGGATGGGCTCCTTAGTACATCCTTAGGCCTTGCTTTGTGATCTAGGCTGATAAGGGATGGACTCTTTAAGTATGCCCCTAGGCCATGCTTTGTGATCTTGACCTAGTTCCTAGTATGATTCAAGACTTGCTACCTTGGATATACTTAGGACGCGCGCATTTATGTTATGTATGGTACAAGCCGGGGCCCTGAATATGTTGATATTATGTTCAAGTATATATGTAAGAATAAATGGTTTTAAAGAATCATGAGACATACACATGTTTTTTCGGATACATGTTTTCAAAATCATATTGCATATATTTTATGATCATGTTGTGATAATGCTATGATTTATGATATGGCATGATTAGATATGACTATGATATGTTTCATGCTATGCTTTAAGAGATGAGATGCCATGATTAGATATGTTTATGTTATATTTCATTCTATGCTTTAAGAGATGATATGCCATGACTAATTATGATTTTGTTATGTTGCATGATATGCTTAAAGAGTATGATATGCTATGCCATGACTAGTTGAGATCATGTTATATTGATATATTCTTTGATTATGTAATGATTTGTGGTTTTAGTGAGTTGGAAAGGAACTTACTGAGCCATGAGTGCTCATAGCTTACTTTCCTTGTACCACAGATAAAGGAAAAAGCTGGATGAGCTAAAGGAGCAGCAGGAGGGGCAAAGAGATGTGTGTGGCGGTGGCTAGGCAACCAAATAAGAACCTGCTTTAAGAACTTTTAGGAATTACACTTTGGTTTCATAAATTGTAGTACTACATGGTTGACTTGATGTTATGTTTTTCATTTAACTTGTTATCATGTTATGGAAACCATATTAGTGTAGTTCGGTTTTTATTAAACCAAGAAAAATGATTTTAAGTCTTCCGCTGTGATATGTACGTTGAGTATCGTAGCCCCGTCCCTTGGGGTTAGCAGGGAGGGCGGGTGTTACAGATATAATAAGGGATATAAAAAATAATTGTCGTGAGTGGAAACTAGCAAGTTACCCCTTTGAGACCGAGTTAGATTATTAGGGAAATGACTGCTATGTTTCTCTTCATATCGAGCACACCTTTGAGAACTTGGGTGGATTAAGGAATATGAACCAAGTGTGTGGTAGGTAAGTGTCTATCACCAATAATGTTAGGAGCTCAATTAGATGATGACTTGACTAAGATAGGGATTGAGACTTGAAAAGTTTGGGTCACTTATTGCACTGTGTACAAGAAACTTATGCTTAGGTCATACTTGAGTTACTTCCATAATTATGCTCATCAATGAAGCTTGTAGATAGAATTAGGAAAGTGCACTAGGGATTATGATGCATTATAGAGCACATGAGTTTAGATTGCGGCATTTTGCTTGAGGACAAGCAAAGGTTTAAGTCGGGGGTGTGATGTGTATAGATTATAAATACTTATTAAGAATGTTGACGCACATTCATATACTTTATGCATGCTTTGTCTATGCACTTTCATACTCTTTGTCTTACTTTCAGCATAACTACTCTTCTTTATTCGAAGATCTGCTATTTGTGTATTTTTTGTTGACAAGAGATAAATTTGGAGAGGAAACAGTGTTCGTGGTCAATCCAGACAACAACTAAAGGAAAATATCACTGGTCATGTGACCTACACGATCATGTCAAAGAAGCAAGGAGGAAAGTGACCTTGGTCGTGTGGTGCACACAGTGATAACCATGATTTTACTGCATTATTTTGATTCATATATTCATGGTTTTGATGTTGGTTTCATAGTTTAAATCATGGTTACATTACATTTTTGTGCATTGCATAGATTTTGGACTTAATTGTAAATTATATTATTTTTGGTGTTATTTGATGCTAATATTTGATTCTTATTTTGTAGGCATCAAAGGATCTTGGTTTTGGATCTATTTGGACCGAAATTGGACTCGAATCGGAGTTTAAACAAGAAGATCAAGCTTTGGATCGATTTTGGCCGTTTATCAAGAACAGGACAGATCTGGACCATCCGTTGAAGATCTGGCCGATCCAACCTAATGGGGAGCAGATCTAAGCCATTGATGAAGATCCAGAAGTTTTGATCCAGATCTGAGTTCATCCAGCCATTGATCTAGACGGATTAATCTGGGCCGTTCATTGAAGATCGGCAGATCTGGGACATCCAGTGATGATCTGATCGATCCGACCTACGGGAGAGTAGATCCAGACCTGATATCCATATCAGTACCTTTGGATCAGATTTTGGATGACTTTTTACCGTTGATTTAGCTCCGAATCAATCCCAGCCGTCCGTTCAGATCCAGATCTGATTCAAAACAGAAGCTACAGTACCCAGCTTCATTCCTCGATCTCCACAGCGCTGTTCTTCTTCGTCCCGCGATGTTTCTCTGGATTTCGGCCCCGATTCTTCCAACAATCAATCTATCAAGCTTCAACTTCATTGTAGAGCTTCACGGCAGCTCATCCCGATCATCTGGAGCCTCCGGCGGGTGTTCCCTCCGGCGAATTCTGCGTTTCTGTCCTTCTTTGTTCCAGCGCCGATTTGGAGGTGGTCTTCCAATCGACGACTCCGATTCCCATCAGCGACGTTCGGCGGTGGTCCTCCGACGTTCCTGAGCTCCATCCGACATCACACCAACATTCATAGCATCATTCCAGATTCAGAGTTGGGAGGTTGCAGAAATCCAGATTTTCGGCCATTCTTGGGGTTTTGGGTTGTTCTAGCTCGTCGAGGGTGGTCCGTCGGCGTTGCTGAGCAACTTGGAGCTGATACGCCACTGATATTCTATGCTGAGGTCCAAAGTTGGGTGGTCTCAACTTTGGCACTCTTGTGTGACGGCAAGAGTGTGGAACTTGAGTAAATTGATTGTGAGTTGGATTGGTTAGGGTTTAGTTTACTTTTATTATTGTTTTGTAGCTTAGAACTTGTTTCTTTTAATGGTTGTTATGTTTTTATGCAAGTAATTTAGTATTTCTTTACCTTGTTGTAGTTTAATTTGAGTTTAATTTGTTCTCGGTTAATTGTTAGGTTGAATAGTTTAAATTAGGGTTTAATTGGAGCTGTAGATCAGATTTAATTGCATTTCATTATTTCATATTTAGTTTAAGTGTGTTGATGGTTTAATTATAATGTAGGGTGATAATGCATTATGGTTGGAACATTGGCACATTGTTAGATTTCATTCTTGCTTTAGGTTAATCTCTTTATTTGCTGTGTTTTCCTTTGTAGATTTATATTCAAAGCTTTAAAACCCCCAACTCCAATTTTATATAAAAAACCCCAAAAATAGGAATAAAAAGATAATCCTAGATTACATCATTCTATTGATTCCTCGAGAGCGATCCTGGGCTCGTTGCTACAACGTTATTGTGAAATTAAGGGGTTCAGTGAATAAATACATTTGTACAATTTGATAAGCCTATTTGTGACATTTAATATAGATTTTAGGCCTTATCAAATTTTGGCGCCGTTGCCGGGGATCGAACCCGGGTCACCCGCGTGACAGGCGGGAATACTTACCACTATACTACAAAACTTTGAATTCTGGCCAAATTTTATTTTCTGAATTGTTGACATACAAAATAAAACTTCATTGAAAGCAATTCAAATCTGTAGAAGATAGGGATATGGAAACAAAGTTGCAGAGTGGCTGAAATTTTGCCTTCTGCTTTGAACTAGATTGCCTCATTCAAAATTTTTGGTGCTGTGAAGTAATCAGAATTCTGTAAACTCCTTGAATCTGAATGCTTTGCTGAATCTCTGTAGCTCTATACTTTGAGAATTCTGTTTGAATATCTGAAATCGATTCCTGATTTCATAGAGTTATGGAATTTTGGCATGCTGAAAAGAAATGTTGTGATTAAGATTGCTATAGGAGTCAAGGAGGCTTGATTTGGTCTTCCACCATTCCTATTGAGATGCACAACGTCAGTTGAGTGTTATTGAGTGCTAGTGAATAACAAGAGAAGAAAAGGAGCTAATTTTTGAAATTAATTTTCTGGAACTTAAAGTTGCTTCCTTAGAAAGTGATTCTGAATTTATTCTGCTTGAAGGGAGCAGGACATCATTTGCAAGGCTCACACCAAATTGTCACTGCTGATTTTGGATTTTGTTGCTGGAACATGAGTTGCAGATTTGAAATTGAAGGTGTAGTAAATTCTTAAAATGGACAATTCTGATTTTTTGTGCTGTGAAGGCAGAAGCTACACTTCAGTTTGAATCATTGTGAGAAATTTGTAACTGAAGAAAATCGCAGAAACACAAAAACAAAATATGCAGCAGAAAAGGAATGAAACAGTGGTTAAAGTGTGTTTAGTAATTGGAAAGCATGATGTTCTTTATTGTCCGAGACGACCAAAGTTTAAGTGTGGGGGAGGAAGTTCTTCTTCATGAATAGATGTGAGATTGTTAAGCTTCTAAATGCTGGAATTTAAGTGGAAAAAAAAAAGTGAAAAAAATTTGAAAAATGACACATCAAAAGAGTATCAAGTGGAAGATAGAGTATCAAGATTCTTTGTTTGCTATCAAATTGAAGGGGAGGTTAGCTTCATACTTTGAATTGGTTAAAATAAATAGTATACAACTCTTTTTTACATCAAAATGGTCAACTCATCAAGTATATTCCTTCAATACTCTCATCTCCTCATTTCCTTCATTAAATTCTTTTTCTTTGCCATTTCATTCACTTTCAATTGTTCTTTTTGCTTCCATTTCAATTCTTGATGATAAATTCCTTTTGATTCATGTATGCTGTGTTTATAGTGGTGGAGAATTAGAATATAAGCAAGCTTATGGTAGTGAAATGTTATGAGTTGCATTGAGTGAGCTCCACTTATACACATGTTTGAGTGTGAGAGTTAAATAGGTAAATCCCTTGTGAGATGCAATTTGCTTTATTTTTCAATTGGATAAAAACTACCATACCTACTGATTATTGTTTGGATTGTATTCATGATTGCTTGTGATCTTTAGATGATCTTAGTTAAATTCTTTTTACTATCTTTTAGGTATTGCTAGGAAATTTTCTATGGAGATGATTTTTAGTTTCTTTACTTGCACGAGACGTTCAAGACTAAGTGTGGGAGATTTGATAACCATGATTTTACTGCATTATTTTGATTCATATATTCATGGTTTTGATGTTGGTTTCATAGTTTAAATCATGGTTACATTACATTTTTGTGCATTGCATAGATTTTGGACTTAATTGCAAATTATATTATTTTTGGTGTTATTTGATGCTAATATTTGATTCTTATTTTGTAGGCATCAAAGGATCTTGGTTTTGGATCTATTTGGACCGAAATTGGACTCGAATCGGAGTTTAAACAAGAAGATCAAGCTTTGGATCGATTTTGGCCGTTTATCAAGAACAGGACAGATCTGGACCATCCGTTGAAGATCTGGCCGATCCAACCTAATGGGGAGCAGATCTAAGCCATTGATGAAGATCCAGAAGTTTTGATCCAGATCTGAGTTCATCCAGCCATTGATCCAGACGGATTAATCTGGGCCGTTCATTGAAGATCGGCAGATCTGGGACATCCAGTGATGATCTGATCGATCTGACCTACGGGAGAGTAGATCCAGACCTGATATCCATATCAGTACCTTTGGATCAGATTTTGGATGACTTTTTACCGTTGATTTAGCTCCAAATCAATCCCAGCCGTCCGTTCAGATCCAGATCTGATTCAAAACAGAAGCTACAGTACCCAGCTTCATTCCTCGATCTCCACAGCGCTGTTCTTCTTCGTCCCGCGACGTTTCTCTGGATTTCGGCCCCGATTCTTCCAACAATCAATCTATCAAGCTTCAACTTCATTGTAGAGCTTCACGGCAGCTCATCCCGATCATCTGGAGCCTCCGGCGGGTGTTCCCTCCGGCGAATTCTGCGTTTCTGTCCTTCTTTGTTCCAGCGCCGATTTGGAGGTGGTCTTCCAATCGACGACTCCGATTCCCATCAGCGACGTTCGGCGGTGGTCCTCCGACGTTCCTGAGCTCCATCCGACATCACACCAACATTCATAGCATCATTCCAGATTCAGAGTTGGGAGGTTGCAGAAATCCAGATTTTCGGCCATTCTTGGGGTTTTGGGTTGTTCTAGCTCGTCGAGGGTGGTCCGTCGGCGTTGCTGAGCAACTTGGAGCTGATACGCCACTGATATTCTATGCTGAGGTCCAAAGTTGGGTGGTCTCAACTTTGGCACTCTTGTGTGACGGCAAGAGTGTGGAACTTGAGTAAATTGATTGTGAGTTGGATTGGTTAGGGTTTAGTTTACTTTTATTATTGTTTTGTAGCTTAGAACTTGTTTCTTTTAATGGTTGTTATGTTTTTATGCAAGTAATTTAGTATTTCTTTACCTTGTTGTAGTTTAATTTGAGTTTAATTTGTTCTCGGTTAATTGTTAGGTTGAATAGTTTAAATTAGGGTTTAATTGGAGCTGTAGATCAGATTTAATTGCATTTCATTATTTCATATTTAGTTTAAGTGTGTTGATGGTTTAATTATAATGTAGGGTGACAATGCATTATGGTTGGAACATTGGCACATTGTTAGATTTCATTTTTGCTTTAGGTTAATCTCTTTATTTGCTGTGTTTTCCTTTGTAGATTTATATTCAAAGCTTTAAAACCCCCAACTCCAATTTTATATAAAAAACCCCAAAAATAGGAATAAAAAGACAATCCTAGATTACATCATTCTGTTGATTCCTCGAGAGCGATCCTGGGCTCGTTGCTACAACGTTATTGTGAAATTAAGGGGTTCAGTGAATAAATACATTTGTACAATTTGATAAGCCTATTTGTGACATTTAATATAGATTTTAGGCCTTATCACACAGCCCATGTGGTTTCATCAGAGGGGGAGCATGACATGGCCGTGTGGATCCACACGGTCGTGTCACCTTAGCATCATATCCAGAGCATGACCGTGTGGATCTACACGGCCATGCAACACATCCAGAGATCAAGTAGAGTTTGGTCGTGTGGTCCACACAACTGTGCAGGATTTCAGAGGCCAAGAATGGCTAGGCCTTGTAAGCCACACGGTCGTGTAGGCCATCCAGAGCTAAAGAAGAACACGACCGTATGGAATCCACACGACCATGTCACCCTGGCCGAGAGGAAGATACGCGAGACCATGTGAAGGCCACACAGTCGTGTCATGGGTCGTGTTGTGCATGTGCCTAGCTCTATAAAAGGGGGTTTCTTCCCCTTTCTAAGGGAGGAAGGTTCTCCCTTTGGGGAGATCCATCTTGGTGCTATTCTCCATCATCTCCGCTCTTGGTTCAACGATCCGAGGCCATCTCCATCTCTATATCGACTCCGGAAGCTAAGGATCGAAGATCACTCATCGCAACTAGATAAGCATTTCTCTTCTCTTTCTCCAAGTTAGGATTGGAATGCTTGTAATCCTTATATCTTCGGATCTTTATCTTTGTGCTATGGAGTTGATCTATTGTTCTAGGTTAAGGGAGTAATTCTAGTGTGATTTGATGTAAGAACTCATGGATATGCCAATTTCTTATCTAGATGATGTTAGCATATTTTGTATCTATTTGATCTTGTGTGGATTCATGTGTGTGAACTTAATTATCATGTTTGATTAAATGTTTGTGATGCTTATGGATCCCATAGAGAGATACCCTAGATTGTATAACCGAGGGATGCTAGTGGCAGGCAGTCCCGCTAACAGACGTCTAGGGTGTCACCTTGAAAGGTGAAGTAAGTTTCTACAAGGAAGTGGGATGGTTGAATGCAATTATTACCTACATCATTATGTGTATTGAGTAGAGATGTGTTTCTGTGTTGTATGACCGAAGGACGCTAGTGACAGGTAGTCCCGCTACGGACTTCATGAGAATCATATTTATTTGATTACTAGTGGTGTAGATCTAGATCCCTTGCCAGTTATCTTTTGCAGGAGAAAACTCGCAACTTCCTACAAATGCATGTTAATTGAGGATATTAATTGGTGAACCATTTTATATTGATGAATATCATAATAAAACTGAACTCCTAGAACATTCACAAAAATCAAGTACCTCATTTACTTTCTTATTTTTATTTCTAGTTTCTTTACCCAAATCAATTCTTATTTAGTCGATTGTTTAGCTAATTCTTCGTGAGACATCTCTAATGCTATAATCAGTCCCTGTGGGATCGATATCTTTTTATTACTGATGACGAAATCGTGCACTTATGGTGACATAACATCCCTTAAGGCCATACAACACTCTGACTCTAGACACCAAAGTCTTGCTTTTATTGTTAACATGGGTGCAGAACAAAAACGGGGTCAATCTCGGATGGTCTTCAATTATAAACACCTTAATGACAATTGTCATGAAGACGAATATAAAATTCCAAATAAGGATCAACTACTTTAAAAAATCAGAAATTAAAATGGTACTCGAAATTTGATATGAAATCTAGGTTTTGGAAAGTAAGAATGCAACTCGAATCAGTCCCCTGAACAACTTTTTCTTGCCCCAAAGGACATTTTGAATGGTTAGTTATGCCTTTTGTCCTGAAAATAGCACCTCGGGTCTTTCAAAGAAAAATGGATGATATCTTTAGACTTGTAACTGCTTTTACTTGTGTGTATATTGATGACATTCTAATTTTCTCCCATACCAAAGAAGAACATTATGCTCATCTACACATGATCTTTAACTTATTTGAAAAACATTGATTAATTGTCTCAAGGGAAAAAGATGCAATTAGCTGTAACATATATAGACTTCCTGGGTAGTCTTATTGGCTAGGGAAAAATTACACTCCAACCCCATATCTCCAACAAAATCTTGGCTTTCCCAGATAAAATAGAAGATATAAAAACACTCAGATCCTTTTTAGGCATACTTAATTATGCTAGACCATACTTAAAGGATATTGGTAAACTAAGTGGTCTGTTATACAATAAAACCTCGCAAACTGGACAAAGGTATTTTAATCAATAAGATATTAAGCTAGTTAAACAAATCAAAACCATGGTACAACACTTGCCTCAGCTAACTTTACCATTAGACTCAGACTACTTAGTCATTGAAACAGATGGATGTGAAACAGGTTGGGGTGGTGCTTTATTTAGTAAAAAATCAAAATATGACCCTAAAACTTCGGAATCTCTTTGTCCTTATGGCTCTGGTAAATATAAAGAAAAAGGTCGTTTAACTTCTTTAGATTATGAACTTCTAGTAGTAATCTACTGTTTAGATGCTTTTATGTTATTTATTTGCAGTAAGCCTAAAATTACACTTAGAACAGATTGTGAAGCTATAGTAAAATATAGCCAACAGTTAAAAGATGTAAGAAAAGGTCTTAGCTCAAAAAGATAGATTAAATTTACAAACACAATTCTTAACAAAGGTCTAAAAATCCACTGGGAACATATTAAATGTAGCAATAATTCTCTTGCTGATATGTTTTCCCGCCACTTAACTTAAAACTACTTGTGCAGGATGGACAAATAGAAAAGAGTTAGAACTTATAGATACCAACACACTATGAAATTTGGAGTGCAAGAACTCCCACAATATTTCAGAAAAGAAGATACTTTTAAATATCCTTTACGAGGACAACTTGATAATGTTCAGTAGTGTCTGATTGACAATATTTGGAACATTCCAACTTCTCTGGGCACCTCAAGTCAAAAGATTGTCATCATTAATGCACTTACAAACTACTTTCTTACCATTGTGTAGAAACTACTTGATAAAAAGTTCTCTTGTTACACTATTTTATCAGGCGAATATGCTGGTCTATATGCTACTTAGGAAGAAGTAAAAAACCTTCTCCCCGAAGACAATCCACCACCTTATAAAGGTTTTTACTCCATCTATGAAGCTTATGACTTACTACAAACCAAATTAGGTCCTAACTTTACTATAAGTCTCATACTTTAGATGCATAATCTAGTACAAGGAGACAAGATGTACTTAATGGCAGCCTCAACAACTTCAACTAGTCCTAGCAGACTAGATACAGACATACTTGTTGTTCCACTTAAACCACTAAATTATCAGTCATTGGAAATATTACAGTCAACAAAACCAAAAGACAAGTTGATGTCTATGAAAACTTTACCAGAGGATATACACACTTATATTCAAAACTTAGGAGAGATATCCTCCTATAAACACTTTCTCTAACTTGAAGAAGCTTTGAATTGGTTCCATCAAAATCCCACAAAAGGGAAAACCATTACTTACATAGAAGAGTATACTCATAAAATCAAGTGTTCAAAAGCATTTCCTCAATGTTCTACTCCTGGTACTTCTGATCTAGGATGTCGTTGTCAATTTCTCTATTCCTTCATAAAAACAAACATCCAAGCTGAACAATTTTAGTATAAAATTATATAGGAAGGCTAATTACTCCTCTCAAGCTGATGACTTATGGGTTGTTACAGCAATTATGGATCCAAGATATTGACTCTATCCAAACTTTACCCTCTGTATTGGGAAAAAGAATACTTCATATCTTAGAAGAAAGAGAAACCTTAGTCTTGGCAACATTTGAAAGCTCCTCTCCTGAATGGCTCACGACACAAACAGAACCAGCTAGACATCTAATCAAACTAGATGGTCAAGGCTTGAACATACAATTACTATCTTTCAAAGACTACCCTTCATATACAGAAAAGGACTAGGCATCACCAAAGCCTCTAGAAGAACAATATAAGCATTGGAGATCCTCTCTCCAAGGCAGTTCCTGGCTTTGGGATCTATATCAGGATTCTTAAGATTATACTTTGGCTAGAGAAACCTTTATGGAAAAAATCTATTGGCCCAAATCTTTGGGTACAATATTTTTTTTCCTTTCCTGTTGATGTGCGTAGATTGTATACACTTATTAGCATGTTTTGACGCACATTCATATACTTTGAGCATGCTTGATCTATGCATTTTCGTACTTTCAGCTTTCCTTTTTAGCATATTTACTCTCTTTGTTCGGAGATCTGCTTTCGTGCATTTTTTGTACGCATGAGTCGAATCTGGTGAAAGATGCGTGTTCGAGGCCAAATCTGCAAGCAACGCGATGGAGGAAGCCATGACACTTGAACCCTACATGGCCCTTCCATGGGGGGTTGCCCAGGCCGTGTAAGGATGAGAGGTCGTGTAGATGCACCAGAGAAGGAAGGTGGCATGGTCGTGTGAACCTCACACGGTCGTGCCAAGTTTTGAAGCCCAAGGAAGCCTGGGTCGTGTACACCGCACGACCATGTTAGTTTTCTAGAAACAGTAGAAGCCTCGGTCGTATACACTACACGGTCGTATAAGGTTTCCAGAGAGCAGGAGAGTGTTGGCCGTGTGCACCACACAGCCGTGCCAGGTTTCCAGAGGTGAAGGCAGTGCAGGCCGTGTGGATCTACACGGCCGTGCAAGGGGAGCGTTGATAAAGGTAAGTCACGGCCGTGTACCCCACACGGCCGTGTGAGGTTAGTAGAGAAGAGAGTGGAGCAGGCCGTGTGAACCTCACACGGCCGTGCCTCGGGGCCGTGTGGCGCCCAAACCCATCTTCTATATAAGGCCTCCTTCAAGATTTGAAAGGGGATCTTCTTCCCTTTGGGAGAAAGGAAGATTTTGGGTGATTCCTTCCATTCTTGGGTGGATTTCTGGGTGATCTAAGGGAAGATCTTCACCGATTCGACTCCAAGATCGAGGATTGGATCCGAAGACCATTCTTCTCCATAGATAAGTTTTCTTTCTGTCTTTTCTTGGATTTGAGGGTTTAGAAATGCTTGTAATCTCTGTTTCTTTCGGATTCTTTCTTCGATTTATGGAGTAGACATCTTGTTCTAGGATGGAGGGAGTATTTGTAAGAAATTCTTGATGTAAAACTCTTGTGGATATGTCAATTTCCCATTTCTATGATTTTGTCCTGTTTTGCATCTATTTGATCTTGTGTGGAATGTTGTGATTGTGCCTAATCACCATGCTTAATTGAATGTTTGGATATCTTGTGGATCTTGTAGAGGTAATTCCTCATTTGATTTTTCGAGGGACCTTCGTGACAGGAACATGCCCGTGTAAGGATGTTTGAGGGATTTTCTTGAAGGGGAAATTAGGTATTCCAAGAGGGTAGGATAGATTTATGCATTAATCTTTATATCTTGATGGGTTGATGAGTGATGGATTCTTATGTTGATATTCTGAGGGACACTCGTGACAGGCAAGCCCGTGTAAGGACAACATAGATTCATTCCTAATCGATCAATCTAGGTATAGATTTCAGTCCTAGGTCGGTTCTCTATTGCAAGAGAGAACCAACAACCTTCTACAAATGATGGGCAATTGAGAAAAAGGATTTGGTAGATCATTTACATTTAAGAACCTTACAAAGAAACCAAAACTCCTAGAATATCCCTTATCATTGCCTTTATTCTTGTTGCCTATTCTTTCATTCTTTTGTTTACTTTTCATAGTTACACCTAGACTTTGTTAATCCATTGATTTGTTGTCTAGCTAATTCGTTTTGAGATATTCTTAGTGCTTATTCCAGTCCCTGTGGATACGATAATCTTTTATAGTACTTGCGATATTTCCGTACACTTGTGAAGAGACAACACCTGTATACTACTGAACATCAAAATCTCTACCAATTTTATCAAAAGAAAAATATTGCCTAGTTCGAAAAACAAAAAGCTACACCATCAGCAGCATCAACTTCCACTTTACCTCCCTCTATGGGGTCAATAGAAGAAGCCAATCGGATCAATATGATGTAACTCTGACATAAGCTCTGATCTCAGACAACACTTACTATAAATTGACGGAAGCACTGACCTTAGCAAGCACTAGATAAGTCAACTATGACGCACAACAACACTTATGAGGATGCTTATCCTCCACATCCTTTCTTCCAGTAGCTTCGCTCCCCCTCTATATATTCAACCCTTCTCAGCCCAAGGAAGGCATCGACAGAAGAACACGAGAACTTGTGAACCCAAGTCCTCTAAGCCTCTCTTTCCTCCCTTCTTAGCTTGTAAGCTTGTACTTCCTATATAACCCTGTAAGTAAGTTTGTATTGTAAAGTTATTGTACTCTTGTTTGGCTTGTTAGTTTTTATGGCTGAGTAAATCTTTGCTTCTAAGCCTTAAGATTTTGTTTAGTTCTTCTTTGATTAATAGTCCTCAGTCCTTATCGGAATCTATCTATTAGAATCGTAACTAGCTAAGAGAGAAAATGGAACTATAGACCTCTGGTTCTGTAAAACTTGTGTTGGCTGAAGTAAGGCAAAACGGCTTGACTGTTATAGTAAGACCTGAAGAAGCCGAGGTAAGAAGCCAAGGCCTAGAAAAAGGTTCTAGAGGCTCTCTACTAGGTGAGGCTCACTGGTGCGACCTAGGAAGATTAAACAAAAACCTAAAGGCTTAGAATGTTCTCACTCGACTATAGTTAATTGAGGCCTGAACATAAAATAAAAAAAAACTACTTGAAGGAAAATCTTATACCAGAGCTACTCAACTTGGATAACCTATATATGTGTACAACTTCTAAACAACTTGATTATTTAGATCTTGCCTTACAACCTTGAAATATAATAACATTAGATCATACCAAACACACTTGTTACATAAGAAGTAAACAACTTGGTCATCTCTTACATTCTGAGCAATCACACTTAAATACTCTAACCGATTTGCTGGTCAGTCTTGGTCTCTCTCTAGAAACTCATTGTCAATCATTAGCACATAAGATAGAAAAACTACTCACTATATCTCTACAACAAAAACTATTATCAGAAGTCCTATGAAATCTTGATTACTTAAAAAATGCAAGAAACTTAAAAACTGTTGTAGAAACAGATACTCAACAACTTTTACTTCAATCAAAAGAATTGATTGTCAGTAATAAAACACAATTGAACAAAAAATTAGATAAGATAAACCACTTATTAGAAGAACTAAAATATAAATGAACAAATTAAAATATGAAAATACACATTATGAAGATGCTATAGAATACACAAAATAATTTTCTACGACAAAAGAAGACGGTTATTGTCATATTGACCTTCCTGGAAAAGGAGATCAAATCCAGATACAACAAAACAATACAATTATAGCACTCCTCTCCATTATAGATTAACTTTGGTTGAATCAAAACTTCTCCAATTAGAAACACAGTTGTTTGGAAACGTAGGTTCCAGTGAATTAAAAGAAGCTTTTGCTAAACTTAACAAAGATCTTAGCCAATTGTCGTTAGGAAAAGCCCTTCCTAAGACACCGCCAATTACTTCTAAATTTTTAACTTATGCACCCAATGAGTCTAACAAAATCTAAAACATTTACTGGTCCTTCCAGGACAATAAGATGTATGGAAGCGAATACATCTTCTTCTTGGTTAGATACAATAACCAGAAGAAATAGTACTTCAACTTTAGAACCTCTTACATTAGAAGAAGTCATTGATGTGGATAAAGACCTTACCATATTCTCTAATGAACAATTAAATGCTTTAAATCCTAAGAAACTTTATAGTCAGGGGATTTTAAACTTCTCCACCTCTATATACAGACATTATAGACAAGAAGCCCTTCATCTCCCAGATGGAGGTGAAATCAAACTTGGCCTCATAATAGAAGAGGCTGCTAAAAGTCTATATCTTAGTAAACACAACTATATTCATCTTGGACTTATTATATTTATACTAAGAGGATTAACTCGAGCCAAACTAGGAGGAAAAGTCTTATTAGTCTTACATGATACCCGATTCTTAGATACTGAGAAAGTCATCATCACACTTATTGAGGTTGATATGAATGCTAATTTAGGCATCACTTACTTATGCCCCAATTTTAATATGACTATACGTGATTTTGTAAAACATATTCAAATTCACATCCAAGCAAAAGGATACGGACAATTTCAGGGGATAACCTGCAATTAGATATTATTTTCTTAGGAAAAACAATGAATCATATGCATAATCACTTTAAAATCTCGATTATAAACATGATTGAAGCCTTAGCAACAAAAGGCATATACTTTTTGTTAGAGTGTATACTAAAAGCCTAGCTTTTGTATAAATATTTATCTAGAAATAAGAATCACATTGGTCAAATGTCTACATTTATATTAAGTGTAGTTGTTCAATTAATTTATATTGTAGACAACATGGTGTGTGGTGTCACACACAGAAGATCATGTTATCAGTTCTTTATAAATTATAAACAGTTGCTCACGACTAAGATGGATAGGAACAAACCATTGGAATAGTCATAATGTAATTAGGTATTAGTTTATCTTGACTGATATATTACACTAGTATACTATGAGTGTATTGAGCTGGACCATTTAAGGTAAGTTCTTTTTATACTGACTTAATAAAAGAACAAGACCTTTGTTATTATGGAAGTGTGTGCTCTTAATCCTGATATAATAACAAGCACGTGTACTTAGTATTTATTTCTTTAACTTATCAAAGGGTGAGATTTAGCTCGATAAATCAACAGGCCCGATAAGTTGGGAAGTGATATTATTTATAGTGTGTGTTGTTGATTATAGAAGAAAACTGTGTCCTAGTGATCTAGGTTGATAATGTCCCCAAGAGGATCTCATAAAGATTGTCATGTAAACCCTGCAGGTGGACTTAGTCCGACATGACGATAAGGTTGAGTGATACTACTCTTGGACTAAAATATTAATTAAAATGAGTTGTCAGTAACTCATTTAATTAGTGGACACTCGATATCTTAAGCATAGAGAGATTAACACCCTCATGATAAGAAGGAGCCCAAAAATATAATTTGGGATTGGTGCGGTAGTTCAATAATAATTCTTTAGTGGTATGAATTATTATTGATGAAATTAAGTTGGGTGTTCGGGGCGAACACGGGAAGCTTAATTTCATCGGGAGACCAAAATCAATTCCTCCTCTCGATCCCTATCGTAGCCTCTTGTATATAGAGAATTATACCCACCTTCCTACCCACCCTTAGGTGGCCGGCCAAGCAAGCTTGGAGCCCAAGCTTGGGCCGGCCAAAGACAAGGGATTAAGCCAAGTTAAGTGGCCGGCCATGGCTTGGAACCCAAGCTTGATTGGTCGGCCATATTAAAAGGATTTTATTTATTTAAAATCTTTCCTTATGTGGAAGCTATGATTTAAAAGAAGAGTTTAAAAATAAAATATTTCCTTTTATAGTTTTCTACAAAAGATTAAGAGAAAGATTAGATATCTTTCCTTATTTGTAGTTAAAAGAAAGATTTTAATTTTGAAGAAAACTTTCCTTTTTAGAAATCATCTACATATTTTAAAAGAGATATTTTAATTTATAAAATTTCCTTTTATAACCAACCATGAAGGGAAAATTATTAGAGAAATTTTTATTTTAAAAATTTCCGGAAACAAATAAGGAAGTTTTAATTTTGTGTTTAAAACTTGCCTTATTTGGAGCATGTGATGTGGCCGGTCATGATAAGGGTTAAAAGGAATATTTAAATAAATTTTCCTTATTAACCAATGGCATGGAGAATAAGGGAATTTTAATTATAATTAAATTTCCTTATTTGTCAAGACCAAGGAATATAAAAGAGGGGGTAGAGGTGCCTCACCTAACAACTATCTTCTAGTATTCCTCTCTCTTTTCTTCCTTGGTGGTGGTCGGCCATATCATCTCCTCCTCTTCCTCCTTAGTGGCCGAACCTCATCAATCTCTAGGAGCTTGTTTTGGTGGTCGGATCTAGCTTGGAGAAGAAGAAGAGAAAGGAGGTTTTGTTTCCTAGTTTTCCTTGGAGCTTGGTTGGTGGCCGAGACCTATAATCTCTTGGAGAAGGTTGCTTGGCTGAAACTTGGAAGAAGCAAGAAGAAGAGCTTGGGTGGTTCTCATCTCGGTAGATCATCGCCCACACGACGTCCGAGATAAGAAGAGGAATACGATAGAAGATCAAGAGGTTGTTGCTTACAAAGAAAGGTATAACTAGTAATTATATTCCGCATCATACTAGTTTTCTTTGTATAGATTTGAAATACTAAACACAAGAGGATAGAGATTCTAGATATTCGGATTTGTTTCGAAGTTGTGTTTCTTTTATTTTTCGATCTTGTGATTCGATTGTTCTTTTTGGTTAAACCTAAGGTTATATAAGTAAATTAAATATTGAATTTCGTTAAGAGACTTTGTCAAGGCAGTGGTGGATGTTCCCATACCCAAGAAGGTCATATGCCTCGCCATGTTTGACCTGGGAGCCGATTTCCGAAATAAATATTTAATTGAATTTGTAACATAGGTGGATTTGGATCTATAATGTTAAGTATCGTTTGCAATCCAAGTCTAAACCACTAAGAACAGATAAGTTAAATTTGGAATCAATAATGTTAAATTCCATTTGCGATTCCATATTTAATTTCTAAAGAACACAATAGGTTGTTAGGAAAGGTTCAGGACTTGTACAAAATTTTTGTACAGGGGAACCGGTACGATATTCCTGTTAGTTAGAGCCCTAGAGCCAATCATATGTTGATTGTTGTATAGACTCGATGTATCATATTCCTATATACTTATAAAGGCATTTCATTATGGTTATTATACTTACTTGTATTGGTGCCAAATAACTAAGTATAATAGTGCCCTTGAGTAGAAGGTTCTTATCTATATAAATCGATTGGTTGAATCGATAATGACATGATATAGAGAACACTACTCTTAATCTTTCCTAGTCAAATATTAACATTCAGGGATAATGTTAATGCGATGAGACTAGCATGTAAGTTAACTCGATGACTTGATCTCACAAGTCATGGATATAGAGATATCAAGTTGACACATGGGTATGCATTGGAGAATGTATACTGAATGACCCGCCATGAGAAAGTATCATGGATCGTTATATGAGTGTCATATACTTTCTCATGTGACTATTAGTATAACTATCAGTCCTTGGACCTAAAGTCATCATGGTTCCCTACATAAGGAGTTGCATACTTTGGCCTCGTCTAACGTCACCCGTAACTGGGTGGACTATAAAGGCGACTACTGGGTATGTAACAAATTATGCGGAGGGATGTGAGTGATGTAGATGGGATCTATCCCTCCTATATAACGGGAGTGACACCATGATTCTTGATAGAGTGAGACCACTAAGTGCATGGTCATGCCCAAATGAGTCAATATATTGAGCTCATTTGATTAGAGTGAGTCTACTTGGAGTTCAAGAAATAGATTGATTAGAGGATGACACGTTCTATGCCTCAATTGATCAATCTAGATGTCAAGGATAGAAGGACATTGTCACATATTGTGAGAGTCACAATTAGTTGTCACAAAGGTGATGTTGGATCTCAACATTCTTGTAACTTGGGTAGTAATGATGTGTTGCTAGATATCACTAATTACTTATGTTTCTAAATGGGTTTAGGAGCATTGCCAACATTATAAGAACCTATAGGGTCACACACAAAGGGAAATTAGATGGAGATTAGGTTCATATGATGAACCAAGAGGATTAGGTTCATGTGATGAACCGAATTGGATTAAGAGTAATCCAAATTAAATTAATTGAGTTGGACTCAATTCGACTCATGTGTCAAATGAGTCTAATTTAGACTTGGATTCATTGAGTCAATTTAATTCAATGAATAGAGATTCATTAAATTAAATTGGCTTGAATCAAATGTTAGATTTGATCAATCATGGGAGATAAGAGGTCAAGTTTGACTTGACTTGAGAGGGGAGATGAAGGGTCAAGTTTGACTTGACCAAATGTCACACCATTTGTGATTTGGCATGGGGCCGGCCAATGATGATGTTCCACATCATCAAGGCTACATCAAGTATGCGCCACCTCATGAGGAAGACCAAGAGTCATGACTCTTTGTATTCCATGAGTGGTCGGCCACTTAAAAGGAGAATAAGTGCAAGTGTGTGCTTACTTTAACTCTCTCTTCTTCTTCCTCTCTACTCCTCTCTCCCTCTCCTCCATTGTCGTGACCATCAAGAGTGCTAGCACACTCTAGGTGGTTTTTCTCCATCTCTTGTCCGTGTGGATACGTGTAGAGGAGTGTACGCTTGACACTCTATGAGATCCGGCTACCGTTTGGACGAGCGGGATAAGCGAAGGGCATCGCTACAAAGGTATAACTTCTATCATGTAGATCTAGTGTAGATCTAGGAGAAAACTATTTATATGTAAATTTTTATCTTCGCACGGATCCGTGGCAAGAACTTCGAGGTTTTCCGCAATGTAAAAAAGCAATTTTGCGGCACGAAAGTTCTAACAGTGGTATCAGAGCCACGTGAGAAGCATATACTAGTTTTATTTGAAATTTTATCTAAGATTTGCAAATATGTAAATTTTTGTAAGTTTACTAAATTTTAACATTTTTATGAGTATTTTTTATCTTGGGAGCGAAACAACAAGTGTATAGTTGTTGGTTGCTACTCGAAAAACCTAGAGGTTCCACTGTACAAAAATTTTGTACAAAGGTCTGAACCTTTTCCTAGCTACCATGTGTTCTTTTAAATTAAATTTTGGATCGCCTGCGGAACTTAATACGTTTGATCCAAAACTTAATCTATTTGTTCTTTTAGGTTTTGACTTGGATCTCCTGCGGAACTTAACACGTTCGACCCAAGTCACCTTAAGTTATTAATTCCATTAAATATTAATTTCCATAATTAGTTCCCAGTACTGACGTGGCGAGGCACATGACCTTCTTGGATATGGGAGCAACCACCACCGACTATACAAAACCTTTTATGGAAAGCTAATATTTAATTTCCTAAAATAACTTTAGGTTAACCGAAAAGAACAATCAAATCACAAGGAAAAGAAAAACAAAAGAACACTATATCTAAAACAAATTCGAAACTCTAGAATCGTATGCCTCTTGTATTTAGTATTATTTCCAAAAATAACTAGTATGATGCGGAAAGAAAAAATACTAGTTATACCTTTTAGAAAAACCTCTTGATCTTCTACCGTATTCCTCTTCTAACCTCGGACGTTGTGTGGACAACGATCTTCCAAGATGAGAACCACCTTTCCACCTTCCTTATTTCTTCTAGATTTCTGCCACAATAAACTCCTCCAAGGATGAAGAATTTCGGCCACCACCAATGCTCCAAGGGATGCTTGAGACGAGGCTTGCTTTCTCTCCTTCTTCTCCTTCCTTGATCCGGCCACAAATAAAAGCTCCACCAAGAGATGAGTTTCGGCCAACAAGAGGAGAGGAGAGAAATAGGGCCGGCCACCAAAACCAAAGAGGAGAGGAAAGAAAAAGAATAGAAGTTCACCTCTTGAAGGCTCCTCTACCTCCTCTTTTATAATACTTGGTTTTGGAAAATAAGGAAATTTTAATAAAAACTTCCTTAATTCTTTTGCCATGAAAAGGAAAATTTTATTTAATTAAAAATAATTTTTCTTCTCACAATTATAATGGCCGGCCACACCTATTCTCCAAGCAAATAAAAATTTTAAACACAAATTAAAACTTCCTTATTTGCTTCCGGAAATTTTATTAAAAATTTCTCCAATAATTTTAATCCCTTCATGATTGGTAAAAAGGAAATTTTATAAATTAAATCTTTCTTTAAACATGTGGATAATTTCCGGAAAGTTATCTCTAAAAATTAAAATCTCTTTTCAATCTACAAATAAGGAAAGATATCAAATCTTTTCTTAATCTTTTGTAGAAACTAATAAAAGAGAATTATTAATTTTTAAACTTTCTTTTAAATCATGAACATGGTTAAAAAGGAAAGTTTTTACCAAAATTAAAATCAACCTTTTAATCTACAAATAAGGAAAGAGATTTAACTCTTCTCTTAATCTTTTGTAGAATCTTATAAAAGGAAAGATTTAAATTTTTAAACTCTCTTTTAAATCATGTTATCCTCATAAGAAAAATTTTAAAAATAAAAACCTTTTATTTTAATTTGGGCCGGCCACACCAAGCTTGAACCCAAGCTAGGGCCGACCACCTTGAAGCACCCATGAACCAAACTTTGGTCGGCCCTAGCTTGGTCTCCAAGCTAGCTTGGTCGGCCCCTATGGGATGGGTAAGAAGGTGGGTATAGGTGGGTATAGTACTCTATAATTAAGAGGCTACGATAGGGACCGAGAGGAGGAATTGGTTTTGGTCTCCCGATGAAATTAAGTATCCCGTGTTCGCCCCGAACACACAACTTAATTTCATCAATAATAATTCATTCCACTAAAGAACTATTATTGAACTATCGCACCAATCCCAAATTACATTTTGGGCTCCTTCTTATTATGAGTGTGTCAATCTCCCTGTGTTTAAGATAACAAATGTCCACTAATTAATAAGTTCCTGACAACTCACTTAATTAATATCTAGCTCCAAGAGTAGTACCACTCAACTTCATCGTCATGTCGGACTAAGTCCACCTGCAGGGTTTAACATGACAATTCTTATGAGCTCCTCTTGGGGACATTCTCAACCTAGATTACTAGGACACAGTTTCCTTCTATAATCAACAACACACACTATAAGTGATATCATTTCCCAACTTATCGGGTTTATTGATTCATCGAACTAAATCTCACCCATTGATAAATTAAAGAAATAAATATCAAATATATGTGCTTGTTATTATATTAGGATTAAGAGCACACACTTCCATAACAACTGAGGTCTTTGTTCCTTTATAAAGTCAGTATAAAAGAAACGACCTCTAATGGTCCTACTCAATACACTCTTAGTGTACTAGTGTAATTATATAGTTAAGATAAACTAACACCTAATTACACTACGACCTTCCAATGGTTTGTTCCTTTCCATCATGGTCGTGAGCTACTGTTTATAATTTATAAGGTACTGATAACATGATCCTCTGTATGTGACACCACACACCATATTATCTACAATATAAATTAATTGAACAACTACATTTATCATAAATGTAGTCATTTGACCAATGTGATTCTTATTTCTAGATAAATGTTTATACCAAAAGCTAGGCTTTTAGTAAACATCCTAACAATCTCCCACTTATACTAAAAGACTAAGCTGCTATATCTGCTGCCATACATCTGATTCCCAACCCTTCAATATGCCCATCAAAAGCTCTTGCCTTAAGGACCTCAGGTTATCATCTGATGCAATCTAGGCGGCAACAACTTCTCCTCGTTATACAATTTCTCGTATTGGGTAATACTTGCGCTCTATTGTGTTTACTTGCCTTATAGACTCATGGTTTCTTCGAGTTTGTTACTCCACCATTATTATTACAATAAATTGTAATAATCTTTGGACAAACTAGAAATCATATCTAAGTCTATCTTGAAGTAATTAAGTCATTCAGCTTTTATGGCTACCTCAGAGGCTTGGCATATACTCAGCTTCTATGGTGGAGTCCAGAAAAACACCTATGCTTATCACTCTTCCATAGTTATGACTTTTCCTCCTAAAGTAAACACAAAACCCCGAGGTCGACTTATTATTGTCCCTATCCGATTGGAAGTCAAAATCCGTGTAACCCACAGGGACCAAATTAACTGCCTTGTAAGCTAGCATATAATCTCTAGCGCCTCTAAGGTACTTTAATATATGCTTTACTGCAGTCCAATGTCCTTGTCTAGGGTTACTTTGATATCTGCTAACTATGCCCTTGGCAAAACAGATTTCTGATCTCGTGCATAGCATACATTAGGTTGTCTAACTGCCTACATGACCTCAATGTCCTCAATCTCCTTTGATGTCATCGGAGACATCTCTTTAGATAAAGACACTCCATGCTTAAAAGGTAAGAAACCTTTCGAGGAGTTTTGCATGCTTAAAACGAGTAAGGATTTTCCGATGTATCAAGGTTGGAATAAGTAAAATATATTTTTCTTTCGATCCCTTATTACTTTGATCTCAAAAATATATACATTCTCCCAAGTCCTTTATATCGAATTATTTGGACAACCATACCCTTACTTCTGACAATATTTTGATATTGTTTCCAACTACCAAAAATGTTATCTACGTATAGTACAAGAAATACCACCACATTTCCATCACACCTTTTGTATACACAAGACTTATCCGTTTACTCAATAAATCCATAGGTCTGGATTACTTTGATAAACCGGATGTTCCAAGACCTTGAAGCTTTGCCTCAGTCCATAGACTGATTGAGCTTGCACACAAGATGCTCTTAGCCCTTTGCAATGAACCCTTCTGGTTGCTTTATATGGATGCTTTCATCAAGACTTCCATTAAGGAATGTTGTCTTGACATCCACTTGCCAAATAGATAAAAGAATCTGGATAGACTTAAGCATGGCTACCAGTGAAAAAGTTTCCTTTTTCATCAAGCCTTGCTTTGAAAGTTACTACCTTCCTTTCTATCCCTCTTTTCCTATTATAGACCTTTTTACACCCAAAGGCTTTTACACCATTTGGTGGTTCTACAAGCTTCCAGATTTTATTAGAATACATATATTCTAATTCTGTTATTCATTACTCTTTGCCAAGATATTACATCTTTATCTTGGAGTGTTTCGTCATATGTCCGGAGATCAGGTTCATGTCCTCCAGGGATCGAGTCCAAAAACTCTCCCAAAACACGAATCTTTTTAGGTTGTCTAACAACCCTCCCACTACGACAAGGCACTTTCTGCAATTGTGTATCATTTGTGATACGTGTTGCAGTTTCCTTGTGGTATCTCATCTTGTACAGTTGGTACTAGATTAGACATGCCTTTTATTATTTCCTTAAGAACAAATTTTCTTATGGGCACATGGTTTATTACATAGTCTTTTTCTAAAAATCGGTCATTGATGCTAACAATGACCTTCTGATTTTTAAGACTATAAACCTACTTTCATTTTACTAGGATAACCCACAAACAAGTGAATTCCTGTCCAACTTATCATTGTCTCTCTTCTGCATATGTGCTAGACTACCCGAATCCGAATATGCTTCGAAATAGGCTTACGCCTATTCAGCAATTCTATATGAGTAGAGAGTTCTGACTTTAAAAGGTACTATATTAACTCCTGTTTCCAGAGTATATCCTTAAAATGATTTTGATAATATTCTTAATAACTCATCAATCTACTTATTTCCATAAGAGTCCTATACCTTCCTTTTCCTACACCATTCTGTTGGAGTGTACCAGGTGCAGTTAGTTTGGATTGAATCCCTACTTCTGATAAATGACTCCTAAATTCTCCCAAGAGGTACTTGCCACTACGATCTTACCGTAGTGTCTTGATACTTTTACTTTGTCGTTTCTCCACATCAGCCTCGTACTCTTTGAACTAATCAAAGCACTTAGACTTGCGGCACATCAAGTAAATATATCAGTATCTCAAATAGTTATCTATAAAATAGATGAAATATTTGAAACAACCTCTTGCCTGGATGCCCATAGGATCACACAAATCAGAATGAACCAATTCCAATATATCTTTGACTCCATACTCCTTAGACTTAAAAGCTTCTTGGTTATTTTTCCTTCCAAGGAAGACTCGTAGGTTGGAAAGATTTCCACCACTAATGAACCCAAAAGTTCATCAGCTACCAATGAATCCTACTCAAGTTAATATAACCTAGCCTTAGAAGCCAAAGATATAATTGGTTCATTTTCGAAGGTTACTTTCTCTTAAAGTTAGAAGATGTGTTACTAATTTCCATTTGTTGCATCGTGAGAGTTATTGGATTTATAAATTGACAACCAACGTACCAGAACAGATAACTTCCCTCTTTTTCTTAATAACAACTTTGTTATTAAAAGAGGCAGAATATCAAGTTCTTTGAATAGTTTAGAAACTGAAAACTAGTTCTTTCTAAACTTGGTGCGTAAAGTCAATTACTCAAAAATCCATGTTTTATTCTTATCAAAAGATAAACATCTCCCACTGCAACAGCTACCATTTTTACAGTAGTGCCCATGTAGACAGTGTTTTAATTTTCATTTAGTTGCCGGGTTTCCTGGAACCCTGCAATGAATTACGGACATGATTAATGGTATTTGTATCTACACTCCAGGTTCTGGTAGATAACACCACTAAACATGTTTCAACTAATGAATTAAATACACCTATATTGTTCTTAGTTCTAAGAAGACAGTTTACCTTAATGTCCAAGTCCTATTTCCAATCATTACTATTGGGATTACTAAGTCTTTCTTATAGTATGAGTACTAGGGGATTGACAAACATTTTAAATCCTAAGAATCACAAAAATACTTGGTCAAGATCAACTCCTTAAAAATCCCCATGAATTTTGTATGCCACGATAGTGTGGACGTATACAAAATCGAAGAGGAGATTTTATTCATTAATTTTATTATCTCGTCAACTTTAGTTTATGACGAATAAAATTAATAGTTGATATGTCTTTGATCAAATATTTGGTCAAAAACTTTTGAATTTAAAAAATATTGATTCCTCAAACAATATTATTTAAATTCACCAACACCTCAAACACCGTGAATTTTGCATGCCACATTAGTGTGGACGTATACAAATTCAACATTTGTAAAAGGAGGGTTTTAACCCATTAATTTTATTATCTTGTCAACCTAACTTTTTGGCAAATAAAATTAATAGTCGGTATCATTTGGTCACACAAATAATAGCAGTGACTCCGATGGGGAGGATACTATTAGATGTGTCTAACTGTATACCATTACTTGACACTAAGTCCATTAATAAGATTATGCCCCTTCCGTTGGGGAAGATCACACGCTCTTAATTAACTTCCTATAGTCATCCATAAATGGAAGTCTGTTCTAGTGATCCACAACAAGCTCATCCGTTATGGAGGAAGGCACTCAGAGCCAACGCGAAAGCTTGTTTGCATCACTTACAAACCAGTAATGGAGACCACGGGATTTACTTAAAAATCCCTCTCCCACTTAGTTATTTATAAATGAGAAATTTTAACTATGCTAGCCTACTAAATATGTAAACTAACATGCACACACAGCACAATATAAAAGCAATAAATAGAAAATCTAATTTTCAACTATTATGGCTTTTATCTCTTGTTGTCCTCCGTGTGTTGTCATCCCAAGCTGCTGCCATATTTGGCCACTGCCACCGGGTCTAGCTGTCGCATCCATCTTGCTCCTAGTTCCGCTGCGCCTCTGGTCCTTAGAAGGTTCCACGCTTTGCAAGATTCGATCCGCGACATAAATAGAATTTTACATTTTGATCCTATATTCCTCGAAGGAATGTACATGTAAACTAGATCGAACATAAAATAAAATTTACATCCATCGATCCTATATTCCATAAAAGGAATGTACATGTAACTAGATCAAAAATAAAATCCTAATAAAACTAAATACAGCTCCTGCTGTATTTTATAATACAATCATGCACACACAATAAAATGCCCTTAACATGTCCAAGGGTCCAATCACACACATAATAACTATAAGCCATAATAGTTGGATCCTGCATCCACAAAGTTAGCACATCCTACTATTAACCTGCCTAAATTATGTATGACATGTGCATAATTAAACTAATACCAAATACACAGAGGCAAAACCCTAGCTCTAATACCAATTGTTGGTTGCAACTCGGAAAACCTAGAGGTTCCACTGTACAAAAATTTTGTACAAAGGTCTGAACCTTTTCCTAGCTACCATGTGTTCTTTTAAATTAAATTTTGGATCGCCAGCGGAACTTAACACGTTTGATCCAAAACTTAATCTATTTGTTCTTTTAGGTTTTGACTTGGATCTCCTGCGGAACTTAACACGTTCGACCCAAGTCACCTTAAGTTATTAATTCCATTAAATATTAATTTCCATAATTGGTTCCCAGTACTGACGTAGCGAGGCACATGACCTTCTTGGATATGGGAGCAACCACCACCGACTAGACAAAACCTTTTATGGAAAGCTAATATTTAATTTCCTAAAATAACTTTAGGTTAACCGAAAAGAACAATCAAATCACAAGGAAAAGAAAAACAAAAGAACACTATATCTAAAACAAATTCGAAACTCTAGAATCGTATGCCTCTTGTATTTAGTATTATTTCCAAAAATAACTAGTATGATGCGGAAAGAAAAAATACTAGTTATACCTTTTAGAAAAACCTCTTGATCTTCTACCGTATTCCTCTTCTAACCTCGGACGTTGTGTGGACAATGATCTTCTGAGATGAGAACCACCTTTCCACCTTCCTTCTTTCTTCTAGATTTCGGCCACAATAAACTCCTCCAAGGATGAAGAATTTCGGCCACCACCAATGCTCCAAGGGATGCTTGAGACGAGGCTTGCTTTCTCTCCTTCTTCTCCTTCCTTGATCCGGCCACAAACAAAAGCTCCACCAAGAGATGAGTTTCGGCCAACAAGAGGAGAGGAGAGAAATAGGGCCGGCCACCAAAACCAAAGAGGAGAGGAAAGAAAAAGAATAGAAGTTCACCTCTTGAAGGCTCCTCTACCTCCTCTTTTATAATCCTTGGTTTTGGCAAATAAGGAAATTTTAATAAAAACTTCCTTAATTCTTTTGCCATGAAAAGGAAAAATTTATTTAATTAAAAATAATTTTTCTTCTCACAATTATAATGGTCGGCCACACCTATTCTCCAAGCAAATAAAAATTTTAAACACAAATTAAAACTTCCTTATTTACTTCCGAAAATTTTATAAAAAATTTCTCCAATAATTTTAATCCCTTCATGATTGGTAAAAAGAAAATTTTATAAATTAAATCTTTCTTTAAACATGTGGATAATTTCCGGAAAGTTATCTCTAAAAATTAAAATCTCTTTTCAATCTACAAATAAGGAAAGATATCAAATCTTTTCTTAATCTTTTGTAGAAACTAATAAAAGAGAATTATTAATTTTTAAACTTTCTTTTAAATCATGAACATGGTTAAAAAGGAAAGTTTTTACCAAAATTAAAATCAACCTTTTAATCTACAAATAAGGAAAGAGATTTAACTCTTCTCTTAATCTTTTGTAGAATCTTATAAAAGGAAAGATTTAAATTTTTAAACTCTCTTTTAAATCATGTTATCCTCATAAGAAAAATTTTAAAAATAAAAACCTTTTATTTTAATTTGGGCCGGCCACACCAAGCTTGAACCCAAGCTAGGGCCGACCACCTTGAAGCACCCATGAACCAAACTTTGGCCGGCCCTAGCTTGGTCTCCAAGCTAGCTTGGTTGGCCCCTATGGGATGGGTAAGAAGGTGGGTATAGTACTCTATAATTAAGAGGCTACGATAGGGACCGAGAGGAGGAATTGGTTTTGGTCTCCCGATGAAATTAAGTATCCCGTGTTCGCCCCGAACACACAACTTAATTTCATCAATAATAATTCATTCCACTAAAGAACTATTATTGAACTACCGCACCAATCCCAAATTACATTTTGGGCTCCTTCTTATTATGAGTGTGTTAGTCTCCCTGTGTTTAAGATAACAAATGTCCACTAATTAAGTAAGTTACTGACAACTCACTTAATTAATATCTAGCTCCAAGAGTAGTACCACTCAACTTCATCGTCATGTCGGACTAAGTCCACCTGCAGGGTTTAACATGACAATCCTTATGAGCTCCTCTTGGGGACATTCTCAACCTAGATTACTAGGACACAGTTTCCTTCTATAATCAACAACACACATTATAAGTGATATCATTTCCCAACTTATCGGGCTTATTGATTCATCGAACTAAATCTCACCCATTGATAAATTAAAGAAATAAATATCAAATATATGTGCTTGTTATTATATTAGGATTAAGAGCACACACTTCCATAACAACTGAGGTCTTTATTCCTTTATAAAGTCAGTATAAAAGAAACGACCTCTAATGGTCCTACTCAATACACTCTTAGTGTACTAGTGTAATTATATAGTTAAGATAAACTAACACCTAATTACACTACGACCTTCCAATGGTTTGTTCCTTTCCATCATGGTCGTGAGCTACTGTTTATAATTTATAAGGTACTGATAACTTGATCCTCTGTGTGTGACACCACACACCATATTATCTACAATATAAATTAATTGAACAACTACATTTATCATAAATGTAGTCATTTGACCTATGTGATTCTTATTTCTAGATAAATGTTTATACCAAAAGCTAGGCTTTTAGTAAACATCCTAACAATAGTCACTTGGAGGTTTTCGGCCACTAAGAAAAAATTTTCACAACGAGTTGGTCTCGGCCAAATCGGTGATCTAAGTGATGTTAGGTGTTGTAAGGTCTATGTAACACTCACAAAAATTAATTTTTGTGAGTAGGGGTGCTGCCCCTAACCCCGCAAGGGGAATTGTTACTTGACCTCTGCTGAAAAATCAACAAGCGAGATCGCCGCTAAGTTGCAGCTCATAAAGGATTGTTAGAATGGTAGTAAATTTATGAAAATTTATGAAAAATACATATTTTGAATATGTGTGTGATGTGTCCATGGTTATGGCCCAAAAGACCCAATATGATTAGAAATTATGTGTTGTAATTCATAATACGGCCTGCGAGCCGTCATTTGGTTGTGAGTGTTGTATTTTGTTACACGACCTGTGTGTCGTGCCCTCTTTCTTTTAATATTCCTGTTGTAAAAGAATTTTAGACTCGAATGTAACTCGAGTTTCACTTTTGTAATGTACAATTAAAGATGGAATTACAAGAAGGAAGCCGACGACACAAGGTGAACAAAGAAAGACCTTAGAGAAGGTGTTATCCCTAGGTTGACCATTCGATCTTCTCATTGGCTTGAGAGGATCGTAGAAGGCCCATAACCATGTCACATTATCTTTGTATATCGATATATTCTTTGTGTGTATGTGATGCATGCTAATGTAAGATAAGTAGTGCCTTAATGCGTATATGATACGAATTCATGATTAGATTAGATTTTAATCAAGCCAACTCGATATGCCTACCAAGTTTTGATACCCATCACTATCTCGATCATTTGTTGTTGTTGAATCTGCCAAAGCATATCAACGCATATTATCTTGGTAGGGTGCGGAGGGACAATCTTGGTCCCGTCTATCAAAGTTTGGGGGAGTACAAACTCAATTAGATTGAGTATAACTAGTTAACTCAATTGGATTGAGTATAACTATAGGCATTTTTCCAACAGTTGGAAGATAGGATACAAATCACATTTATACTAAATCTTGGGCGATTTAGCCAAAGCTAACTTAAGTTTTAATATAAATGAGGATCTTGATCTTATAAACAAGAGTTGCATAGAGATGTAATTGATAATTAGTTATCTACTGATCATACTAAGTCTTGGGCGATATAGCCAAAGCTAACTCAAGGCATAGTATGATGTGGATCTTGTCCCGCGTGAATTATAACTAATTGGTGGAATTTAGTAGTGTGGTTTGACCACATCCATGACTTGATTCTACAAGAGTCTTATAATTCAGTGGGAGCATCATTTAGTTAAAGGTCTAATTAAATGACAAATAGAATATGATATTTACTCTCTGCTTTATTTCTGTTGTAGATTGCCATGTCGACAAACACGAACACTTTCTCCCTGCATTCTGTCCTTGACAAGGACAAGCTCAATGGAGCTAATTTCCTGAACTGGTACAGGAATCTGAGAATTGTTCTCACACAAGAAAGAAAATTGTACGTCCTGGAGCAGTCCATTCCGGAGGCACCTCCTGCCACTGCCACGCGAGCCAACCGAGATGCTTATAAGAAGCATCAAGATGATGCATTAGATGTGTCATGCCTTATGCTTGCGACCATGAACTCTGAGCTTCAGAAGCAACACGAGTTGATGTCTACTTATGATATGGTTGAACATCTTCGTCAACTATATCAAGGACAAGCGAGGCACAAGAGATTTGAGATCTCCAAGTCACTGTTTCAATGCAAGATACAAGATGGGACTCCTGTAGGTCCATATGTACTCAAGATGATTGGGTACATAGAGAACCTACAGAGGTTGGGATTCCCACTTGGCCAAGAACTGGCCACTAACTTGATCTTGCAATCCTTGCCAGAGAGCTACAGTCAATTCGTCATGAATTACAACATGAATGAAATTGACAAGTCACTGCCTGAGCTGCTAAGCATGTTGAGAACTGTTGAGCTCAACCTTAAGAAGGTAAAACCCAACTCCATTTTGATGGTGCAAAAGCATAAAGGCAAGGGCAAGCCTAAAGGTAAGGGAAAGTCCCAAGCCAAGGGCAAAGGCAAAATAATGAAACCTAAAGGAGGGGTTGCCAAGGATGCTACCTGCTTCCACTGCGGTCAGACCGGGCACTGGAAGAGGAACTACAAAGGATACCTGGAATATCTTAAGAAGAAGAGAAGTGAAACTTCTACTTCAGGTATATATCTTATAGAAGGCAATCTATCTATTTTTGCATCATGAGTATTGGATACCGGATGTGCTTCTCACATTTGTACTAATGTGTAGGCGTTGAGAAATAGCAGGGCATTGACGAAGGGCGAGATGGACCTACGAGTAGGCAATGGAGCACGGGTTGCTGCTGTTGCTGTAGGAACTTACTATCTATCTCTGCCCTCTGGGCTTGTACTAGAATTAGATGAATGTTGTTATGTGTCTGCTCTCACAAAGAACATCATTTTAGTATCTTGTTTAGACAAGAAAGGCTTTTCGTTTATAATAAAGAACAAATATTGTTCCGTTTATTTAAATGATATGTTCTATTGTAGTACACCTCTGATGAACGGACTCTACATTCTAGACTTAGAGAACCTCATCTATAACATAAGTACCAAAAGGTTCAAGTCAAATGATATGAACCGAACCTATCTCTGGCATTGTCGCTTAGGTCATATAAATGAGAATCGCTTATCCCAGCTCCATAAAGATGGTTTGTTGGACTCATTTGATTTCGAATCATATGAGACATGCGAGTCATGCCTACTCGGCAAGATGACCAAGACTCCCTTTAGTGGACACAACGAAAGAGCGACTGACTTGTTAGGACTTATACATAGTGATGTATGTAGCCCTTTCAATGTCGCTGCCAGAGGTGGTTATAGGTACTTCATTACATTTACTAATGATTTCAGTAGATATGGTTATGTGTATTTGATGACACATAAGTCACAATCCTTTGAAAAGTTCAAAGAATACAAGAATGAAGTATAGAACCAGTTAGGCAAGAGTATTAAGATACTTCGATCAGATCGAGGTGGTGAATACCTTAGACATGAGTTTCGTGACTATCTAGCTGAGTGTGAGATTCTAATCCAACTCACTCCTGGAACACTACAGTGGAATGGTGTATCCGAAAGGAGGAATCGTACCCTATTAGATATGGTACGATCTATGATGAGTCACACAGATCTTCCTATATCCTTTTGGGGATATGCTCTAGACACAACAGCCTTCACACTTAACCGTGTTCCATCCAAAGCTGTGATAAAGATACCATATAGGATATGGACTGGGAGATAAGCCCAGGTGTCTTTTATGAGGATTTGGGGTTGTGAGGCTTACGTTCGACATCAAGTTTCAGACAAACTGGGACCCAAATCCGATAAGTGTTATTTTATTGGATATCCCAAGGAAACGAAGGGATATTACTTCTACATTCCCAGTCAGCACAAAGTGTTTGTGGTTAAGACTGGGGTATTTCTAGAAAAGGATTTTGTTTCTAGAAAAACTAGTGGGAGTACGATCAATCTTGAAGAAGTTCAAGATATGGACCATAGCACTGAAGCCTTGATGGAAGTTGAACTGGAACCACAAAATGTTGTAGATGATGGGATTGTTCCACAAGAAGTTGAGGAACAACAACCAGTTCAAGTAGACCTACCTCTTCGCAGGTTTGATAGGGTATGTTGTCAGCCTGAGAGATACTCATATCTCTTGTCTGACAATGACGACGTTATGCTCGTTGAGAATGATCCTACCTCCTATCAAGAAGCTGTGATGAGACCAGATTCTGAGAAATGGCTAGAGGCCATGAGATCCGAGATGGACTCCATGTACACCAACCAAGTATGGACTTTGGTTGATCCACCTGAAGGCGTCAAACACATTGGGTGTAAGTGGGTCTTTAAGAGAAAGACTAGCATGGATGGACTTATTTATAAGGGTCGTTTGGTAGCTAAAGGTTTCAAGCAAATTCATGGTATTGACTATGATGAAACATTTTCTCCAGTAGCGATGTTTAAGTCCATTCGGATCATGCTTGCTATTGTAGCATACCACGATTATGAGATCTGGCAGATGGATGTCAAAATCGCGTTTCTGAATGGAAACTTGCTCGAGAATGTGTACATGACACAACCTGAGGGTTTTGTAGATCCACTGCATATTAGCAGAGTATGCAAGCTGCATAAGTCCATTTATGGACTAAAGCAAGCTTCTCGGAGCTGGAATCTTCGATTCGATGATGTGATCAATCAGTTTGGTTTCATCAAGAATGAAGATGAACCCTGTGTCTACAAGAAGGTTGTTGAGGACACAGTTGTCTTCCTTGTATTGTATGTGGATGACATACTACTCATTGGAAATGACATCCCTTTGCTACAGTCTGTAAAGACTTGGCTGGGGAATTCTTTCTCAATGAAGGATTTAGGTGAAGCAGCATGTATTCTAGGCATAAAGATCTATAGAGATAGATCTAAGAGATTGCTTGGCCTAAGTCAAAGTACATATATTGACAAGGTATTGCTACGGTTTCCCATACAGAATTCCAAGAAAGGATTTCTGCCGATGTCACATGGTGTGAGTCTTTCGAAGATTCAAAGTCCCTCTTCTAGAGAGGAGAGAGACTGCATGGATAAGATCCCTTATGCTTCAGTCATAGGGTTTATCATGTACGTCATGCTATGTACTCGTCTTGATGTTTCGTATGCTTTGAGCATGACGAGCAGATACCAGTCAAATCCAGGTGAGCGTCACTGGATAGCGGTCAAGAATATTCTTAAGTACTTGAGAAGGACTAAAGAATATTTTTTTGATATATGGAGGCGATTGCGAGCTAGCTGTACAAGGTTACAGTGATGCCAGCTTTCAAACTGACCAGGATGATTATAGATCGCAGTCTGGGTTCATGTTTTTCTTGAATGGTGGTGCTGTGAGCTGGAAGAGTTCGAAGCAGGATACAGTAGCTGATTCTACGACAGAGGCCGAGTATATTGCTGCATCAGAAGCAGCAAAGGAGGCAGTTTGGATCCGCAAGTTCATCACTGAACTTGGGGTGGTTCCTAGCATCGCTGACCTTATTGAGCTATATTGTGACAACAATGGAGCAATTGCGCAGGCTAAGGAACCTCGCTCGCACCAGCGGACCAAACACATACTACGGCGCTTCCATCTCATTCGAGAGATTATCGAGAGAGGAGATGTGAAGATTTACAGAGTACCTACAGAGGCTAACATCGCAGATCCCTTGACCAAGGCTTTGGCACAGAGAAAGCATGATGGTCACACTAGGTTATTGGGGTTTAGAGCTTACACTAATTGGCACTAGTGCTAGTGGGAGATTGTTAGTTAGAGCCCTAGAGCCAATCATATGTTGATTGTTGTATGGACTCGATGTATCATATTCCTATATACTTATAAAGGCATTTCTTTATGGTTATTATACTTACTTGTATTGGTACCAAATAACTAAGTATAATAGAGTCCTTGAGTAGAAGGTTCTTATCTATATCAATCGATTGGTTGAATCAATAATGAAATAATATAGAGAAAATTACTCTTAATCATTCCTAGTCAAGTATTAACATTCAGGGACAATGTTAATGCGATAAGACTAGCATGTAAGTCAACTCGATGACTTGATCTCACAAGTCATGGATATAGAGATATCAAGTTGACACATGGGTATGCATTGGAGAATATATACTGAATGACCCGCCATGAGAAAGTATCATAGATCGTTATATGAGTGTCATATACTTTCTCATGTGACTATTAGTATAACTATCAGTCCTTGGACCTGAAGTCACCATGGTTCTCTACATAAGGAGTTACATACTTTGGCCTCGTCTAACGTCACCCGTAACTGGGTGGACTATAAAGGCGACTACTGGGTATGTAACAAATTATGCGGAGGGATGTAAGTGATATAGATGGGATCTATCCCTCCTATATAACGGGAGTGACATCATGATTCTTGATAGAGTGAGACCACTAAGTGCATGGTCATGCCCAAATGAGTCAATATATTGAGCTCATTTGATTAGAGTGAGTCTACTTGGAGTTCAAGATATAATTGATTAGAGGATGACACGGTCTATGCCTCAATTGATCAATCTAGATGTCAAGGATAGAAGGACATTGTCACATATTGTGAGAGTCACAATTAGTAGTCACAAAGGTGATGTTGGATCTCAACATTCTTGTAACTTGGGTAGTAATGATGTGTTGCTAGATATCGCTCATTACTTATGTTTCTAAATGGGTTTAGGAGCATTGCCAACGTTATACGAACCTATAGGGTCACACACAAAGGGCAATTAGATGGAGATTAGGTTCATATGATGAACCAAGAGGATTAGGTTCATGTGATGAACCGAATTGGATTAAGAGTAATCCAAATTAAACTAATTGAGTTGGACTCAATTCGACTCATGTGTCAAATGAGTCTAATTTAGACTTGGATTCATTGAGTCAATTTAATTCAATGAATAGAGATTCATTAAATTAAATTGGCTTGAATCAAATGTTAGATTTGATCAATCATGGGAGATAAGAGGTCAAGTTTGACTTGACTTGAGAGGGGAGATGAAGGGTCAAGTTTGACTTGACCAAATGTCACACCATTTGTGATTTGGCATGGGGCCGGCCAATGATGATGTTCCACATCATCAAGGCTACATCAAGTATGCGCCACCTCATGAGGAAGACCAAGAGTCATGACTCTTTGTATTCCATGAGTGGTCGGCCACTTAAAAGGAGAATAAGTGCAAGTGTGTGCTTACTTTAACTCTCTCTTCTTCTTCCTCTCTACTCCTCTCTCCCTCTCCTCCATTGTCGTGACCATCAAGAGTGCTAGCACACTCTAGGTGGTTTTTCTCCATCTCTTGTCCGTGTGGATACGTGTAGAGGAGTGTACGCTTGACACTCTATGAGATCCTGCTACCGTTTGGACGAGCGGGATAAGCGAAGGGCATCGCTACAAAGGTATAACTTCTATCATGTAGATCTAGTGTAGATCTAGGAGAAAACTATGTATATGTAAATTTTTATCTTCGCACGGATCCGTGACAAGAACTTCGAGATTTTTCGCAACGCAAAAAAGCGATTTTTGCGGCTTGAAAGTTCTAACAATTCCTAGGAATAACCATCACTTTTTAAAACTAAGAGAATACAACTCTGAAACTTTAGCAGGATTAGAATGGAATATTAATTTATAAAACTATTACTCCACTTTAAAACTCACTACCTCACTTATGTATAAGGATAGAAATAATCAACTCTCTGTCAAGTTTTTAGGATATCAACCAACTCCAATGGTACCTGAAATAGAAACAAAAGAAAATTCAATACCTCATTTAAACTTAATGAATCAAACAGTTACTCTCAAGCCACAATTATAAACTAAAACACACTTACTTGTTTCTTTAGGTAGAAAACATTTACAATTAATAAAAACTTATCTCGAACCCAAACCTATACTTGTTTCAAATAGAATGAATCCTGCAGAATCCTCAGCTACGTCCAAACCCTATGAAGTTAGGCTACCAGAAAGTACAATTAAAATGATGGATTATGGTCAAGGACATCCACCTAGAACTAGAATAGTACCATATACTAATAATAACCCCTTAGTTAGAAAAAGAAGACCACCTGAAATAACGTTTTTTGGCAAAGATGCAGTATTACTTAATATAACTAAATGTGATCCTCGGTTATATGATACTTACTTAGAACAGTGGATAGTCTCTGTTAAAAGAGATTATCAAGCAAAGCATCAAATGTATATAGAGACAAGAGAAGCTATGATCCGAATAGGAGAAAACTACTTAAGAGATGTAGCAAGAGCGCCTTGGGAAGATTTTAAAAATCATTTCCTAGAAGAGGTAACTCATATTGCCTCACAAGGCAATAATATACTTAATTTCTATTATGTCATACATAGACTTTTAACTGCCCGGGATGCTAATATCGGACTAGATATTAGGCAAAAAGAATCTATGAGAGACTTAGAACAACTCCAGTTATTTAATTGGAACTACATTAAACCCTTTTGTAACGACTTTTTAGCTCTTACAGCAGTCTCTGGCAATTATTGTAACCCGACTTTAGGGGAAAGACTGTTTAGTAAACTCCCAGGAGAATTAGGTAAGGAAATTCATAAATCCTCGACTGATTTACAAGTTCCAGCTGTATATGACAACATAGGTGTTCATATACAACACATTATCTACACTTAAGACAAAGCGCACGTATATTTAAATTCAAAAATAACTTAAGAACCAATAATATGGGTTATGTAGTCAAATATATACACCTCAACAATATGGTGGTCAACAAACACAAACAAGATACAAAAATCACCAAAAACAAAGGAATCAAATACCAGCTCCCAAACCAAAATTTACTCCTAAAAAGACTTATTATATTAGAAAATGTAAAGAAAGAAAACCGTTCTTAAACAAAGAAAAACATCTACGAAGGTTCAAACCAAAGAAAACATACACCAATACGATTACTTGTTTTGCCTAGCATAAACCTTGTCACTTATCATCCGCCTGTCCGGATAGAAAAAAAACTTATACAACCGCGAAGCAGAAGTTATAAGCAATACCAATTTTGACTTAATCAAAGTTCAATCCAATGTTTCCAGTACATCTTCCATATACTTTATACGCTCTATCCTAGATCTCAAAAATATGTCACCTGCTTTCCAAAAAGATTATTCATTAATCAATTCGTTTTTAGATCCTACTTATGTTTCTAGTTCTGAATCAGAAGAAGATCCCTTCTCAGATCGGCTATTTGAGGAAACTTTAAATGACTTTCAACATTTTACTCTTATGTATCATTTTATTCCTCAAAATTTAACTGATCTAAGGTCTGATCAAAGAACCTGTCCTCATGACTGGATACTTAAACAAGGCTCTGATAATATTTCTTGTTTTACTTATGGATACTACCCTTCGGTCTCCTAAAGAGCAACTTGTAAACTCTGTAAGAAACAATGTTGCAATTTATGCCTCAATGCTCTTTTTCAAATTAGTATCCCCCAAACTCCTACAGTAAGATGGAGTACTAGAAATACTTTATTAGAATCAAGAGTTTCTATTCTAGAAACTAGATTAAACTTATTAGAAACCGAACTTACTCTTCTTAAAGAAGAAACATATCCTCCCTCTACTGAACCAAGCCCTTCATCTTATACGCAATACCCTTATCAGGACAAGGGGAAAAATCCTCTTATTTTAGAGGAACCAACCAATTCTGAGTTTGTCTTTATTCAAACACCAAGCATCTGTAATACAGGTCTTCCTATTGATATTCGAGTACAATGTACCCTCAATATTCAAGGTCATGAACTTACTCTACATGCATATTTAGACAGTGGCGCTACTACCTCCACTATTGATGAAAGTTTACTAACTTTCTTTGTTCCTCCTACACTTATTAAAACTACCAAAACTCCTCTTTTGAATACTCAATTTGATGGTATGCAGTTAAGTTGCCATAAATTTATCAAAAATGTCCATTTACGATTTTTTATGAATTGTGGTGTTTTTAGTTCAGCTTTACTTCTTCCTCAATTATGGACTCGCCCGATGCCACATAAAATTATTCCCTTGATTTTGGGTCTTAATTTTCTTCTTGCCCCTGATCGAACCTTACTTCTTACTAAGGATTATGTTGTTTTTCTTTCCACGTATGTTATTTCTCCCATTCTTTCTGCTTATCCATCTGAAGTCAGCCCTCTGAAGCGTGGTGAACCCCAGCTGAATCTTGTAACCCTACTTCTGTTCTCAAATCCTCTTCTTAGCTTGTAAGCTTGTACTCCCTACATAACCCTATAAGGAAGTTTGTATTGTAAGTTTGTATTGTAAAGTTAGTGTACTCTTGTTTGGTTTGATAGTTTTTATGGCTGAATAAATAGCCTTAGGGCTTTGTTTAGTTCTTCTTAGATCAATAGTCCTCAATCCTTATCGGAATCTATCTAATAGAACTGTAACTAACTAAGAGATTAAGATGAAACTATAGACCTCTGGTTCTGTAAAATCTATGCTGGCTAAAGTAAGGTAAAACGATTTGACTGCTATAGTATTGTAATATGTTAAGGGGATATATTAAGGTATTAAAAATTTATATAAGGAAATGTTAAATTTTTTAATTAATTTTTTAAATTTAAAATATTAAAAAAATTAAAAAAATAAAAAAAAATTGACCGATCTCCTGCGCGCGCGCACAGTCGCGCACTGTGCGAGCGCGCAGGAGATCAAAACTCGTTAAGGGGATATATTAAGGTATTAAAAATTTATATAAGGAAATGTTAAATTTTTTAATTAATTTTTTAAATTTAAAATATTAAAAAAATTAAAAAAATAAAAAAAAATTGACCGATCTCCTGCGCGCGCGCACAGTCGCGCACTGTGCGAGCGCGCAGGAGATCAAAACTCTATATATATATATATAAATAAATAAAAAAGAACGTGCAAAAGCTATTCGCATGCGAAAGATTTGTTCGATAAGCATATTGTAATCCGATATAATATAATGAGTTCCCCAAGATTCTGAATGTCATCCTGGAACTTGAACAAGCTGTTTCGGGGTTAACTACGACAAAGAATGCGCCTTGAGCAAGCTGATGGACCTGCTTCTTGCGAGGAGGAGGACGGGGAAGCATGCTCCTTTTCTACAAGGCAGAAAAGGCGCATTCAAGAAACATTTAAATACATTATTTATCAAGAATTTTGTTTATTTTGCTAAACGATAAATTCGATGTTCCATACCCACACATACAAGCAGAGGAACAAAAAAAAAGTCTCATGCTCGAGTATCGAAGAGAACTTTATATCTTCAAGCAGGTTCATAGAGACTCAACGCATGCCCATCAAGGCCTCGCAAGGCAGCTACCTGAACAGGTAAAAAACATCAAATATCGAATGTGAATCGTCGGATACGACACTCGGTTCATGGATCACATACCTTCCCGTGGATTTCATGCTTTATAGGACCATCAAGCTCCGCGCCCAGTGCCATTAGTTTGGTGACCGTGTTGTTTAGGTCTGCTACTGTGAAGGATAGCATGGAAGAGTATCCCTTACTCATGGCTGCATTGCTGCTAACAAAAACTGGATTAAAGATATGAATATCTCATGAAAAAAGAAATCGCAAGTAAGATGAACTATACTTAAGATTGGCATACAATACTGATATTCGATGAAAATCTATTTGTAAATTTCCCCTTTTATCCAATACTTTGACATGGTTCTTAGGAGATGAGATGCAACAATTTCCAACCATAAGCTAATTTACGAGTAAATCACTCTCCTACACACTACAAGAAGCTAAAAAATATATATATAACACATAAGCTCAAAAAAGATCACACAAGAGAAGAATTTTTTTTTTTACAGATTGTGAACTTATTAGAGTTGTAAGAACAATAGCAGACTGTTCGCACCTCTTTTACAATGGGTCATGCTCCAAAAGTGAAACCGAGTTAGAGTAGAAAAACACTTGAACGTATATATATGTTTATCGTTATCTTAATTGCATGTCACATTGCTTAATGACTTGGACCTCTATGAGGCAAATGATCTCTAGAGAATCTGGATCACATAGAATATGTTCTAAGATATCTTTTAGTGTTTCTTGATGCATGTTCTAGTTGACGTTTTCTAGATTGTCACTGAAAATTAGAAAGACGCTACTACTTCAATGAGATGAATAATCCAAAATGGAATAATTACTGTAAAATTTAGCTTATTTCTCCTGCCATATATAATATCTTGAGATCCTATCACTTTTTGAGAACTTCACTTCAAACAATGTCAAAATCGCTTTATAGTTGGTTGGGGACAATCAACAAACACATTGTGGGCGGATTAAGTGGACATCAAAGATCATCCGCCTGGATTAATTGAGAGAGACATAAAAATGAAGAGGCATGAAAAGAGGAAGGGAAGGGCGAACCTAGGTGAGTGCATGAGCGCTAGCCTGAAGGGGCCCGAGTGGAGCTCGGCCCATCGGAGGGTGCAGACATCGACGCTGAAATCGAGGCCCTCCGAGTAGAACCTCGCCGCCCTGGGCACGTCCCGGTGGAGTTGCAGAATCCATCTAACCACCGCGCCGCCCGCGTTGGCCATCGGAGGCAGCAGAAGCAAGGCCCGTCAGGTGTTTCTATCAATGCCAAGCAAGTCAGAGACCTTGCGCGCCTGCAATAAACTTGAATAGAAGGGTGCGAGTCAGACTCTTTTATGCTGTCTGAGTAAATAGATTCCGTGAACCTTTATTAAATTTTTAGTTTCAGAAATAGGTTTATTTTAGAAATTTAAGAGATTTGATTTAGTGGTCGCTGTTGAATAGAGGCGAGCGGTTAAATCGAATTAACAATTTAAAAGAAAAGTTGGGTTGGATTCGGTTAATTTTATTTCAGAATTCAATTTTTTATTAAAAAATATTAATAATTTCAAGTAATTCGGTTTGTAGTTTAAAATTTTAAATTTAATTAACTGGAATAAATCAATATTACTGTTAGAGTTTAAAATCCAAAATGCCCAATTCGTGAATAATGAGTCGCTCAGCGAAAATCATCATAGTTCAATTTATTCCATTTTTTTTAGAAAAAAATATCAGTTCAGTTAACTCAAAAATATTAATATTTCAATTTGTTCGATTTCAATTGAAATGGTTCGGTTGATTAGGATTTAACCTATTGCTCAGACCACTTAACAATGTATAACAAGTTAATAAATTCATTTGAGTAAATTGACAAGTAAAATATTGAGGCTTGTCAATGGATCGTGCTTAAACCAAGCACAATAAATTATTGCGTCAAATAACAATTGAACTGAAATGATATTTTGGAAAAATAGATTAAGAAGATATTTGAATCGAATAAGTTTTCTATAGAAAAGTTTGAACTGGAAATTCTTAATGAAGAAAGAAACTACAGGTAGAATGTTTACGGAATGCAACATATTATATATAATGGAAAATTTGGATGATACAATGTACCCAGCAGCAACTTCTCTATTATATTGATCTATGGATAGTCGTCGGCATTCTTTCTCTTTAGGGTCATAAAACACCGTAGTGCTTTGGCTTGGAGGGATGTACAACTTACCCAAAATAAAAAAATCCAGTAAATTGGCCAAGAACGGGAAATTGGGCTGTCAGCTAGCTGAAATTTTCTACTCGATTAATTTGTAAATAGCGGATCTGATGGATGCTCATCTAGTAAAAGTTTATCCTATTCATGGATTGGCTGCTACACCATGTTCATCAGCCGTCCTGATACAGAGCCTTTCCTTCTTCTTCGTCGTCTCTGCCGCATTCGCCAACTCAGATATAATAGAAAACCTGGTAGTTCATCAATGGCTTTCAATCAGGAAACACAAGACATCAAAACCACTTCACACTATAGATAATAACATCATACGCTTGCTTACAAGTTAATGCAACTAAAAGAGGAATCATCCATTGACCGGCCATCAACATCGGAACATCAACCTGAAATAAGACGTCAGCTTTCACTTAGCAGCAAAATATAATTCACCACAAATATGTGTTCAATACATCGCATAATGAAGTTTCTCAGGAATTCTAATAGGGTTTTTAGTTGGATGTTTTAGTAATTGGGCGTGTTCCGTATGCCTCACCAGGTAAAATAGATATACTGCTAATGGTGTTCCGGCTAGTAGTAAGGAATAAATTTGAACAGGATGAATCTACAACGAGAACAAAATAAACTATGCTAACATAACAATTATTTGGAAATTTTATTCCAAGCATAAAATTCATGAATCATATCTTGATGTTTATATAACTCGAGAACAAATGATGGTCATACCTCATCACGGTTGAGCAGACCTAAGAAATCAATGCTAGTTCTGGATTTGTTCCTGTCAATTACTTCAGAATGATTTCTCGAGCTGTCTTGAATTGTAAACTCATCCGACTTCAGATTTAAACCCATTGTAGTATTTGCATCACTAGCCATATCAATGGGTTGGTACACAGGCAATTTCCTATTTCTACCAATGTGTTGATGAATACCATATTCTCTTGTCCCCCAAAACTCAAACCTAGCATCCCGATGGCAGATCAAATCTTTACCCACTACCGAAGAATAAGAAGAAAAGTTAACATCTGTTCTGCGTACTGGCAACTGGCTCTTGTCTACATGAAGTGGCTTGTTAGTTTTAGACGAGTCTGAGAAGAGCACTGGATCCTTAATGTTCCTGCTAGTGAAATCCAAAAATTTTCTTAATAGCCAATAGCAGTTCGTTACCATGTGACTTCCATCGAGGCAATTTGAATCTCCATAAACAGCAATTCTCCCTTTCCCAACTTCTATGAGGCCAAGAATTGGGAACACCTGCATTATAAAAATAATAATGGCACATAAATCATAGAACAAGATAAAGATCAAAAATTGAAAAACATTTTGCTAGCTTTCATTAGCTAGCTTAATTTAACAACAAATTACTTAGAGAAAAATTTATACAAGAGGTACTGATATGTGCAATACATCAAAGAAAGTTTCAACCCTATGCATAGGTTGTCATTAACAATTAAAAAAACAAGAGGGGCTAAGTTTCTAACCTTAGTCATCCCAGAGGAGAGTATGTTCTGTGTTGCACTAGCCTCCGAATTGTCTTGAAATTCAAAACTATGCAAATAACCACCTTTCGGGAACATCACAATATCAGTGCCTGAGGCATAATGGCTCTGTTCTCCATTAATGGAAAAGTCACCATTCAAGATTTTGTCCCCAAAAGCAATATCAAATGGAGCTAAAAGTTCATTGAGTGCCGGAATATTTGCACCACCAGTAACAGGTGTCCACCAACTCCTTGTATTGTCATCAAAAAATCTCATTTTAACCATTGAGTCTACATTATACCATTCAGCAAAGACAGCAATACCTAGCCCTTCATTTAAAACATCATCCCTTAGTTTCTCTATCTCATCCTTGTAATATTCATCTTCCAGGTCCACCATAAGAAGTGTTCCATAATGACTAGCATCAAAACATGTAAAAGGTGATCCAAGTGTTTCCACATAGTATCCTGCATCCCTTAGCATGTTATACATAATATGAAAATTTGTGTGCAAGTGATCACCATGCCAATCAAGTATATCATTCCGGACATCCAAAGAGTCTCTCGGTATGTATCCAGGTGGATACTTTATATTGTGATATTGGTCCCACAAAATTCTTCGTGATCTAGGGGGTGTTTCAACCACTTTCAGTTTCAGATGAAGTACACATGTACTACTTTGGTGCACTTCCTCTCCATTAGATGATGGACTGTACACTGTAAGCGTCACATTACCTTCGATAAGTCCAGAGTACTGATAACCTTCATCCTTAATCTGCATGTGCAGTGCAAGATATCCTGTCCAAGGCCAGATAATGTCTGAATATGTGAAATGGATGCTTAGCAGGTTTCCCACGTCATCAGAAGGGTTCCATATGGGTGGTGACTCAATGTAACCAATGACGCCCATACCATTGAGTATGGTTGCATTAAAGATGACAGGCATAGCACCAGCATAAAGAGGTTGCCGACAAAAAGGCCATGAGTAAGGACAATCAGTATAGTCAAGGACACTGGGGAAAATGCTGGCTCTTGGTTGGTAGTTTTCCAAGATTTGATATGATTCCCATCTGATAAAAGCAAATGACCAGCATTAGCCTGCAACAAATTTAAATAGAATGATAAATGCTACTGAAAAAAAAAAAACTCACAGGTTGATTCTGCCAGCACCTTGTTCATACATGTTGGGACCAGAGAGTTTGGTTGCACCCTCAACTAGAGCTTGCTTCATGGTTGCAGGATTTAAAATTGTCTTCCGCATGCTCTCTGGTATGATGCTCACAAGCAAGCAGACAATACCAGCAACAACTGGACTTGCTACACTAGTACCTGAGAGGCTCTTGCAACCTGTGCTGATCTTAGATCCCATTATATCACGACCATAGGCAACCACGTCAGGTTTCACACGACCATAACTGCCAGGCAATCAACAGCTTGGTAAAAGACTAAAATCAAGTGGCCAGTTGAAATAAGTAAATTAAAGTAACATAGTTTTGGGAAGAAAAAGGCATTCAATGTGCTTTCAGAGTAGTAAGTTTACTCAACGACAGTTAAGAAAAGACAACAATTTGAGAGAGATGAGAAGGCAGAAACATGACTGCTCTCAATTTGACGTTGGTTCAAAATTTATGTTTTATTTCCATTTTCAGTGGTTGATACAAATAAAGGTACTATATTTAAAATTTGCTGAAAAATAATGAAGACACATACAAGGATAAAGGATAACAAAAATCGATTTGTTTACCATACAAGTCAGTGAAAAATGCAGAAGAATGTCATGATACACATTTCTAAGATAAAAAAAATCCAAAGAAAAGAATCAAACCCTACCCATGAGGAATCTCCCACGTACTCATTCCACGTGAAGAGAAAGATGCAATATGATCATTATAATCAATGCCACCTACTCCAATCACGTCACTTTGATCTGCAGGATTATTAAGTGTTCCATACAGAGGTCCATCATTCCCAATAGCTGACACCATAATTATATTATTTGCCGTGAGCTCCCATACCTGGATAACAATTTCAATTAAACAAAAATCAGTTAGACTTGCAAAAAATGAAAACTGATAAAAAAAAAACCTAACATTTTATGATAGACACTATACTATAGAATGATATTTAGGAGGTGCTTGGTTGGGGGAGTGGGGAAGGGATTGAAAGTGGGTGCTTGGTGGTGGGTCCCACGGATTCAATCCCTCAAATATGGAAATGAGCTATTACTTAGTAAAATGGGGGGAATGGAACCCCCCCCCCTATCTCTCTCTCTCTCTCTCTCTCTCTCTCTCTCCATTCCCATTCCCCACTTCCATCATTCCCATTCCAATTTCCTTCCGCAAACCAAGCACCCCCAGTATTCAAAACCTATTAGAAATAGTTTACACTTCGCAAAGTGTCCACAAAGCATGATCTTTCGATGCTACAAGTATCGGACAATGGCATACATATATTGCAAGAAATTCATGCTATCCATGTTATAACAGCAACATCATCAAACTGTTTTAGTTCCAAACTTCCAATTACTTATTATCAACTTTTTAATCTATATTCCTCCGTTGAATTATAAGCAATGTTATATCTCTAGTAATATCTAGATTCTCAATCACTTGTAATTGAAATAGGACATTATTTTGATCTAGCCTAACCTCACACCGATCAATTTAATTTATTTAAATATAGAATCTACAGGTCACCTTTAGACATGTCCATACAATGATAAATTTTTCCTCTCCTTTATTATCTATTAGAGCTACACTTAACTCCTAGATGAACATTTTTTTTTCCTTTTATGTTAACCTCACACATCTTAGCATTTCAACATTATTAATTTTTGTGCATATTGTTTTTTTTCAACAACCTATAAAGTATACTAATCGTATACAGTCTTATTAGTCTTTTCTTTCTAAGGGAGACATGCAATCACACAGAAGTTCAAAAGCTTTCCATTTCAAATACCCATTTTTCCCCTAATGTCTCTAATATCTCATTGAATATGATATCCTAGATATTTGTTAAGCGAGTTAGAGTTAGTTTTAATGTAGTTGGTTAAGTCCCACGTTAAGTGTTTAGGTTTAGGGTGGGTTTATATTTGGTCATATGTATACATATTAAATGTCTTCGAATGATAAGCAATTGAATGTTTTCCTTCCCTAAAAATTTTTCAGTCATAGGTATGTGGTAAACAATTCATCTAACTGAAAAAAAAAATTGATTTATCCACATTATAGGCATAAGAACTCATAATATTTAGTCTTCTTTCCTTAACCTCAAGACTATAATTTCATCTCCATTTCTTTTAACTTCAAATTAGAAAAAAATGTTCAAGCAACTTTTTTTCTTAAAAAGGAGTGGCACCGCCTTTATTCAAGCTTTCTCCATCAGTGGTTGATCAAAATTGTTAAGTCCATCGACTTCGCACTTGATGCTTAATCAACTACTGCACCTTGATGCATTTCAAGAGGAACACCATGTAATGGGACCTTTTTTTCCCATTCCCTTGAGTTGTTGCAATAAAAAATTGTAAAGAACAATTTCGGTCTAACTACTTATCATCAGCTGCTACATCTCCAGACTCCAGAAAATTATTTCATTTGGCATCCATGTTCCAAAACTTAAGAAAGTAATTCCTGTGAATCATAAATCTAGGATCCTTCAAGAATCATATTTTGCAATTCCCAAAAAGTAGAAAGTATATAAATTGATTGCATTGGCTTGAAACATAATTATTTATAGCACCTTTAGTTTCTAAAATTTCAGAATTTAATTGTTTAATCATGGAAAGTTTCTTGATCTCATCTCCTGTAATGGAATTGATAGTCACCTATGGTATAGATTATAAATGCTGCCAAAATCCATCAAATTCAATGCACTATCATGACCTAACATGATTTCTCTATATTTCAAATTAAGTCAACATGGTATGGGGAAACATTCCCCGCCAAACCAGGACTAAGAAAAAATTATAACAAGTCACTAAAAAAACTCAGAAGTCTGGGAGACAGCAATGTCAAATGATATGTTTTCTCAAGTCCGCAATAATATTTATTTGTTATCATTCAAAATATGATGCATAAACTCTAGAATCTGAGTTATCAAAAAATTAGTAAATCAATTGCATGAATATTAAATCTCTGGGGACAATGACGAAGAAACTATGAAACTCACAATTATATGGAAAGGAAGAAATTATCAATTGCTTTACAAATGTAGAATGAAATACTAAAAGATAAATAGTCATCAAACAACAGATAGAATGTACCTTTTCCACGAATGGGAGATCCAGAAAGTCAGGGCCACCAATACTCAGATTTAGCACATCCATGTTAGTTGCTATAGCATAGTTAAATGCATCAAGAAACCAAGATGTATAAGAAACCTGCATTGAGGCTGAACAAACAATTATCATGATCTCGCTCAAAAAACAGACTAAATCAACAAAAAAAAATGCTAGAATACATTTTCTTATGAGTGAGTAAAGAAAATTGGTAAAATAACTGAGACTAATAGAAGCAATATATTCACCATTCTATCCATGCCAAAAGAAAGCCTAAGGTTTTTATCAGCGTCATCATTAATATAGTCAACAAAAAACATTAGCATACATATGCATCAAACGAAAATAGAATCACAAAATCATAAATAATCCAAATTATCATCGAGCATGAATATTATGTTAGATTTCAACCATGAATATCATTCAAATTCTTTGTATTTCAGAGGTGAATTGCTGGACACACAACACCCTGAAGGAAAATAAAAAACACTGATGCATAATGAAATGTTTAACATGCACTAACATAGGCCGATAAACCTTGTGTAACTGCATATTGTATAAAGCAAAAAAATTGAAACCTAAAGATCTGAATATACTTTGCACAGGAAAACGGGAACAAAGGCCCACTGCACAAAATCTAGACACGTAATTCATCCAGATAGTATGCATCACCTGTGCATCTGTAAATACACGAAATGCATAAATTTCTGTGTCTGGTGCAAAGCCCAAGCACTCTGCATCTTCACTAGCAATAACTCCAGCTACAAAGGTTCCATGTCCAAGATTGTCATTTAGGGTATCCTCATTTGTCCAATTTGTTCGCTCCTAGAAAATTACAAAGAACTTATCAAACACTAGAAATTTTAGAAGAAAAATGAAAAGGTCTCGAAAAGAGAATATCTCATTTAGCAAAAGACACTCCATATCAGTCACAATGCTACTCAGAAATAACTTCATTGCTTTCCTCAACTTTTATGACTTACAAGGCAAGTTGCTTGAAAACTTAGGTACAAACTTAAAAAGAAATGTGAAAGATAAATAAATTAATAGCTAGTCAAGCGATCTTGTGAAGCCATGGTTTACAACTTTTTTTGTCATAATTATGTATGGTTATCAATACAGATCCAACGGAGTTTTCCCTGACACATTAGTATCTTTACAGTATATAGATGCCTGCAATTGAGTTTTCCCTGACACATTAGTACCTTTACAATATATAGATTGCCTAGTAAGCCTAGAATTAATAAACACATAAACATATATGGTATATCAAACTGTTCATATAGTTAAGAACTGGTCAGACATCAATTTATAGATATTTCAAACCGTGGCAAATAATTTACTATTCAAGAAAAGCAATCATTTAAACCATGGAAAAAAGAGATCACTTATATCTTAAGTTCCAGAGACCTAGGTAAATATATCAACCCAAATGGAACAGCAAAAACTGAGACATCCAGAGAATACAATTCCACAGTAAGTTCATGTCCTTTCAAATTAACTAGGGGAAGTTCAGAAGATAAACGGAACTGAAGCAATGGATGATAGTAAAGAAGGAATAGTTATAGCCTATAGGGGTATAAATTTGGAAGTTATTAGATGTAGAAGTGGACACAAGGGGATACGAGGAAATTAGATCAAATGTTACACAAATATTTGTAGAATCTTAACAGAAATGCTAGAAACAAATCAAAATTTAATTAAAATTAGACACATGGAACACAACATTGAACCAGTTCAGAAAATAGATTTTCATATGAAAAGTATTAAGTGCTCCTAGTGGTATTATTAGGATGAAAGTCTTCTGTTCACATTGGTTTTTGTCCATTCATTACTTAATGAAACAAAATATTATGGAGTAAGTCATGTTTAATGAAACTACTTGACATTACTACAGGAAAAAAAAAGTATACCTTAATGTTCCGGAAATGTGGGTGATCTGCTCGAATACCAGTATCAAAAATCGCCATTTTTACCTTCTTCCCAGTGAAACCTTTACTCCAAAGTCTATCAGCTCCAAAGAGAGAAGTAACTTGAGATCTCTGCTACAATATGACTAGTACACATAAGTCTAGCATAACTTATAAGATTAGGAGCAATACAGTTTATTAAGCACTATCAGAAATATATCAAGCCATGTTTTGAAGTGCAAAGTTGAAAAATGTAAATTAGGAAAATCACAGGACTTTGAGAGGTTGAAATGTGTCAATCTGACTCAATCATACAATTAGAACTACATGAATCAGAAGTCCTGCCTATTATGTGACAGCAGAGTAACTAAGGTTCCATTTTGGAAAGCTTTAGTACTTCAATCTATCCTAAAAAGAGTATGTCATGTTAGTGTTTCTTCTATCAAACCAATAAAAAAGAGAAATTGAAAACCTTAACCAATTAATCAAATCATGAATTTAAATGGTGATATATGCCAGTCCATAGTGATTAACGACAAAATGAACAATTGATCATGTGTTTTTTTCACTTTTCAAGAAAAAAATGGTCAAAATAATTTAGTTTCTTCACACTAATTTAAGATAAAAATGAAATAATGGCAATTTTTACCAGTACCATTCAATACTAGTTCTCAGTGTAATAAGGATAAAGCTCATATATATGCATTTAGTTGAAAGTACACATGTGCACTGCCTAACAAGAAAAGAAAGATTACCATGTGATACGGCCTGACATTCAGGTGTACATGGAAGTGTCATCATGACCATTCATTGAAATTAAAAAAAAAAACAATTTGGTAATCAATTTAAGTTACTACATGGTAAAATTTAGTTTGTACCAGTGTATTCAATAGCGGCGAATAGCGCGCTACATAGCGCGCTATCGCGCGCTACGACCAGCGAACGCTGCAGAGCGTTCGCTGAATCGCGATTGTCCCGAATAGCCCACGCTATTCGGGACAAAAGCGTCGATAGCGCACATAGCGTGCGCTATCATGCCCTAGCGCCCCATAGCGGGCGCTAAAATTACAAATTGCTTACCAATAGCTAGGGCAAAGGTGAGTCGAATCGTGACTGTGGCAGAGGCGAAGGTAGAGCAGACTGCAGAGGCGACAGGCGGCGATCGGCGAGCGGCGAGCGGCGAGCGGTGACCTGTGAGTGGTGGCGAGGGACAGCGATTGGAGGTAAGCTTTTCTCCTTCCTTTCGTTTTCTTCGTTTAGGTTTTCCTTCTCGTTTTTTTTTCTCGAAGGAGCAAAAACGATTTCGCGATTTCCAGAAGTCGGGCATCTGGATCGATCCAGCGATCGATCCAGATGCTCGACCGATGGAAATCTTTTTCAAATTTAATCATTGACGTGCACGAACCGCTTGCGCTATCGATCCGCTATCGCTACGGACTGACAGACGGATCGATCGAGCGACCGATCCAGGATCGATCCAGCGACCGATCCGCTCCTTTCGTTCGCCCCTGGATCGATCGCTGGATCGATCCAATTCCTTGGATCGATGCAATGATCGATCCAGATGCCCTGGATTGATTTTTTTTTTTTTTTGCTGATTTGTTTCTAATTAATTAATTATTTATTCTGATTTTTTTCTTTTGTTTTTCTAGGATTTTGATTGTCTAGTTAGAATTTGCAATGTCTACGAATTTATCAAAAAAAGATAAAAAAGATATTGGTTGGAAGTATTGTTATCAAAATGAAGGGAAAAAGTCTGTTCGTGCAAATTTTGTCATCATATATCGAATGGAGGGGGTTGCACCTTGTGTTAGTGTTCCGGATGATATTAAGAAAGAAATTAGAGAATCACTTGACAAAATTAGAGCATCTAAAAGTAAACAAACTGAATTGTTACGAGAGATCGGTGAAGGTCCCCAGTATGAGTACACAATCATCAAAAGTTGGAAGTGTAGGGGAAATTCAATTGGATGTTCTGGATCCGGTAGTGGTGAATCAAAAGGTAAAGGTACTCTTCATGGGTTTGTTAGTTCCGAACCTCGACAAACAACCCTAAATTCGACATACAAAAAAGATTTACTGGTTGATGTGAAGTGTAGAGTTGTTCGTTTTATTTACTCTGCCGCACTTCCGTTTAATGTTGTGAATGATACTTATTGGTTGCCTATGGTTGAGGGCATTGCGGAATATGGAAGAGGGTTCGAGCCTCCTTCAATGCATGAGTTAAGAACTTGGATACTTAAAGCTGAGGTTGATGACATCAACCTAATATATGAGGAGCATAAAAAAGCATGGAAAAAATATGGATGCACTATTATGTCTGATGGTTGGACGAATGGAAAGAATAGAAGTTTGATCAATTTTTTTGGTAAATAGTGCTGCTGACACTTTCTTTTTGAAATCTATTGATGCATCAACTTCTATTAAAAATGGAGAATTGATCTTTAAATATCTTGATGATGTTGTTGATGAGGTGGGAGAGGAAAATGTAATTCAAATTGTCATGGATAATGCTTCGAATTGCATTAAGGCGGGGAAAAAAATTATGGAGACTAGACATAGAATTTGGTGGACACCTTGTGCGGCGCATTGCATTGATCTAATGTTTGAGGATATTACAAAGTTGAAGATTTTTTCTGACACAATTGAGCAAGCTAAGATGGTTGTGAAGTTCCTTTATGGTCATGGGACTATACTTTCTTTGATGAGAAAGTATACAAACGGTAAAGAAATTCTCCGTCCTGCTATTATCATTTCTCACTCTTCGAGTATGTATAAGGTTAAAAGCCACTTGAACAAATGTTTGCTTCAAGATTGGGTTAGTTCACCACTATCTCAAACAACTCTGGGGAAGGTCGTGAAGAGAATTGTTATTAATGATCCCAACTTTTGGCCACATGTTGCATTTTGTGTTAAGAGTGTTGTTCCTCTTGTAAGTGTGTTAAGGGAAGTTGATTCGGAGGAGAGATCGGCCATGGGATATATTTATGAACTTATGGATAAGGCAAAAGAGACAATAAAATTTAATTGTGGGGGAGTTGACAGAAAATACAAACCCATTTGGAAAAAAATTGATTCACGATGGACTCCACAACTTCATCATCCTCTACACGCGGTCGGGTACTATTTGAATCCACAATTGCGTTATGAAGAAAGATTTTCTTATTGTGATGAAGTTAGAGATGGATTGTATACTTGCATGGATAGGATGTTGTCTTCGATGATCGTCTTAAAGCGGACATCCAATTGGACTTATATAATAAAGTCAAGGAGAATTTGGAACTCCAATAGCAAAACGAACAAGAATGTTGCGAACTCCGGGTAAAATTTTCTTCTTGTAACCGTTCTTGTAAAATTATACTAGCATTCATATTTTAAAATTATATACATTCTTGTAATTTTTTTTAATGTTATTACTTATTAGTCTCGTGGTGGGAACGTTTTGGAAGTAAGACACCCGAGCTTACTACATTTGCAATTCGAGTGCTTGGTCTCACTTGTAGTGCTTGGGATGTGAAAGAAATTGGAGCACTTTTGAATCGGTGAGTATTCTAAGTTTCTAACTCTACTTGAATTTTAATTGTTTTATAATTTTCATATCATTGTTTATTTTTATATATATATGTTTTCTTTTTTGTAATATTAGATTCATACAAAAAAGAGAAATAGGCTTGAACATGCAAAGTTGAATGCGTTGGTGTTTGTGAAATATAACTTCAAGCTTAGGGAGAGAAGTATTAGAAGGAGAGACAAGATTGATCCCATTGTAGTTGATGAAATTAATTCAGATGATGAATGGATAACTGAGAAAGAAGGTCCAGTTCTCCCCGTAACTACTAAATGGCTTGAAGATGATGAATTATTTGAAAGTGACCCTATTGTGAGTGTGCCATCTGCTACCTTTGAAAGTCTTTTCGACTCAGATAAGCGAGTCGAAGATGTTGAGGATATAGTTGAAGTTCCTCCTACGAATTCAAAAAAGAGTTGCTGAAAATTCAAGTAAGCACTAAGCATATGCAAATTATTTATTTATATCTACTTCATCTATAATTGATTCTTAAATGTTGTATCTCTTATATAATAGGTGGAAGCAAAGACAAACAAGCAAGGTTGAGTCTTGTTGATGTGGAAGATAATCATCTTGATGCTGAAAATTATGGAGTAATTCCAACTTTTGATAGTGGAAATTTTCCAACCATAGACACTATTGATGATGATAGTGATATAGAGTTGGATGATACTGATTATTTTTAAGTTATGTTGTTTTAATTATAAGACTTTTTAAATTGTTGGTATGGGATATTTTGACATGTAATGAATTATTATGATTAATTTTAGGTTATGTTATTTTTATTTTACTTATATAAGTATATTTTATTTTTTAAAATTTAAACATTGACGTGCACGAAAAGCTTGCGCTATACGCTACGCTATTTACGCTACGCAATGACAAGACAAAAACGCTATGAACCAACGCTACGCGATTTAAAACACTGGTTTGTACACAATTATATAAGTTGAAGGGGAGCCTTGGCGCAACGGTAAAGTTGTTGTCATGTAACCAAAAGGTCACGTGTTCGAATCCTGGAAATAGCCTCTTGCAAAAAGCATGGTAAGGCTGCGTACAATGGATCCTTCCCCGGGACCCCGCATGGCGGGAGCTTCGTGCACCGGGCTGCCCTTTTTCCACAATTATACAAGTTGGCCTAAACTCCACAAAAGCTGTGAGACTAATTTGTTATAACACCTCCATGCAAAAAATATAAATAGAATAATAGAATTTGAAATAATTAGAGCATAAAGCAAGTCTAAGTATCTTAGATTTACAATGATAGATCTTTAGCATGTAGACAGATTTTTCAACCTCAAACATTTATATGCACACAATATAATGAATTTAATTGTACCATTAAGTACGCCTATGTGACAACACAAATTGCTCTTTCTGACTACATGCCTATCCAATTTTGATGACAATTTGCATGGAGTTCACTTGGGGGGAGGAGAGAGGGTAGACATGCTACACACTTGTAACTTTATTTACATCTATGCCAACCACATTAGTGGCTTTCAGTGAGTACTGTTAAAATAACTAACGTGATTCCCCCGACAGATGCATAATGTTGTTGTCCAGAAAAAACTTAGCCTATCTTGCAAGGCTAAACTTCATAGCTATCCAACAAACCCCATGTATTTGACTAGCATAAGACCCCCTCAAAAAAAATCTGGACAATCAACACAAACGCTTCACAAGGATTGAATTTCACAATGCAGAATTTCATATGATATCCTGAGATTACTGCGGGTCAGTAATCATGTGACATCTGGTCCAATGATTTTCAATGCCTACAAGACAATAATAGGATGATGAATAAGGTGGTTACCTGCATCATCATCAGCGTTCTTCTCCAGCTAATGGAAGCATTGCTAAACGGACTATAAACCTCCGTTTCTTCTTCGAAAGACATCGATGTAAAAATCTTCCCAGGTCTCTTCTTCGACTCATCAAGGCCCCTGCCTCCTTTGCGACTCTCTTGCACAAACAAGCTCCTCGAATAACTAGTATCAACATACACATCCTTAACTCGCCCCAGCATCCTAAGCTCCAGGACCATAGAAGCCCGATCCGATTCCTCGATCTCCATAACTCCAAAGTCTGTCGGAAACAAGGCCGCCGGGTTCCTTCGCTCAACCCACCTCCAGCCGCTACGGGATCCAAGTTTCTCCTCGAGGTAGGCCCGGTGGTCCTCCGCCATCCGGTACTCCAGAAATCTGACAACGTGGTTCCGGGTAGGTGCGGCGGTGGTTTCGCTCGAGCCATGGAGGCTAGTTGAGAGATCGGAGACCGGGTGCCAGAGGGACAGATGGATCAACGCGAGAAAGAGCGGCGGGAGGAAGGCCGAGGCGAGCCGGCGGCCGCTTCGATCGGCCATCCCGAGTGGCCGGATCGGATCAAACGGAAATTTCCCGCAGAAAACGAGAGGTTTTCGCCACAGGCCACCGCATTTCGCCGCCGTCTGTGTGTGAAAGCGAGAGCGATCCAATCATCAGACGGCGTAAAAGAGAAGAGGGAAAAACGGAAACCAGGGCAGGTGGATTACCCCATTCCATGCAGTGCGACGGGCAAAAGGAGGAAGAACGAACGATGCCGCGATGAGCATCTGACGGCTATGATTCCATCTTCGCCTGAGAATAGAGTAATTTACGTTTTACCCGCTAGACTTTTCTAATATTTGAAATTTCCACTTAGTATTTTTCTATTTTACTGTATAACATTTTGCGAGTTGTAATGTTGAAATGCTCCCACCCCTAGTTACTCAGGCAGTCGGTTATAAGTTAGGGCCCGATTTGTAAGGATCTCAAATTTAACATATATATATATATATATATATATATATATATATATATATATATATATATATATATATATATGTCATTAGATTGTTTTAAAACTCAAAAAAGTATATTTTATTAGATTATTTTAATAAAGACTTAATAAATAAATATATATATATAGATAGATTATTTTACTAAAGGCCCAAAAATATATATATATATATACTTACCATTAAAATTAAAAAAAGGAAGGTAACTGTCTTTTTTTTCCTTACCAAAACTTTATTTCTTGTATAATTTTTTTCTTTAATTTATTTATAGAAGTAAGAGAATTTGTTTACAAAAGTAAGAAACTCATCAATTTCCTCCTTTCTTGTTTGAATCTCTTCTAATTAAATTATTATTCATCAATATATAAATAACTTAACAATTTTATTCATTAAAAATGAGGTGTTAGAAAATTTTAATTTTGAAGATCTTATTGATAATTTTATTTCTCAAAATACTAGAAGATCTAGATTTTTCAATGACTATTTGATTATTTTTTTATTTATAGGTATTATACTTTTCGGAGAAGTTCGAGAAATATATTTTGTATAGTGTTACATTTTTTGGAGATTTTTGAAACCTATATTTTATATGGAGTTTTTCATATTTTAAATGAAATATATTGATTTTTAAACTTTTTTAATTAAATTCTATTCAAATTGTATGTGAGTAAAAAGAAATCAAACCCATTTTTCTCTTTTCGCCAAGGGCACCTAAAAGTGAAGGTCGGCCTTGATCTTTAGGCAAAAGAACATCAAAGAGTTTCTTTTTTTTTTTAAATTGTCAAGTACATTTCATTTTGATTTTTTTTTATCAAAATGACGCCCTACTCTACCTGAAATGACACAATTATTCTTCAATATTAGTTTCATTAGTATATCATTTATATCTCCCACCTAAATCCTGAATCACTAAGGTGCATTGTAGCGGCTACGAGTTTCATAACTACTAAAACATATATAGCAGTTGTGGTTTTATAATTGTTATAACATATATAACAGGTGATGTGGTGATGAAAAGGGGTCCACCTGAGGGAAGTCAGAGTCAAGAAGGACAACCACGACGTGACGGTCAAAGTCAACAGTCAAAGGACAAGGTTCTGGTGGGCGAGCGACCAACTTGTCCGCTCGGTCGAACGACTTCTCCAACCGGGTGGAAGATAGTTTTCTATGCTCCCGTCATTATAGGAAGGGCAGTAGATTCTCATGTTCGCAACGACCGTAGAAGGGATCGTCCGCCCAAATTGATTATCCGGTCGAACTAGGAAGAGCTACTCAGCCACGCTGTTGAAATAACGGATTACCCAAGTGGTCGGGCAGTGGCCCCAAGCTGAGTGGCTCCCCCGCTCGGTCAAGCAGTGGACCTCTTGCCCCTCTCAGTATACCTTCTTGGGAGTCTGTGCCACTGACATGAGGCATGACCAGGCGGCAAATCGTACAACAAAAGGTTCTACCGTCACGCAGGGATATGCATGTCCAGTTAAGGTAAGGTGTCAAAGACGCTTTACTGACACGTCCTTTCATAGGATAAGTATGGAAACGTGCAAGAACCTTGGGATGTGTACCCGGACATTTCTATGGCTCTATATGCCTTGGGGTGCATGCTCACACGTCACCACAGTTCTATATAAAGGGGGGGTCCAACTACCGGAAGAGGTACGCGCACGCATTCTCACTGTTGAGAGCTTTTGTCCACTATTTTACTGTTCCTCTTTGGTGTCGGTGACTGACTTGAGTGTCAGAGGGTCAACGCCTGAGACTCCTTCCTCGGCCAGGCATTGACGTTTCTATTCTTGCAGATCGAGAGTAGTCTTCGCACAGTCAACTGAGGAGTCACATCCCCAGCCAGCCATCTTCATCATCCAAACCGTGGCGCAGGAGGCTGGACGACTCGCCACCATCACTTTGGCGCAGGAAGATTTGGATTTGTTGGTCAACGCCCGAGCAACCAAGTTGTTGCAGCAGCAGCAAGAAGCAGCAACTGATGGCCAAACAACGAATGAGCCAGCTGCATCATTGAGAGGGTCGCGGGCCGACCAGCGGAGCCGAGCTAAAAAGCATGCCGGTTGGCAATCGCATAACCAACCAACCAGTATTTCCCATAAAGCACCAAACATGCCAATTCCCTTTCATCGAGTACTGTTCCGCACGCCCTCAGAAGAGCAAGGACGAGCGGAGAAGGCGAACGGATCCTCCTCAGAAAATGCGCCCACTCGGGATAGGCGAAAGGGAAAGGCGCCCCAACTGGACTATTTCCCAGAGCGGATCAATCAACAGTTCTTCTAGGAGATTTTGGAGGACTAACTGCCGGCCAACTACTGACCATTGGCAATCAGGGAGTACAACGACATAACTGACCCCGAAGATCACTTAGTCAAATTCGATAACCAAGCTACTCTTCAATGTACACGAACGGAGTGAAGCGTCAGGTCTTCCTCACAACTCTGGTCGGATCGGCACAATGATGGTTCCGGGGTTTGTCGATCTGCACTATACGCAACTTCAAAGATTTCCGAGCGACATTCTTGTAACACTTCCCTAGTAGCCGCCGCTACCAGAAGACAAACGTTAATCTGTTCGTCATAAAGCAAGGGCCCAAAGAAGCATTGCAAGCCTACATCAAGAGGTTCAATCAGATGGCCATGGACATCCCTTTGGCCACCCCAGAGATACTGGTCAGTGTCTTCTCACAGGGGCTAGCAAAGGGTGAGTTTTTCTGCTCACTCATTTGAAAGCCCCTAGAGACTTCGATCACCTACTCGGACGAGCCACTAAATACATGAACGTCGAGGAGGCCCAAGCGGTGCAAAGGAAGGAGTCGGTTGCTGAGCCGACCACCACTTTCGAGTGGCATCCCTCAAGCCATAAACACCCGCCAAAGGGACCCCAAGTGGGAATGTCTCAGTAGCACCAGGAGAATCGAGCACACACTGTGCAACAAGTTGAAGCAGAACAGCCTAGAAGCTCAAAGGGCACCCCTGTTTTACTCTTACCACTGGTCGGCAACGCATAACACATGAGATTGCTACGATCTGAAAGCAAGAGTAGGCCGGCTAGTCCTGTAAAAGTTTTGTCGTAAAACTCCCTCACCTGAGCATTAACAGCACCGCCAATCGGGCGAAAAAAAGGGAGGAAGCGAGTCCTAGGGTCGAACAGTGTCAGGATCGGGCCCTTCAAAGAAGAGAGACTAGTCCCTCCCGAACCTTGGCCGAACGGACCCATTGATAGAACCTTGAGTATGGCTAGAGGGGGGGTGAATAGCCTTTCTTGATTTTTCACCTACAATTTGTTAGCGGAAGCAAAAAAAGAAATGAAAATGAAAAATAATAAGAGAACACGACTAACTCTTCGATTTACTTGGTCTCCACCTCCTTGAGGTGACTAATCCAAGGTACACACACACCCAAGCAAGCTCCACTAAGATCTTCTCCTTTTCAATCCAAGAGTGATGGTGGAGAAACCTTTACAAGATGATCTCCTCCTTTTACAAGGTTTTGATGAGCTTAAGGAGGAGAGAATAAGAGTAGTAAGACTAGAAGATTACTTGGAAAGCTTAAACAGTAATTTGAATCAATTGAGTTTTTCTTTTCAAGCTCTCAACTTTATATACAGTATGCTGAAATTCGCGACATCAGTCGACTGCTAAAACATGCAGTCGACAGGTATCACACAACGGCTACTGTTTCAATCAAATCTGTGGAGATCCTGTGCGTCATCATCCCAACGGCATTATACCAGTCGACTGCTGAAACATGCAGTCGACTGGTGCATGTTTTAGCAATCGATGGTGACTATGGACCGAGCGAACAGAATGTCTCTGTTCGCTCACAGTCGACTGGTGTCCGGAGTTGCTCTTGAAGTCTTTCTCCTCAGCCTTTGTCCCTCAGATGCACTCAAGCCTGCAGCTAATCTTCGTGCCATCCTTCACATTGCCTAGAGATTCACTTCCCTTCACTCCGTTTGCTTTTTGTCCGTAGTCCATCGGATGCACCATCCTTCACCAATCTTTAAGAACATGAGCCATGAAACTTTCCAAGCTTGTGCAGTCTACCAAGTCCTGCACAACTTAAGTACATATTAGAACCAATGTAAAGTCTAACTTAAACCCTTTGACACACACATTAAAAACAAAGATCACCTATTTAATCCTAGGTCGATTGTATCAACAATCTCCCCTTTTTTTTATGTGTGGCAATATGTTTAAGTTAGACATAAAACCAACTTTGAAAGTTACAATCATAATATAGACATGAAACATAACTTTGATATTTGTTATCATGAAACATAAACTTATAAAAAATATAAACTCATATCTTTGAAGATTGTAAGCATGATTTAAATTATGAACCATAATGCATAACGAGATCCACACACACTCCCCCTTAACACATACTATATTAAAAACATTATAATCTAAAACTCCCCCTTAACATATGCTCTATCAAAAGTATTTTTAACTTAAACTTGTTGTATCCTCCCCTTTTGACATACATCAAAAAATAAGAAGAAACAACAATTTCATCGAACCATGACAATAGTAAACCGAAGCATATATGTACATGAATAGTTACAAAATAGAAACACATAATCATAAATTAACAATAATACCAGAAACATAACTAGCATGCATAGATAGAAATTTAAAAGGTCTCAAACAACATAGGAAAAAGAGTGAATAATATCCAACAACATCAGCATAAATAGTGTTCGAGGTGAGAAAAGATAGGCACTGCAAAGCCAAAAAGTCACCCGACACCATAGCAACACAACAAACTCCTATGCCGACGCATCATCATGGGAAGATGGAGGAGGGGGGCCCTGGTAGGCAAGATTCCAGCGCCGCATCATATCAAACATCTCTGTCTGCTGCTAGCGAACGTTCCGAAACTCCTCTCGAACAAACTCCTCCAAGTGGTAGTGAGGCACGTGCTGGCTCTGCAGCAGGAACAGGAACATCCTCTGCATCCTCATCAAAATCAGAATCATCCTGGCCAGGGCGGCGACGCCACACCATAACACCGTCACGTGGCTCAATCTGGGCTAAAGACATCTGGCGAGGTTCTAACTGATCAAAGTCCTTAGACAACTGATGCAAGGCACCCCTAGTGACATATATCCCTTTATGCACGAAAAATGATGTTAAGACATGGCAGAAGGGCATGTATAGCTTCCCCTGGACTGGTCTAGAGAAGTGGATGATAGACTCATAGACCTGAAGAGCAATATCAATATCAAGACGCTGCTCTAGGGCATACATCAGAACTAGATGAGGAAGACGGATTTTGGCTTGCCCTTTGGTCACGATGGGCAGGAGACATGCAATGACAACCTTATAGAGAACGTAATTGGGGGCTGACATGCGGGTGGCATCAAAAATACATTTAAGTGGAGGCCTAGGAACATGGAAATAATGCTGATGAATCAGATCAACAGAGACATGAGAGAGTGTATCAGATAGAGGTTCCTCAACCTGAGGAAAGCATGTAAAGGTACTAGTAGACCGCCTACACCCTAAGAATGACCTCAATATTTCAGGGGTGAAGCTAATGGATGTCCCGCCAACCATAGTGACATATGCATGACACTCAGTACTAGATGGACACAGATTATTATAGAATTCCTTACATAGGTCTAAATTGATAGTAGTTCTGCAATGAAATAACTTTTCTAAACCATAATGCACATTGATGTCAATGATTTCGGGGGCAATTCTAGTGAAATATGGACGATTGAGATAGTGACAACTCATCATTTTGAAGTCGGTGTTCTCAAACCGAGTTTGGCAAGCCGCAGAGGGAAACCGCCCTCCAGAAGGCGCCGGAGGGGGCTGCCGAGAGGTTCCCGCTTCACTCGGACGCTTTTGCCTAACTCTAAACCATGCATATGCAATAACCATGCCAAGTACCAGTCAATCATGAAGGAAAACAATAAGGAAACAACACATAGAAGACTTTAGGCAAGAATCAACCACAAAATAACAGCACAAACAAGAAAGAAGGTATTACCGATGCTCAATTGTGCCAGGGAATCGTCCAACGACAGGCAGGAACCGCAACCCAAACCTTGAGGGGGTGGCTAAACCTTGTTCCAGGCGGCAAATGAGAGAAGGAACGGGAGGGAGAGCGGATCCGAAAGTTTGGAAGAGTATTTGGAGCCACAAAACGATGGAAGATGTCGGGAAGAAGGGGTAGGAGGCGAGAAATAGCGGGCGGCGGCGAAAAACTAGGGTTTCTGTCGCCGCCCCAATCTGGCGGCTTATATAAAATCGAGGGCATCAGTCGACTGCTAAAACATGCAGTCGACTGATGCAGTCGACTGCATGTTTTAGCAGTCGACTGCGCCCCAGAGTAAAAACATACAGAACCATTTTGTATAGTCGAATAGTGCTACCAGTCGACTGACCCAGTCGACTGATGTAGTGACAGGGGACTGGCACGCAGATGGAAGAATCAGGAACCGAGTTTTGAAAAATCACTAGATATTCTCTAGACCTTTAAAAATGCCCAAAATTCGTAGAGTGATCTGTTATGTGAATATTTACTTGGGAAAAATAGGTATCCAATTGGATACAAGCCAACCTATAAAATAGATACAAACTTGATAACCATTAAGATTACAAAGATAGAACCTTGAGCCAAAGTACTAGTTTGAGTTTTTCCTTAGAATGATTTATCTAGCCAAATCTGAGTACATCTCAAGGAGTCATTTATATGATAATTTTGTAACGAATTTATAAATTAATATCCTCATGGTCATATTTGTTTCAAAAAAATTTCAATCATATTCTAGGAGCAAAGAGCACATTGATTGTGCACAAGCCTTCCCAATGATTGGTCCAATGAAGGATTGATATCTCTAGATGTCATTTTGGGTCACAATAATGCATCATAACTAACATGATGAGCCAAATGCATCTTCCTAATATCTCACATCATGTTTAAATACATTCAAGTCATCCTAGGTCGTTGTGAGATGCATTCAAGTATGTATTTAGCTTTTGAATTTATGTGATCATGAAAAGCTAAATCTATTATTCTACAAGGCACAAACCAAGCTCTCTTCTAATAGAGATAAACTCCGCTTCGGGTAATGGTTTGGTAAAAATATCGGCAAGATTAGATTTGGATTCAACATAAAGTAGTTCAATGTCTCCTCTTGCCACATGATCTCTAATGAAGTGGTGTTTTATCTCAATGTGTTTTGTTCTAGAGTGATGTACCGGATTTTTGGTTAAATTAATGGTACTCACATTATCACATAAGACCTTGACTTTGGAATAATGTAGCTCATAATCCTCTAAGGTATGCATCATCCAAAGTAATTGGGCTACACAACCACTCATTGCCACATACTCGGCCTCGGTTGTGGACAATGCCACACAAGGTTATTTTCGACTACTCCAACTTACAAGAGAAGGTCCAAAAATTTGACATCCACCACTAGTACTCTTTCTATCTAATTTGCAACCCGCATAATCGGAATCGGTATACCCAATTAAGTCAAAATTTCTAGTTCTAGGGTACGAAAGCCCCACATTAAGAGTGTTCTTGATGTATCTCAAAATTCTTTTTACCGCTACTAAATGTGACTCTTTAGCACATGATTGGTATCTTGCACACATTCCTACTGCGAATAATATATTCGGTCTACTAGCGGTTAGATATAGCAAACTACCAATCATGCTCCTATATTGCTTTGGATCCACTAACTTTCCTTCTTGATCACTATCTATCTTGGTGTTTGTCCCCATAGGGGTAGTTGCTCCTTTAGCATTTTCCAACCCAAATTTCTTGATAAGTTCTTTAGCAAACTTGGATTGGTACACATAGGTTCCCTCATTAGTTTGTTTTACTTGTAACCCCAAAAAGAAACTTAATTCTCCAACTAGACTCATTTCAAACTCGCTTTCCATGTGTTGAATAAAATCATGAAGAAGGTCATTATTTGTTGAGCCAAAGATTATGTCATCAACATAGACTTGGGCAATGAAAATATCTCCATCTTTAGACTTTAAAAATAATGTTGGATCAATTGTTCCCCTCCTAAAGCCCTTAGAGATTAAAAAAGATGAAAGTCTCTCATACTAAGCCCGGGGAGCTTGTTTTAAACCATATAATGTCTTTTTAAGTTTATAAACATGGTTCGGATAATCCATATTCTCAAATCCGGGTGGTTGCTCTACATAAACTTCTTCCTTAATGAACTCATTTAGAAAAGCCGATTTTACATCCATTTGGTGAAGTTTGAACCTCATATAGGCGGCATATCCTAATAGTATCCGAATGGACTCTAATCGTGCTACCGGAGCATATGTTTCATCATAATCAAGTCCTTCCACTTGATTAAACCCCTAGCTACCAACCTAGCCTTATTCCTAGTGACTCTCCCTTGATCATCCAACTTGTTTCTAAAGACCCATTTAGTTGTGAGAATTGTACTATCATTTGGTCTTGGAACCAACTCCCATACATCACTTCTTTCAAATTGATTCAACTCTTCTTGCATTGCTAGAATCCAATCCGTATCAAGCAAAGCGTCATCAATTGTTTTTGGTTCAAGTTGTGATATTAGAGCAATTTGATCACCCTAAAGTATGACCTAGTCCTTACCCCTTGTGCAACATCTCCAACTACTTGATTAATAGGATGATCTTGATGATACCTTAAGATCCTTGAGGTTATAGAATCATCATCTTTGGAAGGATCATTGTTTACATTGTTTCTTTCATCATCTGAACCATCTCTTCCTCCCCCTTGATCAATACCCCCTAAATGTAGATTTTGTAATCCTTGAGTAACGTCTTGATTTGGTTCACTTATATCCTTATCAATAGGGGATTTCCTAGGGTAAGTACTAGTGGATTCATCAAACTCAACATTAGATGATTCCTCAATTGTTTGAGTCCTTTTGTTGTATACTCTATATCCTCGACTAGTAGATGAGTATCCAACTAAAATTCCCTCATTGGACTTGGCCTCAAATTTTCCTAAGTCATCTTTAGTATTAAGAATATAGACCTTACAACCAAAGACTTTAAAATAGTGAATTGTAGGGATTTTACCATTCCATAATTCAAAAGGTGTTTTACCTAAAAACTTATGAACCAAGACACGATTTTGAATATAACATGCAGTATTAACCGCTTCGGCCCACAAGTAACTAGGTAAAGAGTATGCATTAAGCATGGTCCTAACCGCCTCTTGTAAGGCCCTATTTTTCCTCTCCACTACACCATTTTGTTGAGGTGTTCTTGGACAAGAAAATTCATGCTTATAGCCATTTTCCAAGCAAAATTTAGAAAAATTCAAGTTTTCAAATTCTCCACCATGATCACTTCGAATTCTATCAATCTTGAGATTCTTTTCATTTTCTACCCTCTTGGTAAACCCGATAATTGTTTCTAAAGTTTCCCCCTTTTGTTTTAAGAAATAAACCCAAGTATATCTAGAGTAATCATCTACTATCACCAAACAATATTTGTTACCTACCAAAGAGGGTGTTCTATGACAATCAAAAAGATCCAAATGCAATAACTCTAATGGCAATGAAGTGCTAGTTAAAGTTTTACCTTTGTGTGATGACCTTGATTGCTTACCCTCTTGACATGCATCACACAATTTGTCCTTGATGTACTTGATCTTTGGTAGTCCCTTTACTAGCTCCATCTTGGCTACCTTGGCTATGTTTCTCATGTTGATGTGTCCCAGTCTTCTATGCCATAATCATCCTTCCTCTTCTTTTGATATTAAACACTTAATAGGAGGATTAGAAGCATATGCAAGATCAATATAATAAAGATTTGCTTTTCTAAATCCGTTTAGCACAACATTCTCAAAATTTTTGTGCTTAACTAAACATTTATCGGGATGAAACTCAACATTATATCCGGCATCACATAATTGGCTAACACTAAGCAAATTAAACCCCATACTTTTAACTAATAGGACTTTATGAATAGTAGTTTTAGATGATACCTCAATTGTACCTTTACCTATAATCTTGAGCTTTTCACTATTCCCAAATGATACCGTTCCCTTCTTTATATAATTTATTGTGGAGAACTTGCTCACATCACCGGTCATATGTCTTGAGCAACCGCTATCCACAATCCACATACTTGCATCCTTCTTCTCTACCTAAGAGACATAAAACACACAACTCTTTGGTACCCATGCACTAGATTCGGAAATATCATTCAAATATTTCTTAGGCACCCAAGCTTGTTTTACCTTTCCTTTAAGATTTTTCGTAACTTTGTTCCTAAGTGCATCATTCCTAGTACCATTGATTAGAGACATATAAGCAACTTCCTTTTCCTTAGGTCTATATCCTATTCCGGCTTTGTTGTAAACGGCTCTTTGATCTCTAATGATCATATCTAGATACTTGGATCCATTTGTGAATTTTTCTAAACATGTTCTTAATTCAATCACATCATTCTTCAATTTCTCATTTTCTTCCTTGAGCATATTTGACTCACTAGACATGCATGCATCAACTTTATTGGTCCTAAGCTTTCCCTTCAAGGTTTTTACCTTAGATTGTGATTTGACAAAAGCATTTTTGAGATGAGCAATGGTTTTATAGAGAAATTCTACTTTGGGAGATTCTTTTACCTCATCATCATCACTTGATGATGATTCCTCACTTGATGACTCTCCATTTGATGCATCCTCTTCACTTGACACTTCTTCTTGACTTGACTCTTCTTTGTCATCTTCAAAAGTCATAAATGTCATATGTCGAGTAACATGGCATAGCTCATCTTCATCCGATGAGTCAATGCTTGGTGTATCCCATGTAGCTTGAGCCACCATAGCTTCCTTCTTCTTTTTCTCCTTTTTCTTCTTCTCCTTTTCTTCTTTCTTCTTTAGTTCCGGGCAATTTGGCTTAATGTGTCCTTTCTTGTTACATCCATAACAAGTCACATTAGTGTTAAAACTTGAACTTTGACTACTTTTACCTTTTGAGGGTTGAAACATTTTCTTCACATCCTTTCTTATGAATTTTCTTGATCTTCCCATCATCTTTTTGACATAGTGAGCCACTTCACTCACCGACATTTCATCATCACTATCCGATGACTCTTGTTCGGATTCGGATGATGAGGATTCTATCTTCTTTTCTTTCTTCTTTTTCTTTTCCTTCTTTTCTACAATAAGAGTCATACCTTTCTCTTTTGAAACCATATTAGCTTGTTCATGAAGTTCAAATTTACAAAATAATTCATCAAGCTTAACTAAGGAAAGATCTCTAGAAACCTTATACGCATCAACCATTGATGCCTATAAGGTAGTTCTAGGAAAGGATTGTAAAACATACCTTACTAAGTCTTGATTGTCAATTTTCTCACCTATTACATGAAGACCATTCACTATCTCCTTGAATCTACCATGCATTTGACTCACGGTCTCATTTGTCTTCATAGTGAAAGTTTGAAGTTGCCCCAACAAGAGATCTCTCTTGGCTCTCCTTGATTCGCTTGATCCTTCATTCAACTCAATGAGTTTTTCCCAAAGCTCTTTGGCAGAGTTGAATGGTCCTACTTTGCTTAGTTGCTCCTTTGAGAGTCCACATTGTAGGGTTGTTGTAGCATTTGCATTTGCTTGAGCCTTCTTTGCCATCTCTTTTGTCCAATCCTTGGTTGAAAGAGGAGCTCCCGACCCATCCTTTGGCATCTCGAATTCATCTACAACACTAAACCAATTTTCAATGTCATTCATTAAATAATACTCCATCCTACCTTTCCAATATGCAAAGTCGTTCCCATCGAAAAAGGGTGGCCTTGAGGTGCTATATCCCTCTTGAAATGTCATTTTGATGCTTCGGTTGACGGTGAGGTCTTCCGATGCGAACCTCGCTCTGATACCAATTGATAGAACCTTGAGTATGGCTAGAGGGGAGGTGAATAGCCTTTCTTGATTTTTCACCTACAATTTGTTAGCGGAAGCACAAAAAGAAATGAAAATGAAAAACAATAAGAGAACACGGCTAACTCTTCGATTTACTTGGTTTCCACCTCCTTGAGGTGACTAATCCAAGGCACACACACACCCAAGCAAGCTCCACTAAGATCTTCTCCTTTTCAATCCAAGAGTGATGGTGGAGAAACCTTTACAAGATGATCTTCTCCTTTTACAAGGTTTTGATGAGCTTAGGGAGGAGAGAATAAGAGTAGTAAGACTAGAAGATCACTTGGAAAGCTTAAACAGTAATTTGAATCACTTGAGTTTTTCTTTTCAAGCTCTCAACTTTATATACAGTATGCTGGAATTCGCGACATCAGTCGACTGCTAAAACATGCAGTCGACTGATATCACACAACGGCTACTGTTTCAATCAAATCTGTGGAGATCCTGTGCGTCATCATCCTAACGGCATTATACCAGTCGACTGCTGAAACATGCAGTCGACTGCACCAGTCGACTGCATGTTTTAGCAGTCGACTGGTGACTATGGACCGAGCGAACAGAATGTCTCTGTTCGCTCCCAGTCGACTGCATCAGTCGACTGGTGTCTGGAGTTGCTCTTGAAGTCTTTCTCCTCAGCCTTTGTCCCTCATATGCACTCAAGCCTGCAGCTAATCTTCGTGTCATCCTTCACATTGCCTAGAGATTCACTTCCCTTCACTCCGTTTGCTTTTTGTCCGTAGTCCATCGGATGCACCATCCTTCACCAATCTTTAAGAACATGAGCCATGAAACTTTCCAAGCTTGTGCAGTCTACCAAGTCCTGCACAACTTAAGTACATATTAGAACCAATGTAACGTCTAACTTAAACCCTTTGACACACACATCAAAAACAAAGATCACCTATTTAATCCTAGGTCGATTGTATCAACACCTATCTCTCGACGCGGGAGGAGGAAAATAGAAGCAATGTCACTCGGGGAGAAATCGGGATGATCGTCGACGACCCGACGGACGGGGACTCCAACCAGGCAAGGAAGTTGCATGCTCAGTGACTTGAAATTCATGTTGTTAGATACAGCAAGGAGAGGGTGGACAGACCGATGATCAACTTTGGTCCCTGGGACTTGGAGGGAGTAGAAGTCCCTCATGACAACGCCCTGATCATCCAAGCGGTAATAGTTAATTACACTGTTCGTCAAACTTTTGTAGATACGGGCATCTCAGTGAACATTATCTTTAAGAAGGTGTTCAACAAGATGCAAATCAATTGCAACGAGTTGCAACCCATTACCATCCTCTATATGGGTTCACCGACAACGAAGTCTTGCCGATCGGCGAGACGTGGCTGGCTATATCACTTGGAGAAGAGCCACTGAAGCGGACGAGACCACGAACTTCATCGTGGTGGATGCGCCGTCGGTGTACAGTGTCATACTAGGCCGACCAACCCTAAATGAATTCCAAGAGGTCGTCTCCACCTTTTGTCAAAAAATCAAATTCCCATTGAGCGATGCTGTCGGAGAAGTCAAAGAGGACCAGTTGGCCGCTCAGCGATGTTATGTCAAGATGGTCAAATTAGAGACCAAAGCCGCACGGAAGGCACAACGATTGGAGGTGAATGCAATCCTCAAAGAACCCTCAGCGTTGGTCTACGACAAGAAGGAGGAGGTCCATATCCACTCTAGCCGACCGAAGGCAACAACCTTCGTGGTCGCCAATCTACCTTGGGAGAAGAAGGCCGACTTGGTTGAGTGCCTTAGGTGAAACCACGACGTCTTCGCCTGGTCAACCCATGAGCTTTCAGGAATATCCCCGAGTGTGGCTTAACACGAGCTGCATGTCCAACCAGATGCCCACCCGGTTAAGCAAAGGAAGCGCGACTTTAGCTCAGAGTAGAACTAGATAATCTGGGCGGAGGTCGAGAAATTATTTGAAGCCGGCCACATTTGTGAAGTATAGTTCTCGAGCTGGCTTGCCAATGTGGTATTGGTTTCCAAGCCGGGCTTGCCAATGTGGATCACCGAGCTAAGTGAATTCGATATATAATACCAGCCCCAAACGATGATAAAAGCTCAAGCCTTAGCCAATTTCATCACGAAAGTCTAGAATACCGAGTCGGAGGTGACATGGAGAATATACGTGGACTGTTCGTCCACTCGGCAAGGAAGTGGGATCGGAATCTTATTGATATCTTTGCGGGAGGACAGAATGTAGCTCTCCGTGCAGCTAGATTATTGGGCCACTAACAACGAGGCTGAATATGAGGCCCTAATAGTCGGCTTACAAGTAGCTCGGCACGTGGGAGCCATGAGGGTCCTTATCCATTCAGATTCCCAATTGGTAGCCCAACAACTGGTGGAAACCTTCGAGATAAATAGCACTCGGTTCAAGTTATATACTGAGGCATTTGAGAAGTTAAATGCAGGCTTCCAGGAGGTCATCATTCAGAAAGTTCCACAATCAGACAACCAATATGCTGACGAGTTAGCTAAGTTAGCAAGCTCCTTAAGCCCGATCGTCGTTGACAAGCAGGTTGAACAAGTTTTATTGGTAGCGCAATCGACAAGATGGCCATAGGAGGTTTGCCAAGTGACTAGAGGATGCCTTTCGTCGAATTTCTCCAATCGGGTACTAAGCCCGGCGATCAGACGGAAGCACATGTACTGAAGAAGAGAACGGGGAGGTTCACACTGATCGACGATCAATTATACAAGAAAGCTTTCTCCCGACCACTGCTCAAGTGTATCAGATTGGAAGATATCGACTATATTCTACAAGAAGTTCACCAAGGATCGTGCGGAAGTCATCCGAACGGTCGATCATTGGCCCGCAAGATCCTTCTTGCTCGATATTTCTAGCCTATGCTTCAAGCAAATGCCACTCGGACAGTGGCTAATTTCTTATCTTTCCAGAAGTATCAAAATATCCCACACCAATCTACAAAGGAGCTGAAAGCGTTGATGATGTCTTGGTTGTTCGACTAGTGGCCATGAACATAGTTAGACCGATCCCCCTGGCGACCGGACAAAGGAGATTCTTGTTGGTGGTTTTCTACTACTTCTCGATATGGGTAGAGGTAGAGCCGGTCGCCAAGATAACCAAACATACGGTCATCAAATTCATATGGCAGAATATTTTATGTCAATTTGGCATCCCGTGCAGGCTCGTCTTCGACAATGGAAGGCAGTTCTCCGGGTGAAGGCTTAGAGAATGGTGTGAGGGCTACGACATCGAGCAATCATTCGCGTCAGTGGCCTATCCATAAAGCAATGGCCAGGCAGAAGTCACCAACGGTGAAATCCTCAGAGGGCTTCGCACTCGGCTCGACCACACTTGGGGAAGTTGGGTCGACAAACTCCAAAGTGTGTTCTGGGTGTACCGCACTACTCCTAGAGAGGCGACCTGCATAACCCCGTTCTAACTAGTTTGTAGGGGAGAGGCAGTCATGCCAGTCGAAGTGGGAGTAGAGTCCGACCGGGTGATACTCTACGGGGAGGATAACGCCGATCGATGGTTGATGGAGCTGAACTTGATAAATGAAGCTTGGGATAAAGTAGTCGTACGACTAATGACGTATCGGCAGTGTATGAAGTAAAATTACAATTACCGAGTAATTCTGAGGTCATTCCAGGTCGACGATCTGATTTGGAAAAGAGTAAAGTTGATCGGGGATGTTACCAAGCTTGAGGCACCATGGGGGGACCTTATAAGGTGATTCAGAAGCTCAGCTCGGGAGCATATTATCTGGAAGACGAATAAGGACGAGCTTTTGAACGGCCCAGGAGTGCAAATCATTTTCAACTGTACTAAACGGGCTAGAGGTTCGTGAATGTGTTAAGTCACCTCATAGCATTTGTATTAGCTATGCAGGAAATGATGAATGAAAAAACTAAGTGTCCGAGACTATTTGGTCGATCGGTCATGTGTTAAGTCGAGAGATGGCTATAAACCCTAGACTGAAGTTAAAGAAAAGCCGAGCAGCCGCTATAAACTCAAGAGAATCAGAGACAACCAAGCGACGACTATAAACTCTTGCCTAAATCGAGCGGTGACTATGAACTCTTGCCTTAGTCGAGCAGCGACTATAAACTCTTGCTTAAGTCGAGCGGTGACTATAAACTCTTGCTTAAGTCTAGCAGTGACTATAAACTCTTATCTTACTCGAGCAACAACTACAAAACCTTGCGATTTAAGTCGAGCAGTGACTATAAGCCCTAGACCAAAAGTTAAAGAAAAGTCGAGTAACGGCTATAAACTCAGGAGAATCAGAGTCAGTCGAGTGACGACTATAAACCCTAGACCGAAAGTTAAAAAAAAGCTGAGTAGTGGCTATAAACTCAGAAGAATCAGAGACAGTCGAGCGGCAACTATAAACTCTTGTCTAAGTTAAGCGATGACTATAAACTCTTGCCTAAGTTAAGCGATGACTATAAACTCTTGCCTAAGTCGAGTGGTGACTATAAACTCTTGCCTAAGTTGTGCGACGACTATAAACTCTTGCCTAAGTTGAGCGGCGACTATAGACTCTTGTCTTAGTCGAGTGGCGACTATAAACTCTTGTCTAAGTAGAGTGACGACTATAAACTCTTGCCTAAGTCGAGCGACGACTATAAAACCTTGCGATTTAAGCCAATTGGGGGATGTAAACCCATATACGGCTAATGACACCCAGACAACATTAAGCCAGTAATACTAATGATCTCCAGTCTAGCGGTGGTTACAAATGCCGGAACGTCAAAATCTACTATGGCAGGAGATAAGTATTAAAGAAAACACACCCGAGTGGGGCGTGTGGTGTTGGCCATTTTGCATGTCACGTGGCACATCAAATTAATATAGATTGGAACTCACATAAACTAAATGAAACAAGTGTTGTAGTAACGAGTCCCAAGTCGTATTTTTCCAAGGATAACTAGTAGATGTGTGAATTCTAGAATTGGTCAATTTGAATACATCTATTCCCATAAGTGCACTAGAATAATCAAAAATAAGATCTAGGAAAGTTCATTCTCATCTAAACATGATTAAACTCCACCATATCAAGCTTACAACAACTAATTTGGATTTAAATGCACCATTGAGTAAAATGAATCAATTGCTATATTTCCAATCTACAACCACAGTAATTTCAGATATAATAACTAAAATAAGAGCTCAACAATTAAGGCTGAGTCTAAATTTCATCTTGCATTAACCAAAATAACATGCTACATCCAGATCACACTCATAAATCAAACAATTCATTCACATCTTATTCTTGCACAATTGAAACTAATTCATCAACTATCAAAACTCCCATTTACAACTTCAATCAAGAATAATAAAGGAGTTCAACAATGAGAAGGTTAAGTGATCCATTCAACATTCAACCTAATTCACATTCATTTATTCTGAAATGTTAAGAAAGAACACACATTCAAAAATCTAAACTAAACACTAACTGGTATAAATTGAAATGAAGAATTCAAAAACAGAACTAGATTGCTAGACTAAGTTAGTATCTGAAGCAAGAATTGAATTGTAAAGGTGCAACAAAATCAGGGATTTCAAGTAGGAAAATAGGAACAGATTTACAGGAATTAAACTCTAACAAAATGAAATAGCAAGAACAGAATCAGATCATCAAATCTGAGCTGGTTCATTAACAAATCAAAGACAAAAGCAAAGAAAACTAAACCTAGCATTCCACAATTCAACTCCCGTAGCCAAACTTCATCAATATGCCAGAAACAGATATGTTTCGGAAACCTCCCTAAAACACCCAACGAGCAATAAACCAAGCTTCCAACTATCATCAGAGAATGCTCACAGCTCCTGGAGACCTCCCTCGAAGCTCACATCCACTGATAATCTCACCATCCGAAGAAACAGAGGAGAATTATGTGATTTTGCAATCTAGATCAACCGGCCAAATCGACCCAGGTTTGCCGTGGTATGGAAATCGGAAAAGGGCCAGTAGCTCCTGAGGACCTCCCTCGAAGCTCTGGTGGAAGCGAACAATGCCGATCTGGAACCTCCCTCGATCGGGTTTGCGGCGATGAAACAGAACCCAATCGCGAACTGGAGACCTGCCTCGATCGCTCTCTGAACGCCGGAAGATGAACGTCGGCCGCTTAAGGTCGTCATTGTTGAAGAAGGTAAGCTCTCGGATCTGGAAATCGGAATGGGAACTCGACCGCGGAGGAAGAAGAAGATGCACTGTAGAAGGAAATCGCGAAGCCAAGCCCAGGAAGCACTGTAGCTTCTCGCGATTTTTAAATCTCCTCAAATATGATCGGACAGTCCAGATCAGTTTAAGTCTTGATCAACGGATAGATTGTCTTTTATCTGAATCAAAATCTCTGGATCTTCAACAACAGACGAGATCTGCTCCTCATTGGGTTGGATGAGCCAGATCTTCAATGGATGGCTCAGATCTACTTAATCTTCAATGGACGGTCCAAAACACTCCAAGGCTTGATCGTTTCGTTTGGCCCTAGATTTGAGCCCAAGTGTGGCCTGATTTGATTGGGTCCATGACCCTTTTGATGCCTACAAAATAATAAACAAATATTAGCATCAAATACCATGAAAATAGACTAATTTACAATTAAGTCCAAGATCACATGCAATTATGAAATACAATGTAAAATATGATATTAGGCTATGAAAAGACCATTAAAGATATGCATTATGAATCAAAATAATGTAGCAAAATCATGGTTATCAGCGTGCCCCCGACCTGGTGAAATCCATATGGTTAAGGCCCAAGGCATCTGAGGAAGGCGTCGCTCAGGCGTTGTTCCGAGATAGCAAAGCAGTCGAAGGGGCATAGCCCCGGAGAGGGAATAAAAGGAAAAGGCAATAAAATAGAAAAGTTCATATCAAAAGCACGTGACTTGATACTTCATAAAATATAAGACACTAGCAGACCGGCAGTGACCATACGAGAATTATCGAGCGGGCAGGGGACCCCTTAGAGGCTCCATTCGTCCAGTCAGTTGGACTTGTAGTCACCTTTGACTAGACTTGAGGAAGAGATTTGTGATGTGATGATGAAGGGGGCCCACCTGAGGGAAGTCAAAGTCAAGAAGGGCAGCTACGATGTGTTGGTCAAAGTCAACAGTCAAAGGACAACCTTTTGGTGGCCAAGCGGTCGGTTTGTCCGCTCGGTCGAATGACTTCTCTAACCAGGTGGAAGATAGTTTTCTACACTCCCGTCAATATAGGTAGGGCAGTAGGTTCTCAAGTTTGCATCGACCGCAAAAAGGATCATCCACGCGGATTGACTATCCGACCGGACTGGGAAGAGCTACTCAACCACGCGGCTGTAATAACAGATTGCCCAAGTGGCCGAGCGGTGGTTCCAAGCCGAGCGGCTCCCCCGCTCCACCAAGCAGTGGGATCTCTTGTCCCACTTAGCATACCTTCTTGGGAGTCTGTGCCACTGACATACAAGGGTCATGGTCAAGTGGCGAATCGTACAACAAAAGGTTCTACCATCACGTCAGGGATATGCACGACCCATTAAAGTAAAGTGTCAGAAACGCTTTATTGACACGTTCTTTCATAGAACGAGTATAGAAATGTGCAAGTGCCTTGGGATGCGTGCTCGCACGTTTCTACGACTCCATATGCCTTGGGACACGTGCTCACACATCACCGCAGCTCTATATAAAAGGGTGGTCCAACTATCGAAATAGGTATGCTTACGCATTCTCACTATTGAGAGTCTTCGTCCACTATTTTATTGTTCCTCTTTGCTACCGATGACTGACTTGAGCATCGAAGGGCCAACACCGGGGACCCATTCACCGGCCCGACACTAACGTTTCTGTTCTTACAGATCGAGCGTAGTCTTCGCACAGTTAACCGAGGAGTCATATCCCTAGTCAACCATCTTCATCGAGTGTATACAGGATCAGCAGGTATGGTTTCGTAACTACTATAACTACAATAGTTGTAATTTATAGTTATAGTAGTTATGAAATTGTAGTCATTATAACTGTTATAACAACTACGAAATCATAATTGCTACAATATGAAAAATAACCTAAATAAAGAGAACTCAAATTCTTTAGAACCATAAAAAAGATTTTAAATAATATTTTTTGGGCTTAAGATTGAACTGTTATGGTTTACACCCAATCATAAATGTTGATCTTCGAACGAGCTTCAATTTCATATATTGTACGTCATGTGATTCAATCTGAGTTAAGAGTTATGGTCTTTTAAAACTTATCTAACATTTATAATTCATAGCTGTTATAACTCACCTCTAATTTAATATTTATGTAAGAAATATAGGCGAGGAATGTTGGGAATTTCAGGCCGCGAAAATCGTTTTTTCGCGTTGCGAAAACCCCGAAACCCCCATGCCACCGGATCCGTGCGGAGTAAAATAAAACAAAATTTACGAGTACGAGTTTCTTGCATCTAGATCTACATTAGGATAAGATCTAGATGTAAGAAACTCGTACTCGTAAATTTTGTTTTATTTTACTTCGCACGGATCCGGTGGCATGGGGGTTTCGGGGTTTCTGCGACGTGAAAAAGTGGTTTTCACGGCCCGAAATTCCCAACAGTGGTATAAGAGCCACGTGCGATGTCTTGTACGAGTTTATTTTGTATTTTTATGAAAAATAGCAGTTCTGTAATATTCTGTAAATTTCCTATTTTTATAGTTTTTATGGATATTTTTCTCGTAGAAGTGAAGCACAAGTGTTTCGACACTTATAGGCTTCGACTACCGAGAAGATTTTTCCGAAACGGCAAGGTTTCACCCCAAATCTTTTTGGGACAACGGGCTAAGGCGTTGTAGGATCGCTAAGGAACACTCGCAATGGTTAGATTGCGGGTAGGGGTGCTGCCCTTGGCCCCGCAAGGGGATTCGTTCCGCGATTGCGCCCGAAAACCCGCTAAACGGAACCGCCGAGAATTTTACTCATAAAAATTGTAAAAATTGTAGTAAAAATTACAAAAAATTATAGAAAATACATAATTTAGAATTATGTATTATTTTGTGATAGTCATGGCCCAAAAAGACCCAATCTGATTGGAAATGTGTTGTAATTCATAATACGGCCTGCGTGTCGTCATGTGATGTGCGTGTTGTATATTTGATTCGCGACCTGCGCGTCGTGCCTTTCTCTATTTTATATTCTTGTTGTAAAGTAGTTTAGAATCGAATGTAACTCGAGTTTCGAAATTGTAATGTACAAAATTGGAGCGGTGGAAGGTCCACTCGAGACGGAGTTACGAGGAGGGCGCAAGCAACACAAGGTGGTCAAAGGGAGGAGCTTGAGAAGCTGTTGACCTTAGGTTGACCATCTGATCTTCTCATTGGCTTGAGAAGATCGTAGTAGGGCCATGACTAATCACAAATAATTTAATTAATTGCTTGAGTGTATGTGATGCATAATTAGTAATTAATTAGTGCCTAGCGATTAGATTAGATCTAAATCGTGTACAAGATGCACCCTCTCGATTAGATTAGATCTCAATCGCGTCAACTCAAATGCCTACCGTGTCGTGATACCTATCACTACCTTGATCACATGTGTTGTTGAATCTGCCAAAGCAGAGCAACACATATTATCTTGGTAGGGTATGGAGGGACAATCTTGGTCCCGCCTATCAATGCATGGGTGAGTACAACTCAATTAGATTGAGTAACTAGTTAACTCAATTGGATCGAGTTTAACTATAGGCATTTTCCAATGATTGGTAGATAGGTCAAAATTATATTTATATTAATTCTTGGGCGTATTAGCCAAAGCTAACTCAAGTTTTAATATAACTGCGGATAATGATCCTATAAACAAGAGTTGCATAGAGATGTAATTGGTAAATTGTTACCTACCGATCATACTAAATCTTGGGCGTATTAGACAAAGCTAACTCAAGGGTTAGTATGATGTGGATCTTGTTCCACTTGAATTATAGAATTTAGTGGCAGCATCATTTAGTTAAAGGCCTAATTAAATGATAAAAAGAATATGATATTTACTTTCTGCTTTTATTTCTGTTGTAGATAACCATGACGTCAAATACGAACACTTTCTCTCTGCGTTCTATCCTTGACAAGGACAAGCTCAACGGAGAAAATTTCCTGGACTGGTACAGGAATTTGAGAATAGTTCTCACCCAGGAACGTAAAGTGTACGTTCTGGAGCAGCCCATTCCGGAGGCTCCTCCTGCCAATGCCACGCGAGCAGACAAAGATGCTTACAAGAAGCATCAAGATGACGCATTAGATGTGTCCTGTCTAATGCTCGCGACCATGAACTCTGAGCTTCAGAAGCAACACGAGTTGATGGGCGCTTATGATATGGTTGAACATCTTCGTCAACTGTATCAAGGACAAGCGAGGCACGAGAGATTTGAGATCTTAAGGGCACTATTTCAGTGCAAGATGTCAGATGGGGCTTCCGTAGGCCCATATGTACTCAAAATGATTTGGTACATAGAAAACCTACAAAGGTTGGGATTCCCGCTATAGCTATAGTCAATTCGTTCTAAACTACAACATGAACGAAATTGACAAGCCACTGCCCGAGCTGCTTAGCATGTTAAGAACTGCTGAGCTGAACCTTAAGAAGGTTAAGCCCCACTCTGTTCTGATGGTTCAGAAATACAAGGGCAAGGGCAAACCCAAAGGCAAGGAAAGTCCCAAGCCAAGGGCAAAGGCAAGGCACTGAAGCCTAAAGGAGAGGTCGCCAAGGATGCTACCTGCTTCCACTGCGGTCAGACCGGACACTGGAAGAGGAACTGCAAGGTATACCTGGAAGATCTTAAGAAGAAGCAAAGTGAGACTTCCACTTCAGGTATATATGTTATAGAAGTCAATCTATCTATTTCTTCATCATGGGTATTAGATACTGGATGTGCTTCTCATATTTGTACTAATGTGCAGGCGCTGAGAAATAGCAGGGCATTGGCAAAGGGCGAGGTGGACCTACGCGCAGGCAATGGAGCACGGGTTGCTGCTGTTGCTGTAGGGACTTATTTTCTATCTTTGCCCTCTGGGCTTGTACTAGAGTTGGATGATTGTTGTTATGTGCCTGCTTTAACTAAGAACATATTTCAGTTTCTTGTTTGGATAAGAAAGGTTTCTCTTTTATAATTAAGGACAAATGTTGTTCTGTTTATTTAAAAGATATGTTCTATTGTAGTACACCTCTGATGAACGGACTCTACATTCTAGACCTTGAAAGCCCTATCTATAACATAAATACCAAGAGGTTCAAGTCAAATGACTTGAATCAAACCTATCTCTGACACTGTCGCTTAGGTCATATAAATGATAAGCGCTTATCCCAGCTTCATAAGGATGATTTGTTGGACTCATTTGATTTTGAATCTTATGAGACATGCGAGTCATGCCTACTAGGCAAGATGACCAAGAGTCCCTTTAGTGGGCACAGCGAAAGAGCGACTGATTTGTTAGGACTTATACATAGTGATGTATGTGGCCCTTTCAATGTCGCTGCTAGAGGCGGTTATAGGTACTTCATCACATTTACTGATGACTTCAGTAGATATGGTTATGTGTACTTGATGACACATAAGTCTGAATCCTTTGAAAAGTTCAAAGAATTCAAGAATGAAGTAGAGAACCAACTTGGCAAAAGTATTAAGATACTTCGATCAGATCGAGGTGGAGAATACCTTAGCCATGAGTTTCGTGACTATCTAGCTGAGTGTGGGATTCTATCCCAACTCACTCCTCCTGGAACACCACAGTGGAATGGTGTATCCGAAAGGAGAAATCATATCCTATTAGATATGGTACGGTCTATGATGAGTCACACAGATCTTCCTACATTTCTTTGGGGCTATGCTCTAGACAGGACAACTTTTATACTCAACCGAGTTCCATCCAAGGCCGTGATAAAGACACCATATAGGATATGGACTGGGAGAGATGCTCAGGTGTCTTTTATGAGGATTTGGGGTTGTAAGGCTTACGTTCGACGTCAAGTCTCAGACAAATTAGGACCCAAATCTGACAAGTGCTACTTTATTGGTTATCCTAAGGAAACTAAGGGATATTACTTCTACATTCCCAGTCAGCACAAGGTAGTTATGGCAAAGACTGGGGTTTTTCTAGAAAGGGACTTTGTTTCTAGAAAGACTAGTGGGAGTATGTTCGATCTTGAAGAAGTTCAAGATGCGAACCATATCACTGAAGCCTCGATGGAAGTTGAACTGGAACCACAAAGTGTTGTGGATGATGTTGTTTCACAAAGAGTTGAGGAACAACAACCAGTTCAAGTAGACATACCTCTTCGCAGGTCTGATAGGGTACGTCGTCAGCCTGAGAGATACTCATTTCTCTTGTCTGACCATGATGACGTTGTGCTCATAGAGGATGAGCCTACCACCTATCAGGAAGATGCCAGATTCCGAGAAATGGCTAGAGGCCATGAGATCCGAAATGGAATCCATGTACACCAACCAAGTATGGACTTTGGTTGATCCACCTGAAGGGGTAAAACCCATAGGGTGTAAGTGGGTCTTTAAGAGAAAGACTGACATGGATGGACTTATCTATAAGGGTCGCTTGGTAGCTAAAGGTTTTAAGCAGATTCATGGTATTGACTATGATGAAACATTTTCTCCAGTAGCGATGTTTAAGTCCATTCGGATCATGTTTGCTATTGCAGCATACCATGACTATGAGATATGGCAGATGGATGTCAAAACCGCGTTTCTGAATGGAAACCTGCTCGAGGATGTGTACATGACACAACCTGAGGGTTTTGTAGATCCACAGTCCATTTATGGACTAAAGCAAGCTTCTCGGAGCTGGAATCTTCGATTCGATGATGCAATCAAATAGTTTGGTTTCATCAAGAATGAAGATGAGCCTTGTGTCTACAAGAAGGTTGTAGGGGACATAGTTGTCTTCCTCATATTGTATATAGATGACATACTGCTCATTGGGAAAGACATCCCTTTGCTACAGTCTATCAAGACTTGGCTAGGGACATGTTTCTCAATGAAGGACTTAGGTGAGGCATCCCGCATTCTAGGGATACAGATCTATAGAGATAGATCTAAGAGATTGCTTGGCCTAAGTCAGAGTACATACATTGACAAGGTACTCCTTCGGTTTGCCATGCAGAACTCCAAGAAGGGATTTCTGCCGATGTCACATGGCGTGAGTCTTTCGAAGACTCAAGGTCCCTCTTCTAGAGAGGAGAGAGACCGCATGGATCAGATCCCTTATGCTTCAGCTATAGGATCTATCATGTACGCCATGCTATGTACTCGTCCTGATGTCTCGTATGCTTTGAGCATAACGAGCAGATACCAGTCAGATCCAGGTGAAAGTCACTAGATAGTGGTCAAGAATATTCTTAAGTACTTAAGAAGGACTAAAGAATATTTCTTGATATATGGAGACGATGACGAGTTAGCTGTAAAGGGTTACAGTGATGCCAGCTTCCAGACCGACCAGGATGATTATCGATCGCAGTCAGGGTTCGTGTTTTGCATAAATGGTGGTGTTGTGAGCTGGAAGAGTTCGAACCAGGACACAGTAGTTGATTCTACGACAGAGGCCGAGTATATTGCTGCATCAGAAGCAGCAAAGGAGGCAGTTTGGATCCGCAAGTTCATCACTGAACTTGGGGTGGTTCCTAGCATCGCTGACCCCATTGAGCTCTATTGTGACAACAATGGAGCTATAGCACAGGCTAAGGAACCTCGCTCACACCAGCGGACCAAACACATACTACGGCGCATCCATCTCATTCGAGAGATTATCGAGAGAGGAGATGTAAAGATTTGCAGAGTACCTACAGAGGCTAACATCGCAGATCCCTTGACCAAGGCTTTGGCACAGAGAAAGCATGATGGTTTCACTAGGTCATTGGGGCTTAGAGCCTACACTGATTGGCACTAGTGCTAGTGGGAGATTGTTAGTTAGAGCCCTAGAGCCAATCATTTGATGATTGTATTATGGACTTGTTGTATCATATTCTTATATAAATAAAGGCATTTTTTTTTGTTATTATACTTACTTGTATTGGTGCCAAATAAACTAAGTATAATAGCGTTCTTGAGTAGAAGGTTCTTACCTATATCAATCGATTGGTTGAATCGATAGTGAGATGATATAGGGAACACTACTCTTAATCATTCCTAGTCGAGTATTAACATTCAGGGACAATGTTAATGCGATAAGACTAGCATGTAGGTCAACTCGATGACTTGATCTCACAAGTCATGGATATAGAGATATCAAGTTGACACATGGGTATGCATTGGAGAATGTATACTGAATGACCCGCCATGAGAAAGTATCATACATCGTTATATGAGTGTCATATACTTTCTCATGTGGCTATTAGTATGACTACTAGTCCTTGGACCTGAAGTCACCATGGATCCCTACATAAGGAGTTACGTACTTTGGCTTCGTCAAACGTCACCCGTAACTGGGTGGACTCTAAAGGCGATTACTGGGTATGTAACAAATTATGCAGAGGGATGTGAGTGATGTAGATGGGATCTATCCCTCCTATATGATGGGAGTGACATCGATATTCTTAATAGAGTGAGACCACTAAGTGCATGGTCATGCCCAAATGAGTCAATATGAGATGTTGAGTTCATTTGATTGAGTGAGTCTACTTGGAGTTCAAGATTTAGATTGATTAGAGGATGACACGGTCTATGCCTCACATTGATCAATGTAGATGTCTAGGATAGAAGGACATTGTCATATATTGTGAGGAGTCACAATTAGTAGTCACAAGGTGATGTTGGATCTCAACATTCTTGTAACTTGGGTAGTAATGATGTGTTGCTAGATACCGCTCATTACTTATGCTTCTAAATGGGTTTAGGAGCATTACCAATATTACAAGAACCTATAGGGTCACACACAAAGGGAAATTAGATGGAGATTAGATTCATTTGATGAACCTAAAGGATTAGGTTCATATGATGAACCAAATTGGATTAAGAGTAATCTAAATTAGACTAATTGAGTTGGACTCAAGTTGGTTCATGTGTTAAGTGAGTCTAATTTGGACTTAGACTCATTTAATTAATTTAATTCAATGAATAGAGATTCATTAAATTAAAATTGACTTGAACCAATGGTTAGATTAAATCAACCAAGGGAGAGAAGTGGTCAAGTTTGACTTGACTTAAGTAGGAAGATTAAGAGTCAAGTTTTGACTTGACTTTGACTTGACCAATGTTACATCATCAAGGCTTCTTCATTTGGTCAAGTTTGACTTGACCAAATGCCACCTCATGGAGGAGATCAAGAGACTTGACTCTTGATATTCCATGGGGGTTACAAGCCATTATGTGGCCGGCCACCTTTAGTGTGGATGAGATTTGGTTTTTTCATTCAAGGCATTCAACTCATCTTCTTTCTCAAGCTCTCAACCTTTCTCCCTCTCCTCTCTTGGCCGAACCTTACAAAGGTGCTAGCACACCTTTGTGTTAGGTTTCTCCACCTATTTGTTCATGTGGATACTTCTAGAGGGTTGTACACTTGACAACCTCGAGATCCGACATCACAAGGACTAGCGGGATTGCGAAGGGCTTCGCATCAAGGGTAAAATCCCCAACAAGGAATAGTAATAAAAATAGTAAATAAAGAATAGTTGTGTAATTATATATTAAAAAAATAAAGTGAGATATCAATTTCAAAAACTAAGGAGCCTCATTTTTTTTAAAAAAAATTACCCTTATCTTTTTGACTCTATGAGATTTGAAAGCCTAAAATTCTTATATGTTTTTTCATCGAATTCAAAGCCAATGGTTGAGAAAACGTTAAGTGATGAGTGTTGGGATACTTCAGAGCTAAGAGAGATTAATAGCTCGTTTGTTTCGATGATGATGATTTACAATAGAATATTTGAAGTAAACTCCTCTAATGCTAACAAGATGGATTTATTTGGTATCCACCTCAAATGAAGTGACTAATTCATGGATCAGACCCTCTCTCACATATCCACTATCAAAACACTCTGGAGGTGGAGAAGCCTCGTACAAACTCACACACAAAAATACAAGAAGAATAATAAGAAGAAGCTAATACAATATAAAATCTTACAAGATTTATAATAAATGAAACCCTAACTTCTTACTTTTTGCTTGTAAACACCTCTTGATCAACTTGGAAATGCAGCAATACTTTTCTTTAAGTCTCTAAGAACTAGTGTTGAGCGGTAAAAAATTTGTCGTGAGAGCTCTAATGAAATAGTGCACGAAAAACCCTTTTCTAGGGTAACCGTTGGTGCCTTAATCAATTAATAATATCTTTAATCGATTACCACATCAACAACCTGCATAACGGCTACTTTTCTGAAGCTTAATCGACTATCCAATTGATTAAGCCTTCCTAATCGATTAGGAAGCTTTCTGTTCGTGCGAGAATTAGTCGTAAGCGATTAAGCCTTCCTGCTTAATTGCTTACTGTAGCTTCTGTTTCTCATAGAAACAACCTTAATCAATTAACCTAATCGATTACCCTAATCAATTCAGCTTCATTCTATTTTTCACAGAAACAGCCTTAATCGATTAAGGATTGTTGAATCGATTATCCTAATCGATTCAGCTTCATTCTGTTTCTCACAACTTTAAGCTTAAGTGATTACCCTTTTATCTTAATCATTTAACACATGTTGTAATCTATTAACCTAATCGATTACCAAATCCTAACTTCTAAACCTAAGTCTAGGGTTCCCTTCACCCAACATCCGATCAACCATGACATGTTGAGGCTTCTCATTGCCTAGCATCTGGTCAACCTTGACCTGTTGGGACTTCTCCACCAAGTGTCTGGTCAATCCTTTTGTTGGTGTAATTTTCTTAGGTCAATGTTGACCAGTTTGACTAAGCTTGAGTTATTTCAATCTTGAGTCATGATATTTTATTTTCAATGTTTGACAATATATGAAGATTACAAGTGCAATTATCCGTATGGGAAGATTGTTGGTGCAATTCCCCATTGGTCAAGCTTTGACAAGTTTTGTGTGAAGAAAAGTCAAGTAGGTCAAGGTTGACCGGATACTTGACTGGAAAGTCTCAACTGGAGGTTAGGCAAGGACAAGTCCAACAGAAAAGTTGGCAGAAGAAGAACATCCAAGTGGGTCAAGAATTGACCAGACACTTGGTGTGAGAGTCCTAGTAAGTGAAGCTAGGCAGAAGAAAAATTCTGGTGAGTGAAGCCAGGCAGGTGAAAGTCCTGGTGAGTGAAGCCGCAATAGAAATCTTGGTGAGTGAAACTAGGTGAAAGCCCTAGTGAGTGAAGGTAGACAGATGAGAAGTCCTAGTGAGTGAAGTCAGACATGTGGAAATTCAGGTGGGTCAAGGTTGACTGGGCACTTGGTGTTTGGAAGTCCAAGTAGATCAAAGGATTGATCATTGCACAAGGAGAAAAAGTCTAAGTGAGTCAAGGAATTGATCAGATACTTGGTGAGGAAGCCTCAGCAGATCAAGGTTGACCAGATGCTAGGCAAAAATAAGTTTCAACAGGTCAAAAGTTGACCGAATGTTGGGTAAAGAAACCCTAGACTTCGGTTGAGAAGTTAAGGTTTGGTAATCGAGTAAGGTAGTCGATTAGCATAGCTTAAGCGACTAAGTTAATCGCTTAAGCTTGGAATTGCAAACAAGGTTCTTTAATCGATTGGTGCAATCGATTAAGACACCGTGAGCTATTAGGGTAATCATTTACGGTGACTTTTGCTTCGAACAGAATGGTTCTGTTCGAAGCTTAAGCGATCAAGTTAATTGCTTAAGCTATTTCTCGCGATCGAACGGAATATTACTAAATCGATCTGGCTAATCAATTTAGCAAGACCTAATCAACTGGGGTAGTCGATTAAGATTGAAAATATAGCCGTTTATGTAGGTTGCTGACGTGGAAATTGATTAAGGGGATTCTTAATCGATTAAGGCACCAATGATAACCCTAAAAAAGATTTCGAGCACTGTTTCAGCATGCTCTTCACTTCATCTTCTTCGCCAGTTCTTGGAAGCTTAGGGTTGAGATGTTGCTGCACTTCCAAGCTTCAAGAGAAGTCAAAGCAAGAAAAACTCAAGGAATTCAAGGTTTAAAATGTTAGTAAATTTGTATTTACATTTAATTCTTTGTTTCGAGTTGTATTTTCTTGTTCTTGAGTTGTAAGAGGTTTCTCCACCTCCGACTTATTTCTGAGAAGGAGTTGTTTTTATACTGGAGAGTGTGTCGTGTGTGGATCCTTGGATTAGTCACCTTTTCTTGAGGTGGATACCAAGTAAATCCATATTGTTAGCATTGGGGAGCTTTGTGTCAAGTTTATCTACTGCAACATCATCATCGAAGCGAAGCGAGAAGCTATTCACCCCTCCTCTAGCTCCGAAGTGTCCTAATACCTTTGACCCACTTGAACTTTTTTCCTCATGCCAAGTGTTCTGTCAATCTTGACCCACTTGGATTTATCATCTCATGAAAGTATCTAATCAGCCTTGACCCACTTGAACTTCCAATCATCAGGTGTTCGGTCAACCTTTCACCCACCTGGATTTTCAACTACCTGACTTCACTCACCAGGACTTCCTCACTGTCTAGCTTCACTCATTGGGGATTTTCACCTAGCTTCACTCATTAGGGATTTTCACCTAGCTTCACTCACTAGGACTTTTCATCACCTAGCTTCACTCACTATGATTTCCATCTGCCTAGCTTCATTCACTAGGATTTTTCACCTGGTTTCACCCATCAAGACTTTCATCTACCTAGCTTTACTTACTAGGATTTTTCACCTAACTTCACTCACCAGAATTTTCCAACTGCCTAGCTTCACTCACTAGGATTTTTCACCTGATTTCACTCACCATAATTTTCCATCTACCTAGCTTTACTCACTAGGACTTTTCAACTGTCTAGCTTCATTCACCAGAACTTTCACACCAAGTGTCCGATCAACATTGACTCACTTAGATTTTTTTTTCTTCTGCCAATCTTCCCGTTGGTTTGCCCTTGCCTAACCTCTAGTTAGACTTCCCAGTCAAGTATCTGGTCAATCATGACCTACTTGACTCTTCTTTACATTAAACTGATCAAACCTTGATCAGAGGGGAAGTGCACCAATAATCTCCCCAAATGAACAATTGCACCTACAATCTCTATATATTGTCAAACATCAAGACTCAAACTTGAGCCAATTCAAATTTAGTTAAATTGGTCGACCTTGGTCTATGAAAATTGCACCAACAATGAAAAGATGAAAAAATAGTTAAAAGTTTTAATAAAATATTTGACAGAAAATTAAAATAGTCTTTTCTTGTGCAGCAAAGTGATTATACCCATCCTAAATACCCTATTCAAATTATACAAAGGGAGGATTGATGGCTAGAGGATAGAAGGGGATGTCATATATATAAAGAGAGGTAAATCATGAAGTCAACATATAGTTGACCATCAATTGACTAGTTGCTGAAAGAATTTTTTTTTTCCAAAAGTATGCGTCTATCAAAAATTAATCTCTTATCCCATTATAATAAAACTGTCACCCTCTAATCAATTAGACACCCCATAAGGAGGTCTTTTCTTTTATCCATATTAGTCATCATATACACACGTTGTATGTGTAATATAATGCATAAATACACGTAACTTAGTGTCTCATATCCATAAATTGAACTTGGTAAGGGGGTCTTACCCATAAATTGAACTTGATAAAGGTGTGTCAAACCCATGCAGTAGTACAACGTAAGGGGACGCTCGAAAATCTCAAACTCTCTCTCATAAAAAATTAATTTATTTTTTTTATCAGATATTAAACTGATAAAAATAAATATTACATTTGATCTTAGCTAAAAGGTCGAAAAAGATATATTTTCTAACATCATTGATCCAAGATATTTATAAAAATTTCTTCCCTCGTGATATTATCAATAAACCTACAAATATAAGACTAAAGAGAATCATGACTAAAAAAAGAACATTAACAAAGTTTTATTTTAAACTTCATTAAAATTAATTAATAATGATCCAGATTAATAATAATAATAATAATAATAATAATAATCTTCTGATAACTGAGTGTCATCTTTTAAAAATTATTAAAATATTATTTTACACTATCTTTAAAGTGGTTCTGTACAATCTATAAATTTTATTTTATATTTTATTTTGTATTTCCTTTTCTTTGCTTTTCTTACTTTTTCTCATCTAATTAGCTACAAAATAAAAAAAAATCGATTTTTTAGTTTTATTTTTTCTTTTTAATTTTTATTTCCTATTCATGTTTTTAAAAAAATAATGAACATAAAAAAAAATAAGAAAAATCACCTTAAAATGCTTTAATTAAATCAACAACAAGATTAGAATTGTTTTGATCAAAATAGCTCCAAGTTACTTTGATTTAAAGCAACTTAAATTGGTGTTGTTTTATATAAAACAATTTCAAAAATATAGCGTTAAAGATATTTTGGTTAGAAATATTATTTTACTTTTCTGCTTATATATTTGTTTGATTATAAAAAAAAAAAACTCACTCCTTATTTTATCTTTTTATCCTCATAGTTGCATCATATCTTTAGTATAATGATAAGAAATCGATTCCTAAGAACTGTTTATCCTATTATACATATACTTTATGGTTTTTTAGAAGGGTATCTTATTTTTTGAAAAAAAATATATTAAAAAGACAACCCATATTTTAACAATATCATTTGTTTTAGCCACTATAATATTTTGAATAATTTTACTCAATTATTCTAGTAGCTTTGATTAAAAATATTCTAATCCTATTTGACTGGTTTTGATTAAAATAAAATAATTTTTATTAAAATTTAAACTCTGTTGATTAATATTAAAATGGATTTAATTATAATTACATAAATAATTTTAAATATATTAGAGTAATTTTAGCTTAAAACACTTAGAATATGAATATTTTTAAAATATAAGAAATCTTTTAATATTTTTTTTTCAAACGGGTCATCTTTGTTTCTTAGAATAAGAATAAATACGTTTTTTTTTATCCTTTTATAAAGATTATAAATAAATACTAAAATAATGTTAAGGAAAGTGATACGGTCAGAAAATGGGAAAGTGAAAAACTGAGAAGGTGATTAATGTATTGGCTGGATGTAGATTGTATTCTACTATGGAAAATAAGTAATGTCAATGCTGAGTCAGGGAAGAGATCCTTGTGTTAACCTTTCGACGCTCAAGTCAATCACCGAAACTGTAGAGGAAAGCGGAGTAACAGTAATGCAAGCGCAAACAATGAATAACGCATACCTCCACCGATGCTTGAACCTCCTTTTATATAGAGCCCTAGTGGTGAAGTGCACGCTCCTTGAGGCATGAGCACGCTTTCCAATGTGTCCTATGAAAGGACCTGCCCAGAAAGTATCTCTAACATCATACCTTAACAGGACATGCATATTCCTAACAAGACAGTAGAAGCTTCCATCATACGATCCGCTTGTTGACCATGCCTCTTGTCAGCGGCACTATCTCCCAAAAGGATATCGAGAGATATAACAATGGTCCCACTGCTTGGCCGAGCGAGGTAGTCGCTCAATCGGGACTCCTCCGCTCTGTCGACCTCAGCTGCTATTCCTTTCGGTGACTGGGCGTAGTAGTTTGTCCCTCTTGATCGGGCAAACTCTTCAGTCTCCTCAGCATCCTATCATTCCACACTAAATGTCTGGTCGTCTTACCGTATTATCTCAAGCTGGACGGGTGGTCAGGTCGGACAAGTCTCTTATCAATTGGACACTAATTGCCCTGGTCCGCCTTACTAAGATCCTCCGCTCGGCCATCGTAGGCGAGCCTTTTGACACTCTGACGTTGACCACCTTGACTTTGACCTCCACCTCGGCAGTTGACCCGTGCCAGGCAGGCCCCTCCTTTATTGTTGCATCACAAGCCTCCCCCTCAAGTCTAATTGAAGGAAACTACAAGTCCGACTGACTGGACCAATGGAGTCTTTGGTGATTTCCACATCCGATCAGACCATATACACTCCCAAGTTTTGTTGGAGTGTATAATAAAAGTCTAGCTTTTGTAAACATTTATTTGTTAAAATAAAAGAATCACATTGGTTAATATCTGCATTTATTAAATGTAATTGTTCAATTAATTTATATAGTAGACAACATGGAGTGTGGTGTCACACTCAGAAGATCATGTTGTCGGTTCTCTATAAATTATAAACAGTTGCTCGCGACTAAAATAGAAAGGAACAAACTATCAGTATAGTCGTAGTGTAATTAAGTATTAGTTTATCTTGACTAATAAATTACACTAATACACTTTAAGTGTATTGAGTAGGATCATTTAGGTATGTTCTTTTGTACTGACTTAGTAAAAGAACTAAACCTTAGTTATTATGGAAGTGTGTGCTCTTAATCCTAATATAATAACAAGCACAAATATTTTATATTTATTTCTTTGATTTATCAAAGGGTGAGGTTTAGCTTGATAAATCAATATGCCCGATAAGTTGGGAAATGATATTACTTATAGTGTGTGTTGTTGATTATAGAAGGAATCTGTGTCCTAGTTATCTAGGTTAAGAATGTCCCCAAGAGGAGCTCATAAGGATTGTCATATTAAACCCTGCAGGTGGACCTAGTCCGACATGAAAATAAAGTTGAGTGGTACTACTCTTGGAGCTAGATATTAATTAAGTGAGTTGTCAGTAACTTACTTAATTAGTGGACATTCGTAATCTTAAACACAGGGAGACTAACACACTCATGATAAGAAGGAGCCCATAATGTAATTTGGGATTGGTGCGGTAGTACGGTAATAACTCTCTAGTGGAATGAGTTATTATCGATGGACTTGAGTTGTGTGTTCAGGGCGAACACGGGATACTCAAGCTCATCGGAAGGCCAAAACCAATTTCTCCTCTAGGTCCCCATCGTAGCCTCATTATAGCCTCAAGTCCATCCAAATGTAAGGCTCTTCTTGGTGTCCAAGAAGGGGGTCGGACCATTGCTTGGTGACCAAGCAATGACCGACCACATCCTCTTGAAAGTGGCCGGCCCTATAGCTTGGTGACCAAGCTTGTAGGGGCCGACCATAATAATTCAAAAAGGGAGGGTTGTTTTGAATTTTTTAAAATATTCTCTTTGTAGAAAACTATAAGTTTTAAAAGAGAGATTTTAATTTTTAAAACTTTCCTTATTTGAATTAGGCCACATGTTTAAATAGAGAGTTTAAAAGATTTTAAAACTTTCCTTTTTTAACCATCCTTATGGTTTAAGAAAAAAAGGAAAAGAAGTTTTAAAATTTAAATTTTCTATCACCATGTTAAAAAAGGAAATTTTATAAGAGAGTTTTTAAATTTTAAAACATGGTTTTAATTTTTAAAAACTTTCCTTTTTTAACTCATACTTTAGGAAAGAGAGCTTGTAAATTTTATAAGAGGATTTCTTCTTGTAAAATTTTTAAAAAATTATTCCTTTCCTTAATTAAGTGGCCCTTGGTGCCCAAGCAAGGGCCAGCCAATAGGATTAAACCAAATTCAATCATAAACCAAATAGGATTAATCATAACCATTGATTGGTGATTGATTCAATCAAGAGGAAAGAAAAGGAAAAATAAAAAGGGAAAAGGAAAAACTCTTGGATGATTTTATTTTTTGTAAAAGGTTTTTCCTTATTTGCCTTGGGCAAGTAATATAAAAGAAGGGTGAGGGGGCTTCATGAGACACAACTCTTATTCTTTTGCTTGGGTGATCTCTTGGTGGCCGGCCCTCTCCCTTCTTCCTCTCCCTTTGCTCTCTTCTCCTTGGTGATGGTGGTGGCCGGATTTTAGAAGAAGAAGGAGGAAGCTTTTGGGTGGTGTTCATCTTGGAGGATCGTCGCCCACACGACGTCCAAGGCGAGGCAAGGAATACGGCAGAAGATCTTGAGGTCATTAGCTTACAAAGAGAAGGTATAACTAGTATTTTTCTTCCGCATCATACTAGTTATTTTTCTTTGTATGAATTCTAAATACAAGAGGCAATTAGATCTAGTTTATCGAATTTATTTTTCGATTTTGTGTTTTCTTCTTTTTCAAATTTGTGATTCGATTGTTCTTTTTTGTTAACCTAAAGTTATTTAAGGAAATAAATATTAGCTTTCCTTAAAAGGCTTTGCCTAGGCGGTGGTGGTTGCTCCCATATCCAAGAAGGTCATGTGCCTCGCCATGCAGTCCTGGAAGCTAATTTTGGAAATTAATATTTATGGAATTAATAATTTAGGTAGATTTGAATCAATAGTGTTAAGTCCCGCTTGCGATTCAAATCTAAACCATTAAGAACATATAAGTTAAATTTGGAATCAATGATGTTAAGTTCCGTCTGTGATTCCTGATTTAATTTCTAAAGAACACAATAGGTTATTTAAGGAAAGGTTCGACACTTGTACAAAAAATTTTGTACAGTGGAACCGGTACGTTTTCCTAGGATTAACCAACAAGTTTCTGATCGGAACAAATGTCTATGTTGTTCAATTTTATTTCGCTGGTTGGGTTTGTAGCTGTCTCTCAGATCATACTGCCTAAGGCATATGGTGCATCAGCCGCTCGGCTATGTGTTGATTGGGATAATGGGCGACAACGCTTAGCGAAATTTCTTCTTTCCCTACTCTCCCTCGAATGAGCGCCCTTTCATAGTAGCTGACATCATCTAAATTTCTTGAAGAACATGTAAATCCATGATCATTATGACTGAGCACGCAACCCTATATTTTAATTAAGACTCATTAATGTCTTCCGATAACTAAACGTCACGTGTCCCACTTTCTGCCACCATGTGTTTGACGTGATAGGGGAATATCCGCTAGTGATGTGACAGACGCTTTTTCAAATTATACTGCTGGATCTTCTCCTGGTTTTTCAAACCCTGGATCGGACAGCTCAGGATGATTGGTCGTGAGGTTTATAAACCTTACTTCGCGTCATCATCATCTTCATTCCTTGCGCTTTTGTCTTCAAGCCTTCCCTGTGATGCTTCATCTCTTCTTCTTTTCCGGCAAACATTTTCTATAAGCTTCTTCGCTCTTTCCTTATCTGAATCTATTCCTTGCTCCTTCTCGAATCCTTTATTTTCAATGGTAAGTTCTTCGCAACCCCCCGTCTCTGTCCTTGGGCTCTGGTATACTTCCACCGAGTCTAGGTTCGACAAGGACAATATTAAAAAGCTAAAATCCGCATATCATTTCCCATCTGATTACCAAGTTGTCATTCCATCTACTTACGACCGACCACACGAACCACCAATGGGTTTTTGTGTTTTTTAAGGATCAGTTTACTGTCGGCCTTCAGTTCCCCGTTTATCCTTTCTTTTCCGCTATTTGTAAATATTTCCATATTTTCCTTAATCATCTGGTACCAAACTCCTTTAGACTACTGTGCAGGGTTATAGTTGTTGGTACAATTTGTACTAACGGTCTTACTAAGGTTTTGATGAATGTCAAAGTAAGTAATTAAATTAGGTATTATTGCAATCTAACCACTTTACCAAGTGTGCAGGAGCTAACCAGATAGGTCAACGGGCCAACTGGATATCTGATGTGAAGTCTAGATAGGTCAACGGGCCGACCAAATATCTAACAAGAAGACTAAATAGGTCGACAGGTCAACCGGATATCTGGAAAGAAGTCCAAATAGGTCGATGAGCCGACCGAATATCTGGTAAAAAGTCCAAATAGGTCGATGGGTCAACCAGATATCTGGCAGGAAGCCAGTTGGGTCTGCGGACCAAACAACTAACAAACTGGTAAGTAAAGGTGAGTCACTGGAGGAGAGTGATTAAGTGAGGACATGTCTCGATTGAGGGGACAGTAGGTGTCAATCCAGGTTAGGTCCATTTCGAATCTCTAATCTGAGACCTTGACTAGTTCCTGGTCCTGGGAGAACAGGAATTAATTAATACTCATTTTTATAACTGTGCTAACTTTATTTTGCAGGGTAGATGTTTTAGTTTTAGGACTAACATCTTTTTGCTCGACAAAAGAGCAAAAAAGCCTTCGGATGAACAGTGCCTAAAGACGCCTTCAATGCTGATAGAAGATGCATTCGCACTGTTCATGGAAGGCACTTTCAAAGGCTTTGGAAGGTGCCTTCCGCAGGATGAACTTTGGACTTTGTCGTGGATAAGAGCCAGGACGGTCGGGATCAGATTTCTTAGGTTGGAGGCGCCTTCAATGGCTATAGAAGGCACCCTCCAAGCCCTTTATAAGGATGCTTGCCCAAAGCTTCAAACACAACAATGATACGAGCTTCTACGCATCCAAAAGGCTTTCCGACTACTCCGGGCTCCTGCTGCAACTCTGCTACACCCGATGACTGCTCCGAGGACATCCGATCGCGGTCAGCAGAACAACACTGACACACAAAAGCTCTCACTTCGATCCTTACCTGTCGGTAACAAAATTTTTATTGTACTTAAATTCTGCAAACAGAAAGTGTAGTCTTTTACACTTCTCTGATCTTCTTTGTATTTGATTCCCTCTTCCGAATGTACTGGAAGAGGCTTTTAGTGGATTACCCGTCGATAGGTCCACGGGACCTGGGTCTTGGAGTAGGAGTCGTCGAAAGCTCCGAACCAAGTAAACCGACCGTGTTTTCTTGTGTTTGATATTTTCAAATTCGTAAGTACTTTCCGCTATGCGTAGTCGTGTTTTTTAAAACGATAAAACAAGTTTTTGAAAACCACATGATTCCCCCCCCTCTCATGTGTGTATCGATCTAATAAGCGGTATCAGAGCCAGGTTCTACTCTGAATTGATTCAACCACCAATTAAGCCAGGGGGAATCAGTCTATTTACTGATTTCAATTTCTTTTCGTTCTGTTTTAACTTGAAATTAGTGCAACACCACTCGAGTTCTTCGATATTTCATCTTATTTCTCAAACTCTGCTAATCCAAGACCAAGTATTGGTACCTTCTTTAGTTATTCTTTTTAGTTCTAAATGGCCCAAAATGAAGGATACGGTATCGTCCGTCCACCACTTTTCAACGGAGACAATTTTTCATATTGGAAGAAACGCATGGAGGTGTACTTGAAGACTGACTTCGACCAATAGTTCAATATCACCAAAGGATACAAAGCGTTAGTCAACCACAACATCAGAATTCCAATAGATCCAGATCGACTTCAAGGCCCTCAACACAATCCAGTGCGGATTAACAAAAGAGGAGCTAAACCGTGTCGGCCCATATGAAAACGTCAAGGAGCTATGGGACAAGCTCATTGAACTACATGAGGGAACCAACGACGCAAAAGTAACTAAAAGGGATTTATTTTTAAACAAACTATTTAATATTAAAATGCAGGAAGGAGAATCCAACAGTCAGTTGCATGTGAGGATAAAAGATATCCTCAATAGGCTTCACACAATCGACCATCAGATGGAAAACCGAGACTTGATCAAGTATGTCCTAAATGTCTTTCCTCGAAATGCACTGTGGGCATCCATCGTGGATACCTATAAAATTTTGAGGAATTTATCTAAATTGAAATTAGATAAACTTTTCTGTGAACTAGAGCTACACGAACAGACATGCCAAAACCGAGAAAGGTATTGCTCTTGTTGTAGAAACGTCAAAAGGGAAATCCAGAACTAAGCCAGAACCTGAAGTCGAGTCTAATCTAAACTCATATCATGAAAAATACCTGGTGAACTTGGTAAGAAAAATGTTCACCAGGAGAAAGAAGAACTTTACCAACAAGGATCTGCAGAAGATCAACTCCACCTCTAACTCCAACAACAATAATGTGGCATGCTTTGGTTGCAACAAGAAGGGGCACTACAAGACCGACTGCCCTAATCTTAAGAAGAAGAAAGCCCTTAAAGTGACTTGGGACAAATAACCCATAGAGGAATCAGATGGTGAAGAACCTGTAAGGAACTAGAGCGCTAAACACGCAAAGTGCAACGAAAAACATCTAGTTCCTTACAGAGGATCCATGCGAAGGGAAGAATAAACAAACATCCTATACTAAGTTTCATGATAGTTATATTTTTGGTGTGTGCACACGATCTCCTGACAGTTAGGATCTCTGCACGATCAAGCGTTCTTGCCTCTAACGATATCCACACTAACAAGCTTCTTATTTGTCTCACAAACTCACAAAGTGGAGAAAGAAACAACCTTTGGTTGTGCTAGCAACCACAAGGTTGATATTCGGCCAAGATGAGGAAGAAGGAAGAAGAAGATAAGTTTTTCCTTTTTATCTAATAAGATTTATTATCTATAAATCATATTTATATCCATCTCATGAATACCAAAGGGTTTTTCCCTTTCATCTTCCAATCCAATGACTCAAAATTGATCATTCAATCTAATAGTTTAAAATTAACTATTCATCTTCCTTGGTGAACTCAAGTTCACCCAATGAGTCTAACTCATTGAACCATATCAATCCATATTGGCTCCATGAACATTAATTCAAATTGGCTCCATGAATTTTAATTCAAATTATACTCAATCCAATAATTGGATCCAATTGAGTCTAACTCAATGAGTCTAATTTGGATTAGATTTAATCCAATAATCCATCATATGAATCCATCTCCAAATTAACTTTTTCTTTGTGGGTGATCGAATAGGTTCTCATAACGTTGACAATGTATCCAAATCAACATTTAGATACATAAGCAATGAGTGACATCTAGCAAGGCATCATTGCTACCCAAGCGACGAGAATGTTGAGATCCGACTTAACCTTTACGTGTCATTCTCTTATCAATCTTTATGTTTCTTGATCTCTAAGTAGACCACTCAATCAAATAAGCTCAATATTTCATATTGACTCATTTGCGCATGGTCATACTTTCTTGTGTCCTACTAATCAAGGGGTCCACAGATATCGCTTCCATCATATGGAAGGGATAGATCACATCTACATCACTCACATCCCTCTGCATAATTCATTGCATACCCAGTGATCGACTTTATTGTCCACCTTGTTACGCGTGACGTTTGTCGATATCAAAGTGCACAACTCCTTATATAGGGAATCATAGTGACTTCAGGCCTAAGGACTATTCATACCAATAGTCACATGAGAATGTTTATGACACTCATATAATGATCCATGAAACATTCTCATGGTGGGTCATTCAATATATATTCTTTAATACATACCCATGTGTCAACCTGATATCTCATATCCATGATTTGTGAGATTAAGTCATCCATTGACCTACATGATAGTCTCAATGCATTAATATTGTCCTTGTATATTAATGCTTGACTAGGAATAGTTAAGAGTAGTGTTCTATGTGTAGGACCATTGCGGTCGGCTAGAAGGGGGGTTGAATAGCCCTGTAAAAATAAAAACAAAACCCTTCTCGACTTTTCAAACTAACACTTGCACATCAAATATAAAAGCAATAAATAAAATCAGAAAAGTAAAAGGCACACGAGATTTACTTGGTTACAACTGGGGAGGTTGTTAATCCAAGGAAAATGATCGCACTACTATCTCCTTCAGGCGAAGAAGCATCTTTTATAGCAATGTAGGCATAGAAAGAAAGAAGCTAATCTAAACAGTGGAAGTGCACAAGCGTTGTTACAATTTCTGAACTGATTGAAAAGCTTCTGGACCAAGGCTATATTTATAGCCTTGGTCGGGGCGCCTGGAAGGGGTTCCGGGCGCCCTGGGGGGATAAAACTTTATCCCCCAACGTTCATATCGCGTTTGACGTGATCTGGTCAACAAATCAGGTCCGGGCGCCGGGAATGGTTCCAGGCGCCCCGAAGCCTAAAGTCAACAGATGTTGACTTTTTCATAAGGGGACCACTGCTCCGGTTCAGTTCGCCTCGGTCCGGGTCTTCAACTCTGGATCCGCTTGCTTAGGTGATCTCTGCCATCCGGAAAAGGGCTCACCCAAACCCAACTTCCAGTCTTCTCGAGCGGGCTTCCCTCCGACTTGTCGTCCCTCGGAATCGTCGCGTGTTTCCTTCTCGTCCGCCGGCATACTCATCGGCAGTTTTCATCCCTCAGACGCTCCGCGTGTCGTCCTTCTCGCTAACTGCGTCTCTTGCTCCCCGAGCAATCTTCCGCTCCGGCTTTCATCCCTCGGAACCACCGCACGCTTCCTTCTCGTACGCCGGTGTACTCTTCCGCAGCACCTCATCCCTCGGACACACCGCGTGCCATCCTTCTCGTTAGCTGCGTCTTCCACTCAAGTACCTGTGCTCCTGAGCTCTTGCACACTTAGACACAAGGTTAGAAACACAGAGGACCTAACTTAACTTGTTGATCACACCAAAATAACCTTGGGGTTCCAACACTATATATATCTACAATCTCACTATCAATTCAGCCAATTGATATGTTGTAGATAAAAACCTACTACCAACGGCATTATTATATTTATTCAATCGGCACTAAACTGGAATAAATATAATAATAAACTTTATCTTTTTATTAATAATGAAATATGATACAAAAATGAGTCATTTACAATCATCTCATAATTGGTACTAGGGTTATTACTAACAATCTCCCACTAGCACTAGTGTCAATCACTGAGACATCGAATACTCATTGACCTAATGTGACCATCATGCTTTCTCTGTGCCAAAGCCTTGGTCAAAGGATCTGCAATGTTAGCATCGGTTGGTACTTTGCATATCCTCACATCTCCTCTATCGATGATCTCTCGAATGAGATGAAAACATCGTAGTATGTGTTTGGATCTCTGATGAGAGCGAGGTTCCTTAGCCTGTGCAATAGCCCCATTGTTATCACAATAGAGGTCTATTGGGTTTGCTATACTAGGAACAACACCAAGCTCTACAATAAACTTCCTAATCCAAACAACCTCCTTTGTTGCAGCTGAAGCAGTAATATACTCGGCCTCTATTGTAAAACCAGTGACTATATCCTACTTTGAACTCTTCTAGCTCACAGCACCACCATTTAGATAAAATACATACCCTAACTACGATCTGAAATCATCCTGGTTGGTTTGGAAGCTAGCATCGGTGTAACCATTTACAACAAGCTCTTCGTTGCCTCCAAAAATCAAGAAATAATCTTGAGTTCTTCTCAAGTACTTAAGAATATTCTTGACTATTGTCCAGTGACCTTCACCTAGTTCTAACTGGTATCTGCTCGTCATGCTCAATGCATATGAGACATCTGGACGAGTATAAAGCATGATGTACATGATAGACCCTATAGCAGATGCATAAATAATATGATCCATCCGGTCTCTTTCTACCTTAGAAGAGGAGCATTGAGTCTTCGAAAGACTCACACCATATGACATCGGCAAGAATCCCTTCTTAGAATTCTGCATGGCAAAACATTTAAGCACCTTGTCAATGTATGTACTCTGACTTAGACCAAGCAATCGCTTAGATCTATCTCTATAGATCTTGATGCCTAAAATGTAAGCTGCTTCACCTAAGTCCTTCATTGAAAAATAATTTCCAAGCAAAGTCTTCACTGACTAAAGAGTAGGGTTATCATTTCCAATGAGAAGTATGTCATCTACATACAATATGAGAAAGATGACTGTGCTCCCACTAACCTTTTTGTAAACACAAGGTTCATCTTCATTTTTTATGAAACCAAACATTTTGATTGCATCATCGAATCGAAGATTCCAGCTTCTAGAAACTTGCTTTAATCCATATATAGATCGTTGCAACTTACATACCTTTCCAGCATGCTCTAGATCTACAAAACCCTCAAGTTGTGTCATGTACACATCCTCGAGTAGATTTCCATTAAGAAATACGGTTTTGACATCCATCTGTCAAATTTCATAATCATAGTAAGTAGCAATAGTAAGCATGATCCGAATGGACTTGAGCATCGCAACTGTGAAAAGATTTCATCATAGTCTATACCATGAATCTGCTTGAATCCTTTAGCCACCAATCTACCTTTATAGGTATGCACATGTCCATCCATGTCAGTCTTCACTTTGAAAACCCACTTACACCCAATGGGTTTGATCCCTTCAGGTGGATCAACCAAAGTCCATACTTGGTAAGTGTATATGAATTCCATTTCGGATCTCATAGCCTTTAGCCATTTCTCATAATCTGGGCCCTGTACAACTTCCTAATAAGATGTAGGCTCGTTGAGACCAGCTAGCACTACATCATCATTGTCAGATAAGAGAAAAGAATATCTCTCAGGTTGATGACGAGTCCTATCAGATCTGCATAGAGCTTGTGCTACTTGAATAGGTTATTGCTCCATAACTTCTTGTGATGTAACAACATCATGATCCACAACATCTTGTGATTTCTATTCAGTTTCCATTAAGGTGTTAGTGCTAGTTTGTGCATCTTGAATTTCTTCAAGATCGACTTTACTCCCACTAGTTTTTCTAGAAACAAATTCTCTTTCTAGAAAGACACCAGTTCTTGCAACAAACACCTTACCTTGTGTGAGATTATAAAAGTATTATCTCTTTATTTCCTTGGGATATCCTACAAAATAGCACTTGTCTTATTTGGGTCCTAGTTTATCTGAAACTTATCAAATAACGTAAGCCTCACAACTCCAAATCTTCAAGAAAGACATCTTGGGACTCTTCCTAGTTCATATCGTATATGGTGTCTCTATGACAACCTTAGATGGAATGCGGTTAAGTGTGAAAGCGATCATACCATATCTAAGAAAGTATGATTTCTCCTTTCTGATACACCATTCTATTGTGGTGTTCCAGGTGGAGTGAGTTGAGATATGATCCCACACTCAACGAGATAGTCATAAAACTCTTGGCTAAGGTATTCCCCACCTCGATCTGATCAAAGCATCTTAATACTCTTTCCAAGTTGGTTTTGTACTTTATTCTTAAATTCTTTGAACTTTTCAAAGAATTCTGACTTATGTCTCATCAGATACACGTAGTCGTACCTACTAAAATTATCAATAAAAGTAATGAAGTAATGATAACCTTCTCTAGCTGCTATCCTGAAAGGGCCACATATATTTGTATGTATGAGTCCTAATAAGTCATTTGCTCTTTCGCTATATCCACTAAATGGAGTCTTTGTCATTTTGCCTTAAAGACAAGATTTGCATGCCTCATATGATTCAAAATAAAATGAGTCCAAAAATCCATCCTTATGGAGTTGGGATATATGACTTTCATTTATGTGACCTAAGCGACAATGCTATAGATATGTTTAGTTCAAATCATTAGACTTGAACCGTTTGGTATGCATGTTATATTGGGTTTTCAAAGTCTAGAACATAGAGTCCATTTATTAGAAGTACACTATAATAGAACATATCATTCAAATAAACGGAACAACATTTACCCTTTATTATAAATGAAAAATCCTTTTTGTCTAAACAAGAAATATATATAATGTTCTTAGTTAAAGTAGGCACATAACAACACTCTTCTAGTTCTAAAGCAAGCCCAGTGGACATAGATAAGGAATATGTTCCTACAGCGACAGCAACAACTCTTGCACCATTGCCTACTTGTAGGTCCACTTTGCCCTTTTTTCAATGTTCTATTATTTCTCAACACCTGCACATTAGTACAAATGTGAGATGTACATCCGGTATCTAATACCCATGAAGAAGAAATAGATAGATTGACTTCTATAACATATATACCTAAGGCAGAAGTCTCAATTCTCTTTCATTTCAGTTCCTCTAGGTACACCTTGCAGTTCCTCTTCCAGTGTCCGGTCTCACCGCAGTGTAAGCAGGTTCCATCCTTAGCAACCTCACCTTTGGATTTCAATGCATGAGTCTTTCCCTTGCCTTTAGCTTGGGTCTTACCTTTACCTTTGGACTTTCTTTTGCCTTTTCCCTTTTGTACCATCAAAATAGTACTGGGCTTTGCGTTCTTAAAGTTAAGTTCAGCAGTTCTCAACATGCTCAATATCTTAGGCAATGATTTGTTAATTTCATTCATGTTATAATTCATGATAAATTGACTGTAGCTCTTAAGCAATGACTGCAAGATAAGATCAGTGGTCAATTCTTGGCCTAATGGAAATCCCAATCGTTTTAGATTTTTTACATACCCAATCATTTTAAGTGCATATGGTCCTACGGGACTACCTTATTGCATCCTGCATTGAAACAATGCCTTAGAGATCTCAAATCTCTCATGCCTTGCTTGTCCTTGATATAGTTATCTAAGATGCTCAACCATATTATAAGTATCCATGTTCTCATGTTGCTTCTGAAACTCAGAGTTCATGGTGGCGAGCATAAAGCATGATACATCTAATGCATCATATTGATGCTTCTTATAAGCATCCCTATTAGTTCTAGCGGCAATAGTGGGCGGTGCTTCAGGAATGAGCTACTCTAGGATGTACAGTTTTCGTTCTTGCTTTAGAACTATTCTCAAGTTTCTGTACCAGTCCAGGAAATTAGTTCCATTGAGCTTGTCCTTATCAAGGACAGATCGCAGAGAGAGAGAGAGAGAGTGCTCGATGTATTTGACGACATGGTAATCTACAACAACATAATGCAAAAAGAAGTGTCATATATCGATCATTTAATTAGGGCTTTAATTAAATGATTCTCCCACAGAATTACAAAGCTTAGTAGGAGCAAGTCATGCTTATGGTTTTACCCACACTATTAGCTCCAAATCCAAATGCAATAACATTCATGTGGGACAAGATTTATATTATATCTCATCTTGAGTTAGCTTTGGCTAATTGCCCAAGACTCGTATAATGTAGGTAGGCATCATATACCAATTGCATCAAATGCAACTCTTGTTTAGCTAGATGAACAATACTATTTGTTCATTTGTCTATCTTATGAAATCTATATTATAGCTCATCTTGAATTAGCTTTGGCTAATCACCCAAGATTAGTATAATTTGAATTTCATCTTATGGGATATGCTTCTAAGCTCTCAATCTAAATGAGATAATTTAGTTAAGTCACACCCAAAGTTTAATAGTCAGACATCACAATTGTCCTATCGTACTCTAGCAAGATAAATTGAATCACATTGCTTTGGCAAAACCTGACTACAATTGTTTAAGCTATAAGTGAGTACTAAACTTTGGTAGACATATATTAAAAGGACCTAATTATGCTTAAACTAAACATGTATCGAATACAATCAAAGCACACATCACATATATGCATAAATAAAATGTGACATGGTTATGACCCCCATAAACTACGATATTCTCAAGCCAATGAGAAGAGTGATAAGTCAACCTAGGTCAAAGCAGCTTCTCCAAGTGCTTCCTTAGTTGTCCCGTGTTGTTGTCCTTCCTTCCTTTTCACCCGTCGCCCAGTAGACTAACTCCTTTCTAATTTGTACATTACAAAATATAAAGAAACTCGAGTTACATTCGAGTGTAGTTTAAAATTACAACAAGAATGAGAAAGATGAAGGCACGACACGTAGCCCGTATTATGAATTACAACATCACACACAATCACATTGGGGTTAAAGGGTCATAACCATGCACCATGTCATTTATATTCACAATATCCTTATGATATAAATTTACTATGATTTCAACAACAAATTATGGGCCCATGTTATTCACAACATTTTGGCCGAGACCACCTTGTTGCTCACAACTTCTCTCGGGTTGAAACCTTGCAAGTATATATCTATCAAACGAAATAGGTTATAACACTCGTTCATAACATGTATGAAGATGCTATATCCTCTAGTTTGTCCATATACTCACTGTTTCATTCCCAACAGAGATAAAAGTCATAATCATGAAAACATAGCAAATCTATCATGTAAATTTCTACATCACACATATAAAAAATTCTACAACTTAGTATACCCCTTCGCAAGTGGCTCTGATATCACTGTAAGGAACTAGGGTGCTAAACACACGAAAGTGCAGCTAAAAACATCTAGTTCCTTACAGAGGATCCATGTGAAGGGAAGAATAAACAAGCATCCTATATTAAGTTTTATGATAGTTATACCTTTGGTGCGTGCACACGATCTCTCGACAGGTAGCATCTCAGCACGATCAAGCGTTCGCGCCTCTAACGGTATCCACACAAATAAGCTTCTTATTTGTCTCACAAACTCATAAAGTGGAGAAAGAAACAACCTTTGGTTGTGCTACCAACCACAAGATTGATATTCGGCCAAGATGAGGAAGAAGGAAGAAGAAGAAAAGTTTTTCCTTTTTATCTAATAAGATTTATCATCCATAAATCATATTTATATCCATCTCATGAATACCAAAGGGTTTTACCCTTTCATCTTCCAATCCAATGGCTCAAAATTGACCATTCAATCTAATGGTTCAAAATTGACTATTCATCTTCCTTGGTGACTATTCATCTTCCTTGGTGCACTTAAGTTCACCGAATGAGTCTAACTCATTGAACCATCACCCAAGGAGTCTAACTCATTGAACCATATCAATCCAAATTGGCTCCATGAATTTTAATTCAAATTAGACTCAATCCAATAATTGAATCCAATTGAGTTTAAATCAATAAGTCTAATTTGGATTAGATTTAATCCAATGATCCATCATACGAATCCATCTCCAAATTAACTTGTTCTTTGTGTGTGACCTAATAGGTTCTCGTAACGTTGGCAATGTATTCAAATTAACATTTAGATACATAAGCAATTAGTGGCATCTAGCAAGACATCATTGCTAACCAAGCGACGAGAATGTCGAGATCCGACTTAACCTTTCCGTCGCTGTTATCTTATATGACTTGGCCCCTCTATCATTGATATCTAGATTGATCAATGAGGCATAGACCGTGTCATTCTCTTATCAACCTTTATGTTTCTTGATCTCTAAGTAGACCACTCAATCAAATAAGCTCAATATCTCATATTGGCTCATTTGCGCATGATCATACTTTCTTGTGTCATACTAATCAAGGGGGCCCACAGATATCCCTTCTGTCATATAGAAGGGATAGATCTTATCTACATCACTCGCATCCCTCTGTATAATTCATTGCATACTTAATGATCGACTTTATTGTCCACCTTGTTACAGGTGACGTTTGTCGATATCAAAGTACACAACTCCTTATATAGGGAATTGTAGTGACTTCAGGCCTAAGGACTATTTATACCAATAGTCACATGAGAATGTTTATGACACTTATATAATGATCCATGAAACATTCTCATAGTGGGTCATTCAGTATATATTCTTTAATACATACCCATGTGTCAACCTGATATCTCATGTCCATGACTTGTGATATTAAGTCATCCATTGATCTATATGTTAGTCTCAACGCATTAATATTGTCCTTGTATATTAATGCTTGACTAGGATAGTTAAGAGTAGTGTTCTGTGCATATCTACAATCTCACTATCAATTCAGCCAATTGATATATTATAGATAAGAACCTACTACCAAGGACATTATTATATTTATTCAATCGGCTTTGAACTGAAATAAATATAATAATAAACTTTACATTTTTATTAATAATGAATATGATACAAAAATGAGTCATTTATAGTTATCTCATAATTGGTACTAGAGTTATTACTAACAGAACCAAAGAACACCAACTACCTTGCACTGATGGCGTATGGACAAGAATCGGAGAGTGAATCGGAAGATGGGTCTGAACCTGAGTCAAGCCACGAGTTTGCACTCGTTTCCGAAGGTTCCGATGAGGTACATTTTAGTTTAAGCAAAAAGTTTTTTAAAATTATTGTATATTTAAATAAGAAACTAACTAACTCTGAAAATAAAATAAACGAACTAACGAAAGAAAATAAAACGCTTAATGAACAATTTAAATCAAATTCAACAGTTAAGCCAACTCAACCTGAAATCCCAAATCAAGTTGCAAAACTTGAGGAGAACAATTTCATATTAAAAAAATGAAATAGTGGAACTAAAGAATTACTAAAGAAATTTACAACCAGATCCAAGTATCTTGACATGATACTTGGATCACAAAGAGCTATGTTCAACAAGTCCGGACTCGGATACAAGTCTAGCTCAATCAACAAAACCTTTATATCTTTGGTAAACCAAAATAAAAATCAAATTAAAGCTTGAGTTCTGAAAGCATGTCTAACAACGCAAGTGAGATTTAATCAATTTTATGTACCTAAAAATAAAATCCACCATCTAAAACCAAATCCAACTAAAACTAAAAATTCAAAACTAAACCTAACTAATAATTCAAAATCAAACAAAAATAAAAAAGATAAATTCCAAAATAAAATTAAATAAATCAAATCTAAATCTAAAAGGTAAAATAAGGTCAAACTCAAACAAACAAAATGAATTTAAATCAAATAACTTAAATTACCATCAAGTTCACTATAATTATAAAAGTAATTGACACAAATCCAAAACTTAAAACCTAGGCAAATAACTCAAGAGGAGGCTCTAAATTAGCTGGCACCTCCAAAATAATAGTTTACTCGGCTAGGTAATTAGGATTAGTCAAAAATGAACAAAAGTTTAACTTAAATAATGGTACTGATAAAGTTTTGGATGATAGTAGGTTAGGAAAACTCTATCTATGTATGTCTAGGAAGATATGGTTCGACCTGGTACATTTTGTTAGGACCGAAAGTAGCTAGAGGGGGGGTGAATAGCTCGTCGCGTTCGCTCGTTGCTCGGCGTTGCTTGTTTCTTCAAAGATGTGCAGCGGAAATACAAAGAAACAATCACACAACGCTAACACGGTTGGTTTACTTGGTATCCACCTTACAAGAGGTGACTAATCCAAGGATCCACACCAACACACACACCCTTCACTAAGTAAAACTCTTATTTATGGTAACTACCAAGGGTGGAGAAGCCCTACGAGACTCAACACAAGAAGAGAGGGAAAGGATACAAGAAATACAAGCTTACAAGCTTACAATGAGTACAAACCCTAACCCTAGCTTCTCTTCTTGGCTTTGATCCGCCTCTTGACTTGGAAACCTTCCAAGATCCTTCAAGAACTGGCGATCTGAGCTTTGTGAGTGCTGTGGAGAAGCTGGAGAGAGATCTGAGATGAATCTGCGAAGAGATGTCGAAGGAATCATGCGCCTGCGGCCTTTATCGACGCCAACGGTCGGATCCCGATCGATTCGAATGTTCCCAATCGATCGGGGAGGCTTTGGATCGATCCACGGATCGATCCAGAGCGCCTCTGTACTCTGGAAAAACGCCTGGATCGATCCACGGATCGATCCAGCGCTTATCGCGCAAAGCAGCAGCGTCCCAATCGATTCACTGATCGATTGGGACATCTGGATCGATCCACGGATCGATCCAGAGGCTTTCTATTCGCTGGGAAAGGTCTGGATCGATCCACTGATCGATCCAGAGCTTGGATCGATCCAGCACTTGGTATTTTCCCAAAACCAAGTCCCAAACCTCCCAAACCAACATCCGGTCAACCTTAACCAGTTGGTACATCATGCCTAGCATCTAGTCATTCCCTTGACCTGCTAGGACTCCTCACCAAGTGTCCGGTCAATCCCTTTGACCCACTCGGACTTTTATCTTCGTGACAAGTATCTGGTCACTCCCTTGACCTACTTGGACTTCCACCAGATGTCTGGTCAATCCCTTTGACCCATCTGAATTTCCTCGTGCCAAGTATCCAGTCAATCCTTTGACTTACTTGGACTTCCCAACACCAGATGTCCGATCATCCTTGATCCATCTGGATTTTCCCTTGCCTGGCTTCACTCACCAGGACTTTCACCTGGCTTCACTCACCAGGGTTTTCCTTCTGCCTGGCTTCACTCACCAGGACTTTCACAGTCAAGTATCCAGTCAACCTTGACCTACTTGACTCTTCTGCAATCAATATCTTATTGTCAAACATCGAAATCCAAACCAAGACTCAAGCTTGGTCAATCAGGTCAACCTTGACCTTAGGGATATTGCACCAACAATCTCCCCCTTTTTGATGTTTGACAATACCACAATAACACTTACAATACCACATGTAAGTTAAGCTAATCCTATAGCCTCAATCTTCATGCCACTAGGTAATGAACACATAAATTAAGCTCTTCATTCTCCCCCTAAGAGGGCACACTCCCTCTAGGTAATGAAAGCCTAACTTACACCCAATCACAGGTCCTTTCATTCTCCCCCTATTGGCACACATCAACCCATCTTTGGGCACACATCAACCCATGCCCCAATTTTGGGTACACATCAACAAATCCATTTGTTGACGATTCTCCCCCTGAAGAGTTGCTCAACGTTGTTCACAACATCGTTCGTTGTGATCAACACGATAATGAAGGTCCCATACCCTTCATTTATCCTTAACTTCTCCCTCAATGTAGACAAATACCCAACCTTGAGCATTTTCTAACCACTTGAGTTCCCACTTGAAATAATGAGGATATCCACTCCCCATTTCAAGTTCAAAAGCTCATACATGAGCATTTTCTTTAAAGAAGGTTAACCACCTTCCAATGTTCATGAAAAATAAATTTTTCATGTCTTTAAAGAGTCCCTCCCCCTAAAGACATGGTGGTAACTTCTGTCATTGCACCAACAATGACTTGGAATCCCTAAACCTTTAGGAAACCCAAATTTAGAAGTTTTGAGGTTCAAATACTTAAAATTTGAAACAAACCTCAACCTAAACTTCAATGAAGCCTTCCTTAACCAATCCATCCTTGTTTTCACATGAAAACACCCTTTGTGTGTATACAAATGTATTTTACGGGTTTGGAATGGTTACCTAGACTCAAAGAGGTTCAAAGATGCTGAATCAAGCCTTCCCACCAAAATCAGCAACTTGGATCGATTGAGTTGGGCTCAATCGATTGAACCTTTCAGAATCGATCCACCGATCGATTCAGACTACTGGATCGATCGGCTGATCGATCCGTCTTGATCTCGCGATCCAGAAGCCTTCCATTCGCGGATTCAGCACTCCAATCGATCCATGGATCGATCGAAGCTCTGATAGTTGCTGAAATTCCATTTCAGTCAACTTCAGAAACCCCTAAAAAATTCTACAAAAATTCAAAAATCATAAAATTTCGTGTAGACATTATTTAGGGCATACTTAATCATGGAAAAATAGTTTTCTATGAAAATACATCATATTTTCAAAGATTGACACAAGCTTGAAAACTTGCTAAAACTTTAGCGTTTTCTTCAAGTTTGTGTCTAACTATTCAATGGTGATTACTATCAAAAGATAGCCTTCACCATGGTTTTCCAAAAGCATTTTTAAAATATTTTCAAAACCAATATCCCATCATGTTCCTTGGGCATAAGGCACATGACTTGTACATTAGCTTTCCCAATGATGGGAAAACACATAACTATGTGTTTTGATGAACCTAAAAACTCAAAAGAATGCACTAAATCAACATCTTGAGCTTTGTTCATCATCCTAACATCTCACTTGTATCTAATGTGCACTAAAGCACATACAAGTCACCTTATAGTCTTTGTGAGATGTAGATTTTGGTTTTGCTCTAATCTAGGGATCATGCATATCTATCTAGGCATTTTAAAGATATTAGACATCCACCTACGATGTCACTTGTTAATAAGTGTTGTTAAATGTCATTTATCCTTAATTACAAGGAATTAAACTAATGCATGATAATGTTATGACATACATCAAAATAAAATAACTTTCAAAAGAAAGATTCCTATAACTACATGATGTATGAATGTCATGACATGGTATTTTTGGATTTTGCATAATAGAACATGAATGCAAAAATAGACATGATGTCATGGCATATGATGGGCAAACAATCATGGCAAGATTTAGCATAAATAAAATATACCTAGATTAACTATCTAAGTATCCTTAAGATCTTGGCTAAACTTACAACTTAAACCTAGATTGCCCTAAAGTGCTTCAAGAAGATGCCAAAGCCTAAATTGGCATTTCTAATTCCTTTGATTAATGCATGCCAATTGAAAATAAGCATATCCTCAAATGTTGGCATATTTCATTTTTCCACAAGAGTAGCACCTTTAAATTAAGGCTCTGATACCAATTGTTGGTGCAACATCCCTCAGGTCAAGGTTGACCTGGTTGACCAAGCTGAGTCTTGGTTTGAGTTTAGATGTTTGACAATAAGAAATTGTTTGAAGAAGAGTCAAGTAGGTCAAGGTTGACCGGATACTTGACTGGGAAGTCCTAACTGGGATGTTAGGTAGAATGGAAGTCCTAGTGAGTGAAGCTAGGCAGATTGAAAACCCTAGTGAGTGAAGCTAGGTGAAAGTCCTGGTGAGTGAAGCTAGGTGAAAGCCCTAGTGAGTGAAGCTAGGTGAAAGTCCTGGTGAGTGAAGCCAGGGCAGAAATCCAGATAGGATCAGGATGATCGGACATCTAGTGTTGTGGAAGTCCAAGTAGGTCAAGGAGGACCGGATACTTGGCACGAGACGGTAAGTCCAAGTGGGTCAAGGTTGACCGGACACCTGGCATGAGGAGAAAAGTCCAAGTGGGTCAAAGGATTGACCGAACACTTGGTGGTGAAGTCCTAGCAAGTCAAGGTTGACCAGATGCTAGGCATGGGCGAGTACCAACAGGTCATAGTTGACCGGATGTTGGTTATGAGAGGCTTGGACTTGTGTTACTCAAGTTTGGATTGGTCGATGGATCAGCCGATCGATTGAACAAAAGCCTAATCGATCGGTGGATCGATTGGAGGCTGCTCGCGCGAAGAGCACAGTGGCTTCCATCGATAAGCGCTGGATCGATCCAGGCGTTTTTCCAGAGCACAGAGGCGCTCTGGATCGATCTGTGGATCGATCCAAAGCCTCCCCCGATCGATTGGGAACATTCGAATCGATCGGGATCCGACCGTTGGCGTCGATAAAGGCCGCAGGCGCACGATTCCTTCGGTATCTCTACACAGATTCATCTCAGATCTTCACCAGCTCCTCCACAGATCGCCAGTTCTTGAAGGTTCTTGGAGGCTCTTCCAAGTCAAGAGGCGGATCAAAGCAAGAAGGAGAAACTAGGGTTAGGGTTTGTGCACTCATTGTAAGCTTGTAAACTTGTATTTCTTTACTACCCTTTCTTCTTCTTGTATTGAGTCTTGTAGGGCTTCTCCGCCCTTGGTAGTTACCATAAAGGAGAGTTTCATTAGTGGAGGGTGTGTGTGTTTGTGTGGATCCTTGGACTAGTCACCTCTTGTGAGGTGGATACCAAGTAAACCAACCGTGTTAGCGTTGTGTAATTTGTTTCTGTATTTTCCGCTGCACATCTTCGAAGAAACAAGCAACGCCGACCACCGAGCAAACGCGACGAGCTATTCCCCCCCCCCCCCCCCCCTCTAGCTACTTTTGGTCCTAACACATTTAACTTAGTGGAACTAACTGAAGCTACTCCTTACGAATCCTAACTGGTTAGACCAGAGTTTTATTATTAAGTTCAGTGGATAGGACTATTTGGAAAATCTCGAAGGCATGATTACTCTAATGATGTCCAGGTGACTCACCATAGCCCAAAAGTTTATCTGAAAAATACCTATTTGTTAAACCTAAAGCTAAACTTGAATATAACATAAGTTAAATCAAACTCTGAAATTTAACTTAACTCATCTCACAAAATCATAGGATTCTCTGATTGAAAATGTAGATCGGGTGAGATAAATAAGGATCAAATTTAAAATTAAATTAAATAAAATAAATCAATAATAAACTAAATTAAAATAAACTAAACTAAATTAAATCAAATAATATTAAAATTAAATAAAATCAAATCAAATTAGAATCAACTTAAAATTAAATTGAATAAAAAAAAATCACCATAGGCGCCTCCATGTTAATTAGAGGCGCCCTCGGAAGGGTAGGAAAAATCCCGCCCTAATCGATGGAAGGCTCCTTCATTCATTTAATGGCACCTTCAATCAACACTGAAGGTACCTTCGACCAAGCCTTTTCCAGCGAACAGAGCGATGCTCTGTTCGCGAAATCGGACACGCCGAGGCATCTTCCAGCGGTTATCTCCCAGGATCTCTCAAACTTTTCATCTCCAACCTTCAAAAATGCCTCCTAGGTATATATTAACTCAATCTATCTCATCAATATTTGGTTCAATATACATTTTCTTTGTCAATTTACGCTTATATATGTTTTTAGGAAACGCCGACATGTTACTCCTAAACCTAGTAATGCCCCATCTACTAATACTAGGTTTCCCTCTGAGCAGCTTAGATTAGATTTTCTGAAACACACATATGTTGCATTGAAAACTAGATATCTAAGTAGGACTTTCTTCACCCAGTACTGTGCTCCTATTATAGAGATTATAGATTACTATCAGTTAGATAGGCTAGTTTACTGTAGCCATTCAGTAAATCTAGATCTGTGTGCCCAATTTTACAACAATTTAGTTAAGTTAGATAACTTGACCTATTCCACCAGAGTTGGTGGAAAGGACTTCAACTTTTCCCCTACCCTATTATATGATAGCTTAGGACTTAAGAGATTTGCATGTCCATTTCTATGCTACCCTAGTAGGGACTTATCATTTGGCGAACCCTACTCCCACATTACATTAGATACTATCTATATGTATTTTTTTAGGGAGGAGAGATTACCTATAGTGACTGGCTTCAGATCACTCTCTCTTAGAGTCTAGGACTATATCCTATATCGAGTCTTGACTACTTGCATTCTGCCTATCACATCTCGTGATGTTGCGATGATGCGGTCATCTCATTCATTTTTTCTGCATGCACTATGCCAGCGTTTAGACATTAACATTGCATTACACATTCCACAATATTATTTATGCATCCAGTTTCGTCACTAGGTTGCAGGTTTACATGACATATTGTCACATTCTGACATATATATTCTTAGTCATAGGGGTAGATATGACTTAGGGTACGGCCACTCCCCTTAGCGCATATGACGAGATTGGTTAGCGTTAGTTTACATTAGTACATATAGATACCACTGCTCAAGGGGGACTAGCTTGGAGAGTGAGACTACAGCCAGATATACCAAGCGAGTGTTGGGACCTTGACGTCCACTAGAGGGGGGTGAATAGCGTCTCACCCAAATCGATCGTTTCTTTCTACACTTGTTAGTTACGCAGCGGAAATACAAACAAACAAGTAGAAAGCTAATCTAAATACAAGACAAGAAATGCAAACCAAGCTACACGATCATTTAACGTGGTTCGTAGATTATGACTCCTACTCCACGGTTGTCCGTAAGGTGGACGATCTCGATCTGTCGGTGGATGACTCCCCGGTAAACTCTGGCTAGCTCACGTAGCTCCTTGTGGGTGGAGAAACCCCACCACAACTCTCACAAGAACACTTGAGACGCTAGGGCACAGGTAGACTACTAATAGGGGTTAACCACCTCTATTTCGTCAACCTCAACCAAGCTCCCAAGTCTTGGTTATATAGGTCACGGATTGGGAAATCCCGCCTACCAGTCGACTGCCAAAACCATCAGTCGAATGCTCTCTGTGGAAATTCTACCATTACATCCCAACGGCTCGATACCAGCCCTCTGTTCGCTCCCAGCCGACTGCACCAGTCGACTGATGAAACCACCAGTCGACTACTACAGTACTGTTACAGTAACGCTACAGTGCGTTATAATACTGCTACAGCAAACTCTAATCCTAGGATTTAACCCCCGAGTACATTCCCTCAACACTCGTCCTCGCCCCACCAACTTAAACCTAGCCTTCTAGCCTCCTCCATCAGCCTTGCGTCCCTCGGATGTCTTCCCCATCCTTCACGTCTTGCCTTCTGGAGCTTCCATCGGCCTTGTCATTGTTGTCGGATATTCCTTTGCCAAGAGGTCGCGCCTCTGGGACTTCATCCATTACCAAGTCACACTTGGACTTACGTTATCAAGACTACATGCTTGGACTTACACCGCCAAGACTCATCATTGGACTTTCCTCCTTTACCAAGATCACACTTGGACTTTCCTTGTTGTACCTGTATCCTGCACACTCACAATGCATATCAAATACAACAATAAACCTAACTTAAACCTTTGCCCAAATATCAAAACTTAGGATACCCAGATTGCTCCAACAATCTCTCCCTTTTGGATGTTTGGCAACCCGTTTAAGTTAGGAAAACAATATAACAATAATAATGCAAATAAATATGCAATTTACACATGCATAAATCATGGAATCTAATTCTAAGCTCCCCCTTCACTTAAGCTCCCCCTTGAGCTAGGATTTCTTGCAAAGGTAAACTTCTCCCCTGGCGCCGTCTGTGGGAACGCTCCTGCATCCGATCGGAGACAATGGACGAGGCTGGACGACAACACACGGTGATGCTTTCAGCAGAAGAACTCGATGCTCTGGTCGAGATGAAGGCTGCCAAACTCATGGAGCAAAAACAAAAAGCATCCGCCGAGCGGGCGGAGCAGCAAGCAACATCTGCGTCTGGTGGCCGAGCGGAAGCACCTCCAGCCACCGTCGCATTCCATCGGGCCTTATTTCGCACCCCTGAAGCCATACCAGCCCGGAGAGATAGAGGATCTTCCTCAGATGAAATGCCAAGACGGGATGACAGGAAGGGGAAAGCTCCCCGAGCGGACTCCTCCCCCGAGCGGATCAATCGCCAATTTTCGGAGGCTATCCTACGAGACCCTCTGACCAAGCACTACGTGCCTCCGACGATCGGCGAATACAATGGAACAACAGACCCGGATGATCATCTGGGTAAGTTCAACAATACAGCCACGCTCCATCAGTACACAGATGGAGTAAAGTGTAGAGTCTTCCTTACCACCCTCTCGGGATCGGCTCAACGGTGGTTTCGAAGGTTGCCGGACGGATCCGTCACGAGCTTCAAGGAATTCTGAACGGCCTTCCTCCACCACTTCGCTAGTAGTCGGCGTTATCAAAAGACAAGTGTCAGCTTATTCGCCATCAAGCAAGAGCCGAGAGAATCGCTTCGAGGCTATATTCAGCGATTCAACCAAGTGGCGATGGATATCCCCACGGCCACATCGGAGACAATGATGAATGCCTTCACGCAAGGCCTTGTGGATGGGGACTTCTTCCGGTCGCTCATCTGAAAGCCGCCCCGAGATTATGATCACATGTTACATCGGGCCAACGAATATATAAATGTGGAAGAAGCGCAAGCCGCTCGGAAAAACTCCGGTACTGTTCATAGCGGAAGACACCGCTCATGACCACCCGGAGGACCGAGGGCGAAGCAATTTGATCCTCACGTCGGATCGCACGTCAAAGAAGTGGGCCGCTCAAGTCGAAAGAGGTGGACCCTATGTTCGCAAATTCCACAGACGGATACGCACAACACGAGGGATTGCGAAGCCTTCCCTTTATGTCCATCTGTTCCCGGAAAGCCGAGCGACGGTCGCCTCCATCGGCGAGGCGTGGGACTCATGAAGCGGCGGACCCGCGGGGCGACATCGTGACACCCGATCGGCACCGATCCCAGGCGGGAGAATCGCGGGCGTCGAGAGAACGATCACGGCCGTCGCTCGAGGAGGAAAATAGGAACAATACTTCCGGGCGAGATCAGCGTTATTGTTGGTGGGCCGGAGGAGATTCAAGCCGAAAGGCGGGCGTCCTGCAGATCCGCGGCTGCGACCAAAGCGAGCAAGTGGACGGAAATCACTTTCGGACCGGGGACTTAGAAGGAGTAGAAGTGCCCCACGACGGCGCTCTGCTCATTAAAGCGGTAATAACACCATTCACCGCATATTTGTTGACACGGGGCTCGGTCAACATCATATTCAAGAAGGCGTTCGATCATTTGCAAATTGATCGAGCCGAGCTGCTGCCATGACTACGGGTTTACGGGCAACGAAGTTCTGCAGGTCGGACAAATCCGGCTAGCCACCTCACTGGGAGAAGACGCTCAGGAGGACAAGGACAATAAACTTCATGGTGGTCGACTCTCCCTCATCCTACAACGTCATTTTGGGATGGCCGGCGCTCGGAATTCGAGCGGTTGTCTCAACCTTCCACGGAAGATAAAGTTCCCGTGGAGGACAAAGTAGGAGAAGTGCGGGGAGATCAGCTAGCAACTCGGCGGTGCTATATAGAGATGATCCGAGCGAAGCTTGTTCCGCTCGGAAGGCGCCGAATTGAGGTACACGCCATAACCAAGAAACCTCCTGCTTTAATTTATGATGAAAAGGAGGAAGTCCGGATCCATCCGAGCCGATCGGAGGCCACGACTTTATCGCCTCGATGCGGAGAAAGAACGAAGGAGAAGCTGATTCAATGCCTCCAGCGAAATCATGATGTCTTTGTCTGGTCATGAATTACCCGGAATTTCCCCAAGCCTAGCGCGGCATGAATTGCATGTCCGACCGCGGCCATGAAGCGGAGAAAAAGGGACTTGTTGGCGAGTGCCATTATCCCGCGGAGGTGGAAAAACTTGAAGGCCACATCGCGAGTGCGGTTCCGTGGGGCCAACATAGTCTTGGTCTCCAAGCCGGTGGGGAGTCTGCATCGACTTTCGAGATTTAAACAAGGCATGCCCAAGTTTTTATCCTCGCCGGGATAGATCAATGGTAGACTCCACGGTAGGTGCGAACTAATTGCATGCTTGGCTTACCAAGGATATCATCAGTACTGCTCGCGGGAAGATCAAGAAAAAGTAAGCTGACGGCACATATTGTTGCAATGTGATGCCGTTCGGATTGAAGAATCGAGCCACCTATCAATGCTTGATGAACAAGGTGTTCAAGGAGCGATCGGGAGGAATCGGAAGTTTATGTGGACGACATTCTTATCAAATCCGGACCGGCCGATCTTTTCAAGGATATGGAAGAAACCTTCCGAGCACTGCGCAAATATGGAGTCAAACTAAATCCCCAAAGTGCCTGTTCGGAGCCAAAGGAGGGCGTTTCTTGGGGTATATAGTGACCGAGCGGGAATTGAAGCAAACCCAGCAAGATTAAAGCACTGCAAGACATGCCACCCCCAAGAAATACAAGAGAAGTGCAAAGGTTGACCGGTCGGATAACCGCTCTATCGAGTCCGACCGGAGCCTGCCATTCTTCAAGATCTGCACAAGGCTACTAAATTCCAGTGGGATGAAGAATGTGACCGAGCATTTGAAGAGTTGAAGACATATCTTAATTCTCTACCGTGTTAGCCAAGCCGGTCGGAGGTGAGTCACTTTATATGTATCTGTCAACAACATCACTTGTGAGGGCGAGCGGCGAAGAGCAGCAGGTGTATTTTCTAAGCCACATTTTAAAGATCTTGAATCTCGTTACCTGGCTCGAGAAGTTGGCCTTTGCTTTAGTTCTAGCCGCTCGGCGCCTCCGTATTTCTTGGCTCATACTATTATTGTCCGGACGAACAGCCCACTTGGTGAATCCGAAGCGTCCGGACGGCTTATCAAATGGACGACGAATTAAGTGAATTTGACATCCAATATCAGCCCGCTCGGGATTAAAGCCCAATCCTTGGCTGATTTTGTGACAAGTGCAAAAGCCGAGCCGGAAGCTATGTGGAGAATATGTGGATGGATCCTCCACTCGGCTTGGAAGTGGGATCGGAATATTACTACTCTCACCTCGGGAAGAAAAGATGCACCTATCCGTCCGGCTAGATTACAAAGCTACTAACAATGAGGCGAGTATGAGGCCCTCATGGCCGGATTGCAGGCAGCCATGTGGGAGCAGGTCGGGTGACACTCTATTCGGATTCGCAGCTCAGCAACTTTCCAGCACCTTTGAAATCAAGCGTGTTCGGCTCAAACTCTGCGAGGCCTTTGAAAACTCAAAGCTACTTTCGAGAGGTGCTTATTCAAGATCCCGAATGGAGAACCAGTGCCGATGAGTTAGCCAAACTCATGAGCTCAATACGCTGGTCGCCATTCGGCAACCAATTGAAAAACGCTGGTGGCATGTCGACCGGATGCAAGGCCTCGCGTTTCCAAGTTGGAGGACACCTATTATAGAATTCCTCCGTTCGGGCACCACACCATCCGATGAATATGCGGCCGGCTCCTCGAAAGAAGAGCGGTCGGTTTACACTCATCGGAGACGACTTTACAAGAAAGCTTTCTCGTGCCCTTTCTTTGAAATGTGTAAGCTCGGAGGACTCAACTTATCCTCCGGGAAGTACATCAAGGATCATGCGGAGGTCATCCGGGGACGCTCATTGGCAAGAAGATCCTCTTGGCGGGATACTTTGGCCAACTTTACAAGCGATGCCGCTCGGACGGTATCTACATGCCTTTCATGCCAAGTATCACAACTTCTCCCACCGGCGGAGGAGATGAAGGCATCAACCATCTCATGTCCGGATTCGATCAATGGGAATGGATATTGTGGGTCCATTTCCGATGGCGGCCGGGCAGAGGAAACTAGTGGCGGTAGACTATTTCTCCAAGTGGGTGGAGGCCGAGCCGCAAAGATCATGAACAAATGGTTAAAAATTCATCCGGCAACACATCATTTGTCGGTTCGGCATCCCTCGCCGACTAGTGTCCGACAACGGGCGGCAGTTCACAGGGAAGATGTTAGAGGATTGGTGCAAAAGCTACGGCATTGAGCAACATTTCACGTCCGTGGCCTATCCTCAGAGCAACGGTCAAGCTGAAGTCGCCAACCGGAAAATTCTTCGTATTCTGCGCGCTCGGCTCGACCATTTGGGAGGGAGTTGGCCGGATGAAGTGCCGAGCGTCTTGTGGGCCATCCGAACGACGCCAAAAGAAGGGACGGGAGTCACACCGTTCCATTTGGTATATGGCGGTGAGGCTGTCATACCGGTCGAAGTCGGCGTTGAGTCAGCCATGATGATGATGACAACGCCGAACGAAGAAACATGGAGCTGGACTTGGTAGAAGAGGAGAGGGCAAAGGCGTCCGTTCGGCTGATGGCATACCGTCAGCGGATGAAGCAAAACTACAACCGGCGCGTAATTCCCAGATCGTTCCAAGTCGGCGATCTTGTCTGGAAGAAAGTCAAGCCGGTCGGCGACGTCGGCAAGCTTGAAGCTCCATGGGCAGGCCCTTTCAAAATCATCGAAAAGCTCCGCTCGGGCGCGTATTATCTGGAGGACGAGGACGGACGGCAGCTAGATAGGCCGTGGAGCGCGAACCACCTCCAGCCTTACCGGGCAGGGTGAAAGGTGTATCACTGTAGATCACCCTGTGTATTTCATTTTTCGACTAAATACTTGAAATGCAGAGATGAAAAGTCAAAAGAGCGAATATAAGGCATTATCATCGTAAACAGAAGGCCCCCGAGCCGATCGGCCGGGAGGTTTATATCCGAGCCGGGAGCCGGCGTCTATAAACCCTCCGAGCTGGCCCTCGGAGAGCCCTGAGGAGTTGGGGTACTCTCGAGGGAAACCGTCCCGGACAGCGCCGGTGCGCCCGCGATCCGCTCGGGCAGTGGCTCATCAAGATTAGAGGCAGGGGCAGAGGCAGGGGCAGATTCTGGTTTTCGGCGCTTCCGAGTGCGTAGCGGCACATCATCGGCCGAACGGCCCCCTACCTCAGCCTCGGTAGGAGGTTCCAGGTCACCCGCGGCCTCATTGTGAAAGGCAGGGACATCTGAGGCTTCGGGGACAGTTGGTGCCCCCTCACTTTCTCCACCGGTCGGATCGGATGGAGCAAGCCCCGCTCGGCGGCCTCCTTGTTCGTCACCTCCTCAATCTGAGCAGCTTTCAGTTTGAGCTTCTCGGTAGCCTTGGCACGCCACATGACTTCAGCTGCAAAAGCAAAAAATAAATCAGTTAGAACAAAACAAATGGGAAGATAAGGAAACTTACTCATGCTGTAGGGCAGATCGGCGGGGATAGAAGACAAGCCGAATATATACATTACTCCCGGAAGGAGCCTCTCGTCAATATGATAGCGCTGACCGACTAGCCGTTTGGCTGCATGGAGATAGTCCGCGTCACCTCTAAACTTGCCGAGCTCCGGTTGCGCGGGCATAGCCGTCTGCCACTTGGTGCGGAAAGTCGGCCGCTCGGGAAAACGTATATAGAAAAAATGCTCCTTCCAATGTTTGTTGGAGCTCGGCATATGATCAAAAAGCACGAAGCCTATCTTAGACTGGAAAACAAAGGTACCCCACTCGGCTTGCTTGGGATAGTAAAAGTAATGGAATATTTTTGGGTCCAAGGGGATGTTGTTCAGCTTGAACAAAACTATCACTCCGCTCAGCAGCCTAATAGAGTTGGGAACTACCTGGCCGAGCGGAATGCGGAAATAGTTGCAGACTTCTAAGAAAAATTTGTGAGGTGGAAAACGCAGTCCGGCCAGAAATTGGTCTCGGAAGAAAAGCACTGTGCCGGACGGCGGTGCATGAGGCCGATCGGCCGGTGTGGCTAACACTATTTGGTGGTCGGTCGGCAGGTCATAAGTCCGGACGAGACGCAAGGCGTCTTCCTCATCAAAACGGCTCTCCATGGTCGTGTACCATAGACCTGGAGCGCCGTCAGTCGACTGTGAAGTGCTAGTCATGGTCAAGGGACGAGAATATAGGGTGCCAAGGGAAGGGGTGAGCAAAGAAGGGAGAAGAAGCCGATTGAAGGAAACGGGTAACAAAAAGAAGAAAGCGCTGGGAACAAGAGAAAAGGCCTTACAAACAAAGAAGATGATCGACGAAGGGCCGAGGTTTGCCGAAGAGTTGAGGGGCGAGGTTGCCGGAAGAGAATACGAGCAGAGAAGCGCCGGAGAAGAGTGAAGCAGCGAGGCGGCGGCGGAAGCGAAGCCGCAAGCTTTATATGGCCGCCCGGAAGCAACCTCCACCGTCCGATCCAGGTCGTCGATATCGAGGTTGTCATCGGATCGTCCGTTTCAAACGGCGGCTGTCCCATCGGAAGTGACGTAACCGCCATACTCTGACAAATGTACGGTCGCCACGTGTCAGCCGGGTGCTAGCCGCATTTAATGAGCTCCCCTTACCTCGCGCAGAGCACGTGATGGGTAGTATGGGAGAACAACGGACATCGATTCCCAGAAAATACAAGGCATGGACAAAGTATCGCCGGACAGACAGATATCACCGCACGGATGAGCATCTTTATGCCTGGCCGAGCGGCCTAAGGCAATGATCATTGTTCGACAGATCGGCAGTCCAGTCAGTCGGACTTTGCCTCCTTCGCTTAGACTCGAGAGGAAGGCAAGTGATCCGGCGGTAAAAATCCGGAACCCCATAAGGAGTCAACGCTGAGGGGAGGTCACAAGGTCCAATGGCTCGCCGGAAAAGGGCGAGCCGACCGGACTCAGAAGAAAGGAAAATCTGATAGTAAAAGGCACCCTGGTAGGGACCAGGGGTCCGACGCTCAAATAAAGCAGTGCGTAATGACCGAGCGGAAGGAGGTGCCGCCCGGACGGCGCAAAGAATCAAGGCCGTCCGGACGACGTTCATCGCCCGCCCGGCGGGCCGGGCACCCCAGTCAGACGGTGGGTAAAAGACGGGGACATCTTCTGACAGCCGTCAAGTCGTATGGCTGTGCCATACTTCTAGTCTGACAACGGGTGGTCCTGCCGTCCCATCAAAGAACATGCTCAGACTGTGGCAGCATGGTGTCAGGTAAGCTCTCTGACAAGTGCATACCGTGGTATGGGTTGCTGACACGTACGCACCTCGGTGGGCGTGCATCGGTTCCTTCTCCGTCTTATATAAAGAGGCTATTACTTCGCCAAAGGTATGGAGAATACAAATTTGGCAGCCACTTTCTCCAACACTTACCTGACTTGAGCGTCGGAGGACCGTCGCCGGGACACCCCTCCCGGCTCGGTTTTGTTGCAGGTTCGCCGGAGCACTCGAGGATCCAGCAGAGAGCGCCACGTGCCCAGCATCCGCTGACTCTTGATTCGGACAGGGTCATCCCCCTTTGCTAATAAATGAGCAATCGCTCCCCCTTCACCTAAGCTCCCCCTTGAGCTAAGATTTCTTGCAAAGGTATGTAGGTTTCCCACTTAAACTTAAATTTCTCCCCCTTTGCCATACATCAAAAAGAGCTCTAACAATATCCCAATTATTGGACTCTTTGACCTCTAATGACCATAAACATCATGTATTAATCCCCCATAAAATTACATAAATGTTCACCACTCTTTTGGTCATTTTCTAATAAAAAAAATATTTTCAGACCGTATCAGTCGACTGCCATAATCCCAGTCGTCTGCCATAGTCAAAATGAGCTTATAGAGATCTTCTGTGCTCAAAATTACTATTACCAATCGACTGGTAACTGTACTAGTGGACTGGTACTCTATGTTGGCAAAAATCAGCCTTTTGACTCATTTTCAAAAATACACCAAAAATTCCACAGACCTCCAAAAAAATACCAAATTTTATGGAGATGTCTATTTTATCTATGTCTACTTGGAAAATATATATATATATAAATATATTTATCACAGATCCTAAGATTGACATAAAATTCAAAACTAGCTAAATGGTTCGATTGAACCTTGACCTAAAGTCCTAGTTTTAACTTCCTCTTGATGTATCTGTCCATACTAAACCATAATGCATCCCTAGCATTGGTTTATATGGCATCTATACATCAAAAACTAATTTTCATGTAATATGACCCCAATATCATATTTTCATGCATGAAACTTAACCTAATTGTGTCAACCAACTACAATAGAGGCTCAAATCCATCTCTAATCCCTTTGGCACATCTTGGTTCACTTGAGATCATTTACCATATGTCCCAAAGACTCTTTGAGCTCCCCCTTAAGCTCTTAATCTTAGCCACCTCCCTAGGTGACTCATTTACTATGGCTAGGCCACTTCGGTGCACCTCGGGTGACACTTGACCTACAAAACTCACCTTCTTAACCTTAGACACCTTGTCTTTGGTTAGTTTCTTCTTTTCCTTCACCTTGGACACCTCATCCTTGTCATAATTATATGTCACCCTAGCATATTCCTTCTTATTGGCCTTGGATGACTCTCCCTTGTCCTTGGTCACACCTCCCTTACCAATGTCATGTGTAACCTTAACACTTGACCTCCTTTTGGTCTTGGAGGGACCTAATTTGGCATTTTTGGGTCTTTGATCACCCAAATACATGTCAAGTCCTTTAGGTCCAATAATGAACCTCTCTAGGACTTTCTCCATTTCTTCAAGTCTTACCTTCAAGGCTTAATTTTTCAATTCTAGGGTTCTAACCCTAGAGTCAACATATCCACCTTGGACATCCCTAGACCTACCCAACTTCCTAGGCATATGTCTCCCTTTCTTGGGATTAGTGCTTAGGTTTTCACCCACTTTCGTTCCCTTTGGCAAAGTGGTTTGGGTCTTATTAGGTCTACCCTTAATGTATGATTTCTTAGGATTATCTACCGTGTTAACCATATTGCTATTAGTATACCTAAATCCATAATTATGCATGGGTACATAATTTTCAATATTCCTAACAAGCATAAAGGAATTTGAACTTGGATTAAACTTCAAAATAGGGATTACTTTCCCTTTTATCTTTGAAGCTCCCCCTTGACTTGTGCTCCTCTTCTTTTTCCATTTCTTCAAGTGCTCCAATTTCTTGAGCTCTCCTCTCCTTGGGCACTTTATGTGGTAGTGACCCCACTCACCACATGTAAAGCACCTAATGTGCTTCTTCTCCTTCTTCTTCCTACAACTCACATTAATTTCTAAACTAACTTTAGTGAGTTAGGGTTTACCTCCTTTACCTTCTTGAGCGAAGGACACCTACTCTTGTAGTGCCCCATCTTACCACACTCAAAGCATTTGATGTGGTCCTTTGTGCTCTTCTTGGTAGTTGAGGTGGAGGGTTGAGCTTCCAAGATCTCCTCTTCCTTGGATTGCTCTTCTTCATCTTCACTTGAAGATGTGGACGGTTCTACTTCTTCCTCCCTTGATGATGTGGATGATACCTCCTCATCTTCCTTCTCCTCCTCGGATGTTGAACCCGTGTCAACATCCAATTGGTCCTTCTCTTCTTGGACCAATGAGCCTTTCTCCTTGGGCTCCTCCTCTCCTTGGATTGGTGTAGGACTCTCATGAAGCGCAATTACCTTTTTCTAAAGGTCGCTTGCGTTCTCGTATTCGCCTACATTCAATATCGCATTAGGAGGTAATAAATTAATTAAAATTCTAGTTACCTCCTTGTCCGTCTTTGATTGCTCTCTTTGCTCCTCGGTCCAATATCGAGGTCGGAGACGCTTTCCCTTCTTGTCCGTTGGAGCTTTAAACGGTTCCTCCAACGCAATCCATTGGTTCCAATTCATTTGAAACCACGTCTTCATGCGCTTCCTCCAATAGTCGAAGTCCTCGCACCCGTATGGAGGTGGGATTCGGATGTCCCATTCGAGAGGTCCCTCTGACTCCATCTTCTTCCTCTAGCTGCTCTCTTGGCGATTAGTCCAACAAGAGCTCACCTAGGTCTGATACTACTTGTTGAGACCTTGATGTCCGCTAGAGGGGGGTGAATAAAGTCTCACCCAAATTGATCGCTTCTTCCTACACTTGTTAGTTACGCAGCGGAAATACAAACAAACAAGTAGAAAGCTAATCTAAATACAAGACAAGAAATGCAAACCAAGCTACACGATCATTTAACGAGGTTTGGAGATTAGGGCTCCTACTCCACGGTTGTCCGTAAGGTGGACGATCCCGATCAGTTGGTGGATGACTCCCCGGCAAACTCCGGCTAGCTCACGTAGCTCCTTGTGGGTGGAGAAACATCACCACAACTCTCACAAAAACACTTGAGACGCTAGGGCACAGGTAGACTACTAATAGGGGTTAACCACCTCTATTTCGTCAATCTCAACCAAGCTCCCAAGTCTTGGTTACATAGACCACGGGTTGGAAAATCTCGCCTACCAGTCGACTGCCAAAACCATCAGTCGACTGCCCTCTATGGAAATCGACCGTTACAACCCAACGACTCGATACCAGCCCTCTGTTAACTCCCAGTCGACTACACCAGTCGACTGATGAAACCACCAGTCGACTGCTATAGTACTGCTACAGTAACGCTACAGTGCTGCTACAACAAACCCTAATCCTAGGATTTAACCCCCGAGTACATTCCCTCAGCACTCGTCCTCGCCCGACCAACTTAGACCTAGCCTTCTAGCCTCCTCCATCAGCCTTGCGTCCCTCGGATGTCTTCCCCATCCTTCACTTCTTACCTTCTGGAGCTTCCATCGGCCTTGTCATTGTTATCGGGTCTTCCTTTGCTAAGAGGTCACGCCTCTGGGACTTCATCCATTACCAAGTCACACTTGGACTTACGTTGTCAAGACTACATTCTTGGACTTACACCGCCAAGACTCATCCTTGGACTTTCCTCCTTTACCAAGATCACACTTGGACTTTCCTTATTGTACCTGTATCCTGCACACTCACAATGCATATCAAATACAACAATAAACCTAACTTAAACCTTTGCTCAAAAATCAAAACTTAGGGTATCTAGATTGCTCCAACAACGAGGACGAGGACGAGTTACCACCCATCATTCCCAGCAAGGAGATGCCAGCATTCACTGCCGAGGAGCTCTTCGGATATCCTTTGACTCTGACCTAGCTCTCGACCTCGACCCAACCTTCGACCTTGCTATCCGTCGAGGATCGACTAGCTCGACTTGAGGAGTCCTCCGTACAACTACGGTAGTCAGTCTCTGATAGATTTACTGTCATTCGAGGAGAGATGACTACCGACTTCTCTGCTCTCCGGGAGGAGATTACCACTGATTTTTAGCAGATTCTACGGATTGTACGAGCACCTGAGCAGCCTCCACCTCCAGCTAATTATCAACTCTGACTTTATTTACTATACAATGCATATTTTGGATTCTATAAATATTTGAACATATGTTATTTGTGGCTTTTTACCTCTGTTGCTTAATAACTAGGAAGGTGTTTCATAGAATATGACTGTTTTTTTTCTTTAAAATAATTTAAAAATTCTAAAGAAAAATCTTTTTCTTAAAAAATTCTCATTTCCTTAGACTTTTGAAATTGATTTAAGCCTTAGTCTAAATTAGATCTATAGAAAACATGTTCCTATAGACCTAGAACTTGAGCATCTCATAAACATACTAGGAATCCCTTGATTGTGTATTCCAAAACTTAGAATGACGTGAGATGCGTAGGCCTTTTGCCTAGACTTAAAATGCTTATATCAGTGTATCAACACAAGTCTGGGCGTAAAATACCAAACAAAACAGTGATTAGATTAAATAATCCATTTTAGTCAAACACTAACTAGATAAACTTACTTAACTTGATTAACCAAGTGAACACTACTATCTTCTGATAGTTAGTTAATAACTACCGGTTAGACATATAAGGATAATTTCTAGATGTTTATATTTTTCAAATAATATCAAGTTCAGGGGAGGATATTTGAAGAATAATTTCAACTCTATTTTTGAACTTAAAATTGTGTTCAAAATTCTTATTTATTTTGAAAATCTAACTATCTTGTATTATTTCAAAAATTGTATAAAACTTTAAAACCTTGAACCTCAAAGTTACCTTAAAGATTTTTCTTTGAAATATCATTAGCTTGCTAAAACCTATGATACCTTGGAAAGGTTTTGAACAATTTTTGTGCAAAAGTCATTTTTTTTGTCAAACCTTTTAAAACTACAGATGAAAATACTTCTATAAATTTTTAGAAAATTTAAAAATATTTTTAAATTATACCTTGAATTTCCTTATTCTGAAATTCTTAAAAGCTTATTATTTTCGAAATATATTTTGCAAAGTACTTTCCAAACCACTACTACATTATTTTTTTAAAGTTAGTATATTTGAAAATTACCTTAAAAGTTTCTTCAAAGTTATTTAAACTTTAAAACTTTAGTAAATGTTAACTTTTAAAACCTAGTATCAATGTTCAAAACTTTGAATAATGTTTTAACACTGGTTTTTAAATACACCTTGAAAATTTGTAACTCTATTTTTCAAAAGCTTTGGAAAGTTTTTTTAAATATTTAACAAACTTTTTAAAACTATGTTCAAAACTACCTTATAAATAGTGTATTGCAAATCTAGTTTTTCAAATAATTTGTGTTTGAAAAAGTTGAAAATTCTTTCTTTCTTCCCCTTAGTAATCCTGAAAGTTTTTTTTTGTGCTAAAGTTCATTACTTTCACTAACTTCTTTACTTAACACATTTCTTAACTCATTTATCTACTCATATTTTTTGATGAATGTCAAAGGGGGAGGGTTAGGCTTAAGTTAGAAAACAAAGAAAAATTAAAATAACTTAACCCTAAAAATGATCAAGAGAACAAAACCAATTGTCTCAATTCTTGCTTCTCTAAAAATCATTTCTTATGCTTGCTTTGCATATTTTTTTCTTAACTTAACCCAGGTTGTCATTGCATCAAAAAGGGAAAAATTGTGTTGGTGTGGGAAGCATCCGACGATCGAACCCGTGTTTTGATAATGACAAAGGATTCAAAGTTAAATTATTTTGTGATCTAACAGCTTGAATGAGCCTGCAGGAAAGTCCTAAGTGTACTTAGGCAAAAGTCCTAGTTGCGGTTAGGCAGGTGGAAAACCCTAGGGGGTGGTAACCCTAGGTCATAGGGGGTGGTAACCCTATGCGGAAAGTCTTGGCGGGTCGAGGGCTTCAGGCAAAAGTCCTAGGGGGTGGTAACCCTAGGTGGAAAGTCTTGGTGTTGCGAACCAGGTGGAAGACTGGATGGGTCGGGGAGCTGGCGTCCAGCAGAAAGTCCAGAAGCATCGAACGCTGAGCAAAAGTTCAGTCGATCTGGAGGATCGCACTTGCAACAGGTAATTCTCCTGAGAGGAGTAGGTGAGGACGCGTTCCCTGCAAAGGGAACAATAGGCGTCGGGTCGACCTAGGGTTTCCGGTAGGAAATCCGAAGTCAGATCCGGACAGTCCGGAGACTGTCAATATTTTATTTATGACTACTATGTACTAACTTTGTTTTGCAGGGTATGTGTTTGGGACTAACACATTTTGCAAGAACAAAAGAGTAAGTCACACCTCAGATGAACAGTGTCCGAGGCGCCTCCATGGAGCTTGGAGGCGCCTCGGGTGCAAGGCTGAAGCTGGCTGCAAAGTGGAGCTGGAGGCGCCTTGGACCGCTGCTTGGAGGCGCCTTGGAGTAGCGTTGAAGGCGCCTTTAGATGGATAATGGGCAGCGAGCTGAGGCTTATCGCATAGTTGATTTCGGGATATAATTTCGGGTTGGAGGCGCCTTGGAGCTTGATGGAGGCGCCTTGAACACCCTATATAAGAGGGTCTCGATGAGCAGCTAGACATATCACATTCTAAGCTATTCCTTTGCTACAAGATGCTAATGAGACGATCTCGAATTGCTGCAACAACATCCCGAAAACCCGGAGTTTTAGTTTTTAGTATTCTGTTGTCGGAATAAAGTTTCTTTACTGCTTTTACATTGTATTTAGTTTGTAATAACATTTTCCAAGATTATAGTTGCTGTCCACCGGAAGTGATCAACGATCGCAGGCTTTGGAGTAGGAGTCGTCACAGGCTCCGAACCAAGTAACCAACCTGTGTTAGCACATTAAAAACACCTGGGAAAGATCATGGGTTTATAAGGAAAAAAGATATCTCCATTGGCATGAGGCCTTTTGGGGAGAGCCCAAGAGCAAACCATGAGAGCTTTGGCCCAAAGTGGGCAATATCATGCTATTGTGGAGATATCTAAATTCTTTTCGATCCTACAATTGGTATCAGAGCCTGGACTGCCAGAAGATTTAACTGCCAACTGTGCACAAGAGCTATGGTATGATTGAGTCATGTAGGTACAATATTGACCTTGAACAAAGAAAGTGGGGGCTCCTATGTTCGGATCAAGAGGACCAGACACCAGGCAGGAAGTCATAGTTGCGACTAGGCAAGAAAGTCTTAGTAGGTCGGGTGGACCGAGGGGCAAGAAGACCTGGTGGGTCGAGGATCGGACGTAGGAAGCCTGTGGTCCTTTGTTTGATGGGGGATTGTTGGGTTGCAAGGTTGCAAATATAGTCCCACATTGAAAACACATGGGAAAGATCATGGGTTTATAAGAAAAAAAGATATCTCTATTGGGTGAGGCCTTTTAGGGAGAGCCCAAGAGAAAAACCATGAGGGCTTAGGCCCAAAGTGGACAATATCATGCTATTGTAGAGATATCTAAATTCTTTTCGATCCTACAGATTGTTGGTGCAGTTTACACTAACGGTCTTACTAAGGTTTTGATGAATGACAAAGTAACTTAAGTTAGGTATTATTATGATCTAACCACTTAACCAAGTGTGCAAGAGTTAACTAGATAGGTCAACGGGCCGATCAGATATTTGGTGTGAAGTCCAGATAGGTCAACGGGCCGACCGGATATCTGTACCTGATATTTGGCAGAAACTCTGGTTGGGTTTATGAACCGGACAACTGGCAAACTGGTGAGTAAATATGAGTCACTAGAGGAGAGTGACTAAGTGAGGGCGTGTCCCGATTGAGGGGACAGTAGGCGTCAATTCGGGTTAGGTCCATTTTGTATCTTTAATCTGAGACCTTGACTAGTTCCTGGTCTTGGGAGAACAGGAATTAATTAATACTCATTTGCATAACTATGCTAACTTTATTTTGCAGGGTAGATGTTTTAGCTTTAGGACTAACATCTTTTTGCAGGACAAAAGAGCGAAAAAACCTTCGGATGAACAGTGTCCGAAGGTGCCTTTCATAGGATGAATTTTAGACTTCGTCGTGGATAAGAGCCTGGACGATCGGGATCAGATTTCTGGGGTTGGAGGCACCTTAAATGGCTATAGAAGGTGCCCTCCAAGCCCTTTCTAAGGATGCTCGCCCAAAGCTTCAAACACAACACTGATACAAGCTTCTATGAATCCAAAAGGCTTCTGGATTGTTCCGGGCTCCTGCTGCGACTCTGCTGCGCCCGACGACTGCTCTGAGGACTTCCAATCATGGTCGGCAGAACAACACCGACACACAAAAGCTCTCACTTCAATCCCTACCTGTCGGTAACAAAAATTTTATTATACTTAAATTCTGCAAACAGAAAGTGTAGTCTGCTACACTTCTCCGATCTTCTTTATATTCGATTCCCTCTTCCAAAGGTACCAGAAGAGACTTTTAGTGGATTACCCATCGATAGGTCCATTAGACCTGGGTCTTGAAGTAGGAATTGTCGAAGGCTCCGAACCAAGTAAACCGATCGTACTTTCTTGTGTTTGATATTTTCAAATTCGTAAGTACTTTCCGCTGCGCGTAGTCATGTTTTTTAAAATGATAAAATAAGTTTTTGAAAACAATATGATTCACCCCCCCTCTCACGTGTGTATCCATCCAACTGTAGTTTTGTTCCACCTGCATGGCATTCCCTTGACTCCTTGGCTCTTCCATTATTTTACTAACCTAAATTATCCGAGCCGGAGACTTTCTTATTCCAAGCCAGAGTGGGCTTGGTCTTTTGATAAAATGTCATCCTCCAATAAGCATTGGAGGGACCACCACTTCTTTCTTCATTTTCTTGAGCATCCAAACTCCCCGACCGACTAGTAAATAGAAGTGACGAATCCCCCATCGCTCGGGAAGTACAGAACCTGATCGGACTTTCTCCAGGCAGCTTCCAGTTTGGTCGGTCAAAAGTATCATATTCATCGATTTCTATTGGAGGGTGTCCTTTACGTGTTTGGCTTGAGGCCGATCTGCACACGACTTCTGTCCAACCTAAATATGCTCTTTCTTCTCTTCATCATTGAATCTAACTGATTTTACTTTCTTTTTTGTAGCTCGCATCATGTTAAAGGAGTGTCTGGCCGGCAAGAGCAAACTCGCGAACACAGAAATTAATGTTGCGGATGTGGCTGAACTGGAGAGTCAAGGCCTACAGTCGGTCAACTCCCATGAGGATCCGCTCTGTGATGCCGAAAGAACGCATGCGCCGGCCAACAAGGGTGGAAGAAGTCAGACTATGGCTAGTGATGCAGCAGCCGCTACAACGGACCTTCCTCCTGAATAGCCCTCAATGTTGCCCATCACGATGGTTTCTGAGTCAGCCACTTTCGGCAAACCCCTACAATAGACTCCAGCCTAAGCTGGTTCACAACCATCCTCCGAGAGGGGCGAGACATCCACGCCTGCTCTTCCTGAGCAAGGAGCCGCAGAGCTCCACACCTCACTATCATCCAACCGGATGTCGTCGTTGTCCGGGCTATCACTGGGGCTAATTTACCCACCATCGATCGCCTTTATGCTTCCCTAATCCTTGCCGACGGCCCAAGTGTCCCATATCCGACTGGCCCTAACGCCCCAGTCTAACGGCAGAGTGGCCTCGGAACCATTTGGTCCGAGCGGCCAGAGATAAATAATGACAATAATTGATTGGCCGACTGATGAGTGGTGCAGTCCAGACGACATTGTGTCCCGCACCCCCGAGCACCAGATATAGATCCAAGAGCTATTCATGTAAATATGGGTCGATACCCAGCCCGTGTGATGGTCATTTCTCCAGTGGAGCTTGCGAACAGTCATACTCAGATGTCTACTAGGGTATGTACATTGCCTTTGTACTTACTTCCTTTTATTCGCTCGACCCTTACCATTTCCCTATTGCTACAGTACTGGGTCAAGAGCTTGGCCATGTGCCAGAGACTTGTATTTTTGGAACATAAACTCCAGCAGCTGCGCACTCTGAGCGGCCAGTCAACAGTTTCTGAGGCACACTTGGAGCAGCTAACTGCCGAGGCGACCCAACTAAAGGTCGACCTGCAAAAGAGCTTCGAGCTGCTGGAGGAAGAGAGGGGCAAGAGCGCCGAGCAGGCTTCGTAACTAGCCAGGCTCAATAAGTAGGTCAACTCCTTTGAGTCAAAGATCCATTTGGCCAATACTAGGAAGCTTCGAGCCATTGAGGACTTGGAGATCAAGAATAAAGAGGCTCAAATCCTGGCTAAAAACCTGAAGGAGGTGGAGGCCGCTCTGAATGTCGAGCGGGAGAACCGATCTGCTGAAGAAGCAGTGGCACAAGAATAGCTTACCATTAAGGATGTCAAGCTGGCTACTTTGAAGGTTGAGCTGGAGGTTTCCCGAACGGCCTTGGAGGTGTATCAAGCCGCAAAGTCTAGCTGATTTGAGATTTTGAAGCATGATTACCTCCGTTCAGACCCTTTCAACGACCATCTCATTAACCAGGCGCTCCGTTTCTTCAACCTGACCATTGATGGGACGCTTGACCAACTGAAGGGCGGCGAGTATATCCCAACCGCATTGACCAACAAAGTCATCAGTTAGGATAAGCTAACCAAGTCACTACTCGATGATATGTTGGATTACCTTGAGTGAACCCGCCCCATACGAAGTTTGCCTCCTTTTATGCTTCCCCTCGCAAACTTGTAAAAATTTTCTAAGTTTTAATGCATGACCTCCCATTTGACGTATCTTTATTTATTTAATTCTGTATTTCATCATGCATCGTCGTTCGACGGTTCTTTGCTTTGTTGGTTGTCGCACTTGTTCATTCATGCATTGTCACTCTACTCGAGAGGACTATGAACCACTTACCGTTTTGCGAAAAATTTCAAAGTATGGTTCCCTGTCCTCCCGACCGTCAATGTAACTAGTCGTTGGGATGTCCAAGCGATCACTTTAACACTACCGAACGACCTTATTTTATTGAAAACTGTTGCTTCTTGGAGTAGCATGTTTCTTGGTCAGCCTTATTCTCGGCTTATATATTCGTCGATTGGCTGCACTTGTCGTAGACCAGGGTTAAAGTTGTCGCTCGACTGTTGATGAAGATAGGGGTTTAAAGTCGCCGCTCAACTATTGACGAAGATTGGGTTTAAAGTCGTCACTCAACTATTAACGAAGATAGGGGTTTAAAGTCGTCGCTCGACTATTGACGAAGCTCGGGATTTAAAGTCGTTGTTCGACTGTTGACGAAGACCGGGATTTAAAGTCGTCGCTTGACTGTTGATGAAGGCAAGAGTTTAAAGTCACCGCTCGACTGTTGACGAAGACAGGGGTTTAAAGTCGTCGCTTGACTATTGACAAAGACCGGGATTTAAAGTCATCGCTCGACTATTGGCGAAGACTAGGGTTTAAAGTCGTCGCTCGACTGTTGACATAGACCAAGGTTTAAAGCCGCCACTCGACTGTTAACGAATACAGGGGTTTAAAGTCACCACTCAACTATTGACGAAGACTGGGATTTAAAGTCGTTGCTCGACTGTTGATGAAGACAGGGATTTAAAGTTACCGCTCAACTGTTGGTGTAGACTAGGGTTTATAGTCACCGCTTGACTTTTAACTTGGTTGGTCGACCCAATAGTCTGGAACACTTAAGATTTTTATTCATTCTCTTCCTACATCCACAAGACATACACTTATACAAGTGCATCTAGATTTATTCACACACCTCTAACTGGCTGGGGTGAATCTGGACCTCCTCCTTCTCCTCGTAGACCAACGTGGGGGGCTTTTCCATGATGACGTTCACCTCTAAGCATGCGTTCTTCCGTGCAGCCTTTGCTTCGGACTTAACCATCTCGACATAGCATCGTCGAGCGGTCAACTGGTCACCTTTGACTTCGTCCACCTCGTTGTCTATCGGGAACTTAATCTTCTAGCAGAAGGTGGACACCACTGCTCGGAACTCGTTGAAGGTCGGTTGGCCTAATATGACGTTGTACGTGGGCGACGCGTCCACCATAATAAAGTTTGTAGTCCTTGTCCTCTTCAGTGGCTCATCTCCGAGTGAAATAGCCAACCATACCTGGCCGATCAGTAATACTTCGTTGCCTGTGAATCCATAGAGTGTGGTCGTAATTGGCTGCAACTCGCTCCGGTCGATTTGCAATTGGTCGAACACCTTCTTAAATATAATATTCACTGAACTTCCTGTATCAACAAAGATTCGGTGAATAGTATAATTAGCGATTATCGCTTGGATGATCAGGGCATCGTCATGAGAGATCTCCACTCTCTCTAAGTCTCGGGGGCCGAAGCTGATCTCAGGTCCTTCGATCTTCTCCTTACTGCACCCAACAACGTGAATCTCCAGTCGCCCTGCGTGTGATTTCCTCTCTCGATTGGAATCACTGCCAGTCGATCCACTGCCGATCATTCCAATTTCTCCCCGAGCGGCGTTGCTCCTGTTCCCCTCCTCTCAAGTCGAGGCTCTGTTCTACTCAGCAGTAGCTCGGGCGGGACTCGTGTCATTCCTCTGCTAGGGCTGACGATGGCAGTGCTCAAACACCCCCTCTCTCTTTCTCCCACCGACTGGTTGACCGACGTTTGTGATGCCAATGGGGTGATGGTGATTGACAACAATATCCTCGAGGAGTCGGTTGGCTTGCAATCAGAGTCAGATCATAGCAGTCGCGTGTGTTGTGTGTGACTGACTGATGGATGAAGTAGAATAGTGGCATCTATGACTTGGCTTTTGCAGCCTTTGGGCCATCGGCTCCTACATGTTGCACGACATGTGTCCTTGGCTCCTGGTGTTGCTGGGCTCCTCCCGATCGAGGCCCCTTTGGGGGTTGATGGCTACTCAATGATCGTCGCTCGGGTGCTGCGATGGGCTCGGCAGGCGCCTCCTTTCTTTTGGTTGATTGGGCTTTCTCCACGTTTATGTATTCCGTGGCCCTCCTGAATAGGTGGCCGAAATCCCTCGGCGGCTTCCACATGAGTGATTGGAAGAACTCCCCTTTGATGAGGCCTTGGACAGAGGAATTCACTAATACTTCTGCAGAGATCGAGAGAATATCCATGACCACCTAGTTGAAGCGCTGGATGTAGGCCCTCAGTGCCTCCTTGGGCCCTTGCTTCAAGGATAATAGATTAATGCTTGTCTTCTAGTGGTGGCGACTACTGGCGAAGTGATGTAAAAACGCCACTTAGAAGTCCTTGAAGCTGTAAATTAGTCCTTTCCGTAATCTCTTGAACCAACGTTGTGTTGATTCGGAGAGGGTGGTGAGGAAGACCCGACACTTCACCCTGTTGCTGTACTGATAAAGTGTGGCCTCGTTGTCAAACTTGGCCAAGTGGTCGTCCGGATCGATAATTCTATTGTATTCTCCGATTGCGAGTGAGGTGTAGTGCTTTGACAGAGGGGCATCCAGAATCCCCTGTGAGAGTTGTTGATTAATCCGCTCTAGCGAATCATCGTCCCTTGGTGCCTTCCCTTTTCGCGCATCCCAAACGGGTGCGTCATCTGAGGAAGACTCCCGATCCTTGTCCGCTCGGCCCCGTTTCTCTGATGGAGTCCAGAATAGTGCTCGATGAAAGGAGATCGGCGCATTGGGTGCCTCCTAATATATGCCGATCGACTTCTTGTTTTGTCCTCGAACAGATGCATGCTCCGCTTAGTCTCCATATCCTGCTTGATACCCTTCCATTGATGTCGCGGGCTTATACGCTTGACGCTCGACCAACGCTTGTTGTTGTTGTTGTTGCTCCACTATCCTTGTTGCTCGGGCTTGTATAATCATATCGAGCTCCTCCTTTGTCAGCATCACAGTGGTGAGTCATCCAGCATCTTCCATCTTCTCGTTTCAGATGTAAGCTACATTTCTACAGACGGTGTCAAAATGATCTTGTCCGAAAATAGGAAGGTGGAAAGATAGGGATGTGGTTGCTGCGTTGACTGAATGTAGACCGCATCCCACTCTACAAAACAAGAAATGCCAGTGTCAATCCAGGGAAGGAGTCTCCGATGTTGGCCCTCCGACGCTCAAGTCAATCACCAGAACTGTAGAGGAAAGCGGAGCAACAATAACGCAAGCGCAAACAATGGATTACACATACCTCCACCGATGCTTGGACCCCCCTTTATATAGAGCCTTAGTGGGTGACGTGCACGCTCCTCGAGGTATGGACACATTCTCCAATGTGCCCTATGAAAGGACCTGTCAGGAAAGTGCATCTGATACCATACCTTAACAGGATATGCATATTCCTCACAAGATAGTAGAAGTTTCCGCCGTATGATCCGCCTGTTGGCAATGCCTTGTGTCAACGACACTATCTCCCAAAGGATATCGAGAGATATAACAATGGTCCCGCTGCTTGGCCGAGCGGGGTAGCCACTCGGTCGAGATTCTTCCACTCTATCGGCTTTAGCTGCTCTTCCTTACGGTGACTGGGCGTAATAGCTTGTCCCTCCCGATCAGACAAGCTCTTCGGTCTCCTTAGTGTCCTACCGTTTCGCAAGAAGTCTAAATATAACCTTTATTATTTTTTTCAGCTTCTTTACTGATAGTAGATAGGTTTGAAAAAAAACTAAATTTTTTTTTACTTAGTCTTGATATGAGAGCATTTCATGATCACGTTGGACCCGATGTAGAGATATTCGACCCAACATATGAGAAAATAAGAAATAAGAAGGGGGGGGATTATATTTTTTCAAAACCTATAGCCACCACTAAGGAAGTTGAAATAGTAATAGAGGATATATTTTGACTCTTTACAATCTCATAAACCTACTTGATCCCGTCCGAACCAGAAGTCAACAGACGCTGGGCATGTGGCGCTCTTCGGCTCGCTGATGTAGACCTCCCACTGGTGGCGCGACGCTCCGGCTAACCTGCACAGAAGTCGAGCCGGGAAGGGGTTCCCGGCGGCGACCCTCCGACGCTCAAGTCAGGTAAGCTACGATGAATGAAGTGGCTTCCAAAGTCCCTCAATACCTCCCTGGCGAAACCTGAGGTTCTTTATATATAGAGCTTGTGAAGGGTTTGGGCACGTGTACCTAGGTGCATACGTGTCCTCTGTCCTTTCCCAGGTATGCGGTTGTCAGAAAGCTTACCTGACCCATATTGCTATAGTCAGAGCATGCCCTCGATGGGACAGCAGAATCCCCTGTCACAAGATTTGGAGCATGGCACACACGTGAAACCTACCGGTTGTCAGAGAAGAAATCCTCGGGTCTTTTCCCTTGCTCCAAACTTGTCGTCCGAGCGGACATCTCCCTCAACATCCGACCGGACATCCGCAGTGGTTTACTTGTGCTTTGTGGAGACTAATAAACAGGGGTGCTTTATGACTGTGGTCGGTCAAAAGGTCAACTCGGTCCATGACCTTTTTAACTGAGCGTCGGAACCCCGATTTGACAGGGTGCCTTCCAACCATAAGTGCGAGCCGGCCAAACCCGTCCGGGTATTCGATTCCATCGGCCCGGCCGTCTATGGTCGTCCGTCCGGTCGGACCACACTCCTCCCGGATGGGCGGCTACTCCGGTGACTTCCACTCGGCGTTGACATTGCAAGAGAGAGGGGGGGCCCCGCTCTTACCACCGGATCACTTGCCTCCCTTTCAAGTCTAGTCGAAGGAGGCGAATAGTCCGACTGACTGGACTGTGAGTCTAGCCGAACGGCTCCTCCATGCCAATACTCTCCGCTCGGTCAGCCGAGGAAATATCCTTGAATGAATCAACGATGGCCCTCACCGGATCTCCTCGCGTTCTGCGTCAATCTTCGACATCAAGGTCGATCATACCTTCATTAAATGCTCCGAATGATTGACTGCCACGTGGAGCAATGCCACCAGAGTACGGAGGCGGTTGCATGATATTTTGATGTGATCGAAGCAATTCGAAATAAACGGCTAGATGTATGCTTTGATTCCCGTGACCTGGATCCGACGGTGGAGGCCGCCCGGCCCTCACCCTAAAAACTCTTCGTTTCCTTCTCACCTTCACACGCCCCCATTACCTCTACTGCTGCTCTCTGTGCTTTGGAGCTCCGGCGATCTGGTTGCTGCCCCCTGACGCTCTCCGGCGCCTTTCCCCGATCCATCTCCCCTCAGTAAGGTTTTAGGTCTTTCCTCCTTCCTTTCCGGTATCTAATTCGCCTTTCTTCCCCTAGCTTCAGTCTTTGAAATTCCCTTTCTTCGTCTTTGGAACTTCCTTTTTTGATTTCCCCTATCCGGATCATGGCCAGTTCCTCTTATCCTGAAGAACAATCCTTAGGCCCATGGTATACTACCATGCGATCCCGTTTCGAACAACGGGATTTTGATATTCTGGCTGACAATTTCGAAATCCCCGAGGATATCGAAGTTCGTCTAGCTGGTCCCGCCGCTCGGCCACACAGATCGCCGCGTGGTGGTTTCTGTGTCTTTCGCGACCAATTTACCGCCGGTCTGCGGTTCCCCGTGCATCCCTTTATAGCAGACGTCTGTAATTATTTCGGCGTGCCGCTCGGAAGTTTAGTACCAAATACCTTCCGTCTCCTCTGCGGCGTTGTCGTTTTGTTTAAGATTCACAACATTCCCCTCCGACCGGAGGTCTTCTTTTATTTCTATTATCCTAAGCAAGCCGAGCCGGGCACCTTTATGTTCCAAGCTCGGCCCGGTCTGGTCTTCTTCAATAAACTACCCACTTCCAATAAACACTGGAAGGACTATTATTTCTATATTCGCATGCCCGGTCAGCCCAACTTTCCGACCCAGTGGCAGGTCAATCTACCTCCTACTCCCGAGTTGAAGAAATTCAAGACCCGACAGGATTATCTTCACGCCGCAAATGTACTAGCCGGTCTGCGGCTTGACATCAACAAACTTCTCCACGAGGGAGTGATGTACATTTTTGGGCTGAGTCCTATACGGACCCCACTTCCGACTGGCTTCGGTAAGAATTTTGCTTGGGTGCTTGCTTTAATTGCTAACTGATTTCTTCTCCTTTTCATGCAGCTGACATCGTCATGGACTCGGTGATGGCCGGCGTTCTGAAGAGAAAGGCAGCGGCGCTGGAGGCCGCGGCGGCAAAGGAAATGGAGGCGCTAGGTATTCAGCCGGTCGGTTCTCACGAAGGAGAGAGCGGCACCCAAGCTGAATCGGCCGCTCCGGCCTCTCAACAGCAGGTAGCCAGCGGAGCCACCCCCTCCAGGGAACCAACGGCCCGAGAGGAAGGGTCCGTTCGGGAGGAGGAACAGCCACTGCAAAAGAGACGCCGGGTGGAGACTCCGCTGCGCTCGGCTACCTCCGTGGTCCAACCTTCCGACCGGGCCGCCGTGGCTGCTAAAGGCAAGGCGCCTGTACCCGAGACCATCTCGTCCGACCGGACTCCTTCTGACTGGGACGAGCTTCCTACTCCGGTCGAGGCCACTCCGGTCGACACTCTCCCCCCTGCTCGCCGTTCAGTCCAACGCTCAACCATCCATTCGCAAGGTGCCTGTACCCGAGACCATCTCGTCCGACCGGACTCCTTCTGACTGGGACGAGCTGCCTACTCCGGTCGAGGCCACTCCGGTCGACACTCTCCCCCCTGCTCGCCGTTCAGTCCAACGCTCAACCATCCATTCGCGAATTTCTGCACCAGCTTCTGATCCCGGTCGGGCTATCCCTGGTCACGGCCGCACGGTACGAGTTACTCTTCATCTTCCAACTGAAGAGTTGCTACCAGAAGCCGACCGGCCCACCGCGCCCGAGCACACCATTACTTTGAAAGGGCCCCTCGCCGAGATGTGGGCCGACGCTCGGGCGCGAGTAGCACTGATCCCTCTACAGAACCTAGCCAACAGCCACATGCAAGCGGCTACGGGGGTAAGTTTGTTGTTTTTTGAAGTTTTGCCTGAATATTTCCGCTCGGCTTTTAACAACTGCGCCTTGTTTCAGAGATGGGTGGAAGAGATAGCAGTTGCCAGCCGCCTGGCTATGGCGGACGAGGAGATAAGGCAACTGCGGGCGGCGGGCGGTCTGAGCGGCTCCCAAGGCCCTTCCTACTCCGAGCTGCAAAAAGAACTAAAGAAAGCTCAAATTCTGCTGGCTGCTGAGCAGAAGAAAACAGCTGACCAGGCCCACGCCCTAGCCGAGTCCGAGCGACAAGTCAAGTCGTTTGACACAAAGATAACTCTGGCCACCACTCGGAAGAACACAGTCATCTCCGATCTGGAGAAGAAAAACGTGGAGGCCCGGGGCTTGGAGTTGAGGATAAAGGAGCTGACGGAGAAGCTTGACCGGGAGAAGGCAGGCCGCTCGGCCGATGCGGAGAAGATTGAACGTCTGAATGAGGCCCTCACAAGCTCCCAGGCGACCTTCAAAGAATACCAGGATGCCGAGCCGGGCCGAGTCGCCGCTCTCCGACAAAGCCACATCCGATCGCCCGAGTTCTCGGAGAAAATTTGCGAGCGGATGTACTCGGCTTTCAACTTGGCCATTAAGGCCACTGTGACCTACCTGAAGTCGAAAGGCCTTCTTCCGGATTCCACCAATATTCCGGCCAGCGATCAGGTGGAGCTCCTCAACAACATTCCGAGGGACCTCTACGACTACATCGAGTAATTCTTGTAATATCGTCGCTCGGACGAACATGAACCTTTTTGTACTTAGGCCACTCGGCCTAAGGTTTTAATTTTAATGAAATGCTTTCCTTTCGTGTGTTCGACCTTTTTGCACTGTCCCCTTACTAATACTTGTGCTGTCCGCTCGTCTGCTATCACTGTTTTCCCCAGCCCTTCCATTCGGCCGCATATCATTCTGTGTTGCTAGTAAGAATCGCTCGTCATAAGCCGATCCGAACCTATATACCTCGAGCCTGAGCGGAACTTAGCGTCGGTCTCTCGATATTTAACGTCGGAGCTCGACGGCATGGATATTTATAGCCGGACGACGCGGCTCTCGATCTTTAACGACGGAGCTCGTCGGTTCGTCCGCTCGGATTATTTATAGACGCCGGCTCGTCTCTCGATCTTTAACGACGGAGCTCGTCGGCGCGGATATTTATAGCCGGACGGCGCGGCTCTCGATCTTTAACGACGGAGCTCGTCGGCGCGGATATTTATAGCCGGACGGCGCGGCTCTCGATCTTTAACGACGGAGCTCGTCGGTTCGTCCGCTCGGATTATTTATAGACGCCGGCTCGTCTCTCGATCTTTAACGACGGAGCTCGTCGGTTCGTCCGCTCGGATTATTTATAGACGCCGGCTCGTCTCTCGATCTTTAACGACGGAGCTCGTCGGCGCAGATATTTATAGCCGGACGGCGCGGCTCTCGATCTTTAACGACGGAGCTCGTCGGTTCGTCCGCTCGGATTATTTATAGACGCCGGCTCGTCTCTCGATCTTTAACGACGGAGCTCGTCGGCGCGGATATTTATAGCCGGACGGCGCGGCTCTCGATCTTTAACGACGGAGCTCGTCGGTTCGTCCGCTCGGATTATTTATAGACGCCGGCTCTCGATCTTTAACGACGGAGCTCGTCGGCGCGGATATTTATAGCCGGACGGCGCGGCTCTCGATCTTTAACGACGGAGCTCGTCGGTTCGTCCGCTCGGATTATTTATAGACGCTGGCTCGTCTCTCGATCTTTAACGACGGAGCTCGTCGGTGCGGATATTTATAGCCGGACGGCGCGGCTCTACGGTTTAACGTCTGGGCTAGACGGGCTTGAAGGCTAACTCCTTACTAGGTCGAGCGACCTTGGCTTTCCTTTCCGCAGAGAATACTCAAAGTGCTTCCATCTTTCTACTTCGCTTAGCCGAACGGCTCAGGATCTGCTTCGTCGAGTACTTTGGCTCGGATAATTCCCCCCGTCCGGACGGTACGGGGCCCTCGATACTTGATGACGATGCCTTATATTTGTTTCTTTGACTTTTCACTTCTGCATTTCAAGTATTAAAATACACAGGATGATTTACATAGGCACACCTTTCACCCTGCCCGGTAAGGCTGGAGGTGGTTCGCGCTCCACGGCCTATCTAGCTGCCGACCGTCCTCATCCTCCAGATAATACGCGCCCGAGCGGAGCTTTTCGATGATTTTGAAGGGACCTGCCCATGGAGCTTCAAGCTTGCCGACGTCGCCGACCGGCTTGACTTTCTTCCAGACAAGGTCGCCGACCTGGAATGATCGGGGAATGACGCGCCGGTTATAGTTTTGCTTCATTCGTTGACGGTACGCCATCAGCCGAACGGATGCTTTGGCACGCTCTTCCTCAACCAAATCCAGCTCCATATTCCTCCGCTCGGCGTTGCCTTCATCATAACATTGGACCCGGACGGACTCGACGCCGACTTCAACCGGAATGACCGCTTCGCCGCCGTACACCAGATGAAAAGGTGTAACGCCCGTTCCTTCCTTAGGAGTCGTCCGGATGGCCCATAAAACGCCCGGCACTTCATCCGGCCAACTTCCTCCCACATGGTCGAGCCGAGCGCGCAGAATACGGAGAATTTCCCGGTTGGCTACTTCGGCTTGACCATTGCTTTGGGGGTAAGCCACGGACGTGAAGTGTTGCTCGATGCCGTAGCTTTTGCACCAATCTTCCAGCACCTTCCCTGTGAATTGCCGCCCATTGTCGGAAACCAATCGGCGAGGGATACCGAACCTACAGATGATGTGTTGCCATATGAATTTTTTGACCATCTGTTCGGTGATCCTGGCTAGTGGCTCGGCTTCTACCCATTTGGAGAAATAATCGACCGCCACCAGCAAAAATTTCCTCTGCCCGGTCGCCATTGGAAAGGGACCCACAATATCCATTCCCCATTGAACGAACGGACATGAAACGGTTGATGCTTTCATCACCTCTGCCGGTCGGTGAGAGAAGTTGTGATACTTCTGGCATGAAAGGCACGTAGAGACGGTCCGGGCGGCGTCCATTTATAAGGTCGGCCAAAAGTATCCCGCTAGCAGAATCTTCTTGGCTAGTGATCGTCCGCCCGGATGTCCTCCGCATGATCCTTGATGTACCTCCTGGAGGATGTAAGCCGAATCTTCCGAGCTCACACACTTCAACAACGGGCGAGAGAAAGCCTTCTTGTAGAGCTGATCGCCGATAAGTGTGAACCGACCGGCTCTCCTCCTGAGCAGATGGGTTTCATCCCGATCGGCCGGTGTGGCTTCCGAGCGGAGGAACTCTATGATGGGCGTCCTCCAGTCGCTTGGAAACGTGAGGCTTTCCATCCGGTCGACATGCGATACCAGTAGTACTTTTTCAATAGGTTGCTGAATGGTGACCGGCACTATAGAACTTGCTAGCTTGGCCAAGTCATCTGCTGCCTGGTTCTCCGTTCGGGGAATTTTTTGAATAAGGACCTCTCGGAAAGTGGCTTTGAGTTTTTCAAAGCCGAAAGCTGTTGATTTCAAAGGTGCCAGAAAGTTGTTGAGCGGCCAACTGTGAATCCGAATAGAGAGTCACCCGACTGGCACCCACATGCCGGGCTGCCTGCAATCCGGCTATGAGGGCCTCATACTCTGCTTCATTGTTGGTGGCCTTGTAATCTAGTCGGACGGATAGGTGCATCTTTTCTTCTTGAGGTGAGAGTAGCAATATTCCGATCCCACTTCCGAGCCGAGTGGAAGACCCATCCACATATATTCTCCACAGAGCTTCCGGCTCTGGCCTCTGCACTTCGGTCACAAAATCAGCCAAGGATTGCGCTTTGATCGCCGAGCGGGGCTGATATTGGATGTCAAATTCACTTAGTTCTGTCGTCCACTTGTTGAGCCGTCCGGCCACTTCTGGATTCAACAGCACTCTTCCTAGTGGGCTATTCGTCCGGACGATGATGGTGTGAGCCAAGAAATATGGTCGAAGGCGCCGAGCGGCTAGAACCAAAGCGAAGGCCAACTTCTCGAGCCCTGTGTAACGAGATTCAGCATCTTTCAAAATGTGGCTTAGAAAATACACCGGCTGCTCTTCGCCGCTCGCCCTCACAAGTGCCGAGCCTACAGCATGCTCAGTTGACGACAGATAAATATAAAGTGACTCACCCCCGATCGGCTTGGCTAACACTGGCAGAGAATTAAGATATGTCTTCAATTCTCCGAACGCTCGGTCACATTCTTCATCCCACTGGAACTTAGTAGCCTTGCGCGGGATCTTGAAGAATGGAAGGCTCCAGTCGGCGGTTTTGGAGATGAATCTGGACAAAGCAATTATCCGACCGGTCAACCGTTGAACTTCCCTTGTATTTCTGGGAGGCGGCATGTCTTGCAGAGCTTTCACCTTGCTGGGATTGGCTTCGATTCCCCGCTCGGTCACTATATATCCCAAGAAACGCCCCCCTTTTGCTCCGAACAAGCATTTCTGAGGATTTAGCTTGACTCCATATTTGCGTAGCGTTCGGAAGGTTTCTTCCATGTCCCTGAAGAGATCGGTCGCTCGGACGGATTTGATAAGAATGTTGTCCACATAGACTTCCAGATTACGCCCGATCTGCTCCTTGAACACCTTGTTCATCAAGCGTTGATAGGTGGCCCCGGCATTCTTCAAGCCGAACGGCATCACATTATAGCAATATGTGCCGTCGGCCGTCACAAAACTAACTTTTTCTTGATCTTCACGGGCGAGCGGCACCTGATGATAGCCTTGGTATGCGTCGAGCATGCAAATCAATTCGCAGCCGGCCGTAGAGTCCACCAGCTGATCTATCCGTGGCAGAGGATAGAAGTCCTTGGGGCATGCTTTGTTCAAGTCCCGGAAGTCGATGCAGACTCTCCACTTGCCGCCCGGCTTGGAGACTAATACTACGTTAGCCAGCCAGCTCGGGAACTGCACCTCGCGTATGTGGCCGGCCTCCAGAAGTTTTTCTACTTCCGCCCGGATGATGGCATTCTGCTCGGCACTAAAATCCCTTTTTCTCTGCTTTACTGGCCGAGCGTCCGGTCGGACATGCAACTCATGCTGCGATAGGCTCGGCGATATTCTGGGCAACTCATGTGTCGACCAGACGAAAACATCATGATTTCGTTGGAGGCATTGGATCAGCTCCTCCTTTTGCCCCTCCTCCAGATCAGAAGCGATAAAAGTCGTGGCCTCCGATCGAGTCGGATGTATCTGAACCTCCTTCTTTTCATCATAAATTAAAGCAGGAGGTTTCTCGGTTATGGCGTGTACCTCGGTTCGGGGCGCCTTCCGAGCGGAACAAGCTTCTGCTCGGACCATCTCTATATAGCACCGCCGAGCTGCTAGCTGATCTCCACGTACTTCTCCTACTTTGTCCTCCACGGGGAACTTTATCTTCTGGTGGAAGGTTGAGACAACCGCTCGGAATTCGCCGAGCGCCGGTCGTCCCAAAATGACGTTGTAGGACGAAGGAGAGTCTACCACCACGAAGTTTATTGCCCTGGTCCTCCTGAGCGGCTCTTCTCCCAATGAGGTAGCCAGCCGAATTTGTCCGACCGGCTGAACTTCGTTGCCCGTAAACCCGTAGAGCGGGGTCGTCATGGGAAGCAGCTCGGCTTGATCAATTTGCAGTTGATCGAACGCCTTCTTGAATATGATGTTGACTGAGCTCCCTGTGTCAACAAATATGCGGTGAATAGTATAATTTGCTATTACCGCTTTAATGAGCAGAGCGTCGTCGTGGGGCACTTCTACTCCTTCTAAGTCTCCGGGCCCGAAAGTGATTTCCGGTCCACTTGCCCGCTCTTGACTACAGCCGATTGCGTGGATCTGCAGCTGTCGGACGTCCGCCTTTCTGGCTCGGTTGGAGTCTCCTCCGGTCGGCCAACCAGCGATAACGTTGATCTCGCCCCGGGAAGTGTTACTCCTGTTTTCCTCTTCCCGAGTGGACGGTCGTGACCGTTCTCTGGACGCCCGGCGATTCTCCTGTCTCGGAGATCTATGCCGATCGGGTGTCTGTTGATGTCGCCTTTCGGTGCGGGCCCGGTTGGCTTCATGGGTCCTTTGTCTCCTGTCGATGGGAGGAGACCGTCGTTCGGCTCTCCTGGGAACGGGATTGGCCACGAAGGGAAGACTTCGACAATCCCTCGTGTTGTGCGTATCCGCTGGTGGAAGAAGCGAACATAGGGTCCACCTCTTCTTTGGCTTGGTGGCGGCCACTTCTTACGTGCGATCCGGCGTGGGGATCGATTGCTCGTCCTCGGTCCTCCTGGGTGGTCACGGCGGCGTCTTTCCGCTCGGCATGAGCAGTGCACGGTTGGAGTTTCCTTTTTCCGAGCGGCCACGCTTCTTCCACGCTTATGTATTCGTTGGTCCGATGCGCATGTGATCATAATCTCGGGCGGCTTTAGCGGAAGAAGTCCCCATCCACAAGGCCTTGTGTGAAGGCATTCATCATCGTCTCCGATGTGGCCGTTGGGATATCCATCACCACCTGGTTGAATCGCTGGATGTAAGCTCGGAGCGATTCTCTCAGCTCTTGCTTGATGGCAAACAAGCTGACACTTGTCTTCTGATAACGTCGACTGCTGGCGAAGTGGTGGAGGAAGGCCGTTCGGAAGTCCTTGAAGCTAGTGATGGATCCGTCCGGCAGCCTCCGAAACCACCGTTGAGTCGATCCCGAGAGAGTGGTAAGAAAGACTCGGCACTTTACTCCATCTGTATACTGATGGAGCGTAGCTGTGTTATCGAACTTACCCAGATGATCATCCGGGTCCGTTGTTCCGTTGTACTCGCCGATCGTCGGAGCCACGTAGTGCTTGGGCAGAGGGTCTCGTAGAATAGCCTCCGAAAATTGGCGATTGATCCGCTCGGGAGATGAGTCCGCCCGGGGAGCTTTTCCTTTTCTGTCATCCCGCCTTGGCATCTCGTCTGAAGAAGATCCCCTATCTCTTCGAGCTGGTACGGCTTCAGGGGTGCGAAACAAGGCTCGATGGAATGCGACGGTGGCTGGAGGTGCTTCCGCTCGACCACCTGACGCAGATGTTGCTTGTTGCTCGGCTGCTGCTTTCTGTTTTTGTTCCACAAGTTTGGCGGCCCTTATCTCGACCAGAGCTTCGAGTTCTTCCGTCGAAAGCGCCACCGTGTGTTGTCGTCCAGCCTCATCCATTGTTTCCAGTCGGATGCAGGAGCGTTCCCACAGATGGCGCCAATTTGATCCCGTCCGAACCAGAAGTCAACAGACGCTGGGCATGTGGCGCTCTTCGGCTCGCTGATGTAGACCTCCCACTGGTGGCGCGACGCTCCGGCTAACCTGCACAGAAGTCGAGCCGGGAAGGGGTTCCCAGCGGCGACCCTCCGACGCTCAAGTCAGGTAAGCTACGATGAACGAAGTGGCTTCCAAAGTCCCTCAATACCTCCCTGGCGAAACCTAAGGTTCTTTATATATAGAGCTTGTGAAGGGTTTGGGCACGCGTACCTAGGTGCATACGTGTCCTCTGTCCTTTCCCAGGTATGCGGTTGTCAGAAAGCTTACCTGACCCATATTGCTATAGTCAGAGCATGCCCTCGATGGGACAGCAGAATCTCCTGTCACAAGATTTGGAGCATGGCACACACGTGAAACCTACCGGTTGTCAGAGAAGAAATCCTCGGGTCTTTTCCCTTGCTCCAAACTTGTCGTCCGAGCGGACATCTCCCTCAACATCCGACCGGACATCCGCAGTGGTTTACTTGTGCTTTGTGGAGACTAATAAACAGGGGTGCTTTATGACTGTGGTCGGTCAAAAGGTCAACTCGGTCCATGACCTTTTTAACTGAGCGTCGGAACCCCGATTTGACAGGGTGCCTTCCAACCATAAGTGCGAGCCGGCCAAACCCGTCCGGGTATTCGATTCCATCGGCCCGGCCGTCTATGGTCGTCCGTCCGGTCGGACCACACTCCTCCCGGATGGGCGGCTACTCCGGTGACTTCCACTCGGCGTTGACATTGCAAGAGAGAGGGGGGGCCCGCTCTTACCACCGGATCACTACTTGACCTGAAAGTAAGTACAATCTGAGGTATTTAGGTCTATTAATGAATTTTGAATAAAGTCATTGATCGACCTAAAGATTTTATATTGTATTAATTTTAGATTATGTGAATTTTTAAGATGGTAAAAAGTTTAAATTATCTTCTATTATTATTTTCAACTTTGTTAGTATAGTCCAGAAGTTTTTGAAAAAAAAAAAATCTTCTATTTTATTCTTTTTCTCATATGCTAGGCTTGATATTTCCATATCGGATCCAACTTAGTCTTGATATGCTCAAGACTGAGTAGAAAAGAAATTTTAATTTTTTTAAAACCTCTATACACTTCTAGCGGATTTAGAGTATCCATATCAGTTTCCCTATTACTATATTTAAAATTTAAGGTAAATAACTCACTATATTAAATTTAGATAATTACTTTTCACTGCACATTACATCAATTACCCTAAAATTTTTATTATCTTCAATTTTTTATTATTTTCTTCTTTTTCTTCTATTTTTTATTATTATATTTATTGAATGAGTGGAAGGAGAGAGAATGAGTTAAAGGAAAGAGATTGAAAAGAAATATTATTTTATATTTAGAGTAGAGTTTTCATTCTCTACTCTACTCATAAACCTGCTTTCTATTATTTTATATTATTTTATATTTTGGTTTATGGGTTTAGGAATGAGGGAATGGATTCATTCCCAAACCTTGTATTTGGTTGATGGGAATGGAATCAAGATTTTGGAATGAAACAAAAAAATTTGGGTATGGATGAAACTCACCCCATCCCTTGGGTTTTGATGGAATAGGAATGTGAATTAAGTTTTAGACAAAAATACCCTTAGTATATTTGTTCAATTTTTTTTTTTTAATTTCACACTCTATCTTCTTGTTCTCTCTCATAATATTTTCTCTCTCCTTAGTTTATCAACATACTTTCTCTCTCAATATACTTTCGCTCTCCTCATTCTCTCTCATCACACATTCTCTATCATTTTCTCTCTATATTCTCTCCTATCATACACTTTCTCTCCTCATTTTCTCTCTCTTCATTATCTCCCATTACACACTTTCTCTTTATTTTTCATCATACTTTCTCTCTCATCATACTTTCTCTCTCCTCAATCTTTCTTAACATACTCTCTCTCCTTATTTTCTCTTATCACAGTTTCTCTCTTTTCATTTTCTCTCATCACACTATCTCTTTATTTTCTCTAATCATACTTTCTCTCTCATTATACTTTCTCCCTCCTCACTTTTTCATTTCCTCTCATAATACTTTCTCTCTCTTCATTTTTTCCATCTCTCTTTCTTTCTCATCATACTTTCTCTCTCCTCACTTTTTCATTTCCTCTCATAATACTTTCTCTTTCTTCATTTTTTCCATCTCTCTTTCTCTCTCAGCATACTTTCTCTCTCCTCAGTCTCTTATTTTCTCTCATCATACTTTTTCTCTCTTTATTTTTTCCCATCACTCTTTCTCTCTCATCGTACTTTCTCTCTCCTCACTCTTTCATTTTATCTCATAATACTTTCTCTCTCTTCATTTTTCCCAACACATTTTCTCTCTCATCACACTTTTCTCTCTCATAATTTTCTCTCATCATATATTTCTCTTACATTCAACTTTCTCTCATCTAATTTTTTCTCTTATTTTCCTGTAAAGGTAAAAAAGGAAATTTAGATTCATTCCGATTGAAAATATTTAACTAACCAAACATCATTTTAAGAATGATACTCAAGCTCATACTCATTCCCATTCCATAATATTATGATACCCATTTTCATTCCGATTCCTAGGAGAGAACCAAACGCTCTAATTTAGAGAATTATTATGTATCAAAGGAGAATAGATATGATAACTAATGTAAATTTTTTTTAACTATTCTATCTAAAATTTAAGATAAAATTTTTATATAGAATAGCTGAGGTAGATTATCTTAAATTATACACACTTCAGGTCATATTTGTTTAAGTTGGTGTTTTGGTGGTACGGAGGTTTTGAACTAAATAAATTCAATTCAAGTTAGATAAAAATCGATGGGTGAGAGATCTTAATCGTTCTCGAAGTCGAAAAATATAGTAATTTGCCGCCTCTCTCTCGCTATCGGCCGCCGACTGATGGAATCCTTGCCTCCGCCTTCGTCTCCGCCCACATCGCTGCCGACGCCTCGCTCTTCACTCCCTGAAAACCCTGTTTCACTATTCCAACAGCAACCACTCCCTCTACCGTCGCCTCCGCCGCGCAGGAGGCCGAGGCGGAAGCCAGTCGCCGCTGCAGAGGTCGCCGAAGCGCGATCGTTTATGGCGTCCGCTCAGCCGGCAAGAAGAGGGAAAATAGGAGCTTCTTCAACCGCCTCGAGGAGATCTCGAGTGAAAATCCCTAAACCGGAGGAGGAAATCGTTGGGGAGGGGGCGACTGATGTTACTCACGGCAATGATGAGGACGACGATGTTGGAAGAGCAAAGAAGAGGAAGAGGGGTAAAGAAAAGGTTGCTTCCGTGGAAACCTCGACATCTGTGCTTCTCGTTCCCAATTCCAGCCGTTCCCATTTGGGTGCGACGCTGGCTTTCTCCTCCCTAATTTTTTTCCGGTGTTTTTTAGGCTTGACATGTTCAGTGGATAACTCAGTTTTCTTTTGCCATCTTCAGATGCAGATATCTCCCACGATGATCCGTTTGTTGGCGAAAAAGGTTCGTTTGAGCGATTTGTCGAGTTGATCATGTGGAAAGATGTTGCAAAATCCACCCTTTGGTTTGGATCTGGTTCGGCTTTCTTCCTATCATCTTTTTGCTCAACGGACTCAAGATTTAGGTTAGTTTAACCACAGTGATAACGAGACTCTCAACAAGTCATATTCCGCTTCGAGGATTATCTGTGCTTTCTTTTCACTACTGAATCTTTGCAGCGCCCTTTCAGCCTCGTCTCACATTGGTCTCTTGGTCGCGAGCATCGCCTTTGTCAAAAATACAATATCTCAGAGGTGAGTATTGCAATGTCTTCTCCAACCCACGTTAATTGAGGATCCATTCCACATAAACATGCATTTATCTTCTATGTTGCTGAGCAAGTATATTAATATCACAGTTTGTTCATATTCCTGTTGTTCAATGTATATTTGAGAAATTGGAAGTATGATTCTAATGATACGCAGGCAGAAATGTACCACTAGAGCATACTTCCAATTGACAGAAGATGACATCCTTTGTGTTGCTCGAGTTGTTTTGCCGGCTGTTAACACATTCCTAACCAAGGCCCAAGACATATTTTCTGGTGATCCATCATGGACTCTTAAGGCAAGTCTCAATTTCTGTCTTCCTTGTCTTGTTTATTATTTTCATAAGCAACATACGTGGCTACTGATTGATTCTACATATGCATATCTAATATTTCATCTTTTGCATGTGCCTCATATTCATAGCCAGCCGCATATTGCTTTAAGTTTAATTAGCTGGAGAAAATCAAGTTATTTTGCTGTGTGATTTTATTTCTTTGGAAAATAGAATTAATAAAATAAATAATTGATTATTTTTTATATTTTATGAAAATGTGAAAAATGAATAAAAGTGACGATAGAAGAGACCTCCTGGCAAAATGAAAATTTGTCTATAGGAAAAAAAGGGAAATCATCCTATATAAGTCTTAATGTGAACTTAATTGAAAAAAACTTTAGCACTAATGAGTTACTTATTTCAACCAAGCTATTTGAAACTAATGAATCATAAGATAGACACTGAGTGGTAATCAATGTCATTTAGAAGAAAAAATGTTTGAGCAACCAATCAAATGTCATGGTAAAGATATTTGATTTTTTTGCCATGTTGATTTTTTTGGTGGAACACACACACACAATCTGGTTTTGGTCAAGGTCAATGTGAGTTTTTTCAAAGCTGGGACATGAAGTCGGATTTTCTAAGCACTCGACTGGAGTTGACCAGGTTTTGTAATTATCAAGAAAACTCCATTTTTCATTCTGTTTCTGACTAATCTAAATAGGTCATTCCTATATAAAGGTGCTCGTAGAAATGCCAGACCCACACACTTATAGAGCTAAGACACATCAAATGGTGTTTGATTTGTAAGTAGACTGTTTTTTCATTTGTTTTCAGCGAATTCATTTGCCCTGATATAGGAGAAAAAGAGAAGATGCTTCATTCATTTGGGATTAAGATTATGAGAAAGATTTTTATGTCAACAATTATCTACTTCATCTACCACTAACTGTGTTATTAATCCCTTGGAAAGATGTTCCTTCTGTACCACAACTCTATAAATATTGTAATAGAGAGGGGAAATTGCCACACAAAATAATAAAGGCTACAAACAAAAAGCTATATGTTCTCAGGATACTAGTGGGTGGCAAACGCCTCTATCTACTCATTTATAAACAGTGTCTACCTCATTTTTTACAGTAAACAAATTAAGACACTATCTATTGGCTCTAAATTAAATTGGTCTCTAGAATTGAGCTGGCACCAATAGTTTAAAATTTCGTACCATGTCAAGCAAAATTTGTCGTTCCGCCCTGCACATGCACCGTTGGCACTGCGGGAACGTGGCGACCTCCGCAACCTCGCAGAGGTCTCTGTGGGATCGCAGTGCCTCCGCGTTTATGATTTTTCCCCCTTTTTCTTTTAAAAAACTATTTTATTATTTTTGTATTTTTAAAATTTTAAGTTAAATTTTTTATTTTTAGTTAAATATATTTTGTATTTAAAACATATCGAAATCATACTGATATGATACCGAAACTATATCGTTTCGATCGTAAACCGAAACTCCAATACGAGTCGAGATTTTAAACGATGATATCTAATGACTAGTTCAAATCTTATACAGAATTAGTAAATGTGTTTTTTTTTTCAAGGAACGTGAAGTGGTGTTAATGATACCATATTCCTCTTTTTTGGGCTAAGTTCTCTATGTATAGAGATGTTGCAGCATTATGTTTAGTCAATGTTAAATCTGATGATGTAACTAGTTGTAGTGGGAGGATCAGAACAACAGGAGATTTGAGTCATGACAATTTATCATGAAATTCGAAATTAATAGGAATCCCTAGGTAGCCATTGACACAAAAGTAAAGTAAATACACGTGAAGATTATTAAGGTTAATTCACCAGTCCAAGCTAGTCATCCTTATTTGCAGACTCAGCTGCAGGCTGTTAAAGCTCATCATCAGACAATAATGCTTCAATTTTCATGCTAGTCACTTGCTTCTACTGATGGTTCAACCAATATTTGTATCTGTGTTTTGCCCTCAATAGTTATGTGATTATTATGAGTAATCAATGATAGTTATGCTTCTCAAAAAGATTACTACTTTTGCATGTGGAATTTCAGAGTCTCTTCACAAAAGTACCGCATATTTTATCTTTGTGACTACTAATAAATTCTGTAAAATTAGGATCTTTTTTCATTTTGATAAAATGCACTCTCTCTCTCTCTCTCTCTCTCTCTCACACACACACACACACACATATATATAGGGGTGATACCCTGCACACACCTGTGGCCGCCCACGCAGGGTGCCCGGAACACTTCCGGGTGGCCCACTGCACTCAGGCGCCCAACATAACACTCACCTACACATGATTGTTAAGAATTTATTTAAATTCTCTTTTCAGATAAACAAATCATGTCAGTCTTTTGACAATGGCTGTATGCACATCAACATTACATATGCCTGCTGATGGCATATGGACCATGTTATTCAACCACAGATCACCAAATATCATATTCTTTGGTTAAAGCTCGGTCTTGTTCCAGCAAATTTTATCAACTTGACCATTTTACTGCCTAACAGATAGTGCCAGTTCTTCTCCTTGGTGCAAACTATGGCCACCTAATAACCTTTTGGAGGCTTCTGGCAACTGGTAAAGAGTGATGATATAATGTCTCTCTTTCCTGAGGATTACTAGCACTTGCACTGGATTATAACTGTTATAAAAAATGCAGGCTTTTTTGCAACCTTCACATTACCCAAATTATACTGTCTCAATACACCACAAATACACCGAACAGGTATTGATATTCCAGTAAAAACCATATTAATTTTGTGTTATCTTAATACCAATAATTTTCAAAGTAATAGATAGTTATTGGTGAAGGTTTCTTCTTGTATCAAGTATCACTGTTTACTTATTATACAGCTGAGAATGCAGCACACTGGGTACTGGAGGCATGGAATTCTTGCCGTAGGAAGAAGTTTATTGCAGCATCAGCAGCCACAATATTATGGAACTTTTTTAGTGCAAAGACACGCTTCTTTGCAGGTACTGCAAATAGTTGCTTCTGTTTGTTTTTTTACTGATGCGTGTTTGTTGGATACTAGTATACATATTGATTGCCTAAGAGATTGATATGTCATCTGCCCTTAAAGACATTTCCCTTTACTGACTGTAAATCGGTGGAAACACAGCATTTATCTTCATTGTGATGCTTCGCTATCGCCAACAAGTCAAGCAAGAAGAAAGTGGAAATGAAGGGAAGGAATTAGAGCAACCGCAAGGAATGGTGGTAGCTGGAGAAACACCACCTATGATGCAACTTGATTGAGTAGATCTAAAGTCAGGAGCTACTTAATCCAGGCAAGCACTAAAGATCTTCTATTTTGACAATCTTAAAAGAATTTTCGTCTTCATACGGATAGTTGAAATAGTAGGCATATGAAAGTATATAGCTTTCAGGCAGGATAGCGGATGGGAAAATATCAGCAGATTTTTAAACTTAGAAGTATTACATATTATTCCTTTATTTTTATTATATAGTTCATATTTTACTACATATTAATTCAATATCTATTATTTGTGATTCTCATTTTTATCCTCTCAGGCCATATCCTCTCGTCCATAAAAAAGTGGACCAGCGATGGACCACATACAATTGTGAAGGGATCACAATTAATTGCGGCCGAATAGTGGCCACAATCTGATCGCAATTGTAAGTTGTGGACAAGAGGATCTGTCCTCCGCTGGATTTGAGTCTCTCTCCAATAAAAAATTACAAATTGATCCGCAATTGATTGTATTATGGTTTACTCCTTAAAATATATAAATTCTTATTTTCACTCTTTTTCCTATACAGCTTGCTAATTAACTATATCTAAATGTCGGCTCTATATTGTTGTGATTTCTATTTTGCTCCATATGATCAAATTTAGTTGCCACAAAATTACAAATTGATCCTTTGATATTTATATTTTTTATTTTTATCTCAATAAAAGACATAATGTAGAGGTTATAATTTACCTCTAAATTTTTTTTATATGTCCTGTCTTAATTCGCGATGGATGATTATGACATCGTGCCAATCTCTCAAGGCTTCAACTGACAATCTAGCAGTCTCAATTTTTTCCTGTTGTCGATAAGTTATATATTGTACACGATCCTTTGTGCACTTAGCATTGACATCCCATATATGCACTTACCTCTCTCACTTAACTCAGGGTTCAATATCACTTGGTTCAAACTGGATCTCAAAAGAGGTGCAGCAAAAGGAGGTATCAAATAGTTTAAGGCATTTAGAGATCAGTGATGAGTGCAGACATCGGATGAAGATCAGAGACTTACAAGCTATATGAGGCTGAGATTTCGAAGAAAATTAACTCAAGAGTCACGCAAATAGACATCAATTTGTTCATCTTGTGTAATGAGCACTGCGAACCAAGTTGCTGTAATGAATTTCCATTTTCCTTCTTTACCTCAATGTAATTACTTCAAATTTGCATATTGCTTTCTCATTGTTATCATATAGGTTATGCATTGTCATAGTTTAGTGTATCAAAGGGTTCATTGTGTTCTATTCTTATTTAGAAAAAGAAGCATGTGGTAACCGGAAGGCTTCAAGCCAGCCATGACCTGCTCTGAGCTGTTATGATTTTGACTGTATCCAGCATGGTCAATGGTTGATGATTAGGTCCGACTCAATTATTGTTAAATATGTGAATGGAGAAAAGGTGGAAGAAGAGAGAAGCTTCATTATGAATGAGACTTTAGTCTTATATTGAAAGTTTTCATGCTTGTTGGTTGGTTTATATTGATTCACATGTACTAAGAATGTGAACAAATGCATGGGGAGAGGTTCTCTCTCATGCGTAGATGTGTAGGGGTGGTGTAAATCTAGGGTTTGGATTGTACTGAATTATGTTGACTCGTGTGTGGGCACGACCTGCGCGTGCTGAATGTCGAACCAGTCGGGTCACAATCCTCCCAAGTGGAATAATCAATATTTTGTCAACCTTTTGCAGAATCTAAACGTTTGAATAATAATGAGTGAAACAGTAAACGTTTCACTGCTCGGTTAGTAATGGTCATTAATCGACCATTAACGCTATCGTTGATCTGAGCTCCTATATAAGGAGGCTGCGATCACAGGCAGAGAGAACACACACGCAGTGAAGCAAGCAGAAGCTCTCCATCTCATTCCCCTACTCCGTCGTGCAACTCCTGCTCGGCAGAGTGCCCGTGATAGCGATCGGGTGCCCACTCAGTTCGTCATGATCACTAGTGCAAACCGTTGTATCCTGAGAAACAGACGACCCGAGTAAGCCTCGAAGCACAGCCGGAGGTAGGGGCGAATCTGTTTCAAGAAAACCGCGACTCTCGCAGGCCTCGGTCAGTCCCTCCGCTCTGTCGATCCGCCTTCTGCTCGGCCGATCAATTCTTCACCTCGTAGCAAAAATCAGCCTCTGCTGGCAGTCTGATATTATCCACTCAGATCATTTCGACTATAAGTTGAATTTAATTCAGAGCAGTTTAAATTCAATTAATACCCTATATATCTCCGATAACAAATTATTTGTATCCAACAATTATTTAAATAAGGTACGGATAAAATTGGGCAAAAATTAAAAGACCTTTCAAATTATGTGAATCATGGGCGTCTTAAAAAAATAAAAATAAAGTAAAAGAACATCCCATTAGAAATTTTATTTCTAAAATAACTCTTATTCAACGTTATAGTAGCTTGTAATTGTTAGAACGGTTTGTAAAAAAGCTACGCTAAACTCTTACAACGTGGAAGTTATTAAAGTAGCTATTATAATTATTTTAAAATATTTTTGAATAATTTAAAATAATTTAAATAAAGTCTAAAATTAATTTGGACCAAATTAATAAAAAGTATTTTGTGATAATGAATTTATGATTTAGATTCAAAGTTTTAAGGTTTAGAATTTAGTTGTCATAGCTAGTAATAGCTGTTTCAACATATAAAAACTACGTAATTGGAACAACTCCAATATGAAAAATTAATTATTCATTTTAATCAAATTACTATATAAATCATTATTATATTAAAATTTTATTTACCATTGGTCAAATTATTTAAACTTTATTAACATTGCTTTAATTTAATAAAAATCACTTTTAAAATAATTTTAAAACAATTATAACAATTATTAGAGAGTGATGTTATCCAAAAGTCGATGAGATGGAAAGTTGGAGATATGATGTTCCCGATGATCGTCTGTAGACTCCGCTCCGACCTGCAACACAGATTATGCCAGTGCCGAGTCAGGGAAGGGGTCCTCTAATGCTCAAATTAGTCACCGACGATGAAGTAGAAGGCGAAGCAACAACAAGAATGAACAGTGTAGCACAAATAATGTCTATTGCGTATCTCCGCCGATACTTGAACCCCCCTTTATATAGAGCTCCTGTACCGCGCGTGCACGCTCGCCAAGGTGAGCACGCTTCCCCAAGTTTCCCCTGAAAAGACTTGTCAATAAAGTGTCCTTAACACAATACCTTAACAGGTCGAGCATATCTTTGATGTGACAGTGGAAGCTTTCGCTGTACAATCTTCTGGTTAGTCATGCCCGGTGTCAGCGACACTAACTTCCAAAAGGATGTCGGGGGATAACACAACGAGGTAGTTGCTAGGCTGAGCGGGATAGCCGCTCGGCCGAGACTTCGCTACTCCTGTGTACTGCTCGCTCGGCTGGGATTTCGTTGCATGTGTCGCATCCGTTCGACCAGAACTCCCCTGTGCTTGTGTTACGTCCGCTCGGTCGGAGCTCCACTGTGCCAATGTCGAGTCTTGCTGCTTGGCCGAGCGGGGTAGCTGCTCAGCCTGACTTCTGCATATCGTTTCCTCCTGTCTAGCGTCCAAAACTCCTTTGAGTGTTGGTCATTTGACACCTCCCCGTGTCAAAGGTGAGATCGGACCGGAACCTTCTCCCCCCGGTCGGGGCATGATCGCCTGACCGGCCGACGATATCTGAGCGTTGACCCACTCGCCCGACCGACCGATGATATCTGAGCGTTAACCTGATCGCCTGACTGGCCGATGATATCCGAGCTTTGACCTGCTCGTCCGACCAACCGATGATATCTGAGCGTTGACCTGCTCGCCTGACTGGCCGATGATATCTGAGCGTTGACCTGCTCGCCCGACTGGCCGATGATATCTGAACATTGACCTGATCGCCCGACCGGTCGATGATATCTGACCGTTGACCTGCTCGTCCGATCTATCGACTGATGATATCTAAGTGTTGACCGCTTTGACATTGACCTCCACCGTGGCAGCTATCCCCCGCAGGATGGGTCCCTCATCACCGCATCACATGCCTCCCCCTTAAGTTTAGTCGAAGGAGGCTGCAGGTCCGACTGACTAGACAAAATTGTTTGTGAAGCTTTTCACCCGCTTAGTTTATGGCGTTCCTTATCTTCTGATCGGCTCGACACAATCCGTCGGTCGACTATGGGACTGCTCTTCTGTAATCGAGCGAATGTTAATAGCTTTTACTGTCGATCGACATGTTGGAGCCTGTTGTTCGGCGGCATGTCCCCTTCCTTATATCCATCAGCACAACAAACATTCATACTTCGAAAAACCTTTTCTTGTGCTGCCTTGGGCGAGCACGATCCGGGCTGACGTCAGCCATATTTCTAGGAAACCGTGTAAATTCTGGCGCATGATGGCTGAGCACGACCCATGCCTCCATTGAATGTCGGCCTGTAGCGAGGCACCACGTGTCCTGCCCGCTGCCGCCGCACGTTTGACGTGACAGGCGGATATCCGCTGGTGATGTGGCATTTGATGCTTCGAATTCAACGGTACGATTTCTGCCTGAGTTTCCGCAACCTAGATCGGATGGCTTCGGTTGGCCGACCCCGAGGCTTATAAGCCCGTGCGCATCGCTCTCCTTCTTCGCATCCCCGTCCTCGAGCTCTTCGGGGATAACTGCTTGCATTTCTCAGCGACTTCCTTCCTCCGGCGACATTCTGTCCTTGTTCCTCCGCGATTTTTCTTCCTTTGTTGCTCTCCGACGACACCCCAATAAGCTTCTCTCCCTTCCAATCGCGTCTTTTCGCTCTCCTTTACGTTTTTGAGATGGTGAGTTCCTCACAGCCTCCCGCCGGCATCCCTGGGCCTTGGTACACCTCCACTGAGTCCAGGTTTGATGTCGATGATGTTGAAAGCCTGACAGCCGCCTTTGAGTTTCCTTCCGACTACAAAGTTGTTCTTCCTTCTCCTTCCGATCGGCCAAATTCTCCATCGCCTGGTTGTCTTTGTTTCTTTAGGGATCAATTTACCGTTGGTTTGTGGTTTCCCATTCACCCATTCTTTCCTGCCATTTGTAAATACTTTCGCATCTCCCTTCATCAATTAGTGTCGAACTCCTTTCGGCTACTGTGCGGGGTAGTGGTTCTGTTCCACTTGCACGACATTCTTCTCACTCCCTGGATTTTTCATTACTTTTATTATCTCAAATTGTCCGAGCCGGAGACTTTTCTTTTCCAAGCTCGAGTGGGCTTAATTTTCTTTGACAAAATGTCAACCTCCAACAAGCATTGGAGGGAATATTTCTTTTTTGTATGTCTTCCCGAGCGGCCAGACTTCCTGACCAACTGGCAGCTCGAAGTGGCGAGTCAACCTCCCTTGAAACAATACAAGAGTTGATCGGATTACCTCAACGTAGCTTCAATATTGGTCGGTCAGAAATATGGCATCCACAAGTTGCTGTTAGAGGGTGTCCTCTACATTTTTTGCTTGAGTCCGATCCACACCCGGCTTCTGTCCAACCTAGGTATGTAACTTCTTCACTAATTCTTTTGATTCTAACTGATTTTTCTTCCTCTTTTGCAGCTGAAGTCATGCTATGTGTGCGTCTGATCGACAAGGCTAAGCTTGCGGATGTCGCGATCAATGCGGCGGCTGTAGAGGAGTTGGAGATTCATGGTTTACAGCCGGTCGACTCTCAAGAAGATCCACAAGACAAGAGCGAAGCAGCTCCAGTCTTGGTGAAAGGAGGGGCAACTAGCCATATGCCAAGTGGTGGAGTGGCTGGTGGATCACACCCTCCCTCCGAACGGCTTTCGGACGTTCAGATTGAGGGGGTGTCGGGATTGGCCTCCTCGGGAGAGCCACTGATCAGGCCAAGAGGCGCCAGGTGGAGCCTTCATCGTGCTCCGCTTCTTCGGTAGTGCGGATCGTCGAGCGGGTTGAAACTTTGACCCCCACTCTCGTTCAAGAGATTGTGGCCCCTACGTCATTTGACTGAATGCCATCGTTATCCGGTCTGCCACGGGGAACTCTTTGTGCGCCGCCAGTGGCCTTCATGCCACCACCATCGAAGGTCAAAAAGTCTGTCATCCGTTCGACATCCTCAACTCGGCCATCCGACCAAGCGACATATGGCCAATCATCCCAGAGTGGCCAGCGCCATATAATGGCGGTTCTTCATCTGATGATTGAGGAATGACACGAGTGGGCTAGCGTTGAATCCCGAGCCCTCGATTACCAAATAATTATCCAGGGGCCGCTTGCACAGATATGGGATGACTCCCAAGCCTGTGCAGCGATGATATCTCCGGGGGCACTTGCAAACAGCCACACCCAGATGTCCACTAAGATAAGTGTTGTGTTTTATTGTATTTTCTCAATTTATCCCAGGTCGACGCTTATACTTTCTTGGTTATTCATAGTATTGGGTAGAGAGCTTAGTCATGTGCTAGAGGCTTGCCTTTCTAGAGGAGGAGGTCAAGAAACTGAAGGCGTCGAGTGACCAATCATCCACTTCTTAGGAGCAGCCGGATGCTGAGGTGGCTAAGATGAGGGTCGATCTAGCGAAGAGCACCGAGCTGCTAGAGGCCGAGCGGGGAAAGAGCATAGAACATGCCTCTCTGCTGGCTTGACTTAACAAGCAAGTCAACATTTTTTATGCCAAGATCGAATCGACTAATGTGAGAAAGCTCCGGGCCATCAAAGATCTGGACCTGAAGAATAAAAAGCCCGGGCTCTCGCTAAGAAACTCAAAGAAGCCGAAGATTTGCTGGTTGCCGAACAAAAAAGTCGGTCGGCTAAAGAGACTGCCCTTCGAGGCCAACTATCCGCAAAAAATGATGAGATGGCCACCGCGAAGGACAAGCAAGAGGCTCCCGAGCGGCTTTGAAGACCTATCAAAATGTTGAGCCTAGCCGTTTTGAGGCTATGAAGATGAACTACATCCACTCGGACGTTTTCAATGATAAGGTCGCCGACCGGACACTTTGCCTGTTCGACCTTGCAATCAAAGGAACGTTCGGCCAACTCCAAGCAGGCGGCTACATCTCTACTTCTTTATCGAGTAAGGTCATCAGTCGAAACAAGCTGACCGAATCGCTGCCCGATGATGCCTTGGATTATCTAGAGTGAGCTTCTCTCGAGTGATGTTGTATCACCCTTCTGCCTGTAACCCTCCTGCCATATGTTTGTAATCATTCTAAGTATTAAATAATGATCACCCATTCATCGATCTTTTATTATGCATTCGTACCCTTGTCGCCCTTCAACTACTTTCAATTTGACTCATATTTTAGTTTGTGCCGCCACGTATACCCCGAGCGAGATTACGAGCTGCCTATCGCTACTTTGTGACCTTCTGATCGGTAGGAGAATAATCTTGAATGGTCACCGTATTTTGAACACTTGGAGCTTTTGAGTAGCTCGTATTCAGGATCGATCGTTCATCGTTCTTGAATTATAAGGTTGACGCTTGCCCGCTCACCGAGCTAAGGGTTTAAGGTGGCCGCTCGACCATTGGTGAAGACCAGGGTTTAAGGTCGCCACTCGACCGTTGATGAAGACTGGGCGAAGACTAGGGTTTAAGGTCATCGCTCGGCCGTTGATGAAGACTAGGATTTAAGGTCACTGCTCGACCGTTGATAAAAACTAGGGTTTAAGGTTGCCGCTCAACCATTGAGGAAGACGAGAGTTTAAGGTCACCGCTCGACTGTTAATGAAGACTAGGATTTAAAGTCGCCGCTCGACCGTTGATGAAGACTAGGATTTAAGGTTGTTGTTCCACCGTTGATGAAGACTAGGGTTTAAGGTCGTCGCTTGACCATTGAGGAAGACTAAGGTTTAAGGTCGCCGCTCGACCATTGATGAAGACTAAGGTTTAAGGTTTCTGCTCGACCATGATGAAGACTAGGGTTTAAGGTCGCTGCTCGACCATTGAAGACTAGGGTTTAAGGCTGTCACTCGACCATTAAGGAATACGAGGGTTTAAGGTCACTGCTCGACCGTTGATGAATACTAGGGTTTAAGGTCGCCGCTCGACCATTGATGAAGATGAGGGTTTAAGGTCATCGCTCGACCGTTGATGAAAAAGAGGGTTTAAGGTCGCCGCTTGACTGTTAATGTAGACTAGGGTTTAAGGTCACCGCTCAACCGTTGAGAAAGACATATCTCAAGAGGCATTCTTCGCTTTTATTCATATTTGCCCTGTGTTCAGGAAACATACAAAATACATGTATTCACTCGCACACCTCTCATCCGACCTTGTAGGGTTGGAGATGATTCACGCTCCACGACCTCTCGAGCTGCCTTGCCCCCTCATCCTCTAAGTAGTAGGCGCCTGAGCGGAGCTTTTGCACGACCTTGAAAGGTCTCGCCCATGGGACTTTGAGCTTGCTGATGTCATCGACTGACTTCACCTTCTTCCACACAAGATCCTCGACCTGGAAGGACCTCGGGATCACCCTCCGGTTGTAGTTCTACTTCATCCGCTGTCGGTACGTCGTTAGACGAATAGCTGTTTTAGCTCACATTTCGTCCACCAAGTCAAGCTCCATGAGCTTCCGTTCGACGTTTCCTTCATCGTAGTACTACACCCGATCGGATTCTATTCCAACCTCTACGAGGGCGACTATTTTACCGTCGTATACTAAGTGGAAAGGAGTTACGTCGGCCCCCTCCGTCGGGGTCATGCGAAGGGCCCACAACATACTAGGGAGCTCGTCAACCCAGCTGCCTCCAGCGTGGTCGAGCCGAGCGGGTAGAACTCTGAGGATTTCCTGATTGGCGACTTCGGCTTGTCCGTTGCCCTGGGGGTAGGCCACAGAGGTGAAGGTCTGTTGGATGACATAACCCTTGCACCACTCTCTTAGCCCCTGACCGGCGAATTGTCTCCCATTGTCTGATACGAGTTGGCGTGGGATGCCGAACCGGCATATGATGTTTTGTCAAATGAACTTAAAGACCATATGCTCAGTTATTCTTGCAAGCGGGTCAGCTTCCACCCACTTCGAGAAGTAGTCCACAGTGACGAGCAGAAATCTCCACTGACCTGTCGCCATGGGGAATGACCCAACGATATCCATGCCCCATTGGTCGAACGGGCAAGATACTGTGGACGCCTTCATTTCCTCGGTCGGTCGGTGCGGAAGATTGTGATACTTTTGGCAGGACAAGTAGGTTGCCACAGTTCGAGCGGTATCTTCTTGGAGGGTCGACCAAAAATATCTGACTAGGGGTATCTTCCGAGCTAATGCACGGCCACCCGGATGGCCTCCGCAGGAACCTTGATGCACCTCCCGCAGAATGTATTTGAAATCTTCTGATCCGACGTATTTGAGTAGGGGCCTGGAAAAGGCTCTCTTATAAAGCTGGTCCCCGACCAAAGTGAACCGTCCGACCCTTTTCTTCAGCAAGCGAGCTTCTTCTTGATTGGCAGGTGTAACTCTCGACCGTAAGAACTTTATCAGAGTCATCCTCCAGTCGTTCGGGAAGGTCATTCCTTCCATTCGATCAATATGTACCACTAGCAAGACCTGTTTGATCGGTTGCCCTATGACGATCGGTGATAACAAATTGGCTAATTTTGCTAACTCATCTGCCGCATGGTTCTCCGATCCGGGGATCTTTTGTATAATGACCTCCTCAAAGTTGGTCTTCAACTTCTCGAAAGCCTCCACATAGAACCTTAGTCGGGCATTGTTTATCTCGAACGTCCCGGATAGCTGCTGAGCAGCCAACTGAGAGTCTGAGTGGATGAGAACTTTAACGGCTCCCACATGTCAGGTTGCCTATAGGCCGACTATCAATGCCTCATACTCTGCTTCATTATTAGTGGCGTGATAGTCCAGCCGAACGGAAAGTTGCATCCGGTCTTCCCGTGGTGAGATGATTAATATGTCAATTCCGCTACCTTGCCGAGTGGACGAGCCATCAACATATATCTTCCATGTTACCTCCGGCTCGACATTCTGGACCTCTATAATGAAATCCACCAAGCTCTGAGCCTTGATTACCGCTCGGGGTTGATATTATATGTCGAATTTGCTTAGCTCGTTCGTCCATTTGATCAGTCTTCCTGATGCATTCGGCTTGAGAGGAACTCATCCCAAGGAGTTGCTAGTCAGTACGATGATTGAGTATGCGAGGAAATATGGACGAAGCCTCCGAGCGGTGAGAATCAAAGCTTAAGCTAATTTTTCCAAACGGGTGTAGCGAGACTCTACATCCTTTAATATATGACTTAAAAAGTATAAAAGTTGTTACTCTTGGCCGTTCTACCTAACTAGCGCCGATCCAACGGCATGTTCATTGGATGATAGATAAATCCAGAGTGACTCACCAACAATCGCTTGGCCAATACAGGCAAAGAGTTTAGATATCCCTTAAGCTCTTCTAATTCCTGATCACACTCGGCATCCCATTGAAATTTTGTAGCTCGGCGAAACACTTTGAAGAATGGCAGGTTCCGGTTGGATGACTTCGATATGAATCTGGGTAGTGTCGTGATCCAACCAGTCAGCCGTTGAGCTTCCTTCAAGTTTCGAGGCGACGATATGTCTTGTAACGCTTTGACTTTGCTTAGATTGACTTTAATGCCCCGCTCGGTGATGATGTAAGCCAGGAAGCAACCACTCTCTGTGCCGAACAGACACTTACTCGGATTCATCTTTATTCCATAAGCCCTCAGCGTTTGATAGGTTTCCTCGATATCTGCACACAGGTCAGCAGCTCAGAGGGACTTTATTAATATGTTATCGACGTATACCTCCATGTCATGACCGATCTGCCGTCGGAACACCTTGTTAATTAGCCTCTAGTAAGTGACTTTAGCATTCTTGAGTCCGAACAGCATGATGTTGTAGTAGTACGCTCCGTAGGCCGTAATGAAGCTGACCTTCTCCTAGTCTTCTCAAGCGAGCGGCACTTGGTGATACCCTTGGTATGCATCGAGCATGTAGATCAGCTCGCAACCCACTGTTGAGTCCACCATTTGATTTATCCTAGGTAACAGATAGAAGTCTTTTGGATACACCTTGTTCAAATCATGGAAGTCGATGCAGACCCTTCATTTATTGCCCGGCTTGGAGACTAACACGACATTAGCTAGCTAGCTCGGGAATTGAACTTCCCTAATATGACTCGCATCCAGCAACTTCTCTATCTTTGCTCCGCGCTGAAATTCCTCTTTCTTTACTTCACGGGCTGAGCGTCCGGTCGGACATGAAGCTCATGCTGAGCGACACTCAGGGAGATACCGAGAAGCTCGTGTGTCGACCATGCGAACACATCATGATTTTATCTAAGGCAAGCGACCAACTCTGCCTTCTTCTCTACCTCCAGGTCGGTGTGATAATGGTGGTTGCTTCTATTCGGCTGGGGTGGATACTAACCTCCTCTTTTTCTTCGTACACCAATGTAGGAGGTTTTTCAGTGATTGTGTTCACCTCCAAGCGTGGATTCTTCCGAGAGCTTCTCGCTTTGAACTTGACCATCTCAACGTAGCATCACGCGAGCGGCCAGCTGATCGCCTTTGACTTCGCCCACCCGGTCGTCCACCGTGAATTTGATCTTTTGACAATATGTAGACATTACCACCCGGAATTTGTTGAGGGACGGTCGACCCAAGATGACGTTGTAGGCCGACGGTGCATCCACCATGATGAAGTTTGAGGTCCTGGTTCTCCTCAGTTGCTCTTCCCCGAGTGAGATGGACAGTTGGGCCTGTCCGAGCGACAGTACTTCATTGCCCGTAAAACCGTAAAGAGGGGTCGTCATGGGCAGCAAGTTATTTCGATCGATTTGTAATTGATCGAACGCCTTCTTGAAGATGATGTTCACCGATCTCCCTGTATCAACAAAAGTTCGATGAATAGTGTAATTAGTAATTACCGATTGGATGATCAGCGCGTCGTTGTGAGGGATCTCCACTCCATTCAAATCGCTGGGGCCGAAGCTGATCTCGGACCCTTCTGTCTTCTCCCTGCTGCATCCCACGGCGTGAATCTCCAGTCGTCGAGCGTACGACTTCCTGGCTCTATTGGAGTCACCGCCGATCGACCCACTAGCGATCATGCCTATTTCTCCTCGGGTGGTGTTGCTTCTGTTTTCTTCTTCCCGAGCGAAGGGTCTATTTCGCTCATCCGGGACTCGGGAGGGATCAATGTTATCCCTCCACTAGTGTTGATGGTGCCGCTCGGGCGCCCTTATTTCATCCTCTCGTCGCCCCAATAGATTGTTGTCTATGTCATAGATCGGGAGTTGGAGATCAGCGGCGGTATCCCCTTGGCGCCGATCAGTTGTCGATCGATGTCAAACTGTAGCAGACGCGCGTGTTGTGCATGACCGACTGGTGAAAGGAGTAGAACATTGGCGTCCATACCTTGCCTCTTGTCGTCTTCTGCCGACTGGAGGCAACATGCTGTACGACATATGTTTTGGCCTCCTGGTGTGGTCGCGCTCCCTCTACTCTTGGCCCTTTAGGCGGTTGGTGGCTACTCGACGATCGCCGCTCGGGCATCGGTGTGGGCTTGGCCGACGTCTCCTTCTTCCTTGCTGCCTGGGCTTCTTCCACATTTATGTATTCATTGACCTTCCTGAGCAGGTGGTCGAAGCCCCTGGGCGGCTTCCTGATGAGCGATCGGAAGAACTCTCCTTCAACCAACCCTTGAGTGAAGGTGTTCATTATCGTCTTGGATGAGACCAAGGGGATATCCATGGCTACTTGATTGAAACATCTAATGTACACTCAGAGTGCTTCCTTGGGTCCCTACTTTAGGGCAAAGAGGTTAACGCTCGTCTTCTGATAGTATCGGCTGTTGGCAAAATGATGTTCGAACGTAGCTTGGAAGTCCTTGAAGCTACATATTGATTCGTCCAACAATTTTTGGAACTAGCATTGTGTCGAGCCGGAGAGAGTAGTAAGAAAGACTCGGCACTTCACCCCATCTGTGTACTGGTGCAGCGTGGCCGCGTTATCAAACTTATCCAGATGATCATCTGGATCGATTATTCCATTATATTCTCCGATCACCAGTGGGGTATAGTGCCTGGGTAGAGGGTCACACAAGATCGCCTGAGAGAACTGCAGATTGATCCGCTCGGGCGAAGCGCGACTTCTAGGCGCCTTTCCTTTTCGCGCATCTCGAACGGGAGCATCGTCTGAAGATGACCTCCTTTCCTAGTTCGCCTGAGCTATTTCTGAGGGGGTTTGGAACAAGGCCAATGAAAGGGGATGGGCGCGAGCGGCACTTCACCCTGCGTGTCGGTCGACCCTCTATTCTTCCCCATATGGAAATTTGTTCTGGTTTGTCTTTTAATCCCGCTCGCCCTCCTGCTACCGATGTCATCGGCTGCTGCACTTGTTGATCGGCTAGTGCCTGCCATTGCTGCTGCTCGAACATCTTCGTCGCTCGGGCTTGCACGAGCATGTCGAGCTCCTCTTTGGTGAGCATCACAGTGGTGAGTCATCCAGCGTCCTCCATCTTCTCAACTCGGAGGCAGGTTAAGTTTCCACAGACGACGTCAATATGATCCTATCTGAAAGTCAATGAGATGGAAAGCTGGGGATGTGGCGCTCTTACTGATCACCTGTAAACTTCACTCCGACTTGCAACATAGATTACGTTAGTGCCGAGCCAGGGAAGGGGTCCCCGACATTAGCCCTCGACGCTTAAGTCAGTCACTGACGATGAAGTATAAGGCGGAGCAACAATAAGAACGAACAGTGTAGCACGAATAATGTCTATTGCCTACCTCCGTCGATGCTTGGACCCCCCTTTATATAGAGCTCCTGTAGTGCGCGTGCATGCTTCCCAAGATGAGCACGCTTCCACAAGTTTCTCCTGAAAAGACTCGTCAGTAAAGTGTCTCTAACACAATATCTTAACAGGTCGAGCATATCTCTGATATGACAATGGAAGCTTCCGTCGTACGATCTTCTGATTAGCCATGCCCGGTGTCAGCGGTACTAACTCCCAAAAGGATGTCAGGGATAACATAGCGAGGTAGTTGCTAGGTTGAGCGGGATAGCTGCTCGGGCGGGACTTCGCTGTTCCTGTGTACTGTCCGCTCGACCGGGATTTCGTTGCATGTGTCGCGTCCGATCGACCGGAACTCCCCTATGCTTGTGTTACGTCCGCTCGGCCATAGCTCCACTGTGCCAATGTCGAGTCTCATTGCCTGGCCGAGCGGGATTGCTGCTCGGCCCAGTTTTTGTATATCGTTTCCTCCTGTCTGGCGTTCAAAACTCCTTTGAGTGTCAGTCATTTAATACTTCCCCGTGCCAAAGGCAAGATCGGACCAGAACCTTCTCTCCCCCGGTCGGGGCATGATCGCTCAACTGACCGACGATATCTGAGCGTTGACCTGATTGCCCAACCGACCAATGATATCCGAGCGTTGACCTGCTCGCCCGATCGGTCGATAATATCTGAGCGTTGACCTAATCGGCCGACCAATCGATGATATCTGAGCGTTGATTTGCTCGCCCGCCCGACCGATGATATTTGAGCGTTAACCGTCTTGACTTTGACCTCCACCGTGGTAGCTATCCCCTGCAGGATGGGTCCCTCATCACCGCAAAAGATAGTTTTTACATATTACAGTAGTTATCTAATAATTTATACAATTAGCGATAGCTCAACTCAGTTTGATAAGGGATATTTTGGGAATAAAATTTCTAATGGACTTCTTGTTGATGATTTATGTAATTTGGAAGGTCGTTTCCATTTTTGTCTGATAAAATTTGCAATTTTCTTTGTCAAGGAAATATACAATAATTTGTTTGAATGTGAGTAGCTCAAAATTTAACCAAAAAAATATTTAGCTAAATGAATCTTTATATTCTTTGTGTTCAATTTCTAAACATATAGGTTGTTTGTATTTTTTTTAATCTTGGTATATGATCCTGTGGTAAGGGTGGAGTCTGCCATGTAGAAGGTCATCGTCACGTGGAGGGTCATAGTCAAAGTAGTCAATGTCCTGGGCACTCGTCCGATCGGGCGAACCACCTTCTCGGTCGGCATGAAGAGTAGCCGGTCTGACACTTCGACAGCTCGACCAAATACCGAGCTTTCGACGCTCAAAAAGCTCAAGCATGAAAGGACGAAGGTCGAGCGACCGTCTAGTTCGGTTAAACGGTGGGTGCAGCCCCGACCAAGCAGGTAGGGATCCCTTGCTCGACAGGGTGGAGCCGGATAGCAGACCATGGGTCGAGCGGATGCTCGGCCAAGCCACGATATCGCCCGGACAACGGACTAGCCAAGTGGCTCTCCCGCTCGGCCCGACCATGGTATCACCCGGACGATAGACTGGCCGAGTGGCTCTCCCGTTCGACCCAATAACAGACAAAAGGAGCAGTTGGGAATATCTTCCTAGGAACCAGTGTCGCTGACAGACGGCATGGTCAGACAAAGAATCGTACGGTGGAAGCTTCCACCCACTATCATGACAGAGATATGCTCGAGCTGTTAAGGTATGGCATCAGACACGCTTTTCTGACACATCCTTTCCGGGTATGCTTTGAGAAGCGTGAATGTCTTGGGAAGCGTGCACGTGCCTCTCGGAAGCCCTATATAAGGACCCCCAAACTTCGACGGAGGTATATTCACTCCTACTATAGCTACATTTACGCTACCGCTCTTTACTCTTCTCCACTTCATTCGCTTGCCGCGCGGTGACTGACTTGAGCGTTGGAGGGCCATCGCCGGGGAACCCCTCCCTGACTCGGCACTAACAACTTGTGGTTGCAGACTTAGCTTGTCGGAGGGCCACATCATCTTCAGTCTACATCCAGTCAACGTGAGCACCCTCTCCCCAGCATCCGTCGACTCGACTCTCGGACATGATCAAATTTGACGTCGTTTGTGGGAACTCACCTGCATCCGAGCCGAGAAGATGGAAGAAGCTGGAGGACTTCACACTGTGACGCTCACTCAGGAGGAGCTCGACACGCTCATACTAGCACGAGCGGCAAAAATAGTCGAGCAACAGCATGCAAGGGGAGGCGCCGCCAACCCCGATACCATTCCACCGGGCTTTGTTCCAGACGTCCTCCGAGATCGCGCAAGCAAACCAAGAGCGAGGTTTTTCGTTAGATGAAACGCCCATTCGGGATGCCTGGAGAGGCAAAGCGCCGAAAGCTGATTTGTCTCTCGAGCGGATCAACCGCCAATTCTCCGAGGCGATACTGGAAGATCCGCTACCGAGGCACTACGCTCCTCTAGCAATTGGAGAGTACAACGGATCAACCGACCCGAACGACCATCTTGGTAAGTTTGACAATGCCGTTACTCTTCATCAATACACAGATGGAGTTAAATGTCGAGTCTTCCTCACTACATTATCCGACTCGACACAACGCTGGTTTCGGAGGTTGTCGGACAAGTCGATCTAGAGTTTTAAGGGCTTCCGAACGACTTTCCTCCACCACTTCGCGAGCAGCAGGTGCTATCAGAAGATAAGCGTTAATCTGTTCTCCATGAAGGGCCAAGAGAGACTCTCCGAGCCTACATCCAGCACTTCAACCAGGTAGCGATGGATATTCCTTCGGTTTCGTCCGAGACCATGATGAACGCGTTCACACAAGGGCTCGTGGACGGGGACTTCTTCCGATCTCTCGTTAGGAAGCCGCCTTGAGACTAAGACCATATGTTGAAGAAGATCAACGAATACATAAATGTGAAGGAAGCCCAGACGACTAGAAGGAAGGAAGCGCCATCAGAACCATCGGTGCCGGCCGACCAAAGGCTGTCGACCAACCACCAGCCGCCAAGAGGGCCCCGAGCCGAAGGAGCATGACCGCATCAGGAAGCAAGACCACATGTCGTCCAGCATGTGGCTTTCGAGCGGCGCAAGCCAAAGGAAGGTATGGACTCCTATGTTCTGTGCTTTCCATCAGTCGACAACCCACAACACCCGCGATTGTCGCAGATTCCCCTCGGTCGCTCAAACGACCCCTAGAAATTATCGCCGCTGATCGCCTTCCCCTGACCGACGACATAGGCGTCAGAGCACCGGACGGCGGGAGGAGACCAGGCGATCACCAGAGCGGCAACACCATCGTCAGCCAAGGAGTGACGACCATCTCCGAGCCTCACACGAACGAGGTAAACCATCCGCTCGGGAGGAGGAGAACAGAAGCAATGCCGCCCGGGGGGAGATCAACATCATAGCTGGTGGACCGACCAGCGGAGACTCCAATCGAGCCCGAAAATCAAACGCTCGGAGGCTGGAGATCCACGTTGTAGGCTGCAGTCAAGAAAGGGCGAGCGAACCCGAGATCAGCTTCGACCCAGGGATCTCGAGGAGATTGAAGTGCAGTATGAAGACGCCTTCATTATCCGAGCGGTAATTGTCAACTATACTATTCACCGCATATTCATTGACACAGGGAGCTCGGTCAACATCATTTTCAAGAAGGCGTTCGATCAGCTCCAGATTGACCGTGTTGAGTTGCTGCTGATGACGACCCCTCTGTACGGATTCACCGACAATGAAGTTCAGCTGATCGACCAAATAAGATTGGCCATATCACTTGGACAGGATCAGTATATAATTATTTGAATTGATTAATTTTGGAAGTAATAAATAGCTTTATAGAAAATTTTCAATCTTTCATATGATAAATGTAAAAGCACAAGTGATGGATTGTCTAGATTTATGTCGCTGTAGAAAAATATCCTACTACTATACATAAAATTTGAACCGTGCATATTTAGAAGTAACCGGAGAGTGTTTGAGAAACCCTTAACAACAAGATGGTCTAACTTTCGTTAGAGTTTTTATAATTAGTGATCGTGCTCACGCGTCGTGTGTATAATATAATACATTGAAATCACATTGACCCTTTATAATAAAATTATATTAATTAAAGCATTTTAGTATTAAAATACTAAAATAGAGTCATTAGGGTAAAATACCTGACTTTTGAAAATCTGAATTATTTGAGTTTTTAAAAATCCGAATTGTTTGGATTTTCGAGTGTCACCCTTACTGCTTCCCGATGAAAAAAATTTAATTTAATTTAATATTATACTTATCTTAGTAAAAAAAATTAAGAAAAATATATTTTTTAACATTGTTGGCCTAAAATATTTATAGAAGTTCTTTTATCATAGTGTTGTCAATTCTAAGATGTAAGACTAAAGAGAACTATATTTTTTTTATAAACAATCAGAGAAAATTAGTGATGAGAAAAATTCATAATAATATACCGCAGCTGAGTCTCGAACTCTAGATCACTGATTGTTTCGCTTGTGAAATTACTAATAAACTTTGGAATTATTTTTAGTATGAATAAAAAAAAATATTAACGTAAATTTATTTTAGGCTTCACCAAAATTAATTAGTAAAGGAGAAGATTTTTAATAAAATAGTAACAAATATAAAGTATTTCAGTCTTAAAAAAAAAAACTCTCATATATGTTTAAATTAAAATTAGTAAAAGATAGATTTAACATATAAATCAAATATAACATTTTTATTATTTTTTTAAAAAATATTTTATTATTATTATTTTCGAAAAATTTGTTGGTTTCGAAAAAATTCTAAATTTTTTAAATTCATTTTTTCGCTTGAATAAAATCTAGGACAAAGCTCTCTCCGTCCTAAACTATCGCGTACGGATCACAACCGTCGCCCTAAGCTCTCTCTAAACCTCATAATCTCTCCGGTAGCCACCGTCCTCCTCTGCTCCCCTCCGCTGCCTCCTGAGCTCCGCCGTTCCATCTTTCCCCTAGTCGAGGAGGGAGAGAGAGACTACGCTTTTCACTTTGCCGCCAGTTATGGCCTCCGATTCCGCTGCCGATGCCTCTGAAGTCGAGAGGCTCTACGAGTTCGGGGAGCGTCTCAACGAGGCCAAAGACAAAACTCTGGTGCCTCGATTTTACTGCTTCCTTCCTCTCTTCGCTAGGGTTTGCTTTCTTATATTGATACCCGTTTGCTGTACGTTTTCGCAGCATGAGGATGACTATCAAGGTATCATAGCGGCGGTGAAGGGGCAGAGCGTGAAGGCGAAACAGCTGGCCGCGCAGCTCATCCCTCGGTTTTTTAAGTTCTTCCCCAGCCTCGCTGCCGAAGCCATGACCGCGCAGTTTGATTTGCTCGAGGAGGATGAATTCGGGGTTAGTTTCATTCTTTTCTCTAGCTTTTTTTTTGCGTGTTGGCAGATAGAATGTTTTTCGTTTCAATTGGTGATTTAATTAGAGGTAGTTGCTTGTGTGGTTGCTTGTGTAGTCTTTGCTTCATTATTGTCTGACAAATACACCGAGATCTCGTTTGTGGTTATTCCGTGATTTACCCTTGTAGCATGTGCATAATCTCCACTTTGACGCACTGAAAAGAAAACGGAGATAAATGTGCATTTGTTAGTAAAATAATATATATATATATATATATATAGTGTGGTTCTCCGTGTATGACTCTTGCTTCTTTGTATAGCATCGATTATCAAACAGTACACAAATGAAGTTTGTCTCTAATGTGATAATCCATGATTGACCTATATTTTTCCATACTACATATTTAAGAGAAACTAGTTATGTATTTAGATATCGATTTTGTTCTTATTTGGTGTATCGATTTTGTCCTATATTTTGTTCTTAGTTATCATACACCATGAATATGTAGTATGTAGTATGTAGATATCAATCATGGCCATACACGAAGTTCTTTGCAGATATTTTTGCATTATTTGATTTTCATGTCTAAGTTTTTGAAAATCATCAGAGTATTTTGCTTCTCATTGTAATAAGTTAATATCATTATCCCCTTCCAACTTACAAAAAAGAAAACAATAAATAAGTGAAAATCTAAGTTCATGGAATTTTCTTTGTATGATTCAATGACAGATACATTGCCTTCTACGATTCTCATGTTTACCATATAGAAATGTGAAACTCATTTTTATCAACTCTTATCCTTAATGGTTAATTGCAAAGCTTACTTCTGTCTGTGTGTACTTGTGTATAATGACATCTTAAGTATCTTCTTTTCATATGCTTACTACCGTGTATATGCTAACAGATTAGAATACAAGCTATTCGAGGTCTTCCTCTCCTGTGCAAGGATACACCTGAACATGTACCTAAAATTGTTGATGTTCTTGGACAACTCTTAATATACGGTACATATTAGTATTTGAGCACTGGTTTGTGGTATTCAATACTTAATATTATGTTTTTTTCCATTAATGTTTTTTCACTTTATTACTTAAGAGGAAAATGTAGAGCGTGATGCAGTGCAAAAAGCCCTGATGACCCTTCTGAGGCAGGATGTAAAAGGTAAAGTTAAAATGCTCAAAATTCTATGACTTATACAAATAATAATGAATGCATGAATTGTACATTTGTCATGCTAGTTTGTTGAAGATGGTAATTGATTATCAAGTGTTAAAATAATTTCCTAGAATGTGCTGATTTTCTTATTACATTTTTTTTTTTTAAAACCATGCAACCAAGGTTCTAAAATTCGCTAGACGCTAGTTGGGCGCCAAACCAGCACCTAGCGTCTAGGCCGCTTAGGCGGGGACTAGGCGCCGCTAGGCGGATTCCAGTATCAATATAAATTACATAATAAATCACATTCTATAACTCCCACACAATAACATCAAATTGAAAATGATTTCAAAATTGCACAACTAATAAAATATCACAAATTTATTCTGCTTCTCCATAATTTTCAACAACTTGTTCTTCATCGGACACAAATTCAATGTCACCATTCAAATCGATTTCTCTAGCCTTTTAACTATCTGATTTCTCATAAATGTGGGCTTCTTCATTTGCTCTGATTTCTCCAACTCTGGTTACTTAGTACGATGAAGATGAAGTTTGGTGTTAACCGCTAGGGCAAGCCAACAAATCGATTTTCTTGTTGGACCAAAGTTTATGACATAAAACTTAAGCCCAATACAAAAAAATAATGTTACATTTCTGTTTTTTTTTAATTGGGATTTATATTTTAAAAGTCCAAACTAAAAAAAAGCATGAAAATCCTACACTATTTCCGCCATACCTAGATGATTCGATCGATTAGTCGGCGCCTAGGGCCACCTAATCCCGCCTAAGGCTTCCTAATCCCGCCAAGGCCACCTAGGCTGGCCAACTAGCATGTTTTCGGTATGGCTGGCGGCCGCCTAGGCCGGTTTTTAGAACACTACATGCAGTTGTAGCTCGGTGATGAAAAGAAATAGAGGAGCTTGAGATTAAATAAATGCACTCGAATTGAATAAATAAGTTGTTTTTAGTTTTTGATCTAAGTAAAAATAATGAAACACTCTCAGTATTCTTTTAATTCTTTTATGAAATTGACTGGCTTTTAAATATCTATTACATAGTGTTACAATATTCACCAAATTGTCCCAATCAACTACCAAAACCTCTTAATCACCAAAGCAAGCATCAATTAAATCTTCAAACAAACAATATTAATTCATCCTCTAGACAATCATCCAACCTTTCAAATGAATGATTGTTTAACCAAAGATAAGATTGTACATTTGATCGGATATTGATTTGGCTATGTGACTGATGCCCTTTGATCAACAGATTAATGCTTGATTGACTAGTATTTTCTATATTCCCCTGTAGTAGATTGGACATGAATAAGTATGACAGACATTGACAAAAGGCATCCGAGAATTCCTTGTAATCATTTTGCCTTGTCTCATTGTCCCAATTCCCAATACAAGATCTTTTGGGAAAGTTTTCTGGAGAAGTATTCATGGAAAGATGCTCCTAGGATTAATTATGCTGGATTTCCAACGAATGCCATAATGTAACTACAAGGTTACAAGATTTCAAGTTTTCTAGTATTTTATCTTATTAACTTATAATTCTTTTGCAAAGGCAAGTAGTCACTATTTGAACCAAAGAATCATGCAAATTAACATCACAACAATATGGTATACAAAGGCTCCCAAATTTCTGAGATCGGTGAACTAGGACCGAACAAGATAAGAGTATAAATTTAAATATTAACCATAATGTGGACTGCCCAAGACTCCAAACACAGCAAAAATAAATCATGTTTCCCAACTGTATATAGCCACCAGTTATCTTAATCATGTAGAATTCTATGTAAGATTGTACACTGTCAATATCTAGGTCTTTAAGTTAGGCAGAATTACATTAAATGAGAGTCTTATGATCTTTCTCTACCCCTCCCACATTCAACTATGATGGATTTAACTTGTCTAATCATAGAATCTATTAACTCCTTAAAATGGTCATACCTTTCAACTTATTTATCTGAAAATTTTCAGTCAATTTGAGCTACACTAATTGCACCTATGCTATAAGTGCCTTATCTTTTTTAACAACTTCATATATGCCATCTTAGCGTTCTAACTTCTAAGACTTCATACACAATAAAGCTTCAAAAATGAATTGTTCAGATTGTTTCCATTTCCTCCATAAACATGTATTTGTATTACTGGATTTTCAGCTGTAAAAGCAGCCCTGGGATGGTATTGCATGGCTATTTTTAGGACAGGCGACTTTACTGATTATCCACTTTTTTCTCCCATATGGATTTGTTAAGAGCTTTTTGAGAAGGAAATTATTCTGCTTTGGTCCATCAAAGTTTTTAATTATCTGATTGATGTTTCTGGTTTTTCAGCTTCTTTAACAGCTTTGTTTAAGCATATTGAGCAAGGAGCAGAGAATATTCGTGAGAAGGTTATTTGTTTTCTTAAGGACAAGGTAAACTTGAATTCATGTTTGTAACTTGCTGTAAATGTATGTTCTTTTCTTAATTGAAGAAGTGCAACCTCAGGTGTTTCCTCTCAAAGCTGAACTGCTAAGGTCACAAGCGGAAATGGAAAGATATGTTACTGATTTGGTGAAAAAGGTAAATCTCCAGTCCTTTTTGTGGGTTTTCGCTGTGTTTTAGATCTTAATTAGCAAATTTGCCATGATATGATTTTCTTATCTGTTTTCCAGAGCTTACAAGATGTAACTGGTGCTGAATTTAAGTTATTCATGGATTTTCTGAGGAGTTTTAGCATTTTTGGTGATGGTGTGCCCCCAGAAAATATGCAAGAACTGATTGAGATTATTGAAGGACAGGCTGACCTAGATGCTCAATTCAATGTAAGTAGTAGGCATCAAATGTGAATGTAAATTATACATGATAATAATTGAAACAATTGTATATCATATTCTGTCAAATAAGCTCATTTTCTTTTCATTATGAAATTGTAGAAGTTAAATTCTATTTTTTTTTTTCTAATGGAAAGATATGTACAGTTACAAGTTTTTTTTTTCCTTTTCATGTGATAGTATGCAATTTGTTGTTTTATTAAACTTTCTTTCTCTTATGATGTATGCATGCAAATCAACATTGTTAAATAGATCAATGCATTTTACTTTATGTCTTATTTTGTTTGTTGTTTTATATGCACTTTTATCGTATGAAATTTCCTTCATTTCTTTTTCTATGAGACATGCCCTGCTACTATGTATATGACAGTTCCTTGGCGTAATTTTGAAGGCCAAGTAGAGGATTGAAGATATGGACTAACTCTTCATTTGATCCTTAAACATTTTTTCTAATAGTTTCACTTAGTATTTTGGATATGGGAAACTGCCACCTTTGTGTTTATTCATATTCTCTTTTCGAAGGAGTTGTGGTGGGGGTGTGCAAGAACTCAGACCATTTTTACCCTAATTTTGATTTTCTTTCATGGGGCTAGGTTTTCTACTTTGAAGATTCCACTTTCAAGTTTTGATATTGAAGAAAATCAGAAAACCCTACATGATCTGAGTTTTGTTCAAAGAATAGTTATGGAGATATTCAACTCCTTTGCTATATCACAAAACTATGGTAACATTTTAAAGAACAAAACAATACAATCTAGTATGAGTTAACCTACTAGTTTTTACTCAATAGGACCCAGATTTGTCTTAAAGGTCATTTACCGTTAAAATTATGTATACAAATAGGAAAAGCTTACAACATCGTGAGAATACAATTCAACTTTGACTCCAACCTAAGAAAATTTGAACATGAAAAACAATCTAACTCAACTGTCTCCCATTCTGATTATTTTCTTTTCCCTAAAATTTGACACAAAGATGAAATGAAATGGGTAGAGCTCTATGTATATAGATTTAAAAAGACTCTTTAAGGTAGGTACAAACTAAAGATGGAAAAGTTGATGGATCAACATTGGTGCGATACTCCATCTACATTTTTGAGCATGGTCTCCTAAGCATTTACTCAATAATTCTAAACTCTATAGTGTAGGTAGAGATGTCACAATCTCCTAGATGAGACTAGTAACACATTAACTTTTCTATCCCCAAATTTTTTAAGTTCAAGTATAGTAGCTCATTCATTTAAGCTTATAAAAACTCTTCCATTATTCCACGATTCATAATATGAAACTAAATTAGCATCACAATCTCAGCCATTTAAGACTTAACATCCTTGTCACAATCAGCCATTTAAGACTTAACATCCTTGTCAAGATTCAAAGTTCAATAGTAGACTTTAATCCTCCCCAGTTAGTGGTATGTCAGGTGTTCAATGCTGGCTCCATCACAAAACCAGCACTTTCCAAATACTGCATCGCAATTTACCATGTGGTAATCAACTAGGGTGCAACAGGAAAGCCTATCTATTTCTACACTCTTGAAATTAGGTTCAGATAGCAACACATTCGGTTTGCCCTATAACAATCCACTACTCTATTGTTAGTTTCTCTACTTGTTTTATTTATTGATTGATTATTGGGCAATTTATCAACCCTTGATTTATTTTTTGATTTATTGAAACACACCCCTATTTTTCTTTTGTCTCTAATATACTTCCCTTCTTTTTTTCTTTCTTTCCCATTATACTCTACATCTCAGAAATCCTCCAATTGAGCAATCACATGTTGAGATTGAAATCACTTTGTGACAACATTTTCACATGATATCTTATGTAAGGATTCATTTTCACCTGAAATATGCATAAAATGGTCAACATGAAATCAACTACGACTATTTGAGATCTTATTTGTGAGTTCATTTCCACCTAACAGATACATTTTGAGGATTCTTGCATCGTAATGGTGCCAAAACTGCTCACTTTGGTCTAAACAAGCTGATTTTTGAATCAACTTGCTTGGGGTAAAATGGTCAACAGGCTTTATTTAAAATCAATTTTTGACAGAATTTTCACTTTAAATCTTGTGTGAAAGTTGAGTATGCTGGGGATACTCACATCCTAATAATGCCTAGATAATCCACTTTTGTCCAAACAGCCTGATTTCTGAATCAGTCTACAAGCTGATGTCAGAATTAGCTGGTTAGAGCTAAATTTGTAATGGAAGTGTATAATGAGAAAAACAAGACAGAGGTGCATTTCGGCAAAAAAATGGAAACATGGTAAATCTGGAAAAACAAGTGCATGCTTTGGAAAATTCCCTTGATATTTTTGTTTCTTATGTGTATAAAGCTTGCTGTGCCATATCCTTGTGATAGTGTAGTAATATTATTGTGGATACATATGCCACCATTCAAGACTCCAACTTAATGGAAGCTTAGTGCTTCACTCATGGGCACATTAGGATCAATTCCTCGTAGGCAGTTGTTTTGCCTCATTATCATATGTATGTCTGTTATGAACCGCAAGTGCACGGTTTCGTCGTCAGTAATAAAAAGATATCGAATCTACAGGGGTTATTGATTAAGTACTAGTTAACTTCGCACGGTGAATTATCTAGACAAACGTAAGATTGTTGGAAAAGAGAGTAAGAGAAAGAGAAGAGAGAAGATATGGTGGATCTTGAGAGGGATTGAGCTAAGAGGATGTGAGAGATGGTTTGAGGTGCGATTCTAGGATTTTGGTTTCATTGTGATGCTAGGCGATGTTACATAGATTGCTTAGTTCCTATCCTCTATGTTCATGCTCTTGTAGGAAGTTAGATGCATTACCGACTCTCCCCTGCAGTGGATAAGTCGGCATGATCTCCTACTCCATGTCCTATGCTACTAAATGGAAGTGATTCCTATGAAGTCCGTTAGCGGGACAGCTTGCCACTAACGCTCCTCGGTCATACAACTAGGAAACACACTAACACACAATAATATAGAAATAGAAATAGTGATTATGCCCGATCCCCTACTTGTGGAGATTTGTTTCTCCTTTCAAGGTGATACCCTAGACGTCCGTTAGCGGGGCAGCCTGTCACTAGCACCCCTCGGTCATACGATCTAGGGTATCCCTTCTATGGGATTAACAATTCTACACAACCATTTGATAAAACATGCAAAAGATATATATAAGCTTCACACACACATTTCATTAAACATGAACAAGGCATTAACAAATCATTGAATAGAAACATGGCAAATTCACATAGTTTTATATCTCCATCACATCACAAATACTCCCTAATCCTAGAAAGGAGATCTACTCCATTGCAAAGGAAGAACATCCCCAAAACATAAAGTAAAGCATACTTACAACCCTAGATGTGAGAAGAAGGGGAAGAAGAGATGCTTGCCGATGTTTCCGATGTCTTGGGGATGCCTCCTTGCTCCGGAGATGGACGGATTGTCAAGGGATGGAGGTGAATGAAGCTCTAGGATTTTCCCCTAAGGGGAGAACCCTTCCCCAAGGAGAGGGGCGAAGTCCCAAACCCAAGATGAGTCAAAGAATGAGGATCTTGACCCTTTTATACCTCCTCCAAACTGCCCAGAAAAACCAGGATTATAGGGGTCCGGTAAACCGGATTTTTCACCCATTAAACCAGGTTTTCTCATGATTCACCCTGAACTAAAGTTGTAGCTCTTGAAATTATCTACAATCTGATATTTGGATCGAGCCGTGGCTCTAACCGAGCCGAAAATTATGGCAGTTCAAAGTTTGGTCTACAGTTTGGGCGGAGGTCCAGATGAACCCGCGGTTAAGAGGCACAATCGTGCCATTTAGCACGGGTAGACAATGCTATCTCTCTGTTGGATCTGAAGCAAAGTTGTAGATCTTGATGTTAGCTACGTTTTAGTATAAAGAACAGTCCAAAACTCCAACCGAATGCAAAGTTATGGCCGTTTTACGATCGGTCTGCAATCTGTCCAGAATTCAGCATAGCTCTGTTTCGGCGTGGCACGACCGTGTGGCATCCACACGGCCAGCTTCTTCTTGGCCTCGGCTCCGGTCACATGACCGTGTGGATTCACACTGCCTTACTCGATTTTCTCTCGGGTTGAGTCACACGGCCGTGTGGCTCACACGACCGTGGCCTTCTTCTTCACTGTTGGCATTATACGGCCGTGTGTGTCACACGGCCTTGGCCTTCTTCGCCTCTGGAATGTTGGCACATGGAGATTCACACGGCCGTGTGGGTCACACGGCCGTGGCTTGATTTGCCTCTAGTGGGGACACGACTGTGTGGGTCACACGGCCTGAGCTTGTTTTCTTCCGGAGTTGCTCCCATGTGCGTTTTTATTCCATTTTCGCTCCAATATGCGTCCTGTCAATCAAAATATGCAAAGAGTAGATCTCCGAACAGAATATAATGGAAGTATGACATTATAATGAAATAGGGTGCAATAAACATAGATTATGCTAATGAAATACAAGTAGATGTGTGTCAAAATATGTATAAAAGTGTATATAATCTACGCACATCAATGCCTTCCAGATAAAATACTTCTGAGGAGTTTGCATTAACCAATGCTCCATCCTAACACCATTCTCATTTCATCCTTGTGATCTTTAAGCCATTTTAGCTGATCTGTTTGCCATGCCAACTGACTCAAACACTGTCGGAAAACAGCAAAGTTGGATATCATGTTGTTTGACATAGGTTTCTATGAGATACCCAGATATATTGGCACTAGATAACTTGATATTTTTGTTTTGTGCAATTGTGCTTCTGAACACAAGTCCCTTATACAAGTCCCTTCTATGTTTTTCATCCACAAAGAGTAGCTTCATATTGGTTTCTATTTTCCACCATACAATAACAAATCATTCAGAATATATTGCATGGATGAGTGAAAAGATATGATAGCCATTTTTTCTTTTCAATTTACGAAGTTTGTTTTTCGAGCATGTCAAAAAGAACATTGGATTATTCTTCTGTCCTTGCTTTCTTCATAAAATTATAATTATTTCTCATAATTACTTAATTTTGCTTTCGGAGCCAACAGTATTGTTTACCCAGATAATTAGTTAAGAAATCTTACTGGAATCTCTGTTGCTTCAGGTTGAAGACATTGATCATATTGATAGATTAATTTCCTGCATGTGCATGGCTCTTCCCCTTTTTGTGGTAAGTTACAAGATTGCGGACAAGCTTATGACAATTGATGACAAGGTGTTACATTGACGGCTTCTATTGTATCAGAGAGGTGCCTCAAGCAGCAAGTTCCTCAATTATGTCAACAAACACATATTACCTGTATTCGATAAGGTAACTTTGTATGCCTGTGTTGATTTTAATTTCCTGTTCCTTTACAGGCTTCTTAAGGTTAATGTGTTCCATACCTTGCCTTTTTAACCCAACTTTTTCATAAAATGTTCACCAAGGATGTTGTATAATGATCTTAATCCAAGCTGTCTGGATGTTTTTGTCTAATCATATTATTGCAATTTGTCTGGTAGCATCCTTCTTTGTGCCTGTTTAGATGACTTCCCATTGGTTCTTTTGAGACAAAATGGTGCAGGTGCTTTATGATATGTTTGGTTGATAGAAACCACTGCAGTTTGTTTATATATTTTTTTTCTATTTGTTTTTGATTCTATATGCATTTTTTTTATCTTTCGGACTAACCATGTATATATATTGTCCTATGCGAATGCCCCTATTGTAACTGTTTCTATGGTTCTAAATATAATGAAAATTTGATACATCCTTGCATTGACCTCTAGTACTATAATATTCATCACCTGTAGCATGTGTTCTGTGTCTGAGAGCATTTTGATCTAATCTTCTCAGCTTCCTGAAGAGAGGAAATTAGATTTGCTCAAGAATCTTGCTGGAACTTCACCTTATGCAAGTGCACAGGATTCACGTCAACTTCTTCCATCCATTGTAATGCTATTGAAGGTATTATGTGTTGCACCATCAGTTCCTTAAAAGCATATAAAACTGTATTCCTTTCTCCCAGCATGCAGTCTTGACTAGAACATTTTACATCTATGTTGTTTTGTCAGTAGAGTGATATGGGATTAATGCATTCTTCGATTCTTTCATGCCATATCTATTGCTATAGACTCCCTTTCTTTGTTCCTTTTTTTCTCAAAGATATATTTGCTATGTTTCTCCGAAGTAATATCTCTGTGTATTTTATCTGGATATGTTTGTTTGGCGATGTTGTTGATCTGCTACTAGTTTGTTTTCTTTCCCATTACCTAGAAAATCCATTTTTATGGGTATTTTGATATTGATTGCACTCTTTTTTTTGTGCAGAAGTACATGCCTCTAAGAAAGACTGAAGAGCCGAAATATAATTATCTTGAGTGTTTATTATACTCATTTCACCATTTAGCACATAAGGTTATCAACTAGATTTTTGTTTCAGTTTACCTTCACACTTTGTGTCAAAACATATTTTTGTGGTGTCTGATATCATGGTTATGCAGAGCCCAAACTCTACCAACAGCCTTTGTGGGTACAAGATTGTTACTGGTCAGCCTTCAGACAGGCTTGGAGAAGATTTTTCAGAGAACTACAGAGATTTCACTGAGAGGTGAAACAATCTTATCCTTTATTTTCCCTTTCAAAAGAAATTTTCAAAACTAGACTAGAGATCAAACTGGTAACACTGCTAATTTGAATGTTCAATTGGTTGAATCAGTTGACCTGGAAAATAATGTAACGCATGAGTTATACTTTTACCAGTATATAATGATTTTTTGTATTAATGCTTACCATATATATTTTCAAAATATACAAAAATATAAAACATACTACACAATTTACTATGAAACTCTAAGATTTTAATATTCAAGCCAACTGCCTATTTGGACAGTCAATTATGTATACGGTTGGCACGAAGACTCAATAGTACGACTAACTGCATTAGTGGATGCAAACTCAAGCACTACACCAGCGAGTTCTTTGCTTCTACTTTTGGTTTAAAATTATATTTAAAGTGTCAATCAATCACTTATCCAAAAGCTTGAGGTGCTAGGAGAGAAAGCAATCTATATATGTATATCCTTGATACTCCTTCATAAGTGGGCAAGTATGCTTCACCATCATGATTGCCATCATGGATTTTATCCCTATATTCTGTTGGACGCAAGGCTATATCAGAATCAGTATCCTCTCACCTCCGATTCTAAAATTACAGCCAAATGTCACTGTTCCTCTCACTTTAACATTGCATGCTGTCAATCAATTATCAGATGACTCTGTTATTTATTCTGTAATCTTGTTAGAGCATGTAGATCATCTATAGGGCAGAAGAGTTTTTTTATTTGGTGACAGTAATTCGTTTTTTGTTTTTATGTATTTTGCATTGCCGTTGTAGAGTTCTATTAATCCAGCGAAAACAGAGACCTCACTTGCTAATTCAAGTTTCTTATGATGTCTGATCATCAACTATCAGTGTTTGACGCGCACTAAAATTACTTCGGACACCTTTCACTTTGAGGGCAGTTAAAAGGAGAGTGTTTCCATATCTCCTATTCGATTCACATTCAATTCTTTCCTTGTTCACCCAGATTCCTTCCCAATTCACCATGATACTATCCCATCTCAATATCTGCCAATTATTTCATTCCCCTTTGTTTTCTTCCATTATTTGTTGTGTTGCCACCCCAAATAAAATATGGGTATTTTTGTAACATTGTTTAATAATGACGAATTGTTCCAACGTCAAATAATTTACATAAACAAAGTCTGGTTCTACTTTCTCCTTGTTTGTTACTCAGTTTTTATGGGTTTTCTTAATTTCTGTTTCTATGCATCAAAATGGACTGATTGGCCTCGGTACTCTGTACTCTAGTTGAGGCGACCAATCGCTTGATCAATTACAAAAACACCTTTTTCAGGAAGAGAGCATTCACCAATTGGCTGGATAAACATAGCATATCTGTAGTTTCTTAGTTTATGATGCTAGTCTACTGTGTGGCCTCTCTTGCGTTCACAAACCACCACATGTTTGAGCATTCAATGGTGGGTGAGCATCCATTTAAGGAGAATTATTTACTTATGTTTATGCATTTTGAATATTTCAGAACTCCAAAAATATAGGAGCAAAGTTTTTCTATTGATGGCCGATTTCCATTGAACATAAACCTTCTCTTCACCATACTGACTTAATGGTGTGGTTGGTCATATGATGGAATTAACTTGGAATAAAATATATATTTTTAGGTAATGTTCAACTTAACATTATTTTTCATTGAGGGCATATTGGTACTTTTCTCTTCTCCAAACAATTCATACAGGCTAGATTTTATAAAACTCACCTCCTTGGTGGGTTTTTATAATTCCATGTTCTGTAGGAAAATGGGAAAATGGCTTCTGAATGAAAATCCTCCATTGACGGATTCCGAGCATAGTGAGCTAGTACTGCATATCAAATATTTTACATCAAAACTTATCTGCTGGTCCACAATGCTCCTTGCAATATGGAACTTTGACAATCATTTTTGTGACGTGAATTGATTGTCTCTAAACTTTGATTGTATTTTAAGGTTTTGTATTTGACATCTTACTGGCAACCTTCATGAAGCAGATTAAAATCCACAGAAGAATTTGTGAAGAATTCTATAAAGAAATTAAACCAAGCAATGAATAATCACGATAAAGCAATGTCTTCAGCAAAGACACAAGAAGCAAAGGCGAAGATAGTGAGTCTTTCCTCATCATTGGTACCTTAAGAATAAATTTTCAGCGAGACTTAGGTTCACCTGAATTCACACTATACTGTGCAGAAAAATGAGCAGCAACAGACTACATCTGCATTACGCATCTGCAACAATATACTGGCAATGACCCAGGTCTGTGTAAGGAGGTTCATCATAAGAAGGTGGTCATCAAGTTAATCTAAACTTTGTTCTATTTCTTTATTTCAGCCATTACATGCCAAAGCACCTTCATTTATTGGAGATGAAAAAATAAACTTATCGTGGAAGAAACCAGTGAAACAATCGTCAGCGTCAGCAGCAGCAGGGTGTGTAAAAAAGCACTTCAACTTTAACCTTCACAGTGCGTTTTCTTCTTCTTCCCTTCCTCTTCTAAAAACTATATTTGATACTTGATGCCCAGGGGTAAGAGAAACATGCCTTCAATCAATGGGTCAAGTGCAAGCACCGGAACCAACAAAAAGGCACGAGGCGGAGGAATTGCACAGAACCAGCTCGTTGACAGAGCATTACAAGGTTTGTCACAAGGTGGTAGGAGAAATGGAAGAGCAGGAAGAAGGGGAGCGCGAGGAGGAAGAGCAAGGGGTTATCACTAAGTTATGTAGGAAAATCAATCAGTAGGATAGCTCCAGATGAAAGTGAACTTATCATGCTTTTTTCTCAGCTTCAGACCAGGCAAAAACATAGACGTTTGTTCTGCTGTTTGTATGGTTGTAGCAGGAGACAGCACACTTATGACTCAAGACATGTAGAAACACAAAGAACGTGTTGTAACATTTATTGATTCATCGTAGCTCCTTTTTGTAGTGTTTTGAAAAAAAAAAATCTACTGTCATCTTTAGTGCTTTTCGATTCCTTTACGACTGTGTATATCACACATCTTTTGCTTTGAAATTGTTGTAATTGGCCAAGCCCAAGTTTTGTTTGAATGCCATTTTTTTCTCAGTTTTGTCATTTTTTTTTTGATGAAATTCTCAGTTGTCATTGCCAAGCCAGAAAACTGCTGATGCTCAAACATTCTTAAAGGTACCATTTCATTTACATCAATATATTACTTTTTGTTAAATTAGAGTAATATAATAATTGTCACATGATACTCTATTTTATTAACAGACAGATCGTCATCTTGATGAAATGCTTGTGAGTCATATTTAACAAAGTTCATACCTGTCCCGTGAACAGTCTAAAGGCTGAAAATGGCTCTTTCTTCTGAATCATATTACTTAATTGACAATCCTTCTTTTAATTAAAGTAATGGATAAGGAATGATGATGATTTATTACTTCAAGTTACACGATAAAGATGTTTACTACATAAACAAATGTGCTCTTTATCAGATGTTCATTAATTCCAAATGGATGCCCCTAGGGTTAGTGGGGTGGTAAAAGGTAGGGTATATTCTCAAGTGATCATGGTCCAATTCTCACACAAAGTATACCTACGACGATTAAACTATTGGTGATGCTGGATTGCCAGAGTTTACTTGGTTGGTTGCAAAATTACAAACAAAAAAAAAATTCAAATGGACAAGTATGATGCTCTAATCTATATATATATATAATTTACGTGGTTAAATTTTCAATTTTATTAAAAGTAGGATAATTACAACTTTATTAGAAAAATCTATTATTTTATCAAACCACTCTCTCTTTTGGTTGAAAATTATATCTTTATTCCACCGTGCTGGGTCGACAACAAGATGAGGTATAACACATTTGCACTATCCTCCAGATGCCAGATCTCGTCGTGCCTTAGTTTCAACAATTCAACCTCTTCAGATTAGGTACGAAGATCTGTTTCTCAGGTTCGGTTAAATCCTTGAATTTGTCATATTCTTGGATGATATTTTGTCGATGATTCTTCATTTCATCTGCTTTTCTTCTTTGTCTTCCTTCTAATGTTCATTGATATATCTCTTTTGCAGAATTAGCTTCAGAACAATAAACACATATTTTTCAGTTTTCTGTTTCAAACTGATAGATTTTGTCTTTGTTTTGGACTCTGTTTTTTCAGTTTGCTTTCACCTTTTGTCTCCTCAAACTATCTAACCTCGTGTTTACTGAGAGAGCAGGATAGAGGGAAATCAGAAAGGAAAGTAGGGAGAAAGATACACAAAAGTGTTGAATACTTGGAGAGAGAACCAGGGGAAATAGAAAGCTGGGTCACTAGAAACGCCCTGCTTTCCATACTTCCCTAAAATTGGGCTTTAGTGTAGTGTAGAAATTACAGTTTGGTAAGTATTATAACTATGCACAGTTGTAAAATAATAATTACTATAATTGTGTAATACTTATAATATTATAGCTGTAATTATGATCTCGTAATTACTGTGAGTAAAGTATATAGAATGAGATGTTTTTTTAATCAAAAATGAAAGGGGACGTCTGTCTTTTAGTTTTAACTACAAAACTTTCTCTCTGATGTGATCGGATTTATACAGATCAACAAGCATTAGACAACGTTAAAAGTTAGCCGAGCGAGACTCGGACCCTTCCCATATTTAAAGCCATCCTAAGCTCGTGAAGCATTGCATCAGTGCAAACGACTAGGCAGCTTTAATTGTGCGTCCCCACTCCCCATGCTTGCCAAATAGCAGTCATTAGGCCTGCCTTTCGTCCGTAATTATTCGTATTTACATTAATATAGATAGATATTTTTAAATAATAATAATAATAATAATAATTAGAGAGATTAATGTAGTATTTGTTTATCTAGTGGCGGATCTAGGGGAGCGGGGTAGTTCGATGGGCAGCGAGAAGGAAGACAAGCTTCAGTTCCCTTCTTTGAGCACTATCTTCCTTTTTTTTGTCTGGATCTGCCACTGTGTTTATCTATGCAGTAATTACGCTGGATGAGTATTATATTTTTGAATGCCACTTCCAACATAAAGTTACTTAAAAGACAGATTTATTAAGAATTAGTTTATAGCTGACTGATCCGGTGGTAAGACGAGGCCCGTCCGGTAAGAAGTTAAAGTGGTCAACATCCAGGGTAAGCGTTCGATCGAGCGAGATACCTTCCCGAGCGGCAGGAAGAATAGCCGACTTGGCATCTCGACAGCTCGGCCTAACGTCGAGTTTCTGACGCTCATAAGGCAAAATCGAGAAAAGACGAAGACCGAGCAGCCCTCCCGCTTGGCTAACAAGGGACACGGCATCAACCCGACAGTTAATGCTCCCTCGCTCGACAGGATGGATTCGGACATCAAATCATCAGCCGAGCGGACATCCAAGTCGGTCCGACTTGGGTGTCGCCTGGAGGGCGTTAGCCGAGCGGTTCCTCCGCTTGACCCCGGGAAGGCGCTAGCCGAGCGGTTCCTCTGCTCGGCCCGATAAAGGACAAAGGGAGCAGTTGGCGATATCTTCCTAGGAACCAGTGCTGTCGACAAGAGACATGGTCGGCGGCATGATTAGACAGAGAATCGTATGGTGGAAACTTCCACTGTCACGTAAGATATATGCTCGTGCTATTAAGGTATGTCGTCCGACACGTTTTTTTGACACATCCATTCCAGGTATGCTTTGAGGAGCGTGCATGTTTCGGGGAGCGTATGCACGTCTCTGGGGAGCCCTATATAAGGATCCCCAGACTTCGACGGAGGTATACTCATTTTTTTACTGTAGCTACAGTTCTCGCTTCCCCTTTGCTCTACTTTTTTCTACCGAAGATCTTACTTGAGCGTCGGAGGGCCATCGCAGGGGAACCCCTCCCCGACTTGATATTGTACTTACAGGTCCACGTCAATGGAAGATCTACGTTTATAGAGTCTTCAACCTATCAACGAGAGCATCATATCCTCAGTGTTCATCGAGATGGAAAGAGATTTTTATATGAATTAATCATTATTTTATTATAGTAAATATGTTATTCATTAACCAATTGAATATCTCATCAGAATTATTTAAATTTTTTAAGTAAAAGATGATTACACTCAGAGGTCTCTCACATTATAAAAGAAAGATAAATCGTAAGATTAAATTATAACCGTGAATAAAGTAGCGGAGATGGGTATAATTTTTCTTTGCGGAAGTGAATCCGTTGAAAATTAATTTCTATACCATTAATAATAAATCTGCTGACTTGCACCCCTAGACGTCTTCCTACTCCGTTTAAATATCTTCCTACCGAATGCGTGGAATAAAGCAACTAAATTAGAGGCCTTAATGATTAAAATCCTGTTAATCAAAACAGCTGTCCTAGTGAGCGGCCGGGTCCCACCTCTTAGCTCCTGCCCGTTCGATTGGCATCTGACGGCACTCGCTTAAGCGCAGGGATCGGCTCAGTTTCATGGTTTTGAAACGAGTCCGAAGCGGGGCCCCCAGAGGCGATGATTGAGGGGCCCACTTGGAGCAACGTCTCAGTGGTAGTTGTTTTTTGCCTGTCTCGACTGAGACACGGAACAGCTGACACCGGAGGAATATTGAGTTATTTTTGCATACTAATAGTAAAAAAAATGGGGAAAAAATTATTTAAACCTTTTTTAAATCCCTTGAAAGTTTTAGAATACTCATTTTATCCGTCCAAGTTTTGATTTTTTTTTTTCATTTTGAAGTATTATCACAAATATATTTAATATTTAATATTTTAAAGTTATAAATTCATATTAATGACTTGTATTGAAGACATTGTTATAGTACTTTAAAATTTATTTGCAAGTTGATTTACAAAAAGAGCTTGTAATCATTCTGTTATGGTACAAAGTCATTAAGGTTTAAGATTTTTTTAAAAAAAATTCAGAATTGTAATATTAATTTGTAATTTCAAAATGTTAAAAAATTTGAATTTATAGAGGTGCAATATCTAACTCGTAGTCAAATTTTACAAAACAATAATTTTTTACAAAAAATGAACCCTAAACTTGAAATTACACTAACACAAAATGAAACCGATATAAAAATGCACATCTTTAGAGTTCTATATGAGTTTTTTTTTATAATTTTTAATATGTTAATTTATTATTCTCTTCACAATTAAAAAATAATTCCTATAACTTTTATGTAAATCCTACATTATCAATTTTTTTTACATAATTAATTACTAGTCCATCTTATATTATTGATTTTAGATAAAAAAAATAAATTTAAAATTTCACTACTATTCTTAAACTATAAATCTTAAATCTTAAATCTTATCCATATCCCAATCTCTTTAAAAACTTCCTATTGAAGATGCCCTTCTAGCTCGTAGTTAAGAGGGTTCTAGCTTCCCACAAGTCATAACAAGAACTTATGGTTTGAAAATTTTCTTACCGCGATAATACTTCCAATAAACCCTCCTAGAAGAAATCCTTATTAAAATCAAAATGAAAAAAAAAAATCTATCCACAAAATTCTCATCAAATCCTTTTATCAAACTAACAATTTCCTTTGTTCTTTTCCAAACCAACACACTTAACCCCACTGCCATTGGTCTTCACCTTCCTCAAACCAACCTTTCTACTCCCGCGCTGTTTACTAGGACGAATTATATATATACAATTCTATATTGTACACAACATTCATGCCCTTTGTGTGAAAAACAGTCCTTCACTTCATCTTGTTTCCATGGGAGGATCCTCACCTACTGCTAATCTCATCACAAATCCTTCCAATCGAGTTTCCTGTAACCTCTTCGTGCTCTCTTTGCCTCTCTTAGTTTATCGCTAATCGTACCTAATCGTGAATGATAAGTAAACGATAGAGCATCGCGGTTTGGCGCTCAGCTGCTCCGCTTGCCTTCCGCTGTCCGCTCTCTCTTATCTCTCTTCTTTTTACAAAGGAAAGAGCAGAACAGAGGAATCAGGGGAGGGAGGTTTTGTCGTGGTGCTTCGCTGGTGGTATCTGGTCACCGCTAGTACGGTCACCGCCATTCCCGCATGGCCTCGTCGCCGCTCGTTTTCCTCCTCTTGTTCTGCTTCCTCTATGGGGGCGACGCCGACCTGGCCTCCGACGAAGCCGCGCTCCTGGCATTCCGCGCCGCCGTCGCCCGGTCGGGGCTGCGGACGTGGAACGCGAGCGCCCCCGGCGCGCCCTGCACGTGGCAGGGAGTCAGCTGCGACCGGAGCCGCGTCGTCTCCCTCCGCCTCCCTGCGGTAGGCCTCCTCGGGCCGATCCCGGCGGCGCTCGGCAACCTCACTGCGCTCCACACCCTTAGCCTCCGGTTCAACGCTCTTTCTGGCCCGCTCCCCGCTGAGCTCGCGGGCCTCGCGGAGCTGAGGAGCCTCTACCTCCAGGGGAACCGCCTCTCCGGCGGCATTCCGGATTTTGTTGCTTCCTTGAGCAATCTCGTTCGTTTCAACCTCGCTGACAATCAGTTCTCCGGAGGGATCCCGCTGGGGCTTAACAATCTCACTCGCCTGAGCACGCTCTACCTCGAGAAAAACAACCTCACGGGCGAGATCTCGGGGCTCGATCTGGGTAGCATCGTCCAGTTCAACGTGTCCTACAACCAGCTCAACGGGTCGATCCCGGTCAGGCTCCGCTCCCAGCCGGCGTCCGCGTTCATTGGCACGGCGCTCTGCGGAGGGCCCCTGGGGCCGTGCCCTGGCGAAATCGCGCCCTCCCCGTCGACGCCGGCACCGGCTCCCGCTTCAGGGCGTCCCGGCGGCGGAACGGAGACAAATAACAACAGGAAGAAGAATAAGCTCTCCGGCGGGGCGATCGCGGGGATCGCCATCGGCGCCTCCGCATTCCTCCTCATCGTCCTCGCGGCGCTGATCCTCCTCTGCCGAAGGCGAAAGGCGCGGTCTCTGGGCGCCACAGCTGCGACGGGCAGTAAAGGGGCAGAGACGGAGGCGGGAGAGCAAAGGAACAGAGGATTAGAGGAAGGCAGCGGCGGCCGCAACGTCAGCGCGGCGGCAGCGAAGGGCTCCTCGGAGTCGTCCGGGGCGAAGAAGCTGGTGTTCTTGGGCGGCGACGCGGCGAGGCGGTTCGACCTAGAGGATCTTCTGCGGGCGTCGGCGGAGGTTCTAGGGAAGGGCACGTTCGGGACCGCATACAAGGCAGTCCTAGAGACCGGATCGACGGTGACAGTGAAGCGGCTCAAAGACGTGAGCTTGCCGGAGCAGGAGTTCATGGAGAGGATCGAGGCCATCGCCGCCATGGACCACCCCAACCTGGTTCCCCTCATGGCCTACTACTTCAGCAAGGACGAGAAGCTGCTGGTCTACGAGTACATGCCCATGGGAAGCCTCTCTGCTCTCTTGCACGGTACTCCCCCAAAATCCACACCATCCTTCATTCGAGTTCTTCAGCAATTTCGTTCCAAACACTTGTTCAAGGACACAACTCGATTCTCAAAACGTCAAACTTTTGCTCGATTAATGTTCAGGTAACAGAGGATCTGGTCGAACGCCTCTCAGCTGGGAAACAAGAACCGGCATTGCCCTCGCCGCCGCTTACGGCATCGAGTACATTCACTCCACGAGCCCTTCTTCCTCGCACGGCAACATCAAGTCCTCCAACGTCCTCCTCACCAAGTCGTACAGCGCCCGTGTCTCCGACCACGGCCTCGCCTTCATCGTGGGCTCCAACCCCACCGCGAGCCGCGTCTCCGGCTACCGAGCGCCGGAGGTCACCGACCCCCGGAAGGTCTCCCAGAAGGCCGACGTCTACAGCTTCGGCGTCCTGCTGCTCGAGCTGCTCACCGGCAAAGCCCCGACGCAGGCTGCTCTCAACGAGGAGCCCATCGACCTCCCCCGATGGGTGCAATCAGTCGTCAGAGAGGAATGGACGGCCGAAGTGTTCGACGTGGAGCTGTTGCGGTACCAGAACGTGGAAGACGACATGGTTCAGCTCCTGCAGCTCGCCATTGACTGCGTGGCGCAGTACCCCGACAAGCGGCCTCCGATGTCCGAGGTGGCCGTCCGCATCGACGAGATCCGAAAGTCGAGCTTAGGATCGTCCTACCGAGACCAGCACGACACGCCGCGAAGCTTGGAAGAGGATGACCACTCTTAAAATGGAACTGTGATCGTGGTTACGTTCTTTTCATTTCTTGCCATAAATCATCAGTCTGTGCATGTTTGTTTGCTCCTCTTTCAATTCGAAGCACAATTTGTTCTTCTTCTTTTGTTGTTCAGAACACACAACCCTCTCCAGTGACTCCATTGATACATATCTTCATGCCATTTTTCTTCTGTCATTTTCCCTCCTCTTCCTCTTTTTCCCACTCTCTTCTCAACCTCTTGTAGTATGTAAGCATTCTGTTCTATTTGGAATCATTAAATCTGTGATTTGAGGTTTGGTACATGGATGAGCAAATTTGTTAAGCAAAGAGAAACAATTCATTGGATTGTGTTGGGTGATCGAGGGAAGTGGTTGAATGGGTCCGTCGATTGCTGTGTTTACTTGATAGGCCTAATAATTTAGGCAGGGGGAGTGAGCTTCTGTCTGTCTCTCTGGCTTTTTGTTGATTGAATCAGGTGGCTTGGTTGGGCTTCTTGCAATGATGTTTCACATGCTTGCTCTGCAAGTGGAGATGTTGGAGCACATGATTATCAACAACTATCGTAATGAGTAGGAATTTGAGACTCTAACTTTTAATCGATTAATTTGATTTAATTGATCTTTACTCACCCCTACTAAAGAATAAATCATGAGTTTGTGGTCAGTTGTTGTTGGGCTTTGTGAGCAAGCCATCCATGAGCTCATGGTCAGGTGGACGGGGTCTCTCTATTTTGGACTTATAAAATTTAGACTAAAACTTATTATAATTGGCTGTAATTTTTTTTTAAAAAATAACTCGATAAAACTTTTAAATGCTAAAATCCAAATTATTGGATACCATTTATATTCATTTTTCATACGCGGAGACAGAATTCCTTCTAATTTCAAGGCAATTCAAATTTAGCACATCGTGGCAAACAAGTCGGGTATGGATGCCCGGGTGCTCACTGGCACAGCTTGCCACGTGGCGGCAGCCGCACACGAAGAGAACGCGCGCATACTCCGCTTCCTGCGGGCCCTTTGCCGTCTTTAAGTTACCCCTGGGAGAAGCAAATCGGAGCCAGAGTTGGAAACCAGCGAGAAGGGCGAGAGGGAGCGAGGGTTTGCACTCGGCGATCGTCCGTTTGTGGTATTCTTCTAATCTTCTATATGATTGCCATGCAGATTATCGACACGTTTTCTATATTTTTCTCCGATTCGTCGTTGTGTTTTCTTTTTGTGGGAATGAAGTTGTTGTTCGAGTTCCATGTCGTCAGTTCCTCGCATTGATGTTGACAAGAAAGGGGGGTTTCTAGTTCTTTCTCTCTATGTTCAAAATGCATATGGCCAGCCTTTATTAATGAACTTTAAATTTCATCGTAGATTGCTTCTGTTTTTATTGTCGCATTGCATCATTTCCATCGTGGATATGCTCGGGTCATAAATTCCACTCTCAATTCCGTGAAGAATTGGATATGTAAAGCCAGTGTATCTGTTGTGTATCTTGCTTCTTTTTGAGGGAAACGGAAGACAGAATTAAATGGGTATTTGGGGGTAATTACTTCTTGTGAGTCGCAAACTGCAACTCTAGGTAGGTAGTATGTGTTGTTTGCGTGTATACGGCAAGAAAATACTTACTTCTTGAGGATTTCATCTGTGTTTCACAAGATTGTTTGTTTCTGTCAGTTTGGATTCTTCCATATCTCATCTAGATTGTCGTGTTGTGAAACAGGAAGGTGAAACTCACTTCTGGATGAAGATAGGATGGTAGAATAGAAAATAGTTTCGTCCATGACTCCATTTAAATGCAGCAGAAAAGCATTTGAACTTTAGGTGTATATTATGCAAGAATTTCTTTAACACTACATTTGATTCACGGAATGGAAATAATTAGGAAATCGTTATTGCTAGAGAATGAAACATAATAGGAGTTTTTACTATGAATTATTATTTCTTAGTTTGATTCATGGGATAAAAAATTCCAACATTATCAAAATAAATATTCATGGATTCGATACAGGTAATAGTTATGGAAGATTGATAGGGGAAATATCAATTCTGTGAGAATTGTTATTCCAAATTCATTGTGCATCCAAATAGCTATTCCCTTAGAATTCAACAGGATTGGAATACCGATTTTTGCAAATGGAAAATGCAGTAAGTGAATTCAGTCTTTCAAGATGATCCAAACCACATGATATGGCTTCTCTTGGGGACCACTGAAATAATAATGAACCACACTTGATTCATTATTTGGATGGAAGTTGTTCATTGATACAATAGGCTATTTTGGATAAGTATTCTTAAAGAATAAAAATAATGTATGAATCACATAGTGAGAAAATAGAAAAAATAGATTTGTTGTATATTGCAAGTATTTTTGTTTCACAAAAGATTAGCATATGCTTCTGCAGTCCATGCCAAGTTAAATATGTTACAGGTCAAGCATAATAATACATGAGTTTTGAATCCCACACAAATTTGCTTGGAGTGTTTTTCTAATATAGTATCTCATGGCATGTGAGTTGAAGGGACATTCTCTTAAACCACCACATTCATCCATGTGCAACTATGGCATGAGGCTTCTTTCTTCAGCACATCCCCTCACACCCTTATCAATGTAGAACTATTGCGTGGAACACCCCTTGCTTCATCATATCTTGAGGGAATCCAATAAAGTTGAAATTGTGTAGCATATTTTTCTGGACACGGTAGTCAACTTCTACATATTTTGATATTGGCGGTGTTTGGTATTTTGGGCTTGGTTTTCCAAACTATCATGTATTTTTAATAAGACTAGTACAATCACTCTTATGTTGGAGCAAAAGGTGATAACGCTCACCCCAGGCGGCCCAGTTGTATCGCCAACCCTCGACTAGATACAGGCAGGTAAACTACAGGGGATATTTTTTGCCCTAGCAACCCTTTGCATAAAGGAGGTCAGGCACCCAACGGGACATTTTACACCTACTGAGAATTGATCCAAGACCTATTGGAGCAACCACCCATGTAGTTACCAACCGTGTCAACCAGTGGGGGCCACAATATCTTATGTTGTTATGCTTAGAGTAGGTTTTGTTGAATCGTGAAAGATGAGAGACGGGGATGAATCTTGTTCGATTTAAATTCTTTTCGTTTCTTTCATAAAACTAGAGTATGCAGCGGAATAAAGCAAAGAAGAAAAACAAAGGATGCGTCTCTTTTTTACTTGGTTTAGGGACAGCCAACTCCTACTCCTCGTGACCTTTGATCACTTTCATTGGGCAATCCACTAAATGATGAAATAATACAAGTATGAATACATTGTGTAAGTAAAATAAATATACCGACAACAACGTATAGAAGATGAAGTGTAGGTTGTCGAAAACCTCTCGGCGTCATAGTAGTTGTAGTTTGCACCACACGAGCAAAGAATGAGCACCGTAGAAAATTGAAAAGCAGGAGTTGTACATGGCTCGGAGCTCGAGGGCTTCTTTTATAGGTCTCGTTCCGTTGACTGATAAAGAGTTCCGTCGACTGAACCTATTCGTCGATTGATCCTTCCATCTGTCGATGGAGCCTCTGTTCCTTCCTTGTTTGCGATGATCCAATCCGTTCGATCATGGAATCTTATTGTTCCGTCGACGGATCATGATCTTTCCTTCGACTGAACATCTTTTTGTCATTTGTACTCTGATTCGAATCTTGTTTAATTTTGAAAATATATTGATTCGTCTACTAAACACTCTTTTTCGTCAACGGAACCAAAAATTCCATTTGTGTTTTGAATCTCACTATTCCGATACTTCATGGATCCGTTGACTGAACACCTTTATCAGTCGACGGAACATCATATTCTACTAGTGTTAGTAAACAAAAATAATATGTGCCCTACAAAATAGAATTAGAACAGATATATATATATATATATATATATATATATATATATATATATATATATATATATATATATATATACATGAATAAGATAGCACTAACTGTCTTGATCGCAACTTAGAAATCTTCATCGGTTTCATTGTTTGTATCAACTCCTAAGGTTTGTCCCTACCTAGACACGACCCTATTGCACTCTCTCCAGAAACTTACCTCACTCACCTAAACTTACCTCACTCACCTGCCAAACATTTAGTCCTCCACACATGTTTGGAATTTCTCCACTCAGTGTCTGATCGCCTTATCCACTAAGACTTTTCCTACCATACTAAATTAGCACAACAACAAATAATAGTAATGCAAAATAATGTTGGTAAAACTATACCTAGGTTTACCAAAATCCGATCGTCCAGTCGACTGTGCGCGGTCGATCGGAAATCATTTGGTCACACATGCTTGGTTCACTTCTCTAAAGCTTCTTATTACCTAGGTTTACCTCCCCTTAGGATTTTTCATTATCCGACTTTACTCACTAGGACTTTCACCACCTAGCTTCACTTACTAGGGCCTAACGTCACTTGCCAGGATTTTCACCACCTAGCTTCACTCACTAGGATTTTTACCTGGAGTTTACTCCTCCACAAAGAGTTACCTCCCCCTAGGATTTTCCGCTTGCTAAGCATCAGGTCACCTTGACCTGCTTAGACTTGCTAGCACTCGATAGACTACTCACCCTTACAATCACTCGGTAGACTACTCACCACTTGTAGTCACTCGGTAGACTACTCGCCACTTGCAGTCACTTGGTAGACTACTCTCCACTTGCCAGTCATCTAGTCTTGACCTGACTAGACTTCTCACTTGACTAGGTCAACCTTGACTAAACTCCATTAAACGTTTTGTTAAATATCAAAACCCTGGAGGCACCAACAGATTCCATAGATGTTTGATTAAATTGATCAGGATGAAAAAAAAAATTTGCAAGAATTTGTTTTCTTTTTGACAATAAGTTGTTATCGCATCTCGATTAGACATTTACCTTATGACATTGTTTGTTAGGGAAAAATGAACAAATGGTGTAAAAAGCAATACTGCAATTGGTGGATCTAAAAACCTCTTATGGTGTTTCTGGTAGTCATTAACGTTAAAATGATGGATACTTTTGAATATGGTTGATATTTACAGGAACTCTTTTTACAAAGACAATGGCTGAGGGTGAGGATATTCAGCCTCTTGTCTGTGACAATGGCACTGGGATGGTTAAGGTAAATTAAGATTCCTTTTCTATATGCAGCTTATGCACCAGTCATTCTAAACTTCAAATCACTCTAACCAACAAAATTACTTATTAAATGAAAAACGCTTAACCAATTTTTTCATTTTAGGCTGGATTTGCTGGTGATGATGCTCCGAGGGCTGTTTTCCCTAGCATTGTAGGTCGCCCACGCCACACAGGTGTGATGGTAGGCATGGGACAGAAAGATGCATATGTTGGGGATGAGGCTCAATCAAAGCGAGGTATTTTGACCTTGAAGTATCCTATTGAGCATGGTATTGTGAACAATTGGGATGACATGGAAAAGATATGGCATCACACATTCTACAATGAGCTTCGAGTAGCCCCTGAAGAACACCCAATTCTCCTTACGGAGGCTCCTCTCAATCCAAAGGCCAATCGTGAGAAAATGACTCAAATCATGTTCGAGACCTTCAATGCTCCTGCTATGTACGTTGCTATCCAAGCTGTTCTCTCTCTGTATGCTAGTGGGCGCACAACTGGTACAAAATTACTCTAAAATTGTAATGTATTTATTTTTCAGTTCCCATTCAGGTGATATGCAATTTACTCTTTTTTGTTGGACGAAACTTTTGTGCAGGTATTGTGCTGGATTCTGGTGACGGTGTTAGCCACACAGTGCCAATCTATGAAGGATATGCTCTCCCACATGCCATACTTCGTCTGGATTTAGCAGGCCGTGACCTTACTGACAACCTCATGAAGATTCTGACAGAGCGCGGTTACTCTTTCACTACCACTGCTGAGCGTGAAATTGTCAGAGACATGAAGGAAAAACTATCCTACATTGCTCTTGACTACGAGAAAGAGCTGGAAACTTCCAAGACCGACTCATCCGTGGAGAAGACCTACGAACTCCCTGATGGGCAAGTGATCACCATTGGTGCCGAGAGGTTCCGCTGCCCGGAGGTCCTTTTCCAGCCATCCCTTATTGGGATGGAAGCTGCAGGCATTCATGAAACCACTTACAACTCCATCATGAAATGCGACGTCGATATTAGGAAGGATCTCTACGGAAACATTGTTCTCAGTGGAGGAACCACCATGTTTAACGGCATTGCCGACAGGATGAGCAAGGAGATCATGGCCTTGGCTCCAAGCAGCATGAAGATTAAAGTGGTCGCTCCTCCTGAGAGAAAGTACAGTGTTTGGATCGGAGGCTCCATTTTGGCGTCACTTAGCACCTTCCAACAGGTTAAACTCAAACACCTTTATGGGTATCTGAGAATTACATGTTGGAGATTATCTAACACACACCCTTACTTTTATAGAGTTGCTCATGTATCGTTTGATCTTGATTGCAGATGTGGATAGCCAAGGCAGAGTATGATGAGTCTGGGCCATCAATAGTGCACAGGAAGTGCTTCTAATTTACCAGGCCTAGGAATCAAGATGAACTCAGAAACATCACGTGAGATGATTCTTTATCGCTGTATTTCCTTTGTTGTTGTTTTTTAGGCTCTTTGCCTCTTGGTTGTTTTCCATATGTTTGGACGGCATTTTATTGGACCACGTCTATTATCGACCATGAATCTTTTTTGTTCACACTTTATCTTCCTAAATGTTAAGGAAGAAATTCCTTTTATACGTATGATCTACCTTAGAGCTCATTTTTTTTTTTTACATTTTATAATTATCATACCAGAGGAAAAGATATCTCCCTTAGTTACACTCAAGTGTCAAAATGAATAATTACTGACTGATAATTCATTAAATGTGTTTTCCATTTATATTAAGTAAACGAGGGATTCTATCTCAATTTCTATGCAATCAATCTCTTTCATCGTTCGGGCTCCAAAGTAAAAGAAGGCATTAGTGTTTGAACATTCAATGGCTTCGAGTTGAACTTCACTTGTTCGAAGAGGCATTGGAGATGAAATACACACAACTCCAAGACTTCGAAATGAACTTCACTTAATCTGTTCAAAGAGGCATCCGTTAAGCAACTCCAACACAGATCATCATCTATTTTTGCAAGTTGAACAAATGCCAAGAGAATAGATCATATACATTTCTCTTGTGCTTCAACACATTGCCAAGCCATCACTACAAATTCCGAGCATCATCTTCACTTTCTCCCATTTAGGTAGGTCCAAACTAATGTGCTACAGAACATCACTGACGAATCTTCCTCTTGTGATATGGTCAGATCTACATGGACCAATACGTGCCAGAGGGCGCTGGAGTTACCCAGTGAGATCCTCCTGATACTAAAGTCACCATGGGTGCTATGAATGTAATAGAATAGTATAAAATGTAGAAAAAAATAATGTAAAGCTAATTAAGGTTAGCCAACACATGCCACAATGTTTTTATTTATATGATCTCATTCGACAGGTCATGTCTTGAATCACATATAATGTACTCTTGAGATAGAGATCAGAGGTCGGCTTAAGCAATAGAGATGGATACAAGTCTCAAGTACCTCTCAATATGCCTATGAACACTTGGAAGAACCTAACCTAAATATTGCTTAGTTTAGAAGTATATATTATTATTATTATTATTCCTCTCTACCTTATCGGAGTAAGTTAGGCCAACAAAACAAATGTTTGCTCAAGAAATTAATAATAATGTCATGCCACCAACAAATCAAATTGAATGCATGTCTACCTCCATCTTTTTCATTTCCATTGTTCCTTTCCTTTCAAAAAGAACTAAAAGTATAGCTCTATTATTCATGTCCATATGTTTATATATGTATATATTGATAGTTGACCTAATCCACACCATGCATTATTCTAGGACAAGGCTTGAGGTTAACTAATTAAGAGGGTTAGTGTGTAGATATCTTCATGTAGGTTAGAAAATTGGAGAAGTGGATGTTGAAAGGAGAACGGAACTCTACTCACCAAGCAAACCCCACAAACCTTCTCTCTCTCTTCGTTAATTAAAATACAAAACATTAGTTAGGTCACACGTAGCATCAGCTTGTGTGGTGCAACCGTAACTATCTTCGATCTACTTCTCGATCAGGACATATATATTATTAATTATGCCAAACATATGTAGTTGCACCACAAGCAGTTTCAATTCTTTCTCCATTTGTCGTCTGCAATTAAGTCGATCGATCGGTATGAGCAGAGGCCACTGGAGGCCGGAGGAGGACGAGAAGCTCAGGGACACGGTCGCTCGGTTCGGCCCTCACAACTGGAACGCCATCGCAGAGAACATTCCAGGAAGAACAGGTGCTAGCTGTCTGATGATGATCGATCGATGATGATGATGATGATTTGTGATCCGATTTTCATTTCTTGATTTTTTTTTTTTTTTAAATAATTTTATGCAGGAAAGAGTTGCAGGTTGAGGTGGTTCAACCAGCTGGATCCGAGGATCGACCGGAGGCCGTTCTCCGAGAAGGAAGAGGAGAGGCTGCTGGCGGCGCACATCCTCCACGGCAACAGGTGGTCGGCCATCGCCAGGATGTTCCCCGGCCGCACCGACAACGCGATCAAGAACCATTGGCATGTCCTCGCCGCCCGGCGGAAGAGGCCTCTCTGTTCGACTACTGCACACCCGGCGGCAGGAAGAACCCTGCCAATCAGGATGCATGGCGCTGCAGGTGATCATCAGCCAGCCTTGACTAGCTAGCCATGAACAAAGTTAATTTGTGGATTTTCTGTGCTTGAGCAGTGGAGTTCTATGATTTCCTGCAAGTAAAGAGCAGTGGTGCAGAGTCTGGGGAGGCAACCACCAATTGCAGCTCGAGCGTGGAGCAAGAAGAAGAGGAGGAGGAAGAAGAAGAGCAGTGGAGGAAGCATATTAGTGGAGTTCCCTTCATTGACTTCTTGCAAGTTAGAAGTTCTTCATGTGCAGTCAACTGCAGCAATTGAATACGCTTGTGATTATAATTAGTTCAATTAAACTCACTGGTAGATCGATGTAGGTTAAATTGTATAGTACTGAAACTGTATGATCAGTGTTCAGTGATGCAAAATTGCCTGTCCCAAGGGTTGTCCAATTGGCTAAGAAGGTGGTTCGATGGATATATTTCTTCTACCCTCGGTTATAAACTGACATCGTAATTTACTTCTATTCATATAAGTATATAACGTTGGGACGAGCTAGCTATGAGGAGCGTGTTCACTAATTATGTTTTTCTGTAGTGATATAAAATTGCCTAACATGTGTTCATTTTTCTTTATTGTTTTTTGTTTATTTTTTTTCAAGGGAAAACAAAACTATAAAAAGAATGTATTTTTTGTGGAGATTATTATATAGTTGATAAGAATGAAAAAGTGATTTAATTTCATAGTGAAGGGAAATCCTTTGTTCATAATTCCATAGGCAGCCATTGTTTTGGCAGTTGGGTGTATATTTTTCACTCAACAACTTGACAGATTCCTGATTTATTAAGAATTTTTCTCAATATTCCAAAGAAACAAATATTAGTATTTGAAAGATTATGTTATATATATTTTTTTTTTCTATTAGAGCAGAGATGATATCGCTCGGTTCAATATTATCGATCTTACGTTAAGATACAATTAACAGGTAAATCATAGGAATATTTTATCCTAGCACCACGACCTTTTACATGAAAAATATCATATGCCTAACAAAGTATTTTGCATATGTTGTGAATTGACTCCAAAACCTTTTCAAGCAAAGTAAATACCAAATGGGATAACATGTGGTGACATGTTATATTTTTTTCTGGTTAGCATAGGTGAACGTGAGCTCTATTCAAGTCTAAATTTCCAATGATTTTTCACTAAGACCCTAGCAATTCCCTCGCAAAAAATTCTCGCAGCAAAACACTAACAATGTTAATATTCTCTCCTCAACAAATTTTTCCTTCGTCAATTCACTAAAGATTGTTGAAGTTATATAATTCCCAAAAGACATACCTATTTTGGTGACATGAGTCAAAGTTTCAAAAAAAAAAAAGGTCCTCTTAGAGTTGAATAATATGAATATTTCAAAATGTAATAAAAATTAAATGTTACCAATAATCATTTATTACAATATGTCTAGCTTCTGTTTTAACTACAAAAGTATAATATATATTACTGTTATTTTTTAGCGAGCCTACAACCTGTAAAGTAAAATATGAAGTTAAATAATATTTAATATTATAAAAATAATCAAACAAAAAAGATAAATATTAACAATAATCATTTAAATAAAATATGTCTGGCTAAAAAAATATATCAATTTAGTTTGTATACCATTATTTTCTTTTCTATAGATAATATCATCAATTTATTTAATCTTTCTTATGACATATTGATCAAAAATATATTTTAATCAATTTCAATTTGGATAAGCTCCTTTCTACAGATGCCACTGTAGCTGGTATAACAACAAAATTTTGTAGGCAACATGAATAACAGTCATCCATATTTTTCAAATAATTTAAAACATCTAATTCTTTGCTTCCACCGATAAAAATTGCTTCAAGATTGATAACTCTATGCCCCAAGGCATAACGAAGATGGTGAGCGCATAGCATCTCTAGCATAATGACCAAGGATCGATTCTCAGAAACTAAAGACTTGGGGTTTACCCCCACCATGCACCTAGTGTCTGTGTACCTACATTTATCTCCCTCTATATCTGTGGGGTCGGCACTAAGAGAGTCGTTAAGGTAACGGATCTATCATTTTTTTTTTCAAGATTGATAACTCCATATACATATCATCTCTACAATGTCTAACGTGCCATTATTGTTAGGATCGATGATCGCGGCTAGAGAGGGGGGGTGTGAATAGCCGCCCCAAATTTCTCGTTTCTTCCTACGATTAGGGTTAGCGCAGCGGAAATAACTAAATAGAAACGCAAAAAGGAAATATCAAACCTCAAACTCGAACTCGACGATGTAACGAGGTTCGGAGATGAAACTCCTACTCCTCGGCGTGTCCGTAAGGTGGACGAGCCCTATCAATCCGTCGGTGGATGAGTCCCCGGAGAACCGGCTAATAACTACTCCTTGTGGGTGGAGAAACCTCGCCACAATAGTTTGCAACAGCAATATGGAAATACAAAGAAGAGCAAGAAGCAAAATACAATACAAATGTATGAAACACCTTCGCTTACTTGCCTTCTCTTCGACTGGATGAAGCAGCAGCTTCAAGCGACGCCTACAACAGCAGGAACCCAGCCGAAAGGAAGCTCACGCGAAGCTTAGATGAGAGCTCAGCAAAGCTCTAGAGAAGAAACCAGGAAGAACTTGCAGAAGCAAGAAGTAACAGAGAGGAAGAAGAAGAGTTTCAGTCAGCAGCCCTCGATCTCTTCTTATAACCCCTGATATCCTGAGCCAACCTGCGAACCTGCAAGCAAAAAGACCAGAACACAGAAGCCCGAAATAACCTAGCCGTTGAGTGACAACGGCTAGTCCTGGACCGATCAGGCTCCAACCTGATCGGTCCACACTGTCCCTGATCGGTCTTGGGGACCGATCAGGCTAAGCCTGGACCGATCAGGCTATGTCCTGATCGGTCCAGGAGGAGTCTAATCGGTCCCTTGGACCGATCAGCCTTTCTCTTTCTTCTCTTCTGTTTGCTTCCTGATCGGTCTTTAGACCGATCAGATAATCCACAGAAGCATTCTGTTTGATTACTGATCGGTCAACAGACCGATCAGCCGTATCACTGGATCGGTCCCCAGATCGATCCAGAGCTTGATTTTTCCCAAGTCTCCCAAACCTTTCAAACCAACATCCGGTCAACCTTGACCTGTTGGTACATCATGCTTAGCATTCGGTCACTCCCTTGACCTACTAAGACTCCCCACCAAGTGTCCGGTCAATCCCTTTGACCCACTTGGACTTTTCTCTTCGTGTCAAGTATCCGGTCACTCCCTTGACCTACTTGACCTTCTCAACACCAGATGTCCGATCACCCTTGATCCATCTGGATTTTCCCTTGCCCGGCTTCACTCACCAGGACTTTCACCTAGCTTCACTCACTAGGGTCTTCACCTGGCTTCACTCACCAGGATTTCCAATCTGCCCGGCTTCACTCACCAGGACTTTCCAACTGCCTGGCTTCACTCACCAGGACTTTCCCACTGCCTGGCTTCACTCACCAGGACTTATCCGTCTGCCTGGCTTCACTCACCAGGACTTTCCACATCCGGTCCAGAGAACGAGCTACCGAGCCCTCTCTGACCACAGTTCGGAGAACGAGCTACCGAGCCCTCTCCGACTTCCATCCGGTCCAGAGACCGAGCTCCCGAGCCCTCTCTGACCACCGTTCGGAGAACAAGCTACCGAGCCCTCTCCGACTTCCCATGTGCCAAGCTTCCATACTTGGACTTCTATGTGCCAAGTCTCCATACTTGGACTTTTCCCGTGCCAAGCTCCCTGCTTGGACTTTTCCCTGCTTGGACTTTTCCCGTGCCAAGCTCCCTGCTTGGACTTTTCCGAGTCAGGTCAACTCACATAGGGTCAACCAGGTCAACCTTGACCACGGGTTGCACCCACAATCTCCCAAGCTTGTTCTCGTCAAACATCAAAATACAACTCGAGTCAGGTCAACTCGAGTCGGGTCAACCAGGTCAACCTTGACCTAAGGTTGCACCAACAATCTCCCCCTTTTTGATGTTTGACAAAACCCATAATCAAACCCATAATCAAATTAGGTTAACCCGATAACCTAACTTAGGTTTTCTAATGTTCTTCCATGAACATTCTCTATTCTCCTCAAACCTACACTCTCCCCCTTTTTGACACACATCAAAAAGAGTGAATCAAGGTCAAGAGTTTCTTTCTAATGAAAGTCTCATACCTTTCATTGAAACTCTTAATTTCCCCCTTGATACTAAGGTCAACAATTAACTTAGTGATAATCTCATATCACTCAAGTCTTTAGGAGTAAAAACTCCCCCTAAAAGTCAACTCCCCTTGACTAATAGGTAAAATTCCCCCTAAAGGTCAACTCCCCCTTGACCATTGCACCAACAATGTCTTAGAGAGTTTCAAACCTTTAGAACTCTAAAACACCACTTCCATAGCTGCAATTTCAGACAAACAGTCGAATCGGTCACCAGACCGATCAGGCTCCCTCTGGATCGGTCACAGTGACCGATCCAGGCTCGCCTGGACCGATCAGAATCCCCTCTGATCGGTCCACAACTCTGATTTCTGATTTCTTCTCCCGAAATTCAGAAACCTTTAGAAAATCACAGAAAATTCTAAAAATTGTGACATTTTGAGGATACATTCCTCATAACATATACTATCATGGAAAAATAGTTTTCTATGAAAATAACTTCCATTTTTCAATCTTGATACAAAATTCAAAAGGCTTTGAAATAGCTCAAAGTTAAGTTATCTTTGTATCAACTTGTTCAATGATGAAGATTATTACTAGAAAAGCTTCATCAAGATTTTTCAAATCAATTTTGAAATGATTTTAAACCCTTTAATTTAGGACCACAATCTTTGGGCAAAATGTACATGACTTGTACATAAGCTTTCCCTATGATCCCCAATTTCGAATTAGGCTCATCTAGGCACAAGAACTATGCACCTTGATCCTAACTCATTATCCTAATATCTCACACACATCTATGGTGTATCAAACACATCCAAGTGAATTTTGATGTGAGATATGGGTTTAGGTTATCTTAGGTCTCATGCATTTTCTAAACATCAATTTGATCTCCATATCAAATTGTGTTTTTAATCTTAAATCAATTTCATTGATTATAAATGCAAGAAATGATGGCATGGCATAAAATGATATCATACATAATAACATGTGCCAATGTCATGATGTCATGGCATAAAGTAAGAAACTTAAATAAACTATGACATTTAACTAACCTAAGCATTATCATGACATTTCAAATGATCATAAATTAAATATGATGTCATGATATGACAAACAATATATGGCAAATAACATATAAAGGTATAGAAAATACCTAATTCTAGCCTTAGTTGCCATTTTTGATAATTTTGATCATTTTGCCATAAATTCTATATTCCTAAGTGCAATAGACCTAAAATCATATCCTCAAGACTTTTAGATCACTATGTGCCAACTAGATTGACTCTAGAAAACTCCTCAAATGAGATTGGCACATCCTAATCACCTTAGGAATAATTTTCCATTTCATTTTCAAGGCTTGATTACACCTTGAAAATTCCTAAAGTGCCACATTTTGCCATGATTAGGTTAACTACCTATTCAAGTAAGGTTGTCACACCCTAACTCATCTAGCGTGATGAAATCACGCTCCTAGGAACCCAATACCTATTTGAGCTCATTGGGTTCACTAAGTATTCACTAGGGATGACTTCCCTAGCAACCCTTCTAATGACCCTCCTAGGCTTTGACGCCTTGGTCATTTGGGACTCATCAAGATCAACTCTAGGGGTGACTCCCCTTGTGACCTTGGTGATGGTCTTCCTAGCCCTAGATTTTGTTCCATAATCGAATGGAACATTGTGATAAGTGGGCTTGACCATTTGGGACTTAGGTTTGTGACCCAAACCTTTCATGTCCTTTGTCTTTGGTTTTTGACCCTTAAACCCTAGAGATAACTTCTCCAAGTTCTTAAGAGTCTTTTCCAAATTATCAAGTCTTGACCTCAAGACTTGATTCTCCTTCTCTAATACCTCAATTTTTAATTTTTCATTGTTCTTTGAGGTACTCCTAGGCATATGTCTAGTAGTTTTGGGATTCCTATCTAGGTTTCCCTTAACCTTAGATGGGTTAATTCTAGGGTTGGCTTTCCTAGTGTTATCCTTATCTAGGCTCACATGTTTGGCACCTAAGCATGTGTATCGATTTCTAATGTTATCATGCTCACCATTATTAACAATAGCAATAAAGCTACTAGCATGTGTCTTATTATTATTGCAATAATGTGCCTTAGAGATTACCTTAGGGTTTGCCTTAGCTCCCCCTATCGATGTGCTCGTCTTCTTGTCCTTGTGAGGTAGCCTCCCCCTCAGACATTGGCTCCGATAATGTCCCCTTCGGTTGCATTGGAAGCACACCACGTGCTCCTTGCTCTTGCGTATCGGGACTCCGGCTTCCTTGACTTTTGGTGCCGGTGGAGTCTTCCTTATCCTCTTTGGACATTTACTCTTGTAATGTCCATATTCCCTACACTCAAAGCACATTATGTGTAATTTATTCGAAATTAAAATGCTTGAGTTACCTAGGGTTGAGGATGGTTGTATGCTTTCTCCTTCATCCCTTCCGGAGATAGAAACTTCTTCTTCTTGCTCCGATCTTGAGGAAGAACTCTCCTCCTCTTCTTCCTTAGATGTTGAGTAACCCTCAACTTCTAATTCCACATCTCCATGGTGTGAGCTACTTAGTTCACTTGACTCCTCTTCATGGCTTGAAGTGGAGCTCCCCTCATGGAACTTGGCCAAGTTGTTCCACAATTCCTTGGCATTGTTGTAACCACCTATCTTACACAATATATCGTTAGGTAATGAGAATTCAAATATTTTCATTACCTCGTCGTTGATTGTGGATTGGTGGATTTGCTCCTTCGTCCACTTCTTCTTCTCAAGAGGTTTTCCTTCTTTATCCATTGGAGGAGTGAAACCTAATTGTACACAACTCCAATTTTCAATGTTAGTCATAAGGAAATACTTCATCCTTACCTTCCAATACGCGAAGTCGTCGCGATCGTAGAAGGGTGGAATTGTGATGTCTTCTCCGAGTAGATCCATTCTCTAGCTTGTGCTCCCTCGGGTGTTAATCCGGCGAAGAGCGACCTCGCTCTGATACCACTTGTTAGGATCGATGATCGCGGCTAGAGAGGGGGAGTGTGAATAGCCGCCCCAAATTTCTCGTTTCTTCCTACGATTAGGGTTAGCGCAGCGGAAATAACTAAATAGAAACGCAAAAAGGAAAGATCAAACCTCAAACTCGAACTCGACGATGTAACGAGGTTCGGAGATGAAACTCCTACTCCTCGGCGTGTCCGTAAGGTGGACGAGCCCTATCAATCCGTCGGTGGATGAGTCCCCGGAGAATCGGCTAATAACTACTCCTTGTGGGTGGAGAAACCTCGCCACAATAGCTTGCAACAGCAATATGGAAATACAAAGAAGAGCAAGAAGCAAAATACAATACAAATGTATGAAACACCTTCGCTTACTTGCCTTCTCTTCGACTGGATGAAGCAGCAGCTTCAAGCGACGCTTACAACAGCAGGAACCCAGCCGAAAGGAAGCTCACGCGAAGCTTAGATGAGAGCTCAGCAAAGCTCTAGAGAAGAAACCAGGAAGAACTTGCAAAAGCAAGAAGTAACAGAGAGGAAGAAGAAGAGTTTCAGTCAGCAGCCCTCGATCTCTTCTTATAACCCCTGATATCCTGAGCCAACCTGCGAACCTGCAAGCAAAAAGACCAGAACACAGAAGCCCGAAATAACCTAGCCGTTGAGTGACAACGGCTAGTCCTGGACCGATCAGGCTCCAACCTAATCGGTCCACACTGTCCCTGATCGGTCTTGGGGACCGATCAGGCTAAGCCTGGACCGATCAGGCTATGTCCTGATCGGTCCCTTGGACCGATCAGCCTTTCTCCTTCTTCTCTTCTGTTTGCTTCCTGATCGGTCTTTAGACCGATCAGATAATCCACAGAAGCATTCTATTTGATTACTGATCGGTCAACAGACCGATCAGCCGTATCACTGGATCGGTCCCCAGATCGATCCAGAGCTTGATTTTTCCCAAGTCTCCCAAACCTTCCAAACCAACATCCGGTCAACCTTGACCTGTTGGTACATCATGCTTAGCATCCGGTCACTCCCTTGACCTGCTAAGACTCCCCACCAAGTGTCCGGTCAATCCCTTTGACCCACTTGGACTTTTCTCTTCGTGTCAAGTATCCGGTCACTCCCTTGACCTACTTGACCTTCTCAACACCAGATGTCCGATCACCCTTGATCCATCTGGATTTTCCTTTACCCGGCTTCACTCACCAGGACTTTCACCTAGCTTCACTCACTAGGGTCTTCACCTGGCTTCACTCACCAGGATTTCCAATCTGCCCGGCTTCACTCACCAGGACTTTCCAACTGCCTGGCTTCACTCACCAGGACTTTCCCACTGCCTGGCTTCACTCACCAGGACTTATCCGTCTGCCTGGCTTCACTCACCAGGACTTTCCACATCCGGTCCAGAGAACGAGCTACCGAGCCCTCTCTGACCACAGTTCGGAGAACGAGCTACCGAGCCCTCTCCGACTTCCATCCGGTCTAGAGACCGAGCTCCCGAGCCCTCTCTGACCACAGTCCGGAGAACGACCTACCGAGCCCTCTCCGACTTCCCATGTGCCAAGCTTCCATACTTGGACTTCTCCGTGCCAAGTCTCCATACTTGGACTTTTCCCGTGCCAAGCTCCCTGCTTGGACTTTTCCCTGCTTGGACTTTTCCCATGCCAAGCTCCCTGCTTGGACTTTTCCGAGTCAGGTCAACTCACCTCGGGTCAACCAGGTCAACCTTGACCACGGGTTGCACCCACAATCTCCCAAGCTTGTTCTCGTCAAACATCAAAATACAACTCGAGTCAGGTCAACTCGAGTCGGGTCAACCAGGTCAACCTTGACCTAAGGTTGCACCAACAATTATATCTCAAAATTTTTACAAGATTTAATTAGGCTATTATTATTAACAAACTTCAATCTCTCTGAATTAAAAAAAAAATCTAAATGTGTCTTCATACTTTTGAAATTGTTCAAATCAAGTTTTTAATGAAGAAATAGCATGATCCATTAAGAAGAGAAAATAATTAACTCTAAAAGTTTCTTTAGCTAACTACATCACATCTTCACAACTACTTTCATCAAATTATTTCTTTATTCAAATAATGAGTTTTTCTTTTAAAGTAGCTTCAATATCCATTTCTTCTGTCATTTGCTTAGCTTTCATCATGGTCTTATCAAATCCAAACTCTCTATACTCTTAAAAAGTAAGAATAAGTCATTTTAATTGTTTAATTGCAATATTAATGTCCATATTTTCACCTTGAAGAAACTTACTCACGATATTGATCGCATGCAACAACTTTTACCAAATTACCATGTCAAGTTCTCAAATTTTATTTTTTCATTACAACCTTAAGTTTTTCTTTTCTTAGGCATGTATCTAAAATCCTTAGAGTTATTACCTAAGTTATCACCTGTCTTTCTAGACTTAGGTGAGGTAGTCCTAGCATGATATGAAACATATTTTTCCTTAATCCTATAATGCTTTCTATTTTCATGATAAATAGCATTAAAATGATATAAACTAAACCTAGCATGCTTTTTTATCATGGTTCAAAGGATTTGGTTCAATAAATAATACTTTGAGTTTTCTTTTGAGAGCTCCCCCTTAAGTTGAGCTTCTTTCTTGACTCTTGGTCGATATCTTCCTCTATGGGCATTAACTCCGGTAATACCCTTTTTGACTACACAAGAAGCACGTAATGTGCTTCTTGCCCTTTCGTATCACAGAGCTGACCTTTCTTGGCTTCTCCTTATCCTTTGGTGTCACTTGACCATTCTTCTTGTTTAACTTAGGACACTTACTCTTGTAATGTCCACTTTTCCTACACTCAAAGCAAATAATGTGATCTTTATTATTAATAATTGAAATTGTTATACCTTTCCTTATAGGGGTGGCATATGATCCTTCATTTGATCCGAATGTAGAAGTTTTTTCTTGATCTGACATTAATGATGCATGCCCCCCTTCCTCAATCCTTGAGATGGATGCTTCTTTCTCTTCACCCTCGGATGTTGAGCATTCCTCAATATCTGAATTCTCATGTACATGAAACAAAGAGTATGCTCCCTCTTTACCTTTATCGTTGCACTCCATTGAGGATGGATCTTCACCAAATTACTCCAAAGCTTCTTTCCATCATAATAGTCTCCAATTTAGCTCAAAATATTTCTCGGCAATAGATTGACCAACAATTTGGTCACTTTGTCATTGGTCTCGCATTTTCGAATTTGCTCCTCATTCCAATTGCTTCTCTTAATGAACTTGCCTTTTGAATCCTTTGGAGTTTCAAAGCCTTCCATTAGAGCAAACCATTACTCTATCTCCATTGTCAAGAAATTTTTTATCCTTGATTTTCAAAGATTGAAGCTTATCATTGTGAATGGTGGAGGCATCCTTGTGTCAAATTTGAGCCCATCTCAGAAATTCATCTTAAAGTTGAGCTGCTTTTTGATAAAATCTTTGACTTTGTTGACTTTAGGGCTTCAACTTCTTCTTCTTCTTCCTCTAGCTCATTGCCATTTCTAGCGATGAGTCCGGTGAAGAGTTGTCTTGCTTTGATATCACTTATTGGGTTACTTCAGAGGGGGTGTGATTAGCTCCATTCGCTTGGTCAATGAGTTGTTGCAGCGGAAAACACTCAAGCAAATGCTAACGTCAAGATTTACTTGATATCCACCTCAAATAAGGTGACTAATCTAAGCATCGGACCCCTCTCTCACACATCCATTATGTCAACACTCCTCGGAAATAATCTGGAGGCGAAGAAGTCTCGTACAAGCTCTCTACAAGAATACACAAACAAGAAGTAAATACAATAATACAAATGAAAACCTCTTCTTACTTGATCTTTTGTAGCTTGTAAGCGCCTTTTGAACCTTGGAAGTACAACAATACTTGTCTCTAAGAAGCTCCAAGAACTGACGACAATAGAAGAGAAGATGTGGGAGAAGACTGATGAAATAGTGTATGAAAAACTCCTTTCTAGAGTTTTCGTTGGTGCCTTAATCGATTAAGAATCTCCTTAATCAATTACCACATCAACAACCTGCATAACAACTACTTTTCTAAAGCTTAATCGATTACCCTAATCGATTAAGCCTTCTTAATCGATTAGGAAGCTTTCTGTTTATGCAAGAGTAGCCCGTAAGCGATTAAACTTCTCTACTTAATTGCTTACCGTAACTATTGTTTCCAAAGAATCAACCATAATCGATTAGTCTAATCGATTAAAGCTTGCTTATTCGATTATCCTAATTGATTTAGCTCCATTCTATTTCTCGTGACAATGAACTTAAGTGATTAGGGTAATTGCTTAAGCTATGATAATCGATTAGCCTAATCAATTACTAAATCTTAACTTCCAAACTTATGTAGAGGGTTCCTTTACCTAACATCTGGTCGACCGTGACCTGTTGGGACTTCTCCTTGCCCAGCATCCGGTCAACCTTGACCTCTTAGGACTTCTTTACAAGTGTCCGGTCAATCCTTTAACCTACTTGAACTTTTCTCCTCGTGCTAAGTGTTCGATTAATTCTTTCACCCACTTGGACTTTTCTTCTCGTATCAAGTGTTTGGTCAATCCTTAGACCCACTTGGACTTTTTTCCTCGTGCCAAGTGTCCGGTCAATCTTGACCCACTTGGATTTCCAATCACCAAGTGCCCGGTCAACCTTTGACCCACCTGAAATTTCAACTGCTTGGCTTCACTCACCAAGAGAAAATCCTGGTGAGTGAAGACAGGTGAAAGACCTAGTGAGTGAAGCTAGGCAGGTTGAAAGTCCTGGTGAGTGAAGCCAGGCAAGGGAAAATCCAGATGGATCAAGGTTGATCGGACATCTGATGTTGGGAAGTCCAAGTAGGTCAAAGGATTGACTGGATACTTGGCACGAGGAAATTCAGATGGGTCAAGGTTGACCAGACATCTGGTGAAAATCCAAGTAGGTCAAGGGAGTGACCGGATATTTGGCATGATGAGGAAAAGTCCAAGTGGGTCAAAGGGATTGACCGGACACTTGGTAAGGGAGTCCTAGCAGGTCAAGGGTGACCGGATGCTAGGCATGATGAACCAACAGGTCATGGATTGACCGGATGTTGGTTTGGGGGCTTGGGACTTGGTTTTGGGCAAAAACCAATGTCTGGATCGATCAGCCGATCGATTGGCTGATGCCCAATCGATCGGCCGATCGATTAGGAAGGTCCCCGCGACAAGCCTCGAGTGGGCAAGTCGCAGAGTGCACAGAATATCTCTGGATCGATCGACTGATCAATCCAGAGACCCCAATCAATCAGTGGATCGATTGGGGTGGCGCGTTTTTACGCGATAAAGGCTGGATCGATCAGCCGATCGATCCAGGCATTTCCTGCAGAGTACAGAGGCACTCTGGATCGATCAACCGATCGATCCAAAGCCTCCCCGATCGATTGGGAGCAATCCAATCGATCGGGATCCGACCGTTGGCGTCGTATTTAGCTGCAGGCGTTTGATTCCTTCAGAAGAACTTCACTGATTCATCTCAGATCTTCACTGTGCTCCCAGAGCTTCTCCATAAAGTTTAGATCGCCAGTTCTTGAAAGTTTTTTGAGGTTTTCCAAGTCAAGAGGCAGATCTACAGCTGAAGAAGAAAGCTAGAGTTAGGGTTTTCTATACTCATTATAAGCTTTTGCTTGTATTTGTGTGTCATTTCCCTTTCTTCTTGTAGTGTGAACTTGTAGGGCTTCTCCGCCTTCGGTAGTTACCGAAAAGGAGTGTTCATTAGTGGAGGTGTGTGTGAGTGTGTGGATCCTTGGACTAGTCACCTCCTTTGGAGGTAGATACCAAGTAAATCTATTTGTTAGCGTTGTGTGTGTTGTTTCTTGTATATTTCCACTGCATATCTTTGAAGAAACAAGCAACGCCGACCACGAGCACGCGACGAGCTATTCACCCCCCCTCTAGCTACATTTCGGTCCCAACAAATCCTTAGACCCACTTGGACTTTTTTCCTCGTGCCAAGTGTCCGGTCAATCTTGACCCACTTGGATTTCCAATCATCAAGTGTCCGGTCAACCTTTGACCCACCTAAATTTTCAACTGCTTGGCTTCACTCACTAAGACTTCCTCATTGCCTAGCTTCACTCGCTAGGGATTTTCACCTGACTTCACTCACTAGTGCTTTTTGTTGGTTTCTACTGGGAATATCGTACTGGTTCCTCTATATAAAAATTTTGTACAAGTCCTGAACCATTCCTAACAACCTATTGTGTTCTTTAGAAATTAAATTTGGAATCACAAATGGAACTTAACATTATTGATTCCAAATTCAACTTATCTGTTCTTAGTGGTTTAGACTTGGATCGCAAATGATACTTAACAATATTGATCCAAATCCACCCATGTTACAAATTCAATTAAATATTAATTTCAGAGATCGACTTCCAGGTTAAACATGGCAAGGCAGTAGGCCTTCTTGGGTATGAGAGCATCCACCACTTCCTAGACAAAGTTGTTGGTCCCTTTGGAGGCCGGCAAGAGGGGAGGGGTGAATTGCCCTGAAAAAAAAAATCTAACATTTCTCGGATTTTCAACTAAATAACAAACACTTGTAAAAAAACAGAGACTAATTAAAAGAAAACAAATACAGGGGATTTACTTGGTTTGCAATCAGAAGATTATTAATCCAAGATGAATACGGCACACTATCTGATGATCTCCTTCGGGCGGAGTAACCTCTTTACAACGTTGATAGCACAGACAGAAAAGTAAAGCTCAGAGAAACTGATTACAAGTAAAGTAAATAAACTGTGCAAATCAGTGCTATATTTATAGTACTGTTCGGGGCACCCCAAAGGATTCCGGGCGCCCTAGGGGGGATAAAACTTTATCCCCCAACGTTCAGATCGAGTCAAATCTCGATCTGGTCAAAATCCACTTCCGAGCGCCCGGAAAGGTTCCTAGCGCCCGGATGGTCCGGGCACCCGGACCACTTAAGTCAACCCAGTTGAATTTTTATGGTTCAGTTCCACTGCTCCGGTTCAGCTCGTCTCGGTCCAGGTCTTCTGTTCCGGCTCCGCTAGCTTGGGTGATCTAGGCCATCCGGAATAGGGCTCACCCGAACCCAAGTTCCGGCCTTCTCCTCGAGCAGCCTTCCTTCCCGGTTTCTCGTCCCTCGAACGTCGCGTACGTTCTTCTCGTCCACCAGTGTACTCTTCCGCGGTCACCTCGTCCCTTGGACGCACCGAGCCCATCGGCTCTCTCCCCGTGTCGTCCTTCTCGTTAGTCGCGTCTTTCGCTCGACTTCCTGTGTTCCTAAGCTCCTGCACACTTAGACACAAGGGTTAGACAAAACATAACCTAACTTAACTTGTTTGGTCACATCAAAACTCTTTGGGGTTCCAACAATCTCCCCCTTTTTTATGTGAGCAACCCAAGTTAAGCTAGGGTAAACATATGCAATTAAAACAATTAATTTGCAAATAAGTCCAAAAGATTTTTCAATTTAAAGAATGTATACCTCCCCCTAGACTTAACATTCTTCTCCCCCTTTGATCACATAAAAATGGGGTTCATTTTAACAAGTTTAAGGTAAATTCTAACTTAAAGAAACTATATGTGTTAAAAAAATTTCATAAGAGAGAAAAAAAATTAAGGCAAATTGCAACAACAAAAATTTCTAACTTAAAAGAAATTTTGAAGTGTTTGACAAACATAATTTTTAAGTTTTAAATTAAAAAAAAAAATAAGTTTCAACCATAATTCAGAATTTAGAAGAAATTTTCATAAGTAAAAAAAAAATATATTTTTGAATATGCTTTTTAGAACAAATTAAATAACTATTTTAAAGCATTAAGTGATTTAAATTAATATTTTTTCAGTCAATCAATTAAACTTTTCATTTTGATACTTGACTTCTAGGCAGTGGCGAGGCATTAGGCCTTCTTGGTTATTGGAGCAACAACCACTTTCTAGACAAAGCTGCATAAAGAAATTACATGTTTAATTCTCTTGTTGAAAATGCTAAATCTAATTTTGATTTTTAAATTAAGCAAGTTTTTGGAACCCAATAGAGGTTCCTTCCTACAGGGTTAATCAAGTATTTTCTAGGTACATAGGCTTTTGCTATTTTTCTGATTTGACTTTGGTGAAACCTATAGTACCAGTTTAGTCCTCTATAATTTTTAAAACCAGAAATATTTGAACAGGTAGAGTTTTTCAATATTTCTATTTCTTCTTTTAATTTTTTATTTTCAAGTTTAATCTTATTAAAATCCTCTAATAGACATGATTTTGCTAAAGTTCTTTTTATTTCTAAGTTTTCATTTTTTAATTTAGTATTTTTACCTTTTAATTTGTACATAGACTTAGCCATAGCTTTAATATCGAAATAAAGCTGATCAGAAGGTAAGAGACATACCTCACTTACTATATCAGACTTGAAGTCTGACTCTCCCCCTGCTTCGTTGCATTCATCTCACGTCCCTCCCCCTTCATCGATGTTGGGTTCTGATGTACTTTGCCCTTCATAGCTTGCCATCAGTGCTATCCCGACATATTCTTGAATCTCGGACTCAGATGATGAACTATCGGCCCAAGTTGCTTTTAGATTCTTGTGCTTTTTGGGTATCTTGACTTTGTCCTTCTTTAGTTCTGGGCAGTCTTCTTTTAAGTGTCCTTCCTTTTGACACTGATAGCAACACATCATTCTTCTATTTCTTGGATTCTTTTTATTCTGCATTTCTTTAAATTTATTGGATCTAAAAAACTTTTTAAAATTTCTTACCATATATGCTTCCTAATCCTCTTCTGAATCTGACTCGGGTTCATCCTTCTTGGTTGCATTTAGTGCGATCATCTGGCTTGATTCCTTTGTTGTCCCTGCACACCTGGTTTCATATAATTCAAGAGTAGAAAACAATTCTTCTAAAGTACTTACCTCCAGGTCTTTTGAAATATAGTAAGCGTCGATGATTGATGTCCATTCTGGAGTTCTAGGAAACACATTGAGTGCGTAGTGTATGGTGTCCCGATTTGTTACCGTTTCACCGAGGTTCTCGAGACCAGTAATTAATTCCTTTACCTTCACGTGTAGATCGACTACCTTCTCACCTTTTTCCAGACGGATGTTCGTCAGTCTTTTCCGGATGATGTCTCTTCTTGCTAGCTTGGCTTCAGATGTTCCTTCGTGGAGCTCCAGGAACTTCTCCCAGAGATCTTTGGCCAACGAGTAGCTTCCGATGCGGTTGACTTCTTGAGGCAGTAACACGCTCAGTAGGTGAAATTTCGCATGGTTGTTCGCTATGGAATCATTCTGCTCCTTCTTTGTCCACTGGCTCTCTTTTTTTTCTTCTCCATTCTGATTCGTCGGAGCTACAAAGCCATACTTTATAATTAACCGAATTTCGAAATAAGTTTTCAGGAATACCTCTATACGACGCTTCCAGTGTGCGAAGTCCCCCTCGAATTTTGGTGGAACAATGCTTAGTCCAACTATCTCGTTGCTTCGATCGGGGGTTAGTCCTCTTGAAGCGCCTTGCTTTGATACCATTTGTTGGTCCTTTTGGAGGCCGGCAAGAGGAGAGGGGTGAATTGCCCTGAAAAAAAATAAATCTAACCTTTTTCGGATTTTCAACTAAATAGCAAACACTTGTAAAAAAAAATAGAGACTAATTAAAAGAAAACAGACACAGGGGATTTACTTGGTTTGCAATCAGAAGATTGCTAATCCAAGACGAATACAGCGCACTATATGATGATCTCCTTCGGGCGGAGTAGCATCTTTACAACGTTGACAGCACAGACAGAAAAGTAAAGCGCAGAGAAACTGATCACAAGTGAAGTAAATAAACTGTGTAAATCAGTGCTATATTTATAGAACTGTTCGGGGTGCCCCGAAGGGTTCCGGGCGCCCTGGGGGGATAAAACTTTATCCCCCAACGTTCAGATTGAGTCAAACCTCGATCTGGTCAAAATCCACTTCCGGGCGCCCGGATGGTCCGGACGCCCAAAATGGATCCAGGCCCTCAGACCACTTAAGTCAACCCAGTTGACTTTTTGTGGTCCGGTTCCACTTCTCCGATTCAGCTCGTCTCAATTCGGGTCTTCTGTTCCGGCTCCGCTAGCTTGGGTGATCTCGGTCATCCGGAATAGGGCTCACCGGAACCCAAGTTCCGGCCTTCTCCTCGAGCAGCCTTCCTTCCCGGTTTCTCATCCCTAGAACGTCGCGTACGTTCTTCTCGTCCACCGGTGTACTCTTCCACGGTCACCTCATCCTCGGACGCACTGAGCCCGTCGGCTCTCTCCTCGTGCCATCCTTCTCGTTAGCCGCGTCTTCCACTCGACTTCCTGTATTCCTAAGCTCCTGCACACTTAGACACAAGGGTTAGACAAAATAGGACCTAACTAAACTTGTTTGATCACATCAAAACTCTTTCGGGTTCCAACAAAAGCCTTTCAACGAAGTTTAATATTTAATTTCCTTATAGTAACCCTAAGTTTAACTAAAAAGAACAATCGAATCACAAGTTCGAAAAACAAAAGAAACACAAAATCGAAAACATAAATTTGATTACCTAGATTCATTAGTCTCTTGTGTTTGATATTTCAAGATCTAAATAAAAGGATAAACTAGTTATGATGCGGAAACTAATGACTAGTTATACCTTTTATTGCTTATAGACCTCATGATCTTCTGTCGTATTCCTCTTCTTATCTCGGACGTCGTGTGGGTGACGATCTACCGAGATGAGAATCCACCCAAGCTTCCTTCTTCTCCAAGCAAGTTTCGGCCACCATAAGAACTCCAAGAGAAGATGATGTTCGACCACCACCACCAAGCTCCAAGGGATGCTAGAAACAAAGCCTCATTTCTCTCCTTCTTCTCCAAGCAAGATCCGACCACCACAAGAACTCCAAGAAAAGATGAGGTTCGGCTACAAGAAGACGTTTAGGGAAGGAAGAGGGTCGGCCACACCAAGGAAGAAAAGAGAGAGGAATAGATGATAGGTTATTATTCTTATCAGGTGAGGCACCTCTACCCTCTCTTTTATATTCTTTAGTCTTGGCAAATAAGGAAAGTTTTAATAAAAACTTCCTTATTTTCCTTGCCATTGAAAAGGAAAATTTAATTAATTAAAAATCCTTTTCTCTATTAATATGACCGGCCATATCTAATCCTCCAAGGAAGGAAAGTTTTAAACACAAAATTAAAACTTTCTAATTTATTTCTGAAAATTTTAAAATAAAAATTTCTCTTTTAAAAATTCCCTTCATGATTGGTCATAAAAGGAAACTTTTATAAATTAAAATCTCTCTATTAAAACATATGGATGATTTACAAAAAGGAAAGTTTTCTCTAAAATTAAAATCTTCCTTTCAATCTACAAATAAGGAAAGATATCAAATTTTTTCTTAATCTTTTGTAGAAACTATAAAAGGAAAGATTTAAACTTTAAAACTCTCTTTTAAATCATGAGGATGGTTACAAAAAGGAAAGTTTTATCAAAAATTAAAATCTTCCTTTTAACTACAAATAAGGAAAGATATCAAACCTTTCTCTTAATCTTTTGTAGAAAACAATAAAAGAAAATATTTAAATTTTAAACTCTCTTTTAAAACCATGACTTCTACATAAGAAAGATTTTAAAAAATAAAATCCTTTTAATTTATTGGGGCCGACCACACCAAGCTTGGGTTCAAGCTAGGGCCAGCCACCTCTTTAAACCATCTCACCTTGGTTTGGGCGGCCCTAGCTTGGGCTCCAAGCTAGGCTTGGTCAGCCACCTTAAGGTGGGTAAGAAGGTGGGTATGGGTGGGTATAACGCTTTATAAATAAGAGGCTACGACAGGGACCGAGAGGAGGAATTGGTTTTGGTCTCCCGATGAACTTGAGTTTCCCGTGTTCGCCCCGAACACCCAACTCGAGTTCATCAATAATATCTCATTCCACTAAAGAGTTATTATTGAACTACCGCACCAATCCCATATTACTATATGAGCTTTCTCTTATTATGAGTGTGTTAGTCTCCCTGTGTTTAAGATATAGAATGCTCATTAATTAAATGAGTTACTGACAACTCACTTAATTAGTATCTGATCCTGTCCGAAAGTTGAATCAATGGACGCTGGGCACATAGCGCTCCCCGAGTTGATGATGTGGTTCCCCTACTGACCGTGTGGAGCTCCGGCGAACCTGCAAAGAAGTCGGGCCGGGAAGGGGTTCCCGACGACGACCCTTCGACGCTCAAGTCAGGCAAGCAAGCTGCAAAAAAGTGGTTTCGAATATGAGAGTCACTCTACCTCCGGCGAAGTCTGTGAGCTCTTATATAGAGCTGGAGGAAGCTCATGCACACCAATCGAGGTGTACACGTGTACTATGGCCATACCCGGGTATGGCGTGTCAGGTGACCTTGCTTGACGCCATACTGCTACAGTTCGACCACCTTTCTGATGGGACATGAGGACATTCTGTCCTAGGCCTTCGTACATAACATGTCCTTCGACCATACTTCCTGTCAGAGGATGTTCCCTTGCTTCATGTTTATGGTGAACGTCCTGCCGATCGGCAATCCCATTCTGCCCAGCCAGACTTAAATGCTAGTCTGCTCGGGAGAATCTTAGTCATGTGCTCGGATACGCCTATTCAGTCTGATTGATTTATGCATTGGCCGAGCGGACCTCCATGTCGGCTCGGTGTCCTTGTTTATCATGAGCGTCGGAAAACCGACCCCTCGTCGGGTCTATGCTTCTGCTTATGCCCTTGGGCCGTTCCGCCCCTACTGCCCGGTCGGTCGCCCTTCCCCAATCGACATCTGGCCTTGGTCTTCACATGGTGTTGACTTCTCTACGAAAATAAAAGGGGGGGCCTACCTTATCACCGGATCAGTATCTAACTCCAAGAGTAGTACCACTCAACTTCATCGTCATGTCAGACTAAGTCCACCTGCAGGGTTTACATGACAATCCTTATGAGCTCCTCAAGGGGACATCATCAACTTAGATTACTAGGATATAGTTTCATTCTATAATCAACAACACACCATATAAATAATATCATTTCCCAACTTATCGGGCCTATGGATTTATCGAACTAAATCACATCCTTTGATAAATTAAAGAAATAAATATTAAGTATACGTGCTTGTTATTATATCATGATTAAGAGCACACACTTCCATAATAACAGAGGTCTTGTTTTTTTATATAGTCAGTATAAAAAGATACTACCTCAAATGGTTGTTGGTGCAATATCCTTTAGGTCAAGGTTGACCTGGTTCATCAAGCTTGAGTCTTGGTTTGGGTTTCGATGTTTGACAATATATTGGGTTTAGATGATATGGACAATGCAGGTGCAATTGTTCATTTGGGGAGATTGTTGATACAATTCCCGCTTGGTCGAGGTTGACCAGTTGAGATGTGAAGGAAAGTCAAGTAGGTCAAGATTGACCAGATACCTGACTGGAAAGTCCTGGTGAGTGAAGCCGGGCAGAAGAAAGTCCTAGTGAGTGAAGCAAGGCAGAGGAAAGTCCTGGTGAGTGAAGCCAGGCAGAAGAAAGACCTAGTGAGTGAAGCTCGGCAGAAGGAAAGTCCTGGTGAGTGAAGCCAGGCAGAAGGAAATCCTGGTGAGTGAAGCCAGGTGAAAATCCTAGTGAGTGAAGCTAGGTGAAAGTCCTGGTGAGTGAAGCCAGGCAGTTGGAAAGTCCTAGTGAGTGAAGCTAGGTAGAGGAAAGTCCTGGTAAGTGAAGCCAGGCAGAAGAAAGTCCTAGTGAGTGAAGCTAGGCAGAAGGAAAGTTCTGGTGAGTGAAGCCAGGCAGAAGGAAATCCTGGTGAGTGAAGCCAGGTGAAAGTCCTAGTGAGTGAAGCTAGGTGAAAGTCCTGGTGAGTGAAGCCAGACAGTTGGAAAGTCCTGGTGAGTGAAGCCAGACAGTTGGAAAGTCCTAGTGAGTAAAGCTAGGTGAAAGTCCTGGTGAGTGAAGCCAGGCAAGGGAAATCCAGATGAGTCAAGGTTGACCAGACATCTGGTGAAAGTCCAAGTAGGTCAAAGGGATTGACCGGACACTTGGCATGAGGAGAAAAGTCCAAGTGGGTTAAAGGGATGGACCAGATACTTGGTGAGAGAATCCTAGCTGGTCAAGGGTGACCAGATGCTAGGTTTTATGTACCAACAAGTCATGGTTGACTGGATGTTGGTTTAGGGGGCTTTGGATTTGGTTTGGGTGAAAACCAAGATCTGGATCGATCAGCCGATCGATTGGATCATGCCCAATCGATCGGCCGATCAATCGAGTGAGTCCTCACGATAAAGCTCCTCCCAATTGATCAGTGGATCGATTAGGGAGAAGCATCGCGCGAACAGAACACCTTTGGATCGATCAGCCGATCGATCCAGAGCTCCCAATCGATCAATGGATAGATTGGGAGGCGCAACTTCGCGCGATAAGCCCTGGATCGATCAACCGATCGATCCAGGCATTTTCCAGAGCACAGAGGCGCTCTACATCGATCAGCCGATCGATCCAAAGCCTCCCCGATCGATTGGGAGCAATCCAATCAATCGGGATTCGACCGTTGGCGTCGTTTATAGCTGCAGACGTTCGAGCGCTTACACGATTTATCTCCGATCTTCACCAGCGACTCCACAGCATCTCTTGAGGTTCAGATCGCCAGTCCTTGAAGGATCTTGGAGAAACATCCAAGTCAAGAGGCGAGAACACAAGAAGAAGGAAAAGCTAGGGTTAGGGTTTTTAGCTATAAAACCTGTAAGATTTCTGTAATTGTTGTTCCCTTTGCTTTCTTCTTGTATTGAGAGATTGTAGGGCTTCTCCGCCTTTGGTAATTATCATAAAGGAGTGTTATTTATAGTGGAGGGTGTGTGAGTGCGTGGATCCTTGGATTAGTCACCTCCTTTGGAGGTGGATACCAAGTAAATCTACTTGTTAGCGTTGTGTGAGTTGTTTCTTGTTCATTTCCGCTGCACATCGTTGAAGAAACAAGCAACGTCAAGCACGAAGATTGTACGGAGCTATTCACCCCCCCCTCTAACTACATTTTGGTCCCAACAAAGGTTTTGCTCAATACACTCAGAGTGTACTAGTGTTATTTTATAGTCAAGATAAACTAATACCAAATTACACTACGACTATTCCAATGGTTTGTTCCTTTCCATCTTAGTCATGAGCTACTGTTTATAATTTATAAAGAATTGATAACATGATCTTCTGTATGTGACATCACACACCATGTTATCTACAATATAAATTAATTGAACGACTACACTTAACATATAAATGTATACATTTGAGCAATGTGATCCTTTATTTCAAAATAAATGTTTACAAAAAGTTAGGTTTTTAATATACACTCTAACACTTTTCACCTAGCTTCACTCATCAGAATTTTTCATCACCTAGCTTCGCTCATTAGGATTTTTTAACTACTTGGCTTCACTCATTAGGATTTTTCATCACTTAGCTTCACTCACTAGGATTTTCACCTAACTTCATTCAACAGGATTTTCTAGTCAAGTATCTAGTCAATCTTGACCTACTCGACTCTTCTTCTTTTACCAACTATCTTATTGGTCTTACCCTTGCATAATCTCTAGTTACGACTTTCCCAGTCAAGTATCCAGTCATCCTTGACCTACTTGGCTCTTCTTCACATTAAACTAGTCAAACCTTGACTGAAAGGAAATTACACCAATAATCTTCCCAAATGAATAATTACACCTGCAATCTCCATATATTGTTAAACATTAAAACTCAAATATCAGGACTTAAGGTTGAGCCAACTCAAGCTTAGTCAAACTGGTCAACCTTAACTTAGGAAAATTATACCAGCATAATAGTCATCTATATTTTTCAAATAATTTAAAACATCTAATGCTCTTTTTGCTTCCACTGGTAAAGACTGCTTCAAGATTGATAACTCCATGCTCTCAGGGCATAACGTAGATGGTGAGCGCATGACATCTCTGGCGTAATGGTCAGGGGTAGATTCTCAGAAATTGAAGACTTGAGGTTTACCCCACCATGCACCTAACGCTTGTGTACTTGTATTTACCTTCCTCCATATCCGTGGGGTCGACACTAAGAGGGTCGTTAAAGTAGTGGATTTACCCTTTTTTTTTCAAGATTGATAACTCTATATACATATCATCTCCACAATGTCTAACTTGCCATTATATCTCAAAATTTTGACAAGATTTAATTAGACTATCATTATTAACAAACTTCAATCTCTCTGAATTAAATAAAAATCTAAATGTTTCTTCATGCTTTTGAAATTGTTTAAATCAAGTTGTTAGTGAAGAAATAGTTGATCCATTCAAAAGAGAAAATAATTAACTCTAAAAGTTTCTTCAGCTAATTAATTACATCACATTTTCACAACTACTTTCATCAAATTGTTTCTTTATTCAAATAATGAGTTTTTCTTTGAAAGTAGCTTCAATCTCCATTTCTTTTATCATTTGCTTCGCTTTCATCATGTCTTATCAAATCCAATCTCTCTATACTCTTAAAAAAGTAAGAATAAGTCATTTTGATTTTTTTAATTATAATATCAATGTTCATATTTTCACCTTGAAGAAATTTACTCATGATATTGATCGCATGTGACAACTTTTACCAAATTACCATGCCAAGCAAGAATTTAAAATTTTCAAGTTCATATGTTGCCAATGATTCAGCTTCACTCTTTGTATTTAGATCTTTACTCGTTTGTGCCAAATTAAGTAAATCACTCTATTTTTTTTTTGTTCTTTTATAGTTTTTACGTTTTCTACATGACTTTCCCAACGAATTTACGTCAATGGCTTAACTATCATGCCTTCTACGTGAGCTTTAAAATATTTTCAATGCTTGGTAGAAGAGGAAAACAATGAATAATATGTTGCATCACTCCAAACAGACATGATTTTAGAATGACAATTAGTCATATCACATAATACCAAATTTAGACTATGACATCCACAAGATGTATAAAGACTATGATTTATTTCAAATAATCTTTTTTGCACCCTCATTATACTTTTCTTTCATATTGGATCCATTGTACAACCCCTGCCCTCTTCTATCATCAATATTAAGTTCGAGATCATTTAACACATTTTTTAGTTTAGTAAAAAGTCCAAATTCATTTACTTTCAAAAATACTACCCAGTATTCTTCAACCACAACAAAGTTTGTTAAATTATTCATACAACGTATTACAAGAGACATTTATTCCTCATGACTTATCTCTAGAGTGAATATAGTATAATTGAATAATATTTTATTTCTTTGATTTTTCTAAGAATGATAGTTTTTTCGACAATTTACTAAAGGGCGCACTTGAAAATCTGAATTTACCAAAAGGCGTACACTACTTTGGTATTTACCAAAGAGCGCACTTTTTTAAAGCATTTCCTATTTTACCCTCATGATAATTTGACTTTTTCTATTGTTTTTCTTTTCTTCATTATATTTCTCTCACTTCTCTCTCTCCTCTGTCGGCAGAATATAGGAATAACATTAGTCAATTTTTAATCACATTTTAATACATTTGAAGAAGCCAAATTAAATAATGGACACCAGATTTGGACTCCTTGCAATTTCCGATTGCACTCATTTCAGTTTCTATGGATTTCTAAAATTACAAGGAGTTCAAATATGGCGTACATTATTTATTTTGGCTTTTATAGATGTTAACAAGCAAAATCAAAGAATCAGCATAAAAGCCCACGTTGGGCCTGATATGGAATCATATCAGGCCCAACGTGGGCCTGATATCATTCCATATCAGGCCCAACGTGGGCTTTTATGCCGATTCTTTGATTTTGCTTGTTAACATGTATAAAAAGCCAAAATAAATAATGGACATCATATTTTCACTCCTTGTAATTTTAGAAATTCATAGAAACTGAAATGGGTGCAATCGGAGCTCTCTAGGTCCATCAGTGGGTTTTGACCGAAACCCACTGATCGACCTAGAAAGCTCCGATTGCACTCATTTCAGTTCCTGTGGATTTCTAAAATTACAAGGAGTCCAAATATGGTGTCCATTATTATTTTTGACATTCCTAGTGGTGGACCAGAGGTTGAAAAACCCTAAATCTCCCTTTCTTTCTTTTTCTTCTTTTTTTTGTTTAGGCCTGATATGAAGAGATATCATGTCCACGTTGGGCCTGATGTGGGCCTGATATAGGAGATATCAGGCCTAGTAACAACAAAAAATTTAAATAAAAATAAAAATAAAAATAAAAATAAAGAGAGATTTAGAGTTTTCAAAATCTCTGGTCCACCACTAGGAGTGCCAAAAATAATAATGGATACCATATTTTCACTCCTTGTAATTTTAGAAATTCATAGAAACTGAAATAGGTACAATCGGAGCTTTCTAGATCGATCAGTGGGTTTCGGTCAAAACCCACTGATGGACCTAGAGAGATCCGATTGGACCCATTTCAGTTTCTATGGATTTCTAAAATTACAAGGAGTTCAAATATGGTGTCCATTATTTATTTTGGCTTTTTATAGATGTTAACAAGCAAAATCAAAGAATCGACATAAAAGCCCACGTTGGGCCTGATATGGAATCATATCAGGCCCAACGTGGGCCTGATATCATTCCATATCAGGCCCACATTGGGCCTGATTTGAGTCTATATCAGGCCCAATGTGGGCTTTTTTACCGATTATTTGATTTTTGCTTGTTAACATATATAAAAAGTCCATTATTATTTTTGGCACTCCTAGTGGTAGACCAGAGGTTTTGAAAAACCCTAAATCTCTCTTTTTTTCTTTTTTTCCTTTTTTTTTGTTTAGGCTTGATATGAAGAGATATCATGCCCACGTTGGGCCTGATATCTCTCCATATCAGGCCCAATGTGGGCCTGATATGAGAGATATCAAGCCTAGTAACAACAAAAAATAAAAAAATAAAAAGAAATAAAGAGAGATTTAGGGTTTTCAAAACCTCTGGTCCAGCACTAGGAGTGCCAAAAATAATAATGGGCATCATATTTTCACTCCTTGTAATTTTAGAAATTCATAGAAACTGAAATAGGTGCAATCGGAGCTTTCTAGATCGATCAGTGGTTTCGGTCAAAACCCACTGATGGACCTAGAGAGCTCCGATTGCACCCATTTCAGTTTCTATGGATTTCTAAAATTGCAAGGAGTTCAAATATGGTGTCCATTATTTATTTTGACTTTTTATATATGTTAACAAGTAAAAATCAAAGAATCGGCAAAAAAGCCCACATTGGGCCTGATATAGACTCAAATCAGGCCCAACGTGGGCCTGATATATTCCATATCATGCCCAACGTGGGCTTTTATGTCGATTCTTTGATTTTTCTTATTAACATGTATAAAAAGCAAAAATAAATAATGGACACCATATTTGAACTCCTTGCAATTTTAGAAATCCATAGAAACTGAAATGGGTGCAATCGGAGCTCTCTAGGTCCATCAGTGGGTTTTGACCGAAACCCACTGATCGACCTAGAAAGCTCCGATTGTACCCATTTCAGTTTCTATGAATTTCTAAAATTACAAGGAGTGAAAATATGGTGTCCATTATTATTTTTGGCACTCCTAGTGGTGGACCAGAGGTTTTGAAAACCCTAAATCTCTCTTTATTTTTTATTTTTATATTTTTTGTTGTATCTAGGTCTGATATGGGGAGATATCAGGCCCACATTGAGCCTGATATGAAGAGATATCAGGCCCAACGTGGGCATGATATCTCTTCATATCAGGCCTAAACAAAAAAAAAGGAAAAAAAAGAAACAGAGATTTAGGGGTTTTTAAAACCTCTGGTCCACCATTAGGAGTGCCAAAAATAATAATGGACATCATATTTTCACTCCTTGTAATTTTAGAAATTCATAGAAACTGAAATGGGTGCAATCGGAGCTTTCTAGATCGATTAGTGAGTTTCGGTCAAAACTCACTGATGGACCTAGAGAGCTCCGATTGCACCCATTTCAGTTTCTATGGATTTCTAAAATTGTAAGGAGTTCAAATATGGTGTCCATTATTTATTTTGGCTTTTTATACATGTTAACAAGTAAAATCAAAGAATCGACATAAAAGCCCACGTTGGGCCTGATATGGAATCAAATCAGGCCCAACGTGGGTCTGATATGGAATGATATCAAGCCCACGTTGGGCCTGATATGGAATGATATCAGGCCCAACGTGGGCTTTTATGCTGATTCTTTGATTTTGCTTGTTAACATCTATAAAAAGCCAAAATAAATAATGTACACCATATTTGAACTATTTGTAATTTTATAAATCCATAAAAACTGAAATGAGTGCAATCGGAGCTCTCTAGGTCCATCAGTGGGTTTTGACCGAAACTCACTGATCGACCTAGAAAGCTCCGATTGCACCAATTTAAGTTCCTGTGGATTTCTAAAATTACAAGGAGTCCAAATCTGGTGTCCATTATTTATTTTGGCTTCTTCAAATGTATTAAAATGTGATTAAAAATTGATTAATATTATTCCTATATTCTGCCGACAGGGGAGAGAGAGAAGTGAGAGAAATATAATGAAGAAAAGAAAAACAATAGAAAAAGTCAAATTATCATGAGGGTAAAATAGGAAATGCTTTTAAAAAAGTGCGTTCTTTGGTAAATACCAAAGTAGTGTACGCCTTTTGGTAAATTCAGATTTTCAAGTGCGCCTTTTGGTAAATTGCCGTAGTTTTTTTACTTTATTTGCCAACATCTGTATCAATTCATTTTGAATTTTTGGACAACTTTTACCAAATTACCATGCCAAGCAAGAATTTAAAATTTTCAAGTTCATATGTTGCCAATGATTCAGCTTCACTCTTTGTATTTAGATCTTTACTCGTTTGTGCCAAATTAAGTAAATCACTCTAATTTTTTTTGTGTTTGTTCTTTTATAGTTTTTACGTTTTCTACATGACTTTCCCAACGAGTTTACGTCAATGGCTTAACTATCATGCCTTCTACGTGAGCTTTAAAATATTTCCAATGCTTGGTAGAAGAGGAAAACAATGAATAATATGTTGCATCACTCCAAACATAGACATGATTTTAGAATGACAATTAGTCATATCACATAATACCAAATTTAGACTATGACATCCACAAGATGTATAAAGACTATGATTTATTTCAAATAATCTTTTTTGCACCCTCATTATACTTTTCTTTCATATTGGATCGATTGTCATACCCCTGCCCTCTTATATCATCAATATTAAGTTCGAGATCATTTAACACATTTTTTAGTTTAGTAAAAAGTCCAAATTCATTTACTTTCAAAAATACTACCCAGTATTCTTCAACCACAACAAAGTTTGTTAAATTATTCATACAACGTATTACAAGAGACATTTATTCCTCATGACTTATCTCTAGAGTGAATATAGTATAATTGAATAATATTTTATTTCTTTGATTTTTCTAAGAATGATAGTTTTTTTACTTTATTTGCCAACATCTGTATCAATTCATTTTGAATTTTTGGACAAGTTATGTGTAATGTGTCTCATATGCTTGAATACACCGTATGTGCTCTTACATTATTGGATCAAACTCAATAATCATTTTAATCATTTGCAAAGAATTATCATTAATCACAATATAAAGTTTTGCACAATTTCCTCGATATGCTAGATTATTTTTTGCAAATCTATAGACAATAATAATTAATCTCTTTAATACTAATCTCCAATGCTATTTTTCTTTATTAATTTTTATATGAATGCTTTCATCAATTTCTTTGTTTTTTTAGTCTTTTTTCCAATTCATTATGTGTTGTCATACAACCAATATGTTCCTTACTTCCTTCATACTTTATAAGACATCAAGCCAAATCATGTCAATCCTTGTAGCCTTCAGTAGCTAATTGACTAATTATATTCATGTTGTTGTAATTTATGAACAACTTACAACAAAAGCAAAATATTCTATTTAAGAAAGATGAATAAACTAGTCGTTTTCCTTCATTTTGCAGTATTCTTTCATAATGCAATGCATCAAAATGTCTACCAACTTTATCTTTAGGAAACAAAATGTCATCAATTATAGTTGGACCCTTTTCCATAAAAAGACCTCTCAAATTTTGATCAAAATTTTCCTATTTTTCAGGATCATCAATATTTAAATATGAAATACTCTCTTGGTCTATAGTTTCAAGATGATCATCAAAAATTTTATTATTATCTTTTTCATCCAAGTCATTCACAATTTCTTGTTCAACACCGACCATATTTTAATTTTCTTTTCCCTAACCATTTTGTTATTATTATTAAAGTATTTATTAATTTCTCCTCTTTGAATAAATGTTTCTTCTCTTAATTTTCTTTTTTGAAATCCAAATAAATATTTCGGAGTTATGATTATATATTATACCTAAAAAATATTTAAAAACAATGTATAAGAATTCAGAAATAAGAATACATTTATAATAAATAAATAAATAAATACTAAGAGGGGAAAAGAGAAAAAGTTTAAGGGATAATTAAGAAATTCATTTATCAATCTTTACCTTCCATCAGTAGTTGTACACAGACAATAACTTTCTTGAATAGGGACGCTAAAGGGTTCCTTGGAATTGGTTTGCCCAACAAGAGAATGTTAGTTCCGACAGTGAGGAATGGTAGATAGAGGAACAATATCCTCGAGAAGGGGAGGGAGAAGAATTATTTCTACAAATCATCGTTATTATTGTGAAAAGAGGAAATAAAAATGTACTCCTCTTGACACTTGCTATTGGTGATTGGGAGATGAAAAAAGTTGGTTGTTGTTGGTTGGTTGGAAAAAGTGTTGCTATTGTCGTTGAAGAAGAACGAGTAGAGGAAAGAAGGAAGAAAATAAAGGGAGAAGGAAAAAGAAGAAGTTGGCATCGTGAGCAGGCGGTGAGTTGCTGCGTACATGGAGAGAAAAAGAAGGAAGACAGTTTTCTCAAAAATACCCTCATTCATTTAAACCGGCTGAATCGATTTGATCTCGTCCAGAAATTGAGTCAAATGGAGGGACCAGTGACGAGAGCAGGGATGTTGAAGGATGGAGGACTGAGGGCCAAAACTCAAAGATGAGCTGTAAACTTTGGATCTTCACGTGGGAGGTAGGAAAAGACGGTCAAAAGTGATACCCACGGGTTGCGCACACCATCGAGAGAGCACATGAGAGTGTTAGGGTGAGAACCAGGGAAGGGGTTCATGACACAGGCACTCTAACGCTCAAGTCAGAACTAGGACGAAGTGAAAAGTGCAAGAAGAAGAAGAACAGTAGTAACATAGTAGATGCGTGTGTGCATGCATACCTGGTCAACGGAGAAGACTCTCCTTTTTTACGACTTCTCATAACCTCCTCGATAATGAGACGTTAGAAAATGTCTGGTGTCAGAGTATATGTTGAGTGATGGAGGATGTATGACAGACTCCCATTGAATAGAGGAAGGTTCCGTGGCTTGCATGTGATAAAGTATCAGAATATTCTCTTACGAATAGTCGTTATTCTTTGATAGATAGTTGTGATTCCCTAACAATGTTGTCTCCTGGCGATGGTCCGACCGATGATGGGACCGAGAGTAGATTGAGAATCATATCCAAGAGTACTGAGAAGTGGAGAGCTGGGCCCTGAGTCCGACTAGGAGTAGATTGTGAGTCATTCCCATGAGTACTAAGAAATGGGAAGCTGAGTCCTGAGAGTCTGACCGGAGTTAAGGCCGACCAGAAATAGATTGGGAGTCATGCCCATGAGTATTGAGAAGTGAGGAGCTACGCCCTGGGGTCCAACCGATTCTAGGGCCGACCGATTAAGAGTAGACTGAGAGTCATGCTTATGAGAGGTGGTTCGTTTGGCCACGTGTACCCTGACTTTGACCGCCAACTCACTACAACTTTGACCACAACCTCACTTCAACTTTGACTATCATATTTTGACTTTGACTACCACATCATCGTAATCTTTGACCCTATATCATCTTCGGGACCACTCATAATACGCTGTCTCACCCGATCATGTTTTCAATTTTCTTTTCCTTAGCCATTTTGTTATTGTTATTAAAGTATTTATTAATATCTCTTACTTGACTTTAAATATATGTTTCTTCTCTTTATTTTATTTTTTTTAATCTAGATAAATATTTCGGAGCCATGATTATATATTATACCTAAAAAATTATTTAAAAACAATGCGTAAAAACTCAAAAATAAGAATACATTTATAATAAATAAATAATAAGAGGGAAAAGGGAAAAAATTTAAGGGATAATTAAGAAATTCATTTATCAATCTTTACCTTCAACTAGTAGTTGTACACGGACAATAACTTTCTTAAACAGCGACGCTAGAGGGTTCCTTGGAATTGGTTTGGCCAATAAGAGAATGTTAGTTCCGAAAGTGAGCAAGGTGGAAAGCAACACTTGCTGTGTTGAACAACAAACAATAATCTCAGTAAGGAGAGGGAGAAAGAATTGCTACAGATCATTATTAGTACTGCTTGCTGTGAAAAGAGGAAATAAAAATTTACTCCTCTTGACGCTTGCTATTGGTGATTGGGAGATGAAGAAAGTTGGTTGTTGTTGGTGGGCTGAAAAAAAGTGTTGCTGTTGTCGTTGAAGAAGAACGAGCAGAGGAAAGATGGAAGAAAATAAAGGGAGAAGGAAAAAAGAAAAGAAGCCAGCATCGTGAGACGGTGAGTTATTGCATACATGGAGAGAAAAAGAAGAAAGGCAAAGTTTTTTTAAAAATACTCTAATTCATTTTAAATTAACTAAACATATTTAACGCATGAACTTGGTTCGATACTAAATTAAATCCAAATCATTAACCTCAATTTAACTTATCTTCATGCCTACTTGATGTATTAGATCAGGCTCAATCCAATTTAAATGCTGCATTTTCATTTTGTGTCCAACGAATATAATATTTAATAAAGTTTATATCATATTGAGAATTCTAAATCTATGGTACTAATATAAATGTAAATGATAGCCTTTCAAATAGTGGCCGCTGGAAATGTGGCTGCAAGTTAAACTAGCCATGAGAAAAATGGTAAAACAGAGAGATGTAGTAGGAGACTAAGTGAATGTATCGTACTCAGCTGCCTCCCTGTCCAAAAGAAATTGAAATAAAGATGCCTTCTGGTTTTAGAACACCTTCAAGCATTTTCATCACCTTATTTATGCGAGCAGATCAAGCAGTCAAAAATAACTCCGGAATTGTTGTCTCCCGGCTACAGTTCATGATGCATCTCAGTTTTGCTGTTCTAGGAAACCGCTGCAAGAACTAAATCATGAGAATGGAATTGTGCCACTTCGCAAGGATACACCGAATGATGTACATGCTAGAAAAGTAAATGCCTAACTAAAAGCTGAAGTAATCTACTTTTGTTCAGGTTGAGATAGTGTCGCAACAAACGTGAAGAATTGCAAAAGAGAAATCGAAGAGGAAGAAGAATCGAAATGTCTTGCTAGCTCTCTCGATTATCGTCATGTTCATCCTTTTTGCTATACCACTTTATTGCGGTGTCATGCGAACCATGAAATATCTCTTGATTCCATGTTACTTATAAAATTCTGAGAACTTTGTGTTTGTGCAGGTTACACTAATAATCTGATTTTGATGTATGACAAATAAATTAATGTTAGATGTGTTGTTTGTCTAACCCTTCTACCAAGTGTACTGGAGTTGACTAGTCTGAAAGACTTGACACCAAATTGAGATCCAGGTAGGTCCATGAGACCCGATAGCTGGTGGGAAGTTCAAATAGGTCTACGAGACCCGATATCTGGTGGGAAGTCTGGTTGGGTCCGTAGGACCTGACAACCGTCAAAGTCTCGTTGGGTCTGCGGACTTGACAATTGGCCGGAAGACTTAGTGGGTCAAAGGCAAGTTAAGCGACTATAGTTGGTAAGTGGAGGTAAGTAACTGGAGGAGAGATCTTGTGAGGACGCATTCCCCGTTGAGGAAACTGTAGGTGTCGGTCCAATTTAAGTCCATTTGGGAAACCGAAGTTGAGATCTTAACTAGATCCTGGTCTTGAGGAGACAGGATCTAATTACTACTCATATTTTATTATGTTGTGCTTGTTAGTTAGAGCCCTAGAGCCAATCATTTGATGATTATATGGACTCATGTATATCATATTCTTGTATATATATATTAAGGCATTTGGTTTTTTGGTTATTATACTTATTTGTATTAGTGCCAGATAAAATAAGTATAGTAACGCCCTTGAGTAGAAGGTTCTTACCTATATCAATCGATTGGTTGAATCGATAGTGAGATGATATAGGGAACACTACTCTAAATCATTCCTAGTCGAGTATTAACATTCAGGGACAATGTTAATACAATAAGACTAGCATGCAGGTCAGCTCGATGACTTGATCTCACAAGTCATGGATATAGAGATATCAAGCTGACACATGGGTATGCATTAGAGAATGTATACTGAATGATCCGCCATGAGAAAGTATCATGGATCGTTATATGAGTGTCATATACTTTCTCATGTGGCTATTAGTATGACTATTAGTCCTTTGACCTGAAGTCACCATGGATCCCTACATAAGGAGTTATGTACTTTGGTTTCGTCAAACGTCACCCGTAACAGGGTGGACTATAAAGGCGATTACTGGGTATGTAACAAATTATGCAGAGGGATGTGAGTGATGTAGATGGGATCTATCCCTCCCATATGACGGGAGCGACATCAATATTCTTGATAGAGTTAGACCACGAAGTGCATGACCATGCCCAAATGAGTCAACATTAGATGTTGAGCTCATTTGATCGAGTGAGTCTACTTGGAGTTCAAGATTTAGATTGATTAGAGGATGACACGGTCTATGCCTCACATTGATCAATCTAGATGTCTAGGATAGAAGGACAATGTCACATATTGTGAGAAGTCACAATTAGTAGTCACAATGTGATGTTGGATCTCGACATTTCTTGTAACTTGGGTAATAATGATGTGTTGCTAGATACCGCTCATTACTTATGCTCTTAAATGGGTTTAGGGCATTGCCAACGTTACAAGAACATATAGGGTCACACACTTAGGACATTTAGATGGAGATTTGGTTCATATGATGAACCAAGAGGATTAGATTCATTTGATGAATCAAATTGGATTAAGAGTAATCCAAATTGGGCTAATTGAGTTAGACTCAAGTTGATTCATGTATTTAATGAGTCTAATTTAGATTATGACTCATTAGATCAATTTAATTTAATGAATTAGATTCATTATATTAAGTTGGCTTGAATCAAATGGTTAGATTAGATCAACCATGAGAGAGATTGAGTCAAGTTTGACTTGACTAGAGAAGAAGAGGAAGAGTCAAGTTTGACTTGACTCTTTGCCACATCATGAGTGAGGTGGCAAGATGTGGACCAATAGTGTTGTTCCACATCATCTTGTTTTGCCACCTCATGGAGGTTACAAGCCTCCATTGCATTTAATGTGGGTTGGCCACATTAAATGAGTGGAGGTTACTCATTTGTCACATCATTGTGAGGTGGCAAGATGTGGACCAATGGTAATGGTCCACATCTTCATGATGTGTCACATCATAGGAGTTACAAAACACCTCTTAATGGTTTCACATTAATTGTGATTAATGTGGAATGGGAGTTACACTCCATGGAGTGACCGGCCACACGAAAGTGGTGAATGAAATTTGATTTTCATTCAAGGCATTACTTCTTCTTCTTCTTCCTCAAGAGAGCTCTCTCCCTTTCCTCCTCTTGCCGTGACCACACAAGGTGCTAGCACACCTTTTGTGTGTTTTCTCCACCTACGTGTTCGTGTGGATACTTCTAGAGGAGTATCTATTTTGATACTCTAGAGATCCGACAATTCCTTGGACGAGCGGGAACGCGAAAGGGCACGCTTCGAAGGTATAACTCTCATCTAGTGTAGATCTAGAGTCTATGAAACTCGTACTCGTATTTTCGTTCGGTTTTTCCTTGCACGGATCCGTTGGCCTTGGGTGATTCGGGGTTTCTGCGACGCGAAAAGCGGTTTTCGTGGCCCGAAGAACCCAACAGTGACTCTATTTTGCAGGGTAAATATATTTTCTATTGTCTTGACTAATCCTTTTCTACAAGGAAGAAGCTTATGAAGAAAAGGAGAGTTCGGGCGCACGGAAGAAATCCGGGTGCCCGAACCAATCTCGCCCAGGCCGGTGCTAAGGGCACCCGGGCAGTCCAGGTGTCCGAACCCAAAATCTCATCCAAAAGCTTATGTGGAGGGCGTCGATTGACCGAGCTATGTGGTCCAGGCACCCGAAGGGGTTCCAGGCACTCGGAATGAGCCTATATAAAGGCCTTCGACCAAGAACTTCAAAACTACAACGATTACGACTTTCATATTCAAGTGATGCTCCGAAAAGGCTCCAACAACACTGAAATACTGCTCCGAAGTTTGCGAAACGAGAGACTGCATTTTGTTTTCTTTTTGTCTGTCAGTAACTTTATTATTTCCAGTTCTTGTACTCAACACTTGTAACACTTTTTGCGAACTGATAGTGATTGCCCAATGAAAGCACTCAACGAGTGCGGACCTTGGAGTAGGAGTCGTCGAAGGCTCCGACCAAATAAAACCTGGCCTTATTAGCATTGTCTTTCATTCATCCGCTACGTACTTCGATTTAATTTGCTTTCGATGATCACTATTCACCCCCCCTTTCTAGCATCTTTCCGATCCTCCAAGTGGTATCAGAGCAGGTACCACTCTGAATTGGTGCAACCACCAATCAGCCAAAGGGGGTTCCTTCAATTTAATACGTCATTCGTTTTTTCCCTCCAATTATTTTTTGAAAAATTCGCTGTCATTTTTTCACCATTAGTTAGAATTGGTAAAATAACCCTTTTGACAAAATTTGTCATAATATTTTTTATTATTATTTTATTATTATTTTATTATTTTTAATTGGTGAAATACCTTTATTTTCTTTTTATCTCCCATACTACTTACCCCAAGACAAAGTCTTGGAAATTGCTTCTTGTCTATAATTTTTGCAAGTATATCAATGTCTCATTAAAAAAGACGGAACATCCATGAACCACCACCATATGAGATGTACAAGAGGCACGAATTCAGTCTGTGGAGGATGCAAATGGAAAGCTTCATCCTTATGAATGACATCGATGGCGGCATGACACTAGGGCGATCAACCCAAAACACAGAAGCCAATAGAAAGGTAATAAATTCAATTGTAAAATTATTACCTAATGAAATCACATGCAGAATTGGAGAACACAGAGATGCCCATGAGTTCTGGACTCGTGTGACCAAAAGTCATGAGGAGCCGATGGATCTAGAGGATCAAGTCAAAAGTGAATCCAGACTCGAGTCCAACTTAATGGAGAAGCTTACTGAATTAAGGGATGTGTTTAAGGTTAGTATAATTTACCAAAATACTCCTATCAGCTATAGTTTAAATAATCTATATGATACTTTAGATAAATATGAAATTATCTTAAGTATTGTGCATGATAATCTAGATCTACATGATTCAAATTCAGAACTATAAAATAATCTAGATTCTGATCAAGTCAATAAAGATTTTCATCAAATCAATATCAACCCGACTTGGTCAAACAGAACAATGACCAAATCAATTCAAACATTAAGGTAAATTCAAAACTTAAAAATGAAGAAATAGATCTAGATAAAATTAATAAATATCTTAATAAAATATTTGACAATCTAGATAATGTCAATCTAGAAATTTCTATACAAAATAAAAATAATTTAATAAATAAAAATTTAAATTTTAAAGATAATAATGAAACTAATCTAATAAATTTAACTAATAATATAAACTTAAAAATGAAGAAAATATAAGGATAAAATCAAATACTTTAATAAAATTAAAATCAAATTTAACTAATTTGAAATGAAATATTAAAAATAAACCTTCAAAGAAGATAATTTAAACAATTTAACCAATCCAAAACTAAGAATTAATAAAAATTTAAATATCAAATATAATCTTTTAAACAAAGATAATAATTTAATAAATTCAAAATTAAAAGAAAACTTAAAACTTAACTACACTCCTTAAAAAAAATATATAATTTAACTAACTTAATTAATTCAAAACTAAAAACATGAACTTACATTACAATTAATTAAATATTGGTTAAACCTTAACAAAAAATTTGATTAACCTTAATTAAATAAAACAAAAGTTTAATAATTTAGGAGAGACGCCAAACCAGTTGGCACCTCCAAAATAATAACTTACCCAACTGGATAATTAACACTAGCTTAATAAGGGACAAAAGTTTAACTTGACAAATAACACTGGAGAAATTTTGGATGATAGTAGGTTAGGGAAACTCTGTCTATACATGTTTAAGAAGATATGGCTTTGCCCTGGTACATTTGGTTTAGTAGAACTAACTGAAGCTAACCCTTACTAATCCTAGCTGGTTAGACCAAAGTTTTGTACTAAGTTCAGTGGGCGGGACCATTTAAAATTTTTTGAAAGTATCGTTACTCTAATGGTGTCCAGGTGACTCACCACAGCTTAGAATTTTATCAAAAAGAATGTCTACTTATTGAATCCAAAATTAAACTTGAATCTAACACAAGTTAAATCAAACCCTGACATTTAATTTAACTCATCTCACAAAACTATAGGATCCCTTTGTTTTAATACTTAGACTGGGTGAGATGAATTAGAATTAAATTAAAATTAAAATTAAATTTAGCTAAAATAAATTAAATTAAAATAAATACCAATATTAATTTAATTAAACCCTAAAATTAAAATTGAATTAAACATATGTTAATTAATGTATTACATATAAATTATTTTAAAAATCCTTTCAAAAATATTTTTAAAAATTAGTTTAAAAATATTTTAAAAATTAACTTTAAAATATATTAAAAAATATTTTTTAAAATTACTTTAAAAGAACTATTAAAAATTATGTTTAAAAATTCTTTTAAAATTATTTTAAAAAATATTTTTTAAAATATTTTAAAAATTATGTTTAAAAATACTTTAAAAATTATTTTAAAAAACTTTTAAAACTTATTTTAAAATTACTTTTAAAATTATTTTTAAAATATTTTAAAATCTTTTAAAAACTATTTTAAAACATCTTTTAAAAATTATGTTATAAATCTTTTAAAATGATTTAAAAAATATTCTTAAAATCTTTTAAAAATTATGTTAAAAAATATTTTAAAAATTATATTAAAAATCTTTCAAAAATTATTTTAAAATTCCTTTAAAAATTATTTTAAAAATACTTTAAAAAATCTTTTAAAAATTCCTTTAAAAATATTTCAAAAAGTATTTTAAAAATATTTGAAAAATTATTTTAAAAATATTTTAAAAAATTATTTTTAAAATTATTTTTAAAATATTTTAAATTAATATTTTAAAAATTATTTTATTTTAAAAATTATGTAAAAAAATCCTTTAAAATATATATTTTTTAAAAAACTTAATTTTAAACTAACTTTAATTAAGAACTTAGTTCAACATTAATTGAAAACTTAATTTGACTAAAGATTTAAATCAAACTTACTTTATATTAAAAAGTTAATTAAACTTAACATTTATTTAACTTAGTCAACCTTAATTTCAACATTAATCAAAATCTTAATTTTACTTTAATTAAATCATAATTTATCTTAATTAAAGATGGACTCAAATTGGACTTAACGTTACTTAATTTTGTTTAATAACTTAAATAAATTTAACCCAGAATTAATTTTGAATTTAAACTTAGTTAATCCTAACTTAAGTGAAATCTAATCAAAACTTAAAGATGAAGTAAATAAAAATAAATAAATTATAACTAATATTTTCATTAATTAATTAGCTGAATCAATTAATCCAAAATTTAAGTCGTTTTAATCAAATAAGTATTAAATTATTGAATTGAGTTAAGTAAAAGTTAATCAATTAACCATTAATAATGATTAATTAACTGTTATTGAGTTAGTAACAAATTAGTTCTTAAGTTAATCCAAGGTTAATAATTGATTAAATGATAAATTTTAAATAATTAATGGTTAATCAAACTTAATAGGAGATTAATAATAATATATATATATATATATACGTTTTTTTAATATTCCCAACACTAATTCCCTTAACACTTAGCTAAAACTTTTCATAGATAACAAAGACAATAAGAAGGTGCTAGAATAAGGAAGGACCTTAAACATATGTATTAAGAGAGAGTATTAACTTAAGAGGGAGTGTTAACTTAAAGGGGAATGTTAAATTAAGAGGGAGTGTAAAATTAAGGGAGAGGGTATTTGGAAACTCTTTTCAAAAGAGTTCTATTTCAATTTTTTTTTAAAAAAAATACTTTGAAAATTTGTCTTAAAAAGTTATTTCTTTAAAAGTATTTTGAAAATTTTTCTTAAAAAAGTACTTTAAAATTACTTTAAAAATTTTAGAAATTTTTGTCCGTAGAAAATTTTAGTACCTCGAAGTAGTTTTGATGTGGTCAGCCAAGTTAAGGTAAGTCATGTGTATTTGATCCTTGTGTCTAAGTGTACAGGAGCTTAGGAACATAAGAAGTCAAGCGAAAGACGTAGCTAGCAAGAAGGATGACATGAAAAAAAGGAGCCAACCGGCTTGGTGCATCCGAGGGATGAGATGCTGCAGAAAAGTACACCGACGGATGAGAATGACGTGTGTGGCGTTCGAGAGATGAGAAGTCGGGGAAGAAGACTTCTCAAGGATAAGGTCGGAGTTGGGTTCGGGTGAGCTCAACTTTGGTTAGCCGGAACATCACCTACGCGACGAGATCAACCTTTAGGAGTTGATCTGCCTTATGGAAGTCGCCTTCCATGGCTTGGAAGGTTCTTTCTATGAACAGTGCGAAGGCGCCTTCCGGCCTATGGAAGACTTCTTCCCTAGCCGTTACTCGAGGATAATGTTTTATCCTTGAGGATAAGATTTATCCGATGGAAGGCACCTTGAATCATGTTGAAGGCGCCTTCAAGTTGCGGATAACATTTTCCAGGGGTTATAAAAAGACCCTGGACCTAGAAAATATTCAACAACTATAGTATTCATTTCCTATATTATTTTTGAGCATTCAAAGAGTGTAACAGGCTTCTCTGCCTTCAATGAAAGAGATTTTTAGTGCTTTCAGTTGCCTTGGATTAACAACCACCTAGGTTGTAACCAAGTAACTCTTTTAGGTCTTTTAACTTTTTAGTTGTTTAATTTTGTTAATTTAATTGTGCTACTAATCTGGATTGAAAGGATGAGGAAATTTTTTTTTAAAACAGGCAATTCACCCCCTCTTGTCGGTTTCGCTGCACCAACAAGTGATATAAGAGCTCAACCACTTCAGAAGGACTAACCACTAACTGAAGTACAAAGATGATGGTCAAACCCAATATCTACCCGCCTAAGTTTGAGGGGAAGTTCACGATATGGAAGAAATGAATAGAGGTGTTTTTTTAAAACAGATTTTGAATTATTATTAATAATCAAATATGATTTTTTAGCCCTCAAAGACCAACAAGGAGCTAAAAAGGAGGAATACCGGTGGATAAAAAAAGAACAAGTCGACTTCATAGTGAATGGGCAAGCCAAGTTCCACCTGTTGAGCGTACTTTCACCCTAGGAAGTTAGTCGAATTGGAACCTATGAATCAGTAAAAGATTTTTGGGAGAAGTTCCTAGAGCTAGATGAAGGAATGCCCGAAGCAAAGCTTGCGAGACGGGACTTGCTCCGAAACCAAACAGCAACCTCCAAATGGAAGAAGGCAAATCAGTTGCTCATCTACACGGAAGAATCAAGGAGCTAATCACTGGATTAATAAACTTCAGAGAAATGGTAACTAATTGGGGCATGCAAAGGTATGTCTTAAATGCGTTCCCGAGAACATTGGAATAGACATCAATAGTAGATTCCTACTATATCTCCAAGGACCTTGAAGTAAGTACACTCAAAAAAAAATTTTCTTCTTTCAAATTATACAGTCTCAGTGTGCAGGACAAAGAAAGAGACCAAGTCAGAACCTAGCACTACAAGCCCAGAAGAGCAGACCAGATTCAGAGTCATCGATTAACGAAGACAAAGCTGTTGGTGCGGTTAGCACTAACGATTTAACCCATGTTTTGATGAATGACAAATAGGTTAAGTTAGTTTTGTTGTTGTCTGACACTTTGATCGAGTGTGCAGGAGAAGTCCAGACAGATCGACGGGCTGACCGGATGTCTGGCACGAAGTCCAGCTAGGTCGACGGGCTGACCGGATAGCTGGCGAGAAGTCCAAGCGGGTCGACGGGCTGACCGGACGCTTGGCAAGAAGTCCAGCTAGGTCGACGGGCTGACCGGATAGCTGGCGAGAAGTCCAGACTGGTCGAAGGGCTGACCGGACGTCTGGCAGGTAAGTAAGGTAAGTCACTGAAGGGGAGTGACTACGAGGACGTGTTCTCGGGAAGGGAACATTAGGCGTCGATCCTGCTTAGATCCATTTCGGATGTCTAAGTCGAGATCGTGACTAGATTCCGGTCTCGGAAAGACGAAATCTAAGTCATACTCCTTTTTGCTAATTCATACTCACTTTGCTTTTGCTAACAATCTGTGTTGCAGGGTAAATTTTCCTCCAGACTAACGTTTGTCTTGCAGGACGGATTCTGCGGGAAAACAGGGTCCGGGCGCCCTGAAGGAATCCAGGCGCCCGGAGGTCCGGGCGCCCGGAAGGGATCCGGGCGCCCGGGAGGCAAACTTCATCCAAACTCGCGCGTCGCCACGTGGAGCATCTCGGTTTGAGCAGCTACGTCACATTCCAGGCGCCCGGAGCAACATATAAAAGAAGCCCCAGGCAGGAGCTTCAGAATCAACCTTTCACATCTAAGAACTCTGAGATTACTCGCTCTGCTGCTCTGCGCTCCAATGATGCTCACAAAGCTCCGACGACACGATCCCGCTCTTTTAAATACCTTGTCTGTCGGTACAGCTTTGTTTTTCTTTTCATTAGCATTTTTTTGTACTTAAATTGTAATTATCCGAATTGCTAGTGAATTGCCCAACGAAAGTACTCAAGGAGTACGGGCATTCGAGTAGGAGTCGTCACAGGCTCCGAACGAAGTAAAAAACCCTGTGTCTACTTTACTTTTCCGATGCGCTTATACTCAATATTTTCAAAACGATATTCACCCCCCCTCTATCGAATCTAACGGTCCTACAAGTGGTATCAGAGCAGGTACCGCTCTGATTTGGTGCAACCACCAATCAGACTGGGGGTGAAATTTTTTTCTCTCTCTTTTTTTCTGATCTTCAGTTTTACACTTAATTCCAAACTGGTTTATCATTTTTTTTAATATTTTTTTGTTGCAATTAAATCTAAATTGGTGCAACACCAATCTAGATTTTTCTACTATTTTTTCTGCCCACACTACTAATCCAAGACCAAGTCTTGGGATATTTTTTGGTTATTTACTTGTGCACAGGATGTCTCAACAAGAAGGCTTCAGCACAGTATGACCTCCACTCTTCAACGGGGACGATTTTTCGTACTGGAAGAAGCGCATGGAGGTTTACCTCAAAACAGACTTCGACCAGTGGATGAGCGTTACGAGACCCTACAAAATTCCAGCAGACACCTCAGGGAATATACTGGATCCTGAAGACTGGACAGCAGATTTGAAGAAAAAGGCATCAACAGAAAATAAAGCGATCAACACTCTACAGTGCGGACTAACAAGAGAAGAACTGAACAGAGTCGGTCCACATAAAAACGCTAAAGAGCTGTGGGACAAATTGATCAAGCTACATGAGGGAACGAGCGACGCCAAGGTAACAAAACGAGACCTGCTTTTAAATAAAATTTTTAATATAAAAATGCAGGAAGGTGAAACGGCGAATCAGCTTCACGCGAGGATCAAGGACATCCTCAACGGGCTTCATGCGATAGGCCACCAGATGGAAAATAGAGACTTAATAAGGTACGCATTAAATGCTTTTCCACGTAATAGTTTGTGGGCATCAATTGTAGATGCCTACAAAATTTCTAAAAATCTTTTTAAGTTAAAATTAGACGAGCTCTTCTGTGAATTAGAATTACATGAACAAACTAATGCTGGAGCCGAGAAAAGTATAGCTTTATTTGCAGGTTCCTCCAAAGAGAAGAAGAGCAAACCTGAATATGAAGAAGATTCCGACCAAGACTCCGAAGACGAAGAACACCTGGTGAACTTGGTAAGAAAAATGTTCACCAGGAGAAAAAGGAGCTTCAACAAAAAGGACCTTCAAAAGATCAGTTCTCCCTCAGAACAAAGGAACGTGACTTGCTTCGGCTGCAATAAAAAGGGACACTACAAGAACGAATGCCCAAAACTGAAGTTCGACAAACCGAAGCCAAACAAAAAGAAGGCCCTCAAAGCAACGTGGGACGACTCCTCGGACGAATCAGAGGAAGAAGAGCAGAAACATCAGAGCCACCTCGCACTGATGGCTCGCGAAGCTGAAACAGAAGACGAGTCGGAAGATGAAGACGGGTCTGAACCCGAAACAAGCCACGAGTCCGTACTCGTTTCCGAAGGCCCGAATGAGGTATATTTTAATTTAAACAAAATTTTTTTTAGAATTATTTCCTTTTAAAATAGTAAATTAATTAAACTAGAAAATGAAAATAAATCACTTCTTGAGGAAAATCAAAACCTCAAAGAACAAATAAAAAATTCAAATCCAACTCAAGATCTAACACTTGAGGAGGAAAATTTATCATTAAAAAATGAAATAAACAATTTAAAAGAGATGTTAGAAAAATTCACAACAAGATCAAAAAATCTAGACTTAATCCTAAATAATCAAAAAGCATGCTATAATAAAACCGGACTAGGATATAAGTCGAATTCAAATAAAACCTTCAAATTATTAATAACCCAATACAAATCAACCAATCTAGCTTGGGTTCCGAAAGCGTGCTTAACCACGCAAATAGGACTTAATCAATATTATATACCTAAAGAAAAAATACATTATATAAAATCGAATAAACCAAACCAAAATCCAAAATACAAACCTAAATCAAATTCAAATTTTAAACACTTTAAAAATCAACAAAATTATCACCAAGTTAACCATAACTATAAAAGGAATCGACACAAACCTAAATCCAAAATTTAAATTAATGGCCAATAATTCAGGGGGAGACTCCAGAATAGCTGGCACCTCCAAAACTAACTTACCCGACAGGGTAACCTAAAACAAACTAACCCGGAAGGGTAATTAGGATTAGAGACCAAGTTTAACTTGAATCATGGTACTGGTGAAGTTTTTGGATGATAGTACGTTAGGGAAACTTGGGCATCGCATGTCTAGAAAGATATGGTTTCGATCTGGTGCATTTGGCCAAGTGGAACTGACCGAAGCTACCCTTAAATGAATCCTAACCAGTTAGACCAAGATTTAGTACTAAGCTCCATGGATAGGACTATTTGGAAAACCTCGAAAGGTTGGTTACTACTAATGACGTCCATGTGACTCACCAAGCTTAGAAGTTTATCCGAAGAATGCCTATCTGTGGAGACCAAAGCTAAATCTGAATCTAACACAAGTTAAACCAAAACTCCATAATTAAAAATCCAATTTCATCTCACAAAATCATAGGATTCCCTGATTGATAATATAGATCGGGTGAGATGAATAAGGCTTAAATTTGTTAACTCAAAAAAATTAATTTCAAAATTTTAATCTTAAACTTAAAAACTAATTTCAAAATTTTAATTTTAAACTTAAAAGTTAATTTCAAAATTTTAATTTTAAACTTAAAAAATTAATTTCAAAATTTTAATCTTAAACTTAAAAACTAATTTCAAAATTTTAATTTTAAACTTAAAAGTTAATTTCAAAATTTTAATTTTAAACTTAAAAAATTAATTTCAAAATCTTAATCTTAAACTTAAAAACTAATTTCAAAATTTTAATTTTAAACTTAAAAGTTAATTTCAAAATTTTAATTTTAAAACTTAAAAATTAATTTCAAAATTTTAATTTTAAAACTTCAAAATTAATTTCAAAATTTTAATTTTAAACTTAAAAATTAATTTCAAAATTTTAATTTTAAACTTTTAATTTTAAAACTTCAAAATTAATTTCAAAATTTTAATTTTAAAATTTTAATTTTAAAACTTAAAAATTAATTTTAAAATTTTAATTTTAAAACTTCAAAATTAATTTCAAAATTTTAATTTTAAACTTCAAAATTAATTTCAAAATTTTAATTTTAAACTTAAAAATTAATTTCAAAATTTTAATTTTAAACTTAAAAATTAGTTTCAAAATTTTAATTTTAAACTTAAAAATTAATTTCAAAATTTTAATTTTAAACTTAAAAATTAATTTCAAAATCAATTTCAAACTTAAAATTCACTTTAATTTTAAAACTTAACTTAAATAGTGTCTGCTCAAAAATAAAAAGACTAACGTTAAATCCCACTTACTGTAGGAAACCAAGTGGATTTTGGACAGTGGTTGCTCCAAACATATGACTGGAGATCACACCAAGTTCACTCAACTCACTTACAAAAGCTTAGGAACAGTTACCTTTGGAAACAACGGCAAACTCAAGGTAATTGGTATAGGTAATATTGAATTAAAAATATACTTTATAATTACAAATGTTTTACTTGTTGAAAATTTTAAATATAATCTTCTAAGTATAAGTCAATTGTGTGATACTAGGTATAAGGTTAAATTTCTATCCACAGAGTGTTTAATCAAACATCTAGACAATCCTACCATAAGCCTAAAAGGTTTTAGAAAAGACAACATCTATGCCATCAACTTAACCACTTCTTCCATTAAGTGCTATTTAATACAAAAAGAAGAAACTTGGTTATGGCATAAAAGGATGTCTCACACCAACTTTAGAAATATAAGTAAACTAAATGGACTTGTGAGAGGCTTACCAAAATTACATAACTTAGATTCAACCATATGTAATGCTTGTCAACAAGGTAAACAAACCAAATCCACTCACAAACAAACAAATCAGCCACAAACTAACTCAATATTAGAACTTCTACATTTAGACCTTTTTGACTCCCATGGAGTCAAATCTATAAATGGAAACTTATATTGTTTAGTAATTATAGATGATTATTCTAGATTTACTTGGGTAAAATTCTTAAAACATAAAGATGAAACTTTTGAAATCTTTATAAATTTCTGCAAACAAATTGAAAACGAAAAAGATATTAAAATTAAAAGAATTAGGAGTGACAATGGGGGAGAATTTAAAAATCATAATTTTAACAAATTCTGTCTTGAAAATGGCTACCATCACGAATTTTCATGTCCTAAAACCCCCCCCCCCCAACAAAATGGAATTGTAGAAAGAAAAAATAGAACCTTACTAGAAGCCTCTAGAACCATGTTAAATGAATATAACCTACCTAAATATTTCTGGGCAGAAGCTGTTAGCACAGCCTGCTATGTGCAAAATAGAACAACATTAAATAAAAGACATAATAAAACCTTCTTTGAAATATTTTATAACAAACAACCTAACATAAAATATTTTAAAGTATTTGGGTGTCCAGCATTCATCCTAAATACTAGAGAACACTTAGGAAAATTCACCTCTAAAATAGAAAATGGAATTTTTGTAGGATATTCTCTAAACAGTAGGGGTTACAGAATATATAATAAAATAACGCTAAAAATCGAGGAAACCACAAATGTAAAATTTGAAGAAACCCAAGAACAAACTCAACTTCAACCTACTGAAATTAATAATTCTGAAGAAACCAATCAATCCCTAGACTATGAAGAAGATGAACACACTCAAGAAAATGAACCCCCTAGAACTATAAGAGTAAATCCTAACCATCCAACTGCTCAAATAATTGGTGACCCAGACTTGAGAGTTCAAACCAGATCATCCTTTAGAAACCTAAGTCAAATTTCTCTAATTTCAAAAATTAAACCCAAAACTGTGGATGAATCCCTATTAGACCCAGACTGGATTATAGCTATGCAAGAAGAACTAGCCCAATTTGAGCGTAATGAAGTTTGGGACCTAGTACCACCACCTAAGAATAAGAAAATAATAGAAACAAAATGGGTATTCAGAAACAAGTTAAGTGAAACTGGGGAAATTACTAGAAATAAAGCTAGGCTAGTTGCCAAAGGGTTTAGTCAGGTTGAAGGACTTGACTATGATGAAACCTATGCCCCAGTAGCCAGATTAGAATCCATTAGAATATTACTAAGTTATGCAGCCCACAAGGGATTTAAACTATACCAAATGGATGTTAAGTCTGCTTTTCTTAATGGACTAATTAAAGAAGAAGTTTATGTAGGTCAGCCTCCTGGGTTTGAAAGTCTAGAACACCCTGATTATGTTTTTAAGTTAAAGAAAGCATTATATAGACTTAAACAAGCACCCAGGGCATGGTATGAACGGCTAACATCATACTTAACATCTAAAGGATTCAACCAAGGTCAAATTGACCCAACCTTGTTTGTTAAATCATTAAATACAGACATATTTATTGCACAAATATACGTAGATGATATAATATTTGGTTCAACAAATTCAGAATTTTTAGAAGAATTTATTAATCTAATGGAAAAAGAATTTGAAATGAGCTTAGTAGGAAAATTAACTTATTTCTTAGGATTACAAATCAAACAAACAAATGAAGAAAATTATATTTATCAACATAAATACACTAAAGAATTACTTAAAAAATTTGGAATGGAAAATACAAAAGAAATAAAAACACCTATAGCAGTAAACACAATCTTAGACAATGACCCAAGTGGAAAACCAGTTGACTTAAAATATTATAGGAGTGCAATAGGAAGCCTACTGTACTTAACTGCAAGCCGACCTGATATTTTATTTGCAGTTAGTATGTGTGCTAGATACCAAACTTGTGCTAAGGAATCCCATTTGACATAAGTTAAAAGAATTTTTAGATATCTTAAGGGAACAACAAATGTAGGAATTTGGTATCCTAGGACAAATAATTTTGAACTAATAGGGTATTCTGACTCAGATTATGCTGGATGTAAATTAGACCGCAAAAGCACAAGTGGTGGATGCCAATTATTAGGTTCATCACTTGTCAGCTGGTTTAGTAGAAAGCAACATTGTGTTGCTCTATCTACAACTGAGTCAGAATACATAGTTATAGGTGAATGCGTTGCACAATTATTATGGATGATGCATACTCTAAAAGATTTCAACTTAAACATCACAAATGTAAAAGTATTAATTGACAATATAAGTTCAATTAACTTAACCAAGAACCCTGTGCATCATTCAAGAACCAAACATATTGAAATTAGGCACCACTTTATCAGGGATCATGTTACTAAAGGTGATATTGAACTCAAGTACATTGAGTCCAAATCAAATTTAGCTGACATTTTCACAAAATCACTCCCTGAAAGTGAATTTAGCAACTTACGTCGAAAATTAGGGATGTGCTTAATAGACTAGGATTTTTCAAAAATATTTTCAAAAATTGTTTTCAAATTATAAGTTAAACCTGTTTTCAAAACTTTTCATTTTTAGATTTTCAAAAACAGTTTTGGCCTTAGACTAGTTTTTTGAATCCTTAGAAAGTATGTACCCATAGGACTAGTTTTGAGCATCTCACCAACACCTTAGGTTTACCTTGCTTGTGTTTGACAAACATAGAAAGGGGTGAGATGCATAGGCCAACTGTCTGGACTTAAGATGCTTATTTCAGTGCATCAGCATAAGTCTGGACGTTAAATACAAATCAGACATTAATCAGATTAAGTTCATCAGTCAAGTCAAACACTGATTGCTTATAATCAACTTAATCTGACTAACCAAGTGAAAGCTACTATCTTCTGATAGTTAGTTAGTACCTAATTGGTTAGACAGTTGTGTAATTTTAAGTGTCAAGTTCAGGGGGAGAAATTAATTAAAATTTTGTATGTTTTTGTACATCTATTTTAAAACTAACTTATTTTTGAACACTAGTCTTCAAAAAGGTTAAAATTTAACTGAGTGTTTGAAAAATTGGAAGTTTAAAAATCCCACCTAATTTTTAAACTTGATTTTAAAGTTGAAAATTATTACAAATCTAAACTTATTCAGTTTTGTAACATATGCTTTAAACTTAAACTTTCCAAACTTAGTTTTTATCAAATTAGCCTTAACAATTTATTTTGGATAAAATTTTTACTTATCTTTTGAAAAATTAAAATTTTGCTTTGTTTTAAAAAAAACAAATTTGAAAATTGGAATTTGAAAAGTAGAAATTACCTTTTGACAAGTAAATGTTACTTAAACTTGAAAAGTAAATTTGAAAAATCGGATTTGAAAAATTTTACACATTTGAAAAGTTAAACTTGATTAACTTTAAACCTATACTTTTTTTTGTCTCCCCCAAGTCAACTTGACTATTTTTTTAACTTGCTGTTAAAAATTATACTTTTATCAGTATCTTTGAATTTTTGAACTAAACTTTTTATTACTCTACATTATGCTTGTTTACCCCTGCTTATTTTTTGATGAATGCCAAAGGGGGAGGGTTAGGTGGTTAAGTTAGCTAAATCAATTTGAAAATACAAACTAACTTTAAAACCACATAAATGCATGTTGTTTCTTGCATATGTTTTCACTAACTTAACCAGGTTGTCATTTCATCAAAAAGGGAGAGATTGTTGGTGCGGTTAGCACTAACGATTTAACCCAGGTTTTGATGAATGACAAATAGGTTAAGTTAGTTTTGTTGTTATCTGACACTTTGATCGAGTGTGCAGGAGAAGTCCAGACAGGTCGACGGGCTGACCGGATGTCTGGCACGAAGTCCAGCTAGGTCGACGGGCTGACCGGATAGCTGGCGAGAAGTCCAAGCGGGTCGACGGGCTGACCGGACGCTTGGCAAGAAGTCCAGCTAGGTCGACGGGCTGACCGGATAGCTGGCGAGAAGTCCAGACGGGTCGAAGGGATGACCGGACGTCTGGCAGGTAAGTAAGGTAAGTCACTGGAGGGGAGTGACTGCGAGGACGCGTTCCCGAGAAGGGAACATTAGGCGTCGATCCTGCTTAGATCCATTTCGGATGTCTAAGTCGAGATCGTGACTAGATTCCGGTCTCGGAAAGACAGAATCTAAGTCATACTCCTTTTTGCTAATTCATACTCACTTTGCTTTTGCTAACAATCTGTGTTGCAGGGTAAATTTTCCTCCGGACTAACGTTTGTCTTGCAGGACGGATTCTGCGGGAAAATAGGGTCCGGGCGCCCGGAAGGAATCCAGGCGCCCGGAAGGAATCCAGGCGCCCGGAGGTCCGGGCGCCCGGAAGGAATCCAGGCGCCCGGAGGTCCGGGCGCCCGGGAGGCAAACTTCATCCAAACTCGCGCGTCGCCACGTGGAGCATCTCGGTTTGAGCAGCTACGTCACATTCCAGGCGCCCGGAAGGAATCCAGGCGCCCGGAGCAACATATAAAAGAAGCCCCAGGCAGGAGCTTCAGAATCAACCTTTCACATCTGAGAACTCTGAGATTACTCGCTCTGCTGCTCTGCGCTCCAACGATGCTCACAAAGCTCCGACGACACGATCCCGCTCTTTTAAATACCTTGTCTGTCGGTACAGCTTTGTTTTTCTTTTCATTAGCATCTTTTTGTACTTAAATTGTAATTATCCGAATTGCTAGTGAATTGCCCAACGAAAGTACTCAAGGAGTACGGGCCTTCGAGTAGGAGTCGTCACAGGCTCCGAACGAAGTAAAAAACCCTGTGTCTACTTTACTTTTCCGCTGCGCTTATACTCGATATTTTCGAAACGATATTCACCCCTCCCCTCTATCGAATCTAACGGTCCTACAAAAGCAACCTTCATGGTAAGAAAATTCTCTATGTTTTTTAAATCTAATAAATTTAAAATGTCACAGGCTAAGAAATTTGTTTCGGGAAAACGAAAGGTAAGGTGCTACAATTGTCAAGAAGAAGGGCTTATCAATAATGTCTTTCCGAAACTGAAGAAGATGAAAAAGAACAAAGGGTCAATCAAATCAAAGCACAAACATCTGAAGGCGACGTGGGATGAATCATCATTGGAGTCCAAACTGGAGGAGTATGGCGGACTAGCACTCATGGTGAGTCACCAAGAAGAAAGTATAGATGAAGGGGAAGCTACATCTGAGGAAAGCAACAACGAAGGGGGAGCATCCAACTTTGAACATGATATAGTAGGTGAGGTATGTCTTCCACTCTCTGATCAACTTTACTCAGGAATAACTTTAATAACTAGATCTTTATATAAACTAAAATCTAAGAATAATAATTTAAAGAAGGAAAATGTGGATTTAAAAAGAAAATTAGCTAATGCATGTCCATTATAATTATTTGATAAATTCAAAAATAAAAATGATAAATTAAAAGCACAAATAGAATCCTTAAAAAATGACTATGCATGTTCAACTTCGAAAGATGTACGAAATTTAAATTTTAAACATTACAAATGGTTAAATTGATATATCAGGAACCAGAGGGGTCAAATTAGAAAATTTTCTAAAAATTATGTTCCATCAAAATTCTTGATTAATCCATTAGGAAATCATTTATATAGAACTCTAAAATCATGTCTCGTATAAATAATCTTATGCATGCTTTAAATTTTAAATAATTATTGTTCGTATTTCAAGTTAAAATTTTTTTATATATTATCTGATGATTTAATCTACAAATATAAAATTTTGTAAATTTTTTGGCATAAAATTATATTCCATGAATATTATAATTAAAACAGTAATTTGAAAATAAAAAATACTTTGTAGACCTTTTTTTTTTTGATTTTTTTTTTTGGTAAAACGTAACGTTTTATGTCATAATAAAAATTTTCAACATTTTCAAAATTTTTCTAAATTATTAAAATTTCTAAAAAGTTAATTTTTAATATTAAAATTTTAGAAAAATATATATTCAGGAACTTTAATTTTTTTTAGTATTCAAAAATTTGTTTCTCATATCAAGAAAATTTTTAGAGTTGAAAAATATTTTTAAGACTTATCTTTGTAAAATTGGTTGTTCTGATAAAATAAATCAATTCTATTTGTTAAACTAATTTTTTTTTCTTTTAAAATTTTTTTCTACATATATATATCATTCTATTTAAATTTGATAAAATTTAACAAGATTTTTCAAATTAGATAACTAATTTCTAAATTATTTTTGTTAAAATAGACGATTAATTAATAAAGATAGAATATTTTTGAAATTTATTTCTAAAAAAGATTACCTTACTGATAATTCTTATTAGGTACCCCTAGAAAAATATTTCAAAATTTTCTAATATTTTATTTTATTTTTTCCAAAAAAAAATTTATATGATCAAAGGGGGAGACAAAAGTACAAGTTTAAGGGTGAGTAGTAAGACTTTTATCAGTGTACGAATAAATTTTGTAATTTTATTGACTTGCTTAATTCATTACAATATTTTATTCTAATTGCAATATTGGTTAATTCATTCATCATGTTATTGCTTTTTGTTTAATCCTAACTTTAATTTGGGTTGATGCACATCAAAAAAGGGGAGATTGTTAATACTCATAGTAGTTTTGATGTGGTTAATCAAGTTAAGTTAGGTCCTGTATATTTGATCCTTTTTTCTAAGTGTACAGGAGCTTAGGAACACAAGAAGTCGAGTGGAATACGTAGCTAGCTAGAAGGATGACACAGAAAAATGAGTTGATGGGCTTGATGCATTTGAGGAATGAAATGCTGCAGAAGAGTACATCGATGGATGAGAAGGATGTGTGCGACATTTGAGAAAGGTCACAATGGAGGTTATCCCAAGAGTTTACCTAGGGGAGTCTAGCATGACCAAGGTTTCTAAGAAGCCTAGGAAGGTCATTAGGAAGGTATCAAGGGAAGTTATCCCTAGTGAATACCTAGCACATCCAAAGAGCATCAATCAATTTTGAGTTCCCAAGAGTGTGTTCTTCACACCCTAGATGGGTTTAGAGAGTGTCAACTCTAATAGAATGGGTAGTTAACCCAAGCTTAGTGAAGTTGACACTTGGAGTCATTTTTAAGGTAGTTGTACTCCTTGAAAATGAGAAGGATTAATTGATTAATCTTTAAAAGAGTAAAATTGCTAGAACTTGAGAAAGTGGACTTAATTTAAATTAGCACAAATAAAAAAAAAGGTAAAAGAAATGTCAAATTAGGTTTTGACATTTTCTTAGAAGGAAAATGGAGCAATCTAAGATTAATTTCAAATTAGCTGACACTTAGAGTTACTTAGATAGATAATCTAGGTATATTTATTTATGCTAAATTACCATGATTGTTTGCCCATCCTATGCCATGACATCATATTTTACATTCATTCTTATTATGAAAAATACAAAAATATCATGTCATATCATACATACATCATATAGCTAAAAGAGTTTTTATTTTGAAAAATATTCATTTTGATATATGTCATAAACCATCATGCATTATTTTAAATTCCTAGTAATTAAAGACAATAACATTTATCAACAAGTGACATCCTAGGCGGATGATCAACTTAACAATGCTTAGATAGATATGCATGATCTCTTATATTAGGATAAACCAAAATCTACATCTCACAAAGATCATAAGGTGACTTGTATGTATTTTAGTATGCATTAGATATAAGTGAGATATTAAGATGATGAATAAGACTCAAGATGTTGATCTAGTGCATCTATTTGAGTCTTAACTTCATCAAAACACATATGTGTTATCCAATCATTGGGAAAGCTAATGTACAAATCATGTATACTTAACCCAAGAAACATGGTTGGAAATTAGTTTTAAAAATAATTTCAAAATAATTTTGAAAAAACTTGGTGAAGACTATTTGTTGATAGTAATCATTATTGGAAAGTTAAACACAAACTTAAAAGAAACATTGAAATTTTTAAGAGTTTAATTTTATGTCAATCTTTGAAAATAAGATGTATTTTCTTATAAAACTATTTTTTCATGATAGTATATGTCTTAAATAATGTCTATAAGAATTTTTATGAATTTTGAAATTTTGTAGAATTTTTGAGACATTTTTGAAATTCGGCTGAAATCGATTTCAGAAATCAGAAATGGTAATCGACTAGGTTAGTCGATTACCCATCTTAATCAATTATGGAAATTGATTAGGGTGCAATTCTGTGAGCACAGAGGCTCACGGAATCTATCAATGTGATCGATTAAGAGTCTTAATCGATTACAACAATCAATTAACACTCGGGAATCGATTAAATTCCAACTTTAATCGATTACGGCCAGTCTTAAGCGATTAAGAACTTTGTTTAAGTGCTTAAAACCCTAATTTCAACTTAACTAAGTTTATTTAAGTTGAATAAGCCGTGTTTAGTCGTGTTAACCATTCCTAACCCTAGGAAGTGCTTAGAAAAGCCTTTAAGGGTGGTTTTATTATTGAAACAAGAAAGGATTGGTTAAAGAAGAGTAAGTTGGAGTTTAGGATGAGGTTTAGTTTCAAATGAAAGTTGAACCTCATAAGCTAAAATTTTTTATTTCCTAAAGGTTTAGGATTTCCAAGTCATTGTTGGTGCAATGACAGAAGTTTAGAGCATGTTTTGAGGAGGAACTACTCCTTAGAAACATGTATTTATTTTTCATGAAACCATGGAAGGTTAGAAACCTTCATTGTGATGAATGCTCAAGATTAAGCATTGGAAAACAATGGAAGATTGAAAATCTTCATTGTTGGAGTGTAAATGCTCTAGGATGAGCATTGAATAATGAGTTAATGCTGAATGGTGAGCATTGGGCACAATTAAGTGTATGAGACCTTCATTGTGGGGTTGTGAATAACAAGTAAGGTTGTGAACAGCGTATGGATAACTCTTCAGGGGGAGAGTTTTGATGTATGCAAAGGAGGAGAATGTAGGGTATAAGTTAGGTCTTCTTAACCAAGGGGGAGTTTGTCCTCTTAGTAAGGGGGAGAAAGAAGAAAACCATTATTCATACTTTTGTGTGAAGAAGAAGTTGAGGCAATGAGATTAGCCTAACTTAAACGTATTGTCAAACATCAAAAAAGAGGAGATTGTTGGTGCAATTACTCTGGGTCAAGGTTGACAAGGTTGACTAAGCTTGAGTTGGCTCAAGTTTAAGTTTCGATGTTTAGGTTTCAATGTTTGACAATATATGGAGATTGCAGTTATAATTGTCCGTGTGTGGAGATTGGTCAAGTAGGTCAAGGTTGATCGGATACTTAATTGAGTTCTAAATGGAGGTTAGGCAAGGGCAAGGGCAAGTCCAATGGGAAGGTTGACAGAAGACAAAAATCCAGGTGGGTCGATGTTGACCGAACACTTGGTGTTGAAAGTCCTGGTGAGTAAAGTCAGACAGATGGAAAGTCCTAGTGAGTAGTGAATCTAGGCAGATGGAAAATTTTGGTGAGTGAAGTCAGGTGAAAGCCCTAGTGAGTGGAGCTAGACAGAAGGAAAGTCCTGGTGAGTGAAGCAGGCATGTGGAGGTCCAGGTGGGTCAACGTTGATCAGACATCTAGCGTTGGAAAGTCCAAGTGAGTCAAGGTTAACCGGACACTTGGAATGAGATGGGAAGTCCAAGTGGGTCAAGATTGACTAGACACTTGGCATGAGATGGTAACTCCAAGTGGGTCAAGATTGACCAGACATTTGGCACAAGGAGAAAAGTCCAAGTGGGTCAAATGATTGACCGGACACTTGGTGAAGAAGTCCCAGCAGGTCAAGACTGACCAGATGCTAGGCAATAAGGAGTCCCAACAGGTCAAGGTTGACCATATGCTAGGCAATAAGGAGTCCCAACAGGTCAAGGTTGATTGTATGTTGGGTAAGGAAACCCTAGACTTCGGTTGGGAAGTTATGGCTTAGTAATCGATTAGGTTAGTCGATTACCGTAGCTTAATCGATTAAGCTTGGAAATGCGAGAGAGACTCTCTAATCGATTGGTGTAATCGATTAGGACACCGTAAGCGATTAGAGTAATTGCTTACGATGCTTTTAAAGTCGAATAGAATGTTTCTGTTCGAAGCTTAACCGATCAACCGTTTTCGCAAAAGGTACAAAGAGGTTGGTAAGCGATTAAGCAGGGAAGCTTAATCACTTACGAATTGTTCTCGCATAAACAGAAAGGTTCTTAATCGATTCAACTAATCAATTAAGAACACTTAAGCTATTAGAGTACTTACTTAAGGTTGAAAATATAACTATTATCAGCCCGATATAAGGCGTTCGCGTGGACAGTCTTCGGATCACTCCTTCCACTCTCCTACGATTCTTCTCAGGTGATCTCCGCCAGTTCTTGAGGCTTCTTGGAACAAAGTATTGCTACACTTCCATATTGTATTTCCAAAACAAGAAGAAGTAAGAAGCTAGGATTTCAATTGTTGTAATCTTATAAGAGTTCATATTGTATTAGCTTCTTTTATTATTCTTCTTGTATGCGTTGAATTTGGACGGGGCATAATAGGTGTCATCCCTATCAGGTTATATTATCATATTTGACCTCCCCATTATCTAATTGACAACAGTGCAAAACATGCCCTTTCGGCACCGTGCCACGGTAGATACTGAGTGGATTCTAAAAACATAAGGTTGGGAGCGTATTTAGGTTCTATTGTTGTCTGGGAGGGACTAGTGATGAGTACCTGAGGTATTACTGTCATGAGATTTGGAAGTTAAATCTTGGCTAGTAATCAGGCTCCTGTCCTCCTCTATACACTAATCACTATTCGAGCTAGTAGTCATTCGTGATTTATCTTCTTCATATTAGTCTAGGAACAAATTGACGGAAGCTCTGAGATGAGAAAATCGCCTTTTGCCATCGTATTTAGGTTATATTGGATGAAAAAGTACAGAACACAACGTAAAGTATCATTATCTATAAGATCATGAGTTTATCAGCGAGGTGGCCGTATTATGAGTCATAATTGAATACTGAAGTAGAATAAAATTGACTATCAATGTCTAATAATGCGAGTTATCAATGGAATGTTCTGTTAATAATAAGGCGTTTCTTGAATTTATTTGGATGATTAATAAAAAAACCTCTATAAATTAAATCGCTCATCTTAGTATTAATCGAACAGAAGGATCAGATAAAAATTAAAATGAACAAAAATAAATTATTAAGGTTATTTCAATAAAATATGTTTTAATGAAAAAAACTTGTTAAAATATAAAAATGTGACTGTATTTCGTTCATTCCGCTTCTAGAAACTCATTTATTCTCATTACCATCAAAAGCTAAGTCGGTTCTTCCAAGTATTTAGCCAAAAAAAAAAATGGATTCATGGTCCTACCCTTTCCAAAATCATAAAATGAGACTAATTGTGATGGTAGACTTCGGAATCATATTTTTGCCAAGAATGACTTAACATTCTAATTGAAATTCATCCTCTCTAGGCCAGAAGCCACAAAAGTTCACGTCTGAAATCCATGTCCCATCCCCTCTAGGCCAGCAAGAATTACCCTAAACCGTAAAATTGACATATTTAGACTTACAAAACACGGATACTTGTAATTTAGCAGGCTGCAATCCAACCATGCAATTCATCACTAGTGAGTTCAATCAAATAAATATCTGAGACTTTTTTTTTAGGTTTATTTTGATCAGCACAAACACCAATATAACTGACCAGAAAGCAGAACAGCAGTGATATCTCAGAAGAGAAGATTGTTCTGCTGCTTAAGTAGTCTTTACATACAAACTCTATTTCCAACTCATGGAAACATCTGTGACCTGCTGCGATTTAAAATTGTTATAGTACCACCATACAATGCAGGTCAGAAAGAAATCAATCAACTCCTGTAAGCGCCTTCGCCAACACGTGCCACAATGTTTGTTCCTTCAGAAAATGCAGGTAACAGGTGAAATCCACTGACAGTCAGCGTTATCACCGCTGAATTAGAACACTTCAATATTTCCTCCCTTTATGCTGCATCTCCTACAAGGTAAGATGGAAAGCAAAAAAATAAGTATATGGTAACAAAAAAGAGAAGTGCAACTGTGCTGTTGTAGATAAATAAAAATTAAAGCAATCATCGAGAGTATCGTACTTTTCCATGTTGGAAAAGGTCAATAATCCATGTTTACCAATAGAATCAAGCGGATGGCATGATACATTGACATGACGAAGAGTCATGAAAACACATTAACAATCATACTTACTTCCAAAACAACTAGTTAGGAATCAAACAATCAAGACAGTGAAAACAAGGTAATTTCAGCCTTTATGATGTGATTGTAATCAGTAATTGAATGGAAAAAAAGAGTTAATTTTGATTAAGGGAAGACTAACAAGGAAATAATCAGAATAAACAAAATTGTTCAGGATTCAGAATCAGCCGGATTCCAACGTCAGTTAAGAACAGTCAAAACTTATCAGAAACTGAATAAACATTCCAGTGAGCGGTGTGTTATAACAAGAATTGCCGCTTAACAACAGGCAAAGAATCTAACAATATCTACATTGAGGCGTGCAACAAATGTGCCTCCTAACTACCTCTTGGAGCGCAAGTGAATACACATGCATACTTGCATTAGCATCCATTAATCCAGAATTCAAGCAAAACAGAGTGGAGCTATCAAATATCACAGTAAAGCAGTCAACTTAAAACTATAATCAATTATAGGAAAACAGAAAATATAGTACTTTTCATATAATACAGGAAATTGAACTTATACAGTAGTTAACATTTTTTGCAGTGCATATATTAACGTGTGAAAGGTAGGATGTTCAGATTAAAAAGTATTTATAATCAAAACCTGAATGAATGCAGCTATCTGCAATAAAGACATCATACAGAAGACACAAAAGTCAAAAGTATTAAGAGTGAATTATACAGCAGAATAACTTTACAAAGAATTTAGAGTGAATTGTGCAGTAGAATAAAACATTCCAAAGTTAGGCAGTATTGATTTAGCAAGCAGCAGTTTTAACAGTGCATCAGTAACTATTCAGAAAGACAAGGAGATTTTGGAACTTAAGATGCAAACTGCAACAATTTTCTTGGGAATAACCTGAAACTTCACATGAGTAACTTAAATATGTTCCTTGTCAAGGAATCAAATGTCTATGCTGCCCGACACGGCGGTTTTTACTGTTCTGCCGAGCGGCCGAAACCGGCACAAGAGACGTCCCCATCTCCAGGAGTCGCGGACGACTCCAGCGGTGCCAGAGGAGACACAGACGTCTCCGGCGGTGCTGGAGGAGTCATGGGACGCTTTGCGAAGTCTTTTGCGACGCCAAAGGCGTCGCTGGACAACCCTATAGGTGTCGTCGGACGCCCCTACAACGATCGCGGGTGAACGATCCGTGCGATCGTGTTTTTTTTTTTTCGATAAATAATTATTTTATTTAATTAATTTAAAAAATTCTAAAGATGTGATATTTCGAACAGGTTTTTATAAATCATAATTAAATTATCCTAATAAAATATATAAAAAATATATTTAAAATTAAAATAAATTTTATTAATTAATATTCTGATTTTTTAAAATGTTTTAAATTTCATTTAAAAATTTCTAATATTTTGTATTATTTTAAATTTCATTTAAAATTTTTTAAAAAAATCTTTAAAAATTCTAAAAAAAAAATAAAAATCTAATAAATAATATTTATATTCTGATATTTTTTTTATTATTTTATATTTTTTACTTGATATTTGTTACTATTTAAAATATATATTATTTAATTAATAATTAATTAAATGAATAAATAGTTAATTTATATAATTATTATTATATATAAAGTAATATCTTATATTAATTTATATGCTTATTATTAATAGATAGATCCATTTTAATTCGAGTTATTGATATATCAATTTTATTTAAATAAAACTATTTTTAATTATTTTTTCTAACATTGTTCAATAATTGAGAACTTGTACAAAATCAATATACAACTTATTTTTATATACACCATAAACATATTTATCTTATAATTATTATATATAAATAAAAATTTACCAAAACCATATTGGCACGGCACAATACGATACCGAAACCGTATCGTTCCAGTCTGAGACCAAAACCTCGGCACGGGTTGAAATTTTAAACCTTGTTCCTTGTTAAAGAAAATAAAATTGACCTGTTTCCATAGTTAAAATACCCATCCCAACACATCCTTTTCTCTAAACTTAATTCTATAGGTTAGGGGAAATTTTGAGTCACAAATTAAGGCAACAAAATTTACAAGTGAATGCTAGTTTCAAGAGAGCATTTTCATAATAGACTGACTCCAAAGTCTAACATGTTACATGCTTAAAGAAAAAAGATGAATGAAACAACATTGATCAAAACTCAAGAAAGATTAACTTACAGGAGGATAGCCTTGCACATAATAAAATTGTGGAGGCTGTCCGACAATCATTTGCTGCCCATACTGGAAAAGAAATGGCATGAAAAACTTTTTGAGCATGATAGCACACAAAATCATAGAGTAGTCCATTAAAGTAAATATAAGAAAATAGCATACCATTGACCCGTTAGGGTGAATATATGCTTGGGAGGATTGCATTGGTGGAGCATGAGGATTGTAAAAAACAGGCTGATGGCCAAATGGAGCAACCTATGTGTTCTCAAGACATTATTACAATGATAGTAAGTAAAGCTTATAATCAAGACTGAGTGCAACCAAAATGGAAAACAAAACAGGTAAAATCACGTTCACATCATTTGTTAATCAATTAATTTCCCAAAAGTTCAGAAGCAGCAAAGGATAAACAACTCTCTGTGCATCTCAATGCACCTTTTCCAGTGAATTGCCAAATAAAGTTGGATTGCAATAAATTGGGCGAATTTGATAAAGTATTGATTATTTACTATAGATTTAAGCAAGTTCACAATTCCCACTTAACTGGAGAAATTAATGCAACAGGATACCAGAGAAATAAATGGTTCATGGTTGGAAGACATCAATGCTGATCAAACAACTCGAGTAAATTGTAGCCCATCATTATAATTCTCAATCCATATTCAGGGGACAAGTTGCATATCTCTAATGTTTGAGCACCGAGTTAATTACTTCTAAAACTAGGCAAGACAGACTAGCATAAAGAACAAATCTGCAGTTCATTAAAGAATGATATGAATTACGGCAATCTCCTTTAGAAGAAAGAGGCTTTGAAATTGGTTTTAACTGATTGCCAATATTCTTAGAACAGTGGATATGCAGCTGTGTATATGCAGACTAATAACACACTTAAATCAGTACAAAATGGAAACATAAAGCCAACTTAACACAAAACAAGTAGTAGCCTAAGCACCAAACGAATTGCAGCATGATTATGGACAATGGAACTGAAAAAATATGAAAGGGAAGGAAGTAAAACAGAGATAACTTTAGAGTCCAGGTATCAATGTCTTGATAGAAGCCCAAAAAAACCAGGAAGACAAGTTGAAGATCTTACCCCCATTCCTACAGGTAGACCGTGCATAGGTTGAAGAGAAGCTACATTATTAGGATAATAGAAAGACCCATCAGATACTTCTGCTTGTGGCCTTGCAGAAGTTGACGGAGTAAAACTCTTAGCATTTGGATTGAGTTTAAATTCCTGATTATAACAGCAGAGGGAACTAGGATAAATACTGACTTGCACACAAAAAAACAACTAGCCTGTTTAATCAAACGTCAAGAACCAAAATGACTTAAAAGGAGGAAAAGTATCTGGCTTCTGCCATGAATTCACCTTAGCATTCACGTTAAGAGTTGATTTTTCAGATGAAAGTGATCCGCTGGAGGAGCTTGGGGATAAACCAGGCTGATTTGGTGCACTATCAGCAGGCACATGGTTTGAAGAACTACCTGGTCTTACCCTAGAAGCTACTGATTTGATAGCAGTAGACACATCAACAAGGACTTGAGAATCTGAAGGTTCATTAGTTATATCTCCTTGACTAGAAGATGAAGGATTACACAAAGTTCCATTTGCAGATAATTCTTCAAACCCTCCTGAAAAATGGACAACAATGACGCAAAACATTCAAGATAAGGCAAGTGTGGTCAGTTATCATAAAGTCAATGCAAACCTTCGGATGCCCGAGAATCTTGAACCTGTAGAAAAGATCATGTCAGAAGCAAGCAGACACAGAACAGTAGTTGCATAACATATTTAAAATATCTCACTGTATTCTCGATCTTGTCACTTTGGTCTTTCTGATTTGAGTCCAACCTAGGCATTCCACAAACATGAAATCAAGAAACTTAGATAAAGATTCATTGACAATCATATGGCCAAATCTTCAAACGATTTCACTTTAAGGGGACAGATACAGCTTAATCAAATCAAATAGCACAAACCTGCTCTCACCATCCAAGGGCGGGGACCTCTGGGTAATACGGTCAGATGCTTGGTGATTACAATCACTAACAGGATAGATACCTAAATCCTTGTCAGTGTGCAAGTATTTATCCTCATCCTGCACAATTTATGAATGTGGAAAAGAATGTTTAGGCAAACAGCATTTTTATCTTTGAGATTATACCATCAAAAGTTGTAGCTCTGATAATATTTTCTGGATTAAGATATAAAGTTAGCATATAGTGATATCATTTTGCTGCTCTTGATGTTTGTCATAGTATTCTAAGATATTCCTAAACTGAAATGTTAGCAGTTACCAGTGATGAACTAGTAGATGATGCCAAAGTTTCATTCTGCAATGCCTGCACTTCACTACAGACTTCGGTGCTTGAAGGTTCAGGGTATGATTTAGAAGTCACAACACCTACAGATCCTGAAAATATTTCAGAATTGCAGGTGTTCTCAGTTTCTCTGAATCTAGTATCATTGCTTTCCCTACATACAGATGAATATCTACTCTCCTCATCAAGATCATCATGGAAGTTAAAGCCTCTTTCCTGTTATATAACACATTAGAATTTGTTATTCTTTGCAGCCCTTGAGAAAGTATCAGCAAATATAATTTCAAAAAGAGAGCACCTCAGCTTGATGAAAATCATGGGCTTCCTGTCCTTCTATTTCTCTAACTATTCTTGAAGCTACTTTTTCACGCTCTTTCATTTGAGGACCTCTTTCAAGCTTAGTAGTATAAATTTCCTCATTAAATGTGCTCTTTACTCCAAACAAAGCAGCATTTGCTTCAAATTGATCCCAGTTCCTAAACAAAGAGAACTCATCCTATCAACTTAGTGACAAAAAAATCTCAAAAAACGCATGAAAAAAGATGAACAATTTGTACAAAAAACAAATTTCAGAAAGATCATGCTCTCAAAAATATACCTAAAACTGAAAGGAAAAAAAAAAGTATTTGATGTTATTGAAATCATGTAATACCTATTACAGAAGAAGAAATGACCAAAAAAATAAAGAAGATAAAATGACTCCAGAAAAATTAAGGAAACATTGCTCTATTAGCAACCCTATAATCAATAACAATGTAGGTGTTATATCAGCTACCTATCCAGTGTTCCATCAAATATATTCTCCAGCTCAGGACATTCAGGATCATCTTCATCAGGGATCCAAGGCGTCAGCTCTCTTTCTGTCTCTAGATGATGAGAATGAGAAATAACAGAATCAATCAAGAGATCTTTGCCCTTCTCATTGGAATGTCCCTTGGTGAATTCATCAAGTGACACATCCTGGTATTTTGGTGAAAAAAAAAAACAGAATGAATCTAATATATACAGAGATACTAACAATCAAAATCCAGGATTATTTTAAGAATATAATAGAAAAACAAAAGAGATGAAGGATAAATCTCAAGTAATCAGTATTGAAGAGCATGTGAAAGCATGTAAATTTGATAAAGAAGAGCAACAGAAGGGGCATTCACTCAAGGTCAACTTTCCTGGTGTAATCTTCACAATGCATGATAACAAACAACTAGATAAAGAACCAACAGATTTTGCATGGCATTCTTCCACAATTCAGTTTAACTCTTAACAGCAGCATAATAAAAATCTTGAAACATGCAGTAGCATGGATGAGATTGATTCTGGAATGACAAAAATTACATGGCAAAATACGTTCCTGCTCGCCATGATTCATAAGAGACCAAATGTATTATAAATCAATACATGCAAAAGCTGAATAACACACGTTGAATGGGAACTGCTTTAGTTTAGATTCAATAAACCTTTGCAAGAAGTTGAACAAGTTCCCGTGTAGGCACAATCATTAGCTGAGGGGTTGTGATATTATCACGTGAAGACTTCTGCTCTCTCATGGAGGCATCCTTAACCACTTGAGCCATTTTCAGAACAATTTCTGCATCCAAACCCACAAGTCTTAAAGGTGCAAATGAATAACATTCAAGATCACAAAAGGCAACTTAATCAGCTAGATGCTGAGCATGTAAATCAAGAATAGAGAGGATAGGAAGGTGCATAAGCATATCATAATTCAACACAAATCAAGTATAGAAGGTACCAAAGTCTCTATCAGCATTTGTTGCATGAAAGATTCCTGAAATTATAGATCCATTTTTCACATGGACTTCAACATGGTGACCAATCAAAAATGACAAAACATATATCAGCCGATCACGTGATGGGCCTGTAATTCTTCCTGCTATTACACAATTTGCAAATTGTCATAAGCTTTGTGGGACAAAGTATCAAACAAGTATGGCATCTAATCTTAATTTGTATTACCAAAGTTAGGAGAGGCTGACTTCTTTGGTTGCATCTTATTCTCCATCTTAGACCCTGTCATTGTATCAACTCTTCGGCGGCTATATCCATTAGTAGATGCCCTACCTTGTTGAGGATTCATTCCCAGTCTTGATTTCTGAGCAGACATGAAACAATGAATTTGTATTAAACTCAGCTTGGTCATGAAAGTATCAACACAATAAAAAAACACACATACACACAAAAAAGTGAAGTTATTTATTTGACTTTTGAACACATACAGATACAATATTAAGGGGGAGTTCACAAAGACAATATTTCTTCAGCCCCCTTAAACCTTGAAGACGCAATGGCATAGCATAAGGCAACAAAATATGGATGAATAGTTGTCGTGCGACATTTCAGAACATGTGAAACAAAGGCAAGAGGGAAAAATGGCTGGTCAACTATAGCTTACATAGGCAATAACTTGCTCCGACTCTTAAATTGGCAGCATCTAGGATACACATTCATATACTACCAGTAAGAGCTCTCTAGTAATTATAATGTACAATATTGACCAGTATCCAACGCTTCATACAACAACAACAACAACCAAGCCTTTTCCCACTAGGTGGGGTCGGCTGTATGAATCATTTTACGCCATTGAGCTCTATCTCCTATTATATCATCATCTATATTCAAATAAATTTTATCTTGTTTTATTGTTGCTAACCAAGTTTTTTTTTTTGTCTTCCTCTTCCTCGTTTGATATGTATGTTTATCATAGTTTCACATCGCCTAACTGGAGCATTTATTGGTCGTCTAAGTACATGTCCGTACCATCTTAAATGTGTCTCTCGGAATTTTTCCTCAATAGATGCAACTCCGACTTTCTCTCTAATGCTCTCATTTCTTATTTTGTCCATCCTTGTATGTCCACACATCCACCTTAACATCCTCATCTCTGCAACTTGCCAAAGCGTAGTATCCTACGCTTCATATGGTAAAAAAAACTGCCGCCCTTGTGCATGAGGTACTTGCCAATGTGAGATTCGGGGATGGCCAGCAATATGCAGCCTTAACCAAATAAGTTCAGTGTTTTCATCAATCTTGAAAGAAAGAAAGAAAGAAAGAAAGGATGGAAGACACTTTTAGGTCCATATGAAGGACAGGATAAATTATTCATATTACGGGCAAAGAAAATGAAATGCGCCTTCGATAATGAGATTTCTTTAAATCTTCAGATCAATGAGGCTGCCTTCCTTACTCAAATCATGATAACCAGAACACTATGGAGAAACTGTTGTTCGTAGGTTTGCCCTCACTCTAAGTTGCATACAGTAGCATTACTCGTCAATAATTGATTTATACAACAAATAAAAAAATGACTGGAAGAGAAAGCTATATTTTTTTAAGGTAAAGCAACCTATTGCCATTCTGCCAACAATAACTAATAAAAACTAGGGTAAGTTTGGCCCTATCCACTAAAGCTAGAAATAAACAACAAATGAGCTGGAAGATTATTGCCTACCTTCTTTAATAGGAACCTCAATGAAGCTCCTGTTGTTGGGTAGAAGATCCTCCTAGCTGCAAGGAAGACAGAGAATGGATAACTGGGGGCGCTCTTTACTTAGGACATCTCATGCAGCACAAAAAAGTAGCCAACACCTAAGCACATATGGAAATCAGGATCATAAAGTAAAATATTTTTAAAAAGAGAGAAAAGGTAAACAATGTCATCACTTTAAGGATGAAAATTATGAAACAATGTAATAGTCAGGGGGTTCTGATCAACCGATAAGTAATCCTAGAAGCAATTATGATGAATTGGAGAGAGCAGATAGGAAAATATTAATGTTTGTGGCTGAGAGAGGGCAAAATGGACAAAGAAGGAAGAAGCATATGATGATTGCTGCATGTGCAAAACGAGAAGATTAGTTCAATTTGGAAAGTGTGTCTATCCAAAAACTTGACTTATTGGAGTAAGTTCATTGATGAATATACTCAACAAGCAGGTTACTGCAATATGGAATGAGGAAGAAACAATATCGTGGAGGGGTTTGACAAATGAGCTTAAATAAGGAGTTTGGTTTATCTACAACTGCCAAGTCATGTTGCCTACCTAATCATTTTATGTTTGTTATACGCCATATGAAAGCTGTTCTCTCTTTATATATATATATATAGAAGCAGCGGAATCCAGATGTTACTGAAGTGTTCTTATCCACTTACATGCAATTACAAAGTGCCATCGATGTTGTCTATGGTGATCATGTTATGGGATAAACCAAACATAGCATTGATATATGTTATGTATATAAACTCGACTCGCGATGAGAAACCCTAGAATAAATTGTGAAGAAATCGACCGGCGAAAGAGAGAAGATTGCAGATCTCAGATCGTAAGGAAAAGACAAGCCTGTTCCGCTTCGTTCACCAATTCTCCTCTTCGTCGCCGACCTTTAGCACACGCGATCCCTCGTCCTCGACGACGCGCAGGAAGCCCACTTGCTCACACCCTGCGCACGGTACCACGGAGAGGTCGGAGGGTTCGGAGATGAGGGGAGAGCCCCGCGATCTCCAGATTTCGCTCTTGCAGGCGCCGCACCAGGAAGCTCTCGATGGTCGGAAAGGGGGCGGAAAAAGTAGAAGTTTGCAAGGATGGGGAGGGGAATACGACGTTTTGTCGGAGTTCCAGGGTCCTCTTCGTAAATTTACTCAAATAGAAGGGTTGGATAGCCAAAACAACCCAGAGGTGGCAAATACATATAATAGCATTTTAAACTTTGCTAATTCACATATATACCCTGAATAAGGAACTCTCATATAAATATTATTAGTTTAAGGGTTAACACATAAACTGGGGGCTTTTGGCTGTTAGCGCAATCTTTTATTTTTCTTTAATTTATCATGATATTTTTTTTTTATTCAGTTATTTAGTTTTTCTAATTGATTAATTGCAGAGGTGATTAGCCAGTATTCTTAAATTTATTGTCTCATTAGAGAAAAATCTTTATAATACACCACAATTAATATTTAAATATTAGATGTATAATTAATCATTAAGAGGATCTAATGCATCGAGCAATTATCATTACATGTATGTTTAGGTCCCGTGTCAAAATTTAACTTTTGTTATTAATCCTAAAAATATAAACTTGGCATTATATAGTATTTTGTCAACTTATGGTTCTCTTTATTTTTATTATCATTAAAAGAACAACTTATTTTTTAAAAAAAATAATATTAAATAAACATTCCTTATTTTTAAAATACTATTATTCTATATTATAATAATAATTTAGTGAAGAGCAATTTTAACCAAAATTACTCTAGCAATTTGATGAACTATTTATATCATGATAATTTTAATCAAAATTACTTTATATTATAAACTTCTCGAATTATAATAATTTTGATCAATCACTTTAATAGTATTTGACTAATTTTAATGAAATCAAATTAATTTTAATTATACAAAATAATCTTATTAACATTGAAATAGTTTTAATTATGATTACTTAATAATCTTGAATATGTTGGAACAGATTTAACTAGATATGTTATAACAATATTAAAACAAAAGATATTTTTGATGTAAGAAATGCTTTTTTTAATAACTTTTTAAAATGACGTATCGTTTTAATGATAATAATAATAATAAAAACCTCCTTTTTAGTTGTGTCCATTTAATTTTCTAAATAGCCATACTTATAATTGTGAACAAAAATTAATTGATACTCGAATCTTTAGAAGAAGAAAAAAAAGACATTTTCAATAATCTATCATAAATTTCAGAGTTTATGACTGATATGCAATATAAAAATTAAAACTTTCATAGAGATATATTATCAAAGTGCTCAACCATAATATATACCCAGAAGTAGAAAAAATAAAACAATTTAAATTTGGAGATGCAGGGGATCGAACCCCGTGCCTCTCGCATGCAAAGCGAGCGCTCTACCATTTGAGCTACATCCCCAATTATTTGTTGTTATATGACTATTAATAAAATTCAATATTAACCATTTTTAATATGAAATTCACAGTGATCTTAATTCTCTTCTTCAGTAAATGTACTTTAAATGGATCAAATCACCTAAAAAAACTAGGCCAAATGAGCATAATAAGTCAGTGAACAAGTAGACTACCTAATTAAATAGGATAAAATAGATGAGTTAAATTTTAACTTAGTTGAATAATGGTTTGTATGATTGTGTTGATAAATATACTAAATCTTTCTATAAGCTAAAATAATCTTAGTATTTTTAAAGATTATATATATATATATATATATATATATATATATATATATATATATATATATATATATATATATATATATATATAATTTTATAAGTCAATAGTAGTTAAATATTAGTCCTTGTCATAATACTGCATGTATATAATAATAAATCTCGAACTATATATTATACAAGTAATATCAAAAGTGGAGAAGCTAACTGAGCTAATTATCATGTATAGAATTAATAAGAATCAAATTTTGATAAGGTATGAGGAATTATCTTCTCTTATGATGGTTACATTTAATTTCCTAATTTACTCTCTCTTAATGATGTGAGATAATTATGAGGTCATCAAGATGATGAATTTCATCTTACATAATAGCAAAAGGAGGAGAAGTACCACAAACTGACAAGTTAGTTGATGTTACTATGAATAAGTCTAACGTATAGTCTTAGTGAGTATGAAATATCTTGTTGATTGTCTCAACCTTTTTTTACATGCGCTATTGTTGTTAAGCGAAATTCTCCATGATTTATCTCCCTTTCAGATAATAAGGGGTCACTATAGAGGGGTACCTCCAAGATGATAATTTCATCTTTTACCGCTAATATTGAAGGTAAGGAAGTCTTGAGTTATGATACAATGACAATGATGTTTTAATAATTCTCAATTATCTAATTCCAATTACCTAACACTGTAGGATGATTTTTCTTCGATATGATAAAAAATTTATGACGTTCAGATATTTGAGCATTTTTTATGATAATCAATGATAAAATTTTAAGGACATAATCTCCCGAATTAATCTGATAAAAAAATAAATATCTGAGTTAGTAAAAAAAATATTAAAAAGCAGAGAATAATTCATAGAAGACAAATAATGCATTCTTTTGGATATGACCACCTAAAATCATTGAGATCGTAATTTAATGCTTGTTTGTTTTTGTAGGAACTTTATATTTGTTCAATAATATAAAATATAGTATATAATTAAGTTTGATTCCCGATGAGGGTGACTAGTTAATATTCTATAGATAAAATTCATTAATAAATTATAAATATTTTTTTATTAATTATCTTGTCTAAATCTCAATATTTGTAATCTTATTTTTAAATTTTATTAAAATAATAAACATATATAATATTTATAGATTTTATAATTTAAAAAGACTATATAACAAAAGCAAATAGTACATTCCAATATATGTATTATTAACTCCTATCCTTCTTCCAAAACATGTGAAACTAGTCACTCTAACGGTCCTTCCATAATTATCTCATGTCATTATAAAAGAATAACTCAAGTATTTTTTACCGACTTATTCGAAATTGACCTTGATTCCATGTTATAAATCTACCATATAATTATTTGCTCGACTATATCTTAAGAGTATAAACCACTTATCCTTGCAAATGGGTAGCATAGTAGTACACCAAGCTTACTATGGTAATTTAAGCTATTATTGCAAATCTACCAAGTACTAGCTAAGCAAAGGCTAATCACAACTTATCACTAGCTTTGAGACTAATGATGATTTTTAAAAGGACATCCTATCATATCGTTTATAGTAGTTTTGATTGAAATTATTATAAATGATTTTGATTAAATTATTCATTGTTGTAGTAAATTTTAATTAAAATTGCTATAATGATGAAATAACTAAGTTAGAATAATTCTAACCAAGTTTTTTTTAAAAATAATTACTCTTTTAATATAATAATATTTCATACATCGTGATAATTTTAGTCAAAATTAATATAATAATATTTGAATAAAAGTATTTTAAAATGAAATATCTTTTTGACACATAAGGCGTTCTTTTAAGAATAAAAAAAACTACAAGTATTATTTTAAATTGTTTTTCTTCCATTTTATGTATTTTATACGTGTGAATTAAAAAATAAAAAATCCACAAATTAACCTGGTTTATGTGTGTCATTTTGACATATTTTGAATATAACTAATCAAATTAATATAGTTGATATGACCAATATCAATATAATAGTCATATTTAAATATATAAAAAACTAAGATATTTTAATATATTAGATACTAACTTTACACGCATCAAAAATATTTTTAATATATATATATATATATATATATATATATATATATATATATATATATATATATATATATATATTAAGAATATTTTTCTTCCTTATAAAAATAATAAAACTTTTTTTTTTTGCCAAAAAAGTAAAAATATTTTGGAAATTAAATATAAAAAATAATTGTGTATTTTTAAGTATATTCAATAATTGGACAAGTGATATGGTATATTGTTTTTAAAATTCTAAATGGTCAAAGGAGAAAGGAATTGATAGAAAATAAACACATTAAAATAATTTATAGAGCACCAATAATGCTTAAACTTTTATATTATCGCAATCAATTTCAACTAATCAAATCATTAAGACTTCAACAAATCCCGGCCGGTACCGGTTCAAACTGTGTTATATCGACGGCAAAAACGGAGACACCGCGACATATTTGATTATAACAGGGCAACTAAGCCGGATCCCCCCGAGCCGGAAAGTGCAGGATCCACTGTTTTGTTGGCAGTCACGCTTCACCGAGAAGTGGACCGAATCAGGTGGCGCCAGTCGTTTGGCCAGTGAAGATTTTCCAATCGGTCGTGATTGCGTCTTGCACAGAACAGGCGATGGAGATGCGGTGGTAACGTGGAGCACAGCGAACATGATATCGTTAAGATAGATATAAAGTGGGGACAATTTCGGCGTTATATTTACACTGCCGCCTCGCTTCGGTCTCTCTTCGTTGCAGGTGGAGGTGGACATGTTGGCGAAGGTACAGGAAAGCCGGAGCGGCAGCTGACGCGTCTCGTCTGATCTCTTCTTGTCTTCTTCGTCGATCCTTATTTTTCTTAGGAATTGTTGAGGTTTTTTGTTGTGGATTTGTGATTTGTACTGGAATCGCTCGCTTTTGGCGGGTGCATTTTCTTGGGGATTTGATGCGAAGCGGGGGAACCAAGGCACCGGATCGGCGTTTTCCGGGGAAGGAATGCTCGTCGCAGCCGCCGGCGGATTAGGTCTTTTGGTCGTGGTCGCGGCGTAGAATGCGGCGTTTCGCTGAGGAGGACGGCGGGGATGCGGCGGGTGAGGAGGAAGAGAGGATGCCGGCTCAGGTTGGGAGTAGATGTCCTGGTGTAGGTGTCAGGAGAGTGGCTCCGACCATTGGCCATGGTGACGGGGAGATGGCGTTGGAGAAGGCGCTGGCGAATGGGGACTTTTATGCTGGGGAGTTCTCCGGGAACGCCCCGAATGGGCGGGGGCAGTATATGTGGTCGGATGGGTGCGTGTATGAAGGGGAGTGGAGGAGGGGGAAGGCCTATGGGAAGGGGAAGTTCTCGTGGCCGTCCGGCGCCACCTACGATGGTGATTTCCGTTCCGGGCGGATGGAGGGCTTCGGCAATTTCATCGGGGCGGACGGAGATACTTACCGTGGGCAGTGGGTCGCCGACCGCAAACACGGTTTCGGCAGCAAGTCCTACGCCAACGGCGACTACTACGAGGGCTTGTGGCGGCAAAACCTCCAGGAAGGCCACGGTCGGTACGTGTGGCGGAATGGCAATAAGTACGTCGGCGAGTGGCGGGGCGGCGCCATTAACGGCCGTGGTGCTCTCATCTGGGCTAACGGCAAGCGATACGACGGCCAATGGGATAACGGCGTCCCCAAGGGCAGCGGTGTCTTCACTTGGCCTGACGGCAGCTACTATTTTGGTAGCTGGAACAGCAGCGAGCGCACGGCCCTCAACGGATCGTTCTATCCGGCGCCCAACACTGTTCGGAAGGAGACTGCGTGGAAGACGAGCTCCTTGTCTCAATTGGACGATGTGTCGGTCACAACATCAGCCCCCGTAGCAAGGAAATCATCATCGGTTGATGATGAACGAGCTACCAGGAGAAGCTCGGTGGCAGAAAAGGGCTTCCCAAGGATTTGCATCTGGGAGTCGAATGGTGAGGCTGGGGATATCACTTGCGATATCATCGACACTCTTGAGGCATCAATGCTTTACCAGGATGGATCATTGTTGAACCAGACAGGTGGCGCCTTCATTGCTACGGTGCAGCGGCAACCAACTCCCTGCTTTTTTTCATTTCCAGAGGTAAAGAAGTCAGGGCACACAATATCGAAGGGGCACAAGAACTATGATTTGATGCTAAACCTCCAATTGGGGATAAGGTACTTGGTGTAAGATTTGTGCCTCATGCATATCTTGGCATCGCCCTGTCAATTCTTTCACTGAGTTACTTGGTTGATTGACTTTTTGATCAGTTATTCAGTAGGAAAGCCAGATTCAGCTCGGTTGAGTAAACTCAAGATGTCAGATTTTGATCCAATGAAGAAGTTCCAGACAAGATTTCCACCGGAGGGATCAAAGAATACTCCGCCACACCAGTCGGTTGAGTTCTGTTGGACGGATTACTGCCCTATGGTCTTCAGGTTTATAATTCTGAATAAGCCAATCAATCATCTTTCAATTTCCACTATTTCTAGCCCAATGGATGGGCACCTTGAGCTAATGAAAATATGGATTTGTGATTTGATTGATAGGCACCTGAGGAAGTTATTTTCAGTGGATCCTGCAGACTACATGTTAGCTATTTGTGGCAACGATGCTCTGAGGGAGCTCTCTTCTCCTGGGAAGAGTGGGAGTTTCTTTTTTCTAACACAGGATGATCGCTTTATGATTAAAACAGTGAAGAAATCTGAAGTGAAGGTTAGTTACTTATTTACCCATCCACTTGGAACTTAATTGTGGAAATAATTAATTGTCTAGGGCTCATACTTATGAATTATGATATTGAGATAGTACTAGTTAAAATCCTTTTCTACTGATCATGTTGCTGGATATTACTGCTTCTACGAAGTGTGCATCAATTACTTGATCATTTTGATAACTTTAGGCTGTATTTTTTTTTTTTTTTTGATGGATTACCTTGATTCTGATTGGTTGAGTTGCTCTACATTACATGGTCAGGTACTGATTAAGATGCTGCCTAGTTATTACCATCATGTATGCCAGAATTCAAACTCATTAGTTACAAGATTCTACAGTGTCCACTGTGTTAAACCTAGTGGTGGTCAGAAGGTATGTAAGAGGTTAGCTTGTGTAATTTTCTTGTTATTTTTGAACAGATTGCTATATGTATTACTTGCTATCTGATTCAACGATGCATGTATGCTGGGTGACCAGGTTAGGTTCATTGTCATGGGTAATTTATTCTGCTCGGAATACCGCATCCATAGAAGATTTGATTTGAAAGGATCATCATATGGGCGCACAACTGGCAAGACTGAGGAACAAATTGATGAGACGACAACACTCAAGGATCTTGATCTGAACTTTGTTTTTCGCATTCATACATCTTGGTATTTGGAGCTCCTTAAGTAAGTTCATTCTAATTCTTGAAAGCTTATTGGTTTTGTCAAGTGCACTCTTCTTTTTGGTCTGATAGAATTAATACCTTAGACAAATCAAGCAAGACTGTCAGTTCTTAGAAGCTGAGGGGATTATGGATTACAGTCTCCTGGTGGGAGTTCATTTCTGTGAGGACATTGCACCGTGCCTTGGTTCCCCAAGTAAGTTAATTTTAGGAAGCCTGAATTCAATCACGAAGAATTCATAGGGTAAGTTAGCAATGATCTCATCATAACAATGATGTTTTGTTAGAAATATCTGGCAAGAAGGCAACATTTCAGTGCAGCGACACCTGGCCTGACTCGGTGAAAGTGTCAACTTGTCAAGATATGGATCAGATTCTCAACACAGGGTATGTTCTACTAGAGCTGAGTTTGATGTTTACTTTCTGATTATGAAAAATTAACAGTAATTATTTGGAAACATTATCTCCTGGCAGAATGAAAACAGATTCATGAATGTTGGCATTTTTCGTGGTTGAGATTCTTTTGTGCATCATAAGCTAGCTCTGAAATTTGGATGCTTTTTACTGTACTTGATGTTTGATAAAACACCTTTGTGAGTGTGGCCTAGCTTTTCCTGGAGTAACTTGTGGAGCAATATAGGTGTCATTATCCATAACACACAAGATATGGTTTATTAGCCTTTGCAAATTTTATAATAAAGCTTTTGGCATTTTTGTCTAAGAAGCTTGTTTTATTAATCTTTTGTGCTTCTATACATTCCCTGGCACAAGCAATTTGGTACTGACCCACTTAAGCTACCATTTTAGCCATCCACCAACTAGAATCACCTTATAATCTGCTTTTATTTCCATGCCAATCTAATTAACTCAATCTAGAACTGGTTACTGGGCCCTAATTTTTGCTGCAAGTGTGTAGCAAAAAGAAAGTACCCATCTAACTATCATCTCTAAAATAATTATTTCTTTTTGAAATTAATTGTTGCTTTGGCTTTTATGTGGGATAAATTTTATTAATTAGTATTTGTGATGGCTGAATATCTCTGTTATGATCAGAAAATCACTCATCCGTTTGGGGTCAAACATGCCAGCAATTGCCGAGCACGTTACAAGAAGTGAATCTGAACTAGTTCTGGTAGCTGGTGGTGGTTTGCCCCCACTCCTTCAAAGCGGCAAGTTCCATGATGTGTTTCTCTCCTTTGGGATTATTGATATCCTCCAAGACTATGACATTACCAAGAAGTTGGAGCATGTCTACAAATCACTGCAAACAAACCCCAACTCCATCTCGGCAGTTGGCCCAAAGCTCTACTCTAAACGGTTCCAAGACTTCATAAGCAGAATCTTCATAGAAGATGATTGACACAGCATTATTTACAATGCTTCTGAACTATCAATAGGAGGAACGGTGACGCGCCACCAAATTTCAGCAATTGCCAAAATGTTACATGTATCTGCAGCTTGAAGAAGAGCACAAGCTGCAGTCTACTACAAGAGGAAAGCACTACCTGATCATAGAAGCTATTTTAAGGCGGATGTAGCTGAGTTTTCTAGCTCAGCTCTGGAGAAGATATGTACATGTGTATTGGAATGAGGGAGAGTTGAATTCCATTTTTTTTTTCCTTTTATTTTCTTTGCTCTTTTATTTCCTGGAAGAGAGAGATTTTTAAGCAAACTTTTGCTAGGGCTTCGAATAAAAAAAAATGTACAGTTGATTGATCTTGAAAAATATATATTAAAATGTCTCCATCTCCTTGTTTTTTCATGTTCTTTGCCTTTCCAGTACTCAAATGGTTGGAGGTATAGCTTTTGCAGAGGATGTAGAGAAGCTACAATAACTTGTGCTGAGGGATGAATTAAGTGCTCCGGAACGTGCAGGAGGATGACATCAAAAGGAGTGAAAAAGGAGAGGGAGTTCACATCGCAATCTTATTCTTAGTAATCTCTTTCAACTTTCTTTTTGAGTATTGTTGATCTTTCCTGATTCATCCTTTGCCCTTTTAATTTCTTTCAAGGTGCGACCAGACCAGCCTTTGGAATTCTTTGACTGCGGATGGATTATTGCTTTGAGGTGCAGGTTCTTTTCAATCTCTCATTTTTTTGCTTTCTTGTCAGCAAATTCACACAGTATGATAATTAGTGGAAAGCGTTTGGACAAATAATGTCGCTTTCAACGAATTTAAATTTGACAATTGCAACTGAGAAATAATGATAGGATACAATAGTCCATTTCCTAAATAGTCCAATTCAAAAGATTAAACCAAGTAGCCATCTGAAGAAAATTGACTTAAAGAAAGAGCTACCTCGATCTTTGCTACAAAACAAAGCTCCAGAGAATATATAAGTTTGAGTAGAAGATTCACAGGCCCATCGTAGGCCGTGCCTTCTATAAGGTCAAACAGTGTCTAGTGTTCAGGCTGGACTTAGTATTCCTTTCTTATTTATTTCATTTTCTTGTTTCTAATGAAGCACAAGGTGATCTAGGATGCAGCAAACTTTTTTGTTTATTATTATTATTATTATTATTATTTAAACCAACTACAAAGCACTGTTGCGAGATAGCTAGATATTATAATGGTTTTATAGTGTTTTAATCGTTCTGACCCTGTAAGTTAGGTCCCTCAATTGCCTTGATGTTCATCTTGTCTTAATTCATAAGGATTATCCTCGAAAACTTCTTCCACCCTCTACGGTCGGGCATAAGCTGACTCTTGATTTACCTCCATTCATATAATCTGGAGACGGGCTTTAAGAGACACCTAGGGTGAGCGAAATAATCTTTTGTTATAAGGATCATCCTCACTTTCAGTTTTCGTCAATTTAATCTTAGTGTTTATCTTAAAATAATTTATTCCTTGTACAACAACAGCTAACGATTTAATCTAGCAAAATCTATGTATGAAGAAATGTTTCAATTATTTTTGCAATTTTATAAGAAATATTAGCATCTTACCCTTAAAATTTTGAGTGCTCAAATTGAGACAAAAATAAAATTTGATCGTGACCCAGGATAATCATAAAAATCTTTCCTTTTCTCTTTTATTAGGATTGTCTACTAAGCCAGCTTAGCATATAAAGTTGTGGTGACGTGGTGTCACCAAGCATCCCTGTTATAGTATGTATTTAGATGTCACCAACCCTTAAAATATATAAATGCTTGTCATCACCTTATTAGCTACCAAGATTCCCCAAAATAATTGTAAATTCAAACAGAAATACTAAACGAATATAAAAAGCAAGATTGTTGTGCACTTTTGCCATCTTTCATGATATATATAAACTTTCTCATAACTTTAAACTTGATATGAGAGAATATTCACACAAAATAAACAAAGGATAATTTTGAAATTTTCAGTGAATATATTAAAATATTTAAATTGTTTGATAATTTGAAGAAAAACATTTTAAACTTCATTTAAAAGAATTTGCCTCAAACCGACAACGGTTTCAATTAAACTATTAGTTTTTCAATAGATCAGATAAAAAGAGGTATAGTTGGCCTATGAATGTGATATGGGGCTCCTTTTGATATTTTGAAAATAAGAAACTCCCTTGTTTTTTATGCCTTAGTATCAATCTCCAGGGCTGTTTAGGACTTTTGTCAGATTATACCTGCTGCATGCAGAGTTTTTTTATTGGTAGACGTTAAAGGTTGGATTCAATTGTCTTCAAATAATAGCGTACTAGGAAAGATCAAACCTGATATCTTTTCTGACAAGAAACTACGTATATCTTTTCAAGTGCATTAAACTAACCTAAATTCCCTAGTTTATTCAGTAACAGTCTTTTATATACCTATGTATGTGTCCACAAATTGATTCAGTCAATTTATTTCCTGTCATCTCTTCTTGTTTCTACTGATAATTTAGCTACTGATACTTCAGAGTTTACTATTTTGCATGAAAACATTACATTAAAAACTTCTCCTAAACACACAGACCTGAAAAATCATCCATAATTAATTTCAGCAGAGGGCCAAATCCATTGATAGCAACATTGATGAAGAGACAAATAAAGACGGAAACGACGCCACGAAGTTCTTATTCTCTTCATATAGTACTGGATAGCCCTGCTGGTCTCAGTGTTGGAGCAAATGGTGCTATCTCAATAAATGTGTTGTTGGTTGGTTGTATCCGAGAATGGAAGCTTGCAACATGCCCTTCTTTTTGGCTTTTCAATTAGTTTCATGTCAACCTCAGCTCTTGCACTTGATTGTTGAATGTGATGCTCGATCTCTTCTGAAAGGTGATGCACCAGTGTCCTCAAAGTCAAACGTCATGCAAGGTAAGGGTGACTAATTAAGGAAGGACAGTATATTGGGACTCATATTTGGCTAAGTTATACAGTGTTTTCTTTACAGAATCGCTTGCTTCGAGTGGAAACGTTAAAGCAAAGACTGGAACAAATAATGACTTGGTGCACGTAATCGAGGAAAGTACCTAAGTGGAAGACAAACTGAATAATTATAATTAAGATGGGCACCTTATTGGAGAACCTTCTCACCAACCCATTGTAAGTGCGGTTCTCTATATTTGCAAAGTGGCTCTCATTTCTTTAATGAACGACAGCATGATGATGAAGCTTTTAAGTGTTCACTGCATGTGTTTATGAAAGGGATGAACACATGCACGAATCATTGCGGAATTGACTTCAGATAGTACAGGTCAGAAAGTTTCCCATTCAGTTCGGGATTTTGTCTCGTGATGGATCTGTAATAATTGGCCTCGGCTTCTTTCTCTTTCAGGGGGAAGGAAGAAACCGAGCCAATTAATTGGAGGAAAAGACGGCAATGCTGATGATGGTGTTCTCAGAAAAAATGAATTGGAAAAAGTAAGTCACTATCTTACCTTTGATTATTTTCCTTTATGTTGCTGCACAACCGCCGACCACTGCCGGCGATCCGGTGGGGTTGGTCGCGTTTGTTCTGCTTAGAGAGGCACAGCGGTCGACAGCACTAACTGCTGCTGCTTGTTCTTTATTTGTGTTTTTTTATTTTAATTAATGCTAAGTCTCGAGGTTGCCAGTAGGGTTAGAGTTCATGTATCTGTCAGTTAGATCTTGTGTTCGATCTTAAATTGAAAGAAGAGTGGGACGTTGGCTAATGGTAAGGTCATGCCTTCTTGCAATGGGACCAATCTCCTATTCCTCCGGACCACTGCTGGTCACCTCGCTTCTTCGTGCTACACGGACACCATATGAGTCCTTGCGAGTACCATTAAGTGACCATGCAGATGCAGTGCAACAGCTGTGATCGATAACTGTCTTCGATAGGCTGCCACTATCGGATATGTACACAAAATTTCTGAAAGTCGCTTTTAAATATGCATGCATTGTATTTCAAATTTGCGAACTAGAGCAAACACCGTCTACCTCCAATCTATTTCCAAGATTAATCCGACGAAATCTAAATACTTGGATTATCAAAAAAAAAAAACAAATAAATGGGCAAAACAATTGAATCTGAGTGGAAGTCAAGTTTTGGGCATTCAATATTTAGTATTTTGAATTATCATCATTTTTTTAGGATTCCATATAATTGCTAATATGTGTATATCATACTTTTAAAATTAGGTTATGTTTCATATTGTTGCCTGAGTTATTTTTTTATGTTATATATTATAAAATATCAGCTGTATGACTGATTAATGATCTAATTAGTTTTGGAGGAGTTAAAAAAGTCATGCCTTGTCCTTCCCCTTTGTTTTTGACTTGTTTTGAATCTGGTCATCCTACCATCTCTCATGGTATCGAATCGAAGGATTTGCAATGTCCCTTTTCGTTCCATGTCGACCACTGCTTACATCCAACATCCCACAATTCGACAAGCTCACGAGATTACTACTCGTGTCCATCAAATCCATCGTCCCTTGTCTTTCACAACCTCACAAAACCATTACTCGTATCTTTTCCTCGCCTCCGCCATCTTTTTTTCTTGATAGCATCGTTACAAAGACACTTAACATTCTATCAATTTCCCACATCCTTCCCTTGTGACTACGGTGGAACCAATATTTCATCTCGGTTGAGAACTAGATAAACATTACTTGAATCTTTTCTACCTGTTATAAATCAATTTTTATAAAATAACTTGGTATAAAATTAAGATGTTATAATGAACTAATTAATTTTTTTTATAAGGGCATCCACAATGACGCCGACGTGGACACTTTTTAGGACACTATAGCATTAATGTGTTCAAATTTTTGAACGCGTTAATACAGATTTGAACGCGTTAATGCTACAAATTCATTAAAAGAAAAAAAATATGCATTAACGTTTTCATGCGTTCACAGCGTTGCAGATGCTCTAAGATCATCCTTAATCCATCATCATTATAACACTCATCGCGTTATCAAAAAATATAGAGTTCACTGCCACTTACTCATTATAACATCATTTTTTCATCCACATTTTTTTTAACATTAACCCTCATTATTTATAGATCTCATAATTCATTCAATCATCTTAAAATTATATAAAACAAATAACAACTATGTCTTTTCCCACTAAATGAAATCGACAAATATTCAATGAATCTTAAAATTATATCATATTAAATAAATATATTTTAAAATATTTAAATTATTATTTTTTTAAATAATGATCTTACTTTTAAAAATATAAATCAACAATTTGATAGAGAAGATTGCAAGTTTTGTTTGCTCTTTGTTTCTACTTCAATATTTTTAATATCACAATACTGGCTTAAAAATCATGATTAAAAAATTAAATTACTACAACCAATTAAACAACTTATTTTGAAAACAGAAAAAAAACAAACAATCTTATCGAATCTTTGTTTAAAAAAACAAAGAAGTTTCTATTAGAGAGAACGGAAAACTAGCTTGTTTAAATATTTCAATTGATGGGAACAAAAGCAGCAGCATAAACTTTTAACAAATTGATATGAACAATCACATTAAAAGCTTTCCCAAGTGAGTTTCTAACAGAAATTTTATCAACAAAAATAAAAAATAATAATAATAACAATAGGACGAAGAATTAAATGCACAAGATTACCACATCTTGGGGGTTGAGATTAATGCGAAAGCCTACGATTCGCTGTGGAAATTGACGAAGAGCCTGGAGGGAACCACAAGGGGGTTAATAATCCAGGTCTTGTCACAGAAATTGACAATTAGCGACGATGGTGTTTAAGTTATCACAGATTTTTTTTTTCCTCCTCCCCTCTGTTACCTCCTCAAAATGAGCATGCAGTTAAGCAGCTTATCCCAGCGTTCCGCTAATCTGCATTCACGGAAGCATAAATTCTAAGTTGATTTTTTCTTTCATCAATTAATCAATATATGTCAAGAAGGCCAATATGGAAGCAATTAAAGTTCATAAACTATACAATACCTCTGCTTGGAAAAATCTCAACTTTTCCAGCCATATCCAACTTACCAAAGGCCTGTGGATCAACTTGGAGAGAAAATACCACAATGAAGCGCCTGATGTTGAAAAGAGAACCACAAGAATAACACCCTTTATGACCCGGAAAAGAGCTCCAGCTATTGTGACAAATATATGGTACCCAGAAAATTTATATCCTGGTATAAATTTGGTTTGTAAATCCCTGGCATATGTGGCCAAAGTTATCTCTGCAAAAGAGAAACAAAACAAAGGAAATCAATGGATTGCAGTGAAGAACAAAATGCGAAGGAGAAGAGAATTAGCATTTTGACATGGAGAAGGCATCATCTTCAACAGGTTTTCAAAGCCAAATTCTAACCTCTAGCAAAGTTAGAATTGAGGGGGCATGACAGAGTGTAAAAGTCCTAATGTTTAAGTGAGACTCTCTTGCGCATGCTTAAGTGGCAAAATGGTATACACCTAAGTGCCACGACATTTTGGTTTGAATTGGGCTCGCTTGGTCTCACACGAGATTGAGGAAGTATCAAAGTTGCCTACTTCCTAAGTGCCACATGGTTTGAAACCTCCTAGGCATTCTTAGTGCTAAAGGGGCCTCCACCTAGAGGCCTTACGTTTTGAGGTGGATTAGGCTCATTTTGAGTTTGTCATGCTTTCAGAGTCAGACTCATACCTCAAAGTCAGGATAGCATGAGGATGATAGCGTGAGGGAGAATGGTGAAATAAGGATGCTCAATAGCTATTGTCTCACATGGATATAGTGATCCATAATATCTATATATTAAGAAGGTGCCCCTTTCAAATGACTAGTCATTTTGAGTTGGAATATCCTTTCAACTTTTCAAAACAAACAAATTAACAAATAGAATAGACTTTGAGAAGATAAGCCAATGGATTTGCGGGCACTTTTGAAATTAAACTACCAATCATAATCACATAACTACAAGCATACATCTATATACGAATATGAGAATAAAAAAAGTGGAGAGGATAGAAACTTTATGATACAATTATAAGATAAAGCTATAAGATTAACTACATTTCATTGAATTATAAACACCTTAATCATTAGTGTACAGATGCTATGAGAATATTTTAAATGCATGAGGTTTTCCTAGAAATTATATAAAATTATGCAAACTTAAAGAAGAACCCTCGAAATTGTGCTAGGAACAAGGTATTTATTTATGGGAAGGAAGATAGCATAAAGAGCCAACAATATGACCTTAATCAGATAGCTTAATGATTGAAAGGGATTAATGCTGACAGGTCCGCCAAGAGAAGACTACATGGTTTGTCCTCGATATTTCTTTAGCAATTGAAAAGGAAACAAACAAAACAAGGTAATGTTACATATGAGATTTTTAAGGAATATGCTTTTAAAGAAAAGCGGAGCAGAACAATGATTCTAATGACTGGCTACCATAGAAGCATCAGGTCATCCCAAAAGACACCAGTGAAACATCATTTGTATTTGTTCTCTAGTATGGAGTATGATCATCCAATGAAGCCTCTATAAAATGAATATCTTTCACAATAAAACATCTATGATACCATCCTTAGACGGGAATAATATATCCACTGAGAAAAGATAGATTATACAATCGAAAAAGAAATCGCTATTGACTTGCCTAGAAAAATTGATAGATTATACAATCGAAAAAAAAAAATCGCTATTGACTTACCTAGAAAAATTACTTTCGACTGATTACTCGATCAATGGACTATATTTTTAGTTTGCAATAACATTTGCAAGATGCAAGAAGTGGATACCACTTGGAAGAAACTAAATTTGAATATTTAGAATAAAAGGCCCCTCTAATCATATAGACGTACAATAAAATCTTACATTGCTATGCAACATTAATTAACTCAACCAACACTTCAAGCCTCCTATCCCTACACAAGAGTTCTCCAATGCAGCTCATTTTCCTATAAACACATTACACAATTTGACGATGATAACCAGATTCAGACACTTTGGTGGATTAGGAGAGTAAATTACCAAGGATATAAGGGAGTGGACAAAAGGGAACTGTTATGTACAATATAGTGTTCTCAATATTTACCATAGCATTGTTGGTAGGAGGCAAGCCAATTAGAAATAATAAAAATCAATCCTAAAACTCCAACTTCCATTTAAGTCTCACAACTGAAGTAAACAGAATTTAGCACATGGAACTAAAATATTTTGTGCAAAAGATGGTTGGATGGTGTATTTGGGTTAGCTTCTATAACATGTATTTGGAAGGTAACAACTGGAGAAGACAAGGAGATGGAAAAAGCTTCTCAGAAATAGCTCAAAATTAACTATTGTAGGATTTTGGATGTTCTCAAAGTTCGGCTTTTCTAAACTTTTGAAGTTAGGAAAAATTTTCTTAAGGAAAAGAACTAAATTAGAAAAGACAAGGCAAGAAAAAGGAAAGACCTTGAATTTATCTTAGCTTTTCTTCTTCTTCCTTTTTTTTTTGTTTGTCAAACACACAAAATTAGCTTATTCAAAAATTAGTGTTAGGTAACATCTTTTTAAGAAAGAGAACAAGACAAGACAAAGGGGAAAAAAAAGGAGGATAGAAGGGTGCGGTTGGTTTAAATTTTCAGGAGATTCAGAAAAAAAATAACTTACAAGGTATGGATTTATGGACTCTGTTTTAGGAGAACAAGGCGGTGACTTATTTTAAATGCTGCTGGAAAGGATTGTGTAGAATCTCCATAGAATGTTTACCATACAGCTGCACTTACACTATTGTGCTACTATGGTCAGCTTGCTAGTTGCCACTGCCTCAATCACTATCTCGTCAATAGTCATCATTATGATCATACACATTTTGATCAACTCTAGTAGCAACCCCCAGACATCACTTCTAGTCAGTGTCTATGCAACGATCATACGCAATATGTATTATCACTCACAACAAAAGCAAAAGATCCATTGATGTGTTTGCATAGGCAAGAATGCATCTCAATAAATGTAAAAGCGAATGCATATACACGCAAAGAAACTTAAGGATACGGAGCAAGAAGAGAGAAGAAAGAGGAACTCACATGAGGATGCGGAGATAAGAGAGATTCCTAGGAATTCCAGGATCTTATCACACTCAGCCTCCGGCATAGTAATGAAGATGCGGAGCAGCCGAACAGAGAAGATCAAGAAAACATATCACGATCCTCAGCGGCGCCACGGGAGCGACCGGGGCCAGCATCTAGATCGATCCTAGAAGAACCCGCAGCCGCTGCTTGATAAAAGGAGGCGAGACCGGAGCCTGATCCCAGGAACCCGCGGAGGAATTGGGGATCGGGAACCCTAAAATAGAAAGATTGGATTCTCGAACGGGGGGAAGCATTCAAATTAGCGCTGTGTTTACCTCGGAGGAAAGAGAAAGAGAAGGGAAGAAGAGAGGAAACGGTGCTTGGAACACGTGCTCAAAAACAAACCCATTTTTCGGGCTCGCCACTGTATGACCAGTTTGGTTCCCCTAATGGAGGTAGCTTACGATCTCAAAGTCGCATAGATCCCAATTCTTGTTAGCGTCGAAAGATCTGCCAGTAGATTTCTTGTTAGCGTCGAAAGATCCCAATTCTTGTTAGCTTACGATTTTTTATGGAGATTCTTTGATTCGACTCGGCGCGTTGTGCTAGATTCGACGAGATGCCAATTGCATCGACTGCCTTGTTCGTTCAGCTGGGCATGTCGTGCTGGAGTCTAGATTCTCTGGTCCATAATTACTTATCCCTTTCGTAATTTGCATGTCAAATCGCAATTAGAATTCGGTCCAAATTTGTTACAATCTCCTCCGGATTCACATTCTCATCTAGACTATAATTTTGAATCAAGTCAAGCGGTCGGAGGCCGTCGGCGATGGACAAACCATCCCCTGCTCAGTACCATACAATCTACTTATTATCAGTGACCTTTGGCCATCTGACTCAATTCAAAACTATAATTTAAATGAAAAAATGAATCGTTGGGACACTTTAAAGGGGTTGAATGGTTCAAACTGGGTGGCGAGCTAACCAAGCTGATTGCACTACTTGTACGAGTTGAGGTAGTTGGGTCACTAATTGGTTGGGTGATTGGACCAACCAATCTAGTAAAGAGTATTGTTTAATGTTAAACAACAATTGCACCACGTTGCAAAGTTTTTGAAAGGCGAATCTAATTTTCAGATTTTCTAAAAGATATTTTATTTCTATTTTACCCTTCTTGCTTACCACTTGTGCTTCGTTCCAAGAACAACATCCTTGTGGCATTGTATTTAAAAAACATTGCTATTGTAGTAGTACAATTAAAAAAAAAATCAATATTAATACTTATGGGGTAAAAATTAAAAACAAAACGTCCCTTTTTAAAGTATCGTCAAAATGGAGCGTCCTATATTAATTTATTATCAAAAGAATGTCTTATCCACTTGTACATTTATTCTTCTACTCTCTAATACATTATTTGCTTTTGACATAGGTATGTATATGAGACACTCACTTTTGTCTATATTCCTATCTAAATTTTTATTCAGGATTATGTTATAGTAGTTATGATTTCATAATTACTATACAATTGCAACAATTATGATTTTATAACTATTATGAATATAATAGTTGAAGTTGTAGTAGTTATACAACAATAGTTGCTACAAATATAATAATTGTAGCAGTTACAATTGTATGATAATTCAGTAGGTGTATCAATTATGATATCATAATTGTTACAATTGTGTAATAGTTATGATTTTCATAGATGCCACAACACGTCGATTTAGACGAAAAAAAAGAAGAGAGGTAATAATGAAAATAAACCACTACTTTATAGTAAAGGATAGATATATAGGGGTAGGGTTAGACCTGATCCCGGGTCGACCCAGACCTGACCCGACCCGGCTCTAGCCTGGACCCGGGTCGAACAGGAACTAGCCCGGCAACTTGCGGGGTCGATTCCGGTTCTTTAAATGCAAACTCGGCGGACCGTCGGTTTAACAAAATATTTTTTTTTGCCCATTGAAACTGTCGGTTAATCGGCGGTTCCTAGCTGTTAGGGAGGTTGAGGGTTTTTTTTTTAGTATTTTTTTCAACGGTTATGATCAATTGACTATTTTTTTTTATCAATGACTATGATTTAATATCTGTTATTATCCAAATTCTATAAATAGAAAGTTCATTTTATCATTTTCACACGCATCTTCTCTACTCTTAATCTAAATTTCATATTCTCTATACACTTCCGTTTCTAATTTTCAATTACAATAGAAGGAGACTATGGAGGTGCATCATCTCGAGCTCAGAAGGGAAAGGAAATAATGAATCCGCAGGAGGAGGACCGCAACATTCAATCCACCAATGATGATATCGAGCGCGTTCCAAATCCGACACCCGAAACACATGGAAGTACCGATGCAATTATTTCTAAGGTTCGAGAACTTCTTCCTCTAAAGTCTTCTATTTTCACTAAGCATTTTATGAAGGTCACTTTTCCGTCGGGAGGAATCGTGCAAAATGTAAGCACTGCAATACTTCCTACAAATTCAAAATCGATGGTGGCTATAGGTCGTTGAAACGACATGTAAAACAAAGCACCCGACGGAATATGGACTCGACCGTTCTCAAACACAATTATCAAGATTTTCTTCAACTAGCGGTAGTACTGATTTCGATTTATTTTTATATTCAGATAATAAATTAAGAGAATCATTAGCTAAATTTATTTTTATAAAACATATTTTTTAAAATTTTGGATCTAAATGCACATTTGAAGATTTTTATAAAGAATCTCTTAATCCATGTGCTAAATGTATTCCTAGGACTACACTTAATCGTACAATTAAAAAAATTAGTAAAACAAGGAAAAAAGAATTTAATTAATGAATTTAGTAAATTAGATAATAAAATTTTGTATGTTCCGATATTTGGAGTGATCATTGTCAAATACATTTGTATATGGATATGACTTGTCATTGGATCGATAACTCTTGGAACCTAAAAAAAAAGATTGTTAGCTTATAGAGTTTTTGATGAATTACATAATGTTCATAACATCGCACAATTATTATGTTTAATTTTAGAAGAATATAACTTAACTCATAAAATATTTCCAATATATAATACTACTTCCAATACCACTTCTATAGATGATCTAAAATTTGTTTGTCAATATATTATTGGTGGTTTATTTTTTTATATTCGCTGTGTATGACATGTTTTAAATTTATGTGTTTAAGATGGATTAAAAATTTTAAAAAGTTATATTAAACCAATTAGAATTGTAATTTCTTATTTATGGTCTCATCCATCTATAATAAAATAATCGGGTAGTTTTTATAAAACTAATGGAATGAGACATAAAAATTTTTCACATGATGTACCAACAATGGAATTCAACATACAAATTATTACATGATTCATTTCAATATAAAGAATTATTATGCTCTTTTTTTGCACAAAATATTAACACTAATATATATTTATTTTCACAACAATAGAATATTTGTAATAGTATTTGCAAAATTTTAAAAGTATTTAAAGATGCAATCGGATAACTTTCTAGTGTTTATTATCCCAATGCTCAATTAGTTTTAGAAAAATTTTCTAATATAGTATTAGTTTTAAATGGAAATAATAATAATGAATATTTATCTTCTTGCATCTTAGCTATGAAAACTAAATGAAAAAATATTTTTATTTTATTTCTGAAATTTATTTAGTTGCATTGCTTTAAATTCTAGATTTAAATTAGAAATTTTACAAGAAAAGTTAACTTTATATTATGACACTTTAATTCTAATTAAATATTATTATTCTCCTAATTATATATAATGTTAGAATTTATTTATATGATATTTATAATCAATATTATACAAAATATAGAAAATAAATTAATATTTTTGAAATATAACAAACTACTATTAATTTAAAACTTACAAAAGCATAATATTTATTAAAAGAATGGACAAAATGCCCACGAGGATCCTCAAGTTCCACACAGGAACTTGAAAATTATTTTACGACTTCTTTTGATTTTAATGAAACAGATAACAAAAATTTCGATATCTTAGAGTGGTGATCACAGAAGGCTCAAAGCTTTCTCCGTGATCGCCAAAGAAATTTTAGCTTGTCCAGTATCAACTGTTGCTATGGAGCAGACATTCAGTGACGGCGACAACATATTAGATGAACGACGATCAACTTTGTCTCCCAACTTATTGACAGCCCAAGCATTATTGGACGATTGGATCAAAGTAGAGAAAAGAATTCAATGAATGCAACTTTAAATGATGAAGTTGAAGATTTTGATACTGAAGGAATGAATACGACAAAAACGGGAAATAGAAGTGAGTAACAGTGTAAAAGGATAAAAATGTAAAAGAACTATGTGGGTTTTGATTCCCCTATACCCTAAGGGTGCGTTTGGTTCAAGTTATCATGTATAACTTTGATTATATGATTACCAAGTAATCATATAACCCAAGGTTATGGGGAATAAAACATAACCAAATGTTGTTTGGTTCAACTTAGGTAATATAACAAAAACTTGTTTGTTTGAAGGTTTTAATGAATAACCTAATTTAATATTTTACTATATTACCCTTATTACAAAATCAATCATATATATCTTTTAAACTCTACGTTTTTTATTTTTATTTTTATTTTTATTTTTTCACATTTTTTCTTTATTTTTGTGTTTTTTTATTTTTTATTTCTTTTCGTTTTTTTTATTTTTTCCCATTTTTTTATTTTAAAATTTTTTTAAAGCTTTTTTAATTTTTAACATTTTTAAAAGTTTTCTTAATTTTTAATTTTTAATTTTTTAAATTTTTTTTTACTTTTTTTATTTTTTCTATTTTTATTTTTATTTTTTATGCTTTTTAATTTTTAATTTTTTTCTATTTTTATATATTTTTAAAAATTTGTTTACATTTTTATTATTTTTTATGTTTTTAAAATTTTTAATTTTTTTTACATTTTTCTATTTTTTTATATTTTTATATTTTTATATTTTTATATTATTTTATTATTTTTCCCCATTTTTTAATTATTTTAATTTTTTTAAACATTTTTCTATTTTTTAAAAAAATTATGTTTTTTTAATGATTTTATTTTCTTTAAAGTTTTTTATTTTATTTTTTATGTTTTTTTATTTTTTTCTTTACATTTTTCTTTTTTATCACATTTTTTTTATTCGAGGGTATTTTGGATAAAATTTTTTTATTAACCCCCGGAATCAAGAAAAATCTTAGTTTTCCGATTGCAGGTTGCATGCCCCTTTTGCTGACTTGTCGGGAATGGAAAATTACTCGGAAATCATCGATTACCTAAACCAAATAGGGTTTTCGTTGATAACCTTGGATGGATAACCAAGATTATCAAGGATGATCCCCAACCAAACGCACCCTAAGAGGATACGTAGGGAACTTAAATAAATGCAAGTCCTTTTTTACAATAAATTTTAATTTATAAATTGTAACATGTAATTTATAATTTATAATTTATAATTTATAATTTATAATTTGTAATATGTAATTTACAACTTATAATTTGTAATTTATATTTTTTTTAACATAATAATCTTGAACAGTGAAGAATTGTGAACTGAATCGTGAACTGATACATCTAAACTGTGAATCTTAATCATCTTAGACGGTTAAAATTAAGGAACGATTTATCTGAAATCGTCGAACCAACGATTCTAAATAGTTGAATTGTCAATTCTTAATCATGTTCAGGTCTAGGTATAGTACTCTTTAGGTCTAGGTAGGGTACTCTTTTGATAATAAATTAATATAGAATGCTCATTTGACTATTCATTTAAAAAAAAAAAAAGCAAGATGCTGTCTTAAGTTTTTTTTGTCATACTTATTTTCAAAATACCTCACAATACTTCGGATTATAGAATTTATACAATGATGGACGAGAATACTAAAATGAAAAACAAATGAGTTAGAAAATCTAAAAATTAAGGAGGCGTTTGGTTTACGTTTTCTACGTTGTTTTCTATTTTTATTTTCTGAGAAAATGAAAAACATATTTGGTTTGCGTTTTCTATGTTCATTTTTAAGAAAATGAGATAGCGTTTTCTAAGAAAATGAAAAACACGAAAAAGTTATTTTTTAAAAAACGAAAAACGCGCGTTTTTCAGAAAATGAAAATGAGACAAACCAAATACGCCCTAAGTTTTTTTTGTTAAATTATCTCATTCTAACTAAGAGCATCCATAATAACACTAAATATTTCTTCCAAATATTTATAGTCTTCACGTCCACATCATCACTCAAATATCTCACTGCTCAAATATCTCAAATCTCACAATCAAATATCCCCTCAACCAAATATTTATGGATCTCACCTACTAAATATCTTACTCTTAAATATCTCAAATTATATAATAAAATATCTCAAAAAAGATAATCATTTTCCCTTGTAGGACCCACTTGCATGCCACTTAGAATGAAATCACCGGACATAAAGTTATGTCCGGTGATTTTATGCCTGGTGATTTCTATTCACCTCTCAAATATCCCCTATTATGGGGGATATTTAATAGGGGATATTTGAGAGGGAGGATATTTGGAGAAATATCTCCTCCAAATATCCCCCCATTGGAGATGTCCTAAACTGATTGTACTAATTGTACGAGTTAAAGCAATTGGATCAACCAATTAGTTGGGCCATTAGGCTGGCTATAGATGATCTAGCTAGTCAGATCGATAGAGTCAGTCAGCATTATAAAAAATTAGTTTGACCAATCCAATAAATTTTAAAATGTTAGACAATAATTGTGCGTTATGAAATTTTTAAAATACACACTTAACTTTTACATATCTTAAAGAGTATTTATTTTTTATTTTATCTATCTTTTATCGCTAACTACCATGATGATAAATATTATCCATAATTATGGTACGAATGATAAAATATTCAGATTATCATTCAAATACTCATAGTTTGATTTCTAATTATGATAAATTTATAAGAATTTTTTCTCTAAATAAGGACCGCAATCAAAGGATGCTGAGATTTTTACCCGTGCATTGTTAGTATTTTTCGATTTATTTTGATGATTGATAAAAAAATTTTATAGGGACAAATCGATTATCTTAGGACTAATTAAATTTATTATTATTATAATAAATATCACAATGGTGTTAAATTTTAAAAATAATATTATTATGAGGGTTGCATTTCAAAAAATCAACACTAGTACTTATTTTCAAAATACAATATAACAATAATCTTGAATTTAGAATTTAGGCATCACTCAAAGTGGTGCTATCTTTGCATGCAAAAAATGGAAAACAAATTGGTCAATAAATCTAAAAATTAAATGTATTTTTAAAATTTCATAATTTTAAATACAATTGATCACTTCGCAGCTAAGTCGAGCTCAACTTTAAGTGTTCAAATTTATTTAATAAGCTAACAGAGCCAAAGCTAACTCTAAAATAAATTAAATCATTCTAATAATTGTTCAAATTTAACTTAGATTATTTTTAATAAGATAAAACTTAATTTATTTAAATACTATCATACTCTCAAATTATTATTTTTTATTTATTTTAAAATTTTACTTGTTTTATTATTTTTTAAATTGATAATTTAAACTTATTTATTTATTTATTTTTATTTAGTATATTATTTTAATGAACATAATGTTATTTTCGAATATTAACAAACAAACGGAACATGTAGATATTCAAATTTATTTATTTAATTTAATATATTATTTAAATTTATTTATTTAATTAATGTATTAATTAATCAAAGTAACCCAAACTCTCATTTACCACACCAAATATCAAATCGACTCATTTATAATTCTATTTATTTACACGGTCTAGAGTCTAGACTTTTGAGCAAGAGATACCAAAGATATGCTCATCGCATAGTGCACCGAGTTGGAAACATCAAATAGAAATAATCATCTAGCGCACAGGGAAGTTCTCCGCCATTGAAACGTCAAACAATAAAAAAAATCTTCCCAGACTAATTAAAGAGGCAAAGATATGGTGCATGTTGTCACTGTCCGGGGAACTGTTCCCGGAGTAAGCAGCTAAGATGAATACCAAAAGCGAACTGGGTGCGTTGAATGAGACTGAAAGTGTGATTTGACCTCGGGCAAAACAATTTCAAGAATTAAACAGTGCCACAAGTCAACTAAATAGCAAAGCAAAGAACATTTGGGGACGTCAAGAACCAAAGATATGGGGATGAAACTGGAGACTTTTCATTTAAGTCTGGAAATTCTTCAAAAAAGAAAAGAAACGATCATGGAAGTAATTGAAATCGAGCGAGACATAGCAAAGTTTCAATATCCAGAATACAAAGGAACATGAACAAACCTGGAGACTTACGGTGCATTTTCTATCCATCCGAAAGCTCAGTGAAGAAATCATCTTCTCGAATTTGTCGCAGAGATGAGGCCATGGACAAGATATCAATAGAGAATCAAGAATTGCATCGTCTTCTTCGTGCATGGTGAATGAGTGTGCGATCAAGTGAGTTGTGGGAATTGCTCACCAAATTCACTCTGCTGGATCACATATCCGGTCCTCTGACTACCATGGGCTCCTTGGTTGCTTCTTCTCCCTACAAGATGCTGACGAACGGAGGTGCATCGTCCCTCGGCCCTTCGAGGGACCGGTACAGATACAACTTCTCCACGGCATCGCTGTCAAGGTCCTTGGGCGAATCTCCGATCACTTCCACCACCAAGTTAGGCATCCTCTGAGCCACCTCCTTGCAACCACTTAAAGACAGCTTGCATGAGGACATCCACAAGAACCTCATGTTGTAGTAATGGCGGATGCCAGAGAGCAGGCCTGCATCGCCAAAAGGGCTGTCCCTGATCTCCAGCTTCTGCAGTCCGTGACAGCCTTCGAGCATGTACTTCAGGCTCAAATCAGTGTTTCCGGCGAACGCCACCGAGAGGGTTCTAACCAGCTTGCCATAGGTTGCGATGTATTCGAACACTTTGTCGGTGAGCAGGCCGGAGACGGCGAGCCTAGTGAGCTTCTTGCAGTTCATGACAATGGCTCCGAAGCCTTCGTCCATAGATTCGCCGGTGACGTGGTCGGGGCGGTGGCGGCCCATGATGCAGAGACGGAACACTACCAGGTCCGGGCAGTTCTTGGACATGGTTACGACGGCAGCATTCGTCATTCGCTGGCAGAAGAACAGGATCGATTGGAGCTTCCGGCATCCGTTTGAGATGGCCACAAGACCAGCATCGGAGACGGAGCCCTCTGAGTCCTCGGTGGCCTCGAAGGGAAACACTCTGAGCTCGTGGAGGTTCTTGCATCCCTTGGCCACCGTGAGTAGTCCGTCATCACCGACGGTATCAAGAACCTGAAGAATAAGAAGAGTTCCAACTTCAGAGAGCTAGATTTGGATTGAGCAATAGACATATTTGGCGGAGGAATGGGGGATCACCCAGAAGGTGCGGAGGTTGTGGCATTCGAGCATCACAGGCTTGAGCTGTTCAGCGGTGATCACGGCGTAGCTTAAGTTGAGCGAGACAAGGTTGGCGCAGACGGGAAGGACGGCCAGGAGGTACTCCGTCGCCACCTCGCGGAACCCCGAAAGACAAATGAGCGACTTGGAAGCGAGAAAGGCTTGCTCGAGGTCAGCGGCGTTGAGATCTTCAGCGATGCCGGGCCGGAAGGAACCGGTGCCGAGGTGGGTCAGATGCGGCGCCCGGATCATGAGGCGGCGGAGCTGGCCAAGAGAGACATTCTGGTTCACCCGCAACCGCCGGAGGGATGGCGAACGAGCGACCAGGGCCTCCAGGGCAGAGAAGTTCACTGGGCAATTCACGCACTCGAACGAGAGCGACTCCAAAGAGGTGGTTGCCTCCGGGAACCTCGAGATCCAGTCGACGAGCTCCTCGTCCTCGTCCTCCACATCGTTCTCGATCAGATCCAAGACCCTCAGATTCCTGCAAGCAGATCGGGACAATCAGTCGAAGGAATTCTGATCCAAATCGAGAAATTTAGGGGTGGATGAGCGAAGTTAGATCTTGAAGTTTCGGATCAGCTCAAGGAGGGAATGTGTCGGAGAGGATAACCTGCAGAGCTCAGCGATGACGGCGAGACCAGGGGTGCCGAACCCATCGCAGCATATGAGCGTGAGATCGCGGAAGGAGGGGAAGGAGCGGGCGAGGAGGGCGAGGTCGGCGTCGGAGACAGTCATCCTCTTGAGGCAGACGCGCTCAACCCAGGGGCTGGCGGAGGCCATAGCGGAGAGCCACGGGGAGAAGCGGGCGCCCCAGCCAAGCGGAACCAGGTTGAAATCGGCGAAACGGGGGCGCCCCTTGAGCACGAACGCCCGGGCGCCGCGGAACCGCCATAGCGCACGCGCCGGCGACACAGCGTAGCAGTTCCCGACGAAGAGCTCGCGCCGGGTCTGCGCCTCGGCGCGGTACCAGGACCGGCAAACCAGCGACGCCGCGTTCCGGTCCCTCCGGCAGACCAGGAACTGAAGCACGTTCTCCAGCACGTTCTCCAGCACCTGGTCCGAGTAGGGCGGCGGCGGCAGCGTATCAGGTCGCCCTCCATCACCATCACCACCTCCGCCTCCTCCTCCTCGACTCCCTTCGCTGGGCCCTTCCCCGCCCCTGCCTCCCTCGACAGCTTCAGGGGACCACCAGCTGGTCTCCTCCTCCTTGTTTTCCTCCCTATCCCCGGCCTCCTCCACCCTCACCATAGATCCGTCCGATTCCAGACCCAGAACACTCAATTTCGCAGTCGCAGCCGCGAAGCAAATGGATCGGCGGAAATCAGAGACGCGGAGTGCGATCGAGGGAGCAGCAAGCGAAGGCGAAGGAGGGGCTGCGTGATTTGGTGCGTCGGGCCGGTCTCTTTCTCCGCGCTGCCTGGCTGTGGTCTGTGGCTCGCAGCATCGGGATTCTCCATGCCTCCTCACCCTCACAACAGCTCCTACTATTTTATCTGCGCCTTCAGGCTGTTTCACGTGAGTTCTGTGCTATTTTATTTACTGCGTTTTTTTTTTCTTTTTTTCTTTGACCTGCCTTTGATTTTTTTTTTTCTTGCCCTTTCTTTTTATATATTTTTTAAAATTTTCCATTCATGTTCATATTCATATTCATAAATTGTTAATTTCAGTATCGAGTATTAGAAGCGGGCAGATTTATTATAATAAAATAATGATTAATTTTTAATGGATGTATTTTTAGTTATTATAAATTAATCTTATAATTTATTTCTCTTCATTGATTATTAATTTTGTAATCTATTTCCCTTCGTATAAATTATTATTTTTAATAATTATTTTGTAAAAAAATAATTTTTATCTGTCTTTTATTTTTTAATAAAAACAGACGCCCTACTCCGTAAAATTACATAATCATCCTCAAATATATTATTCTATTTTTTCACAAGTTATTTTTATATTTAAAACATGATACTATTGGACATATTTGATTGTTCAATTACGATTTCGTAATGACTACCATACAAATTATAGCGTCTACGAAATTATAATTGCTATATCTTAGCGGCTATGAAATTATAATTATTATAATATGAATTTGAACTGTTCATCTAATATTTATGTTATAGTAGCTATGGTTTCATAGATATTACATGTACTTGTCTTATTCAATCAAATTCATGTTATAGTAAATATGAAATGATAGCTACGATATCAACTACAAAATCATAACATATTACAAATATTATAACATCTATAATTTTATAATTCTCAGAATATAAACTTGTCTCTTCATATAATTAGCCAACCAATTTAAGATTTAATATGTGCATTAGGAAATAATTATATCGAACAATATACTTAAATATTTACATAAGAGGACACATAAGTGATTGATTCCAAAGAAAAAAAATATGATCAGCCTAATGAGAAACAAACAACAAATAGGTCAAGATAGGACACATATATGCTTAAGGGTTGATCGAATCGAACCTCATCGACGGTCCCTTCGCCTCGTGTCAAGCCCACATGTGGTCCGACCGAACCCTCCAAGTACATTAATAGAGATTCATAGTGAGAGAAATTGCATCAATTATATGTGGAACCCTCTCAATCCAATCCCTCTTGGCATTATGCTCCTTGGTCATTTTCTGCCTCAGCAGTGAGTGATCCACGCCAGACTCATGTGCCCTTTGAATCTTCTTCCTCCTGTCGCTGTTAGTAGTGAGGCCTCCTTTGGCCTTTCTCAGCACTGTCCCAGATTGAATTTGTGTCCCTCGAATAGTCCTTATCTACTCATCCATGCAAGACCTGTTTGTCCTTGGCCTCTTTATCTTAAGATTTTCCTGTCCTTTCTCTATTCCTGGCTCTCTATCTTAGAGTTTGGGTGCTGTGAGTCTCCTTTTCAGAAACTTTGGTGGGAAAACTCTTTTGCTGATGTTTGAACAACTTTCACTGGAAGTTTGTCTTCCAGATAAACACACTTTGATCAGAAGCACTCCATCTTAAATAGGAAGATCAATGGAGGAGTGTCAGAGGTGGTGGAGCTTCTTGTTTCATTCTTGGTGATGAGGGTTTTGTTTTTCTTTTCAGCAAGAAATGATTGATTCGATCAAAAAGTTAGCTAGCTCTCTGTTTCAAGAATTGAAATCATTGTGCTCTCTTCTGCCCTTTTTCCTAACACACAAAACTTTCAACTCCTGATGTGTAGATCTGGGGGTCACACATCCACTGTTCGAGCATAACATATCACTTGTCCTCTCGATTATCGTAATTTATCTCCCTCGTGATGACCTTGGGTTGGGTGCGGCGGGGGCGCTAGGCGCGAGCGATTTCACCTTTTTACGGTAGAGCTTGAGGCATCACTTATTCGACAAGCACCGGTTCGATCTACTGCCCTGATGCTTGCCGTGATGCTCACTAATGCTCGTCGATGCCTTGCATAATCCTCACTAATACTTTAGCTCATGTGCAATTTGAGCATACATGTTTTGTGAACTTAACCAACAATAAAAATGTATGATCATGTTTGAAAACGATGAAAATGGCGTACTGAATAGGTGGCTCTGTTGTTGACTGAGAGAAGACCTCAAACTGAAAAAAGGGCTCTTTCTTCTCTACACACACACCAAAGAGAGGGCAAAAGAAATATTAAAGCAAGGACCAGGGAGGGGGTCCATGACACAGGCTCTCCGACACTCAAGTCAATACGGTAACCAAGCGAAAAGTGGAGAAGAGAATGAACAGTGGGTACGTATGTCAAAATGTGAGCGTGAGGATATTTTTTGCGTATCTTGCCAACGGAGAGAACCCCCTTTCTTATATCACCTCTATAACCTCAGCAATAACGAAGTGACAAGGAATATTCGGTGTCAGAAGATATCGGATAATGGAAGGTGTACATTCTTCCTCCGAGAAATCTTCCGTTACATGTGTATGAACAACCTTTTGTAATCTCCGAAATAATAATAGGAACTGAGTAGTCATTCTCATAAGAAGGTTCCGTTACATGTATGTGTCAGATATCGAAATATTTCCTAATGAATAGTTGTTATTCTCTGATGAGTTTGTTGATCCCTTGCGGCTGGTAAGAGGGGGTAAATTGCCCTGTATATAAAAAAACAAATACCTTTCAAATCTCCTTCAGGCAAAGAAGTCTCTTACAGCAGTTAAAGCACTCGATTACACAACTAAACAGAAAGAGAATCGTTTACAAGTGTTGTGTTTAACTACTGAGATCAAGACTGTATTTATAACATTGATCTGGGCGCCTGGAAGGATTCTGGGTACCTGGGTGTGAATAAAATTTTATCCACGATACAACGGATCGTAAAAGGTAGCGTTTCAGTAAGATTTCTGGTCTGGGCGACTGGACCAAGTTCGGACACCCAGACCGAGCTGAGCTAGCTTTCAACTAGGGCATAGCCCGGGGTGCCTTGGCTGGCCCTAGTGGTCCTGGTGCTCGAAGTCTGAGAGCCTGAACCAGAGTCAACTGTGTGTTGACTTTTCATCTAGGCCATTCGCTCCGGCTCCGCTCGCTTGGGTGATTTCGACCATCCCGAATAGGGCTCACTCGAACCTATTTTTCGATCTTCTCGAGCAACCTTTCGCTTCGACTTCTCGTCTCTCGGAATCGTCACGCTCTTCCTTCTCGTCCGCCAGCGTACTCTTCCGCAGCGCCTCATCCCTTGGACGCACTGAACCTATCGACTCTCTCTTGTGCCGTCCTTCTCGCTAGCCACGTTTTTCACTCGACTTTCTGTGCTTCTAAGTTCCTGCACACTCAAACACAGGGCATCAAAACATAACAAGACCTAACCTGACTTGGTTGATCATATCAAAATTACCACGGGATACTTACAATCTTTTCCTTTTTGATGTGAGCAATACAAGTTAAGTTAGGGTAAACTAAAAACAAATAACAGGAAAATAGCAAGTATAAATTTTGTAAAAAAATATGTAAAAATCAAGATGTTACCCTCTCATTAGACTTAAACTCTACTTCTCCCCCTTTAATTACATTAAAAATAGGGGTATGCCATGAAAGTAACTTCAAATAATTTAAAATAAAGTCTAAGGAATAAAAATACATTGACTAGTATCCAAAAAAATCAACAAGTTTAAATTTTGAAAATATGAATTTTTACTATTTAAAATCAATTTTTAGAAAAACTAATTTTAGAATTATGTTTAATTGTTCAAAAATTTTTAAAAATTTTTGCAACAGGAAAGAAGGTATATCCAAAGTTGTGATAAAATTTTCATAAAATAATAGATTTGATCTTTGAAAATAGGTTGAATTTTTGAAAAAAAAAATTTAAAAATAGTTTCCAAGCTAAAAAAATGGTGACAAATTTTATGAAAATGTAATGGAGTAAGTATTTTTACATAAAAATTATTTTTCAAAAATCAAGCAAAATTTAAATTTTTAATATTTAAAATACGATTTTTTAGAAAAAATAATAGAAAAATAATACAACGGTAAAAAAATTCGAAATTTTTTCTTTGATCGAAAACATGATAAGAGTTCACAAAAAAATAAAGTTTACAAAATTACTTTGAGAATTATTTTTAAATTTAAAAAATATATTTTTATTAAAAAATTCATAAAAAATAATTTATTGTCAGAATAATTTAAAACTTTTCTTATAAATAAGTGATGAAGTCCTCTTTCTAAGAAAAATTTTAAAAATTAATTTCCAACAAAAATTATACAAAACAATTTATTTAGATAATTCTAAGCAAATAATAAAAATTAAAACAATTAAAAGTACGATATGCATAAAAATTTAATTTAAGTATGATTTTAGAATTCAATATAGGTTTCTTTCAACCGAATTAATCAAAAACTTTCTAGGAATAAATTATCTTTCTACTTTTGTAATTTGACCCTTATGGTATCTAAAATATCAGTTAAGCCTTCGATGATATTTGTTTCTTTCTGGAGCATGTGAAAGATTTGAGCATGAATTATCTTTTTCTAGCATTTCAATTTTATCTTTCAATTTTCTATTTTCATCTATTAATGATTTTACATACTTAGATCTATTTTTACACAAAGTTATACTTATCATTTTTAATGCACTTAGATAGTTGATTTGGAGAAAGTTTACATACCTAACTTACCATATCATTTATGTAGGTAGATGGCCCCCCTTCATCGCTACTTTCTTTCGAAGAATCTCCCTCTTCATCGATGCTCATCTCGGACGAGTTTTCTTTGTCTTCAGGCAGGTATTTGACTATAAGAGCTATTCTAACAATTTCCTCGGCCTCGAATTCTTCTGACGACGACTCGATGTCCATCGAGGAGTTGGATTCAACTTCTTTTGGTTTTTCATAGAGCTTCAAGAACTTTTCCCAAAGTTCTTTTGCACTCTTGTAATTGTCGATTCTGTCGAGATCCTGAGTAGGCAGAACACTTAGAAGGTGGAACTTAGCCTTACCATTTGCCATAAAATTGTTGCGCTGCTTCTCAGTCCATCGATGCTCCTTAAGTTCTTTTCCTTTTTCATTTTTGGGCATATCAAAATTGTACTTAATCCTAAGTAAAATATTGAAATCAGTTTTAAAGTATACCTCCATTTGACATCTCCAAAACGCGAACTCTCCCTTGAACATTGGTGGGTAGACGCTAGTTCCGGCCATTTCTTGTGCTTAAGTCGGCGGTCAGTCTTTCTAAAGTGGTTGGGCTTTGATATCACTTATTGGTCCCTTACGGCCAGTAAAAGGGGGTGAATTGCCCTGTACAAAAAAAAAAAATACCTTTCTCAATCTAATAGCTTGATTAATAGAAACACTTGTACAAAAAATAACTAATTAAAAAGAGAAAGAAGAGGCAGATCTTTTACTTGGTTTTCAATTAGGAGATTGTTAGTCCAAGACATTGAAAGCTCATTATCAAATCTCCTTCAGCCAGAGAAGCCTCTTACAATAATTAAAGCACTCAATTACACAACTCAACAAAAAGAGAATTGTTTACAAGTGTTGTGTTTAACTATTGAAATCATGACTGTATTTATAACACTGATCTGGGCGTCTGAAAGGATTCTGAACGCCTGGGTGTGAATAAAATTTTATCTCTGATGTAACGGATCGTAACAAGTGGCGCTTCGATAAAATTTCTGGTATGAGCACCTGGACCAAGTACGAGCACCCAGACCGGGTTGATCAAGCTTTCTACCAGGGTGCGGCCCGAGGCACCCTGGCTGGCCCTGGTGGTTTGGGTGCCCGGATCAGAGTCAACTTTGTGTTGACTTTTGGTTTGAGTCTTCTATTCCAGCTTCGCTCGCTTGGGTGATTTCGACCATCGGAATAAGGCTCACCCGAACTCATTTTCTAGCCTTCTCAAGCAACTTCTGCTCCTGCTTCTCATCCCTCAGAACCGTCGCGTGCTTCATTCTCGTCCGCTAGCATACTCTTCCGCAGCGCCTCATCCCTCATACGCACTGAGCCTGTCGACTCTCTTCCGTGCCATCATTCTCGCTAGCTGCATCTTTCGCTTGACCTCCTATTCTCCTAAGTTCCTGCACACTCAAACACAGACATCAAAACATAATAGGACCTAACTTGAGTTGGTTAATCACATCAAAACTACCACAGGGTACTTACAGGCTTGTTATGATTTCCTAACAATGTTGTCCTCTAGAGGTATTCTAACCGGACCTGTATCCGATCAACTATATGTAATAGGAGACCGGTAATAAAAATAGGGAACTAAGTTCCTCCAGTTTGACCGACTATTAGGCGGACTGAACTATATACTAAGCTATATTGTAGTAGTGAGAAATGAGTTGTCCTCTAAGTCTAAAAGGCACTGAGTTCGACTGGCTATATACTGAGAGTACTTTTGGTGGGAGGTGGGGAGCTCAACCCTAGGTTCGTCCGACACTTTAGACTGAGCGACCATATGTAATAAGACTTGCCCCTGAACTGTTATGCTGGGACATGGAAGTCTGACTGGATCTCATCCTGGCTGATTGCATGCTATCTTGGTCGACTATATGCTAGGAGATTACCTTTGCTGTGTACTGAGAGGATACTTCTGAAGGATGGGGATCTAAGCCCTGTATGCCTGATCAACATTAGGGTCATTCGGGTTTATCTTGCATATCATAGCATCAAGTGGAATAATAAGTCCTCCTAGTCCAACTGGTTCTTAGGGTTAACCGATCGTATATAGAGAGACTTGCACCCAAAGAATATGAAACTAAGTCCCTTAAGTCCGACCAGCTACTGGGTCGGCCGACTTTATTTTGAGAGTCATAACGTTGAGTGAGGAGTTGAGTCTGGGAAAGAATAACCCATTCAGATACACATATTCTAACTCTAATTGTCACCTCACATTGACTTTAACTAATACATCATCTCTCCACTTACAACATACCGTATCACTAGCCTCCCCTTCAAGTCTAGTCGAAGGAGGCTAATGTCTGACTGACTGGACCCAGCCTAATTTCTGGCAAATTACCTGATTTGCTGGGTCGACAGGATGGCTATGCTCCAGCTTGCCCATTAATACTACAGTCTGTTGGTTGGTCCTAGGAAGATCGTACCGGTTCCACTGTACAAAAATTTGTACAAGTGTCGAACCTTTCCTAAACAACCTATTGTGTTCTTTAGAAGTGAAATTAGGAATCGCAAACGGAACTTAGCATTATTGATTATAAATTTAACTTATCTGTTCTTAATGGTTTAGACTTGGATCGCAAGCGGAACTTAACACTATTGATCCAAATCCACCTATGTTATAAATTCAATTAAATATTAATTTCCAAAATTGACTTCCAGGACTGCATGGCGAAGCACATGACCTTCTTGGGTATGGGAGCATTCACCACCGCCTAGACAAAGCCTTTTAAGGAAAGCTAATATTTAATTTCCTTATATAACTCTAGGTTTAACCAAAAGGAACAATCGAATCATAAATTTGAAAAACAAAAAAAAACATAACTTCAAAACAAATCCGAAAAACTAGAATCTAATGCCTCTTGTGTTTGGAATTCATACAAAGAAAAATAACTAGTATGACGTGGAAGAAAATTACTAGTTATACCTTCTCTTTGTATGCTAATGATCTCGAGATCTTCTGCCGTATTCCTCGCCTCGCCTTGGACGTCGTGTGGGCGACGATCCTCCAAGATGAACACCACCCAAAGAGCTTCTCCTCCTTCTCTAAATTTTGGCCGCCACCACCACCACCAAGGAGCAAAAGAGAGCAAAGGGAAAAGAGAGGGAGAGAGGGCTGACCACAATGAGGAGCTCCACCAAGAGAATAAGAATTGATAATAATTGAAACCTCCTCTTCCCTTATTTTATATTACTTGTCCAAGGCAAATAAGGAAAAACTTTTTACAAAAATTAAAATCTTCCTCTTGTTTTTCCTTTTCCCCTTTTATTTTTCCTTTTCTTTCCTCTTGATTGATTCAATCACCAAATCAATGATTGGATGATCTATTGATTGGCCGACCCCTTGCTTGGGCACCAAGCAAGGGTGGTCGGCCACTTAAAAGGAAGGAAATACATTTGTAAAAATTTTATAAGTAAAGAAGAAAAGCTCTTATAAAATTTTACAAGATCTCTTTCTAATTTCTCAATGTGGATGTTAAAAAAGGAAAATTTTAAAAATTAAAACCAAGTTTTAAAATTTAAAACTTCTCTACTAAAATTTTCTTTTTTAACATGGTTACAAATATTAAAAAGATTTAAAATTTAAAACTTCTCTTCCTTTTTTCTAAAACCATGAGGATGGTTAAAAAAGGAAAGTTTTAAAACTTTTAAACTTTCTTTTAAATCATGTGGCTTAATTCAAATAAGAAAAATTTTATATTTTAAAAACTCTCTTTTAAAACTTGTAGTTTTCTACAAAGAGAATATTTTAAAAATTTAAAACACCCCTCCTAATTTGGCATATCATGGCCGACCGCTCTTTGCTTGGACACCAAGCAAAAGGGTAGGCCCCTTTGTGTAGGAGATTGGTCGACCCCTTTGGCTTGGTCACCAAGCCATGGGCCGGCCTCTTCTTGGACACCAAGAAGGGCTTTATATGGGTGGACTTGAGGCTTTAATGAGGCTACGACAGGGACCTAGAGGAGAAATTAGTTTTGGCCTTCCGATGAGCTTGAGTATCTCATGTTCGCCCCGAACACACAACTCAAGTTCATCAATAGTAACTCATTCCACTAGAGAGTTATTATTGCACTACCGCACCAATCTCAAATTACATTATGGGCTCCTTCATATATGAGTGTGTTAGTCTCCCTGTGTTTAAGATAACGAATATCCACTAATTAAGTAAGTTACTGACAACTCAATTAATATCTAGCTCCAAGAGTAGTACCACTCAACTTCATTGTCATGTTGAACTAAGTCCACCTGCAGGGTTTAACATGACAATCCTTATGAGCTCCTCTTGGGGACATTCTCAACCTAGATAACTAGGACACAGATTCCTTCTATAATCAGCAACACACACTATAAGTAATATCATTCCCCAACTTATCGAGCCTATTGATTTATCGAACTAAATCTCACCCTTTGATAAGTTAAAGAAATAAATACTAAATATATGTGCTTGTTATTATATTAGGATTAAGAGCACACACTTTCATAATAACTAAGGTCTTGTTCTTCTATTAAGTCAGTATAAAAAGAACTTACCTAAAATGATCCTACTCAATACACTTAGAGTGTACTAGTATAATTTATTAGTCAAGATAAACTAATACCTAATTACACTACGACTATTCCAATGATTTGTTCCTTTCCATCTTAGTTGTGAGCAACTATTTATAATTTATAAAGAACTGATAACATAATCTTCTGTGTGTGACACCACACACCATGTTATCTATAATATAAATTAATTGAACAACTACACTTAACAAATAAAATGTAGACATTTGGCCAATGTGATTCTTTTATTTCATAAATAAATATTTACAAAAGCTAGGCTTTTAATATACACTCTAACACAGTCAACTTTATTTTTCTAAAAAAAATGCATATCAGATGCTTGACATGTTAGGCAATGCATCAATGATACGTGGGAAAATGTTTTTAGCTAAATGATTTGGATTGTCTAGTTTATCATAAATACTTATTTATGGGTAAGTGTCATGTGTCCCACTATCTCATTCTTTGAAGCAACAGCTGACACACGCCTTTTCGTACAGACCAACTGTGCTCCCTCCTTTATAATCCCACGGCTAACAATGATCAAACTATTTCCATCCAATGGTCGAGATTAGAAAATCACTTATGGCTTACGTTTCAAAACCATCATAAAACATGCTACCTGCACTTCATCTTCTTCGATCTTCTCTTCCAGTGATTTCCATCAATGACCTTCCCCCTTTTACGACTTATAGTAGTAAGTTCTTTTTGTAAGTACCTCGTGATGGTTTTGATATGATCAACCAAGTCAAGTTAGGTTCTGTTGTTATTTTGATGTCTTGTGTCTAAGTGTGCAGACACTTAGGAGCATAGGAAGTCGAGTGAAAGACACAGCTAGTGAGAAGGATGGCACGAGAGAGAGTCGACTGGCTTGGTACATCCAAGGGACGAGGCGTTGTGGAAGAGAATGCTAGAGGACGAGAAGGAGACGCGCGACGTTTCTGAGGGACGAGAAGCTGGAGCGGAACACTACTCGAAGGTCGGAAAATAGGTTCAGGTGATTCCTATTCCAGATGGCCTAAATCACCCAAGTAAGCAGAGCCGGAGTGGAAGATTCGGACCTAAGCGAGCAGAACCGAAACGGAAGACCCAGACCAAAAAGTCAACAGAGTATTGACTTTTGGGTCTGGGAGCTCGAACTAGAAGTTTATCAGAACGCGATGTGGCGTGTTTCGTTGCGACGGGGATAAAATTTTATCCCCCTTCAGGAACCTAGATCCCTTCCAGGTGCCCCGACTAGGCTATAAATACAACCCTAATCCCAATAGCTTAGAACAATACTTGTAAACGCTTCTCTTTTTGTTTTACTACTTGTTTGTGAGCCATCAACATTGTAAGAGGCTTCTCTGCCTGAAGGAGACTTTGATAATGAGCTTCAACTACCTTGGATTAACAATCATCTGATTGCAAACCAAGTAACTTCTTTTGTGCATTGTTTCTTTCTTTAATTAATCAGTTTCTTTTTATGTAAGTGTTAGTTTAATAAAGCTATAAAGTTAGAGAAAGGTTCGTTTATTATTGTGCAGGCTATTCACCCTCTCTAGACAGCCTCCAAGGGGCCAACAAGTGGTATCAGAGCAAGGATGCTTCAGGAGGACTAACCACCGATCTAAATAAAAAAGATGGTCGGACCAAGCATCTACCCACCAACGCTTGAGGGGAAGTTCTCATTTTGGAAATGAAAAATGAAGGTATTTTTTTAAATTGATTTTGATAATTCTTTCTATGAAATTTGGATTTGATGTCCCCAAAAGTAAAGATGGAAAAGAACTTGATGAGCATCTTTGGACTCAAAAGCAGTGCGACAAATTTATAGCAAATGGTAAGGTCGAGTTCCACCTACTGAGTGTTCTTCCTGCTCAAGAACTCAATAAAATCAGCAACTACTAATGCGGAAAAGAACTTTGGGAAAAGTTTTTGGAGCTCTATGAACAATCAATGAAAGAAGAATCTGATTATGCTATGGATACCGACCGTCTTCAAAAGCATCCGAATTCGAGGAGATTACCCGAACAACGCTAATTGTCGAGTACCTACCTGAAGACGACAAAAGTACCTCAAAAATGAGCATCAAGAGCGTCGATGAAGTGGGAGACACTACAGAAGAAAGTAGCAATGAAAGGGGAGCATCTACCGATGAATAGATAGTAAGTCATGTAAGTAAGCTTCCTCCAGAGCAATTATTTAAAATTGTACAATTGCTAAATAAATCATTATATAAAAAGAGAACAAAGTATATAAAGTCAGAGAAAGAACATGCATGCCTAAAAGAAGAATTTGAAAAACTAATAAATGAAAATACAAAATTAAAAGATAAAATTGAAATGTTAGAAAAAGATGATTCATGCTCAAATTGTCTACATGCTAATGATAGAAATTTTAAATATGATTGAGGACTTAATTGACATTTTAGATTTCATAAGGGCCAAGTTAAAAGAATATCACAAAAACATATTTCGAAGAAATTTTTGATTAATCCAGTTGGAAGGAACCTATATTGGGTTTCAAAATCATGCTTAAATTGAAAAATCATTATGCATATGTTGCTTTTATTTTAATTTCATATTCTTGCTTAGAATTATCAAATAAATAGTTCTGCATAATTTTTGTTAAAAAATTAATTAAAATTTTTTCTAAGAAAGAGAATTTCAGTATTCATCTATAAAAAAATTTTCAACAGGGTGTGTCTGAGGGACGAGGTGCTGCAGAAGAGAGCCGACGAGCTCGTTGCATCTGAGGGATGAGGTGTTGCGGAAGAGTACGCTGGTGGACGAGAAGGAGGTGCGCGACATTTCCGAGAGATGAGAAGCAAAATGGAAGACTGCTCAAAGGTCAGAAAATATATTCGAGTGAGCCCTATTCCAGATGGCGAAAATCATCCAAGCAAGCGGAGCCAGAGTGGAAGATCCGGGCACAAGCGAGCAGAACTGGAGTGAAAGACCCAGACTAAAAAATCAAAAGGGTGTTGACTTTTGGGTCCCGGTGCCTGGACCAGAAGTTTATCGGAACGCTACGTGGCGCATTCCATTGTGATGAAGATAAAATTTTATCTCCCTCCAGACGCCCCGACCAGGGCTATAAATACAGTCTTAATCCCAGCAGCTTAGAACAACACATGTAAACGCTTCTCTTTTATTCTACTATTTGTTTATGATCAGTCAACGCTGTAAGAGGTTTCTTCACCTGGAGACTTTGATAGTGAGCTTCAACTGCCTTGGATTAGCAATCATCTTATTGCAAACCAAGTAACTTCTTTTGTGCCTTGTTTCTTTCTTTAATTAATTAGATTTTTTATACAAGTGTTAGTTTAATAAAGTTGTAAAGTTAGAGAAAAGTTAGTTTATTATTGTGCATGTTATTCACCCCCCTCTAGCCGACCTCCAAGGGACCTACACATTCTCTAATCTTCCTTTGTTTCTCTTTATCCATACATAGCTTAAGAAACATTTGCATCCTAGTATACATTTACTCGCTCGAACTTTGATAATTGTGACTTAGAAATGCTTCGTCTATCTCTAGAAATCCCCAAAAGCTAACGTATCCATATTTTGACCTCCCAAGACCACCTTCATCGTCCCTCTCTTAGTTATATTACTTTTTTTTTAAAGACCAGCTTCTCGGGGGTTTACGTTTTTTGATTCCTCACTTTCTGTCTAAGATAAGCTGCTACTTCCAGATTCCTCTCTTACACCTAACGCATTCCGCACCATGTGTGGAATGTACATTCTATTCTGTTTGTATGATATTACTATAACTTTTCGTAACTTCCACTATTTTTCTTACTCTAAAAAATCAGAACCGGGGTCTTCTTGTTTTAGTTGAGCCCCAAGGCAATGTTCCTTAAGGATCTATCTTCCTTAAATAAGGGATGGAAATTTCATTTATTTTTTATTCAAATGCCTGAGTCTATTTCCTCGTCGACTGAATAGCGGTCTGAACTCCCTCTCATTCCTAACTTGGGAAACTACAAACATGATCTAGCATTTGTTTCTGCTTCGGGGAAGCTAGCTAGCCTAAAGTTCAAAGCTTTGAAGTTGCTACATAAAGGCCTGCTTTACTTGTTCAACTTGAGCCTAGTTCAAGCAGTGCTTCCTTGCTCTTTTGGTAAGATCTGATAACTTAACTTTTGTATTATCACTAACTAAGGTTATCTTTATTTTATACAGTGGATACCTTTTTCATGCCTTTGGCTTCCGAGTCTCTTCAGATGGAGGAGGTCGCAATGGATAGGCTAGAATAAATACTTTTAGTCGAGTGGGGAGATCAACCTGTCGGCCCTTCTAGGGAGGTCTCCAGTAGCCAGGCGGATGATTTCAGTTTGATACCTACTACAAAAGAGGAGTTGTTTGTCGATCCTCTCCCGGTTCTAGAAGACTCTCCTTCTTCTGACCCTAAAATTTCCTTATAGAGGAGACACAAGAGGCATTGCCTCGTCCCTGTAGCTCAACTTCTCGTGGGACGAGAGTCTCCAATTATTGCACCTCTCCCCATCTCACACTTGTCCGAGAGGACACCTTGACCCAATCTTCCGAGCGGACACCGTCTGCTCTCCCTTTTGGCAATCCTACCCAAAAGGAGACTGTATCTCGTCCGAACGATTCTCTAGCTATGCCTGCTTCATACTCACCCCTCCCTTCAAATTGCTCCACCCGCCAAAGCTCCGCCTATCAAAGCTTCCTCTAGCAAGCCGAAAGGCTGCTATCAATTTTCGGCTATCTACGACCTACTGTCCGCCCAAGCAATATCTTCTCCATTGGCTCCACTATCGGCCTGCGGTCAAATCTTACTAATGAGTCAATTAACCGAGTCTTGGGAGTTGCCCATGAGTTGGGCAGACAAACATACTCTGGCAGAGATGGCAGATGGGTATTTTTATGACAATCACTGTAGGCTTTAGCTTCCTTACATTCTTTTCCCTATCTTCTTTTATCTAGAACACCCCAAAGGATGTTTTTTCTATAGCTTTGGGGAGTCAGAATGAACTTATTCCGATCTGCGACGAAATTGGCTCAGAACAAAGATCTTGTTCTTTTATGCAGTCAGTATAAAAAGAAACTACCTTAAATGATCCTGCTCAATACACTTAGAGTGTACTAGTGTAATTTTATAATCAAGATAAACTAATACCAAATTACACTATGACTATTCCAATGGTTTGTTCCTATCCATATTAGTCGTGAGCTACTATTTATAATTTATAAAGAACTAATAACATGATCTTCTGTGTGTGACACCACACACCATGTTATCTACAATATAAATTAATTGAACAACTACACTTAGCATATAAATATAGACATTTGACCAATGCGATTCTTTATTTCAAAAATAAATATTTACAAAAAGCTAGACTTTTAGTATACACTCTAACAGAGACAATCGCTTAGAACTCATTTAAGGTCGGCTGACCCAGTATCATGTTATATACTTAGGGTGCATCCACCACTATGAGAATTGACCAGTGCATCCTCATTAGGGGATCTTCCCCTAAGGATATAGCAAGCTTAATCTTACCGAGCAGTTGAACTTGTTTCTTTTGAATCCATACAAGGGTGTCATCATGAGTTGGGCTCTCTATTATCAATCTGTAGCTGTTCAAACACCTTTTTGAAGATAATGTTGACCGAACTACAACAAAAGTGTGGTGTATGTTATAATTGGCTACAACATCCTTAATAATCAAAGCATCATCATGAGGTATTTCCACCTCTTCCAAATCCATAGGCCCGAAACTAATCTCGGACCCTTGTGTCTACTTCTGCCTACAACTGACCGCATAGATCTTCAATCGATGAGCATGCAATTTACGAGCCCGGTTGGAGTCCCCATTCATCAAACCTCCTGTAATCATCTCGATATCCCCCCGAGAGGTATTATTGTGGTTTTCTTCTTATCTCATGGGGGAACACTCTTGTTCAGCCTTAGCAGGGGCTTAGACCTGGTTATGTTATTGGATATTTGTTGTCACTGCCCGACATCTCACTGTTCCCTTCTGTTGGTACAGGAAGCATTAGATGATCAAATCTAAATTTTGATAATGGCAAAGGGTTCAAAATTAATGTTTGTTATTATCTAACAAATCTCACTAAGTGTGCAGGAAAGGCTTAAGTGATCTTAGGTAAGGTAAAAGTCTTAGTTGAGGCTAGGCAAAAAGGTCCTAGTGGATACTAGGTAGGTGGAAAGTCCTAGTTGCGGCTAGGCAAGGAAATCCTAGTCCGTGGGATTGGACAAAGTCTTGGCAGGATGAGGACGTCGGGCAAAAATCCCAGGGTCGAGGATACTAGGTGAAAGTCTTGTGGGTTGTCGATACCAAGCGGAAGACTGGACGGGTCAGGGTTCAGATGTCTAGCAGAAAGTCCTGAAGTTTGAGCAAAAGTCCAAACGGTCTGGAAGATCGATTTGGCATCAGGTACACTCTCCTAAGAGGAGTAGGTGAGCATGTGTTCCCTGTAGAGGGAATAATAGGCATCAATTCGACCTAGAATTTCTAGTAAATCCAAAAGTCAAAACTAGAAAGTCCTGAGACTGTCCAAATTATATTATGTCTTTTCTTTTCTAACTCTGTGATGTAAAATAATAAAGCTGGAAGCTGACTGGAAAAAGGCAGTCCAGGCGCTAGGATTGGGTTTATGAACCTGCGAAGGAACAGAGCGGGCAACTAGCAAGCACTGAGATGAAGCACGCAGATTGCCCATCCTACGTCACAGTCAAGATGCTCGGTGGGTCTAGGTGCCTAGAGTTAGAAAAAGTTTCATAGATAAACTTTCGATGAGGTACAGTCATGTTAGCTTGATGGGGACGATCGGGGACTAATCTATGCGCCCGAACAGGGACATAAAAGGAGAGTTCGACTAGCACCTCAAAGACACTCATTCCAACTATCTTCTCTCTTGAGCGCTACTCAAAAGATGACTCTACGATGTTGTAACACTACTTCGATGACCAAAAGCTTGTAACTTTAATTTTTTAGTTGCCGGTATAATTTCATTTACTACACTTAAATTATTATCTCTTTGTATTTATAATATTCAGATTTATTAGTAGATTATCCAACGAAAGCACTCCACGTGTGGGCTTTAGAGTATGAGTTGCTACTGTTGGTTGCTACTCGGAATACCGTCCTAGTTCCCCTGTACAAAAATTTATACAAGCATAGAACTATCCTAGCTACCCATGTGCTCTACTAAAGTTAAATTTGGATTGCAAACGATGCTTAACATTATTAATCCAAATTTTCCTTTAGAAGTTAAACTTGGATTGGGAACAAAACTTAACATTCTTACTCCAAGTTCAACCGATGTGATCTTCCTAAGTTAAACCATATTACAGAAGTTATCGAATATCTATTTCAAAGATCGGCTTCCAGGTTAAACATGACGAGACACTAGGCCTTCTTGGGTATGGGATCATCCACCACTTACTAGACAAAGTCTCACAAAGAAATCGGATATTTAACTTCTTACAGTAAACTAGGTTTAACTATAGATACCTCAATAGAAACACATTATCGAAACATGAAATCAAAAAATAAAATCGATAATAAAAATGATAATTTAAAACCGATAGCCTCTTGTGTTTGGTTTTTCAAGATCTATACAAAGAACATGAACTAGTTATGATACGGAAACAAATAACTAGGTATACCTTTCTTTGTGGATAATGACCTCTTGATCTTCTGTTGTATTCCTCTCCTCCTCTTGGACGTTGTGTGGGCAATGATCTACCAAGATGGAATCCACTCGAACCGCTTCTTCTCCTCCAAGACTCTCGAGCCACCAAGGGATGCCAAAATAGGGAATTTCCTTCTTCTTCTCCTCCAAGCAACCAGCCACCAAGTGCTTCTCCTCTTCTTCTTATTTCTCTCCAAGTAACCGACCACATGGATTTTCAAATCCTTGATGCCGCCGACCCTAAGGAAGCAAAAGAGAAGACTAGATGAAGAGGTGTCGCCGGCCTAAGAGAAAGGGAGAAGGGGAGGGGTCGACCACACCAAGGATAGAGAGAGAGGAATAGAATAGGGTTTTTTTTCTCCTCATGAGGCATCCTCTTCTTCTCTTTTATAATCCTTGGTCAAGGTAAAAAAGAAAAGTTTTAAACATAATTAAAACTTCCTTATTTGTGGCCTCCCTTTTAAAAAAAGAAATTTTAATAACAATTAAAATCTCTCTCTTCTAAATTTCCTATTGTACATGGCAATAAAGGAAAGTTTTAGAATTAATCTCTCTCTTTTAAAACATGTAGACAACTACAAAAAAGGAAAGATTAATTAAAACTTTTCCTTTTAAATCATGGTTACAAGAAAGGAAAGTTTTATCAAAAAATTAAAATATCTCTTTTAAACATTATAGATAATTACAAATAAGGAAAAATTTTAACAAAATTAAAATATCTCTTTAATCTTTTGTAGATAGCTATAAAAGGAAATATTTTAAAATTTTAAAACTCTCTTTTAAAACCATGAGGATGGCTATAAAAGGAAATTGTAATCTTTCTTTTATCCATTGTAGATAACTAAAAAAAAGGAAATATTTTAACAAAATAAAATCTCTCTTTTAACCATTGTAGATAACTACAAATAAGGAAAGATTTTAACAAAATTTCGTTTCAAAACAAAACTTCTTTTTCCTTTTATTCTTCATGTGGTCGGCCCTTAGCTTGGGCACCAAGCTTTGGTCGACCACCTCTTGGCTTCCAAGCTCATGCTCGGCCGACCCCCTTGCACCAAGCAAGGATGTGGCCGACCCATTACTTGGGTAAGAAGTGGACTTTGTGGATACAAGGATTTATAGAGGCTACAACAGGGATTGAGAGGAGAAATTAGTTTTGGTCTCCCGATGAGCTTGAGCTTCCTGTGTTCACCCCGAATACCCAACTCAAGTTCATCAATACCAACTCATACCACTAAAGAGTTATTATTGAACTACCGCACCAATCCCAAATTACATTATGGGCTCCTTATTATGAGTGCATTAATCTCCCTGTGTTTAAGATATTGAATGCCCACTAATTAAATGAGTTACTGACAACTCACTTAATTAATATATAGCTCCAAGAGTAGTACCACTCAACTTTATTGTCATGTCGGACTAGGTCCACCTGCAGGGTTTACATGACAATTCTTATGAGCTCCTCAAGGGGACATCATCAACCTAGATTACTAGGACACAGTTTCATTCTATAATCAACAACACACCATATAAATAATATCATTTCCCAACTTATCGGATTTATTGATTTAACGAACTAAATCACACCCTTTGATAAATTAAAGAAATAAATATTAAATATACGTGCTTGTTATTATATCATGATTAAGAGTATGAACTTCCAAATGGTCCTGCTCAATACACTTATAGTGTACTAGTATAATTTTATAGTCAAGATAAACTAATATTAAATTACACTACAACCACTCCAATGGTTTGTCCCATTGCATCTTGGTTGTGAGCTACTATTTATAATTTATAAGGAATTGATAACATGATCTTCTGTATGTTTCCTCACACTATGTTATCTACAATATAAATAAAATGGACAATTACACTTAGCATAAATGTAGACATTTGACCAATGTGATTCTTATTTCTAAATAAATATTTATACAAAAGCTAGACTTTTAGTATACATTCCAACAGCTACAAGCTCCGAGCCAAGTAAAAAATCTTGGTGTCATTATTCTTCTTTCTTACTTTTCGCTATCTCTATATTCGATAGTTTTTAATGAAAAATGTGGAAAAATCACGAGCATTATTCACCCCCCCTCCTCTAACGCTTTCGATCATACACCTTTAAGGTGGTCCATTCGACCGCTAATAATGCTGCCAGTTGGGAGACGGTGAGCAGTGGCGAAACCTTTGGCTAGTCATCTAACCTTGTCCTAATTATAGTGGTAACAATCTTAAGTGTTGTGCGTCTTTGACCGATGATACAAACAAAACTTTAGAGCTCATCTGGGAAGCTCAGGAAATTGCGTCTGCCCAACCCCCATGTGCTATACAACGTGATGTCATGACTCATGGACAGGTAGTGGAAAACCCACCCAGGGCCCTTTGTGTGGTAGAGGAGGAGGAGCTTAACGCTCAGGAGTGACTATTGCCATAGGGGTGGTGACCTCCTTCTTCCATGCGGATTGACCTTCTTCTATTGGATCATAAAGTTCGGGGAGGGGGGTGAATAGCGATCGTCAAAAATTCATTATCGAGTAAACAACGAAAATAGAAAATTAAACACAACGCTAACAAAACCAATTTTACTTGGTTCAGAGCTTTCGTCGACTCCTACTCCAAGGCCCGCACGTGAGAGTGTTTCGTTGGGCAATCACTAATAATTCGCAAAAGTATTACATATTTGGTACAAGAATTATGAAAAGAATACTGACAATAAGAAAAAAGAAATTGAGTCGCAAATTGGCGGAGGAGCTTCGCAGCGTCACAAGAATAGAGTGCAATAGGGCAATTGTAGAAGGAAGTTGTGTGTATTTGCTCCAGGTGGAGGGCTCCTTATATAGGTAGCTCCGAGCGCCTAGATCCCTTCCGAGTTCCCGGATCCCTTCCGGGCGCCCGGACCGTGATGTCGGCCCAGCCAATCAGTGCACTTCACGTTGCAACAAGATAAACTTTTGAATTCCGGGAGCCCGGACCCCTTTTTCCAGCAAAAGCTTTTTTCTGTAAGAAAAAGATTTGTACGAGATAATAAACTTTATACTACCCTATAAAACAAAAGTTAGCACAAATATAAAAATAGAGTAATAATTAGATTCTAACTCCTCGAGATCAGAATTTAGTCACGATCTCAACTTAGATTTTCAAAATGGATCTAAGTTGGATCGACGCCTACAGTTCCTTCAAACGGGGAACACGTTCTCACCAAGTCACTCTCCTCTAGTGACTTACCTTAACTTACCATCCTGTCAAACATCCAGTTAACCCGTCGACCTGTCTGTGTTAGAGTATATACTAAAAGCCTAGCTTTTGTAAACATTAATTTTTGAAATAAAAGAATCACATTGGTCAATATCTACATTTACTTGTTAAATGTAATTGTTCAATTAATTTATATAGTAGATAGTATGGTGTGTGGTGTCACACTCAGAAGATCATGTTGTCGGTTCTTTATAAATTATAAACAGTTGCTCGCGACTAAGATGGAAAGGAACAAACCATTAGAATAGTCGTACTGTAATTAAATATTAGTTTATCTTGACTAATAAATTACACTGGTACACTCTAAGTGTATTGAGTATGATCATTTTAGGTAAGTTCTTTTTGTATTAACTTAATAAAAGAACTAGACCTTAGTTATTATGGAAGTGTGTGCTCTTAATCCTAATATAATAACAAGCACATATATTTAATATTTATTTCTTTGACTTATCAAAGGGTGAGGTTTAGCTCGATAAATCAATATGCCCGATAAGTTGGGAAATAATATTACTTATAGTGTGTGTTGTTGATTATAGAAGGAATCTGTGTCCTAGTTATCTAGGTTGAGAATGTCCCCAAGAGGAGCTCATAAGGATTGTCATGTTAAACCCTGCAGGTGGACTTAGTTCGACATGACAATGAAGTTGAGTGGTACTACTCTTGGAGCTAGATATTAATTAAGTGAGTTGTTAGTAACTTGCTTAATTAGTGGACATTCGTTATCTTAAACACAGGGAGACTAACACACTCATGATAAGAAGGAGCCCATAATGTAATTTGGGATTGGTGCGGTAGTGCGATAATAACTCTCTAGTGGAATGAGTTATTATCGATGAACTTTAGTTGTGTGTTCAGGGCGAACACGGGATACTCAAGCTCATCGGAAGGCCAAAACCAATTTCTCCTCTAGGTCCTTGTCGTAGCCTCGTTAAAGCCTCAAGTCCATCCAAATATAAGCCCGTCTTGGTGTCCAAGAAGGGGGCCGGTCCAATGTTTGGTGACCAAGCAATGGCTGGCCACATCCTCTTCTATGGGGGCCGGCCCTAGTGCTTGGTGACCAAACAAGTAGGGGTCGGCCACATTAATCAAACAAGGAGGGTTGTTTTGAATTTTTAAAATTTTCTCTTTGTAGAAAACTATAAGTTTTAAAAGAGAGATTTTAATGTTTAAAACTTTCCTTATTTGAATTAGGCCGCATGGTTTAATAGAGAGTTTTAAAAGTTTTAAAACTTTCATTTTTTAACCATCCTCATGGTTTTAGAAAAAAGGAAGAGAAGTTTTAAAAATTAAAATTTTCTATTCATGTTAAAAAAGGAAACTTTTGAAGAGAAGTTTTAAATTTTAAAACATGGGTTTAATTTTTTAAAACTTTCCTTTTCAACATCCACTTTAGGAAAGAAAGCTTGTAAAATTTTATAAGAGGTTTTCTTCTTGTAAAATTTTATAAATTTTTTTTATTTCTTCCTATAAGTGGTCGACCACCTTTGCTTGGTGCCCAAGCAAGGGGCTGGCCAAGATTAAATCAATCCAACCATTGATTTGGTGATTGATTCAATCAAGAGGAAAGAAAAGGAAAAATAAAAGGGAAAAGGAAAAACTAGAAGAAGATTTTAATTTTTGTAAAAATTCTTTCCTTATTTGCCTTGGGCAAGTAATATAAAACAAGGGGTGAAGAGGCTTCATGAGACACAACTCTTATTCTCTTGCTTGGAGATTTTCTTGGTGTAGCCAACCCTCTCTCTTCTCCTTTTCCCTTTGCTCTCTTCTCCTTGGTGGTGGTGGTGGCCGGATTTTAGAGGAAGAGGAAGAAAACACTACAACAAAAACCTTCATAGACATCAGTGGAACAACAACGGTTTTAAGCAAAAACCGATGTCTTTGAGTATTTTACACCGATTTTTCCAAAAACCGGTGTCTATGAGCACAGATTTTCGCTCATAGACATCGGTTTTTTAGGCGATGTCTATGAGCGCCCGTTTTTTCGTTAATAGACACCGATTTTAACATCGGTTTTTAAAATCCGATGTCTATGATAATTTTCCCACCAATACTTAGCTAAAATTTTCAACTCTTCCCTCTAACCTAACCCTATATGCTGCCGTCCACGGGAGGCAGAGAGAGAGAGCCGTCTTCGGGCGACTCACCTTCTCTGCCTCTACCTTCTCCTCCCCTCCCATCATCGACCCAATCTCGACCTCCTTCATTCTCCCAATTCGAAGCAGACAGAAACAGAGATCGGAGATCTGTGCTTTCGATTCACCGCTCGATCCGCCAAGATGCAGATAGGTTCCGAGAAGGCGTCGTCCCTTGATCTCTTGTCGGTCGTCGTCGCCTCCCTCTCCGACGGATATGGGCTCGATTCCAGCACCGGGGATGCATTCGTGGAGAACCGGCTGCTGATCGTCGTCCTGAGCATAGTCATCGTTGTGCTTGTCGGTTGCGTGGCAATCTTCTTCGTTTGGCGATCGAGCGGAAGGAAGCCCTTCGAGCCGCCAAGCCGCTAGTGGTGAAGACCCAGATGGATACAAAGGAGGACCAAGGGAAGAAGAAGGTCACCGTCTTCTTCAGGACGCAGACCAGGACGGCTGAGGGGTTCGCGAAGGTTAGGGTTTTTATCCGAGTAGTTCATTTTTTGAATTTTTCTCCCATGATCTTAGATTTTCCCCCCTTCTAGGTGCTGGCTGAGGAGGCAAAATCACGGTACCCTAATGCCATATTTAAAGTCATGGATATCGTAAGATTATCTTCCTTCTGTTTCAGATCATTGGAAATACTACTGATTAATTGACTGATCTGTAGTTAGTTTCCTCAATTATAGGACGAATATGCTACTGAGGATGATGAGTACGAGGAGAACCTGAAAAAGGAGAGCTTGGCTTTGTTCTTCTTGGCTACGTAAGTTGAAAGCCAGGAATTTTTTGTTTTTATAAACGATCAGTTTCCTCAAAGTTCGAGCTGATCCCTTTGTTTTCTTTAGGTATGGAGATGGCGAGCCTACTGATAATGCTGCCCAGTTCTACAAATGGTTTACAGAGGTTCTGGAAACATGCACATTTAGTTAATCTATTCTACCAATAATCCTTTTGCCTTGATCGATTGCTGATTATTAGTTTTTATAGGGGAAAGAAAGAGGAACTTGGTTGGAAAATCTTCAATTTGGTGTGTTTAGTTTGGGCAATCAGCAATATGAACATTTTAATCAGCAATATGAAATTGTCAATATGAACAGTTGAGTAGACATGTTATCTGTGAGTTTCATACATACAACTGTAATGTAGTAGTCATGTGCAAGTTTGTAGATGTGTTTAATGAATTTAAGCATCATTCGTACTTGGATATTCTTCTATATTTTTTTTCCTCTGCATAGGCGCCAAGCACATTGTCCAAGTAGGGTTGGGAGATGATGATCAGGGTATTGAGGATGACTTCTCTGCATGGTATGTAGTATCAGCAAACTTTTATGCATGCCATCCAAATTTCAATGTCGGCTACTGCTATTTTTTAGTTTTCTATTTTTTTTCTCTTTTACCCATCATTATCTCATTACTCCTGTGTGGAATATGAAATATCAACTGTACTTTCAGGAGGGAGCTTCTTTGGCCAGAGTTGGATAAGTTACTTCAGGATGAAAATGAGACAGGAGCATCTACTCCTTATATAGTTGCCATTCCTGAATACCGGGTTGTATTTGTCAAGCTTGAATGACCTTGCGTGAGTCTTTAATGACCTTGTGCAAGCTTTTGGCCTCGGATTTGAAGTCTAACAAATATGATCATGGATTTTTCTTGTGGAATGTTGAGAACTTCCCGCTTGTATACATTTCCTTAATTTATTTTGTTCTTATCGAAATAGATGGGGTTTTGATTACATGTCCAATGCCTATATTATGTCCAGATAAGGTGCTAGTTAAATGTGTCCTTGACAAATCTCTAAAGATGATTGCTTTTCTAATTTGTTAAGTACTGATTTCTGACTTACATGCCACTGAAATATTTTCTAAATCTGAAACACACACTCAGAAGAAATTTTTTTTGTATTATTTGTGTGCCTTTACCTTCATTAGATTCGTCTGGCAGGAAGATGTTGTTGATGAATATATAGATTTGTGCGTATGTAAGTGAAACCCTTCCCATTGTTTGACAAAAGATGACATATTCTCAGACTGAAGCAACACAATGGCATATTAAAAGGTGGAGCAAAAGCATGCTCTGGTGGAAGGCCTTGGAGTCTTGCATGTATTATTCGAGGATTCAAGGATCGAAGTGAAGGTAAATGTCTTTGCTTGACTTTATCAAGTAGATAACGTCAAGTTAAAACAGGTGTTAATGCCTCGTGTGTCAAAATCAAAATTGTTGTTATGCATCGAATAAGAGTTGCAAATCTTTTACTACTTTTTACAACTTTGTTCTACAACTTTTGGATAATCTATTGTAGGATGCCCAAGATTGTTCAGCAAGTTTATGATTCTGATTCTGCTTAGGCTCAGTTTCAGTCTATAGCTAGTTGATTCTAATTTTGACAAAATATGACAAAATTTTTTAATGAACCCATATCAGGTGGTTATTAGTAAATAGGACAGAGAAATATATTATCAACATCAATGAACCCATATTTTTGCTAACTATTTGGTCAGCTATATGGTTCTTAGTTCTTACTCCTCAATTGAACTCTATGCAATATGCATGACTAAACCATTGGAGTCTTAATTTTGTCAAGGTCTTCACTTTGTTTAACTATATTATATATTTTATTGAATGTCATTGAATATGTATATTTTTCTCGTGTTCTGGTTATTTGAATTTACAAACTAATTGCACAGATGACAGGGAAGAGGGATGACTGGGAAAAGGGAGGAGCGAACGAGAAAAGGAGAATGGGGTCGGACTTCTACCACTAAGGACTTCAGAGCCGACCACTGAACTATGCTATGGGACCTAGGGAAAGGATTGAATGTTGGATCTGGACAGGAAGTGAGGCCTACTGCTCCGTGGGGTACCCATTAATGGTTAGCGATAGTATATCTATTAGCTAGCTTTTGATGTAAAAAGAATGTTTGGGTATTTTATGGATATTGTTCTAAGAAGATTATTTATATAATTTGTTAATATTTGTGTATTTTATGGATATTATTGAATGAAGAATATTTGTATAATTTGTGAATATTTGTGTATTTTTTTTTGTTATTGTCGGTTTTTCATGATTTCGGAAATCAAATTTATGAAAAAATATACATATTACATCGGTTTTCCACCGCTGTAAAATCGGTGTTATTAACTAATATTACATCGGTTTTCCACCGCTATAAAACCGGTGTCGTTAAGTGATACTACACCGGTTTTAACCCGATGTCTAAAATGACAGACTTTTAACATCGGCTTCAAAGACATCGGTCGAAAATGAAATAGACACCGGTGGAAAACCGATGTCTATGAAGGTTTTTGTTGTAGTGAAACTTTTGGGTGATGTTCTTCTTAGAGGATCGTCGCCCACACGACGTCCAAGGCGAGGCGAGGAATACGGCAGAAGATCTCAAGGTCATTAGCATATAAAGAGAAGGTATAATTAGTAATTGTTTTCCGCATCATGCTAGTTATTTCTTTTTATAAGAATTCCAAACACAAGAGGCATTAGATCTAGTTTTTCGAATTAATTTTTCAAGTTTGTGTTTTCTTTGTTTTCGAATTTGTGATTCGATTGTTCCTTTTGGTTAACCTAGAGTTATTTAAGGAAATTAAATATTAGCTTTCCTTAAAAGGCTTTGTCTAGGCGGTGGTGGTTGCTCCCATATCCAAGAAGGTCATGTACTCGTCATGTAGTCCTGGAAGTCAATTTTTGGAAATTAATATTTAATGGAATTAATAACATAGGTGTATTTGAATCAATAGTGTTAAGTTCCGCTTGCGATTCAAATCTAAACCATTAAGAACAGATAAGTTAAATTTGGAATCAATGATGTTAATTTTCATCTGCGATTCCTAATTTAACTTCTAAAGAAAACAATAGGTTATTTAAGGAAAGGTTCGACACTTGTACAAAATTTTTGTACAGTGGAGCCGGTACATTTTCCTTGGACTAACCAATAGTCTGGACTTCGTGCTAACTATCCGGTCAGCCCATTGAACTAGCTGGACTTCGTGTCAGATATCCAGTGTGTCCGTCGACCTATCTGGACTTTGTACCAGCTATCCGGTCAGTCCATCGACCTACCTGGATTTCTTGCCAGATATCCGGTCGGCCCATCGACCTATCTGGACTTCTCTTGCACACTCAGTTAGATCGTTAGATCACAACAAACCTAACTTAACTTACTTTGTTATTCATCAAAACCTGAGTTAGACTGTTAGTGCTAACCGCACCAACAATCTCACCCTTTTTGATGTAATGACAACCTGGGTTAAGTTAGTAAAAAAAAATACAAAAATAACTAGACAGATGATATGGTTTTAGACTGTTTTTGGTGTTTTGTCTAGATTATTGCTAACTTAATCCACCTGACCCTCCCCCTTTGACATTCATCAAAAAATAAGCATAGACAAGTTAGGGAAAACTGACTAAGTAAAGGAAAGAAAATTTGACAAAAAAGATTCCAGGTTTACTTGGGGAAGTTTAACTTAGTAAAAAGTTGGGAAAAAACTTTTCAAAAATCGAATGTGTAGGTGCAGCGGTGGCCAGCAAGAGGGGGGTGAATTGCCTGAGAAATAAAAATAACCCTCCTCGGATCTTTCAACTCAAAAATGCAATAGTAAAATAATAACAATTAAATCAACAGAAATGAAAAGAGACTCAGCAGTTAACCTGGTTACAACCAAGGAGGTTGTTAATCCAGGGCGATGAAAAGCACACTAGAAAAGATCTCCTTTACTGAAGGCGGAGAAGCCTTTTACACTCTAACAGCTCAGAACTATTGGTAGGAATTGCTTACAGAGTTGAATACTCAATTGATGTTGAATTCCTAGTTCCAGAGGCCTTTAAATAGCCTCTGGAAATTTGATCTCGAGGGTCTGAGGTGCCTCCAACAGGGGTCCAAGGTGCCTCCATCGAGTGGGTGGATAAAACTTTATCCGCAGCGCAAACGGTTACTTTTGACCAGTTGAAGGCGCCTTCATCAAGACTGAAGGCGCCTTCAAGCTTGAGGCGCCTCCAAGGCAGATGGAGGCGCCTCCAGTACTGGCTTGGGGCACCTTAAGCTCTATTTCCAGCATCCTTTCACCTTGCTTTGACTTCCGTAGCTCCATACGATTGGGTGATTTCGGCTAACCAAAATAGGGCTCACCCGAACCCAATTTCCGGCCTTCCTCGAGCAGCCTTCCTCACCGGCTTAACGTCTCTCGATCGCCGCACACGTTCTTCTCGCCCACCGGTATACTCTTCCGCAACTCTCTCGTCCTTCGGACGCACCGACCCAGTCGGCTCCTTTCCCGTGCTGTCCTTCTCGCTAGCTGCGTCTTCCGCTCGACTTCCTGCGCTTCTAAGCTCCTGCACACTCAGACACAGGGATCAAACGCAAAATAGGACCTAACCAACTTGGTTAATCACATCAAAACTACCAAGGGGTTCAACAATCTCCCCCTTTTTGATGCATCAATTCAAGTTCAAGTTAGGGTAAAAATAGACAAACAGTAATTTTTATAAAAAAATTACTAAACTAACATATTTTAGCATAAATTTGCAATAAGTAAAATTGCAACTACTTAATAAAGATTTAACCAAAATTTTTCAAAAAAATATATTTTTTTAAAAAAATTCTCTCCCCCTAAACTTGTACTTCTCTCCCCCCCTTTGATCACAGCAAAAACGGGGTAAGAATAAGAGAATATGTTGTTTAAAAAATATTAAGTAAAAAAATTTCTAAGTAAACTGAATTTTTAGAATTTTTTCAAAATAATTACTAAGTCAAAATTAATTTTTAGATTTTTTTTTTTAAAATTCTAAGTAAAACTTTCAAGAGATATTTTTATAAACAAAAAATTTCTTAATTTTTTTAAAAAGGAATTTCTAAGGAAATGTTTAAAAACTTTTCAAAGTATTATTTAATTCTAATTTTAATGCTTTTTTTAGAAAGTTAATTAAATATTTTTATTTCGATATTTCGGCTTCCAAGTCATGGCGAGTCACTAGGCCTTCTTTGTTATTGGAGCAACAACCACTTCCTTAGACAAAGCTTCCATAAAGAAACTCAATGTTTAATTTTCTCACTGTAAGCTTTTAACTAAAAGAGAGGTTTAGACTAGCAAGGATTTTGGAACCCAATAAAGGTTCCTTCCTACAATGTTAGTCAAAAACTTAGGGGGTGCATATTCTTTAGGTATTCTTCTAAGTTGGCCCTGATGGTTTCTAATGTACCAATTCAATTTTCCATAAATTCTAATTTTTTATCTTGGAAATTTATTTAAACATGCATTATTTTTAAAATTTTCAACTTCAATTTTTAATTTTTCATTTTCTGATTTTAGATTATCGTACATTTCAAGTGGACATGCTTTTGCTAATTTCATTTTTAATTCAGTATTTTCTTTCTCTAATTTAAACAGATCTTTAGAAAGAGATTTGATAAATTTAAATGACTGAGTAGGGGTTAGAGCACGTACCTTACTTACCTGACTTGGTGATGCTCCCCCTTCACTGCAGCTTTCTTCTTCTGATGTTCCTCCCTCTTCATCTATGCTCATTTCTAATGTTGACTCTTCTTCCAGCTGATGGCTTGCCATTAGCGCTAATCCTGAGAATTCTTCGAGGTCTGACTCGGAGGATGACGAATATGACCAAGTGACCTTCAGGTTCTTGTGCTTGGAGGATTCTGGTTTCTTGTACTTTGTCTTTACCTTCTCTTTCTCCTTTTTCTTTAACTTTGGGCAGTCATCCGTGATGTGCCCTTCTTCGTTGCAATTGTAGTAACGGACTATCCTTCTCTTTTAATGACGTTTACTCGACTGCGATCTAAATTTGTTAGATTTGAAAAACTTATTAAAACGTCTTACCATTAATGCAACTTTGTTTTCGTCAATCGAGGCTGCGGAGTCAGAACCGTTTGCTCTTGCCTTCAAAGCAATGTTCTGACTTGTCTTTTCTACTCCAATGGGCTATGCAATTCGAGATTCATGAAGTTCAAAAGTTGAATATAGATTTTCTAAAGTACTTACCTCGAAGTCCTTAGAGATGTAGTACGCATCTACTAAGGACGCCCATTCTTGAGTTCTCGGGAAGGCATTGAGCGCGTATCGGATCGAGTCCCGGTTCGTTACTTCTTCTCCAAGATTGGTTAGTTGCGTGTGTTAGGACCTTCGGAAGCGGCTAGAGAGGGGGGGGGGTGTGAATAGCCGACCCCAAATTCACGTTTCTTCCTACAATTTTAGTTAGCGCAAAGGAAATAAAAGATAGAAACGAAACAGGAGAATATCAAACCTCAAACGCGACGATATAACGAGGTTCGGAGATGATACTCCTACTCCTCGGCGTGTCCGTAAGGTGGACGAATCCTATCAATCCGTCGGTGGATGAGACCCCGGAAAATCGGCTAATAAAAACTCCTTCTGGGTGGAGAAACCTCGCCACAATCTCTCTTGCAACAGCAAGATCGGAGTACAAAGATAAATCAAGAAGCCAAGAACAATATGAATGTAAAAACACTAGTTTGCTTGCCTTCTCGTCGACTAATGAAGAAGCAACCACTTCACGGATGCCAACAACAGCAGCAACTGATCAGTTGGAGTCCAGACGAGGGAAGCTCACACGAAGCTTCAGCAGTGGAGAGCTCAGCAAAGCTCAGATCGCAGGAGCAAGAAGAAGTCAGCTTTTTTGTAGAGGCCCTCCACCTCTTGATTTATATGAACATGCGAAGAAGAAGACACAGACACAGAAATCTAGCCATTGTGACTCAACGGCTAGACCTGGACCGATCAGGCTCCACCCTGATCGATCCAGGACGGATCTGATCGGTCAGGGGACCGATCAGGCCCTAGGCTGATCGGTCCCCAGACCGATCCCAACTCTCATAGAGAGATGGTTGCAGAGCCCTGATCGGTCTGTGGACCGATCAGGCCATAGGTGGATCAGTCCACAGACCGATCCCTCCTATTCCTTCTCCCAATCTGTTTGGTTACTGATCGGTCACCAGATCGATCAGATGACCCAGTGTATCACTGATCGGTCACCAGATCGATCAGATGACCCAGTGTATCACTGGATCGGTCAGCAGACCGATCCAATTTCCCAGCCTTAAACCCTAAAGCCTTCCTGATCTAGAGAACGAGCTACCGAGCCCTCTCTGACCTAGTCCGGAGAACGAGCTACCGAGCCCTCTCCGACTTCCACGTCCGGTCCAGAGAACGAGCTACCGAGCCCTCTCTGACCTAGTCCAGAGAACGAGCTACCGAGCCCTCTCTGACCTAGTCCGGAGAACGAGCTACCGAGCCCTCTCCGACCTCCCAGGACGAGCCACCGCGCCCTCTCTGACCCAGTCCGGAGAACGAGCTACCGAGCCCCTCTCCGACTCTATCCAGTCCAGAGAATGAGCTACCGAGCCCTCTCTGACCTAGTCCGGAGAACGAGCTACCGAGCCCTCTCCGACTCTATCCAGTCCAGAGAACGAGCTACCGAGCCCTCTCTGACCTAGTCCGGAGAACGAGCTATCGAGCCCTCTCTGACCTAGTCCGGAGAACGAGCTACCGAGCCCTCTTCGACTCCATCCAGTCCAGAGAACGAGCTACCGAGCCCTCTCCGACCTCCCATGCCAAGCTTCCATACTTGGACTTTTCCCCGTGCCAAGCTCCCTGCTTGGACTTTTCCCGTCCCAAGCTCCCTGCTTGGACTTTTCCGTGCCCAGTCTCCATACTTGGACTTTTCCCGAATCAGGTCAACTCAAGTCGGGTCAACCAGGTCAACCTTGACCAAAGGTTGCACCCACAATCCCCCAAGTTCCTATTCTTGTCAAACATCAAAATACAACTTCTCTATTCTTGTCAAACATCAAAATATACCTCGAGTCAGGTCAACTCGAGTCGGGTCACCTAGGTCAACCTTGACCTAAGGTTGCACCAACAATCTCCCCCTTTTTGATGTTTGACAAAAACCATAATCAAGTTAGGTTAACCCGATAACCTAACTTAGGTTTTCCAATAGTTCTCCAATGTTCTTCCTTGAACATTCTCTGAACATTCTCCCCAAACTCCAATGTTCTTCCTTGAACATTCTCTGGACATTCTCCCCCTTTTTGATACACATCAAAAAGAGTGAATCAAGGTCAAGAGTTTCTTCCTAATGAAAGTCCCATACCTTTCATTGAAACCCTTAATTTCCCCCTTGATACTAAAATCAACAATCAACTTAGTGATAATCACTTAAAAAAAACTTGACGAGCAAAAATTCCCCCTAAAAGTCAACTCCCCCTTGACCATTAGTTAAAACTCCCCCTAAAGGTCAACTCCTCCTTGACCATTGCACCAACAATGTCTTGGAGAGTTTCAACCCTTTAGAAATCTAAAACACCAACTTCCATAGCTAAAATTTCAGACAACAGTCGAAAATCAGCATTTTGTCACGCTCTGATCGGTCACCAGACCGATCAGGACTCCACTGGATCGGTCACCAGACCGATCCACACTGCCCTGGATCGGTCCAGTGACCGATCCAGACTTCCCTGGACTGATTAGGATCTTCTCTGATCGGTCCACAATTCTCTGATAAGAATTTCTGATTTTTCTCCCGAAATTCAGAAACCCCTAAAAAATTACAGAAAATTCCAAAAATTATAAAATTTTGAGGATACATTCCTCATAACATATATTATCATGAAAAAAAATAGTTTTCTATGAAAATAACTCCCATTTTTAAATCTTGATACAAAGTTCGAAAGACTTTGAAATAGCTCAAGGTTAATCCATCTTTGTATCAACTTGCTCAATGATGAATGCTATCACTAGAAAAGCTTCATCAAGGTTTTTCAAATCAATTTTGAAATGATTTTAAACCAATCAATTTAGGACCACAATCTTAGGGCTACATGACTTGTACGCAAATTTTCCCTATGATCCTCAATTTCGAATTAGGCTCATCTAGGTACAAGAACTATGCACCTTGATCCTAACTCATCATCCTAATATCTCACACACATCTAAGGTGTATCAAACACATCCAAGTCAATTTTGATGTGAGATATGGGTTTAGGTCATCTTAAGCTAAGTTCTCATGCATTTTCTAAACAACAATTAGATCTCCATATCAAATTATGTTTTTATCCTTAAATCAATTTAATTGATCATAAATGAAAGAGATGATGACATGGTATAAAATAATATCATAAGTGGAAATATGTGCCAATATCATGATATCATGGCATAAAGTATGAAACTTAAATAAGGCATGACATATATAACTAACCTAAGTATTATCATGACATTTCAAATGATAATAAGTTAAATATGATGTCATGACATGGCATATGACAAACAATGTATGGCAAATAACATATAAAGGTATAGAAAATACCTAATTCTAGCCTTAGTTGCCATTTTTGATAATTTTGATCATTTTACCATAAATTCTATATTCCTAAGTGTAATAGACCTAAAATCATATACTAAAGATTTTTAGATCACTATGTGCCAATTAGATTGACCCTAGAAAACTCCTCAAATGTGGTTGGCACATCCTAATCACCTTAGGAATAATTTTAATTTCATTTTCAAGGCTTGATTACACCTTGAAAATTCCTAAAATGCCACCTTTTGCCATGAGTAGGTTAACTACCTATCCAATTAAGGTTGGCACACCCTAAACCATCTAGCGTGAAGGAATCACGCTCCTAGGAACCCAATACCTATTTGAGCTCATTGGGTTCACTAAATATTCACTAGGGATGACTTCCCTAGCAACCCTCCTAATGACCCTCCTAGGCTTTAAAGCCTTGGTCATTTGGGATTCATCAAGATCAACTCTAGGGGTGACTCCCCTTGTGACCTTGGTGATGGTCTTCTTAGCCCTAGGTCTTGTTCCATAATCGAATTGAACATTATGATAAGCGGGCTTGACCACTTGAGACTTAGGTTTGTGACCCAAACCTCTCATGTCCTTGGGCTTTGATTTTTGACCCTTAGACCCTAGAGTTGACTTCTCCAAATTCTTAAGAGCCTTTTCTAAAGTGTCAAGTCTTGACCTCAAGACTTGATTTTCCTTCTTTAATACCTCAAGCTTTAATTTCCTATTTTTCTTTGAGGTATTCCTAGGCATATGTCTAGTTATTTTGGGATTCCTATCTAGGTTTTCATTAACCTTAGATGAGTTAACTCTAGGGTTGGCATTTCTAGCATTGTCCTTATCTAGGCTAACATGTTTGACACCTAAGCACATGTATCGGTTTCTATGGTTATCATACTTATCATTATTGACAATTGCAATAAAACTACTAGCATGTGTCTTATTAGAATTGCAAGAATGTGCCTTAAAGGATACCTTAGGATTTGCCTTAGCTCCCCCCATAGATGTGCTTGGTCTCTTGTCCTTGTGAGGTTGCCTCCCCCTTGGACATTGACTCCTATAATGTCCCCTTTGCTTGCATTGGAAGCACACCACGTGCTCCTTGCCCTCGCGTATCGGGACTCCGGCTTCCTTGACTTTTGGTGCCGGTGGAGTCTTCCTAATCCTCTTTGGACATTTACTTTTGTAATGCCCATATTCCCTACACTCAAAGCACATTATATGTAATTTACTTGAAATTAAGTTGCTTGAGTTACCTAGGGTTGAGGATGGATATAAGCTCTCTCCTTCATCCCTTCCGGAGGTAGAGGCTTCTTCTTCTTGCTCCAGTCTTGAAGAAGAACTCTCCTCCTCTTCTTCCTTAGATGTTGAGTAGCCCTCAACTTCTAATTCCATACCTCCATGATGTGAGCTACTTGGCTCACTTGACTCCTCTTCATGACTTGAATTGGAGCTCTCCTCATGGAACTTAGCCAAGTTGTTCCACAACTCCTTGGCATTGTTGTATCCACCTATCTTACACAAGATATCATTAGGTAATGAAAATTCAAAGATTTTCGTTACCTCGTCGTTGATTATGTATTGGTGGATTTGTTCCTTCATCCACTTCTTCTTCTCGAGAGGTTCTCCTTCTTTATCCATCGGAGGAATAAAACCTACTTGTACACAATTCCAATTTACTAGGTTAGTCATAAGAAAATACTTCATTCTTACCTTCAAATACGCGAAGTCGTCGCGATCGTAGAAGGGTGGAATCGTGACGTCTTCTCCAAGTTGATCCATTCTCTAGCTCGTGCTCCCCCGGGTGTTAATCCGACGAAGAGCGACCTCGCTCTGATACCACTTGTTAGGACCTTCGGACGCGGCTAGAGAGGGGGGGGTGTGAATAGCCGACCCCAAATTCACGTTTCTTCCTACAATTTTAGTTAGCGCAGCGGAAATAAAAGATAGAAATGAAACAGGAGAATATCAAACCTCAAACGCGACGATATAACGAGGTTTGGAGATGATACTCCTACTCCTCGGCGTGTCCGTAAGGTGGACGAATCCTATCAATCCGTCGGTGGATGAGACCCCGGAAAACCGGCTAATAAAAACTCCTTCTGGGTGGAGAAACCTCGCCACAATCTCTCTTGCAACAGCAAGATCGGAGTACAAAGATAAATCAAGAAGCCAAGAACAATATGAATGTAAAAACACTAGTTTGCTTGCCTTCTCGTCGACTGGTGATGAAGCAACCACTTCACGGATGCCATCAACAGCAGCAACTGATCAGTTGGAGTCCAACCGAGGGAAGCTCACACGAAGCTTCAGCAAAGCTCAGATCGCAGGAGCAAGAAGAAGTCAGCCCTTTGTAGAGGCCCTCCACCTCTTGATTTATATGAACCTGCGAAGAAGAAGACACAGAAATCTAGCCGTTGTGACTCAACGGCTAGACCTGGACCGATCAGGCTCCACCCTGATCGATCCAGGACGGATCTGATCGGTCAGGGGACCGATCAGGCCCTAGGCTGATCAGTCCCCAAACCGATCCCAACTCTCACAGAGAGATGGTTGCAGAGCCCTGATCGGTGGACCGATCGAGGTCGATAGGTGCAGACCGATCCCTCCTATTCCTTCTCCCAATCTGTTTAGTTACCGATCGGTCACCAGACCGATTAGATGACCCACAGTGAGAATCAGTGTATCACTGGATTGGTCAGCAGACCGATCCAGATACCCATAGTATCACTGGATCGGTCAGCAGACCGATCCAATTTCCCAGTCTTAAACCCTAAAGCCTTCCTGATCTAGAGAACGAGCTACCGAGCCCTCTCTGACCTAGTCTGGAGAACGAGCTACCGAGCCCTCTCCGACTTCCACGTCCGGTCCAGAGAACAAGCTACCGAGCCCTCTCTGACCTAGTCCAGAGAACGAGCTACCGAGCCCTCTCCGACTTCCACGCTCGGTCCAGAGAACGAGCTACCGAGCCCTCTCGGACCTAGTTCGGAGAACGAGCTACCGAGCCCTCTTCGACTTCGTCCGGTCCAGAGAACGAGCTACCGAGCCCTCTCTGACCTAGTCCGGAGAACGAGCTACCGAGCCCTCTCCGACTCCATCCAGTCCAAAGAACGAGCTACCGAGCCCTCTCTGACCTAGTCCGGAGAACGAGCTACCGAGCCCTCTCTGACCTAGTCTGGAGAACGAGCTACCGAGCCCTCTCCGACTCCATCCAGTCCAGAGAACGAGCTACCGAGCCCTCTCCGACCTCCCATGCCAAGCTTCCATACTTGGACTTTTCCCCGTGCCAAGCTCCCTGCTTGGACTTTTCCCTTGCCAAGCTCCCTGCTTGGACTTTTTCGTGCCAAGTCTCCATACTTGGACTTTTCCCGAATCAGGTCAACTCAAGTCGGGTCAACCAGGTCAACCTTGACCAAAGGTTGCACCCACAATCCCCCCAAGTTCCTATTCTTGTCAAACATCAAAATACAACTTCTCTATTCTTGTCAAACATCAAAATATACCTCGAGTCAGGTCAACTCGAGTCGGGTCACCTAGGTCAACCTTGACCTAAGGTTGCACCAACAGCGTGATCAGCTCTTTGATCCTTGCTTGGAGTTGCGCTACCTTCTCGCCTTGGTTCATCCGGAGGTTCGTAAGTTAAGTCCGGAGGATGTCGCGCCTCACTAGCTTTGCTTCCGAGGTACCTTCGTGGAGCTCTAGGAATTTTTCCTAGAGGTCTTTTGCGGAGCCGTGGCTCCCGATTAGATTTACCTCTTGTGATGACAGCACGCTAAGCAAGTGGAACTCTGCCTTTCCGTTGGCGACAAATTTGGCTTGCTCTTTCTTGCTCCACTGATGCTCTTCTTTCTCTTTCAGAACTTCAAAACCATATTTCTTAGTTAGTAAAATATCGAAGTCGGTTTTAAAGAATACCTCCATCCGACGTTTCCACGTCGCGAAGTCTCCGTTGAACTTCGGGGGATGAATATTCGCTCCGGCCATCGTCTTGATCGTTGTGCTTCAGTCGGCGGTCAGTCCTTCTGAAGCGGTCTGGCTCTGATACCAATTGTAGGTGCAGCGGAGGCCGGCAAGAGGGGAGTGAATTGCCTGAGAAATAAAAATAACCCTCCTCGGATCTTTCAACTAAAAAATGTAATAGTAAAATAATAACAATTAAATCAACAGAAATGAAAAGAGACTCAGCAGTTAACCTGGTTACAACCAAGGAAGTTGTTAATCCAAGGCGATGAAAAGCACACTAGAAAAGATCTCCTTTACTGAAGGCGGAGAAGCCTTTTACACTCTAACAGCTCAAAACTATTGCTAGGAATTGCTTACATAGTTGAATACTCAATTGATGTTGAATTCCTAGTTCCAGGGCCCTTTAAATAGCCTCTGGAAATCTGATCTCGAGGGTCCGAGGCGCCTCCAACAGGGGTCCAAGGTGCCTCCATCGAGTGGGTGGATAAAACTTTATCCGCAATGCAAACGGTCACTTTTGACCAGTTGAAGGCGCCTTCATCAAGACTGAAGGCGCCTTCAAGCTCGAGGCGCCTCCAAGGCAGATAGAGGCACCTCCAGTACTGGCTTAGGGCGCCTTAAGCTCTATTTCCAACATCCTTTCGCCTTGCTTTGACTTCCGTAGCTCCATGCGATTGGGTAATTTCGGCTAATCAAAATAGGGTTCACCCAAACCCAATTTCCGACCTTCCTCGAGCAGCCTTCCTCCCCGGATTAACGTCCCTCGAACGCCACGCACATTCTTCTCGCCCACCGGTGTACTCTTCCGCAGCTCTCTCGTCCTTCGGACACACCGAGCTCGTTGGCTCCTTTCCCGTGTCGTCCTTCTAGCTAGCTGCTTCTTCCGCTCGACTTCCTGCGCTCCTAAGCTCCTGTACACTCAGACACAGGGATCAAACACAAAACATGACCTAACCAACTTGGTTGATCACATTAAAACTACCACGGGGTTCAACAGAATGTTGGAAAACTTTAAGTCGAGATTTTCAAAAATAAAGTTGAAATTTTTTTATCAATTCTTCATAAATACAAAATTTTAAAATGCTAGGGTTTTCAATAATAACATTTAAAGTTAAAAAAGCAAGGAATATTTTGAAAAAAAATAAAATTTCAAACACATTTGAAAACTTGTTCAAAATAGGGAATTTTGAAAAAGATATAAGGGATATTTTAAAAATAACATGGTAAAACTTTAAGTAAGATTTTGAAACTTTCTGAAAGGCTGAGTTTTTAAGATACCTTTTCAAAAATGTCTTGTCAAAAACTCAAACTTGTTAAATTGCTATTTACAGCTATCTTTAAAAAATAAAAATAAAAATAGAGGTTAAAAAAAACTTTAAAGTTTTGAAGATGCTAGTAGTTTTAAAAATGGTAGCAATTTTTAAACATAATATTATAAATTTATTTATTTATTAATTTTTTATTAATACTCCTCCTGAACCTGAAATTATTTTAAAATAGGCAATTGAAAAGCGTCCTTAACTGTCTAACTATTAGTTACTTATTAACTATTAGAAGATATTAGTTTTCATTTAGTTAGTCAAGTTAAGTTAGGTTTTCTAGTCAGTGTTTGACTAAGCTGCAAAACTTAACCTGATTACTGTTAGTTTAGTTTTTAACGCCCAGATTTGTATTGATACACTAATATAAGCATCTTAAGTCCAGACAATTTGTCTATGCATCTCGCCCCTTTCTAAGTTTAGCAATATACAAACAAGATAGTCCTAGTGTGTTGGTGAGATGCTTAAGTTCTAGACCTATAGGAGAATGTTTTCTAAGGGTTTGATCTAGACTAAGGCTAAAAGTAATTTTGAAAATTCTAAAAATAAGGGAAGTTTTGAGAAAAATAAATAAAAAAAATTTAGCCTAAAATTTTAAATAATTTTTTTTAAAAAATCAATTTTGAAAGTAAGAATCCTAGTCTATTGAGCACATTCCTAATTATCGACATAAGTTACTAAATTCACTTTCCAGGAGTGGTTTAGTGAATATGTTAGCTAAGTTAGACTTAGACTCAATGTATTTGAGTTCAATATCACCTTTAGTGACATGATCCCTGATAAAGTGATGTCTAGCTTCAATGTGTTTAGTTCAGGAATGATGCACAAGATTTTTTATTAAATTAATTGAACTAACATTATCAATTAGTACTTTTCTATTTGTAAAGTTTAAATTAAAGTCTTTTAAAGTGTGCATCATCCATAATAATTGTGAAACGCATTCTCCTATAGCTATATATTCTGACTCAGTAGTAGATAAGGTAACACAGTGTTACTTTCTACTAAACCAGTCGACAAGTGATGGGCCAAGTAGCTGACATCCACCACTTGTACTTTTACGGTCTATTTTATAGCCAGCATAGCCTGAGTCAGAGTAGCCTATGAGTTCAAAGTTGAGTGTTCTAGGAAATCAAATTCCTACATTTGATGTTCCTTTGAGATATCTAAAGATTCTTTTGACATTAGCCAAATGTGACTCTTTAGCACAGGTTTGGTATCTGGTACACATACTAACTACAAATAAAATATCAGGTTGACTTGCAGTTAAGTATAGTAGACTACCTATGCCACTCCTATAGTGTTTTAAGTCAACTGGTTTTCCATTTATGTTATCATCTAAAGTTGTGTTAGTTGCCATAGGTGTCTTTATTTCTTTAGTGTTTTCCATTCCAATTTTTTTAAGTAATTCCTTAATGTATTCTTGTTGATAAATGTAATTGCCTTCATTTGTTTGTTTAATTTGTAACCTTAAAAAGTACGTTAGTTTACCTACTAAACTCATTTCAAATTCTTGTTCCATTAGAGTTATAAATTCTTATAAAAATTCTGAATTGGTTGATCCAAAGATTATATCATCTACATATACTTGAGCTATAAAAATATCATGGTTAATTGATTTGACAAATAGGGTTGGGTTAATTTATCCTTGGTTGAACCCTTTGAAAATTAGATAAGAGGTTAACCTTTCATACCATGCCCTAGGTGCTTGTTTAAGGTCATATAAGGCTTTCTTAAGTTTGAATACATGGTCAGGATGATCTAAACTCTCAAACCCAGGAGGCTGACTTACATAAACTTCATATTTTATTAGCCCATTTAAAAAGGTGGATTTTACATCCATTTGGTAAATTGTAAATCCTTTATGGGTTGCATAACTAAGTAGCATTCTAATGGATTCTAGTCTGGCTACTGGGGCATATGTTTCATTATAGTCAAGTCTCTCTACTTGACTAAACCCTTTAGCAACTAGTCTAGCCTTGTTTCTAATAATCTCTCCATTTTTACTTGATTTATTTCTGAATACCCATTTTGTTTCTATTATCTTTTTATTTTTAGGTGGCGGTACTAAGTCCCAGACTTCGTTTCTCTAATTGGGCTAATTCTTCTTGCATGACTATGATCCAGTCTGGGTCAAGTAAGGATTCAACTATTATTTTGGGTTCAATTTTTTAGATTAGGGATATTTGACTTAAGTTTCTAAAGGATGACCTAGTTTGAATTCTTAGGGCTAGGTCATCAATTATTTGGTCAATTGGATGACTTAGGTTGAATCTTATAGTTCTAGTAGGTTCATTCATTTGAGATTGATCTTCTTCTTCTTGACTTATATTTTCACTGGCTCCCCCTTGACTAGTGTTACTTTGAACAAAATCAATTGGTTGAATCTAGGTTTGTTCTAAGTTTTGGTTGGATTCTTCAAATTTTACATTTGATATTTTTTCAATTCCTAGTGTAACTTTATTATATATTCTATAACCTCTATTGTTTGATGAATATCCTACAAAGATCCCATTTTCTATTTTTGATGTAAATTTTCCTAAGTGTTCTCTTGTATTTAGTATGCAGGGTAGGCATCTAAATACTTTAAAATATTCAATGTTAGGTTGTTTGTTATAATATATTTCAAATAAAGTTTTATTATTGTGATTCAGTTTTGTACATAGTAGGCTGTACTAACAGCTTCTGCCCAGAAGTATTTTGGTAGGTTATACTCATTTAGCATTGTCCTAGAGGCTTCAAGAAGGGTTCTGTTCTTTCTTTCTACTATTTCATTTTGTTGAGGTGTTTTAGGGCATGAATATTTGTGATGGTAACATTTTTTAGGCAAAATTTGTTAAAGTTAAGATTTTTAAATTCTCCTCCGTTGTCACTACTAATTCTTTTAATTTTTAGGTCTTTTTCATTTTCAACTTGTTTGCAAAAATTAGTAAAGATTTCAAATGTTTCATCTTTATTTTTTAAGAATTTTACCCAGGTGAACCTAGAGTAGTCATCTATTATTACTAGGCAATATAGGCTTCCATTTATTGATTTGACCCTATGGGAATCAAATAGGTCTAAGTGCAATAGTTCTAGTACTGAGTTTGTTTGAAGTTGATTAATTGGTTTGTGAGTAGATTTTATTTGTTTCCCTTGTTAACAAGCATTACATATTGTTGAGTCTAAGTTGGATAATTTTGGTAGGCCTCTGACTAATCCATTTAATTTACTTAGATTTCTGAAGTTTGTGTGTGACATTCTTCTATGTCATAACCAGGTTTCTTCTTTTTGTGTTAAATAACACTTAACTGAAGAAGAGGTTAGGTTAATTGTATAAATATTATCTTTTCTAAACCCTTTTAGACTTACAGTAGGGTTATCTAAGTGTTTAATTAAACATTCAGTAGAAAGAAACCTAACCTTATATCCAGAATCACACAATTGACTTATACTAAGAAGATTGTACTTGAGGTTTTCAACAAGTAATACCTTCTTAATAATGAAATCAGTTTCGAGTTCAATATTACCTATCCCAATTTCCTTGAGTTTGTCGTTATTTCCAAAGACAACTGTTCCTAAGCTTTTGTAAGTTAATTGAGTGAATTTGGTATGATCTCCAGTCATATGTTTGGAGCAACCATTATCCAATATCCACTTAGTTTCCTACAACATATAGGAGTTAAGATTAGTTATATTTTAAGTTTTTAATTTAATTTTTAAGTTTAATATTTTTTCAAATTTTTAAATTTTAAGTTAAGTTTAAGTATCTTAGTTTTAAAATGATATATATATATATAATTTTTTTCAAAAATAATTTTTAAAATAGTTTTTTAAAAAATAATTTTTAAAATAATAGTTTTAAAAATAATTTTTAAAATAGTTTTAAAATAAAAAATAATAGTTTTTAAAGTAATTTTTAAAATACTTTTTTTTAAAAATAAAAAATAATAGTTTTAAAATAGTATAATTTGAATTAATTTAATTTTAACTTAATTTTAATTTGATTTAATTTTAATTTTAATTTATTTTATTTTTAATTTATTTTAATTTAAGTCCTTAGTCATCTCACCCGATCTATGTTTTTAATCAAGAAATCCTATAATTTTTGTGAGATGGGTTAAGTTAAATTTCAAGGTTTGGTTTAACTTTTTGTTAGATTAGCTTTGGGTTCAATAAATAGGCATTCTTTGGATAAACTTTTGTGTTATGGTGAATCACCTGGACATCATTAGAGTAACCATGCCTTCGAGGTTTTCCAAATAATCCTATTCATTGAACTTAGTATAAAACCTTGGTCTAACTGGTTAGGATCCGTAAGAGGTAGCTTCAGTTAGTTCCATTAAGTCAAATGCACCAAGTCAAAGCCATATATTCCTAGACATGCATAGACAGAGCTTCCCTAACCTACTATCATCCAAAACTTCACCAATACCGTAGGTCAAGTTAAACTTTGTCCCTTTTTAATCTAATCCTAATTACCCTACCGGGTAGGTTATTTTTGGAGGTGTCGACTAGTTAGAGCCTCCCCCTGAATTATTGGTCTGGATTTCTTAAGTTTTGGTTTTGGGGTTATGTCGGTTATTTTTGTAATTGTAGTAGACTTGATGATAATTTGGGTTTGAGTTGGTCTTGTAATTATTTCTATGGTTTGACTTTAGTTTAGTTGATTTAATTTAATGTTTTGAATTTTGATTTGGGTTATTTGATTTTACATAATATATTTTATCTTTGGGTATATAGTATAGGTTAATTCCTACTTGTGTGGTTAGGCACGCTTTTGGAACTCAAACTTTAGTTTGTGTTTTGTTTTGAATTACAACTGAAATAAATGATTTATTTATTGAGTTGTACTTGTATCTAAGCCCAGATTTGTTGTATACACCTTTTTATTTTTTTAGAATTAAATCCAAGTTTTTAGATCTAATTGTAAAGTTTTCTAACAACCCTTTAAGTTTATTAATTTCAATTTTTAATATTGAGTTTTCCTTCTCAAGCTTTACAATTTGATTTGGATTAGAGTTTTCAATTTGTTCCTTGAGGCATTGATTTTTCTCAAGGAGCATCTTATTTTGATTTTCTTGTTCAGTTAATTTTATATTTAAGCATGAAATGACTTTTAAAAAAAAATTACTTAAATTAAAGCATACCATATCGAAACCTTCATAAATGAGTACGGGCTCGTGGCTTGATTCGGGTTCGGATCCATCTTCCAATTCATCCTCCAATTTTGATTCGCAGGCCATCAGCGCGAGGTAGCTTCAGTGCTTCTGATCTTTGGCATGCGATTCATCTGAAGATGATTCGTCCCACGTTGCTTTGAGTGCCTTCTTTTTTGTTGCCTTGGTTTTGTCATTCTTTAGCTTTGGACACTCGTTAGAAGCAGGTCACATTCTTTGGTTCGGTAATGGAGTTGATCTTCTGGAAGTCATTTCTGCTGAAGTTCTTCTTTCTCTTGGTGAACATTTTTCTTACCAAGTTCACCAGGTGTTCTTCGTCTTCTGACTCTTCGTTAGACTCACCTTCAGATTCAGGCTTGGTTCTTGACTTTTCCTTGGAGGAACCTGCAAAAAGAGCAATACCTTTCTCGGTTCTGGCGTTAGTTTGTTTGTGTAGCTCAAGTTCACAAAATAGTTCATTTAACTTTATTTTTGAAAAATTCTTCGAAATTTTGCAAGCATCCATGATGGATGCCCACACTGCATTCCAAGGAAATATGTTTAAAGCATACCTTATTAGATCGCAGTTCTCCATTTGGTGATCGATGGTGTGAAGCCCGTTGAGGATGTCCTTTATCCTCGCGTGGAGTTGACTCGCCGATTCTTCTTCCTGCATTTTAATATTAAATAACTTATTTAAATAAATATCTCATTTGGTTACCTTTGCGTCACTAGTTCCCTCGTGCAATTCGATGAGCTTGTCCCACAGTTCCTTTGTATTTTCGTGTGGGCCAACACGGTTCAGTTCCTCCGTTAGCCCACACTGGAGGGTGTTAAGAGCTTTGAAGTCTATTTGGGCTTTTTTTCTTCATCTTTGGGTTCCAATGTTCTGGGTCCATTGGATTTCCAGAGTTGTCAACCAGAGCCTTATAGCATCTGGTGATGTTGAACCACTAGTCGAAGTCGATCTTTAGATGACCTCCATTTGCTTCTTCCAATACGGGAAGTCGTCACCATTGAACAGGGGAGGACGAACAGTGTTGAATCCCTCGATTTGGGCCATAACTCTTGCACACAAAGAAACAAGGAAGAGGATCTCAAGACTTGGTCTTGGATTTACCAGTGTGGGAAAAAAAAAAGAATTTATGACTGAATTGGTGTTGCACCAGTTCAGTTTAGTTTGCTACAAAAAAGAATTTTCCAAAGAGGTAACTATACAAATTTGGATTATGTCAAAAAAAATTAAAATCGAAAAGAAAAAAAAATCACCCCCTTTACCTGATTGGTGGTTGCATCAAATCAGAGCGGTACCTACTCTGATACCACTTGTTGGATCGTAAAGTTCGCTAGAGGGGGGTGAATAGCGATCATTGAAAATTCATTATCGAGTAAACAGCGGAAATAGAAAATTAAACACAACTCTAACAAAACTAATTTTACTTGATTCGAAGGCTTCGTCGACTCCTACTCCAAGGCCCGCGCGTGAGAGTGCTTTCGTTGGACAATCATTAATAATTTGCAAAAGTATTACATGATTTAGTACAAGAATTATGAAAAGAATACCGACAATAAGGAAAAAGAAATTGAGTCACAGATTGTCGGAGGAGCTTCGCAGCGTCGAAGGAACAGTACGCAACAAAGCAATCGTAGAAGGAAGTTGTGTGTATTTGCTCCAGGTGGAGGGCTCCTTATATAGGTAGCTGTTGGATCGAGACCGCGCTAGAGGGGGGGGGGGGGTGAATAGCGCTCGTGGCTAATTCATTTTTCAAATCGGAAGACTATCGGAGTTTAAAACTAGCAGCAGAATAAAGAACAAACACACAGAGAGAGACACGAGAGATTTTACTTCGTTCGGAGCCTAAGGCGATTCCTACTCGAAGGCCCGCGATCCTTGATCGCTTTCCGTGGGCAACAACTATAAGCTCGTTAAAAGATTACAATTATGAGTACCAAAAAGGTATAAGTATTATACCGACAACAAGAAATGCTAAATCTGAAGCTTCGGGTCGTCGGACACTTGTAGCAGCACTTCGGAACGTCTTTTGGAGCAGCACGTTGATGAGAGATCACTTAGTATTTGTTGTCTTGAAGTGATGGTCGAAACCCCCTTATAAAGGGTGTTCAAGGCGCCTTGAAGGCTGTTCAAGGCGCCTCCATGCTGCCGAATCCTCCGCGTGGATCAAGCTTGAACTAGTCGAAGTTCATCTGCTTAAGGCACCTTAAACCTCACTCAAGGCGCCTTCTGCCTTCTTCAAGGCGCCTCCAATGGTGCTTCGCAGCCAGCTCAGCTTGTGCACCCGAGGCGCCTCCAAGCTCCATGGAGGCGCCTCGGACACTGTTCATCAGAGGCTTTAGGTTGCTCCTTTGCACCTGCAAGATACGTTAGTCCCAAACACTATCCTGCAACACAAAGTTAGCACAATAAATATGATAAATGAAGTATAGACAGTCTTCGGACTGTCCGAGTCTGACTTCGGGTTTCCAACCGGAAACCCTAGGTCGACCCGACGCCTACTGTTCCCTCTACGGGGAACGCGTCCTCACCTACTCCACTCAGGAGATTTACCTGTTGCCAGTGCGATCCTCCAGATCGACTGGACTTTCGCTTCCGGACTTTCTGCTGGACATCCGCTTCCCGGCTAGTCCAGACTTTCACCTGGTTCGCGACACCAGGACTTTCCACCTAGGGTCACCACCCCCTAGGACTTTTGCCTGAAGACATCGACCTGCCAAGACTTTCCGCATAGGGTTACCACCCCCTATGACCTAGAGTTACCACCCCCTAGGGTTTTTCTCTTTGCCTAACCGTAGCTAGGACTTTCCTGACATCCTCAAGTAGACTTGTTAGAAAACAAAACACCTTAACTTTGAATTCTTTGCCATTATCAAAACATGAGTTCGATCGTCGGATGCTTCCCGCACCAACAATCTCCCCCTTTTTTATTATGGCAACTCAAATTCAAAGTTAAGTAAACAAACGAATAGATAAACATTTTTAACACAAGCAAATCTGCTAAGTATTGATGAACAAAACTGACCAAAGCAAATTCGCTAAAGTGACCTAAATGCTCCCCCTTAACTTTTGCTCCCCTTTAACTATTAATTTGAATTTTACAATTTTCTTCTTACAAAATGACCAAGTTTGATAAAGTAACCTATATGCTCCCCCTTAACTTTTGCTCCCCTTTAACTATTAATTTGAATTTTACAGTGTGCTACTCTCCCCCTTTGCCATATATCAAAAAATGGGCAATAATAGACACTTTAATAAAATTGTTGGGGAATGCATCTCTTTGATAGATTTAAAAAGTTAGTGATTATATCTTTCTTGCTTAAGAGAAAAAAAATGTTTGTTCGTCTTTGAAAAATTTACAGGAAATTACTCAGATTAATAGGTTAGCTAAGTTCAACAGGGTTTGAAAGTTAATGCCAAGTGTTAGGACAAGGTTATTCATTCAAGTTCAGTTGGTCCCTAAGTCCAAGCATGAGTCATGTTCATTAGATTGATTTACTAGGTATCAGAGCCCTAAAGAACAAAATAATTTGAACTAGAAAATTAAGTAGCCTCTGCCAACTGTCTAACCTTAAGTTACTTGCTGATTGTCTACAGGACAATAGCTTTCACTTGGTTAGTCAAGTTAAGTTACTTTGGTCCAGCTAGATTTGACTAGAGCTGGAGGACTCAACTTGATTAATATATATTGCGTATTTAACGCCCAGACTCATATCGATGCACAAATATAAGCATTCTTGAGTCCAGGCTATACCCTATGCATCTCACGCCGTTCTATGTTTTTCAATCACAATAAAGGTATACCTAGGTGCTTGTGAGATGCTCTGGCTTAATTCTAGGGGAACATGATTTCTAGGGGGAAAGCCTAGACTATTTCATTTTTTTTTTTAACAATCTAGGAAATTGGGAATTTTGAAAATTATTTTTCCTAGAATTTGAAAAAAAAAAATGATAAGTAAATCCAGAATTTTGAAAAAATCTAGGAATTTGGAAGAAAAAACAAGACAACAAAATGAGACTCCTACTCTACCCAACACATTCCTATTTGCCTTCTAAGTGCACTGAACTCAAGTTCAGGTAAGGGTTTTGTAAAGATGTCAGCTAGGTTTGATTTGGACTCAACGTGGTTGAGTGCAATTTCACCTTTAGCTACATGGTCCCTTACAAAGTGGTGTTTTACTTCTATGTGTTTAGTCCTGGAATGGTGAATAGGATTCTTGGTGAGATTAATTGAGCTGATATTATCAATAAAGATTTGTGTATTTTTATACTCTAGTTGATAGTCTTTTAACGTATGCATCATCCACAGTAGTTGAGATGCACATTCTCCTAGAGCTATGTATTTAGCTTCTGTGGTGGATAGAGCAACACAATGTTGCTTTCTGCTTGACCAACTTACTAGGCACTGACCTAGAATCTGGAAGCTACCACTTGTACTTTTTTTGTCTAGCTTGCACCCGGCATAGTCTGAGTCAGAATAGCCGTAAAGGTCAAAGGTGCAAGTCCTTGGATACCAAAGTCCTACATTTAGAGTTCCTTTAATATACCTAAGTATTCTTTTAACGTATGATAGGTGTGACTCTTTTTGCACAGGATTGGTATCTTACGCACATACCTACTGCAAACAATATGTCGGGTCGACTTGCAGTTAGGTAGAGTAAGCTACCTATGACACTTCTATAGTATTTTGGGTCAACTGGTTTTCCTTCAGGGTCAGAGTCAATGTTTATGTTGGTTGCCATTGGAGTATTTATAATTTTTGAATTTTCCATACAGAATTTTTTAATTAACTCTTTAGCATATTTAGTTTGATAAATGTAGATTTCATCTTTAGTTTGTTTAATTTGTAAGCCTAAGAAGAAATTAAGTTCTCCAACCATACTCATTTCAAATTCACTTTCCATTAATTTGACAAATTCTTTTAAGAATTTTGAATTAGTTGAGCCAAAGATTATGTCGTCAACATAGATTTGGGCTATAAAGATGTCTTTTCCTATAGTTTTCACGAACAAAGTAGGATCGATTTGTCCTTGGTTAAATTCTTTGGATATTAAGTAATTAGATAATCTTTCATACCATGCTCTAGGGGCTTGTTTTAGTCCATATAGTGCCTTTTTAAATTTAAATACGTGATTAGGGTAGTCTATGTCTTCAAACCCTGGAGGTTGGCTTACGTAGACCTCTTCCTTGATAAAACCATTTAAAAAGGCTGACTTAACGTCCATTTGGTACAATTTGAATCCTTTATTTGCTGCATAGGCTAATAACATCCTAATGGACTCGAGTCTAGCTACTGGAGCATATGTTTCATCATAGTCTAAGCCTTCGACTTGACTAAACCCTTTGGCTACCAACCTTGCTTTGTTTCTTATTATATCACCGTGATCATCCAACTTGTTCCTAAAAACCCATTTAGTGTCTATTATTGATTTATCTATGGGTTTAGGTACAAGGTCCCAGACTTGGTTTCTCTCAAATTGGGTTAATTCTTCCTGCATTGCAATGATCCAGTCTGGATCAGGCAGGGCTTCTTCTATAGTTTTAGGTTCAATTTTAGAAATTAGAGCAATCTGACTAAGGTTTCTATAGGATGATCTAGTTCTGACTCCTAGGTTTGGGTCACCCAAAATTTGGTCAGGTGGGTGAGAGGTGCTTACTCTAGTTGGTCTTATCTGTGAGTCAGAAATTGGTTCTTCTGACTCATTAAGATTAGGTTGGATTTCATCATCGTCTATAGCTCTTGGATTAATGTCAATATTTTCATTTATATTAGGTAAGTTGTTTTCTTCATCAAATATTACATTAGTTGTCTCTTCAACTTTCAAGGTATTTTGATTATATACTCTAAAGGCTCTACTGGTAGAAGAGTATCCTAAGAATATTCCTTGGTTAGATTTGGGTGTAAATTTTCCTAAGTAATCTTTAGTATTTAAAATGTGAACTTTACACCCAAATACTTTTAGATAGTTTAGATTGGGAATTTTATTATAGTAGAGTTCATATGGTGTTTTATTGTGAAATTTATTAATTAAAATTCTGTTTTGAATGTAATTTGCAGTATTTATCGCTTCAGCCCAAAATTGATGATTTAAGTGATATTCGTTTAACATAGTCCTAGCTGCTTCTTGTAATGTTCTATTTTTACGTTCCACTAGTCCATTTTGTTGGGGGGGTTCTAGGACATGAAAATTCATGTTGGTATCCATTTATTTTACAAAATTGGGTAAACCTATGATTTTCAAATTCCCCTCCGTGATCACTTCTTATTCTTTTAATTTTAGTATCTTTTCCATTTTCCGTTAAGTTGCAAAAATTACTAAATATTTCATAGGTTTCATCTTTTGTTTTTAGAAATTTTACCCAAGTGTACCTAGAGTAGTCATCAATTATTACTAAGCAATATTGGTTTTTGTTTAGTGATTTGGCTCCATGTGAATCAAATAGATCAAGGTGAAGGAGCTCAAGTATGGTGTTGGATCTTTCTAGGTGAGTTGACTTGTGGGTTGACTTGGTTTGTTTTCCTTTTTGACATGCATCACAGATTGAATTTTCAATAAATTTTAATTTGGGTAAACCTCTAACTAGACCATTTTGACTCATTTTTGAAATGAGTCTTGTGTGAGTGTGACCCAGCCTTCTGTGTCACAGTTGGGTTTCCTCTTGTTGTGTCAGGAGACACTTTATTGAGGATATTGATAAATCAATTGTGTAGATGTTATTTTTCCTAAGTCCCTTAAGTTTAATTTCTGGATTTTCAATATTTTTAACTAGACATCCAGATTTATCAAAATTAACTAGGTATCGGTTGTCACACAATTGACTTATACTTAGTAAATTAAAGTTAAAATTTTCAACCAATAAAACATTTCGAATAATGAAATCGGAACTAAGTTCAATATTACCTTTTCCGATTACTTTAAGTTTACCGTTGTTGCCGAATGCAACTGATCCTAGACTCTTGTACTTGAGTTTGGTAAACTTCAACTTATCTCCAGTCATATGTCTGGAGCATCCACTATCCAACATCGATTGATCCAATTCCTACACATGAAGTAGTTGAATTGGTTTCTTTTTAATGGATTTAAAGATAGCGTGATTTAAGCAGACTCCTTAGATTTTCTAATCTATTGTATTCAAGATAATTTAGCAAACACTTATGTTTATTGAGTTTAAGAATAGTTTTGAAATTTAAGTTTTAAAATAATTTTGAAATTTAAATTTTAAAACAATTTTGAAATTTAAGTTTTTAAAACAATTTTGAAATTTAAGTTTTAAAATAATTTTGAAATTTAAGTTTTAAAACAATTTTGAAATTTAAGTTTTAAAACAATTTTGAAATTTAAGTTTTTAAAATAATTTTGAAATTTAAGTTTTTTAAACAATTTTGAAATTTAAGTTTTTAAAACAATTTTGAAATTTAAGTTTTTAAAACAATTTTGAAATTTAAGTTTTTAAAATAATTTTGCAATTTAAGTTTTTAAAACAATTTTGAAATTTAAGTTTTTAAAACAATTTTGAAATTTAAGTTTTTAAAACAATTTTGAAATTTAAGTTTTAAAATAATTTTGAAATTTAAGTTTTTAAAACAATTTTGAAATTTAAGTTTTTTTAAAACAATTTTGAAATTTAAGTTTTTAAAACAATTTTGAAATTTAAGTTTTTAAAACAATTTTGAAATTTAAGTTTTTTTAAAACAATTTTGAAATTTAAGTTTTTAAAACAATTTTGAAATTTACGTTTTAAAATAATTTTGAAATTTAAGTTTTAAAATAATTTTGAAATTTAAGTTTTAAAATAATTTTTTGAAATTTAAGTTTTAAAACAATTTTGAAATTTAAGTTTTAAAACAATTTTGAAATTTAAGTTTTAAAATAATTTTTTGAAATTTAAGTTTTAAAACAATTTTGAAATTTAAGTTTTAAATTTAAGTTTTAATTTAATTTTAATTTCTTAGTCATCTCACCTGATCTAGATTGTCAATCAGGGAATCCTATGATTGTTGTGAGATGAATTATTGTTGAATTTAAGGGTCTAGTTTAACTTTGTGTTAGATTCAGTTTTAGCTTTGGGTTCAACAAGTAAGCATTCTTTGGATAAACTTCTGGGCTATGGTGAGTCACTCGGAGCTCATTAAAGTAACCATGCCTTCGAGGTTTTCCAAATAGTCCTACCCATTGAACTTAATACTAAACCTTAGTCTAACTAGTTAGGATCCATTTAAGGGTAGCTTTGGTCAGTTCTACTTGGCCAAATGCACCAGGACGAAGCCATATCTTCCTAGACATGCGATGCCCAAGCTTCCCTAACGTACTATCATCCAAAAACTTCACCAGTACTGTGGTTCACGTTAAAACTAGCCCTTTTTAAACTAGCCTTAATTACCCTGCCGGGTAATCTATTCTTGTTTTACCCATTTCAGGTAAATTAGGTTCAGTTACCCTGTCGGGTAGTTCAGTTGGAGGTGCCAGCTAGTTTGGATCCACCATCTATTTTTGAATTTTGGATTTGGAGTTTTAATTTCGAATTTTGACTTTGATTTTGAATTTAAAATTTAATTTCAAATTTCTAATTTTGATTTTGAGTTTAAAATTTAATTTGGAATTTCTAATATCGATTTTGAATTTTTAATTTTCAATTTCGAATTTTTAATTTTGATTTTGAATTTAAAATTTAATTTCGAATTTCTAATTTTGATTTTGAATTTAAAATTTAATTTCTAATTTCTAATTTTGATTTTGAATTTTTAATTTCGAAGTTTTAATATCGATTTCCTTTTAGCTTTCCCTAGATCATAGCCTCGATCTGGTCCATCGAGGTAGTGTATTTGATCCTTCGGAACCCAGTATTGGCCAAGTCCAACTTGATTGATTAATTTAGACTTGGGGACCCATGCTTGGACTAATTTACTACCTTGTTTGTTTATTAAGGATAAATAAGATCTATATTTCTTTTTACTTTTATATCCCAGTTCAGTTCTGTTGTAGACGGCTCTTTGTGTTCCAAGAATTAGGTCCAAATTCTTGGATCCCAGAGAAAACCGTTCTAACATATTTTTTAAGTCTTTTACCTGATTTTTCAAGCTAGAGTTTTCTTCCTCAAGTTTATGAACTTGAGTAGAATTTTCAGTTTGAGCTTGATCAAGTAAAGAATTAGTGTTTGTCACTTCTTTAAGGACGACTACTTCCTTTAGAAGTGATTTAATCCTAAGATTTGATTTAGCTAGTTTGCGAAGTAAGTAATTAACTAAATTATTAAGCCTTGGAATACTTACATTGGAGTCTGGCCCTTCTGAAACGGATTCGGATCCGTGGCTTTGCTCGGACTCGGCTTCTGACTCGCTCTCGATGATCTGGTCCCGGGCCATCAGTGCGAGTAGACTTGTTTGATCAAGTTCATCGTTGTCGTCCTCTGAAGAAGATTCGTCCCAGGTTGCTTTCAGGGCCTTCTTTCTTCTTTGCTTTTTGGCCTCCTTTTGGTTGGGACAGTTGGCTTTGATATGCCCCTTCTGGTTGCACCCATAACACGTGACTTTGAATTTTACCTTTGAGTTCGGTTGGGCCTCCCTAGACTGAACTGCCTTCTTCAGATCTTTCTTGTTGAAGCCCTTCTTCTTCTTGTAGAGCTTCTTCACAAGGTTCACAAGTTCGCTGGTCAGTTCATCCTCTGAATCTTCTGAGTCGGATTCGTCTTCTGATTCTGATTCAATTTTTCGCCGTACTCTTGATTCCCGTGTTCGACTCGTACCTGCAACCAAAGCAATACCCTTCTCGGATGGCTGTGCATTAGTTTGTTCATGAAGTTCAAATTCAGAAAATAACTCGTCTAACTTTAAAGAAGATAAATCTTTGTAAACCTTGTAGGCATCTACCATTGATGCCCACAACGTACTCCTTGGAAAAGAATTTAATGCGTACCTTATTACGTCCCGGTTTTCGACTCTCTGTCCAATTGCATGAAGAGAGTTGAGAATGTCCTGGATGCGCGCGTGCAGCTGGCTTGCCGTCTCACCTTCCTGCATTTTTAAATTATACAATTTATTAAATAATAAATCTAGCTTACTTACCTTGGTTTCCGAGGTGCCCTCGTGAAGTTCGATCAGTTTCTCCCAGAGTTCCTTTGCGGTTGAAAAGGGACCGACTCTGTTGAGCTCCTCCTTGGTAAGACCGCACTGGATGGTGCAGGTAGCTTTGGCGTCGGCTTCCACCTTTTTGATGAAGGCTGGCTCCCAGTTCTCACAGGATGTAGGCTTACCGTCTGTATCAGTTGGTAGTTGAAGTCCTGTCTTGACTATCATCCAGGTGTCGAACTGGATCTTCAGATATATCTCCATTCGCCCCTTCCAATATCCGAAGTCTTCTCCGGAAAATAGTGGGGGACGAACAGTGCTATATCCTTCTTGTTGAGTCATTTTAGACCTAGATAAGCAAAAACAAAAAGATCTATTCCAAGACTGTGTCTTGGATTAGTAGTGCGGGAGAAAAAAATAATAACGAGCTCAAGTGGTATTGACCAACTTTGAGCAACACTGATAATAAAAAAAATTAGAATTTTAGCTAATTAGCTAATTTCTAATGACTCCGAAACAAAATACCACGAAAAAAAATATTTTGAATGGTGGTTGCACCAACTCAAAACAACCCCGCTCTGATACCAATTGTTGGATCGAGACCGCGCTAGAGGGGGGGTGAATAGCGCTCGTGGCTAATTCGTTTTTCAAATCGGAAGACTATCGGAGTTTAAAACAAGCAGCGGAATAAAGAACAAACACACAGAGAGAGACACGAGAGATTTTACTTCGTTCGGAGACTAAGGCGACTCCTACTCGAAGGCCCGCGATCCTTGATCGCTTTCCGTGGGAAACAACTATAAGCTCGTTAAAAGATTACAATTATGAGTACCAAAAAGCTATAAGTATTATACCGACAACAAGAAATGCTAAATCTGAAGCTTCGGGTCGTCGGGCACTTGTAGCAGCACTTCGGAACGTCTTTTGGAGCAGCACGTTGATGAGAGATCACTTAGTATTTGTTGTCTTGAAGTGCTGGTCGAAACCCCCTTATAAAGGGTGTTCAAGGCGCCTTGAAGGATGTTCAAGGCGCCTCCATGCTGCCGAATCCTCCGCGTGGATCAAGCTTGAACTGGTCGAAGTTCATTTGCTTAAGGTGCCTTAAACCTCACTCAAGGCGCCTTCTGCCTTCTTCAAGGCGCCTCCAATGGTGCTTCGCAGCCAGCTCAGCTTGTAAACCCGAGGCGCCTCCAAGCTCCATGGAGGCGCCTCGGACACTGTTCATTCGAGGCTTTAGGTTGCTCCTTTGCACCTGCAAGATACGTTAGTCCCAAACACTATCCTGCAACACAAAGTTAGCACAATAAATATGATAAATAAAGTATAGACAGTCTCCGGACTGTCCGAGTCTGACTTCGGGTTTCCAACCGGAAACCCTAGGTCGACCCGACGCCTACTGTTCCCTCTACGGGGAACGCGTCCTCACCTACTCCACTCAGGAGATTTACCTGTTGCCAGTGCGATCCTCCAGATCGACTGGACTTTTGCTCAGCACTCGATACTTCCGGACTTTCTGTTGGACATCCGCTTCCCGGCTAGTCCAGACTTTCACCTGGTTCGCGACACCAGGACTTTCCACCTAGGGTTACCACCCCCTAGGACTTTTGCCTGAAGACATCGACCTGCCAAGACTTTCCGCATAGGGTTACCACCCCCTATGACCTAGAGTTACCACCCCCTAGGGTTTTTCTCTTTGCCTAACCGCAGCTAGGACTTTCCTGACATCCTCAAGTAGACTTGTTAGAAAATAAAACACCTTAACTTTGAATTCTTTGCCATTATCAAAACATTAGTTCGATCGTCGGATGCTTCCCGCACCAACAGTAGCTTCGGGCGCCTGGACCATGACGTCGGCCTAGCCAATCAACGCGCTCCACGTTGCGACAAGATAAACTTTTGCATTCCAAGCGCGCGAATCCCTTTCGGACGCTCGGGCCCCTTTTTCCAGCAAAAGTTTTTTTTCTGCAAGAAAAAGATTAGTCCGAGGCAATAAATATTATACTACCCTACAAAACAAAAGTTAGCACAAATATAAAAACATAGTAGTAATTAGATTCTATCTACTTGAGACCAGAATCTAGTCACGATCTCAACTTAGATTTCTAAAATGGATTTAAGTTGGATCGGCGCCTACAGTTCCCTCAAACAGGGAACGTGTCCTCACCAAGTCACTCCCCAGTGACTTACCTTAACTTACCATCCTGCCAGACATCCGATCAGCCCGTCTACCTGTCTAGACTTGTACCAGCTATCTTGTTTGCCCGTTGACCTAGCTAGACTTCGTGCCAAATATCCGGTCTGCTCATCAACCTATCTGGACTTCGTATCAGCTATCTGGCCAGCCCGTCGACCTAACTGGATTTCTTGCCAGATATCTGGTCGGCCCGTCGACCTATCTGGACTTCTCTTGCACACTAGTTAGATCGTTAGATTACAACAAACCTAACTTAACTTACTTTGTCATTCATCAAAACCTAAGTTAGACCGTTAGTGCTAACTGCACCAACATCTTCTATATTGATATACTTGGTCGCCCGCCCAAGTAAATGGTTGAAGTCCCTTAGGGGCTTCTTTATGAGTGAGCGGAAGAACTCACTATCTGTGAGCCCTTGAGAAAAGATGCTCACCAGAATCTCTAGGGTGGCCAAGGGAGCATCCATGGTCACTTGGTTAAATTTTTTAATATAGACCCTCAATGACTCCTTAGTCCCCTATTTGAGTGAGAATAAGCTCAACATAGTTTTATGATACCAACGATTGCTGGCGAAATGATGAAGGAAAGTTTTACGGAAATTTTTGAATCAACAAATTGACTCAGCAGACAGCTGGTTGAACCACTTTTGTACCAAGCCAGAGAGTGTGATGAGAAACACTCTGCACTTTACGTCATCCATATACTGGTGGAGGATGACGACAGTTTTGAACTTGAGGAGGTAGTCTGTCATCCATATACTGGTGGAGGATGATGACATTTTTGAACTTGAGGAGGTGGTCTTACAGGTCAGTTGCCCCCCCCCCCCCCCATATTCCCCTATCGTTAGGGATCGGAAGTGGTTCGACAACTTATCCTCCAAAATTTTGTGAGAGAACGACATGCTTATTCATTCGGGAGACCCGTTGACTATTGTTTTTTTTTCCTTTGCGTAGATCTCACGTGCATGTCTCCAGAAGATGATACTTGGGGCTTTTCGTCTCGGCCCATCTCCTCTAGAGGCATGTAGAACAATGCGCGGTGATAGGCAATCGATAATAGTGGTATAGGCGGCAGGTTAACTGGCTGCGTAGGTGCTTACATGAAACCAATTAGGGGAGGAGGATCCGAATGAAACCAGTTGGCCCCTCCACCCGTGTCCTTTGCTCAACATGTGACCTTGTCACCGATAGGGCCAGATCGTTGGGCAAGGGATGCTCCACTTCTGCTTGTTGTTGCTGTGCTAATTTCTAGACTCGTGCAACTATGAGAAACTCCAGATCTTCTTGTGATAGAGTGACAGTTGTAAGTCATCCAGCTTCTTCCATCTCTTCATTTCAGATTCAAGCGAAAGTTTCCACAACAACGTCAAATTTGATCATATCTGAAAGTGGTGGAAATAGTGCACTAGGCAAGTGACTCTACTGTTGACTGGAAGAAGATCTCAAACTGGAGAAAAAAATGACTCCTTCTTCTCTATACACACTAAAGAGAGGGCAAAAGGAACATTAGAGAAAGAACCATGGATGGGGCCCCTGGTGTAGGCCCTCCGACGCTCAAGTTAGTACGGTGACCGAGCAAAAAGTGGAGAAGAGAATGAACACTAGGTGCATATGTTAAAATGTGAGCGTGAGGATATTTTTGCTTACAATGGAGAGTACCCTCTTTCTTATATCACCTCTATAACCTTTGCAATAATGAGGCGACAAGGAATATTCGGTACCAGAAGATGTCGAATAATGAAAGGTGTACAGTCTTTCTCTGAGGAATCTTCTATTACATGTGTATGAACATTCTTTTGTAACCTCCTCAATAATTATAGAAATTGAGTAAACATTCTCATAAGAAGGTTCGGTTGCATGTATGTGTCAGATATCAAAATATTTCCTGATGAATAGATGTTATTCTCTGGCGGGTTGTTGCGATTCTCTGATAATGTTATCCCCTGGATATAATTTGATCGAACTCATATTTGATTGGTTATATGTAATAGGAGACTGGTAATAAAATAGGAAACTAAGTCCCTCAAGTCTGACAAGCTTTTAGGCTGACTGAGCTATATGCTAAACTATATTGTAGTAGAAATGAGTTGTCCTCTAAGTCCGAACGACATCGAGTCCGACCAGCTATATATTGAAAGTGCTTTTACTGGGAAGTAGGGAGCTCAACCCTAGGTTCGTCCGACACTTTTCATCGAGCGGTCATATGTAATAGGACTTGCCCCTAAACTGTTATGTTGGGATCTGGAAGTCTGACCGGATCTCATCCTGGCCAATTGTATGCTATCCTAGCCGGCTATATGCTAGGAGATTACCTTTGCTGTGTACTGAGAGAATGTTTCTGGAGGATGGGTATCTAAGCCCCGTATGCCCAACCAACATTAGGGTCGTCCTGATTTATCTTGTATATCTTAGCATCAAGCGATAAGTCCTCCTAGTCTAGCCGGTCCTTGGGGTCGACCGATCGTATACAGAGAGACTTGTACATAAAGAATGGGGAACTAAGTCCCTTAAATCTGACCGGCTACTGGGCCAGCTGACTTTATTCTGAGAACCATAGCGCTGAGTGAGGAGTTGAGTCTTGGTAAAAATAACCTGTTCAGATGCATATATTATAATTTTAACTATCACCTCACTCTGATTTTGACCACCAACTCATCTTATTTTGACTAATATGTCATCTCTAAGTCCACTTACAGCATGTCGTATCAACCTACAAGGATCAAAAGTATATAGCAAATATGAAACTTAAATATGATGATGGAAAGACATTGAGGGAATGGTCTGGCTTTACCTATCCGATTACATTTGTAGGACAACCAAATAATGCTTTTTAAAATTGAAGGTGACTAGTCCGGTCTAATAAGTATCATCGCGGGCGTATGATACTCCCTCGGTTTGGTGCTTTTTGATCCCCTTATCGAGGGCCATTGCCTCTTTTGGAGTTGGTCTACAAAGCCTATGCAAATTGCAAAATGTTCAGACAACAAGAAATGCGAATTGAAAAGGTGCTGCAAGTTTTGAAAAAGGTGAGCTACCTAGGGCACACGACCTCTTTTCGAGCACGAAATTTGAAAGAGGCCTATGGGCACATAGGCACAAAGATGCGAATCTATGACACCCAGACCGTGGGATCCCACGGGGCAGAAACAAACAGACGGAAAAGAAGAACGTTCGAATGCAAAGATACATTAGGATCAAGTGAACACACATGTAGGATCATATGACTAAAGGTGCAGATGAGCACGTCCCCACGAGATGTGTGGACAACATCGTTTCAAATAGACACACTGTTGGACAACAGAATGCTACTGAACGAGATGTGCAACATCTCTTTGTTGTGACACTTTAACACTAAACCCTCCCATCAGCGCATCAGAGTGCCCGAACCACTTCTAAGCAATTGAGCCTTGGAGGAGCTCACTACACTACTCATGAAAACCAACATATTTGCGTAAAGTATACATTTGTTTGCAACATTTATATACTTAACATATTTGTCAATGTGAAATTGCACAACTCCCTTTGACATCTCATCACACTGTGGATGAGGGACCTGAAAAAGAATTTTTTTTTTTTTTTTTTGGCCTTGATTATCTTTTTAAGTCTCCTAAATTTAGATGTCATGCAAAATGTTTGATAGTGGTACTACAGTGGGGATCAAAATAAAACACACTTGGCTGGGCACAATGTCATTGTGCCTTGATGGCCCCTAAATTATTGGGTGGCATTTGCATTGAGCTGGTGGCTTAGTGGCAGGCAAGGGGCACACTGCATCCATGTGGCAGAACAGTTGAAAACTATGTTTTTGTGTCATTATCATTATTTTTTTAAACTAGTGGTAACAGGAGCAGCAGCAAATGAAGTTGAAAAGAAAAAAAAAAACTCGAAGTGATTAATCTACATGACTATGTTCTGCGTCTACTCAGTAATGAACAAAAATGAGAATAGCATCTTCAGCATGAGCCCTGAGCAAATCCATCAAGTAATGGCAAACGTAAGGAACTCATCTACTCAGTTCAGCATCACTCAGCAAAACAATACAATGAAGAGTAACAAAATTCCTAGAAGAGAGAAAAGAACACAGAAAAGACTTGTCAGCTGACATTGTCCCCACTGCAGCAAGAGTCAGCAGTAGCCTTTAAATTATCTTTCTCATCCAAACACACAACCTCCTCTTAGCTACAGTAGTCCCTGCCAAACCATAAAGCAAAGTATACAAACTTCATGATTTGATAGAGCATTAGGGTAATCTAGTAGTTAAATAGGCTAGAAGCAGTTACTTACCCAGGGATTCATCTACACCATTCCCAGATGAAATCTCAGGTAATTTTAATTGGCTTCTTCTCAGGGCCTTCATGAGATCTTGTCTTTAGTGGAACATTTGATAATAACATTAATATTAATTTTACAAGTTCCTTTTTGTGATGACTGATTCCTATCACAAATGTTGCTCTCTGGTAGCTTCTGAGAGAGCCTTTTGCAAATTAAATATTTCCTTTTTCCTTTAGCACAAATCTGCTCTCAATTTCTCGATATCCTTAATATAGTCACACGAATATGAACAAGTTTTTAGCCTTTTTGTGCCAGTCATCTCCTGATTGTTGCTGCATGGGCTCAGCATTCTCATTGTGTATCTTCTTTGATGCGCCTAGGCTGTTAGCCATCTTGCGAACACACAACTGGATATTTTTCCCGCTACTAAGTTTAAAGAAGACTAATTTCTGGGGGAGACCACAAGAATCCTAATAATAAAAAGAGAAGGTAAGCACTCACATGGCCTAAAATTTATGTTTACAAATAAGGGAAAAGAACAACACCATTCAGTATTTTCCATCATAGTGCAACACAAGGCAACATAAAAGGAAAGAAAGGTAATTCAAGATGACCAACTATTGAAACAGCTGTAATCAATGAACATACGATAGCAAAGGTAAACAACACCATCACATGCATCAGCGATTTAAACATTTATCTTGAGACTTGACGTAATTTCTACCTATGCATATATTTGGAGACTTGAAATGTTAGTAATTTTGGAGTAAAGTTGAAGCAGATATTGAGCAACAGAGTTTTTGCCAACCAAGGAGTGACATCGGAAATACAACTTGTTAACTTCAAAGCAGCACATCTAATTAGTTATGCAATGGAAGTGAACATAAGAGAGACCCACTATCATTCTTCTACTTGGATGGGTTATGCACACCCAAATCAATCTTTTAGTTAAGACAAGTATAGTGTGACGAAGCACAATTTGATTGTTACTATCCAACAAACAAGGATATTCATGCCAAGTAAACTATTATAAGAAAAGTAGCTTCAAACAAAACAGTATGTTCCCAAACTATCTAACCCCTAACGTGCCGAGGTGTCTTTCAGCATTCCTTGCTAGCTTCTATGAGACAAGAATTGCTACCTACCTACCCAGGCTGCTCCAGGCTTTCTTTGGTTCACAACATAGAGGATAGTGGTATCTGAGCCCAATTAATGTCAGGTGGTTTTTAAGTTCTCTCTCAGTGACTGTAAGGGGCATTGAGGGAGTCTTAGTTCCCAAACGTAAAACTTGTTCCCCTAGAATAGCATTGGGGAAAAGCTGCTCAAGAAATGGCTATAGCGATAAAGCTTGAACTAAGTTCGCCTAACCAGTGATGCAAGGGTTCATTCGATGTCTAGTTATTCTTGACTTTTATTTCACTATGCAACATTGGGCACCTTGGTATTTTTTTTGGATACTGCAACTGAGCCATCACACTGATGACAACAGCAGAATAGTGAGGCCACCTAACTTGTTGATGAAGTGAGGCTGTTCCTTGAATTAAGAAGCCATCCTGCTTGGGGAAGTTAGGCACCACAAATAGCCCACAGCTAAGAGACCTGAATCAGTGTCAACGCCCTCCCACAAATCTATTAGAGGAGAAAAGTCCGTAGCCAGCGAGGGCTGTTCTTGTCCTAGAACAATAAGGTCCCCCCACAGAGAGAAGGGACTGGCTGAGCAGGCTTTTCAGATATTTAAACAAGCTTCCAGTTATGCCGCAAAGGAGGCAAGATATTGAGTCTAGTAATGGCTTCAAAGGTGCCTTTCCGCTGAGACAGTGATAGAACAATACTTGTGTCACTCAGCTGATTTCCAAGAGGGATTCCAGCCTCCCATTGAACTGTGACACAAAAGTCAAGCAAATGCTTCTTCCAATTTCACTGTCTGTATACACCTTTACGCACTGAACTAGTCTAGCAAGTCTTATTGCAATTATATTTATTTTCATTTATCTACTACTCTCCTCTCATAGCATGCAATGTCCATCATTTCCATTTTTATATTAGTAGATTCTAATTACAAGGTTCTTGCTTCACACCATGAAACATCCGCATGCACACATCTAGTTCAGTAATGTTGATCTCACAGCTATCACTTACCAGTAAAGATGTCTACGATTGAAACAATAAATCAATACATTTTGTTAATATACATTATACTGCTTATCATGGTTTGAAATCTCATACCATGTCAGGCAAGACGGTTGAAACGTATCATTCGTAAATCACAAATCACTGAGACTCAATACCATTTTGCATCAAGGTTCAAAATCTTAAGTTGTGTCATAGTTTCGGTGTTTTACCGAAAACATATGTTCTAGTATTGTGTCAACGCTATGATATATGGTGCCGGTGATAGATTAGAAGTTAAAGGATGAAAAAGATGAAGTAAAGGAAAGAGACATTGTTCATGCTAAGTGGTATCGAGTCTCAATAATATACAAGAAAGATATGTTTCAACCATTTCAATCGGCATGGTACAAAATTTAAAATCATGTTCGGCATAAACTCCTTCCTATGCTTCATCTCCTTCTTCAACTTCAATGCATTGAAGCCTCAGCACAATAGTAAAACAAGATCATTCCCGTGAAAGATCGAAAGTTCAGCATAACTCAAGATTTGAAACCTTGCCACTTCCTACTCTTTGACCAATTTTAAATGAACTATATTTTTTTGTACATGAAGAAAAGGAATGATGTGTTGGGGGAAGTGAATAATTAGCTGATACCTTTCAGCAATGACATGACAATATGGTACTTTTTGACACCCCAAGCCATTAACTCGAAATTGAGACATAGGATAGCATATGAGCAATAAGTGTACCTTGATTAGAATCAAATTATCAGGTCATTAGTGACAAATCCTACAAGCATAGGTATGCTACAACCTTTAATCTCACATATGTTTAAGATAGGAGTATATCTATGAGTGGAGAGGCGATTCCACTAATCGATAAAAACTAATGAGGAAAGGATGTATAAATAGAGTGGCAATCCAACCCAATGGGTTAATCATTTTGGATTGATGACCCTAGTATAAGAACAGTTCGTTGCTCATCGCTAATGAGCCCAAGTGATCGGTTCTCCTCCTGTTCCTGTGTGTTGGTCGTGTATACCGAATGGATGGGAATACTATAGTGTCTTCTTCCCTAACTTACTGTGCCTGCACCCACACCTCAACTCCCATCACAATCCGCACATTCAACTAGATCATAAATTTTCTTTATACAAATTAAAACGTCGCCAAACAAAAACAAAGCCAGCTATTAGAAATTGAGAACAGGAAATGAATATATTAAATTCCAAAAAAACAATCAACAAACAACAAGGCCTTCATGGGACAAAAGAACGTAACGTAGTTTAGGTGGAAGTTCAAAACAGAGGCGAAGAAATGAAGGAAATCATGGTATCTAAATGATCTAGAATATAACAATGTGAAGGATCATTTCTTAAAAACAATCATTTGGAACAAACAATAAACTGTTGGGACCTTTGTGCCCGCTAGGGGTGAATAGCGGTTCGTCGCGAGCTTGCGTCGTTTGCTTCGTCTTGATGATTTGCAGCGGAATACAACTCGAAGACAAACTATACAATGCTAACAAGTAGGATTTACTTGATATCCACCTCAAGAAGAGGTGACTAATCCAAGGATCCACACACCGACTCACTCAGCCACTATGAAATACTCCTTTTCGATCGTAGCCGGAGGCGGAGAAGCCTCGTACAAACCCAAACACACAAATACAACTCACACAAGAAGAGAAATATAAAAATACAAGTGGAAACACACTCTTCTTGCTTACTTGCTGTGTTGTTGTTGCCTCTTCAATCTTAGAGATGCACTCCAAGAACCCTTAAGAACTGGCAAGAAACTCGGAGGAAATCGCTGGTGAAGATCGCAGAAAACCGCAGGAAGAAATCGCAAAGATCTGCGGAGAAAACGCTCCGCTAAGACTTTAAACAGTGCTCTCAATCGACCCAATCCATCCCCGATCGATTGCCATGTCAGCACCGCTCCATCGCAGCCGTCCATCACCCACATCCTGCCCAACGGTCGAACCCCAATCGATCGACCGATCGATTGGGAACATCTGAATCGATCGATGGATCGATTTAGAAGCATTCTGTGTTCTCGCGATCGCGCGAGAACTCCCCTGCCCAATCGATCGACCGATCAATTGGGAACATCTGAATCGATCGGTGGATCGATTCAGAAGCTTTTTGTGTTCTCGCGATCCCGTGAGAACTCCCCTGCCCAATCGATCGACCGATCGATTGGCAGCTTCCAATCGATCTCCCGATCGATTGGGAAAGCTTCTATGCTCGCGATTTCACATCCCAATCGATCGACGGATCGATTAGGCCTTCCCACAATCGCAGCACACTCTAATCGATCCATCGATCGATTGGACTCTGGTTCAATCGATCGCCCGATCGATTAACCAGCCTGGACTTAATTCAAACTCAAGTCCAAATTCCCAAACCCAACTCCCGGTCAACCGTGACCTGTTGGGTCTCCATGCCTAGCATTTGGCCACACTCGACCAACCTCGAACTAGCCTTCTAGCCTCCTCCATTAGCCTTACGTCCCTCGGATATCTCCCATCCTTCACGTCTTCCTTCGGCCTCATCCTAGTTGTCGGATTATACCACCACACTCGACCAACCTCGAACTAGCCTTCTAGCCTCCTCCATCAGCCTTGTGTCCCTCGGATATCTCCCCATCCTTCATGTCTTGCCTTCAGGAACTTCCTTCGGCCTCATCCTAGTTGTCGAGTTCTCCTTACCAAGTCACACTAGGACTTACCTTGTCAAGACCACATGCTTGGACTTACAACCTTTGCCAAGATCACACTTGGACTTTCCACTTGCCTAGCTCCTCACCAGGACTTTCTCCTTTGCCAAGATCACACTTGGACTTTCCCGTTGCCTGACTCCTCACCAGAACTTTCTCCTTTGCCAAGATCACACTTGGACTTTCCCAATTGTCTGGCTCCTCACCAGGACTTTCTCCTTTGCCAAGATCACACTTGGACTTTCCAATTGCCTGGTTCCTTACCAGGACTTTCTCCTGCCTAGCTTCACTAGGACTTTCCAATTTGCCTAACCTCCAGTTAGGACTTCCAGAGTCAAGTCTCATGTCAATCCTGACCTACTTGACTTGTATTCTCATCAACCTGGTCAACCCTTTGACCATCTCCACAACCGGACGATTGCCCTAGCAATCTCCATATATTGTCAAACATCAAAACTCAAATCCCGACTCAAGCTTGACTCAACTCAAGCTTGACTCAACTCAAGCTTAGTCAAACTGATCAAACTTGACCAAGGGAAATTGCCCCAACATAAACAACACTAGAATTAGCGTGCTAAATATTCAAGAGAAAAGTATAAGTACAATTACACGAAACTATTCTATTTACACACCTTGCACAATGTGTTCAAGGAAGGTGTATAGGTAGGTAAACCCACAAACTTGAAGATGCATAAGGTATCAACAACTCTAAGGTGATCAACAGGGTTGTAAAACATAAACCACGCAGGAGGTAATACATCTCATGTACTGTATTTTGGTAAATTTTGTTTAGGTTTAAGGCTATCTAGCTATGAGCATACAACAATTAGAAGATAGGCTGCAAGCTAGTAAGAAAACAAGGCATACCTTGTAAATCATAATACAAGCTATGGCCCACTAGGATAGTTCCATGTGATAAAAGTTTCTTCAAAGATTTTTGTATGAAGGATCATTACAACAATAACAACAAAAACAACCAAGCCTTGTCCCACTAGATGAGATCGGCTATATGGATCCTTTTACGCCATTGAACTCTATCTCCTACTATATCATCATCTATACTTAAATAAATTTTATCTTGTTCTATTATTGCTAACCAAGTCTTTTTTGGTTTCCTCTTTCTTGTTTAATATGCGTGTTTGTCATAGTTTCACATCGCCTAACTGGAGCATTTATTGATCGTCTAAGTGCATGCTCGTACCATCTTAAACGTGTCTCTCGGAGTTTTTCCTCAATAGATGCAACTCCGACTTTCTATGTAATGCTCTTATTTCTTATTCTGTCCATTCTCGTATGTCCACACATCCACCTTAACATCCTCACTACAGCTCTCATCTTTTGCTCATGTGCTAAAGTCATAGCACAACATTCAGCTCCATATAACATAGCAGGTCCAACTGTAATTTTTAGAATTTTTTTTTAAATTTTAGAGGTACTTTACGATCACATAAAACACCAGACGCTCTCCTCCATTTCAATCATCCTGCTTGTATTTTATGTAAGACATCTCTCTCAATCCCTCCATCATTTTACAAAAATGGTCCTAAATATCTAAAGTTCTCAGTTTCAGACAACTCGTCATCTCTTATCTTAATAATTGTCTCATTACATTTAACGTTACTAAACTTAAATTTCATATATTCTATCTTTATTCTACTAAGCCTAAAACATTTCCCTTCAGTGTTTCCCGTCAAGATTTTAGTTTAGCATTTATTCTTTCACGTAATTCAGCTACCAAAACAATATCATCTGTAAACAACATGGACAATACTATGTTTTGAATGTGTGCAGTGAGTTCATCCATAATTAGTATAAAAAAAAATAGGGACTTAGAATTGATCCTTGATGTAATCCTATCTTTATTGGAAATATTTCAGTGACTCCGCTTGAAGTTTTAATTCTAGTCGTTATATCCTCGTGCATATCCTTAATTAGTTCAATCTACGTTACGCTAACATCTTTTTTTCTAGAATTCTCTATATAATTTCTCTTGAGACTCTATTATAATCTTTTTCTGAGTCAATAAATATCATATGTAGATCTTGTTTTTGCTCCTGATAACTAAAATATTTATCCTTTATTGATCAGACATTTTTTATTTTTAATATCATGTTAATAATTTTGTAAGTCATTTAATATCTTGTTTCCTAGGCACTTCCATATTTCTATCGGAATATCATTTGGTCCAACGTCTTTTCCATTGTGCATCCCATTTAAAGCTTGCTCTACTTCTGAAATTTGAATTCTATTATAAAAATTTAAATTTCAATGCTCATTTGACCTACTTAAATTACCTAAGTTAAGTTGGTCACCTAAACCTTCATTAAAATGTTGATAAAAATACCTCTCCCACCACTCTTTTATTTCTCCAGCGTTTACTAGTACCCTATTACATTCATCTTTAATACATTTTATTTGGATAAAATTTCTTGTCTTCTTTTCTCTCACTTTAACTATTCTATGAATATATCTTTCCCCTTCTTTTATATCCAATTTTTGATATAATCATTCAAAAAGATCATTAACTACATAAAAATAATGCAATACTGCATATGTAAGAGGAGAATGAATTACCTGTATATCGGCTAAGGACAAAGTTCCTCCTTCCAAGTCCTATGAAGATAATGTTGGTTCTGTAATCAGCAACAGCCTTCATGGGATTTACAAGCTGATCAAGTTTAACCTGAAGGTAAACAATTAAATGTAAGCATCAGTTAATGGTATAAAAACACAATCTAATAATCCAGGCATCTACTGGCATTTGTTTCTCTGTGTTCAGGCATATATGTTCATTATAATCAGCTAATGTGTGTGTATTAGAGAATGATTTCATATCAAATAATTTGACATCCAAGTCGAGAAAAAGAAAAAAGAGGTACAACATGAGGATCAAAATTGTCTTACAAATTCGGTAAGCTAGAAAACTGAAAATTCTCAATTTTGAGCATTCCCTATCTCAACTGCAGTAAGTTTAATACAATTTCTAAAGTCAAACACAGAAAACCATATTATGTATTCCATATCAATGTTAGGACATAGCAATACTGCATTCTTAGTACTAGGATTTTTTTCAGTCACAAATCTCAAAATGTCTGTTTACAGTAATTAAAAGTTATCAGCATTTATATTCCTAAAGATTATGTGAAGAAAAAACATTAAAAAAACTATAACCAAGTTACAGTCAAATCAGTACATATATAGAAGACATAAATGTTAGGACCAAAAGTAGCTAGAGGGGGGGGGTGAATAGCTCGTCGCGTTTGCTCGTTGCTCGGCGTTGCTTGTTTCTTCAAAGATGTGCAGCGGAAATACAAAGAAACAATCACACAACTCTAACACGGTTGGTTTACTTGGTATCCACCTCACAAGAGGTGACTAATCCAAGGATCCACACCAACACACACACCCTTCACTAAGTAAAACTCTCCTTTATGGTAACTACCAAGGGCGGAGAAGCCCTACAAGACTCAACACAAGAAGAGAGGGAAAGGATACAAGAAATACAAGCTTACAAGCTTACAATGAGTACAAACCCTAATCCTAGCTTCTCTTCTTGGCTTTGATCCGCCTCTTGACTTGGAAACCTTCCAAGATCCTTCAAGAACTGGCGATCTGAGCTTTGTGAGTGTTGTGGAGAAGCTGGCGAGAGATCTGAGATGAATCTGCGAAGAGATGCCGAAGGAATCGTGCGCCTGCGGCCTTTATCGACGCCAACGGTCGGATCCCGATCGATTCGAATGTTCCCAATCGATCGGGGAGGCTTTGGATCGATCCACGGATCGATCCAGAGCGCCTCTGTGCTCTGGAAAAACGCCTGGATCGATCCACGGATCGATCCAGCGCTTATCGCGCGAAGCAACAGCGTCCCAATCGATTCACTGATCGATTTGGACATCTGGATCGATCCACGGATCGATCCAGGCTTTTGCCGGGAAAGGCTGGATCGATCCATCGATCGATCCGATGATTTTGCCCAAAACCAAGTCCCAAGCCTCTCAAACCAACATTCGGTCAACCTCGACTGTTGGTACATCATGCCTAGCATGGTCACCCTTGACTGCTGGGACTTCCCACCAGTGTCCGGTCAATCCCTTGACCCACTTGGACTTTCTATTCATGCCAAGTATCGGTCACTCCCTCGACCTACTGGACTTCCACTGATGTCCGGTGATCAACCTTTGACCTATCTCAGATTTCCTCGTGCAGTATCCAATCAATCCTTTGACTGCTTGGACTTCCCAACACCGGATGTCCGATCATCCTCGATCCATCTGGATTTTCCCTGCTCGGCTTCACTCACGGGACTTTCACCCAGCTTCACTCACTAGGGCTTTCACCGGCTCACTCAGGACTTTCACCGGCTTCACTCACCGGGACTTTCACCCAGCTTCACTCACTGGGACTTTCCTTACGGCTTCACTCACCAGACTTCCATTCTACCTAACATCCCGTTAGGACTTCCCGATCAGTATCCGGTCAACCTTGACCTACTTGACTCTTCTTCAATCAATTTCTTATCACAAACATCTAAACTCAAACCAAGACTCAACTGGTCAACCAGGTCAACCGAGGTTGCACAACCCCTTTTTGATGTTTGACGATACCACAATAACACTTACAATACCACATGTAAGTTAATCCTATAAGCCTCATGAAAGGTAATGAAACGATAAATTAAGCTCTTCATTCTCCCCAAAGAGGGCACCCTCCAGGTAATGAAAGCCTAACTTACACCCAATCACAGGTCCTTTTATTCTCCCCATGGCACACATCAACCCATCTTTGGGCGCACATCAACCCATGATTTTGGGTACACATCAACAAATCCATTTGTTGACGATTCTCCCCAAGAGTTGCTCAACGTTGTTCACAACATCGCTCGTTGTGATCAACACGATAATGAAGGTCCCATACCCTTCATTTATCCTTAACTTCTCCCTCAATGTGACAAATACCCAACCTCGAGCATTTTCTAACCACTTGAAATAATGAGGATATCCACTCCCATTTCAAGTTCGAAAGCTCATACGTGAGCATTTTCTTTAAAGAAAGTTAACCACCTTCCAAGGTTATGAAAAATAAATTTTTCATGTCTTTAAAGAGTCCCTCCCCTAAAGACATGGTGGTAACTTCTGTCATTGCACCAACAATGACTTGGAATCCCTAAACCTTTAGAAACCCAAATTTAGAAGTTTTGAGGTTCAATACTCAAAATTTGAAACAAACCTCAACCTAAACTTCAATGAAGCCTTCCTTAACCAATCCATCCTTGTTTTCACACGAAAACACCCTTTGTATGTATACAAATGTATTTTGGGGGTTTGGAATGGTTACCTAGACTCAAAGAGGTTCAAAGATGCTGAAATCAGGCCTTTCACCAAAATCAGCAACTTGGATCGATTAGAGTTGGGTTCCAATCGATTGAACCTTTCCGAATCGATCCACCGATCGATTCAGACTACCTGATCGATCGGTGATCGATCCAGAGCACCTCTATCGGGAGACTTGCCTTCCGAATCGATCCACGGATCGATTCGAGCACTCCCAATCGATTCATGGATTGATCGAAGCTCGATAGTTGCTGAAATTCCATTTCATCAACTTGAAACCCCTAGAAAATTCTACAAAAATCCAAAAATCATAAAATTTCGTGTAGACATTATTTAGGGCATACTTAATCATGGAAAATAGTTTTCTATGAAAATACATCATATTTTCAAAGATTGACACAAGCTTGAAAACTTGCTAAAACTTTAGCGTTTTCTTCAAGTTTGTGTCTAACTATTCAATGGTGATTACTATCAAAAGATAGCCTTCACCATGGTTTTCGAAAAGCATCTTTAAAACATTTTCAAAACCAATATCCCATCATGTTCCTTGGGCATAATGCACATGACTTGTACATTAACTTTCCCAATGATGGGAAAACACATAACTATGTGTTTTGATGAACCTAAAACTCAAAAGAATGCACTAAATCAACATCTTGAGTTTTGTTCATCATCCTAACATCTCACTTGTCTCTAATGTGCACTAAAGCGCATACAAGTCACCTTATAGTGTTTGTGAGATGTAGAGTTTGGTTTTGCCCTAATCTAGGGATCATGCATATCTATCTAGGCATTTTAGAGATATTAGACATCCACCTAGGATGTCACTTGTTAATAAGTGTTGTTAAATGCCATTTGTCCTTAATTACAAGGAATTAAACTAATGCATGATAATGTTATGGCATACATCAAAATAAAATAACTTTCAAAAGAAAGATTCCTATAACTACATGATGTATGAATGTCATGACATGGTATTTTTGGATTTTGCATAATAAAACATGAATGCAAAAATAGACATGATGTCATGGCATATGATAGGCAAACAATCATGGCAAGATTTAGCATAAATAAAATATACCTAGATTAACTATCTAAGTATCCTTAAAATCTTAGCTAAACTTACAACTTAAACCTAGATTGCCCTAAAGTGCTTCATGAAAATGCCAAAGCCTAAATTGGCATTTCTAATTCCCTTGATTAATGCATGCCAATTGAAAATAAGCATATCCTCAAATGTTGGCATATTTCATTTTTCCACAAGAGTAGCACCTTTAAATTAAGACCCGGATCGCCTTAAATTTCCTAAGAACATGCCAAAATCCCAACTTGGTAGTTCTTATGAATTTCCCAATATGTGTCATTTAAGATTAAAATCAATTCTTCCACCATTAGGCACATTTTACTCTTTCAAGGAGTAAATAATAATTCCATTTCATTTTCAAAGGTTAACAAAACTCCTTGAGTGTCAATTTCCTCAAAGTTGGGTTAACTACCCTTCAATCGGAGTTGACACTCTAACCCATTTATGGGGTAGAAAAGCCTTCTAGGAACCCAACACCTATTGGTGCTCCTTGGATGCTCTAGGTACTCACTAGGGGTAACTTCCCTAGATACCTTCCTAGTGACCTTGTTGGGCTTCTTAGAAGCCTTGGTCACATTCTCTAGGTCAACTCTAGGGATAGCCTCCCTTGTGACTTTGTTAGTAACTTTCTTAGACTTCTTAGAAGTCTTAGTCACTTTGGTTGCAAAGATACTTCTAGGGATATCTTCCCTTGTATCTTTGACTTGACCTCTAGACTTAGGGTTTGTTCCATAGCTATATGGAACCCTATGATACGAGGGCACATCCTTCTTAGCCTTTGATTTGTATCCCAAACCCCTATGGCCATTAGATGACCTTTGTGCTCCTAAACCTAAGCTCTGCTCATTTTGCCCTTTTAGGATATTTTCCATCCTTTTTAAAGTCTTCTCCATCTTATCAAGTCTTGACCTCAAGACTTGATTTTCTATCATTAAATCCTTAGGTTTTGGTCCATGAGCATTTTTGTTCTTGGGCATGTATCTATTATCCTTAGTGTTCCCGCCCAAGTGTCTATCTACCTTCCTAGCCTTAGGTTGGGTAGTTTTGGCATGTAGGGCCACATGCTTTTCCTTAAAGCCCTCATGCTTTCTATTCTTATGGTAAATTGCATTAAAATGATAAAAATTAGAACTAGCATGCTTTTTATCATGATGTAAAGGGGTAGGCTCAATAAAAGTTACCTTCCTTTTTACCTTAGAAGCTCCCCCTTGACTTGAGCTCCCTCCTTGAGCCTTGACCATCTTCTTCCCCTTAGGGCATTGACTCCGGTAATGCCCCTTTTGATTGCAAGAGAAGCACACAATGTGCTCCTTGCTCTTCTTTGTTCCGGGAATGGTCTCCTTTGGCTTCTCCTTGCCCTTTGGTGCCACTTGACCCTTCTTCTTGGCCAAGTTTGGACACTTGCTCTTGTAGTGCCCATGTTCCCTACATTCAAAACATATAATATGATTTTTATTATTAATTGAACTATTTTTACCTTCTTGTGTAGGGATGGCACTTGCTCCTCCATTTGATATTTCTTGAATGTTGGAGGTGGCACCATCTTCTTCTTCTTCACTTGACCCGGATGTAGAAGCTTCTCCTTCTTCTTGATCCGGTGTCACCAAGGATTGCTCCCCCTCAATCCTAGAGGTGGAGGCTTCATCATCTTGAATATGAAACAAGGAGTATACTCCCTCCTTGTTCCCTTCGGTGCATTCCCTTGAGGATGAAGCTTCTTGGATTTCCTCTTCTTCGAAGGTTGAGCATCTCTCAATCTCGGAATCCTCCTCTTGGTCTTGCTCCAAAGAGTCACCCTCTCTGGATTCTTCATGATCTTGTGCAGTGGAGGGGATCTCTTCATGAAGCTTGGCCAATTTGCTCCATAATTTCTTTGCATCTTCAAATTCTCGATGGTGCTTGGCAATAAATTGACCAAAAGCTTGGTCACTTTGTCATTGGCCTCGCACCTTTGGACTTGCTCTTGGCTCCACTTGCTCCTCTTGAGAACTTTGCCCTTTGAATTTCTTGGAGCCTTGAAGCCTTCCATTAGAGCAAACCATTGCTCTATCTCCATCATAAGAAAATTTTCGATTCTTGATTTCCAAGAATCGAAGCTTGTGGATGTGTACGGTGGAGCCACCCTTGTGTCAAATCCAAGTCCATCTTGGAATTGCATCTTGAAGTTGAGCTTGATAAAGTCTTGAACTTGAAGAATTTGCTCCAACTTCTTCACCCTCTAGCTTTTCTTGTTATGCTTGACCCTTCCGGCGATGATTCCGGTGAAGAGCGGCTTTGCTCTGATACCACTTGTTAGGACCAAAAGTAGCTAGAGGGGGGGGTGAATAGCTCGTCGCGTTTGCTCGTTGCTCGGCGTTGCTTGTTTCTTCAAAGATGTGCAGTGGAAATACAAAGAAACAATCACACAACTCTAACACGGTTGGTTTACTTGGTATCCACCTCACAAGAGGTGACTAATCCAAGGATCCACACCAACACACACACCCTTCACTAAGTAAAACTCTCCTTTATGGTAACTACCAAGGGCGGAGAAACCCTACAAGACTCAACACAAGAAGAGAGGGAAAGGATACAAGAAATACAAGCTTACAATGAGTACAAACCCTAACCCTAGCTTCTCTTCTTGGCTTTGATCCGCCTCTTGACTTGGAAACCTTCCAAGATCCTTCAAGAACTGGCGATCTGAGCTTTGTGAGTGCTGTGGAGAAGCTGGCGAGAGATCTGAGATGAATCTGCGAAGAGATGCCGAAGGAATCGTGCGCCTGCGGCCTTTATCGACGCCAACGGTCGGATCCCGATCGATTCGAATGTTCCCAATCGATCGGGGAGGCTTTGGATCGATCCACGAATCGATCCAGAGCGCCTCTGTGCTCACGCGCTGGATCGATCCACGGATCGATCCGGCGCTTATCGCGGCAGCAGCGTCCCAATCGATTCACCGATCGATTTGGACATCCGGATCGATCCACCGATCGATCCGAGGTTCTGCCAGGCACGGATCGATCCAGCGATCGATCTAGCTCTCCTTTGCCCAAAACCAAGTCCAAGCCTCTCGAACCAACATTCGGTCAACCTTGACTGTTGGTACATCATGCCTAGCATCTTGTCACTCCTTCGACTGCTAGACTTCCCACCAGTGTCCGGTCAATCCTTTGACCCACTTGGACTTTTCTATTCATGCCAGTATCCGGTCACCCTTGACCTACTTGGACTTCCAGGATGTCCGGTCATCCTTGATCAATTCCTCGTGCCAAGTATCCGATCGATCCTTTGACCTACTTGGACTTCCCAACACCAGATGTCCGATCATCCTTGATCCATCTGGATTTTCCCTTGCCTGGCTTCACTCACCAGGACTTTCACCTAGCTTCACTCACTAGGGCTTTCACCTGGCTTCACTCACCAGGACTTTCACCTGGCTTCACTCACCAGGACTTCCATTCTACCTAACATCCCAGTTAGGACTTCCCAGTCAAGTATCCGGTCAACCTTGACCTACTTGACTCTTCTTCAATCAATTTCTTATTGTCAAACATCTAAACTCAAACCAAGACTCAGCTTGGTCAACCAGGTCAACCTTGACCTGAGGGATGTTGCACCAACAATAAATTCATGGATGATTCCAGCTCAACACTTGACAAAGTTGCAAGATTTTCATTAGAACAATCAAACAGATTGGTTACAAATTCATTCCACTATGCAAACTAAGAAATCCGAGAGAAGGCGTCATCTTCAAAAGGTTTTCAAAGCCAATCTCTCACCTTTAGCAACGTTAGAATTGAGGGAACATGATAAAGTGTGAAAGTCATCTACTCCTCTTAGTCCCAATGATTAAGTGAGACTCTCTTGCACATGATTAAGTGACAAAGAGGTATCCCCCTAAGCACCAAGACATTTTGGTTTGAATTGGGCTCGCTTGGTCTCACACATGAGATTGAGGAAGTATAAACGTTGCCTACTTCCTTAGTGCCACATGTTTGAGACCTCATAGGCATTATTAGTGCTAAAGGGGAACCCACCTTGGGGCCTTACATTTTGAGTTTGATTAGGCTTGTTTGAATTTGTCATGATTTCAGAGTCAGACTCATACCTCAAAGTCATGATAGCATAAGGGAGCATGGTGAAATAAGAATGCTCAATGGCCATCGTACCACATGGACAATTATAGTGAACCATGATATCTATATATTAAGAAGGTGCCCCTTCCAAATGAATAGCCATTTTGAGATGGAATATCCTTCCAACTTTTCAAAACAAACAAATCAACAAATATAATAGACTTTGAGAAGATAAGCCAATGGGTTTGTGAGCACTTCTGAAATTAAACTACCAATCATGATCACATAACTACAAGCAAACATCTACTTCAGTCTTTCAGATATGAATATGAGAGACTAAAAAGGCGGAGAGGCTAGAAACTTTGTGATACAATTATAAGATTCAGCTATAAGATTAATTACATATCATTGAATTATAAATCTTAATAATTAGTGTAGAGATGCTTTGAGAATTTAAAAGAACCCTTGAAATTGTAGTAGGAACCAGGAATTTGCTGGAAGGAAGATAGTGAAAGAGCCAAAATATGACCTCAACCAGATAGCCTAATGATTGCAAAGGATCAATGTTGACACGTCCACCAAGAGAAAATTACATGGTTTGTTCTTGATATTTCTGGATTTAAAAGGAAACAAGCTAAACAAGGAAATGTTAATAGATGAATTTTTGAGGAATATGCTTTCAAAGAAAAGCGGAGCAGAACAATGATTCTACAGAGTTTGGCAAGCATATAAGCATCAGATCATCCCAAAAGACACCAGTAAAACATCATTTATATTTGTTCCCTAGCACGAGTATGATCATCTAATGAAGCCTCTATAAAATGAATGTCTTTCACAATAAAACATCTATGGCACCATCCTTAGACTGGAATAATATATCCACTGAGAAAAGATACATTGTACAATAAAAAAATATCTCTATGAAGTTGCCTAGAAAATTTACTTTCAGCTAATTACTCAATCAATGGAATAATTTTTTAGTTTGCAATAGCACTTGCAAGATTTAAGAAGCAGATACCACTTGGAAGAAAATAAATTTGAATCTTTAGAACAAAGGTACTACTAATGATATAGACGCACAGTAAAATATTACATTGTTATCCAACATTAATGAACTCAACCAACACTTCATATATGGCAAGCCTTCTATCACTACACAGAAGTTCTCCAATCCAACTCATTTTCCGATAAACACATTAGTACATTACACAATTTGACCGTGATAACCAGATTCAGACAAGTGGATTAGGAGAGTAAATTACCAAGGACATAAGAGAGTGGACAAAAGGAAACTGTTATGTATAATATAGAGTTCTCAATATTTACCATAGCATTGTTGGTAGGAGATGAGCCAATTAGAAAAAATAAAAATCCAACCTAAAAACTCAACTTCCATTTAGGTCTGATGACTGAAGTATAACAGAACTTAACACATGGAACTAAACTATTTTGTGCAAAAGATGGTTGAATGGTGTATTTGGGTTAGTTTCTATAACTTGTATTTGAAAAAAGACAAGGCAAGAAAAAGGAAAAGAAATTAGGATAGAGGGATGCAGTTGGTTTAATTTTTCAGAAAATTCAGAAAAAAAAAATAACTTACAAGAATTGGATTTTCAGTGAAATTTCAGAAAGGAAAAGGTATGGTTTTATGAACTCCTTTTAGGAGAACAGGGTGGTGGACTTCTTTTAAATTCCACTGGAAGGACTTGTGTAGAATCTCCATAGAATGTTTACCATACGACTGCATTTATACTATTGTGCTACTATGGAGAGCTTGTTAGTTGCCACTACCTCAATCACTATCTTGTCAATAGTCATCATTATGATCATGCACATTTTGATCAACTCTAGTAGCAGCCCCAGTCATCACTTCTAGTCATTGTCTATGCAACCAACATACGCAATATGTATTATCACTCGCAACAAAAGGAAAAGATCCGTTGATGTGTTTACATTGGTAAGCATGCATCTCAATACATGTTAAAGCGATTGCATATACACACAAAGACCAACCGGGGCCACCACCGATGCACTGGATCGATCCCAGCAGAACCCACTGACGCTGCTTGATCAAAGGAGGCAAGGCTGAAGCATGATCCCAGGAACACTTGGAGGAATTAGGGATCTGGAACTCTAAAATAGAAAGATTGGATCCTCGAATGGGGAAGCATTAAATTAACACTCTGTTAGTCTGTTTATCTCGGAGGAAAAGAAGAAATGGCGATTTGAACACAGGCTCTAAACAGCCATTTTTAGGCTACGACCTCCTTATGGAGCATGGGGCTCGCCACTGTATGACCACTTTGGTTCCTCTTACGGAGGTAGCTCAAGATCTCAAAGTTGAACAGATTGCAATTCTCGTTAGTGTCGAAGACCTGCCACTAGATTTCTAGAGTTGTTTGTTCTTCGATTGGACTTGGTGCATTGTGCTAGATTCAGCAAGATGCCAATTGCATCGATGGCCTTGTTTGTTCTTCTTCAATTAAACTACATTTGACAACATTTTAGCGTTGATTGCCAGGCCTGGATGTTATATATGCTGAAGTAAATCCTATTTCGGATACTAATGGTTCATTTGTCTTGAACAATTAATATTTTCTATAAATAATTAGAGAAGGGAATTGAATTGTTCAAGTTGTGCAAATAGAATGGACCGGCTCATACATGCCTTTTGAGTAGGTCATGTTGTACAAGCACAACCTCAGCCAGGCCACTTTAAAGGGGTCAAATGGTTCAAATTGGGTGGCAAGCTAGCTAAGCTGATTGGACTAATTGTACGAGTTGAGGCAATTGGGTCAACCAATCAGTTGGACCATTGAGCTGACTATAGACTGTGCAACTATTGATCTAGCTAGTCAGATCTATCGAGTCAGTCAGCATTATAAAAAATCAGTTGGACCAATCTAATAAAGAAGAGTATTTTTAAATGTTAGACCTCTTTATTTACACGGTCTGACTTTTGAGCAGTTGGTACCAAAGATATGCTAATTACGTAGTGCACAAATTCTCCACTATGGAACGTCAAACAGTAAAATGTCCCTGACTAATTAAAGAGGTCATTTCTTGAAAGATATTTCGCATGTTGTCCAGGTAACTGTTTCCGTAGTAGGCACAGTTAAGGATCTAGAGTTCCACTTTAAGAAGAACAAACATGATTAAATCAATACCAAAAGCGATCTGACCTTGGACAAAACACTGTTTCAAGAATTCAACAGCACAAGAAGTCGACTAAATAGCAAAGCAAAGAGCATTTTGTGGGGTCAAATACCAATCAAATCCCAAAGCAATGGAGATGAAACTGGCATTCTACTAGAAAAATGTCAACTCTTCATTTAAGTCTGGAAATTCTTCAAAAAAAAAAAAAGAGAAGCTAGATAAGGAAAAGATCATGGAAGTAATTGAAATCCAGCAATGACATAGCAAAGGTTCAATATCCAGAATACAAAGGAACATGAACAACCTGAAGACTTACGATTGCATTTTCTATCCATCAGAAAGCTCAGTGAAGAAATCATCTTCTTGAACTTGTGATGGCTGCTGTGTGGTTGCAGAGATCAGGCCATGGACCAAGAATCACTATAGAATCAAGAATTGCATCGTCTTCATGCATGGTGAATGTGTGCATGATCCAGTGACTTGTGGGAATTGCTGACCAAATACACTCTGCTGCATCACATTTCCAGTCCTCTGACTACCATGAGCTCCTTGGTTACTTCTTCTCCCTTGTGTTTCTACTGAAAGTGGGAAAGCTACAAGATGCTGACGGACGGGGGTGCATCATTCCTCGGCCCTTCAAGAGACCGGTACAGATACAACTCATCCACCTCATCGCTATCAAGGTCCTCAGAACAGCTGTCAAAGTGCTCGGACCAGCTGTTAAGGTCTAGCCAATCTCCGATCACTTCCACCACCAAGTTAGGCATCCTCTGAGCCACCTCCTTGCAACCACTTAAAGATAGCTCGCATGAGGCCATCCACAAGAACCTCATGTTGTAGTACTGGTGGATGCCTGAGAGCAGGCCTGCATCACCAAAAGGGCAATTCCTAATCTCCAGCTTCTGCAGTCTGCGACAGCCTTCGAGCACGTACTTCAGGCTCAGATCAGTGTTTCCAGCAAACTCCACTGAGAGAGTTCTAACCAGTTTGCCATAGGTTGCGATGTATTCGAACACTTTGTCGGTCAGCAGGCCGGAGACAGTGAGATTAGTGAGCTTCTTGCAGTTCATGACAATGGCTCCAAAGCCTTCGTCCATAGACTCCCCAGTGACGTGATCGGGGCAGTGGACGTCGCTGATGCAGAGGCGGAATACGACCAGGTCCGGGCAGTTCTTGGACATGGTTACCAAGGCAGCATTCGTCATTCGCTGGCAGAAGAACAGGATCGATTGGAGCTTCCAGCATCCGTTTGAGATTGCCACAAGGCCAGCATCAGAGACGGAGTAGTCCGTGTAGTGAAACACTCTGAGCTCGTGGAGGTTCTTGCATGCCTTGGCCACCGTACGTAGTCCCTCGTCACCGATGGTATCAAGAACCTGAAGAATATGCAGAGTTCAATTTCAGAGAGCTAGATTTGGATTGAGCAATAAAGCACATTGGGCGGAAGAATGGGGGGAACACCCAGAAGGTGCGGAGGTTGTGGCATTCGAGCATCACAGGCTTGAGCAGTTCAGCGGTGATCACGGCGTAGCTTAAGTTGAGCGAGACAAGGTTGGCGCAGACGGGGAGGACGGCCAGGAGGTACTCCGGCGCCACCTCGCGGAACCCCGAAAGACAAATGAGCGACTTGGAAGCGAGAAAGGCTTGCTCGAGGTCAGCGGCGTTGAGATCTTCAGCGATGCCGGGCCAGAAGGAACCGGTGCCGAGGTGGGTCAGGTGCGGCGCCCGGATCATGAGGCGGCGGAGCTGGCCAAGAGAGACATTCTGGTTCACCCGCAGCCGCTGGAGGGAGGGCGAACGAGCGACCAGGGCCTCCAGGGCGGAGAAGTTCACTGGGCAAGTAACGCACTCGAACGAGAGCGACTCCAAAGAGGTAGTTGTCTTCGGGAACCTCGAGATCCAGTCGACGGGCGCCTTGTCCTCGTCCTCGTCCTCCACATCGTTCTCAATCAGATCCAAGACCCTCAGATTCCTGCAAGCAGATCGGGACAATCAATCGAAGGAATTCTGATCCAAATCGAGGAATTTTAGGGGTGGATGAGCGAAGTTAGATCTTGAAGTTTCGGATCAGCTCAAGGAGGGAATGGGTCAGAGAGGATAACTTGCAGAGCTCAGCGATGACGGCGAGACCAGGGGTGCCGAACCCATAGCAGCCGATGAGCGTGAGATCGACGAAGGAGGGGAAGGAGAAGGCGAGGAGCGCGAGGTCGGCGTCGGACACGGTCATCCGCTTGAGGCAGACGCGCTCAAGCCAGGGGGATGCGGTGGTCAAAGCAGTGAGCCAGGGGGAGAAGCGGGCGCCCCAGTTGCGCGGAAACGGGTGCAAGTCGGTGAAGCGAGGGCGCCCCTTGAGCACGAGGGCCCGGACGCCGCAGAACCTCCGTAGCGCACGCGCCGGAGACACAGCGTAGCAGTTGCCGACGAAGAGCTCGCGCCGGGTATGCGCCTCGGCGCGGTACCAGGACCGGCACACCAGCGACGCCGCGTTCCGGTCCCTCCGGCAGACCAGGAACTGAAGCACGTTCTCCAGAACGTCCTCCGGCAGCTGGTCCATGTAGGGCGGCGGCGACTGCGGCGGCGTGTCGGGTCGCCCTCCGTCACCATCACCATCCCCACCTCCACTCCCTCCGCTGGGCCCTTCCCCGCCCCTGCCTCCCTCGACAGCTTCAGGGGGCCAGCAGTTGGTCTCCTCCTCCTTATTTCCCTCCCTATCCCCAGCCTCCTCCACCCTCGCCATAGATCCGTCCGATTCCAGCCCCAAAACACTCAATTTCGCAGCAGCAACCGCCTCGAAGATTGTCTTTGGTGGGAAACTCTTTTGCTGTTGTGTTCAAGATAGAACATCCATCTTAAATAGGAAGATCAATGGAGGTGGCATTGAATCATTTTGTGGGTATCAGAGGTGGAGGAGCTTCTTGTTTCATTCTTGAATCTTGATTCTTGACCGTGAGGGTTTTGTTTTTGTTTTCTTTTTTTTTTTTTTTTTTTTTGTCAGCGAGAAAAGATTGATTCGATCCAACAGTTGTCAACCACAGGATCGATCGATTGCCCTGATGCTCACCAATGCTCATCGATGCCTTGCATAATCCTCACCGATGCTTTTGGCGCGCGACTTGAACATACATGTTTTGTGAACTTAACCGACAACAAAAAAAAAAAAAAAAAAAAAAAAAAAAAAAAAAAAAAAAAAAACACCTACAAGAATCAGAAGTAATATGCTGAGCCAAAACTTAAATATGACGATGGAAATAGAAATAGGGGTGCAAATGAGTCGAGCCGTTCGTGAGTCACTCGTGAGCGGCTTGGTCAAAGCTCGACTCGAGCTTGAATTTGACTGAGTTCGAGCTGACTCGTTTAACATTCGAGTTGAGCTCGAGCTTATTTAACACTGGCTCGAGGGCTCGTCCAGCCAGGTCAATTTAATATTTTAATAATTAAAATTATTATTACTTTTAATATAAAAAATAAGTTAAGGAGAAACTTGTGGCTAGAGCATATCATTTAGTGTAATTAAGGTTTATGGTTTGAATCCCCACTTGAATATATTTTTAATTTATTTTTCCAAGTCAGGCTCGAGCTTGACTTGAGCTCGATTGAGCTTGACTTGAGCTCGATTGAGCTCGAGCTCAAGTCAAGCCTCTGTAGTTTTCTCGAGTTCGAGCTCGGCTTGGCTCGATTACAGCCCTAGATAGAAAGACATTCAGTGAATGGTCTGACCTTCGCTACCAAATCAGACTTGTAGGTCAACCAAATAATGTTTGATTTGAGGAATGATGGCTTTTTGTGTACAATTGACAATTGCACTTTTACGCAGTTCAAATCTTCTGTCCCCAAACCTCTTTGTCCCCCTCTCCCACACAGGTAAAGACAAAATTGAACAGTGTTTCTTGTGAGAAACATGTGACGTTGCGATGGCAAAAGAAACCTCTCGCCAAACCCTTCTACTCCCAAAATTTCGCTCCGAATGCCCTCCAGTGCCCTAAACCTTTCTCCTTCCTACTGTCGACGGGAGCAGGCAGCACCATCCAAGCGACTCCATTCTCATTCACACCTTTGACGCTTCTCCTTCCCACCTTCGACGGGAGCAGGCAGCACCCCACCTTCGACGGGAGTAGGCAGCACCATCGAGGCGACTCCCTTCTCCTTCCCACCTTCGACGGGAGCAGGCAGCACAATCGACATCCCCCTCCCGAAGGCATCCAGGAGCTCCAGCTTCGTCTCTACCTTTCTTCGATGAAGATCCTGCAAATCGCTTCCCTGCCCTGTGCAATCTCCGAGTGAATTCTTCACATCGCTTCTGGTGAAATCTTTGGATCTTTGGTCTTTCATGTATGATGGTTCTAGCAAAGTCGAACTTTTTTCAAGTTGTTTATCCAATTTTTGGCACGTTAATGGTTGAGATCATTTTATTTTTTATTTTGTTTTTATTTTTATTTTTGTTTCTTGAATCATATTATACTAGAATAATTTGTGCAATTGAATTTGTGTGGTTGATAAAATTAAGATTGATCAATGCTAAATATTATTTTCTTTGAATGGTTTTTGTTTCTTGAATCATCTTGTCTCATGCATTGTAGAAACTAAGATTGATCAATGCTAAATACACTACTAAGATTAATCAGTAAAAAAATGTATACATTTTTATTTTTTTGATGTATTTTTTCATCACATTATCTATAACCATAATTTCTTGGTAAAAAATATGATCTGTGTAACCATTATCTATAACCATTTTTTTTATCACATTGTAGAATCGCATTGTGACTTGTGTAAAAATATATACATTTCTTGGTTGTTTTTTTTGTTTAGGATCAAGGTAATTATCATGGAATTGTCGTTGGTTGAATCTACGAGTTGTCATAGGTTGAATTTTGATGCAAATGAAGACCATTGGGATAATGAGTTTGATGTTATTGATGAGGGTATGGACTCTACCATGTTATTGATGAGTTCTGACACATCTATCATAGAAGAATTGATGCCAAAAATCGGTATGAAATTTAAGACAGAAGATGATGCCTATGAATTTTATTTGAAATATGCTAAACAAATTGGATTTGGCATAAGAAGAAGTAAAAGCCACAATGATAAATCGGATAAATTAATTGACAAGATTTTTTGTTGTTATGCACAAGGAAAAAGAGGAAAGGACAAATGAGATGTTTATATGAAATCTCATTGTTCTGAAGCAAGGTTTGGTTGTGAAACTAAAATAAAGATTAGTTGTTGAAAAAATGACAACTTGAGTGTGGAGCAATTCGTTAAAGAGCATAATCATTATCTTTCAGGTCCAAACAAAACTCACATTTACAGATGTCATAGGAATATATCTATTTCTGCGATAATACAGATTGAGATGGCAAGTGATATGAGAATCCCCCCAAAAGCATCTCATGATCTTATGGTGAAACAAGTAGGTGAGAGAGAGAATTTAGGTTTTATTCCTCAAGATTACAACAACTACTTGTGATCCAAAAGAACAAGAAATATCAGAGTTGATGATACAGGAGGTATATTGGAATATTTGCATAAAATGTAGTTTGATGATCCTAATTTTTTTTATGCTATTCAAGTTGATGAAAATGATTTGATAACTAATATTTTTTTGGTGTGATGCTAAGAAGAGAGCTAATTATGGCAATTTTGGAGATGTTGTTTGCTTTAACACAACCTACAGGAAGAACAATGAAGGTCGTCCAATTGCGTTGTTTGTAAGTGTTAATCATCATAAGCAATCCATAATTTTTAGTGCAGCTTTATTATATGATGAAATATCTTCGACGTTTGAGTGGTTGTTTGATACATTTACCAAAGCTATGTGTGAGAAAAAAATCAATAACTATTCTTACATATCAAGATGCAGCAATGGCAAAGGCTTTGACTTTCAGATGGCCTGAAACACATCATTGTTTATGTATTTGGCACATTTATGAAAATACGGCAATACATTTGAGTGGAGTTTTTTCTGAGTTCAAAGAATTTACTAAAGATTTTGACTCATATATATATAAATTTGATGAAGAGGAAGATTTTATTTCGGCTTGGAACTGTTAGAGTCGATTTGTAGCTAGAGGGAGGGGGTGAATAGCTCATCGCGCTTCGTTTGCTTGCTTCGTGATGATGATGCACAGTGGAAACAACACGAAACAACAATACAACGCTAACAAGTAGATTTACTTGGTATCCACCTCAAGATGAAGTGACTAATCCAAGGATACACACACACGACGTTCTTCACTAAGAAAAATACTCCTTCTCGGTAACTACCGAAGGTGAAGAAACCTCGTACAACACTCACACAATAAGATACAACACACGCAAGAAGAAAAATACAAGAGTACAAATAAAAATCTTCTTCTTGCTCACTTGTTTCTTGTTGATGCCTCTTGAATCTTGGAAGTGCACCTACACTTGTCTCCAAGAGCTTCCAAGAACTGGCGATGAGTGTCGAGGAAGAACGTATATGAATCGAGAGAAGAGTTGCGAAGACGAAGGCTCGCCACAACTTTATACCTTGCGCTCTTAGGGCTCCCAATCGATTGGGCTTACTCCTAATCGATTACCACATTAAATCAGTGCGATCCCAGTCATCCAAAACCTGCATCCTGCATAACGGTCATATCCCAATCGATCGGCTGATCGATTCAGAGCGCCTCTGTGCTCATGTTGGAAAAGACCTAAATCGATTGACCAATCGATTCAAACTTCCTCGCGTCTTCACGATAATCCAGCCCTAATCAATCAGCTGATCGATTGGGCAACTCTCTGTGCACGTGACAATTTGCTCTCAATCGATCGGTCGATCAATTGAGCCACTGCTTGTCGTAGCACTCTCCCAATCGATGGGCTGATCGATTAGGATTAGGTCAATCGATCGGCTGATCGATTGGGATTAGGTCAATCGATCAGCTGATCGATTGTCCTAACCTTGACTTGCCTAAACTCAAGTCCAAGGATCCTAAACCCAACATCTGGTCAACCGTGACCTGTTGGAACTTCTCATGCCTGGCATCCGGTCAACCTTGACCTGTCAGAACTTCTTCACCAAGTGTTCGGTCAATTCTTTGACCCACTTGGACTTTTCTCCTCATGCCAAGTGTCCGGTCAACCTTGACCCACTTGGGTTTACCGTCTCGTGCCAAGTGTCCAGTCCTCCATGACCCACTTGGACTTCCACCAGATGTCCGGTCACCCTTGACCCATCTGGATTTCCTTGTGCCAAATATCTGGTCACTCCTTTGGCCTACTTGGACTTCGACTAGATGTCCGGTCACCCTTGACCTATCTGGATTTCTTCGTGCCTGACTTCACTACCAAGTCTTTCCATCTGCCTAGCTTCACTCACTAGGACTTTTTATCTGCCTAGCTTCACTCAGTAGGACTTTTTATTTTCCTAGCTTCACTCACTAGGGTTTTCCATCTGCCTGGCTTCACTCACCAGGACTTTCCATCTGTCTGGCTTCACTCACCAGGACTTTCACCTAGCTTCACTAACTAGGATTTTCACTTACTTCACTCACTAGGTCTTTCACCTGATTTCACTCACCAAGATTTTCCAACTACCTAGCTTCACTCACTAGGTCTTTCACCTGGCTTCACTTACTAAGATTTTCCAACTGTCTGGCTTCACTCACCAGGACTTTCACCTGTCTAACCTTCAGTTAAGACTTTCTAATCAAGTATCTGGTCAACCTTTTGACCTACTTGACTCTTCTTCACATCTAACTGGTTAGTCCTTGACCAGAGGGGAGTTGTATTAACAATCTCCCCAATCGGACGATTGCATCTATAATCTCCATGTATTGTCAAACATCGAAACTCAAACATCAAGACTCAAACTTGAGTCAACTTAACACTATTAATCCAAATCCACCTATGTTATTAATTCCATTAAATATTAATTTCCAAAATTGACTTCCAGGACTGTATGGTGAGGCACATGGCCTTCTTGGATATGGGAGTAACCACCACCGCCTAGACAAAGCCTTTTAAGGAAAGTTAATATTTAATTTCCTTAAATAACTCTAAGTTAACCAAAAAAAACAATCGAATCACAAATTCGACAAAGTAAAAAAAACCCAAACTCGAAAACAAATTCGAAAAACTAGATCTAATGCCTCTTGTGTTTGGAATTCATACAAAGAAAAATAACTAGTATGATGCGGAAATTAATTACTAATTATACCTTCCTTTGTATGCAACGACCTCTGATCTTCTACCGTATTCCTCTTCTTATCCCGGACGTTGTGTGGGCAACGATCTACTGAGATGAGAACCACCAAAACTTCTTCTTCTTCCTTCTAGGTTTCGGCCACCAAGAGCTCCTCTAAAGATGAAGAGGTTCGGCCACCACCAATGCTCCAAGGGATGTTAGAAACAAGACTTCCTTTCTCTCCTTCTTCTCCTTGCTTGATCCGGCCACCAAAGCAACTCCACCAATGAAGAGATTTCGGCCACAAGAAGGGGAAGAGAGAAAGAGGAGGGGTTGGCCACACCCAAGGAGAAAAAGAGAGGAGAAAATAGAATAGAGTTATGTTCTATGAAAGCACCTCTACCCCCTCTTTTATAATCCTTGATCTTGGAAAATAAGGAAATTTAAATAAAAACTTCCTTAATTCCTTTACAATGAAAAAGAAAATTTTCATTGATAAAAATCAATTTTCTTTTCTCTAATTAAAGTGGTTGGCCATTGAATTCTCCATCAAGGAAAGTTTTTATTCACAAGAATTAAAACTTCCTAATTTATTTCCGGAAATTTATAAAAAATTTCTCCAATAATATTTCCCTTCATGGTGGATTATAAAAAGGAATTTTTTATAAATTAAAATCTTTCTTTTAAGCATGTAGATAATTTCCAAAAAGAAAGTTATCTCTAAAAATTAAAATCTCCTTTCAATCTACAAATAAGGAAAGATATTAAATCTTTTCTTAATCTCTTGTAGAAACTTATAAAAGAAATATTTAATTTTTTAAACTCTCTTTTAAATCATGAACATGGTTAAAAAAGGAAAGTTTTCTTAAAATTAAAATTCACCTTTCAATCTATAAATAAGGAAAGATTTCAAATCTTTTCTTAATCTTTTGTAGAAAGCTATAAAAAAGAAAGATTTAAATTTTAAACTCTCTTTTAAAACCATGATATCCACATTAAGAAAAGATTAAAATTAAAATCCCTTTTTAATATAATGTGGTCGGCCACACTGAGCTTGGATTCAAGCTAGGGCCAGCCACACCAACTCAACTCATCCTATTTACTTGGCCGGCCCAAGCTTTGGTTCCAAGCTTGCTTGGCCGGACCCAATAGGATGGGTATAAAGGTGGGTAAGAAGTGGGTATGTGGTGAGTATAAATCTCTATATATAAGAGGCTACGATAGGGACCGAGAGGAGGAATTGGTTTTGGTCTCCCGATGAAATTAAGCTTCCCGTGTTTGCCCTGAACACTCAACTTAATTTCATCAATAATAATTCATACCACTAAAGAATTATTATTAAACTACTGCATCAATCCCAAATTATGTTTTGGGCTTCTTCTTATTATGAGTGTGTTAGTCTCCCTGTGTTTAAGATGTCAAATGTCCACTAATTAATTGAGTTACTGACAACTCACTTTAATTAATATCTTAGTCCAAGAGTAGTATCACTCAACTTCATCATCATGTCGAGTCCACCTGTAGGGTTTAACATGACAATCCTTATGAGCTCCTCTTGGGGACATTCTCAACCTAGATTACTAGGACACAGTTTCCTTCTATAATCAACAACATACACTATAAATAATATCATTTCCCAACTTATCGGGCTTATTGATTTATCGAGCTAAATCTCACCCACTGATAAGTCAAAAAATAAATACTAAATATATGTGTTTGTTATTATATTAGGATTAAGAGCACACACTTCCATAATAACTAAGATCTAATTCTTTTATTAAGTCAGTATAAAAAGAACTTACCTTAAATGATCCTACTCAATACACTTAGAGTGTACTAGTGTAATTTATTAGTCAATATAAACTAATACCCAATTACACTACGACTATTACCAATGGTTTGTTCCTTTCCATCTTAGTCGTGAGCAACTGTTTATAATTTATAAAGAACCGATAACATGATCTTCTGTGTGTGACAACACACACCATGTTATCTACGATATAAATTAATTGAACAACTACACTTTACATAAATGTAGATATTTGACCAATATGATTCTTATTTCTAAGTAAATATTTATACAAAAAAATAGACTTTTAGTATACACTCCAACACCTTTCTCAATTCTAATGCTTATAAAACTGTGTTCTAGTAACTAAATCGACATTTGTAGAATATACGTATTTTAATGCTATCCTGATTAGTATTATAATTTCTTTAGAAAATAATGTGGTCTCAATGTCGCATGTTTTTCTTATTATTTTGTGAACTATGAGTCCGCAATTTGGTTGTGATTGAATCGTGCTTCTCTATATTTGTTGATCAAATTTGCATAAACGTCTTCAAATTTGTATAAACAATTCTGTGAAAGTCAGTGATAGCAATAGTATGTGCTTCTTGTTCAATCACCTACCTCAGAATTGCTCACGCTGAGCATGCCTAATTACAATGTTCTGTTGAATGGATTATGGACTTCAACCAAACTGTACTTCAACAAAGCAATTATTGGCTTTCCTTTTCATCTTTATCATGATTAAATTTGGTCTAACTCCATGGCATTGCTTCGCTTAGCAGGCACTATTGTTTAAGTTTAGTTAACCTTAATCTTCCATCCTTGTTGCTTCTCTAATAGTTGACCAAGACGGTCAATTACACTTTTCCTATTTCAGTGTGTTTTTTTATTCGTTCTTTGGTATCCTAGAAGCTAGCCAAGAGCAGCACCTTATCTAAGCCTTTACCACCTGGCCATCATAGCCTACCCTCGTTAGACTGAGTTGCAACATATTGCCCTTTGTAGAAGTTTGTTTACCAATGACTACAATAATAACAAAATTACTATAGGTGAAGGAAAACCCACTCAAATAAAACAAGTTTAGAAAATGCAATACCATAATGAGAGAACAAGTACCGATTTAGACACAAATCAAACAGAACCAAGCCTGTAAAGCTTGCATTGAATTATATTGTCAATTGTTCCAGCAAGTAATGAAAGTAGTTGTAGTAGCATAGGCAGTAACATTAACAAGCCTCACAAAGCAAACGATTCAAAGTGGGAAGCAATCTCGACAATGCATGCTAAAGATGGCTTAAACATGGATAAGCAAAGATAATATCATAACATCATTTGCTGACATACGAAGCTAACTGAAGAATACATAACTAATATCCATCCATAAGTAAAAAAACAAATGTCAACATCATCCATAATTACATTTCTGTATCACATTACAACACTAGTGCTATTAAACCAGACCAACTAACAAACAAAACAAATATACAACCAAAAGTAATAAGTTCACTATCACTAATATCCAGACGATAAGCAATGTATTCACTTCCTACCCTCGACTCCACTCTTGGGAACATCCTTAAATGTATATCACTAGTGTCTTCATTTAGTCCAGTATCATATCTCATCCACTTTAATCATTCATGCTGCTTACATCCATAATATAATCTTCTTGGGTTCTTGATTGATCTAGAGACTAGCACTAATACTCTTAGTCCGCAGTACCTGCATTGTACATTTCAAATTTGCTATGGTCGATGCTACTGTTACTTGATGATGTCATTCAATAGCAACCTAAAAAGTAAAATTTGACAAAATTAAAACTAATTAAGAGAACCCCATCAGAGTCCCAAATTAGACAAATTGAATCTTCAAAGGTAAAGGAAAAAGTATCATCTAATTTATGTGCAACATATAATGATGTATCTCATTATGATAAGAAGCATGCTAAACAAATTAGGGCCCCCGGGGCAAGGTTGAGTTGACTAGTGCGGGGTAGAGTTGCTATAATAGGACAAGGGTTCGAATCTCGGTAAAGCTGAGGAAAAAAAACCCTCCCCGCACTAGCCAACTATAACTTCCTGATTTACCTCCTCACAGATGGTCGTGGAGCCGATCGTGTGGAGCCGCTGGGGTGGTGGATTCCACCTTTTGCTATAATGCTAGACAAATTAGGTCCCTTCGACTGCTAGTCTTCTCTTAGTTAAATGTTTACAAAATGCATCTAAAAGGAAGATTCTTTCTTTAGGTTGTAGTTTCATCAAATTTGTACTTATGCATCAACATGTTCTCCATTTGAAGCTAAAATATAATTACATAATTAGTTGTAATGGAATAAATCTCACTTCATATTGACACAAAGTCAAAGTGCAAATTGACAATTATTGATTTTTCATCAAATATCATGACAGTATCATCTAAAATACATGATTAGTTATGTTATAGGAGTCAAGACAAAGAAACACTTCAAACTACTAGCCTACTAGAGGTCATGATAATTTCAAAAAGCAACAGCACAATACTCATCAATCTTAGTTTCATCAACCACACAAATTCAACAACACAAATTATTCTAGTATAATGTGATTCAAGAAACAAAAACAAAAATAAAAACAAAAACAAAATTTAAAAAAAAATGATCTCAACCATTAACGTGCCAAAAATCGGGTAAACAACTTGAAAAAAGTTCGAATTTGCTAGAACCATCGTACCTGAATGACCAAAGATCCAGAGATTCCACCAGAAGCGATATGAAAAATTCGATGTGAAGAAATCACCCAGAGATTGCACAAGGCGGGGATGCGATTTGTAGAATCTTCGTCGAGGAAAGACGGAGATGAAGCTGGAGCTCCTGGATGTTTTCGTGAGGGGACGTCATGAACTTCGAAAGGGGACGTTGATGGTACTGCCTGCTCCCGTTAAAGGTGGAAAGGAGAAGGGAGTCGCCTCAATGGTATTGCCCGCTCCCGTCGACAGTAGGAAAGAGAAAGGTTTAGAGCACTGGAGGACCTTCGGAGCGAAATTTCGAGAGTAGAAGGGTTCGACGAGAGGTTTCTTTTGCCACCGCAACGTCACAGAACTGCCTTTTACGACCACTACCACTTGTGAAAGAGTTGGTCAATGAAATTCGGGAGCAGATAATCTAATTCAAAAAAAAATAAATCAAGATGGACCACTTATAATTGTGGCCGAATTGTGGTCGGATCGCGGTCATAATTCGGCCACAATTATAAGTGGTCCATCTTGATTTATAATTCGGCCGAATTGTGGCCGAATTCCATCTTGACTTATAATTGTGGCCGAATTATGACCGCGATCCGACCACAATTGATTACGATCCCTCTCTGAATTCACCAACCACCAGATTATAATTTAAATCAAGACGGATGACCGAAGGCCACCGACAATGGACAAGCAACTTGGCGCCGAGTGGAGGAACAACCTCTAGCCATCCACCCTGACCCAAACTATAACCTAAAAGGACAATAAACCCAGAGAGGAATCACAACCAATTATTATCAAATCACGACCAAAATCTAACCGTAATTACAAATAATCCATCCCTGATCCACTTTTTTTGGACCAGGAGATCTAGCCTCAAGAAATTCATGCAAATTGCAAAATGTTCAGACAGCAAGAAATGAGAATCAAAAAGGTCAGTTCTCTAGGCGATAATGCAAATGTATGACACGCGGGCCGTGGGATCCAACAAGGCGGACACAACAGAGGGAAAAGAAGAACATTCCGATTCAAAGGTACATTAGAATCAAGTGAACACACATGTAGGATCATATGACTAAAGGTACACATGACTGCATCCGCATAAGATGTGTGCCCAACATCTTCCAATGCCCGAACAACTTCTAAGCAATTGAGCCACTTCTAAGCTGCGAGTGGCTATTGAATTGCCAATCCACGAGTTTATTCATTCACTGTTGAAACGTGGAGCTCACTTCCGACTCGATCAAAACCAACATAATTGCCTAACGCATACATTTGTTTGCAACAATGAAGATGTCCTGCAAAATTGTTTGATTGTGGTATTACAGTAGGGATCAAAATAAACAAGACTTGGCTGGGCACAATGCCATTGTGCCTTGATGGCCCCTGAATTATTTGGTGGCATTTGCCTTGAGCTGGTGGCTTAGTAGCAGGCAAGGGGCACACTGCATCCAATGACAGAACAGTTGAAAACTGTTTTTTGTTTCATTATCATTATTTATCTAAACTAGTGCTAACAGCAGCAGTAGTTGCAGCAGAGGCTTTCATGACGAGAAATAAGAGAAACTTGATGATTAATCAAATGAAGTTGAAAAAAAAAAACTCAACTGATTAATCTACATTGCTATGTTCTGAAGACTAATTCCTCTACTCATTAGAACAAAAATGAGAATAGCATCGTAAGTACGGGCCCTGACCAAATCCATCAAGTAATGGCAAACGTAAGGAACTCATCTACTCAGTTCAACATCACTCAGCAAAACAATACAATGAAGAGTAACAAAATTCCTAGAAGAGAGAAAAGAACACAGAAAAGACTTGTCAGCTTACATTGTCCCCACTGCAGCAAGAGTCAACAGTAGCCTTTAAATTATCTTTCTCATCCAAACACACAACCTCCTCTTAGCTACAATAGTCCCTGCCAAACCATAAAGCAAAGTATACAAACTTCATGATTTGAAAGAGCATTAGGGTAATCTAGTAGTTAAATAGGCTAGAAGCAGTTACTTACCAGGGATTCATCTAACACCATTTCCGGATGAAATCTCAGGTAATTTTAATTGGCTTCATCTTAAAGTCCAACCTTCATGAGATCTTTATCTTTTGTCTTTGGTGGAACATTTGATGAAATGGGGTTGAAATTCTCAATAATGAAAATTCATAATGATGTTAATATTAATTTTACAACTTTTTTATGATGACAGATTCCTATCACAAATGTTGCTCTCTGGTAGCTTCAGAGAGAGCCTTTTGCAAATTAAATATTTCCTCTTCCCTTTGTTGCAAATCTGCTTTCAATTTCTCAATCTCCTTAATATAGTCACAGGAATATGAACAAGTTTTTAACTTTTTTGTGACAGTGTCATCTCCTGATTGTTGCTGCATGGAATCAGCATTCTCATCGGGTGTCCTCTTTGACACATCTAGGCCATTAGCCATCTTGCGGACACACAACTGGATTTTTTTTCCACTACTAAGATTCAAAAAGACGCATTTCTGGGGTCGACCATAAGAATCCTGTTATAAAAAGAGAGTAAAGATCATTCCAAAATGCTATCTTCTCACTCACATGGCCTAACATGTTTTTTACACATAAGAGAAAAAAAAAACACCATTCAGTAATTTCCATCATAGTGCAACACAAGCCAACATATAAGGAATGAAAAGGCAATTCAAGATGACCAACTATTGAAACAGCTGTGATCAATGAACATACAATAGCAAAAATAAACAACATCACCACATGCATCAGCAATTTAAACATTTAACTTGAGCGTTGACATAATTTCTACCTATGCATATATTTGGAGAAAAATGTAAGTAATTTTGGAATAAAGTTCAAGCAGATACTGAACAACATAGTTTTTGCCAACCAAGTTGTGGCAACGAAATACAATTTGTTAATTTCAAAGCAGTACATCTAATTAATTATGCAATGGAAGTGAATGTAAGAGATACCTACCATCATTCTTCTACTTAGATGGGTATGCACACCCAAATCAATCTTTTAATTAATTAAGATAGCTATCACACTATGCATGATGGATTGAGCTAAGGATAGTGTGAACAAGCACAATTTGATCGTAACTATCCAACAAACAAGGATATTCATGCCAAGTAAACTACAATAAGAAAATAACTTATCTTACTCCTAACAAGCTGAGGTGTCTTTCAATGTCCCCCTCTCCAGCTCCTATGAGACAAGGATTGCCACCTCCCCAAGCTGCTCCAGGCTTTCTTTGGTTCACAAGGAACATAGAGTATAGTGGTAATTGATGTCAGGTGGTTTTTAAGTTCTCTCCTATTAACTTTAAGGCATTGAGGCTAGTTCCCAAACTTAAAACTTGTTCCCCCAGAATAGTCTTGGGGAAATGCTGCTCAAGGGAAGGCTACAGCAATAAAGCTCAAACTAAGTTCAACTAGCCTGTGATGCGAGGGTTCATTAGATGTCTAGTTATTCTTGACTTTTATTTTTACTATGCAACATTGGGCACCTTGGTCTTTTTTTGGATACTGCAACTGAGCCCTCACACTGATGCCAATGGCAGAGTAGTCATGCCACCTGAGCTTGTTGATGAAGTGAGATTTTTCCTTGAGTCAAGAAGTCATCCTGCTTTGGGAAGTTAGGCGCCACAAATAACCCACAGCTAAGGGACCTGAGTCAGTGTCAACCCCATCCCACAAATCTATTAGAGGTGAAAAGTCCTTAGCCAAAAAGGGTTGTTCTTGTTCACCATTTCCATTTTCGTACCACTACTCTAATTTCAAGGTTCTTGCTTAACAGCTTGCCACATCTGCATGCACACATCTAATTCAGTAATGTTGATGTCACAGCTATCACTTATCAATGAAGATCTACTATTGAAACAACAACGACGACAACAACAACCAAACCTTATCCCACTATAATTGAAACAATAAAGCAATATATTTTGTTAATATACATTATATTGCTTCCTTCTCTTTGACCAATTTTAAATGAACTATTATTTTTTCTGTACATGAAGAAAAGGAATGATGTGTTGGGTGAAGAGGAATAACTGAATAGCTGATACCTTTCAGCAGTGACATGACAGTATGGTCCTTTTTGATACACCAAGCCATGAACTCAAAATTGAGACATAGGATAGCACAAAAGCAATAAGCATACCTTGATTATGAATCAAATTATCGGGTCATTAGTAACAAGTCCCACAAGCATAGATACACTGCTACATTTAATCTAGCATATGTTAAACTAGAGAGTGGATCCATGAGTGGAGGAGCAATTCCACTAATCAATAAAAACTAAAGAGGAAAGGATGTATAGATAGAGTGACAATCCAACCCAATGGGTTAATCATTTTGAATTGATGATCCTAGTATAAGAACAATTCCTTGCTCATCGCTAATGCCCAAGGGATTGCTGGAAAATGGGGCATCTGATTGCTGCCAATAAGCATAAGAAGAGGGCAATGCTGTAGGAAATAGCACTGTCAGGCTACGGTTGATGAGTCTGCATACCTGAGGGGCCAGTACTTGACCTAATGAGAACATTGGAGGCTTTGTGATATGTACAACTACCGGCTCCAAGCACCCAAAAAGATGGCGAGGTGTACCACATTGCTAAGAAAAGAGTAAATGGTATTTGTTTTCTCTACAATGATTCTTTGTTAATGCCCTTCTTAAATGGCTACTAATTTTGGTTAAATAGACCATAATACAACTAGATAATGCCATTATTACAATAGTTTAGAATCTTTTGCAGTACCAAGTAGAAAAATAACCTTTAGAAGCAAACCTTAGTTAAATAGCCATTAATTTTGTTGAATGCCTCATCTGCCTCTATAGAGTTATTGAAGACAGCATATGTCGAATAACTTTCACCTCGATGCCTCGTAGCAGACTGTGCAAGGGCAATAACTTCCATAAGTTAAATTAGTAGTGTTTTAACATTTTATGTGATTATTAAATATTAGCAGATGCAAACCTCAACTGTGACATCATATTCTTGAGAAAACAGCCTCTGTAACTCTTGAGAAGATACTTCAAGTGGTATCCTGTGTAGCAGTAGTTTTGCCAAGTCATACTGAGGTATCTGGAGAATAACATAAAAAATAGCTCAATTTTGGAATATAGTTATGGAAAAGATAACGAAAAAAAGCTACATGGTCATTTCAGTTAAAAGCTAGCAATGAGTTAGTCCCAACTTAGATTATGGTTGTTTTGTTCAGTTTAAAATCAGTTAAGAATTAGCCCCCAACTTACTTCCACATCTGTGCTATCAATTGGATCCTCATATCCACGTTCGAGCTTAGCAAGAACTAGTTTCATAGCAGCTTGTGCATCATTAAGACAATTATGTGATTCCCCATCATTACGAACTGGAAAACCCAACACTATCTGCACACCATGAACAACAGAATTGAATCCTGAGTTGCTGACATTCATATAGCACACAAAGAATTCCATTTATAAAAATTAAAGAAAGCATTTAAAATGCACACAGCAATCCCCAACTAGTGGCATAACAACTTCAGTCGTGCTAAACATAAAGTAGGATTTTGTTAATGCAACTTGAAAAGGGAAAAAATGTCAATGCATAACAAAAAAAATTTGCTCAACTGAAGCCAGTTTAATTCAATCATATCAGATTTATAATCTGGGTACAAATAATAATAATAATAATAATAGATAATAATCACACAAATATATCTCTCTAAATATATAATACAGGTCCCATTAGTTCATGATAAATGATTTTTTACATAATTTTAGCTTTAGGCAAGTTCCACAAATGAGAGAATCAACTGATTCTCATATTGAAACTGAAGTTTGCAACTTATACAACTGAGGGAAAAACCCCTATAAATCTCTATCTATATTAGATGAAATCTGTATCGACAAATTATTAAAACAAAACCAATACCTTTCTGTAATGGCTATTAGCTCAGGTCCTTGCAGTTGATGTTGTAAAATAGTAGAAATGACGAGCAGTTGATACTCAATCACATGTATTTAATTTTTTTAATCGGATTGGTGAGATATGTTGCCCACCAATATGAACTCAAGTAATTTCTATAAAATCAATGTCAAAATAAATTGAGGCCAACCTATGAATATGAGGGATAAAAATTCTGGTTTCATGTGGTTACTGTGGGGTAAAAAAGGAAAACATGTAGTGTTTACACGCCCAATAGCAATGTGAATCAGGACAAATAGAACCTCACGGCAAATATCAGTCCTCTCTTGCCACAAGCAGCCTACACACCAAACTTGTGGGAGTGAAGAATGGAAGAATTGCAAGGAGCAGTAGCATGATCATGCAACCACACAGTGCTTCTGGTAAGGGTGTCAATTCGGGTGGGTCGGGTCGGGTTGGGTCGGGTTAATTTTTTTTTTTTTTTTTATAACCCAACCCGAACCCGACCCGAACCTGAATTCAACCCGAAACTCCTAAACCCGAACCCGAACCCGCCCAACCCGCCCAACCCGAACCCAACCCGTGTAACCCGAAAATTCGATTCAAAATGACTTTTTGGAGCTATTTTCCCTATAATTCTTCACTTTTATCTCAATATTTCATTATTATCATACTAACTTGATATTAATATACATAAAACATCTTAATTTTCAAAATAAAATTTGATTTAACCCTAAAAAAACCCCACTAAACCCTATATTTGGGTCAACCCGAACCCGACCCGACCCAACCCGAAAATCTTCAACCCGAATACCCTCCAACCCGAACCCGACCCGAACCCGAAAATGTCCAACCCGAACCTGATTTTTTTCGGGTCGATTCGGGTTGGGTCGTCGGGTCGGGTTCATTTTTGACACCCCTAGCTTCTGGCACGGTATGAAATGCCGTTTCGTGCCGCCCGGCACGGGCGGTTTTTACCGTTCCGCCGGGCGGCCGAAACCGGCACGGGAGGCGTCCCCGTCTCGGCGGCGCCGAAGGCATTGCCGAAAGCTTCCGGCGACCCTGCCGGCGTTGCCGGACTCTTCCGGCGACCCTTCCGGCGCCGCCGGACACCGCCCGCGGGATCGCCCGCGATGATCGCGGGCGATCTCGCGTACGTGCGATTTTTTTTTAATATTTATTTATTTTATTTAATTAATTAAATTAAATAATTCCTAAGGAGGACGTGGGTTATTTCGAAGAGGTTTTTATAAACCCTAATTAAATTATCCTAATAAAATATATAAAAAATATATTTAAAATTAAAATAAATTTAATAAATTTTATTAATTAATATTCTGAAAAAAATTAATATTGTAAATTTAATTTAAAAATTTTAAAAAATATAATAATTCTTATTTATATTCTAATATTTTCTTTATTATTTTAAATTTCATTTAAATTTTAAAAAAAAAATTTAAAATTCTAAAAAAAATGTAAAAATTCTAATTTTTTTTAAAAGAATTCTAATAAATTATATTTATATTCTGATATTTTTTAAAAAAATTTTTACTTGATATTTTTTTGCTATTTAAAATATATATTATTTAATTAATAATTAATTAAATGAATAAATAATTAATTTATATAATTATTATTAATATAAAGTAATATCTTGTATTAATTTATATACTTATTATTATTATTATTATTATTATTATTATTATTATAGATACTTCCATTTTAATTTAAATGATTGATATATCAATTCTATTTAAATAAAATTATTTTTAATTATTTTTTCTAATAATATTAAATTATTCAATAATTGAGAACTTATAATAAATCAATATACAATTTATTTTTATATACATCATAAACATATTTATCTTATAATTACTATAGATAAATAAAAAAATACCGAAACTGTATCGGCACGGTACGATACGATACCGAAACCGTATCGTTCCGGTCTGAGACCGAAACCTCGGCACGGGTCGAAATTTTAAACCTTGGCTTCTGGTGCAATGGCAATTTACTAATGCTAGAAAACACTCCAATATCAGCCAGCAAATGGATTACTTTTACAAATTTATCATTGTGGAAGCTAGCACTTCGCCCTTCCACAGACTAGTGTTGCATCAATTGGCTTTAGAATCGAAGCTGATGTTTCAATCTCGGGAAATTACCCCCTTGGTGAAACACAAGCCAGCCTTCGATCATTATCCCTATCTGTGCCCAAGTGCTCAGTTCTCCTCCTGTTCTTGTGTATTGGTTGGGACTACTGAATGGATAGGGATACTATAGTGTCTTCTTCCCTAACTTACTGTGCATGCACCTACACCTCAACTCCCATCACAATCCACACATTCAATTGGATTATAAATTTTCTTTATGCAAATAAAAAAGTCATATGCAAATCCTTTTTTTCTCTACATTTCATAATTGACTCATTAATTAAATAACACAGATTATGATCTTTCAGGCATAAAAGCAGAAAAGGATGATGATAACAGTTACCAAACAAAAACAAAGACAGCTATTAGAAATTGAGAACATGACATGGATAAATTAAATTCCAAAATAACAATCAACAAACAGCAAAGCCTTCATAGGACAAAAGAACCTAAGTGTTTAGGTGGAAGTTCAAAACAGAGGAGGAATGAAGGAAATCATGGTATCTAAATAATCTATAACAAAAACAATGTGATGGATCATTTCATAAGAAGAATCATTTGGAACAAGCAATCAAAAACACTAGAATTAGGGTGCTAAATATTTGAGAGAAAAGTACGAGTACAATTACATGAAACTATTCTATTTACACACCTTGCACAATGTGTTCAAGGAAGGTGTATAGGTAGGTAAACCTGCAAACTTGAAGATGCACAAGGTGTCAATGACTCTAAGGTGATCCACTTTCAGGGCTGTAAAACATAAACCACGCAGGAGGTCATACATCTCATGTACTTTATTTTGGGTAAATTTTATTTAGGTTTAAGGCTATGAGCATACAAAAATTAGAAGATAGGCCGCAAGCTAGTAAGAAAGCAAGGCATACCTCGTAAATCATTATACAAGCTATGGCCCACTAGGATAGTTCCGTGTGATAAAAGTTTCTTCAAAGGTTTCTGTATACGGGATCATTAACTACAGAAAAATAATGTGATACTGCATATGTAAGCGGAGAATGAATTACCTGTATATCGGCTAAGGAGCAAGTTACTCCTTCCAAGTCCTCTGAAGATATCCCAGTAATGTTGGTTCTGTAATCAGCAATAGCCTTCATGGGATTTATAAGCTGATCAAGTTTGACCTGAAGGTAAACAATTAAATGCAAGCATCACTTAATGGTATCAAAACACAACCTAATGATCCAGGCATCTACTTGCATTTGTTTCTCTGTGTGCTGGCATATATGCTCATTATAATCAGCTAATGTGCATGTATTAGAGAATAAATTCAGCTCAAATAATTTGACATCCAAGTCTAGAAGAAGAAAAAAGAGGTACAACATGAGGATCAAAATTGTCTTACAAATTCAGTGAGCTAGAAAACTGAAAGTTCTCAATTTTGAGCATTCCCTATCTCTACTGCAGCGAGTTCAATAAAATTTCCAACGCCAAACACAGAAAACTATATTATTATGTATTCCATATCAATGTTAGAACATGGCAAGTTATTTCGTACTGCATTCTTAGTACTAGAATTTTTTTCAGTCACAAATCTCGTAATGTGTAGTTTACAGTAATTAAAAATTATCATCATTTATATTCCTAAAGACTATGTGAAGAAAAAACATTAAAAAACTACAACCAAGTTACAGTCAAATCGATACATATACAGAAGACAAAAATTCATGGTTGATTCCAAATCAACACTTTGACAAAGCTGCAAGATTTTCATTATAACAATCAGACAGATTGGTTACAAATTCATTCCACTATGAAAACTAACAAATCCAAGTATAGACTTCATTCTACAAATATCTCTCCTCAATATCTCTGTTAAGCATGGGTGTGAAAGGTTGTCTAATGCATTGGGTGTGCATAAAATTGTAAAGAGAAATGTCATAACCCTCAAGGTAGCACTTAGCATTCAACTGTCATTTTAGTTCAATAGAAAATAGCATTGTGAATCATTTAATCCTCTAGATTATAGCATTATGTATTATTCTACCTGCAAATCTTGATCTACCACACATACTTTCACCACTGCTTCAGTACCATCCTGGCAAAGGACCATCTCACAATCAACTGCAAGCATAGTTTCTGATTTCGTTGCTTCATAAATTTCACCTAGGTGAGTAATTACCCACTCCTGCAAAATAAATTTCCTAATTAGCTGAAATTATTGCACAAACATTCATAAAAAACAAAACAAAATGTTCAGGCACATACATCCATAACTCAGAATACTTGAGAAAAACACATTGCATTTCTCAAACAGGAATACATATGAGAAACAGAATAGAGGTTAAAAATTGTTTTCTCAAAAAAATATCAATGAGCAATTTAGGATTTTTTTTATTCTGATTGTGAAGGTCAATGGAACCACTTCTCTCACTCAACCAGATGAACAACACCAGCAATTGTTAACAATACATCCAGACAACATGAAAACCAGGGCTGTGCAAAAAAACCAGGAAACCGAAAACCAGACTGGAACCAGTAGTTTACCGGTTCCGGTTTAACGATTAACCAGTTCCAGTTAACCGGTTTTTACCAGTTTACCGGTCGATTCCCAGTTTAGGATTTTTTTACCGGTTTAACCGGTTAACCAGTACTATTATTATTTATAAAATTAATTATATATAATATATTATATATATTGGGAAAAATTTTAAAAATAGTAGTGAAAATCTTATAATTAATAAAGAGGGTGTAACTTTTGTAAAGTTCTAATATGGGCACAAGCATACATCCTAGTGCTACAAAATTTAAGCACTTCCACTTGTACATTTTTCATATAAAAGATTTTAATATTTCATTATAACACTAAAAGCTAAAATTCTTGAATTATTTTTGTTATTATACATTTAAATCATCAAACCGAATTATACAATTTTGAGTGAAAGTTAATATCAAATGGCTAATAAGTATTTTATTAAACTTTAGAGTTAACTACTAGTATTAGTTAATTTGAGTGAAAAAAAAAAACATTTTGTTAATTAGTTTGTCAAAAAAAAAGGCCCAATAACCCACTCCACTAAGTCCACTTACCCAAGCCCTATTTTGTTACCGGTTCTCGGTTGGAACCGATTAACCGACCGTAACCGGTTTAACTAGAACTAGTAGAACCGGTAAGAATACCGGTCGGTTAACCGGTTCTATATAAAATGTGATAAATCAGAATTAACCGGAACCGATAAACTGGTTAACCGGCCGGTTGAATAGGCTTCGTGAAACTTAAACATGACCATTGCAAAATGATACCAATGAAACATAAATAAATTAAATTGTGCTAGAGGGGATAAAAATAAAACATCTAAAAGTACTTGAACGCATATTATCAACAAATAATAACCTAGATATCATAATATTCAAGGACAATAGCACCAAGATAAATAATAAATTTAAAACATTATGTAAAAAATGTAAATATAGCAAAATAAGATAAGAAATATAGAAACTAAATTTCAATCTTGATTTTGATTCAATGTTTTGATCACATCAATTTCAAGATGACAGTAGAAGAATTGATCTGTTATTAGAATCAAAATCATTGAAACAATAAACATCCAATCAATTACCACACAGAAGTTTCTAAGAAAACTAGTATGGTAAATCCCAATTACACTTACAGTTCATACATTATGTTTCAGTCTCCACGGCAGATAAATGGAATGTATAACACTAGCAGAGACTAATGTGATATACTAGCATGTGCCCTTAAATAACTCAAAATCAAGATAAACATTCATATCTTCAAACCTTCTAGTGTAATTGTGCATAATTACACTTCTATTAACAAATAGTCCATGTATGTAAAAAAAGAATTGTCCATCTCATATAAAGTATTCTGAATAACTATGGGCAATAAGATATGGAGAAGTTCTTCTGCCAAGGCTAGTGTCAAGTTGAGCTAAACACAACCAAGTGCAAAAAAAAAAATACTATGAAGAGAATCCTGAATCCATAAAATGAAGAGTAGGTAATTCCAATAGTATGCCCAAACTAAAGATGATGTTTGTGCTTTGGGCTATATCTGCTGTTACCAGGTGCAAATTATCGACTAATCAATATCTTGGTTGTGTCCTAGGAAAATAAAATTTTACAGATACTTTTTTGTATCTGAAACAAGAAAAAATATCATTAAAAATTTCATGCTGAAGTAAATACTTCTAGATCAAGAACATTCTAACCTTCATCATTCAATACAGGCAAAAGAATTTCAGTTGATTTTAAAAATTGCATTCAACGATTTACAGTAAAAGACGAACACACCTCATCATAGAATGGGAAACAGAAGTGTTTTGTGTATTTTGGATGTTCCATTGTCAAACGGACCAACCTCTGCAGTTCAATATGCTTAGAACATTACCATATGATAAGGCAACTAACTTTTTCAATAAACAAAGACAAAAAAAAACTAGCAAAGAAAAATGAAGATGCTTATCACAAAATAGGTGATATAAACAGGTTCTGGAGTAGATATTTTAATTAACAGTATTTTTAAGTTTTCAGAGTTACGGAAGCCTCAAACAATGATAGCATTAAATAAATTGTATTCTGGACATCCTAACCAATTCCTATATCCACTGAAGCTAATCCTCAATATGTCCAATCTGGGTAGATACAGAAGAATCATAAGGTATGAATCATTAATCTAAAATGTAAAGAAATGCATGCAAACAAAACTACATAACCAACTGAAAAACCTTTACTTGTGGATGGCCAATGGAAGCCTTTCAAATGGCCAATTAAGGTCCAACTATTTCATAGTAAGAGAATATCAAAGGCATCAATTAATAACCAAGGGGTAAACTTACATGAGAAATAAATATGTCCAATATAACAATTTTGATGGTAGATATCAACACTGGCGTAACAAACCGGTAGCATTACAATAATGTAGAAACATATGCAAAAGGTTTTCTTCTTCTTTTGTTTAATATTATTTATGGATAATACTCCTAATTCAATAGATTAGACTACTTCTACAGAAATCTAAACACAAACAAAATCAGAAAAAAAAAACTTGGGGAAAGTGTGAATTTTATACCTGTTTAGGTGACTCAAGATGTAAACAATCCTTGATGAACTGCTTCATTGCATTATGATCATTGTTCCTTCTTATCATTTTATTGAACACCTAATTCCACAAACACAATTTTCAGTACCACATACAACATATCATGCAAGAACCTTTTTCAGTAATTACTTTTTGTTCTTCTTTTGTAAATGTCTGCAAAAAATCAACCAAGAGCTCTCTTGTCCTCCTAGTTGGGTCACTTAAACAAGATCCAAATTTCCCATCATGACAATATAGAAAATCCTTCCATCCTCCTTTAGCACCTTTCAGTCCTTGTTTTTGAGTTAGTCTCACAATCTCAGCAATAACCTGCAACAGTGAGTTTGATTAAGCAGATGTTAGAGGGAAAAAAAATTGCTTGAGCTTGGCATGAGAATGGCATATCCAAATGCAAGAGACCCTCTCACATATACGATCCACCAAAGAGGTAAAATGTCATTTATTTAGAAAAGTAGTAGTATGCTAGCATATAAATGTTGATACACGTTAGGAAAATAAATGAAAATTAGTAGCATGCCACAGAAGAACAAGGTGCATGCCTTTTACAGTTTTATATATATATATATATATATGACACTATTTGGACCTTTTATGAACAAGTTACAATTTTCAAATTCCCACTACGAGGCAGCTCTTGGTTATTCCCAACAATTCGCAAAATCTAAAGACATAGGCTATAGTAATTCTGCCTTAGTCAGTCAAGGAGACCAAATCCTAGTACAACAGAACAACACGATTCTAACATTACTTACTTCTCTACATTATCGACTTACAATTTTAGAAAACCAAATTCTTACTTTAGAAAACCACATACATAAAAATAACCAAACACAGGACCTAAAGCAAACTCTAGAAAATATAAATAAAGACCTTGGTAAACTCTATCTAGGAAAACCTATTACTAAACAATTACCTACAACTTACAAGTTTCTAAAAATCGAAGATCTTCCTTCTAATGGCTCTACAAACAAAAACACAAACTGAAAACTTTTCTGGTTTATCCCATACATTAAGATCTAGTAAAAACCTCTCTATGATACTCAGAAAATCTACAACTGGCTACATATCAATTAGAAGAATTTATAAATATAAACCAAAATCTAGATACATTCTCTAATGAACAATTAAATACACTAAATTCAAAAAGGATATATCACCAAGGTTTATTATCTTTTTCTACTTCACTTTATAGACATCATAGAACCCAACCATTACACTTACCAGATGCCGGAGAAGAAAGATTTTCCCTTATGAATGAAGAATCAGCCAAAATACTTTTACAAAGGAAACATACTTATATCCACTTAGGATTAATTGTGTTTGGCCTAAGAGGACTTACCAGTAAAAGTATAGGTGCTAAAGTCTTGTTAGTCCTATATGATTCACAGTTCTCAGATAATGACAAAACAGCTTTTGGACTTATAGAAGTAGATATGAATAGTATAATCTAGGAATTACATATATTTGCCCCAATTTTAATATGACTATTCCAAACTTTATAGACCATATTAAAATTTCTAGTCAAGCCAGGGGCTATGGAGATTTCCAGAAACACAACATTCAAATAGACATAATATTTTTTTGGAAAAACAATAACGAGTATTAACAACAATTTCAAAGTACAAATAAATAATATTATAGAAACTCTTACAACAAAGGGAATCTGTTTTATCAAACCAAAAAATTTCTCTTCTGACCTACTTGCTGGATTAAATTGGAATCTTAATCTAGATCTAAACATTAAACCATAAATATTACAACCAAGCGAATTCATCATGTATAAAGACAGACATGGCAAATCAATAGTAAGATTTCACAATTATAAGCCCTCAACCTCCCAAGAAGAACAGAAAGATAACGAGCCTGCATTAAATCTAATGAACATAGAAACCATTACTTACTCACCCACAAAAGGAGGACAACTTTTATTTTATGATGATTTAAATGAATACGTCTACCTCCCATTTGAAATAGCTAATTATTTTACAAAAGAATATCTTACAGAATTAGAAACTTTTGACCTATTACATCATAAGTTAGAAAAAGATTGGATGTTATACTTTGATGAAGACCATAACATTATAGCCAAAAAGAAAGAATTTTTTTCCAATGTTAATTTAATGAATCTTGCAGAATCTAGTGCTACAAACACACCACAACCTTTATAGGTAAGATATCCAGAAATTCTATGCGAACTATGGACTATGGAGAGGGGCATCTTCCAAGAACACAAATTCACCCTTATACAAACAATAATCCATACAGCCGACCCCACTTAGTGGGAAAAGGCTTGGTTGTTGTTGTTGTTGTTGTATACAAACAATAATCCCTTGTTATGAACCATAGGGATTGCTGTGATTAACGCTCTTTCCAACTATTTCTTTACTACCATACAAAAATAGCAGGAAAGTTCCTATTATGTGATCTCAGAACCTCAAGCAGGGGTATATTCTACATGGGAAGAAACCAACTTCGCCATTCAAAACTTAGAACATCCATACTTTAAGGGCTATTATTCACTCGAAGAGGCTTTTACAACAGCCAGAGCCCATCTTGGGTCACATTTCTTTATTAGTACATCTCTTCAAACTACACCAATACAAGCTACTAGCCTTGATACACACTCTCACTTATGCTCAAATTGTAGAACATACTCCTGAGAACAGCTTGGCAGATACTACTACAGATCACACTACCAAAACTCCTATCAGGCTAGAGTACTTAATTCTAGCCCAACTCAAAGAATAAAATAAGACTACAATTTTACAACGAGCATCTGAGACGCGCCTGGCGGGATTACAAATACTATTCCTGAAGACATTAATGTTTATGTTCGTAGTTTGGCTGAAAAATCTACTTTACAAACTTTTATCGAATTATACGAAGCCCTGAAAACTTTTCACAAAACACTTCCTGAAGGAATGACAATTATATACGAAGCTAAATTCAGCCCAAAACTTAAATGTCAAAAAAAAAGGTCCACCTTGTATAGAATCAGATAAATATGGCTGTCAATGTCAACTTCTTTATGCTTTCAGAAGAGCTAACATGGAATATGAATCCTAAATCACTACAGCTTACAAAGGGCGACATATTACCCTTTTACTCTACTTGACTACGGTCTCCTACATAAATTATGAGTTCCTAACCCAGATTCAGTGAAAGATTTCCCAAAGAAACTGGGCACCATTATTTCTACAGCTTTAGAAGAAGAAGCAACTTTTGTGGTATGCACATTTGATAGTACTCCTCCAGAATGGTTGGACCTCAAAATTGAGCCACCCCACATTTAGTCAAAATTGACATAAATGAAGTTGGAGGCTATCAAGCCGAGCTAGAAGACTATCCGACACATCCAGACTGTGATTGGGAAGCTCCTCCCTTCTTCTCTGATCAACTTAAACACTGGTGAGCCTTAGTCAAGGGATACATTAGGGCTGAGACCGGCTTGAAGATCCAGATATTTATCTCCTTGTTGGCAAATCTTTACAGAAAAATTTATTGGCCAAAGGATATGGGTACCAGGTTTCTTCCTTTCCACTTTACTACTCAGCATACTACTCTGTTTCAACATTTTCAGAAGAAGACAGAAAGAACGAGTAACAAAAGATTAGCAAGCTCAGCTCTTTCAGCCAGAGCCTACCGAGCTGCCCTTGCTAGACACAGAGAACCAGTCCAAGCCTCCAGCTCACAAGCACCATCGTTGGACTCTAAAGGAGAAGACAACATCGATAACATGGTTGACAGCTAACACTGCTACCATAGTAACACCACTACGACAGTACCCAACAGTGTCACCACTATGACAGTACCGCTACTCACTTTTCACCTGTCTCGCTTGATTTCCTTCGCCTCCAAGCAAGTCCTTCCTTCCACCTGTCTCTCACTTTTTCAGATGCTTTCCTTCGCCTCCAAACAAGTGCTTCCTTCCTCCAGAAGCTAGCTCTCCTCTCTTGCCTATAAAAGGCCATCCTCTTCTGCTTCCAAGGCATCCACGAACAACCCTCTCTCTCTTTGCCTCTTCTCACTCCTTTATTTTCAAACTTTCCCTCTGAAGGTGCTCCCTCTCTTCTCCATTTCCTCTGCTTCTGTGTCATATCTCATGCTTAAACCATGTATGCTCGTGTAAAATATCCTGCTTAAATAAACGTGATATTACTTCTTTTCTAGATATTCTTCAGTCCTTATCTAAGTAATCTAAAGATGAACAGAAACTGTAAAAGAATAAGTAAACCAAAAGAAGACCTGTGCTGGCTTAAACAGGAAGGCCATTTGGTAGCCATCATCCTACATAACCGGGGCATTAGGTTTTCTTGTAGATCTTATACAAGTGAGGCTCACTAGAAGACCAAAGAAGAAGTAAAAATATATAAAAAAAATAGAAATTACTTACAGAAGCATAGGAAATGGAGAAGCAAAAGGAGAACCTTTAGAAGGAAAGCTTGAAAATAAGGGAGTGAGAAGAGGCAAAGAGAGAGAGGGTTGTTCGTGGATGCCTTGGAAGCAAAAGAGGATGGCCTTTTATAGGCAAGAGAAGAGAGCTAGCTTCTGGAGGAAGGAAGCACTTGTTTGGAGGCGAAGGAAAGCATCTGAAAAAGTGAGAGACAGGTGGAAGGAAGGATTTGCTTGGAGGCGAAGAAAATCAAGCGAGACAGGTGGAAAGTGAGTACCGGTACTGTCATAGTGGTGACAATGTTGGGTACTGTCGTAGTGGTGTTACTATGGTAGCAGTGTTAGCTGTCAACCATGTTATCGATGCTGTCTTCTCCTTTAGAGTCCAACGATGGTGCTTGTGAGCTGGAGGCTTGGACTGGTTCTCTGTGTCTAGCAAGGGCAGCTCGATAGGCTCTGGCTGAAAGAGCTGAGCTTGCTAATCTTTTGTTACTCATTTTTTCTGTCTTTTCTGAAAATGTTGAAACAGAGTAGTATGCTGAGTAGTAAAGTGGAAAGGAAGAAACCTGGTACCCATATCCTTTGGCCAATAAATTTTTCTGTAAAGATTTGCCAACAAGGAGATAAATATCTGGATCTTCAAGCCGGTCTCAGCCCTAATGTGTCCCTTGACTAAGGCTCACCAGTGTTTAAGTTGATCAGAGAAGGAGGGAGGAGCTTCCCAATCACAGTCTGGATGTGTCGGATAGTCTTCTAGCTCGGCTTGATAGCCTCCAACTTCATTTATGTCAATTTTGACTAAATGTCGGGCTGGCTCGATTTTGAGGTCCAGCCATTCTGGAGGAGTACTATCAAATGTGCATACCACAAAAGTTGCTTCTTCTTCTAAAGCTGTAGAAATAATGGTGCCCAGTTTCTTTGGGAAATCTTTCACTGAATCTGGGTTATGAACTCATAATTTATGTAGAAGACCGTAGTCAAGTAGAGTAAAAGGGTAATATGTCGCCCTTTGTAAGCTGTAGTGATTTAGGATTCATATTCCATGTTAGCTCTTCTGAAAGCATAAAGAAGTTGGCATTGACAGCCATATTTATCTGATTCTAGACAAGGTGGACATTTTTTTTTTACATTTAAGTTTTGGGCTGAATTCAACTTCGTATATAATTGTCATTCCTTCAGGAAGTGTTTTGTGAAAAGTTTTCAGGGCTTCGTATAATTCGATAAAAGTTTGTAAAGTAGATTTTTCAGCCAAACTACGAACATAAGCATTAATGCCTTCAGGAATAGTATTTGGTAATCCCGCCAGGCTCGTCTCAGATGCTCGTTGTAAAGCTGTAGTCTTATTTTGTTCTTTGAGTTGGGCTAGAGTTAAGTACTCTAGCCTGATAGGAGTTTTGGTAGTGTGATATGTAGTAGTATCTACCAAGCTGTTCTCAAGAGTATGTTCTACAATTTGAGCATAAGTGAGAGTATGTGTGTCAAGGCTAGTAGCTTGTATTGGTGTAGTTTGAAGAAATGTACTAATAAAGAAATATGGCCCAAGATGGACTCTGGCTATAAAAGCCTCTTCGAGTGAATAATAACCCTTAAAGTATGGATATTCTAAGTTTTGAATGACTAAGTTGGTTTCTTCCCATGTAGAGTATACCCCTGCTTGAGGTCCTGAGAAGACCACATAACAGGAAAGATTGTTGGTTTTTGTATGATCGTAGGGAAATAGTTGGAAAGAGAGTTAATCACAGCAATCTTGTGTCCAAGGCTCCCTGAAAGTGTAGGATATGACAAATATTATCAATAAGACAATTTTGGATGTGATCAAGTCTGTCTCTGCCAGCAAAACGAAAATGATCTTCTGGTTATGTGAATAATTGTAAATCAAGGGTACCAAAACGCATAATTTTGGTAGAAAAAGTACGAACTTTCCTTGATCTATCAATTATGTAGCAATGGCTCAAAAAGTGAATAGCAAAAGTTAATGAAGTGGTCTTGATAATGTATCTGCTAAGGAATTACTAACTCCTTTAATATGCTCCCATTGTATCTTAAGTCCCTTGTTGATTATAGTATCTGTAAATTTTAGCCAACGATTTGTACTAAGGCCTTTTCTAATTGTTTTAGTTTGTTAACCATATTTGACTATGGCTTCATAGTCTGTTCTAATAAGGATTTTTGGTTTGTTGCAAATAAATAATCTAAAAGCTTCTAATAAGTAAATAACAGCTAAGATCTCATAATCTAATGATGTCAAATGTCCTTTTTCTTGGTATTTTCCAAAGGCATATCTGCATAAGATTTCTATAGATTTAGGCTTATATTTGGAAGTTTTTCGATAAAAAATACCTCCTCATCCAGTCTCACAGCCATCTGTTTCAATGACTAAATAATCCGAGCCAAGAGGTAAGGTTAATTTAAGAATAGTCTTGACCAATTGCTTAATTTGCTAAACTAAAGCAATATCTTGTTGGTTAAAATGTTTTTGTCCAGTTAAAAATGTCTTATTGTATAAAGGTCCACTAATTTTTCCTATGTCCTTAAGGTAGGGTCTTGCATAATTTAAAAGGTCTAGAAACGCTCGTAAAGTCTTAGTATCTTTCATTTTGTCTGGAAAGGCAAGAAGTTTAGCTGAAATATGAGATTGTAGTGTGATTTGTCCTTGGCCTACCTCGGCTCCTAAGAATTCAATATGTGTTACTGCTAGTTTCATTTTTTTTTCGAGAAATGATAAGACCGTGTTTTTCAAATAGATTAAAAATAATGTGTAAGTGGGCATAATGTTCTTGTTTAGTTTTGGAAAAGACTAGAATATCGTCTATGTAAACATAGGTAAATAGAGAAATATGTCTAAAAGTATCATTCATTTTCCTTTGGAAGATTTGAGGAGCTACTTTAAGGCCAAAAGGCATATCAAGCCATTCAAAATGACCTTCTGGGGAGGAAAAAGCCGTCCATTCTATAGAGTCAGCGTGCATCCTAACCTGCTAAAAGTCTGATTTCATATCAAACTTTGAGTATCATTTAGAATGTTGTATCTTATTCAAGAGTTGATCTTTATCTGATATTTTATAGTCATCCTCCTGGCAGTTATTATTTAGCCTTTTGTAATTAAAGACCATTCGGGATTGACCACGTTTCAGCTCCCTTGTTGACGATAAAAGCTGGGCTTTTATGTCGGGAGGTAGATCTCTAAATGGCACCTAAGTGTAGTAATTGTTAGATATGTGTTTTGCATTCTTCGATTTCCCAATTTGTGTATCTTAAATCTTAGGCCTTAATAGTTAGGTTAGGGTTAATGATTGCTAATTTACAATAGACTTTGTCTCGTTCCTAGTATTTGGTTAGATTGTCTCTAATAATTTCTAATTTTTCTAAGCGGAAGATAAGAGAGTCTAAATCTGGCTGATGGGTGTTGATAGTCTGAAGCAATTGTTTTGGAAGGAGTATGTCAATATCCCAAATAGAAAACTCATTTAGTGGGCTTGTCCAGCCAAGTGAGTCTAGTTTTCCTGATATTTAGAAAAAGCTAGTTCACAAGATGAAAGAAGAGGGGGTTGTTTGCATGTTCCTTTGAAAGGACATTGGTCTGTTGTATGTAGAGTAGTCAAAGGTTGCACTACTGAAGGGTAATCTGAAACAATAGGTGCTATTATTCGGGTAGAAAAAAATATAGCAAAATCTTTAGTAAGTAGGAATTTATTAGGCGATAGTCTAAAGAAGGGGGTACTTCTTCCATGTCATCGACTGAGATAATAGAGTAAATTGAGGATGTGTACGTCTAATTGAATTTCTACTAGATCTAAATTTGTACAAGTAACTAATTTGGCTTCTCTTGTGTATAGATTTTTTTTGTCTGAGCAAGCTGAGGATAAATATCCTGGTTCATTACAGGCAAAACAAGTGATAGTATTAGTACAAGTTTTCTTTGATTTAAATTTTCTGACATGTTTATCTTTGCTTAAATAAGGTTTCTTTTCTCTGCTTTTTCGGACATAATATGTTTTTCTTGGCTTGATATTTTTGATTTTAACAGGTTGTTTCGTTGTCTTAGTGTTTTTATAATGTTTTTGTTTGGGCATCATTAAGCCGTACTGTTGAGGGGTGTAGATTTGACTACATAACCCATATTGTTGATTTTTAAGTTGTTTTTAAATATGGATATAAGTACATTTTTCTTTTAAGATGGAAAGAATGTGTTGTATGCGTATTCCAATATTGTCATACTGAGATGCTACTTTCATTGTCAGGCCTTGTGTATTTCTTTTCCTGATTCACTTGGAAGTTTACTAAAGAGTCTTTTTCCTAATTCTGGGTTACAGTAATTGCCTGATACTGTTGTTAAGGCAAGGAAGTCATTACAAAAAGGTTTAATCCAATTCTAATTAAAAAGTTGTAATTGTTCAAAATCTCTCATAGCTTCTTTTTGTCTAATATCTAAATCTGTGTTGGCAACTCTTGCCGTAAAAAGTCTGTGAATGATGTAATAAAAATTAAGTATGTTATTTCCCTGAGAGGCAATCCTAACTACTTCTTCTAAATGAGTAGTTTTATATGATCCCCACACTGCTTTGGCTACATTGCCTAAGTAATTTTCGCCTACTCTTATAATAGTTTCTCCATATTCTATGTCTAACTCATGTTTTGCTTGGTAATCTCTTTTAACTGAGACTTTCTACTGTTCTAAATAGGTGTCATACATTTGAGGGTCATCACATTCTCCAATGTTAAGTAAAACAAAGTTTTTACCAAAGTATGTGATTTCTAGAGGTCTTCTTTTTCCTATAGTTCATAACAAGAGATTATTGTTTGTATAAAGGTGAATTTGTGTTCTTGGAGAATGTCCCTCTCCATAGTCCATAGTTCGCATAGAACTTTCTAGATATCTTACATGTAAAGGTTGTGGTGTGTTTGTAGCACTATATTCTGCAGGATTCATTAAATTAATATTGGAAAAAATTCTTTCTTTTTGGCTATAATGTTATGGTCTTCATCAAAGTATAACATCCAATCTTTTTCTAACTTATGATGTAGTATGTCAAAAGTTTCTAATTCTGTAAGATCTTCTTTTGTAAAAAAAATAGCTATTTCAAATGAAGGTATTCATTTAAATCATTATAAAATAAAAAGTTGTCCTCCTCCTTCTGTGGGTGTAAGTACTCGTTTCTATGTTCATTAGATTTAGTGCAAGCTCATTATCTTCCTGTTCTTCTTGGGAGGTTGGAGGGCTTGTAATTGTGAAATCTTACTATTGATTTGCTATGTCTGTCTTTATACATGATGGATTTGCTTGGTTGTAATATTTGTGGTTTAATGTTTATATATATATATATATAGCTAATTCAGAAAAATGATTGGATTATTCTTCAACAAAAAACAAAATGTGACCAAAAGAATGGAACTTGAAACAAAATAATGGCAATAATAATACTAGCTTGGCTGCGTGTATAGAAGAACAATATAGGAGATAAAAATAAAAAATAAAAATCGCATGTTATGATAAAATAATGACAACCGGTAAACATAGAAAAAAGGAGAGAGAAAAGCGTATACCTCCTTGTCGGCGCAAGCAATCGCTTTTCCCATTGTAATCGCTACTTTGTTGAGAAGCGAGAGAAGCGTGCACCAGAAAAAGGATGAGGCTTCTACTCACTATCGCCCTAAGCACTCCCTCAACCCCTTGACATCCAGCGAGGAGAAGTAGGTAGAGAGGAAGTAGTGTGGCAGCAAGAGAGCACAGTGCGAGAGGAAAAACGAGGATCGGAGGGTGGGTTTACGTTACAATCGCGCCGGAATCTTGATGCATACTAAGATGCCGTCAAACTCATCAATTATACACAAAACTTTACATAGCCAGCGGTCTGGCAAAGCCGCCGGCGAAGAATGAGTGAGACTTCGACGAAGAGATGGAGCAAAAACCCTAGGGCAGTTGAGATTTGAATAAGGGTAATTTGCGCTTGTCGTTTATGGGCCAAGCCCATATAGCCCATATATAAACCCCAATCTAGATCTAATTTCTTTTTAATTTTTACAATAAAATTGTTTAAAATATATATAATAAAAATAATAAAGCTTATGTCTGATAAGTAATATTTTAAAATTGATTTCTCAGATTAAAATAAGGCTACGTTTGGTTGGATGTAATGTAATCTAGCTTGTAATGTAATCAAATTTGTAATGTAATGTAATGTAATCTTGATTACATTACTACGTTTGGAAATGTAATGTATGTAATATTTGATTACAAGGATGATTGCATTCTTTTGTTTGGTATCTATTATTTTTTATCAGTAATGTAATTTGTATTATTATAAAATGACAAAAATGTCTTACGACCTCTACTGACGATCGCCGCACTTCTGCCGGAGCTTGCGGCAGCTACCGGCCGCTGCCACCGGTCGTCGGCCGCCGGTCGGCGGTCGCCGCCGTCGGTCGCCGGCCGCCGCCGTCGGTCGCCGGCCGCAGGCCGCCGCCCCGTCGGGGGGCGGGGGCTGATGGTGGACTAAGAGTATATTCGGTATTTAAATTTTGATGGGATGGTGACCTCGTAATGTAATCGGATTACATAACATTTGCTTTGTAATCCAGATTACAAAACTTCACTACATTTTGTAATCCAGATTACATTACATTACAAGTTTAAAAGTGAAACAAACAAAATAATCTGCCTTGTAATGTAATCAGGATTACATTACAAGACAGATTACGCCCTACCAAACGCAGCCTAAAGGTAATAAGTGCAGCCACAACGACAGCTGTCGTGGCAGTGGTGAGGGAGTTGAATTGCTTTTCGGCTCTCGATTTCGGGAGCTCCTTGAATTTTTTTAATTTTTATTTTTATTTAAAATAATAAAAATATATTAACATTTTATATTTTTAAAATAATAACTATAAATACATCTTCAACTTCAATTTTTTTATCGCTCTGTCACTTTCTATTTTCCCTTCCTTCATTATGTATTTAGATTCAAGATGAATTTTAAAGTATTTTTATTCTCTAAATATAAATATAGAAAAAAAATACATCTTCCTAAAACATATGCATTCATCCAAGGGTGTGGGTGTGTTTGATTTATATGTTTTTTATTTTTATTTTCTGAAAAATATATATTTTTGAAAAATAGTATTTGGTTTGTATTTTTCATGTTTATTTTATAAAAACATAGATAGCATTTTTTAAAAAAAAATAGAAAATGCCTAAAAATTATTTTTTATTTTTAAAAAAATAAGTATTTTCCATAAAATAAAAATAAAAAATATCTAAACCAAACACCCTAATATTCTCTTATTTCTTTCACATATATATCTTCTAAATTTTTAAAATTTGTCATGTTCCATAATATCCTCTAAATTTTTAAAATTCCTAACATTTTCAAAAAAAAACATCTGAAGAAAACGTCCAATATTCTAAAATGTGTAAGAAGAAAATTCCCAAATTTTCCAAATGTCCAATATTCCAAGTGTGGAAGAAAATATATCTTCCCAAAACATATACATTCATCCAAATGTCCAATATTCTTATTTTTCCTTTTACATGTAGTACCTTATAATTTTTTAAAATATTTTATATATTTCATAATATTCTTCAAATTTTCTAAATTCCCAAAGTTTAAAAAAAAAAATAGACGAATGCAAATAACCGTTGGCTTAGCTCTCTTTGGTATGTATATATCCCAAGATTGATAAGTCTTAGCAGCCAATTTTGGATGTCTTTCCTACCTTATTTATTTTCTCCTCCTTAGTTATCAATCATACTTTCGAATAAATCAAAAAGTACTAGAGTCGACCCATCTATCAGCGACAAATAACTCGTAACATCATCATCATTTCCAACAACTTAGTGACCACCACATCCATCACAAGAATAGTGTGAAGTTAAACTAGATAAAGATATATTTGAAACAAACATTTGGTATCTCGATAAAAACGTGGTCCTTGCAAAGTCATGAGACACTATTAGTATCGACACAATCATTGGTAATGACTAAAAGGATTATTTTTTTCTGAAACATATAGTTGATTACTACGACAAGCATCAGCCCATTATAACTACATCGAGAAGCTATTAGTGGCTAAAATCACATTAATATAAGTTCACACTAATGGTAAATAGATTTTTTTGTAACCTACAATAATTTTTATATTCATCGTCAAAACGGTTAGAGTGATGAGAATGTTAGAGAACGCATTGAATATGTATAAAGCTAACAACAATAATAATAATTTTAAGTATATGTATGTATGAAGGGTTCTTAGAGAATATGATAAATATGTTCCGCAAATAGTTAATTATTACTCTATCAATAAAATAAGGATATCTAAATCAGGACATCAAATTCATATACAATAATTGATGTGGATGACTTTGAAGTCTGTATTTGTTTGATAAGGCGAAAGGCAGTAAAGAAGAATGACAAATCTAAAATCAAAGAGGATGACACAATGGAATAAAGCATGAGATTGGCAACATACTAAAGAATATCAAAAACAAAAAATAGTTTGCGAGAAACCAGTGTTATTCATAAGGATCATGAAATTCTTATGAAAGATACTAGGAAAATATATCAAGATAACTTTATATATATGAGAAAATAGTTTAAAAAAAAAAACTAAACATAGACATAACTCGATGTTGATGTGTTTAAGTTGGTCTTTATATATTATTATAATTTATGTATTTTATTTAATGTATTATAATATTTATGTAATTTATTTTTTAATTATTAATGTTATTCAATGTTAGTAATCTATGAATTTAAATTTTATAAAATTTTAATTATATCTTACTATTTTATTAAGAATATGAACACTTTACTAACTAATTTTGGTGAAGCTAAAGAAGAAATTATTTTTTTATTTTCACACTAAAAATAATTTTAAGTCTTATTAGTATAAAAAATGAGCTGATATGCACAGGAAAAAAATCTCAAAAAAAAGTTCAATGATAGACACATAAATGTATGGTCCATCATTTTCATCTTTTGTGGGCTCATTGTCTATTCTTGAATTTTTCTAAGATATTTTTTCACTATATATGCATATATTTTTTATAAAAAATATGCACCGTCATGGTTATGATGACATTAAAAAATATACCTTTCTCGACCTCTTAGTTAAGATAAAGTATAGTATTTGTTCTTATCAATTTAATATCTAATATAAAAAATTAAAATTTTTTTTTATGAGGGAGAGTTTGTTACAGTAACTTGCTATTAAAGTTCTTGAGCATCACCCTTACGTTGCACTGCATGAGTTTGATGCACTCTTAGTAAATCCAATTCTTAAGTCTAAGGTACTAATTTACACATATACATGTATTATATTATACATACAACATGTGTGTATGATGACTTGCAAAATAAAAAGTGTGAGACTCGTAGTTATTGAAAGGTTTTTTTATATATAATGGAGAGATGAGTGTATGTTTTACTTTTGACCTGACATTATCATTAGAGATGCCCTAAAGAATTTTATATTGTTGTGCAAATATTTAAAAGTTCAATAATATATTCATCATGTCCTCGAGATAATGGGGCAATGCTAAATGATAGGATGATATACTCATGCAACGTTAGTTTGTTATTCTTATGTAATTAATTTCATTATGGGCATGATATATATATATATATATAGGCTGGTGTTAGTCTGCATATCTGTCATTGGCATTCACTATGGGTGCTCCTCAATTTTTTTAAGTTCTCAATTGTGCTAATAAAATTTAGCTTTAGGATTTAGCCATTGGATTATAATATAAATAAAAAAATAATGTGTGGGATAACAAATTTTTTTTTAAAAAAAAAATAAAAGTTAGATATTAAAATGCACTTTATTTTACAAAATTTTAACCAATTGATTAAGATATATAGTGACAAATGTATTTATTAAATTCTTATTCAATACTTTTAACCAGTTAAGGCTTTGTATAGTATATTATCCAATTGTTCTATGCTATAGCAATTTTAATTAAAATGACTATTGAATAATTTTAATCAAATAAAAACAATAATAATTTAGTTTTTTTTCTCAATAGTGCTCTTTTGAAGATAACAAAAATAGAGGTGTGTAAGTATGTCGTGAAAGTTTTGATATGATCAAACCAAGACAAGTTAGGTTTTGTTATGTTTTGATATCTTGTGTCTAGTTGTGTAGAAATTTAGAGGCATAGGAGGTCGAGCGAAAGACACATGTAGCGAGAAAAACGACATGGGAGAGTCGACGGGCTCGGTGCGTTCCAGGGATGAGGCGTTGCGGAAGAGTATGCTGGCGTGCAAGAATGAGACGCACGACATTTTCGAGAAGATGAGAAGCCGGAGCAGAAGATTGCTTGAGAATGCCGGAAGATGGGTTCGGGTGAGCCTTATTCCAAATGGCCGAAATCACCCAATTGAGCAGAGCCGGAGCAGAAAACTCGGAGGAAAAGTCAACCTACGGTTAACTGGGTTCCGAGGCTCGAATCACTTGGGTGACCCTCGGCGCGCCTCGCGCCGGGGAGCTGGAAACACACAATTCGAGCCCCCGAAACTGAAAAGTTAGTCAAACGCAACGTGGCATGAGCTGCCACAACGGGGATAAAATTTTATCCCCCCAGGCACTTGGAATCCTTCTAAGCGTCCCGATCAGGGCTATAAATACAGTCATGATCCCATAAGCTAATTAAAAACAACATTTGTAATCGATTTTAATTCAGTTTAGCTTTGTAGTTGTGAGATTTGATTGCAGCAAGAGACTTCTCAGCCCAGAGGAGATTTTAGTGAGTTTTGATTTCCTAATATTAACAATTCACTGATTGCAAACCAAGTATTTTTTTTATGTCTCTTCTTTCTTTAATTAGTTTGTATTACTTTTTATACAATTGTTAGTTTAATAAAGTTTTAAAATTTGATGAAGGTTCACTTTTTATTTACAGAGCTATTCACCCTCCTCCCTCTAGTCAACCACCAAGAATCCTACAAGATGTCTATTTAATTTCCGATACAAATCAAAGGGTGTCTCTTCTAAAGGATGTTCTAATTTGAAAAAAAAAAATATATTAAAAAGTTTTTCATCATATTTTTTTATCTAAAAATACTCTTATTTCAATGTCATTATAAAAAATACTCTTATTTCAGTGTCATCATAATAGTTATAGTCCTAGCTGTTATAATAAGTCTAATTAACTGTTTTTATTCCATTTGATTAAACCTTGTTACATATAAGAGCATCATTATTTCAAAACACTCATTATCAAGTTTATCAAAATTATTCACTTAATCAAAATCACTTTAAAATTATCAAAATTGCTTAACACTCTCGCTACAACTTATAGTAGTAATGAACTTAATTGTTACAATATGCAATTAGTTGTAATGATTATGATCATAATAAAATTGTTTTGCATAGAGCATTGGTGAGGCAAAAATCTATATCTTCATTGGAGGTCGCTAATGCATTGATTAATAAGTGTGAGAGGGCTCATCGAGAATTATCTCAGTGAGAGCGATGCCGATTCGATGTTTAAGTCAAAAGAATAGAATAATATTACAAAAATAAAAAAACAATGAAATTAGGATTAAGATTTTCTATACCGCGCGTAGTCTCTCGTATCACCATGCTATACTATTTTATAGATCATGTTTTCAAACCCTAACGGGTTATTGGATCTCTAGTTTACGGGGTGTGTGTAAGTCATGCTCAATTCTAATGTCGAGCGGAGCTGAGTCATATATGCCAAGTCTGTTAATAGAAAAAAATTATTTCTTAACATAGATTTATTTTGTATTATAACTGATACGGTTGATAATGGAGGGGCCCAAGAGGAAAGGATTAGAGGAGTCAAAGGTCATATGGCGGTCAAAAGTCAAGAGGACGTGGTGGTCAATAGTCAAGGTGATGTGGCAGTCAATGGTCAGGCTGGCGGGGCGGTTAAAGGCAAGTAGATGTGATAGTCAGAGGTCAGGCAGGCTAGTCGATCAAGAGGGCAAAGCAGTCGGAAGACGAGGGAAGACGTCAGGCGAAACGCAGGATGCAAATCGGGATCGGCAGAGCCAGGAGGAAGCAAATTGGGATCGGCAGAGCCAGGCGGAAGCAAATCGGGATCGGCAGAGCCAGGAGGAAGCAAATTGGGATCGGCAGAGCCAGGCGGAAGCAAATTGGGATCGGCAGAGCCAGGAGGAAGCAAATTGGGATCGGCAGAGCTAGGCGAAAGCAAATTGGGATCGGCAAAGCCAGGCGGAAGCAAGACGGGATCGGCAAAGCTGAGCAGAGTCAGACCATCTGGCAGGTGACACTTAGAGGCTGGAACTGATAGGGAGAAGCAAGGCCAGTGCAAGTCGTAATGAATCGGAGAAGCCAAGTTGTGCGGGTGCGGAGAATCTCAACGGTCCGTCGAGGATAATCATTACATACCAACAATACGTGCGAAGGCGAAGGTTCCTAAAATAGAAAGATGCCCTCGTATCCAATAGTAGCCCACCAGCTGTCTCTCGCTACAAGACAAAACCCATATGCGAAGGCGGAGTTTCCAAAAGAGAGAGATGCTTTCACGGCAAATAGCAGCACGACAGGTGTCCGGGACTACAGGACAAAGCCCGATGCCTAACGTTTTCTGACAGGATGGCAGGTTCTAAAAGGAGGACGCATAAAAGGGGAGAGATCCCTCAGAAGCAGGTACGCGCACACACTCCCTCGTCACTTTTTCCACAACTGTTTTTCCTTCGGCTTCTCTCTGTTTTTTCTGGGGAAAAAGGACCTGACTGGTTTTGGTCTCTAACGTGAGGGGGGAGATCGTCTGAGTGTGCGCAGGGTCATGCGGCAGCATCAGCCACCCGTGGAGGCCGAATCATCTTCTGCGACTTCCCGTCAACAGCCAGGCAAATTTGATCTCGTCCGGAGGCTGAGTCGGATGGAGGCTGGTCGAGGTGGCCTGGCTGTTGACGGGAAGTCGCAGAAGATGATTCGGCCTCCACGGGTGGCTGATGCTGCCGCAGGACCCTGCGCACACTCAGACGATCTCCCCCTTCTAGAACCCGCCATCCTGTCAGAAAACGTTAGGCACCGGGCTTTGTCCTGTAGTCCCGGACACCTGTCGCGCTGCTATTTGCCGTGAAAGCATCTCTCTCTTTGGAAACTCCGCCTCGCATATGGGTTTTGTCTTGTAATGATGGGCATCTGTCAGGCTGCTCTCGCTGGTATGTAATGATTATCCTCGACGGACGTTGAGATTCTCCGCACCGCCTCCGATTCGTGCGACTTGCGGCCTGCTGTTCACCCGTGATTCGACTGTCGATCCCGCCTTGCCGGCTCTCCCAATTGCTGCGCTCGCCGATCCCACTTGCCTCCCTGCTCGCTCACTGCCTCGCCGATCATTGGCCCGCATTGCTCTGCCGATCTTCTTTCTTCCGATCCCGATTTGCTGCGACGTCTTCCTCGTCTTCCCGACCGCTTGCTTGATCGACTGCGACCTCGACTATCACACCGCTGCGCTGCCACCGACCATTGCCACATCACCTGACTATTGACCACCACGTCTCTTGACTTTGACCGCCATATCAGCTGCCTCTATTGGCTTTCCATTACCAACCGTATCACAAGCCTCCCCCTCAAGTCTAGTCGAAGGAGGACGACAGTCTGACTGACTAGAACTCCGCACATTTCTGTGACCTCGGCATATCCCTATGATCTCAGCGTATCTCTGGTTATCTACCTCAGCGTATCTCTATGACCTCAGCATATCTCTGCGCGCCCTGCTTCCTGCCTCAGGCGTCAACTTTTGTGTCGCGTCGCTTGGGGTGCCGTGCCTCACTTATTGCGTCGCCAACCGCTTGGGGCGCCGCGCCCACGCAGTTGCTTTGACTTAGCTGCTACTCCTCTTTATAAGGAGCCTTAAGATCGCTTCACCATGCTATCCCTTCTTTTTTACGCTGTCTTGCCCGCGTTCCGCCAACCGCTTCTCCACACAATGCATTCTCCTCCCTCTTCTCAGGAAGTTGACCAACCACCCTCCCAAACGCTGGTAAACGAACTCACCACGCTACTTGTCTCGAGAGAGCGCGAGCTAAATCGCGTGTCTCAGGATCGAGATCGCCAGGTAGCTGCTCTGCGTTCCACGGAAGACCAGTATCGCCTTGCAAAGTACTACGTGGATGTGGAGAAGACGAGGAAGGAGCAGTGCCAGGCTAGCCTGCAGCGTCAACTTGGTCTCCAGGAACAGTTGCGTCGAGAGCATGAAAAGGAGCTCTCCCTCCTCCGTGCGGGCCTCGAGGATAAGCAACGCACCATCACTCAGCAGCAAACGGTCATCAGATCTTTACGCGCGGAGCTGGCTCGAGCTGTGAACGCCCCTGACTGTCCCGACAGGTCTTCACGCGGGAGTGCTCATTCCCCAGGGCCAATTCCTTCCCCGAGTCAAAGCTGGCCTGGGGAATAGTTGTCTCAGTGGCTCCTTTGTCATACGGCGTTCCTGCTTGTGGCCTTGGCTGTATCACCTTTTTATTGGACTGTGCTGCGGTGTTTATACATCTGTCTCCTTTCGACATGGTCTCTCCTGCTCAATTTTCATCTAGCAAGTATTTTTTAGGAACTGGTCCGTATGTAAGAGTCAAAAATTGCTTCATGATTCCTTTTCATGTATGAATTTTGGATAATAAAACCGACATAGTGCTTAAGACTTAAAACTGTAATGAACGTGCGAAACCTGATTTCGTAGTTAATGCTGACGCTCTAGGAGTAGGGTGTTAGGACCAAAAGTAGCTAGAGGGGGGGGGGGGTGAATAGCTCGTCGCTCGCTCGTTGCTCGACGTTGCTTGTTTCTTCTAAGATGTGCAGCGGAAAATACAGAAACAAATCACACAACGCTAACACGGTTGGTTTACTTGGTATCCACCTCACAAGAGGTGACTAGTCCAAGGATCCACACCACGCACGCACCCTCCACTATGATAACACTCCTTTTCGGTAACTACCGAGGGCGGAGAAGCCCTACAAAACTCTCAGTACAAGAAGAAAGGAAAGGGAAACAAAATACAAGCGCAAAGCTTACAATGAGTACAGAAAACCCTAACCCTAGCTTCTCTTCTTGCCTTTGATCCGCCTCTTGACTTGAAAGCTTCCAAGATCCTTCAAGGCGATCGATCTTTGAGCTGTGGAGGTTGGCGAGAGATGCGGGTGATTCGGTGAGCGATACCGGAAGGAATCGTGCGCTGCGGCCTTTATCGGCGCCACGGTCGGATCCCGATCGTCGAATGTTCCCAATCGATCGGGAGGCTTTGGATCGATTCACGGATCGATCAGGGAGCGCTCGATTCAGGAACGCCGATCGATCCATGGATCGATCTAGCGTCCGCGCGAAGCGGCCGCGTCCCAATCGATCCAGCGATCGATTGGGACATCTGATCGATCCACGGATCGATCCGAGAGCTCTCCGCTTCGCAGGCTTGATCGATCGCGATCGATCCAATTATGGTTTTGCCCAAAACCAAGTCCCAAGCCTACCAAACCAACACCCGGTCAACCTTGACCTGTTGGTACATCATGCCTAGCATCTGGTCACTCCTTTGACCTGCTAAGACTTCCCACCAAGTGTCTGGTCAATCCCTTTGACCCACTTGGACTTTTCTATTCATGCCAAGTATCTGGTCACTCCCTTTGACCTACTTGGACTTCCATAAGATGTCTGGTCAATCCCTTTGACCTATCTGTATTTCCTTGTGCCAAGTATCCAGTCAATCCTTTGACCTACTTGGACCAGATGTCCGATCATCCTTGATTCATCTGGATTTTCCCTTGCCTGGCTTCACTCACCAGGGCTTTCACCTAGCTTCACTCACTAGGGTTTTCCATCTGCCTAGCTTCACTCACTAGGACTTTCCTTCTGCCTGGCTTCACTCACCAGGACTTCCATTCTACCTAACATCCCAGTTAGGACTTCCCAGTCAAGTATCCGGTCAACCTTGACTTACTTGACTCTTCTTCAATCAATTTCTTATTGTCAAACATCTAAACTCAAACCAAGACTCAGCTTGGTCAACCAGGTCAACCTTGACCTGAGAGATGTTGCACCAACATAGGGTAGATGACGTTCCGCATCCTTTGCCCTGCGTATTTGCTGCATATTTGAAATTCGCGTAAAGTAAAGACAGATGTAGCTGACCTGATTATGGAAAACGCTTTGCTCAAGGTGAGGCACATCTCTCAGAAAGGTAGTTAGGCATAGGCACCGAGCTCGCTTATGATTTTCGTAGAGGAGTTGATTTCTGATCCCCGCATGGGGCCGACTTGAAAGGTCGTTGGGCGTGAGGACAGAGCTCACTTTTGTTTCCCGCATGGGAGCCGACCTGAAAGGTCGTTGGTCGTGAGAACAGGGCTCACTTATAACTCGCACTGAGGCGAGAGTCTGGGACAACCGACCTGAAAGGTCGTTGGTCGTGAGAGCAGAGCTCACTTATAACTCGTACTGAGGCGAGAGTCTGGGACTACCGACCTAAAAGGTCGTTGGGCGTGAGCACGAGGCTCACTTTTATTTCTCGCATGGGAGCCGACCTGAAAGGTCGTTGGTCGTGAGAGCAGAGCTCACTTATAACTCGCACGCGAGTCTGGGACTACCGACCTAAAGGTGGTTGGGCGTGAGCACGAGGCTCACTTTTATTTCTCACATGCCGACCACGAAGGTCGTTGGTCGTGAGCGAGCTCACTTATAACTCAGGCGAGTGGGACTACCGACCTAAAGGTGGTTGGGCGTGAGCACAAGGCTCACTTTTATTTCTCGCATGGGAGCCGAGAAGGTCGTTGGTCGTGAGAGCGAGCTCACTTATAACTCGCCGAGGGGTGAGACTACCGACCTAAAGGTGGTTGGGCGTGAGCACGAGGCTCACTTTTATTTCTCATGCCGACCACGAAGGTCGTTGGTCGTGAGAGCATAGCTCACTTATAACTTCGACCGGGGAGAGTGGGACTCCGACCTAAAGGTGGTTGGGCGTGACGAGGCTCACTTTTATTTCTCGCATGGGAGCCGACACGAAGGTCGTTGGACGTGAGCAGGGCTCACTTATAACTCGCGAGGGGTGCAGACTACCGACCTAAAGGTGGTTGGGCGTGAGCACGAGGCTCACTTTTATTTCTCACATGGCCGACCACGAAGGTCGTTGGGCGTGAGAGAGCTCACTTATAACTCGCCTTGAGGCGAGTCTAGGACCGACCTAAAGGTCGTTGGGCGTGAGCACGAGGCTCACTTTTATTTCTCGCATGGGAGCCGACCTGAAGGTCATTGGGAGAGCAGGCTCACTTATAACTCGACCGAGGGGAGAGTCCGGGACTACCGATCTAAAGGTCGTTGGGCGTGAGCACGAGGCTCACTTTTATTTCTCACCGACCACGAAGGTCGTTGGGCGTGAGCAGGGCTCACTTATAACTCGCCGAGGCGAGAGCGGATACTCGGTCCGGACCGGTGGCGATGTGCTGGTCGAGACCGGATGATACTCCGGTCCGAGACCGGTGGCGATGGCGCTGGTCCGAGACCAGTAATAACCCCCAAACGGCAAAGGCCTAGATGAGTCACTCTTCTTCGTCTCCATCCGTGCCGCCTACGCCGGCCTCATTGCTTTAGTTAGTCTTGTCGCTATTGCTAGCTTTGGGCGTCCCCATTCGTGTCGTGTTTCTTCCTGCAATTGCATTACGCACAGTATAAAATTAAGAATGGAAGAGGGAGCGTAAAAACCTTACTCCACCCTTGGGCCACAACGCCCTTGCATTATATGATGATTCCGCAGTTCTCGTGACGCTCCTGGTCAATTGCTCGGATCAGGGCTACCTACGCAGAGCTGCTTGCTCGGTTGAGGAATGTCCCCGCAGTCCTGCTTGCTACTTTTTTGGTCTGGCAATCGCTTCTACTGTCCCGTCTTACCTACGACCCTTTTGAATTGCTTGACTTCTACAGCTTCATGAAACTTCCCGCCTCGCCTTGAGCCCTTCACGAAGAATGCTTCTTTTTTGAGGCCACGCCCCTTCATGATTACCTTGCCTTGTCGACCTTTAATGCGTTCCTTCTCGCGATGACACCTGTCCAGCGCCTTTACCGCGCACGCCCCCTGACGCCAGCATCTGACTCCCTTTTGCATCCTTCGGCGCTTATTTCCCATCCGACGGCGTTGAGGCACATCGCCCCAAAAAGATATGCGGCTCGACTCTCGATGTTTCCTAGGAATGAAGGGGCTTTATAAACCCTAAAGGCAGTCCGCTTTCCTTACCCCGACGCTTCGCCATCCTCCTCTCTTCGTTCGCGGCCGTTTCTAGCAGCGCAGCTCCTCGTCTTTCTGCTTACGCCTGACCTGTGACCCTTCTTGCCTTCATCCCCCTCGCCTACTTGCTCCTCACAGCCATGGATGGTAAGGACCCTCTCTGGTATTCACATTACATCTCTGATTTGGACCATCACGACCTGTCTTCACTGCAATCCAACTTGGGGCTAGACGCCACATATGAGCTTCGCCTCCCCACGACAGACGAACACCCTTCTTCTCCCCCCGCAGGGTTTATTACTGTCTTTAAAGATCAGGTCTTAGGCGGCCTTCGCTTCCCTCTACATCCTTTTCTCTCTGAGTTGAGTCAGTATTGTGGAATTGGTATCTCTCAGTTTGCCCCCAATGTATTCCGAGCGGTCTGTGGAACCATCATCTTGTGCCGCATCTATCAAATTCCCTTGACTGCTAGACTATTCCATCACTTCTATTCTTTCCGGCGAGCTGAGGCAGAGATATTCAATGTTCAGGCCAAGCCGGGCCTTAAGTTTTTTGACGACTTATCTTCTTCCAATAAACGCTGGAGATCTCGCTTTTTCTTCCTTAAGCCCCCTGCCCCCTTAGCTAGGCCTTCCCAATGGCGGCCTATCCTTGCTACTGACCTCCCTTCACATGCTCACGATTCCGCCTGCTACACAGCCTCAGGCAAGCTGAGCGGCGTTGTCGTTCGCTTGTCCGTGCTGATGCTGGAGGGCATTCTGCACGCTTTTGGTCTTAGCCCTATCCCGACAGAAATTGGAGCTCCTTTTGGTAAGTTGATATTTTTTGTACGCTGCTCTTCGCTAACTGAGGTGCTTTTTCTTCTTCTTTTTGTAGCGGCTGCCATCCTCCGTTCCTTTGCTAGCAAAGAGACGCCTGCGGTGGCCGTTCTGCAAGCCCTGAACGAAGAGCTGACTCAAGGACTACCTTTTGGTCCCGCGGTTGCCGCCGGCCCACAACTTTCAGAACCCCGGACTTCTGAGGCAGAGGACGCCCTGATGCTTATTGAGCCACCAGCTCTCAGCCTTGCAGACTCAGCCCTACCCCGCGTCGCTGATCAACCTGCGACCGAGCCATCGCCCGCAGAGCCAGTGTCCTCTCTCCCGCCAACTATGAAGCTGCGCCTTATGCGCAAGGGCAAGAGAACAGCCCCAGCCCCCGCAACTTCTCCTCCACCTCCCCGCCGTCAACGCGTAGTGAGCATTTCTTCCCCCACCAGGTCCTCGGATACGAGCCCGGTTCAAGAGGCAAGCTTGGTCCCGGAGAAGGCCTCTGATCCGGAAGTGGCAGACCCACCGTTGGACCTGACTGCTTCGGCGCCAATCCAAAGTACGTTACCTGCCCCGCCTTCGTCCTCCAGCGATCAGCTTCCGTACTTACTGATGCCCTCCGTGTCTCCTCTTCGGCGCCTCCGAGCTCGGCCATGCCGACCCCGAACCTGCCCTCGACAGACCCAGCCTTCGAAGCGTTATGGAGGCTTCCCTCGGAGACCGATCCGGCCTGCACGCTTGCTGCCGACTCATCGCCTATCTTCGGTAGGGTCAACTTCTATGGGGACCTGGCCATCTCCTGGCAATCAGCCAGTCAGCAGTTCTGGGAGAGCAGTTCCCCTTTGGAGGAATTCGATCAAATTGCTCGTTCCCTAGTCGCGGTAAGCCCTTTCTCTTCTTTTTTTCCTTATACCCGTGTATTTCTGTAACCCCCCTTCTCTTCTTCCGGCCACTTGCAGACCTGCTCCGCGAGTCTGAGCGCAGTGCAGCGAGCAACCGAGCTTCAGCGAGAGAACGTGGTGCTCAAGGCACGTCTTCAGGTACTTGAGCACCCTGCGGCTTCCTCCGCTCCTCCTGAGCCTTCTCTGGGAAGCTTGGATGCCTATTTGCGTGCCATCGGGGAGTCGGCGGCCTCTGCTCGGACCATCTCCCATGCTGCCTTTGATAAACTTCAACAGTTGGAGGCGGCTTTGAAGACAAGTGAGTCTTCCCTGGCCTCTGAAGTGGATCGTCGTCAAGCGACAGTCTCTGAGCTGAAGGACAAAGAGGCAGAGCTGCTCTCTCAATCAGAGGAGTTGACGCTTTTACGGCAAGGTCAGGAGCTCTTGCAGATGAGGCTGGCCGACGCCCAAGCCCTGGCTTGTGCTGCCGCTGCCCGAGAAACAACCATGCAGACTCAGTGGGAAGCGTGCCAAGCCACTCTCCAATCCTTGCAAGCGGATCTCTTGAAGGCCCAGGAAATGGTGTCTCAAGGCCAGAGTGATTTAACCGTGGCACGCGCTGAAGCTGAGGAGAACCGGAACAGTTTGGAGGCGTACCGGGCTGGCGAATCAGAGCGGCTGAAGGCCTACAGGCTGGCCCACGTCCATTCTTCTTTCTTCCTCCATAAGCTGGGACGCTGGATGATCTTGCTACTCTGCCACGGGGCCGCTGGTGGGGTCAGACAAGCCTTTGAGCAGGGCTTCCTACGCTCGGCACCTCCCGCCACGTTCCTGGACACAGCTCGCCTGACCAGGGAATTGCCTCAGGACACCTTCCCTTCTTTTGAAGTGGATGAGGGACTGTTCCTCTTGGAAGCTCCTCCACCTGTGGCCGATCCAGCTCTCGGGGATATCTCTGCCCAGGGCCCTTCCGTTGCCGCCTCTAATGAGCTCGCTAATCCTGCTTCTTCCGATATAGCGCCAGCCGACCCCGGGCTCCTTCCTTCGACTTCCGTTGACTCAGTGCCTTCCCCCCGGATGTAGTATGATGAGTGATGTACTGCCATATTCTCCTTCTATGTGTTGACGCCGACCCTTCTGTGATTGTAATTATTGCTATGGTCGTTCTGAACTCCGACAAATTATCTCGCTTCCTCTTTATACATCCTTAGCTTGTTTCTTTCTTTAGTAGGTCGCCTTTGGCTTTGTTAGATCTCCGCTGATTTGTTTGCCCTTATTCATTTTGCTTGCTTTGTTTGGCCTTGTTTTGCTCCTTCTGATAGCTGTCTTTGCGTCTAGCCCGGCCCGGGCCAACTCTTATCTCGCATGTCCCTGAAGCCTGCTGACCTGCACTACCTGTCTCCTTGCTGGCTCTTCCGTATACTTTTGTCTTGGTTGGAGCAACTCCTTCAGGGGACGCTTAGTGCTTCGAGCCCTCGCCTTTCCAATAATGCCCTCTGGTTATATTTCCGAGGCTCATCACAGAGCGCTCCCTGCCTGCATCCGGCCCTACATCCACCGTCCATTGCGGATTTACGAGAATATCCTTCCTCCACCATACCTATAAGTATCTTCTTCCTCTCTCCCTTTTGTTATGATTCGCTATCACCCCGAAGTACTCAAACGTCGCCGCCGCCGACTGATTGTTTCTGAGGCTGCGCCGCGCTTCTTCTTTTTCCTCCAAGCCCCCCTCTCTTCATCGGTTCCTCCTGCCTTCTGCTATAATCTTCCTTGCAATGGCTTCTCCTTCTTGGGCTTCCTTGCTGGCGGAGCATTTCCCAGGCGCTTCAACTTTCGCTGAGTTAGATTGGGATGACCTACGGTACACTTACGAAATCCTTACTAGCTTTCGCCCCATCATCCCTACTGGTGTGAACTTGTACTTCGACCCTCCGCCTGGTTCGTGTACTTTCTTCACTGAGCAATTTGTATCTGGCCTTCGTCTGCCCCCTCATCCTTTTTTGTCTGGAGTGTGCCGCTACTTTAAGATCCCCTTAGGCCAGCTAACCCCCAACTTCATAAAGATTTTATGTGGCTTTGTAGTACTCTGCGAAGTTTGTGAGGTTTCCTGGTCAGCTCCCCTTTTTCATTGCTTCTTCACTCTCGTTCGGCGTGCCGATGGTCTCTTTGATTTCCAAGCCTACAGCCAAACCGCTTTCTTTTCTCCTCTTCCTCCTCCCAGTGCTAACTGGAAGAAAAAGTTCTTTTTTCTCCGGTTTCCAGAGGAAACTAACTGGCCCATGCACTGGCAACCTGAATTGCCTATGACTCCAGCACTGGACGAATTCCACATGGACCTCTCTTATACCACGGCTGTTGATCGAATGGAGAATTGGCGCTTGAATCTGATGAGACTGCTATTTGAAGATCTACTTTATTTCTTCAGGCTAAGCCGTTGTACTTCTGACACACCGCGCTCCTTAGGTAAGTTCGTGTTGAATGCCTCCTCTTCGATTACTTTCCCTGTGATAGTGACTTCTCGTGTTGGCGCCTTCAGCTGAAGTTTTGTATCGTGCGTCGGAGGTTCTGCCTCTGCCCCTCGATGACCGGGAGATAATGCAGCGCAGTCGAGCAATCTTGGGCAGGAGGCTACTCCCTCACATTGGGTCTGCCTCAGTCGGGGCAGCGACTCAGCCTGCTCCCAACCCTGCCTCACAAGCCGCTTCTCCTTCCCCTGCCGCCTCGAGCCGAGGTCGGGGTCGGGGCCAAGCTACTTGCCTGGCCAGAAGCGCCTTCCGAGGAGTCTCGCGGGCATCCGGACGCGGTCACGCTGCTCTTCATCGCGCAGGTCCGAGCTCCTCATGCCGGGGCGCCACAGACAGGAGTGCGGCGGCCTCTTTACAGGGTCAGCCTCGCTCTGATGATTCTGACTCTGACAACCAGCTCCTGCTTCACAGGCGGCGCCGAAGACCAGGTCTGACTTCATTAACGCTTGGTTCTGTTTTTTCATATGACCATACTGCCCTTTGCTACTGTCGTGACTGGCTCTGACATTACTTCCCTTTCCCGAACCGCCTCTGGCCCCTCCTGGTGCTGACGCCAGCCCGTCTCAACCTTCCTTCTCCGCCCGCCATCGTTACAGGACCACCATCCCTTCTGAAGCTGCTCTAGCTCGGTGGCATGACGCCCCCACAAGCCTTTTGATGATGAAAGGCTACCTCGGCAGTTTGTGGGCAGAGAGTATGGATCAAATGGGTGACGCACCTCCATTAGCCCAGATGGACAGGTTCTCGAAGTCCTGGGCTAAAGTAAGTACTCCTCACCTTATACTGGGTAGTGGTTGGCCTTAACTGAGGGTTATATCTTTCCTCCAGACTCATGCAGAATCCCTAGTGCTGAACCAATCTTTCCACACCCTTCATCATGAAAGCAAGGAACTCCAGGAGAGAGTCTCCGAATTAGAGTTGCAATTGAATGATCCCGCCCAAGCCAGCTATGCTTTGCGAGCGGAGATTCAGGCCTTAACCAATCAGACTGACCGTCAGAAACAGTCCTTGATACAGGTGAGAGATGAGCTCCGGGTTGTAAAAGAGGAAAGAGCTGCCTCTGAGGCGGGGTTTCAGCAGCAACTAGCCCATCAAGCTCAGGTGATACAGTCCAGAGATACCCTTCTGCAAGAGAGGAGCGAGAAATTGGAAGTGCAGGTGGCTCAACTGGAAACTCAGGCAGCTGAACTGAGGGCTCTGAAGGCAGAACTGTCACAGTCCCGAGCGGCGTTAACTGGAGTATCCACCGCCTTAACCGTCTATCAAGAAGGAGAGGAGAACCGTTGCCTACGAAGTCGAATGTCCTACCTGACTTCCCCCGAATTTCTGTCCCAGGCTGGGGCACACTTTGCTATGACCGTGCCCTATACGGCGGCTGGAGTCATCAGGCAACTGCACGCACAGGGCTTCTTGAGCTCTATCCCCCCGGCAGACTTCTTGAATCACGACCAAATCATTCAAGGCTTTCCGGATGAGATTTTTGCTCCTTTCAAATGATCTGTACTAGCCACTTAAATTGGGAAATTGTTACATGTACAATTGTCTTTTTCGAGTTTTCACTTGACCCTCCTACTGTCTCCACGCCCTTCGTCTGATCCGGCCTACGTCCACAGAGCCAGCCCCCTCAAACTCGATAGGGCTGTAGGTAGTTAGCACTCCAAGGTCGATCCAGCTTCCTTCCTTGAGCGTCCTACAAATAATAGGCTCCCGATGCCAATTTCTTGATAACTTTGTACGGTCCGTCCCATTGAGGAGCCAACTTCGTCACTTCCCCTAAGGGCTTTATCTGCTTCCAAACGAGATCTCCTTCTCCGAAGAATCGGGGGGTCACCCTTCTATTATAATTCTGCCTCATTCTCTGTCTATAGGCTTCCAACCTGGCCGCTGTTTGTTCACGGGTTTCGCTGATAAAATCTAGCTCAGCCAGCCGTTGCTCTGCGTTCCCTTCATCATACATCATTCTTCTCACAGATGGTATCCCGACCTCCAGAGGTACCACTGCTTCATTGCCATACACTAAATGGAAAGGTGTCAGACCTGTACTTTCTCGGGGTGTTGTACGATAGGCCCATAAGATGCTTGGTAGCTCGTCCACCCAACTGTCTCCCGTATGATCCAGCTTGACTTTGAGCCCCCGCACTATTTCTCGGTTAACTACCTCTGTATGACCATTGCTTTGCGGATGCGCCACCGAGGTGAAGGCCTGAGTTATGCCAAACCCCTTGCACCAATCTTGTATCTTGCGCCCGTGAAATTGCCTACCATTGTCTGACACCAGTTTGTGAGGCAAGCCGAATCTGCAAAAGATATTCTTCCATAAGAACTGGATCACCGCATCTTCAGTGATCTTAGCCAGAGCTTCTGCTTCCACCCACTTGGAGAAGTAATCTACTGCTACCAGCAAGAAACGCCTTTGCCCCGTAGCCATCGGGGAAGGACTCACGATATCCATACCCCACTGGTCAAACGGGCAAGACACTATAGAAGTTCTCAGCAGCTCTGTAGGTCGGTGCGTCAGATTCTGGTACCTTTGACATGACAGACAAGTATTTACCAACTTTTGCGCGTCCCTCTGCAAAGTAGGCCAGAAATACCCGGCCAACAGTACTTTCCGAGCCAGCGTTCTCCCGCCTGTGTGATTACCGCAGCACCCCAAGTGTATCTCTCGTAAGGCCTGATCTGCTTCTCCCATATTCAAGCACTTGAGCAGAGGTCTAGAGAAAGACCTTATGTAGAGTTGATCTCCGATCATGATATAAGAATGGGCCTGTCTCCTGAGCATTCGTGCCTCTTCTGGGTTGGTGGGTATAATTCCCTGCTGAAGGAAACTTATTATGGGCGCCCTCCAATCAATTGTTTCTCCCAAATTATTTTGCAGATCGATCTGAGCTATAAGGAAGGTCTGCGCTATAGGTCTGTCAAGTACCCAAGTAGTCAGAGAGCTGGCCATTTTAGCTAATTCATCTGCCCTTTCATTTTCAGCCCTGGGAATCTTGGTAACTGTGACTTCTTTGAAATCTTTCCTCATCTTCTCATAGGCTTCCTTGTAAACTTGCATCTTTTCGTTGTTTGCTTCGAAGTGTCCGGTCACCTGCTGAGTTACTAGCTGCGAATCTGAATGTATTACGACTTTGCTCGCCCCCACATGCCGAGCTGCTTGCAAACCTGCCAATAGAGCTTCATACTCTGCCTCATTGTTGGTAGCTCTGAAATTTAGTCGTACAACCAGCTGCATAATATCTCCCTGTGGGGATATTAGAAGTGCGCCTATGCCACTTCCCCGATGGGTAGCTGATCCGTCTACATAAATCTTCCAGACTTCCTCCGAGTCGGCCTGATAAACTTCTGTCAAGAAATCCGCCAGAGCCTGTGCTTTGATTGCGGTTCGGGGCTGATACTGTATATCATATTCCCCTAGCTCGGTCGCCCATTTGATAAGCCGGCCCGCTACCTCCACCTTGGTGAGGGCTCGACCCATAGTACAGTTTGTCAGGACGGTGATGGGATGCGCCAGAAAATACGGTCGGAGGAGCCGAGCCATTAGAACAAGTCCGTAAACCAACTTTTCTAGGGCCGTATACCGAGATTCAGCCCCTTCAATAGATGACTGAAAAAATACACTGGCCGTTGTACATTGTCCTTCTCCTTAACCAGCACGGCCCCCACGGCCTCGGGGGTAGCTGACAAGTAGACCCAAAGGGGCTCTCCCACAACAGGCTTGAACAGTGATGGTAAGGACTCAAGGTACTGCTTTAGCTCCTCGAAGGCCTGTGTGCATTCTTCCGTCCACTGAAACTTGGCCGCTTTCCTGAGCACTTTGAAGAAGGGCGCCGCTCTATCTGCAGATCTGGAGATGAATCGGGACAGTGCTGTTATCCTACCGACCAGCTTCTGCGTTTCCTTCAGATTCTGAGGGATCTGCAAGTTCCGAAGTGCTTGCACCTTCTCCTGGTTGGCTTCTATCCCTCGCTCGGTCACCAGATAGCCCAAAAACTTTCCTCCTTTGGCCCCGAACAGACACTTCAAAGGATTCAGCTTCACCCCATATTGCCTCAGAGTCCCGCAGGTTTCCTCTACATCTCTTATTAGGCTGGACGCCAGGGGGGACTTGATCAGGATATCATCAACATAGACCTCTACATTCCGCCCGATCTGACTCCGAAAGACTTTACCCATCATCCTTTGGTAGGTAGCTCCAGCGTTCCTGAGCCCAAATGGCATGACTGTATAGCAAAAGGTACCGTCAGCCGTTATGAAGCTGACTTTCTCCTGATCCTCCCTGGCCAAGGGTATCTGATGATATCCCTGGTAAGCGTCCATCATGCATATCCTCTCACAGCCAGCAGTAGAATCCACTACCTGATCGATACGCGGGAGAGGATAACAGTCCTTGGGAGTGGCTTTGTTGTGGTCGCGAAAGTCTATGCACACCCTCCACTTGTTGTTTGGCTTCTTCACCAACACGACGTTGGAAAGCCAAGATGGTAATTGCACCTCTCGCACATGTCCTGCCCTCCTGAGCTGATCCACTTCAGCTCGGATAATCTTGTTCTGGTCGGCGGAGAAGTTTCTCTTCTTCTGCTTGACTGGCTTGGCCTCGGGTATAATATGCAATTTGTGCTCAGCTACTTCTGGCCTGACCCCGGGCAACTCTTCTGGTGACCAAGCAAGAACGTCCCTATTGCGGATCAGGCACTGTATTAGCTCAGACTTAAGCTCCAGCGGTAAGTCACTGGCAATGCGGGTGATGCTCTCTGCTCTGTCCTCATGCAGCCGAATTTCTTCCCAAGGAATGGGCTCCTCTGCAATAGGCAGAGGCTCTTCTTGGATAGCATGTACTCCACCATCCTGAGTCCGCCGGCTCTTGCGCGCCTCCACCCGGACCATATCTATATAGCAGCTTCGAGACACCTTCTGCTCTCCCTTGACCTCCCCGACTTGCTCGCCGACCGGAAACTTGATCTTTTGATGAAAAGTGGAGACGGCAGCCCGGAACTCATGCAGAGCTGGCCTTCCCAGGATGACGTTGTAGGAGGAAGGCGAATCCACCACAATGAAAGTGCTCCTCCGCGTGCGCACCAATGGCTCAGTGCCCATGGAAATGGCCAGCTTGATCTGACCCATGGGCTTGACTTCATTACCTGTAAACCCATACAAGGAAGTGGTTACAGGTTGGAGCTCAGCGGCGTCGATCTGCATCTCCTCAAACGCAGCCCTGAATAAAATGTTGACCGAGCTCCCGGTATCCACAAAGACCCGAGCCACTCGGCTAATAGCTCGTGGGGAAGTTCCAGCCCTCCAGGTCTTGAGGTCCAAAGCTAATAACAGGGCCGGAGGCCTGCTCGTGGCTGCATCCCACGGTTCCCACATACAACCGCCGAACGTGCGACTTGCGGGCTCGGCCTGAGTCCCCGTCAGTGGGCCCTCCTAAGATCATACCGATCTCTCGCACAACAACGTTGCCCCAGTTCTCCAGTTCGCCGGCATCCCTTCGGTCTTCTCCGAGGCCAACTTGGTTAGATGGGCCGGCTAGGTCGGGCCGGGTCTGCCGAGCACGCCCAGCTGCAGCCCGTTCTTCCTCCATTCTCTGTATTTGGGGCGTCAACGCCGGGGGAGGCAAGCCCTGCTCCGCAGCTCGCGCAGTTACTGAGATCGTGCGTCCTGGACCGATGATATGTGCAATATGGTGCCCCCCTTGGGCCAGGCCTGGGCGCGTGTACGGCGGCGACTCGCGGAGCTGGCCTGACTCCTTGAGCGGGCTGGGGGGCATGCCTGGGTTGAACGCGCTGGAAGGGCTGAGCTGGCTGCAGTGCTCTCCTTTCAGGTCTGTTGCCCGGAGCCACCGTCTTCTCGGCCTTCCGCCTAGCGGCCTGCGCTTCTTCCACCTTGATGTAGCAAGAAGCTTTCTCCACCATATCGTCGAAGCTTCGGGCTGGGTTTTTGATGAGGTCCCTAAAGAATTCCCCCTCTCGTAATCCGTGGGAGAAGGCGCTCATCAATATTTCTGAGGTGGCGGAGGGGACGTCGTTGGCCACCTGACTGAACCGGTTGATGTAGCTCCGCAAGGGCTCAGTCGAATCCTGCTTGAGAGCAAAAAGACAGTGGTCGGTTTTTTGATACTTACGACTACTGGCGAAACGGCGTAGGAAGGCCGTTTTGAAATCCATGAAGCGATTGATGGACTCTGGGGGCAATCCATCAAACCACTTTTGTGCCGACCCGGACAGGGTATGTAGGACTACTCGACATTTGACAGCGTCGCTGTATTGATACAAGATAGCCGCGTTCTTAAACTTCCTCAGGTGCTCTTCCGGGTCCTTGCTCCCATCGTATTCTCCAATGTTCGGGGCTCGATATCCCTTGGGCAGGCTTTCCCTCAGGATCTGAGCCGAGGAGGGTACTTTGTCATCCGGATCCTCAGGCAGATCTCTGGCAGGGATTATAGCTTTCCCCTTTCCGGAATCCCGAGGTGGATGTAGAGAGCTTTCTGCCACCGACGCCGGCGGCTCCTCTTTCTTTGGACTGTGCGCACGAGGTTCGGCTCGATGATAGTTGCGGTGAGGCTCCCGGAATGAAGTACGAGGGAGTTCTTCCTGCTGCTTCCTCTTTGAGCCCCTGTCGGAGGCGTTAGATGCTTCAGGACAGCTTTTTTAGGCGAGAGGCAGTAGTCCGTTGTTTCTCAGAGGCGGCACGCTTCTCGACCTCCTTGAAGAGCTCGTACTCCCCAGCAGTCATGGTGACGTTAATTCTGCACGAGTCCTCCATCTTCACGCTCCGGAATAGGTTGTTGTGTTTCCCACAGACGGTGCCGGAGGCTGAGTCGGATGGAGGCTGGTCGAGGTGGCCTGGCTGTTGACGGGAAGTCGCAGAAGATGATTCGGCCTCCACGGGTGGCTGATGCTGCCGCAGGACCCTGCGCACACTCAGACGATCTCCCCCCTCACGTTAGAGACCGAAACCCAGGGAAAAAGTCCCCGGATCAGGCCCTCCGACGCTCAAGTCAGGTCCTTTTTCCCCAGAAAAAATAGAGAGAAGCCGAAGGAAAAATAGTTGTGGAAAAAGTGACGAGGGAGTGTGTGCGCGTACCTGCTTCTGAGGGATCTCTCCCCTTTTATGCGTCCTCCTTTTAGAACCTGCCATCCTGTCAAAAAACGTTAGGCACCGGGCTTTGTCCTGTAGTCCCGGACACCTGTCGTGCTGCTATTTGCCGTGAAAGCATCTCTCTCTTTTGGAAACTCCGCCTTCGCATATGGGTTTTGTCTTGTAGTGAGAGACAGCTGGCGGGCTACTATTGGATACGAGGACATCTTTCTGTTTTAGGAACCTTCGCCTTCGCACGTATTGTTGGTATGTAATGATTATCCTCGACGGACCGTTGAGATTCTCCGCACCCGCACAACTTGGCTTCTCCGATTCATTGCGACTTGCACTGGCCTTGCTTCTCCCTATCAGTTCCAGCCTCTAAGTGTCATTTTGCAGGTTAAGCAATGTATTCTCATAGCATCTGTAGTAATCATTTTGCAAAATGTACAGTAGAGATACTTAGTTTCAGGTATAATTGAATTTTCTTGCCAATTATGTTGGCAATTCTTCATAGTATCCCCAACAAAGACTTGTGAACGCTAGCCACAATGTTCATCTCCCATCATGAACGCTGTTTCAAAGAAGTTACTTGGGATATCATATCTGACCAAATAATCATACTTACCACTTGGTTCACCAAGGGTATCCCATCGTCCTTGACTAAATTTGTCTCTATTTTTCTTTTGCCTGGTGTGTTGTAATTCTTCTTCTTCTTCCTCAGTATCATATTGAGAGTTTAAGAATACACCAGCGAATTCTTCTTCATGTATGTCTTCCACATCATCCTTGTTATAATTACTTGGCCTCGGATTTCCTGTTGATTGATATCCAGAGAATGCCAAAGAAATTGATCCATCTGTTTCCAGGGAATTTAATACTTCAGCTTGGTTTTCATTGATGACCTTAAGCAGAGTTCTATATTCACTTCTAGAAATTCTGGAATGTAGTATCAAACGATCATAGACTACGTCTATATTATAAGAGATGTCCTTAAGTCTTACTTCAGTTGCTAAGTCCAGGTATTCTAGATCAGCTATTCTCGAGTTTTGATACCAATCTTTTATAGCTTTTTCTAGCCTTTCAGTCATAATTCTTATATGATTTTTGATCATAAATATTATTGGTGATACCTTGTTCCAGGTGTTGTCGTGCCATCCTCTCTGGCTTAATTTCACCTTACTAAAGCATATCACACAATAAGATTTAAGGGAAAATCATATATAATTATGAACACGAAATATTCAAATAACTATAAAGAAAGATATCATCACCTTCGATGCTTTTCTAAAATACCTGGACTTAGCAACTGAAGTCAAAAAGAAATCCCAAACAAGAAAAATTCCAACAAGCGGAAGCGATATTAGCTAGAAACTAATTACTCACTTAAAAGTGGAAATATTACAAGGATTTTTTTTACAAAGAGGGCTTGAGTATGGGCTTAGGTAAGCTCGTGAACTCAAGGTGGCTACAAACTAAGTAAGACTCCGAGGTGCTCTCGTCTGTCTTGCAAAGTGCAAACTTACTAAGGTTTTATAGACGTTTCTCAAGTGGTTATGATAAGACCGTGTACTCAATTGGGCCCCATCGCATCTTATCATGACCTACTTTTGAGGTGTCCAAAAACCTTTACAATACCTTAGCATAGAAGTAATAGAGTACATTAGAAAGGTGGCAGCAGAAAGAACGGCTCCCCGGGGCTCAGTTCTTTCACATTGTCCACCTGTATTACATTATCATAACTTTTGCCAAAGTGGATTCCTTCATTATTGTCCTTTGCTGGTAATGCTTGAAAAAAGTGGATTCCTTCATTATCTTTCTCCACTGGTGCAGCAATAATAGAGTTTATCATACTCGCCAGTTTGTCCTTTATCTTTGTTGGAGCATCTTTTGTTTCCTCCAGTACTGTCTCTAATACATGGAATAATTCGTTCTGATCATCAAGGTTCAGAATAACATAATGCACAAGTCTAGATAAGGCATCTGCAAGTTGATTGTTAGTACCCTCAATATGCTCAAATTTAATATTGACTCCCGTACCTGTTACGTAGTCAATAAATGAAATCCATCTTACCCTTGATGGCTTGTTTTGAGCAGTCTTGTTAAAGAACTTGATGATATCTTTAAAGTTAATAGAGAATCTATATGAACTTTAAAAGTTGCTTCCATAGCTGGTGTAATGTGTTTCAGAGGTTTATCCTGAATAGTCAAGTCTGGGTTGATAATATCCAACTTGCACACTATTTTGTTTTTTGACCAGAATAAAGTTGGGTTTTCACCAATATAACCCATATTCTTTAATCTTTGAATAGTCGGTGCAAATTGTAAATGAAAATTGGTAGCTATTCCTAGAAATTCTTTTCTATCCAATTCTAATTCATTAGTAAGAGTAATAAACTCTTCTGCTTCCATTTCTAATTCAGGAATCAAGAATGCTGAAGTATTTACCTCTGGTGTTGTGTTGATGGTGGTAATACTTTGGTAAAATGTGATTTCCGAACCCTCAATACGTAGTCCTCCAGCAACTGTTCTGATAAAATTACATCCCAGCAGCATTTGTATTCCATCTTTCAAACTCATCTGTAGTTGATAAGTAAAAGGAATTCTGAATTTATGATTTGAAATTGTCATCATACCTTCCTTTACTTTCCTTTTTGTCTCTTGCTGAGAATTAATTCCAGAGAATACCACTTTGTAATTTATCTCCTCGAAAGCTTCTTTTGGCAGAGCATCCTGACATATACAACATTTTGTAGCACCAGTGTCAAGTATGGCTTGTACCTTAGTATCAGGAATTCCCGGTATATGGAAAGTAATTTCCATATTATATAATCTGTTTAACAGAGATTTAGTTGGTGCTGAGAATGCCAGTTCTGTTGAATTTGTTGGTACAGGAAGTACCAATTCTGTTGAACCAAAGGCTCCTTCTCCCCGTTCAGTTGGTGCTAAAGATTCCACCTCTTCTACTGAAGGAGTAATAATTCGTTCTAGAATAAATTGAGCAATGCTTTCCCCTATCTGTAATGAGATTATATTATTAGAATTATTAAGAACTAATAATTTAATCTCACCTCTATAATCTGCATCAATGACACCAGCTCCAATATCAATTCCTTGCTTTACTGCTGCTCCAGATCTAGATACCAGTCTTGCATAACAATTATCAGGAAATTCTAGACTTATTCCAGTTGAAACCAACATTCTTTCATGTGCAGGTAATGTAATATTTTGATCAATGAATATATCATAACCTGCTGCTCCCATTGTTCTTCTTTCAGGGATTTTTGCCGTTGGAGAAAGTCTTTTCACTCTTAAAAATTCAAAAGTAACCTTTCTACTTCCTTCCCTCACAAAAGAAGGCAAAACATCATCATCAGAATCAGTAGTAGTATCTAAAAGAATTGCTTTTCCCTTGGTGTTGTTCAGAGTTGCATGCAAATGTTGTGTGTAGTCCAACAATTCTTTAATAATTTCATCTTGTTTTTGATATGGTGGAATAGATAATTGTTTCTTCATGGGAATTATCTTGTGAAGATAATATTTTGAACAAGATGGACATGATGTCATTTTGCAGGTTAAGCAATGTATTCTCATAGCATCTGTAGTAATCATTTTGCAAAATGTACAGTAGAGATACTTAGCTTCAGGTATAATTGAATTTTCTTGCCAATTATGTTGGCAATTCTTCATAGTATCCCCAACAAAGACTTGTGAACGCCAGCCACAATGTTCATCTCCCATCATGAACGTTGTTTCCCATTGCAAATCATCTAAGGCATATCGAGCATAATTTAATGGTCCAACTTCTCCTTCAGACAAACTACAAATAGCATCAGAGTCAGCTTCATTTAGATCAACAGAAAGAATATCATAATCAGAGGGAAGGTCTAGTTGGTCCATGACTGCTGCTCGTGCAATATTGCCTGTCTTTCTTTTGCAGTCTCGGGCAAAATGCCCTGGCTCTCCACATATAAAACACTTACACTTGTGTTGCTGTTCAGCCTTTTTCTTTTTAAAAACTCTCACATGTGTCATGAGGTTTTCCTTTGTAAGTCTTTGATTTCGGAGACCATACTTCTTTTGCTTTCCTTCATAATAACCCGGAATAGGTATTTTATTACAGAAAGCCAAGTCTTTAACACTTCTTTGTATTGCTGCCTTTTTACACAGTTTAGCCAAATATTGATAAATAAAATGAATACGTGGCATAACACCAATTTGATTTCCTACATGTCTCAATTTGAAAGATGTTTCAATATCATTAGAAATTAATGGCGGTAATTTTCGGAATAGTTTATCTGAGAGTTCAGAGTTGATGAACATTCTTCCAGATTTAGCAGCTAAGACTTTATAATCATTCAAAAAGTGCAGAACATCCTTCATACTAGAACATGTTAATCGTTCCAGGTCTATATAAGCTTGATCTTGTTCTACAGTCGTACCTTGGTATGGGTCCTCAAGTAGAATGAACCGTCTGATAGCTGATAATACATTTTGAGTTTCCCCCGCCATCTGAATGAGTTCCTCATATTCCTGGACATACATCATTCTCCATTGTATCCACATTTTTTTTTTCATTTTCACCCAGAAGATTTTCAATAAATTGAACCTTTTGTTTGTTGTCTAACCATGTTCGATCATTTACCAGATTATTAGTAATGGATTCCCATCGTGAAATAACATCATGGTATTGACTAATATCTTCTGGTAGTACTAACATGACACCAGTATTTTGTTGAGCAGATGGTAATACCCAAGTATTATGTTCAAGAGCTTTACCTTTAAATCTGCCTTTGAATTGCCCATTATCATTGAATTGCGGAGTTGTTCCTTGTGCTGGTGGATAATTAATTTGTCCCATTAAAGGCTCATTAGGCTGCCTATAATTGGAAATTGCTGAATCCGAAGTTGAAGCCAAAGCCTTTTCTAATTGCCTGAACATTGGATATTCCAAATGTTCCGCAGTAACATGTGCTACTTCATTCTCCTGCACATGTTCCTGTTGAAGATTAAGAACTGAAATATTATCAGATAAATTAGTTACCTCATTGCTGATTTGCTTAGGAACATTATAAATTTCATTCTCTGTTTGTTCTGAATTCTCATATATCTCATACCAATTTCCTTCAGCCATACCTTCATGGATTCTATCAATAAATTCTTCCAAAGAATAATCAAGTGGTACCGGATTATGCCATCCATTTTCTGTAGGTAATTGTGCCTCTATTTGTTCCACATGCTGTACCACCTGTTGCCAATATTCTTCATCTTCTTGTGAGTCTTGGTTTGGTGGTGCTAATAGTGGATAATCCAGCTCCTGATTTTGAAGTCCCAAATAATATGATTCCGGATCTTCCTCCTCTTCTTCTTGATTTTCTCCTAACTCATTAACATCCGAGCCTTCTTCTTCTGCTAGATCATTTGGGTCAAATTCTGGATCATCTTCCCAAGGTGTATCTTCCCAAATACTTGGAAGAACTACTTCAGATATTATTTCATCTTCCCATCCCGTGGGTGGAGGCATTTCTGTTTCAAAGAAGTTACTTGGGATATCATATCTGACCAAATAATCATACTTACCACTTGGTTCACCAAGGGTATCCCATCGTCCTTGACTAAATTTGTCCCTATTTTTCTTTTGCCTGGTGTGTTGTAATTCTTCTTCTTCTTCCTCAGTATCATATTGAGAGTTTAAGAATACACTAGCGAATTCTTCTTCATGTATGTCTTCCACATCATCCTTGTTATAATTACTTGGCCTCGGATTTCCTGTTGATTGATATCCAGAGAATGCCAAAGAAATTGATCCATCTAATAATGTTGTGGTTCTTACCGACTGAGGATTTCGCAATTGAGGAGTATTTGGTGGTTGTAATATCCATCGCATTCCTTGCAATTCTGCAGTGGTTCTTGGAGTTGCAGGGACAGCATTGATACCTGTGCTTGCTAAATAATCTGCAACATTTTGTATATTATATCTGAATCCTGCATGGCTAGTATTTGTTAGTCTGCCAATAAGTCCTCTGGTTATTAAAAGATTACTTTCTGCAGAATTCCATTGTTCATAGCCATGCGTTTGTATAGCAATTTCAATGTGATGATAAAAATCTTCTACACTGATTAATAAATTTGGTGCTATGTAAACAAGCTGGGTACCTTCAGATAAATCAACTTCCATAGTCCCGATTATGGATCTGTCATCTGCCCATCTGGTATCTCTTAAGACAATCAACGCATTTGTTCCTGCATTTCTTCTGTGTAGAGCATGTATGCGTATCATAACTAATCCCAAATGTATTAGTTGCATACCTTCCCGTCTAAGAATTCCATAACTTTCTGAATTTATGAGGGATAAATTTTGTTGTCCTTCAGTTACCAGAACTCTTGTTTCAGAATAGTGTTGATATACCCGATGTCTTGGTTCCGACCAGTGTGTTGTATACAATGTTTCTGCTGGTACCAGGGATGCTCTTCGCTGTTGTGATAGTTCTAGTTATGCCTCAGGATTTAGTTGACTTTCCAGGTTGACATTTTTTGCCAAGCACCAACCATGCCGAGGGACAAGCCGACGGGCGCATGCACCTATAGAGCGGCACGGGGGCAGCCCCCGGTGCCAGACATTTGGTTCAAAGGGGCCGTTCAGGTTGACATTTTTTATGGTGCCTCCGCTCTGCGCACCACCAAGGCACAGGGTGCCTCCGCTCTGTGCACCACCCTGGCACTGGGTGCCTTGCCTCCGACCATGGCACTGGGTGGCTCCGCTCTGCGCACCACCAAGGCACAGGGTGCCCCATTTCCTGCACTGGGTGCGTCCGCTCTGCGCACCACCATGGCACTGCACTGGGTGCCTCCGCTCTGCGCACCACCAAGGCACTGGGTGCCTCCGTTTCCTGCACTGGGTGCGTCCGCTCTGCGCACCACCATGGCACTGCACTGGGTGCCTCCGCTCTGCGCACCACCAAGGCACTGGGTGCCCCGTTTCCTGCACTGGGTGCGCGTCCGCTCTGCGCACCACCGTGGCATTGCACTGGGTGCCCCGTTTCCTGCATTGGGTGCGTCCGCTCTGCGCACCACCATGGCACTGCACTGGGTGCCTCCGCTCTGCGCACCACCAAGGCACTGGGTGCCTCCGTTTCCTGCACTGGGTGCGTTCGCTCTGCGCACCACCGTGGCACTGCACTGGGTGCCTCCGCTCTGCGCACCACCAAGGCACTGGATGCCTCCGTTTTCTGCACTGGGTGCGTCCGCTCTGCGCACCACCATGGCACTGCACTGGGTGCCTCCGCTCAGCGCACCGCCAAGGCACTGGGTGCCTCCGTTTCCTGCACTGGGCGGCACGGGGGCAGCCCCCGGTGCCAGGCATTTGGTTCAAAGGGGCCGTTCAGGGTGACATTTTTTGCCAAGCACCAACCATGCCGAGGGACAAGCCGGGGCCAGGCATTTGGTTAAAAGGGGCCGTTCAGGTTGACATTTTTTGCCAAGCACCAACCATGCCGAGGGACAAGCCGACGGGCGCATGCACCTATAGAGCGGCACGGGGGCAGCCCCCGGTGCCAGGCATTTGGTTCAAAGGGGCCGTTCAGGGTGACATTTTTTGCCAAGCACCAACCATGCCGAGGGACAAGCCGACGGGCGCATGCACCTATAGAGCGGCACGGGGGCAGCCCCCGGTGCCAGGCATTTGGTTCAAAGGGGCCGTTCAGGTTGACATTTTTTGCCAACCACCAACCATGCCGAGGGACAAGCCGACGGGCGCATGCACCTATAGATCGGGGCGCCCGGTGCTAGGCATTTGGTTCAAAGGGTCGTTCAGGTTGACAATTTTGCCAACCACCAACCATGCCGAGGGACAAGCCGATGCGCATACCTATAGAGCGGCACGGGGGCAGCCCCCGGTGCCAGGCATTTGGTTCAAAGGGTCCGTCCTTGTACACATTTTTTGCCAAGCACCAACCATGCCGAGGGACAAGCCGACAGGCGCATGCACCTATAGAGCGGCACGGGGGCAGCCCCCGGTGCCAGGCATTTGGTTCAAAGGGGCCGTTCAGGTTGACATTTTTTGCCAAGCACCAACCATGCCGAGGGACAAGCCGACAGGCGCATGCACCTATAGAGCGGCACGGGGGCAGCCCCCGGTGCCAGGCATTTGGTTCAAAGGGTCCGTTCAGGATGACATTTTTTGCCAAGCACCAACCATGCCGAGGGACAAGCCGACGGGCGCATGCACCTATAGAGCGGCACGGGGGCAGCCCCCGGTGCCAGGCATTTGGTTCAAAGGGGCCGTTCAGGTTGACATTTTTTGCCAAGCACCAACCATGCCGAGGGACAAGCCGACGTTCGCATGCACCTATAGAGCGGCACGGGCGGTGCGGACATTTGGTTCGAAGGGCGTTCGAGTTGACATTTTTGCCAACCACCAACCATGCCAGAGGACCGAGCGCATGCACCTATAGAGCGGCACGGGGGCAGCCCCCGGTGCCAGGCATTTGGTTCAAAGGGGCTATTTAGGATGACATTTTTATGGTGCCTCCGCTCTGCGCACCACCAAGGCACAGGGTGCCTCCGCTCTGTGCACCACCCTGGCACTGGGTGCCTTGCCCCCGACCATGGCACTGGGTGGCTCCGCTCTGCGCACCACCAAGGCACAGGGTGCCCCGTTTCCTGCACTGGATGCGTCCGCTCTGCGCACCACCATGGCACTGCACTGGGTGCCTCCGCTCTGCGCACCACCAAGGCACTGGGTGCCTCCGTTTTCTGCACTGGGTGCGTCCGCTCTGCGCACCACCGTGGCACTGCACTGGGAATGTCCTACCTGACTTCCCCCGAATTTCTGTCCCAGGCTGGGGCACACTTTGCTACGACCGTGCCCTATACGGCGGCTGGAGTCATCAGGCAACTGCACGCACAGGGCTTCTTGAGCTCTATCCCCCCGGCAGACTTCTTGAATCACGACCAAATCATTCAAGGCTTTCCGGATGAGATTTTTGCTCCTTTCAAATGATCTGTACTAGCCACTTAAATTGGGAAATTGTTACATGTACAATTGTCTTTTTCGAGTTTTCACTTGACCCTCCTACTGTCTCCACGCCCTTCGTCTGATCCGGCCTACGTCCACAGAGCCAGCCCCCTCAAACTCGATAGGGCTGTAGGTAGTTAGCACTCCAAGGTCGATCCAGCTTCCTTCCTTGAGCGTCCTGCAAATAATAGGCTCCCGATGCCAATTTCTTGATAACTTTGTACGGTCCGTCCCATTGAGGAGCCAACTTCGTCACTTCCCCTAAGGGCTTTATCTGCTTCCAAACGAGATCTCCTTCTCCGAAGAATCGGGGGGTCACCCTTCTATTATAATTCTGCCTCATTCTCTGTCTATAGGCTTCCAACCTGGCCGCTGTTTGTTCACGGGTTTCGCTGATAAAATCTAGCTCAGCCAGCCGTCGCTCTGCGTTCCCTTCATCATACATCATTCTTCTCACAGATGGTATCCCGACCTCCAGAGGTACCACTGCTTCATTGCCATACACTAAATGGAAAGGTGTCAGACCTGTACTTTCTCGGGGTGTTGTACGATAGGCCCATAAGATGCTTGGTAGCTCGTCCACCCAACTGCCTCCCGTATGATCCAACTTGACTTTGAGCCCCCACACTATTTCTCGGTTGACTACCTCTGTCTGACCATTGATTTGCGGATGCGCCACCGAGGTGAAGGCCTGAGTTATGCCAAACCCCTTGCACCAATCTTGTATCTTGCGCCCTTGAAATTGCCTACCATTGTCTGACACCAGTTTGTGAGGCAAGCCGAATCTGCAAAAGATATTCTTCCATAAGAACTGGATCACCGCATCTTCAGTGATCTTAGCCAGAGCTTCTGCTTCCACCCACTTAGAGAAGTAATCTACTGCTACCAGCAAGAAACGCCTTTGCCCCGTAGCCATCGGGAAAGGACCCACGATATCCATACCCCACTGGTCAAACGGGCAAGACACTATAGAAGTTCTCAGCAGCTCTGTAGGTCGGTGCGTCGGATTCTGGTACCTTTGGCATGACAGACAAGTATTCACCAACTTTTGCGTGTCCCTTTGCAAAGTAGGCCAGAAATACCCGGCCAACAGTACTTTCCGAGCCAGCGTTCTCCCGCCTGCGTGATTACCGCAGCACCCCAAGTGTATCTCTCGTAAGGCCTGATCTGCTTCTCCCATATTCAAGCACTTGAGCAGAGGTCTAGAGAAAGACCTTTTGTAGAGTTGATCTCCGATCATGATATAAGAATGGGCCTGTCTCCTGAGCATTCGTGCCTCTTCTGGGTTGGTGGGTATAATTCCCTGCTGAAGGAAACTTATTATGGGCGCCCTCCAATCAATTGTTTCTCCCAGATTATTTTGCAGATCGATCTGAGCTATAAGGAAGGTCTGCGCTATAGGTCTGTCAAGTACCCAAGTAGTCAGAGAGCTGGCCATTTTAGCTAATTCATCTGCCCTTTCATTTTCAGCCCTGGGAATCTTGGTAACTGTGACTTCTTTGAAATCTTTCCTCATCTTCTCATAGGCTTCCTTGTAAACTTGCATCTTTTCGTTGTTTGCTTCGAAGTGTTCGGTCACCTGCTGAGTTACTAGCTGCGAATCTGAATGTATTACGACTTTGCTCGCCCCCACATGCCGAGCTGCTTGCAAACCTGCCAATAGAGCTTCATACTCTGCCTCATTGTTGGTAGCTCTGAAATTTAGTCGTACAGCCAGCTGCATAATATCTCCCTGTGGGGATATTAGAAGTGCGCCTACGCCACTTCCCCGATGGGTAGCTGATCCGTTTACATAAATCTTCCAGACTTCCTCCGAGTCGGCCTGATAAACTTCTGTCAAGAAATCCGCCAGAGCCTGTGCTTTGATCGCGGTTCGGGGCTGATACTGTATATCATATTCCTCTGGCTCGGTCGCCCATTTGATAAGCCGGCCCGCTACCTCCACCTTGGTGAGGGCTCGGCCCATAGTACTGTTTGTCAGGACGGTGATGGGATGCGCCAGAAAATACGGTCATAGGCGCCGAGCCATTAGAACAAGTCCGTAAACCAACTTTTCTAGGGTCGTATACCGAGATTCAGCCCCCTTCAATAGATGACTGAAAAAATACACTGACCGTTGTACATTGTCTTGCTCCTTAACCAGCACGGCCCCCACGGCCTCGGGGGTAGCTGACAAGTAGACCCAAAGGGGCTCTCCCACAACAGGCATGAACAGTGATGGTAAGGACTCCAGGTACTGCTTTAGCTCCTCGAAGGCCTGTGTGCATTCTTCCGTCCACTGAAACTTGGCCGCTTTCTTGAGCACTTTGAAGAAGGGCGCCGCTCTATCTGCAGATCTGGAGATGAATCGGGACAGTGCTGTTATCCTACCGACCAGCTTCTGCGTTTCCTTCAGATTCTGAGGGATCTGCATGTTCCGAAGTGCTTGCACCTTCTCCGAGTTGGCTTCTATCCCTCGCTCGGTCACCAGATAGCCCAGAAACTTTCCTCCTTTGGCCCCGAACAGACACTTCAGGGGATTCAGCTACACCCCATATTGCCTCAGAGTCCCGCAGGTTTCCTCTACATCTCTTATTAGGCTGGACGCCAGGGGGGACTTGATCAGGATATCATCAACATAGACCTCTACGTTCCGCCCGATCTGACTCCGAAAGACTTTGTCCATCATCCTTTGGTAGGTAGCCCCAGCGTTCCTGAGCCCAAATGGCATGACTGTATAGCAAAAGGTACCGTCGACCGTTATGAAGCTGACTTTCTCCTGGTCCTCCCTGACCAAGGGTATCTGATGATATCCCTGGTAAGCGTCCATCATGCATATCCTCTCACAGCCAGCAGTAGAATCCACTACCTGATCGATACGCGGGAGAGGATAACAGTCCTTGGGAGTGGCTTTGTTGTGGTCGCGAAAGTCTATGCACACCCTCCACTTGTTGTTTGGCTTCTTCACCAACACGACGTTGGAAAGCCAGGATGGGAATTGCACCTCTCGCACATGTCCTGCCCTCCTGAGCTGATCCACTTCAGCTCGGATAATCTTGTTCTGGTCGGCTGAGAAGTTTCTCTTCTTCTGCTTGACTGGCTTGGCCTCGGGTATAATATGCAATTTGTGCTCAGCTACTTCTGGCCTGACCCCGGGCAACTCTTCTGGTGACCAAGCAAGAACGTCCCTATTGCGGATCAGGCACTGTATTAGCTCAGACTTAAGCTCCAGCGGTAAGTCACTGGCAATGCGGGTGATGCTCTCTGCTCTGTCCTCATGCAGCCGAATTTCTTCCCAAGGAATGGGCTCCTCTGCAATAGGCAGAGGCTCTTCTTGGATAGCATGTACTCCACCATCCTGAGTCCGCCGGCTCTTGCGCGCCTCCACCCGGACCATATCTATATAGCAGCTTCGAGACACCTTCTGCTCTCCCTTGACCTCCCCGACTTGCTCGCCGACCGGAAACTTGATCTTTTGATGAAAAGTGGAGACGGCAGCCCGGAACTCATGCAGAGCTGGCCTTCCCAGGATGACGTTGTAGGAGGAAGGCGAATCCACCACAATGAAAGTGCTCCTCCGCGTGCGCACCAATGGCTCAGTGCCCATGGAAATGGCCAGCTTGATCTGACCCATGGGCTTGACTTCATTACCTGTAAACCCATACAAGGAAGTGGTTACAGGTTGGAGCTCAGCGGCGTCGATCTGCATCTCCTCAAACGCAGCCCTGAATAAAATGTTGACCGAGCTCCCGGTATCCACAAAGACCCGAGCCACTCGGCTGTTAGCAATAACGGCCTTGATTATGAGGGCGTCGTCGTGGGGCAGTTCCAGGCCCTCCAGGTCTTGAGGTCCAAAGCTAATAACAGGGCCGGAGGCCTGCTCGTGGCTGCATCCCACGGTTCCCACATACAACCGCCGAACGTGCGACTTGCGGGCTCGGCCTGAGTCCCCGTCAGTGGGCCCTCCTGAGATCATACCGATCTCTCGCACAGCAACGTTGCCCCGGTTCTCCAGTTCGCCGGCATCCCTTCGGTCTTCTCCGAGGCCAACTTGGTTAGATGGGCCGGCTAGGTCGGGCCGGGTCTGCCGAGCACGCCCAGCTGCAGCCCGTTCTTCCTCCATTCTCTGTATTTGGGGCGCCAACGCCGGGGGAGGCAAGCCCTGCTCCGCAGCTCGCCTGGAGTCGCGAGCGAATTGGAAGCAGTTACTGAGATCGTGCGTCCTGGACCGATGATATGTGCAATATGGTTCCCCCCTTGGGCCAGGCCTGGGCGCGTGTACGGCGGCGACTCGCGGAGCTGGCCTGACTCCTTAAGCGGGCTGGGGGGCAGGCCTGGGTTGATCGCGTTGGAAGGGCTGAGCTGGCTGCAGTGCTCTCCTTTCAGTTCTGTTGCCCGGAGCCACCGTCTTCTCGGCCTTCCGCCTAGCGGCCTGCGCTTCTTCCACCTTGATGTAGCAAGAAGCTTTCTCCACCATATCGTCGAAGCTTCGGGCGGGGTTTTTGATGAGGTCCATAAAGAATTCCCCCTCTCATAATCCGTGGGAGAAGGCGCTCATCAATATTTCTGAGGTGGCGGAGGGGACGTCGTTGGCCACCTGACTGAACCGGTTGATGTAGCTCCGCAAGGGCTCAGTCAAATCCTGCTTGAGAGCAAAAAGACAGTGGTCGGTTTTTTGATACTTACGACTACTGGCGAAACGGCGTAGGAAGGCCGTTTTGAAATCCATGAAGCGATTGATGGACTCTGGGGGCAATCCATCAAACCACTTTTGTGCCGACCCGGACAGGGTATGTAGGAATACTCGGCATTTGACAGCGTCGCTGTATTGATACAAGATAGCCGCGTTCTTAAACTTCCTCAGGTGCTCTTCCGGGTCCTTGCTCCCATCGTATTCTCCAATGTTCGGGGCTCGATATCCCTTGGGCAGGCTTTCCCTCAGGATCTGAGCCGAGAAGGGTACTTTGTCATCCAGATCCTCAGGCAGATCTCTGACAGGGATTATAGCTTTCCCCTTTCCGGAATCCCGAGGTGGATGTAGAGAGCTTTTCGCCACCGACGCCGGCGGCTCCTCTTTCTTTGGACTGTGCGCACGAGGTTCGGCTCGATGATAGTTGCGGTGAGGCTCCCGAAATGAAGTACGAGGGAGTTCTTCCTGCTGCTTCCTCTTTGAGCCCCTGTTGGAGGCAGGAGCTGGCTCTCTAGATGCTTCGGGCGCTAGGTGAGGTCGTGAAACCGTTCCTTGTTTTTCAGAGGCGGCCTGCTTCCTGACCTCCTTGAAGAGCTCGTACTCCCCCGCGGTCATGGTGACGTTAATCCTCCTGCTGGAACTTCGACCAGAGTCCTCCATCTTCACGCTCCGGAACAGGTTGTTGTGTTTCCCACAGACGGCGCCAACTTTGATCCCGTCCGGAGGCTGAGTCGGACGGAGGCTGGTCGAGGTGGCCTGGTTGTTGACGGGAAGTCGCAGAAGATGTTTCTGCCTCCACGGGTGGCTGATGCTGCTGCAGGACCCTGCGCACACTCAGACGATCTCCCCCCTCACGTTAGAGACCGAAACCCAGGGAAAAAGTCCCCGGATCAGGCCCTCCGACGCTCAAGTCAGGTCCTTTTTTCCCAGAAAAAACAGATAGAAGTCGAAGGAAAAATAATTGTGGAAAAAGTAACGAGGGAGTGTGTGCGCGTACCTGCTTCTGAGGGATCTCTCCCCTTTTATGCGTCCTCCTTTTAGAACCTGCCATCCGGTCAGAAAACGTTAGGCACCGGGCTTTGTCCTGTAGTACCGGACACCTGTCGTGCTGCTATTTGCCATGAAAGCATCTCTCTCTTTTGGAAACTCCGCCTTCGCATATGGGTTTTGTCTTGTAGCGAGAGACAGCTGGCGGGCTACTATTGGATACGAGGGCATCTTTCTGTTTTAGGAACCTTCGCCTTCGCACGTATTGTTGGTATGTAATGATTATCCTCGACGGACCGTTGAGATTCTCCGCACCCGCACAACTTGGCTTCTCCGATTCATTACGACTTGCACTGGCCTTGCTTCTCCCTATCAGTTGCAGCCTCTAAGTGTCACCTGCTAGATGGTCTGACTCTGCTCAGCTTTGCCGATCCCGATTTGCTTCCGCCTGGCTCTGTCGATCCCAATTTGCTTCCTCCTGGCTCTGCCGATCCCGATTTGCATCCTGCGTTTCGCTTGACGTGTTCCCTCGTCTTCCGACTGCTTTGCCCCCTTGATCGACCAGTCTGCCTGACCTCTGACTATCACACCTGCTTGCCTTTAACCGCTCCGCCAGCCTGACCATTGACTGCCAGATCACCTTGACTATTGATCACCACGTCCTCTTGACTTTTGACCGCCATATGACCTTTGGCTCCTCTAATCCTTTCCTCTTGGGCCCCTCCATTACCAACCGTATCAATAACAATTATAATTATAGTTATTATAATATCTATTAAATAAAAGTATTTTAATATACTAAAACGTCATATTTTTCTATTATTTAATAATAAAAATAAGGGACACCTTGATTAATTTACTCTCTGTCTAGAAGGGGTGAGAAAAAAAAGAAGGGAAAGGGTAAGGATAAATGAGAAGCCTATTTAAAATGGAGTGAATTACGAACGGAAAGAGGAGAGATGGATACGGCTTACCTTTACATGTTTGAGAATATTAAAATTTCTAAAATTCATATGGGCAAAAGGTGATTCGTTTGCCCCTAGTATCTTCATCAATTCGTCTCTAGACTAACACGGAGGAGGTAAATCATGAGTAGCTATTAGTCATTAGTGTAAATGGCTAAGACATGAGGGAGATTATGTTCGATCACGTCGAATTTCGACCCCAAAATCTCATGTGACAACACCCCATGTCTTAACCATTCTTAAATCCAAATTAAATGTAAGGAAGGGAAGGAGCACTTATTTTAATTTTATCTCTATTTTTTTCACATATATATTTATTTTAAGAAATAAGAATATTTTTTATAATTTTATATGTTTAACTTTAATCCGGCTCCCTTTCCTCCTTCCCTCTCTTCCAAACAAAGGGAAAAAATATTTTACTTTCTTTCCCTCCTTTTCCATTCTATTAATAAACCTTTCCTTGTCCCATCAGGGCTAGGGAAAAATAATTTATAATTTTTTATCAAAAGAGCGGTCATATTTCTTTATTTACTAAAAAGAAACACTCTATTTCAAAACTATAAAAAAAAACATTAAAAATAGTATTATTTTCTTCATACCTCTCCCGCCAACCTCCTAAATCCCACGTTATTTTTCAATGTATGAGCCTACAGCTGTAAATGAGCCGAGCTTAGTCGAGTTTTGAGGTGTTCAAGCTTGTTTGATAAGGTAGTCAAGTTGAGTCGAGCTTAAAATAAAAAAAACTTTTAAAATGATTGTTCAACCTTGGCTTGGTTTATTTTTTATGAGCTTGAGCTTATTTGAAGTTTAGCTTGAGCTTGGCTTGTTGGGATGTTATCGATCGAGCTCTCAATTCAAGCTTGACTTGAGTTTGATTTGAGTTTGGTTTGTTTAGATGTTATCAAACTCTCAATTTAAACTTGTTTGATTGTTTGAAAACTTTAGTTATTTGATTGGTTATTGAGCTTGATAATTTAAACTTATTTGTTTGTTTTATTTTATTTTATTATTTATTTAGCATATTGAAAAGAGTTTTATTAATGAATATGGTTCGTGAATATTGTTCACGAATATTGTTCACGAATATTAACGAGTTGAACACATATGTGTTCAGCTTGTTTGTTTAGTTTAATGAGTTGTTCAAGCTTGTTTATTTAATTAATATTATGTATATTGAACGAACATAGATAATTTCTTACCAAACCGAACATCAAGTTTGTTCACGAACATTTGGTTCATTTACAACCCTACATGAACCTGCTATGGGAAAATATTAGACCTACATTGGACTTGATATTTTCTATATCAAACCCAACATGCATGATATGAGAAAATATTAAGCCCAGTATAAGTCTAATATCGAAAATATCAAGCTCAGGCTGAGTCTGAGCCTGATATAATCTAATATTAGGTTCACACTGAATTTGATATTGGATCATATTATGGTAAAAGGTGAATACGCTCGTCCCCAGCGCCTCCGTCAACTTGTCCCAGGACCAACACGGAGGAGATAAATCACGGGTGACTACTAACCTTTAGAATAGTGATTAGTACATAAGAGAGACATTTATTTCGACTTTACTAAGATTCAAACTTTAAATCTTGTCCATATCTCGACTAGCCTTTGGACCATATTAGATCTATTGAAGAGAGGAATATAATAAAAAATGGGAAGAGAGGAGAAATTCAGAAGGTTGACGAAAAAGATAGGAAGAGAATAATAATATTTTTAATGCTCTTAGGTAGTTTTAAAATGGGAGTACTCGTTTAGATAAATAAAGAAACGTGACCTTTTAAGAAAAAACAAAAAATCTAAATAAGGGACGCTTTCCCAAGTTTCTATATATAGAAAAACTCTTGCGGAAATATTAATTAGCCAGGGAGGCGTATGAATATCAACCTAATCCATTTAAATAGGGAAACCGTGATCGACTGAGACTGTGCGAGATCGGCGGCGAGGGAGTTCGTTGGTGTGATCGAAATCGCATACTGTTATTCCTGTTCTGCTGCGATCGGAGTCGGTAAAGAGGAAGCGAACGAGAAGAAGAGGCAGATTAGAAGAGAGAGGCGAAGCAATGGAGGGGGAAGAAAGAGGAGGATGGGCGCACCCCTACGTGCCCAAGGATCTGGAGTTACCGGGCTACGTACCCTGCTTCCTCTCTCAGATGGATATCGTCATCCCCTACCTCGGCAGCACCGTGCTTCTCGTCTCCCTCGTTTGGTTCTTCTCCGGTACTTGGAGTCTCGATCCCTACCCTCTTCTGTTTGTGTTTTTCCTTGTTCTTCTCAATTACCTGTGATTAATTTGATGGAGTAACTCATCAAAAGATTTGATATTCCGGCGCATTTACTGTCTAAATATTGTATTTTGTCTTCCTTTTGGCGGAGTTCCGCAGCTCGTGTGGAGATTAACCAGTTACAAAAGTTTGAATCCGAGTCTACGATTTGACTAATTTATTCTTCATGTTCACTTTTCTCACTTTCTATACTTTTTACTATTAGACGCGTGAAGGAGTGTGAGAGATGTCTCATCTCGCTTTAGTTGGTTAGATTTTTTTTTTGTTGCAAGAAAACACTCTATAATTCTGTCCATACCATCTTCTGCTTGTAGCAATGCCTCCGAGAGAAGATCTGCTGGTGTTTTGAACATTTTGTTGTCTTTACTCCCTGAATTCTTCGCGATCCTTATATAAGGCTGTCCCATCTGCAAGAGGAGTCTTCTTGATAAAGTTTCGAACGATGTTGTATTCTTGGTTGATGCATAGTCGACCCGCTTGGAAAGCCATTGTGAAATAAATAAATAAATAAATAAATAAATAACAGCAGCATATCACACGATTAAATTCAATGCAAAGTTGGATCGATATTAAAGTTCGTGCTATTACTTTGTTAGTTACATGTTCTTCTATGACAGGGCGATCAAAGTTGACAAAGACTGATAGGTTGCTTATGTGCTGGTGGGCATTCACGGGACTGACACATATAATTGTTGAGGGTTACTTTGTTTTCTCTCCTGACTTCTACAAGGAAAAAACTCCACATTATTTAGCTGAACTTTGTAAGTGCTCAACCAGTGTTTTTTTTTTGTTTAACATACATATCTGAAGCTGTTTGGGCATAATTTAAATTGAAGTTTGTATCTTTTATGATCATCTGAAACATCAGGGAAGGAATATAGCAAAGGAGACTCGAGATACGCAGGAAGAGATACAGGAATTCTCACTGTTGAAATAATCACTGCCGTTTTAGAGGGTCCTGCCAGTCTTCTTGCAGTGTAAGACATTGATCTGCTTTTCTCTAGTTGTAAATATTAGTTTAGATATACCAGGGATGGTCTAAGTTGTGTTTAGCTATACCAGGGAGGTCTAAGTTGTGTTTTGCAACAATAAATTGAAAGTAATTATCTTGTGTTTTAATTCTGTATTGAAACAATTTATTTGATGGTTTATTATTCTTTTGTAATTTACTCCACTATAAGCTTATCTTCTCGTGTAGTAAGCTAAAACAAAAAGGTAGCTAGTAGTCTGATATCAACTAGAAGTTGATAAATGCTGTATTACATGTTTACTTGAACAGTATGGCAAGATTTGCGATAACAGAATAATATTTTCAGCCAAGAGTAATAGACAGAATAACTAAACAAAGCTTAAGCTTCAGCCAAGAAGTTTTCGTTATTCTTATCGGTATCGTCAATTTTGTAACTTAAGTTTGATGTGGTACTTTCCAGGTACGCAATTGCTACACGAAAACCCTACAGCTACATTCTTCAGTTTACAGTTTCTCTTGGACATCTCTATGGCTGCCTTGTTTACTTCATTGCTGCTTTTCTGGAGGGAGACAATTTCGCAACTAGCCCGGCCTATTATTGGGCATACTACGTGGGGGCAAACGTCTGGTGGGTTGTCATACCGCTGCTTATCGCAACGAGGGCTTGGAAGAAGTTAACCACAGCGACTCGAGCAGGGAAGAAGTTAAAGGCTGTATGAAGAAGTTTCTAAATCATGCAATACTTTTGTGTTGTGGCATTGTCTTTATGGAACTTGAGACTTGTTATGATGCCTTTGATTCCCAATTTTGGATAGATGTCGAATAAAAGAGTTATTCCTTTCGGAATAGATGTGGGGAATAAGAAATATAAATATTTTGTTGTTTAGTTTATGAATTAAAATAGATATTGAATAACTATTATTATATCTTTTTGGTAGAAATATTATAAAGGGTAGCATGCAATAGTAAAGTTGCTGTATGATATGAAAGTCACATATTTCAGTCAGTTTTTTCCCGGGATTCTGCATTGACGGGTGTATGAATGTTGTCCTTTTAATATTTTAGCAAGATAAATTTAACATTTTACAACAAAGGTTATTTTTCTATTTTTAAATAAGTATTTATTCATTTTCTTTTAGAAAAAATCAGAATGGTTTTTTAGAAATCATTAAGGTGGCGCTTTTTTTTTTGTATTTGTAATTGTAATTGAAAGAACGTCCCACCTATCAACCCTCTAGAATGATAGGGATATTCTTAAATATATTATTATTATTATTATTATATCTTGTCATATGTATAACATAAAAGTGTTATATAGATTTTACTTGTTCAATAATATTTACAATAATATTATAACAGTCATTTTATAGTTAATATAATATAGAGTTATTTTGTTCAATAATACTTCATTGTAACCGTTACAATTATATAGTTATTACAGGATAAACTTATGTTGCTCAGTAACGCTCATATTTTAACAGCTACGAACTTTAACTATTATAACTACTGTAACAATTATAAAATTATAACTATTGTAATATTGCAACTATGAATTTGTAGTTATTAAAACATGTTCTTATCTTCTTCATATAATTGGTAAATGGATTAGATGGTATGAGATAATATTATGGGAAAAATGTATTAGAGGAGAGTCAATGGATTAAATGGTATGAGATAATATTATGAGAATAGTAGAGTAGAGGAGCAGTTATGTCATTTTATAAGGGAAATTGGTAGAGTAGAATGTTTTTTTGAATAAAAGTAAAAAAAGAGCACTTTGATGATTTCAATAAAATAGAGCGTCCTTTTATTTTTGCCCTTTTCTTTTTATTGAGGAGGTATTTTTATAATTTTTAAAGTTTTGATGGCGTTTTTTATTAGAAAGAAAAGATCGAAGTGAAGTTAAAATTTTCTCAACCCGGACTCAGGCCGGGCCTGACCCAGACCTAGCCCGGGCTTGACTTAGCTTGAACCCTGGTGAATGGGCTGAATCATAACCAACCTAACATCCTAGACTCGAGTGAACGGGCCGAACCGTAACCGGTTTAGTAGATGTCGGGCCAGTTACGGTTCCAGTTACGGTTTCAACAATTAAGACCATTTGACTATTTTTTAATTAATGACTATGATTTGATGTTCATTATATCCAAACTCTATAAATGGAGAGTTCATTTCATCATGTCCGCACACATCTTCTCTACTCTCATTCTCAATTTCGCGTTCTTTACATGTTTTTGACTCTAAGTCTCCATTTCTACGCACTTTCGTCTCAAACTTTTAACTACAATGGAAGGAAGTTGTTGAGGTTCATCATTTCAATCTCATAAGGGAAAGGAAATAGTGAATTCGTTCAACATTTAATCCACCGATGATGAAATGGAGAACCTTCTGACACCTGAAACACAAGGAAGAAAAATTATTTCTAAGGGTCAGGAACTTCCTCCTATAAAGTCTTCTATTTTCACTAAATATTTTGAGAAAGTCATTCTTCCATTAGGAGAATTGCATGTACTGTAATGCTTCCTACAAATTCCAAGTAAGTGGAGGTTATGGGTCGTTGAAACGAAATATAGAAACGAAACACTCGACGAAATATGGACTCAATCATTCTTAATCACAATCATCTAGATTTTCTTTAACTAGTGGTAGCACTACAAGAAAAACCCTCATAGACATCGGTTTTCCACCGCTGTCTATTACAAAATCGACCGATGTCTATGAAGGTGATGTAAAAGGTCTGCCATTTTAGACATCGGGTTATAACCGGTGTAGTATCACTTAACGACACCGGTTTTCAAATCGGTTATGAATCGGTGTATATAATAAACACTGTCAATCAATTGCTTATGATCAGGAAACCTGTGTCTATTTTGTAGGACCGTTGCGGCCGACTATAAGGGGGAGTTGAATAACCCTGAAAAAAATAAAAACAAAAACACTCTTCTCGAACTTTCAACAAAACACTTGCATAAAATAAATTGAACAGAAACTAAAGAAAGAGGCACAAGATATTTTTACTTGGTTACAACCAAGGAGGTTGTTAATCCAAGGAATGTCGCACTAGTATCTCCTTCAGGCGGAGAAGCCTCTTATAGCAGTGAAAGCGCAAAACAAAGAAGCTAATATAAAACTGAAGCGTACAAGTGTTGGAAATGAATTGCTCTGAGTTGTTGAAAAGCTTCTGGACCAAGACTATATTTATAGCTTTGGTCGGGGCGCCCTGAGTGTCCCGGGCGCCCTGGGGGGATAAATTTTATCCCCTAACGTTTAGATCGAGTCAAAGCTCGATCCTGGGAAAAAGTCAAATCCGGGCGCCCCGGTACGTTCCGGGCGCCCCGGAGGGGTTCGGGCGCGCTGGACCCAAAAGTCAACTTTGGTTGACTTTTTCGGCCCGGGTCCTCTGCTCTGGCTCTGGTCGCTTCGGTCCTGGTCTTCAACTCCGGATATGCTCGCTTGGGTGATCTCGGCCATCCGGAAAAGGGCTCACTCGAACCCAACTTCCGGTCTTCTCGAGTGGGCTTCCGCTCCGGCTTCTCATCCCTCGGAATCACCGCGTGTTTCTTTTTCGTCCGCCGGCGTACTCATCCGCAGTCTTCGTCCCTCGGACGCACCGCGTGCCGTCCTTCTCGCTAGTTGCGTCTCTTGCTCCTCGAGCAGTCTTCCGCTCCAGTTTTCACCCCTCGAAACCACCGCACGCTTCCTTCTCGTCCGCCGATGTACTCTTCCGCAGCGTCTCGTCCCTCGGACGCACCGCGTGTTGTCCTTCTCGCTAGCTGCGTCTTCCACTCGACTACCTGTGCTCTTAAGCTCCTGCACACTTAGACACAAGGTTAGAAACACACAAACCTAACTTAACTTGTTGCTCACACCAAAACAACCTTGGGGTTCCAACAATCTCCCCCCTTTTTGGTGTGAGCAACCCAAGTTAAGCTAGGGTAAAAAATAGACATAATATAAACTTAACTAAATTTACAATTAAGTGCAAAAATAAAACAAGTTAAATTTTGGTCTACCTCCCCCTAGATTTATACTTTTCCTTCTCCCCCTTTGATCCCATAAAAAATAGGGTTCTAAGAAAAAATCTAAGGGTAAAAACTTAGAAAATTTTGAGATCCTTAGAAAATTTTGCAATAATAAACAGTCTCTATAAAAATAATTTTAAGTAAAATTTTAAGAAAATTTTTCTAAGTGAAATTATAAGAAAAAAAATTCTAACTTAGACAACTTTAAAAAAAAACTTAAACAGAAATTTTCAATTTCAGAACAACTTTTAACTTAGGCAAAAAAAAATTTTTGAAAATTTTTCTAAGTATAAAAGAGAATTTTCTAAAGAAAAAAAATATTTGGAAAAGTTTAAAAGTATTAATTAATTCTTATTTTAATGCTTTGATAGAAAGTTAATTAAACATTTATTTCAATATTTTGGCTTCCAGGTCGTGGCGAGGTACTAGGCCTTCTTGGTTATTAGAGTAACAACCACTTCCTTAGACAAAACCTTATAAAGAAATTCAATGTCTAATTTTCTCACTGAAAGCGCTAATTTCGTTTAAAATTTAGAGTAAGCAAGATTTAGGAACCCAATATAGGTTCCAGCCTACTGAATTAATTAAAATTTTATTTGGTACATATTTTCTTGAAATATTCCTAATTTGTCCCTGGTGATATATATAATATCAATTTAAATTTTTAAATTTTCTAAAATTAGATGAGCATGCATGATTTTTTAAATTATCTACTTGAATTTTCAGATCTTTATTTTCTTATTTCAATTTCTCATTTTCTAATTTTGATTTGTCTAATTCTTCTAAGGGACAAGATTTAACCAAAATTATTTTTAAATTTTTAATCTCCTTTTCTAATTTGCAACAGTCTTTTATTAATAGTTTAACAAACTTAAAGAATTTATCGGGAGGAAGTGATCGTACCTCACTTACCTTGTCGATCTCGTTGTCCGTTTCTCCCCCTGAACTGCTGCTTTCTTCCGACGTGGCTCCCCCTTCATCGATGCTCTCGATACTCATTTCGGAAGAGCTTGACTCACAGTCGTCGTCTTGATGGCTTGCCAATAGAGCAAGTCTGGAGAATGCCACGACTTCCGACTCCGACGACGTATCGTCCCACGTCGCCTTTAGGGCCTTTCGCTTTTGGATAGGCTTTTTACCCTTCTCCATGTCCTTGTTCTTCAGCTTGGGGCAGTTGTCCTTAATGTGCCCTTCTTCGTCGCAGTGGTAGCAGCGGATCGTCCTTTTCTTTTTCCCCTATGGATGGTTAGTAGATCTAGATTTACAAAGTTTCTTGAATGTTCTTACCATCATTACCATTTCCTTGTCATCGAGAGAAGATTCCGACTCAGGTTTGTCTCTCGAAGCTTTGAGGGCGACGTTGTTCTTGTGCTCCTTCGAACCTGCACATCTTGATTCGTGCACTTCAAAAGTCAAGAAAATTTCTTCTAATGAAATTTTTTCTAAGTCTTTTGAAATGTAAAAGGCATCTACTAATGATGCCCATTTTGAATTTCTCGGAAACGAATTTAACGCGTACCTTAGCGATGTTGGAACCCCAAGGTTGTTTTGGTGTGATCAACAAGTTAAGTTAGGTCCTGTGTATTTAACCTTGTGTCTAAGTGTGCAGGAGCTTAGGAACACAGGTACTCGAGTGGAAGACGCAGCTAGCGAGAAGGACGGCACGCTGTGCGTCCGAGGGACGAGGCGCTGCGGAAGAGTACACTGGCGGACGAGAAGGAAGCGCGCGGTGGTTCCGAGGGACGAAAGCCGGAGCGGAAGATTGCTCGGGGAGCAAGAGACGCAGCTAGCGAGAAGGTCGACGACTGCGGATGAGTACGCTGGCGGACGAGAAGGAAACACGCGGCAATTCCGAGGGACGAGAAGCGGGAGGAAGCACGTCGAAGGCCGGAAGTTGGGTTGGGTGAGCCCTTTTCCGGCGGAGATCACCCAAACGAGCGGATCCGGAGCGGAAGAACCGGACCGGGGCTAGAGAAGTGGTCCCGGATGAAAAGTCAACTGTGTTGACTTTGTCCGGGCGCCCGGAATGGCCCGGACCCATCCGGGCGCCCGGAACCCTTCAGGCGCTGGAATAATTTTGACCAGATCGAGAATTATCTCGATGAGCTGGGATAAATTTATCCCCTGTAGCCGGAACCTTTCAGCGCCCACCAAGGCTATAAATATAGCCTTGGTCCGTAAGCTCTTCATCGTTCGAAATTGTAAACAACACTTGTGTGCTTCCACCGTTTAGATTAGCTTACATTTTTACACAAGCGAGACTTCTCACTTTGAAGGAGCTCTTAATGCGATCTTCATCCTTGGATTAACAACCTCCGGTTGTAACCAAGTCAAATTCGTGCCTCGTTTTTATGCTTTATTTTCTGTTTAATCTATTTTTATGTGTTAGTTTAATTATGAGAAAGGGTTGTGTTTGATTTTTCGGGGCTATTCAACCCCTTCTAGCCTACCGCATCGGTCTTACAAGTGGTATCAGAGGAGGCAGGAGGACTAACCGCCGAACGAAGCAACAAGATGGCGGATCCAACATCCACGCACCAAAATTCAAAGGGGACTTCGCTAGCTGGAAAAGCGAATGGAGGTATTTCTTGAAACAGATTATGATTTATTACTAACAATGGAATTTGACTATGAAGCACCAGAGGGCAAAGCAAGAAATCAATGGTCAAAGAAGGAGCAGGCTGACCACGTGGCAAATAAGAAAGCAGAATTTCATCTGCTAAGTGTACTTCCAACACAAGAAGTCAATCGAGTCGGTACCTACAACTCGGCAAAGGAGCTTTGGGATAAATTCCTTGAGTTACACAAAGGAACATCCGAAGCCAAACTTGCAAGACGGGATTTACTTCGTAACCAGCTTACAAACCTCCGATTTGAAGAAGGTGAAACAATTGCACATCTACACTCGAGGATTCAGGAACTCATCACCAGACTTACGAATCTCGGAGAAGAGGTAAGTAACCGAGATTCGCTAAGGTATGCCCTAAATTCCTTTCCTAGAAACTCAAAATGGGCATCACTAGTAGATGCCTTTTACATTTCAAAAGATCTAGAAAAATTTCATTAGGCGAATTCTTTTCAACTTTTGAAGTGCATGAGTCAAGATGTGCGGTCGAAGGAGCCCAAGAATAATGTCGCCTTAAAGCTTCGAGAGACAAACCAGAGATCTTCTCTCGAGGACGAGGAAATGGTAATGATGGTAAGGCGATTTAAAATATTTGTAAATCTAGGAAATCTAACCATCCGCAGGAAAGAAAGAAAAGAACCATCCGCTGCTACCATTGCGATGAAGAAGGGCACGTCAAGGACAATTGCCCTAAACTGAAGAACAACGGGAAGGACAAGGGTAAGAAGCCTATCCAAAATCGCAAGGCCCTAAAAGCGACGTGGGACGATACGTCGTCGGAATCAGAAGTCAAGGAGTTCTCCGGGCTCGCGTTAATGGCGAGTCATCAAGACGACGACTGCGAATCAAGCTCTTCCGAAATGAGCATCGAAAGCATCAATGAAGGGGGAGCCACGTCCGAAGAGAGCAGCAGTTCAGGGGGAGAAACCGACAACGAGATCGACAAGGTAAGTGAGGTACGATCTCTTCCTCCTAATAAAATGTTTAAATTCATTAAAATTTTAACAAAAGATTGCTGTAAATTAGAAAATGAAAATAAAGACTTAAAAGCAATATTAGCTACATCTTGTCCGTTAGAAATGCTAGATAAATCAAATTTAGAAAATGAAAAATTAAAATTAGAAATTCAAAATTTAATTTTTCAAGTAGAAAATTTGAAAAACTCTGCTTGCTCATCTAAAACCAATTTTAGAAGGTTCAATAATTTGAATTGGTATTATAGATATCACCAGGAACAAATTAAAAATATCTCTAGAAAATATGTCCCTAAAAACTTTTTAGTTAATCCAGTAGGTTGGAACCTATATTGGGTTCCTAAATCATGCTTAAATTAATTTTAAAAGTAAAATTAGCGCTTTAAGTGAGAAAATTAAATAAAGAATTTCTTTATGAGGCTTTGTCTAAGGAAGTGGTTGTTGCTCCAATAACCAAGAAGGCCTAGTGCCTCGCCACGACCTGGAAGCCAAAATATTGAAATAAATGTTTAATTAACTTACTAATGAAGCATTAATACAAGAATTAATTAGTGCTTGAAAAAGGTTATTCAAAACATTTTATTTCAATTTACCTACTTAGAATTTTTTTTTGATTTTTATACTTAGAAATATTCTCAAAAATTATTTTTTTCTAAGTTAAGAACTTTTTTCTTGAAACTAGAAATCTCAGCTTTAATTACTTAGAAATTTTTTTCTAAATTTCTTAAAAACTTAGATTTTTTTTTGAAATACTTTTTCTAAGTCTTTAACCCTTAGATTATTTTTCTTGGAACTCCATTTTTTTTGTGATCAAAGGGGGAGAAGGGAAAGTATAAGTCTAGGGGGAGGTAGATAGATTTAATTTTTTTCTATCTTTTTGCACTTAAATTACAATTTAAGTTAATTTACTTAATTCAATTTTATGTCTATTTTAACCCTAGCTTAACTTGGGTTGATCACACCAAAAAGGGGGAGATTGTTGGAACCCCAAGGTTGTTTTGGTGTGATCAACAAGTTAAGTTAGGTCCTGTGTATTTAACCTTGTGTCTAAGTGTGCAGGAGCTTAATTAGGAACACAGGTACTCGAGTGGAAGACGCAGCTAGCGAGAAGGGCGGCGTCCGAGGGACGAGGCGCGGAAGAGTACACCGCGGACGAGAAGGAAGCGCGGTGGTTCCGAGGGACAGCGGAGCGGAAGATTGCTCGGGGAGCAAGAGACGCAATAGCGAGAAGGTCGGCGACCGAGGGACTAAGACTGCTGAGTATGTTGGCGGACGAGAAGGAAACACGCGCAATTCCGAGGGACGAGAAGCCGGAGGAAGCACGCTCGAGAAGACGGAAGTTGGGTTGGGTGAGCCCTTTTCCGGAGGCGAGATCACCCAAACGAGCGGATCCGGAGCGGAAGAACCGGACCAAGCGGATCGAACCAGAAGCGGTCCGGATGAAAAAGTCAAGCTATGTTGACTTTCGAGTCCGGGCGCCGGAATCGACCGGGCGCCGGACCCATCCGGCGCCGGAACCCTCAGGCGCCGGAACAAGATTTTGACCAGATCGAGAATTATCTCGATCCGAGCGTTGGGGATAAATTTTATCCCCATGCGCCGGAACCTTTCAGCGCCACCAAGGCTATAAATATAGCCTTGGTCCGGAAGCTCTTCATAAATTGTAAACAACACTTGTGTGCTTCCACCGCTTAGATTTTCTTTGCTTACACTGCTGTAAACGAGGCTTCTCCGCCTGAAGGAGCTCTTAGTGCGATCTTCATCCTTGGATTAACAACCTCCCCGGTTGTAACCAAGTCAAATTCGGTGCCTCGTTTTTATGCTTTATTTTCTGTTTAATCTATTTTTTATGTGTTAGTTTAATCGTACGAGAAAGGGTTGTGTTTGATTTTTCAGGGCTATTCAACCCCCCCTTCTAGCCGGCCGCATCGGTCTTACAAGCGAATCTTGGTTACTTACCTTTTCTCCGAGATTCGACAGTCCGGTGATGATCTCTTTGATTCTTGAGTGCAGATGCGTAACTGTCTCGTCTTCCCCAAGTCACAGGCTGGTGAGCTGATTGCGAAGTAGATCTCTTCTAGCGAGTTTGACTTCGGACGTTCCTTTGTGCAACTTGAGGAACTTCTCCCAAAGTTCCTTTGCAGAGTCGTAGTTCCAAATTCGATTGATTTCTTGTGGCGGAAGAATGCTTAACAGATGATATTCTGCTTTGCCGTTCGCCACAAAGTTAGCCTGCTCCTTTTTCGTCCATTGATTTTTTTCCTTACCCTCTGGAGCTACAAAGTCAAGTTCCATTGTTAAAATTAAATCAAAATCTGTTGTGAAAAATACCTGCATCAGTTTTTTCCAGGTTGCGAAATCCCCTTCGTATTTCGGCGGATGGATGCTTGGTCCGACCATTATGTTTGCTTCGATTAGCGGTTAGTCCTCCTGAAGCGCCTTGGCTCTGATACCACTTCTAGGACCGTTGCGGCTGACTAGAATGGGGGTTGAATAACCTTGAAAAAATAAAAACAAAAACACCCTTCTCGAACTTTCAACAAAACACTTGCATAAAATAAATTGAACAGAAACTAAAGAAAGAGACACAAGATATTTTTACTTGGTTACAACTAAGGAGGTTGTTAATCCAAGGAATATCGCACTAGTATCTCCATCAGGCGGAGAAGCCTCTTACAGCAGTGAAAGCGCAAAACAAAGAAGCTAATCTAAAACTAAAGCGTACAAGCGTTGGAAATGAATTGCTCTGAGTTGTTGAAAAGCTTCTGGACCAAGGCTATATTTATAGCCTTGGTCGGGGCACCCTGAGGGTTCTGGGCGCCCTGGGGGATAAATTTTATCCCCCAACGTTCAGATCGAGTCAAAGCTCGATCCTAGTAAAAAGTCAACTCAGGGCGCCCCGGTACGTTCCGAGCACCTCGGTCAGCTCCGGGCGCCCCGAACCCAAAAGTCCACTCTAGTTGACTTTTTTGAGTCCGGGTCCTCTGCTCCGACTCTAGTCGCCTCGGTCCGGGTCTTCAACTCTGAATCCGCTCGCTTGGATGATCTCGGCCATCTGGAAAAGGGCTCACCCGAACCCAACTTCCGGTCTTCTCGAGTAGACTTCCGCTCCGGCTTCTCATCCCTCGGAACTGCTGCGTGTTTCCTTTGTTAATACAACCTTAGGTCAAGGTTGACCTGGTTGACCAGACTCGAGTTGACCTGACTCGAGGTGTATTTTGATATTTGACGAGAATAGAGATGTTGTATTTTGATGTTTGACAAGAATAGGAACTTGGGAGTGTGGGTGCAACCTTTGGTCAAGGTTGACCTGGTTGACCCGACTTGAGTTGACCTGATTCGGGAAAAGTCCAAGTATGGAGACTTGGCACGGGAAAAGTCCAAGTATGGAGACTTGGCACGGAAAAGTCCAAGTATGGAGACTTGGCACGGAAAAGTCCAAGCAGGGAGCTTGGCACGGGAAAAGCCTAAGTATGGAGACTTGGCACGGAAAAGTCCAAGTATGGAGACTTGGCACGGAAAAGTCCAAGCAGGGAGCTTGGCACGGGAAAAGACCAAGCAGGGAGCTTGGCACGGGGAAAAGTCCAAGTATGGAAGCTTGGCATGGGAAGTAGAGAGGGCTCGGTAGCTCGTTCTCTGAATTGGATGGAGTCGGAGAGGGCTCGGTAGCTCGTTCTCCGGACTAGGTCAGAGAGGGCTCGATAGCTCGTTCTCTGAACCGGACAAAGTCGGAGAGGGCTCGGTAGCTCGTTCTCCGGACTAGGTCAGAGAGGGCTCGGGAGCTCGTTCTCTGGACCGGATGTGGAAGTCGGAGAGGGCTCGGTAGCTCGTTCTCCGGACTAGGTCAGAGAGGGCTCGGGAGCTCGTTCTCTGGACCGGACGAAGTCGGAGAGGGCTCGGGAGCTCGTTCTCTGGATCGGACGTGGAAGTCGGAGAGGGCTCGGTAGCTCGTTCTCCGGACTAGGTTAGAGAGGGCTCGAGAGCTCGTTCTCTGGACCGGATGAAGTCGGAGAGGGCTCGGTAGCTCGTTCTCCTGACTAAGTCAGAGAGGGCTCGGTAGCTCGTTCTCTGGACCGAACGTGGAAGTCAGAGAGGGCTCGGTAGCTCGTTCTCCAGACTAGGTCAGAGAGGGCTCGGTAGCTCGTTCTCTAGACCGGGAAGGCTTTAGGGTTTAGGGCTGGGAAGCTCTAAGGCATTGGATCGGTCTGGTGACCGATCCAGTGATACTCTGATTGTCTGGATCGGTCTGGTGACCGATCAGTAACCAAACAGAATGTTTCTGTGGGTTAACTGATCGGTCTGTAGACCGATCAGGAAGCGATGGACTTCAGAGAGCAATAGGAGGGGATCGGTCTGTGGACCGATCCACCTATAGTCTGATCGATCCACAGACCGATCAGACTTCGAAGCCAACTCTCTGTGAGAGTTGGTTGATCGGTTTGGGGACCGATCAGCCTAGGGCCTGATCGGTCCACAGACCGATCAGGAGTCTCCCAGACCGATCAGGTTGGAGCCTGATCGGTCCAGGCCTAGCCGTTGCGACACAACGGCTAGATTTCTGTGTTGCTCTTTGTCTTCTTCACAGGTGCAGCAGGTGCAGGATATATATCGAGGTCGAGGGCCTCTACAGTAACTTCCTCTTCTTGTTCCTCACTCTTGCGATCTGAGCTTTGCTGAGCTCTGTGTTTCTGAAGCTTCGTGTGAGCTTCCCTCGGCTGGTTTGCTGATCAGTTGCTGCTGGCATCGTGAAGTTGTTGCTTCATCGAACTCCAGTCGACAAGAAGGCAAGCAAAGTGTTGTTACATTCATATTCTTCTTATTTTCTTGCTCTATCTTGTACTCCTTTATTGCTGTTGCAAAAGAGTTTGTGGCGAGGTTTCTCCACCCAGAAGGAGTTGTTGTTAGCCGGTTTTTCGGGGTCTCATCCACCGACGGATTGATAGGCTTCGTCCACCTTACGGACACGCCGAGGAGTAGGAGTATCATCTCCGAACCTCGTTACATCATCGTGTTTGAGGTTTGATCTTCTCCACTTTCGTTTCTACATTGTATTTCCGCTGCGCTAACCTAAATTGTAGGAAGAAATGATAATTTGAGGTCGGCTATTCACACCCCCCTCTCTAGCCGCTATCTGAAGGTCCTAACAAGTGGTATCAGAGCGAGGTCGCTCTTCGTCGGATTAACACCCGGGGGAGCACGAGCTAGAGAATGGATCTACTTCGAGAAGACATCACGATTCCACCCTTCTACGATCGCGACGACTTCGCGTATTGGAAGGTAAGAATGAAGTATTTTCTTATGACTAACCTAATGAATTGGAATTGTGTACAAGTAGGTTTTACTCCTCCGGTGGATAAAAAGGGAGAACCTCTCGAGAAGAAGAAGTGGACGAAGGAACAAATCCACCAATCCACAATCAACGACGAGGTAACGAAAATCCTTGAATTTTCATTACCTAATGATACCTTGTGTAAGATAGGTGGATACAACGATGCCAAGGAGTTGTGGAACAACTTGGCTAAGTTCCATGAGGAGAGCTCCAATTCAAGTCATGAAGAGGAGTCAAGTGAGCCAAGTAGCTCACATCATGGAGGTATGGAATTAGAAGTTGAGGGCTACTCAACATCTAAGGAAGAAGAGGAGGAGAGTTCTTCATCAAGATTGGTGCAAGAAGAAGCCTCTACCTTCGGAAGGGATGAAGAAGAGAGTTTATGTTCATCCTCAACCCTAGGTAACTCAAGCAACTTAATTTCAAGTAAATTACATATAATGTGCTTTGAGTGTAGGGAATATGGGCATTACAAGAGTAAATGTCCAAAGAGGATTAGGAAGACTCCACCGGCACCAAAAGTCAAGGAAGTCAGAGTCCCGATACGCAAGGGCAAGGAGCACGTGGTGTGCTTCCAATGCAAGCAAAGGGGACATTATAGGAGCCAATGTCCGAGGGGGAGGCAACCTCACAAGGACAAGAGACCAAGCACATCTATGGGGGGAGCTAAGGCAAACCCTAAGGTATCTTTTAAGGCACATTATTGCAATTCTAATAAGAAACATGCTAGTAGCTTTATTGCAATTGCCAATGATGATAAGCATGATAACCATAGAAACCGATACATGTGCTTAGGTGTCAAACATGTTAGTCTAGGTAAGGATGATACTAGAAATGTCAACCCTAGAATTAACTCATCTAAGGTTAAGGAAAACCTAGATAGGTTTGGGTCACAAACCTAAGTCTCAAGTGGTCAAGCCCGCTTATCATAATGTTCCATTCGATTATGGAACAAGACCTAGGGCTAGGAAGACCATCACCAAGGTCACAAGGGGAGTCACCCCTAGAGTTGATCTTGATGAGTCCCAAATGACCAAGGCTTTAAAGCCTAGGAGGGTCATTAGGAGGGTTGCTAGGGAAGTCATCCCTAGTGAATATTTAGTGAACCCAATGAGCTTAAATAGGTTTTGGGTTCCTAGGAGCGTGATTTCATCACGCTAGATGGTTTAGGGTGTGCCCATCTTATTTGGATAGGTAGTTAACCTAATCATGGCAAAAGGTGACATTTTATGAAGTTTCAAGGTATAACCAAGCATTGAAAATGAAATTAAAAATTATTCCTAAGGTGATTAGGATGTGCCAACCACACTTGAGGAATTTTCTAAGGTCAATTTAATTGGCACATAGTGATCTAAAAATCTTTAGTATATGATTTTAGGTCTATTACACTTAGGAATATAGAATTTGTGGCAAAATGATCAAAATAATCAAAAATGGCAATTAAGGCTAGAATTAGGTATTTTCTATACCTTTATATGTTATTTGCCATATATTGTTTGCCATATGCTATGTTATGACATCATATTTATTTTATTATCATTTGAAATGTCATGATAATGCTTAAGTTAGTTATATGTCATGCCTTATTTAAGTTTCATACTTTATGACATGACATCATGACATTGTCACATGTTTTGTCACGCCCCGAGAGTAAGGTTGTCCGACGAAAATCGGACAGCACCTCCCCTGTAGCAATGATAAATGGAACCGGTATATATCACCAACAGATAATACATATGCAAATTAAATCACAACCACGCAGATAATATGCAGCCCATATGGCTTGACAATCAAACACAGCGGAAAGCAAAAATAACAAGTATAAAGTAACAAAAACTCACCGCGGGCCGGCCCGGCTTGACTCCTCGACAAAACAACCAAATACAAAATAACAAGTCCACAGCCAAATTATTACAATGCTAAATTCAAAGGTTTAACTCACAATAAAAGGAAAACCAAAACCATAAAACCGTCCTCGGAAGTGACGTGGGACCGGCAGTCGGGAACCTCCTCCAAGTGTACTAGTATCGCTATCAGCTACCTGGTGAAATTACCAATGTGGGCGGTGAGTATAAAAACTCAGCGGGTAATAGAATAGACAGTGCATGAGTATAGTAAAGAACAGGAATACAAAAGGATACAGTCTCGGAAAGATAAATAGCAGATACTACTAAGTAAACAAAGTATATTTCCATACCTGAAACCATATCCTAGGCTAACAGTGTAAGGTCTGAGGAAAACATAAACTGCTAGAGTACTACCCATAATCACCCAGATCACATGTAAGGTATACTGTAAAAGAAAACAGTGTCCAAGCATACATAGCAAATATATGTGGTATCAGAATAACATAAGTAGACATATAACATGTAACGACCCGCCTTCTACTACTAGGCTGTAAGGCGAATTGCTACAGTTATTGCTAAACTATGCTGTGCGGAAGGCTGGGCTAATTAAAATTTTTTCTACTAAACTGATCAAAACATAATGCTCTGGGTGTACCTAGGAGTTGTACACTTGCTAGGGGAGACAACCTATGCCTCCCGAATGACCTGCTAGCTGTAATCAGGCATTTCAATCGATCCACAGATCGATTGGGCTGTCGGATCGATCACGGGATCGATCCAGCTTGATACTGGCACGGTAGAAGTCTCTGGATCGGTCGGCGGACCGATCTACTGACACCCACGCGAACACTGGCTGGATCGGTCTGCCGACCGATCCAGCTGCTCACTGATCGGTCGGTGAGACCGATCAGTGGCTCACTCGTCCCGAACTCTCTGTTCACGGATGGATCGGTCGGCTGACCGATCCTGGGAGATACAGTAGCTACTGTATCCATCTGGATCGGTCGGCTGACCGATCCAGGAAGAGGAATGGCACTGGATCGGTCTGCTGACCGATCCAGGTTCTGAAAGTCTGAAACGAAATCAGAGTTTCTGATTTCCAGCACTGATTCGTGCCAAAAATCGCATACACCAGTTCTAGATACATGAGAACACGCTAGCATGCAAATACTAACATTCTAACATCATATATTTAACATTTTAAGCATAATCTAAAGCATGGTTCGTTAACTCATGTCAAACATGGAAATACTAAAGTTAATATGCTAAATTGAAATTACTAAAGAGTTCAAACGCGTAATTTAAAGCTTGTTAGATCCCTAAGATCTTTCATTTCCAGTTCCACACACACACATCTTGATCTGCATTGCCCTCCAGCTTCCTCTGCTAGTCCACTTTTCCTTTACCTTTATCTGCAGTATAAGAAAAGTAGTATCTGTAAGCTAACAAGCTTAGTAAGAAACCATCTACCTCACAAAAACATGCATTCGGTGCAATATGGTTTTTAAAGCATGCTATTTGAAAATATGCACTGAACTTGCTAAGTCATGGTATACTGAAATCATAAAGCATAACACACAAGCATGGCATAAGCACTGAATCATGGCAAAGCAACCAAATAAACACTGAACTGAGTATAGGCTAAACTAACTGAAACTAGATCTGTAACTGGAAACAAACTCAACTAGCATAATTGATTTTGAGTTTTGAAATCTAATACATAATAGGTGAAAATACTAAACATGCTGTTTCTGTACTTGCTGTGTGCGCATCCCTACTAGACCCGGGTTGCAAGTCCCGAATTTAGCTGGTTGTCTAGGCTATCTGAACCTAGGGACGATGGGAGTCCAACCCAATGGATATCTAATCCGATGCAGTGCCACGAAAATAAAATACTGATATATAGCTAATCGATATAATATTGCTTTTCTAGGTTATCGAACCTAGAGCTAGGTTATCTGAACCTAGAGGCATGTGGGAACCCACCCATTGGACCGTAGTCCCATAAACTGAACTAAACTAATGTGCTGGTTTAAATGCCTCTAATGCATTTAACTGAGCTATTAAACATAACTGAGGTGGTATTTAGCTACACTAACATTTTACCGAACCCTTGGTGTGCTCCAACTCTCTCCTCTAATAGGGAGATCACCTCTAGGCACCCGACAACGTCTAGAATCTCCAACTAAAGGAGAACAACGTGTCCGACCCGTCTAGAGGTGTTCAACTAGATCCCTAAATCCTCGAGGAGGGTTTAAACATACCCTATGTGCCGGAAAACCTGCATATAGCTAAAACTAATGCGTATGAAACCAAACGGAGCTATTATACCGCAGGTGAGGGGTTTCTTACCTCTTGATCGTAATTGCTTACAATTCTATTCGCTAGAGTTCCGGTGGAGGTGATCCTCTCGACGATCCGATCCCGTCTTCGCGTTCCTCTCGCGGAGAAGAACCTCTTTCGTGTTGGAGTCGTCGCCGGAAGGTGAACCGATGGACCTTGGGCTTGGTGTGCCGTGCGTGAGGAAGAGGAGAAGAAGAGGGGCGCCGGCGTGAGGGTTTGAGAGGAGAAGGTGCCGAACCAAAAATAAAAATAACCCAACTCCAACTTAAGTTTATTATTTATATTAAGTGGTTTAATGAACCCAACTCTAATATAAATATATTTGGTTCTCCTTTCTTTCAGCACGGCCCTGCTGGGTTCACCGGTTACTAATCTTATCCGTAAACCATAGGTCTCGGATTCGATTCCCGCCTAAGCTATTTTACGGTTATAATTATTTTTGCTACTTTCGATACTCCGATTTTTCCGGAAAAATATCTAAAAATTCCAGAAAAATCATAGAATAATTCTAAAATAGTTTTGAGAATTTTCGGGCGTTACAATCCCCCATACCTTATAAAAAGTTCATCCTCGAACTTAGAACAATTCTGGGTACTTCTGTCTCATGCTGACCTCTGTCTCCCAAGTCGCCTCTGCTGCTGTGTGATTTTGCCAGCTGACTTTGACTAATGGTACTTCCTTGTTCCGTAATTTCTTTACTGCTCGGTCTATTATCTGAATAGGCCGACTGTCATAGCTGAGATCATCACGGACCTGTACCAACTGGGGCTCAATCACCTGAGTGGCGTCTGGGACATGCTTCTTCAGCATGGAGACATGAAATACGTTGTGGACGACTGACATCTCCTGAGGTAGCTCTAGCTCATATGCTACCTTGCCCACTCTCTTCATGATAAGATATGGTCCCACATATCTGGGAGCTAGCTTGCCCTTCTTCCCAAAACGCATGACTCCCTTCATGGGAGCTACTCTGAGGAAAACTGTATCCCCAACTGAAAACTCTAGGGGTCTGCGTCGTGTATCGGCATAGCTCTTCTGACGGCTCTGTGCTGTCTCTATTCTCTGGCGAATCTGCTGTATGGCTGCTGTGGTATCCGCCACTAGATCTGTCTGAAGCTCTAGTTCCTTCTGTTCACCACTCTCATACCAACAGATTGGTGATCTGCACCTCCGCCCATAGAGTGCCTCATAAGGTGCCATGCCGATAGTGGCCTGATAACTGTTGTTGTATGCAAATTCTGCTAAGCTCAGATATTTGCACCAACTTCCCTTGAAGTCTAGGGCACACGCTCGGAGCATATCTTCGAGTACCTGATTTACTCGCTCCGTCTGACCATCTGTCTGAGGATGGAAGGCTGTGCTGAATTTCAATTTGGTGCCCAATGCTGACTGTACACACTCCCAGAAGTGTGATGTGAATCTGCTGTCTCTGTCTGAAATGATGCTTCGTGGGACTCCATGTAGTCTGACGATCTCCTGGAGATACAACTGAGCTAGCTTCTCCATGGAGTAGGATATCTTGATAGCTAAAAAGTGGGCTGATTTAGTCAACCTGTCGACTATTACCCAGATGGCATCAAAACCATTCGTGGTTCTGGGTAGCCCCACTATGAAGTCCATCGAGATATCCTCCCACTTCCATTCTGGGATCTGTATAGGCTGCAGAACTCCTCCTGGTCGTTGATGTTCTGCCTTGACCCTCTGACAGGTGAGGCATATGCTAACATATCTGGCGATGTCTCGCTTCATCCCGGGCCACCAAAAACGTTTCTTGTCTTGATACATTTTGGTGGAGCTGGATGCATCGCATAGGAGTCCTGTGAGCCTCATCTAAAATCTGCCTCCGTATCTCCTCCCGATCCGGAACACGTAGTCTATCACCAAAATACAACACCCCGCCATCGGACACTCTGAATTCTCTACCTTCGGATTCTGTTAGCCCTTGCTTGATTTTTTCAAGGTCCCGATCCCGAGCTGATGAATATCACCAAGCAAGGTAGACTCTAAGGTCATAGTAGAGAGCTGTCCGACGATGAGTTCGAGACCAAAATCCGCGATCTCCTTCGTAGGGGTGGTGACATGGCTGCTAGAGATAATAAGGTAGCGCTGGATTTTCTGCTAAGTACATCCGCTACCCTATTGGCTTTCCCTGGTGGTAGAGGATGTCTATGTCATAATCTTTGACTAGCTCTAACCACCTGTCACATATTCAGATCCTTCGAGTGAAGAAGTACTTGAGACTCCGATGATCTATATACACTCTGCACCGAGCTCCATACAAGTAATGTCTCCAAATTTTGAGGCGAACACTCTGCTGCAAGCTCAAGATCATGAGTAGGGTAGTTCTTCTCATAATCCTTGAGTTGTCGGAGGCATAGGCGATTACCTTGCCATCTTGCATCAACACCTGCTCCTAATCCCAATTTAGAGGCGTCACTATATATATCAAGTCGTATTTTTCGGCGGTGTAATAGGTGCACTAGTCAATCTCCTCTTGAGTTATTTGAAGTCGCTCATGAGCCCTCCGTCCACCTGAAATTTCTTGTTCTTCCCGGTGAGAGTCGGTGGGAGGCTATCCTGGAGAAGTCCTCTACAAACTTTCTGTAATATCCTGCTAATCCCAGAAAGCTCCTGATCTCGCTGGCATTCTTAGGTCTTCTCCAGTTACTTACTGCTTCTATCTTGCTGGGATCTACCATAATACCATCCTTTGAGATGACGTGACCCAGGAAGGACACCTGATTTAGCCAAAATTCACATTTCGTGAACTTGGCGTATAGCTGGTTCTGCTGAAGGGTCTGCAATACTAGTTTCAGGTGCTCTGAGTGTTCTTCCTGAGTTCCTGAGTAGATAAGAATGTCATCGATAAACACAATAACAAACTGGTCTAAATACTCCCTGAATACTCTGTTTATGAGATCCATGAATGTAGCTGGAGCATTTGTCATGCCAAAAGGCATGACTACGAACTCGTAATGTCCGTATCTGGTCCTGAATGCTGTCTTCGGTATATCACCCTCCTTGACTCTGACTTGGTGATATCCTGATCTGAGGTCAATCTTAGAGAACATTGCTGCTCCTTTTAACTGGTCGAACAGGTCATCTATTCTGGGAAGAGGATACCTGTTCTTGATCGTGACCTGATTCAGTGCTCTGTAGTCTATACATAGCCGTATGCTTCCATCCTTCTTCTTCACGAACAGCACAGGTGAGTGACTAGGGCCGATGAAGCCCTTGTCAAGTAGCTCTGCTCATGAAGTTCCTTGATTCTGCTGGAGCCATGCGGTGGGCGCTTTGGAAATAGGATTGGTGCCGGAAGAGCTCTATCTCAAATTCAATCTCCCAGTGCTAGGCTGGTAACTCTTGAGGGAAGACTGGTAGTCACATACAACTCGGACCTCTGTTAGCTGTTCCTCGTCCTGGCTGGTAGTGACTACATGTGCTAGGTACCCGTACATCCCGAATCCATCAACTTCGTGCCTTCGAGAAATTTTCGGCTTTTCTCTTTGGTTCTCCGATGTACTCGAGCTGTACTTCGCTCGGTTGGACTTTCTGTTTACGGCACTCTGTGAAAGCACCGTATCCGATCAGGAAGTCCATTCCAAGGATGACGTCGTAGTCAGTCATTTCCAGCAGGATCGGATCACAAAAGAGTTCGATCTGCTATAATGACTGGCACTGCTCTGAGCCAATGCGTCGATGTCATGACCTCTCCGAAGGTAGTCTTGTCAGGACCATTGAGTACTTCTGGGGTATTTCTAATTTCTCGGAGAACATTCCGGCTATATATGAATGGGTTGCCCCGATCAAATAGAACAAGTAGCACTATCTTGAAAAATGCTAATCGACTGTGACGTACCGCCGAGGCATTTGCTACGTCCTCTCGGTGAGTGAGTAGATCCTCGCATTCGCCATAGCCGAGGGGCTTCTAATCGTACAGGTGATGAGTGGACCTTCTAGGCGGCTGCATCGATGTAATCGAGCTGGTGGCTCGCATATTGGATCTCGTGGTGAGGAAGACCGGTCTTGTTCGGACCGCTTGGCCATGTGCCCTTCTTGTCCACATTCAAAGCATCCTCGTGTGCCCTTGCGACAAACCCACGGGTGGAATCTCCCACAAGTGGCACACTTTGGATAACTGGGTCGCTTGCTAGATGGCCCTCCTTTTGAGTCACTTCACGATTTGCGCTTGCTGTTGGAGTTCCCTTTCCAGTTAGAGCTGTGGCCTTGTTGTTTTTGAGTGTGAGAGTTTCCTTGGCCCTTGGACTCGAGGAGACTTGCCTTGCCTCATGCTGTTCTGGTAATGCTCTGTGGTCAAGGCACCGCTCACTAACTCCTCTGTGGTTTGGCCTATGTATGCCACCCGCCACGTTCACTGCTATCTCGGCCTCGGCATCTTGAGCATCAACCCGATCCGTTCCTTTTCCGTCTTACTATCAGGCATAGACGAGCCAACTGTTGAATTTCTTCACGGCTTCCTCAATCGAGAGGTTGCCCTGACGAAACTCGATGAACTCGTCATAGTGGCGGTTTGTAACCGCATATGAAAGAACTCCTCAAAGAATTCCTTCTCGAAGTCCCCATGTCATCCGGCTCACTGGGCGCTTCGTTCGATTCTTTCCCACCACATGCGTCGTCTCCTGTCAGCGTAGGAGGCACACTTCACCTTCTCGTGTTACGGCCAGTCCAGAAGCTCCATCGTGCTCTCAGTGTTTTGAACCATGCTTGGGCATCCCATGGTTCACTAGTGCCCGAGAAGTTCTCGGCTTGACTCGCTACTGGATCGGATAGGCTTCCTTTCTTGGCTCATCTGCTGGACTGCTGGTGGTGCTGTAGGCTGGTGGTGGAACCTCTAAGACTTCGGGAGTCGTCGATTCGGTTCGGTGACTGTGGGGGTATTCTGCCGATTAGCCTTTAAGGTGGCTATCTCTTGTTGCTGTTCGAGCCACTAGTGTTGTAAGGTCCGGAGGAGGCACTGAACCGCCTCTTGCTGGGGCTCAGTAGCTAGTGCCCTCCTAGCTGGGCGTCCTCGTGCCATTTCTAAAGACATAGAGAACATAGGTATAACTAACACTATCACAGTTATCTAACTACTGATATCATGTTTAAACTATCACATACTAACAAGCAGTAGGTATATAAACATGAACTGTAATAATAAACAAGAAGCATAAATAAAGTAGAGGTGTTCTTACTTGGAAGCTGCAGGTACAATGCTGATGTGTGTGTAGGAAGTATGGAACACGGCTCTGATACCACTCTGTAACGACCCGCCTTCTACTACTAGGCTGTAAGGCGAATCGCTACAGTTATTGCTAAACTATGCTGTGCGGAAGGCTGGGCTAATTAAAATTTTTTCTACTAAACTGATCAAAACATAATGCTCTGGGTGTACCTAGGAGTTGTACACTTGCTAGGGGAGACAACCTATGCCTCCCGAATGACCTGCTAGCTGTAATCAGATATTTCAATCGATCCACAGATCGATTGGGCTGTCGGATCGATCACGGGATCGATCCAGCTTGATACTGGCACGGTAGAAGTCTCTGGATCGGTCGGCGGACCGATCTACTGACACCCACGCGAACACTGGCTGGATCGGTCTGCCGACCGATCCAGCTGCTCACTGATCGGTCGGCCGACCGATCAGTGACTGCAGATTTTGTCCCGAACTCTCTGTTCGTGGATGGATCGGTCGGCTGACCGATCCTGGGAGATACAGTAGCTACTGTATCCATCTGGATCGGTCGGCTGACCGATCCAGGAAGAGGAATGGCATTGGATCGGTCTGCTGACCGATCCAGGTTCTGAAAGTCTGAAACGAAATCAGAGTTTCTGATTTCTAGCACTGATTCGTGCCAAAAATCGCATACACCAGTTCTAGATACATGAGAACACGCTAGCATGCAAATACTAACATTCTAACATCATATATTTAACATTTTAAGCATAATCTAAAGCATGGTTCGTTAACTCATGTCAAACATGGAAATACTAAAGTTAATATGCTGAATTGAAATTACTAAAGAGTTCAAACGCGTAATTTAAAGCTTGTTAGATCCCTAAGATCTTTCATTTCCAGTTCCACACACACACATCTTGATCTGCATTGCCCTCCAGCTTCCTCTGCTAGTCCACTTTTCCTTTACCTTTATCTGCAGTATAAGAAAAGTAGTATCTGTAAGCTAACAAGCTTAGTAAGAAACCATCTACCTCACAAAAACATGCATTCGGTGCAATATGGTTTTTAAAGCATGCTATTTGAAAATATGCACTGAACTTGCTAAGTCATGGTATACTGAAATCATAAAGCATAACACACAAGCATGGCATAAGCACTGAATCATGGCAAAGCAACCAAATAAACACTGAACTGAGTATAGACTAAACTAACTGAAACTAGATCTGTAACTGGAAACAAACTCAACTAGCATAATTGATTTTGAGTTTTGAAATCTAATACATAATAGGTGAAAATACTAAACATGTTGTTGGGCCCGGCAACTGTACTTGCTGTGCGCGCATCCCTACTAGACCCGGGGTTGCAAGTCCCGAATTTAGCAGGGTTGTCTAGGCTATCTGAACCTAGGGACGACTGTGGGAGTCCAACCCAATGGATATCTAATCCAGTACAGTGCCACTGAAAATAAAATACTGATATCTATAGCTAACTGATATAACATGCTGTTTCTAGGTTATCTGAACCTAGAGCTAGGTTATCTGAACCTAGAGGCGACTGTGGGAACCCACCCATTGGACCGTAGTCCCATAAACTGAACTAAACTAATGTGCTGGTTTAAATGCCTCTAATGCATTTAACTGAGCTATTAAACATAACTGAGGTAGTATTTAGCTACACTAACATTTTACCGAACCCTTGGTGTGCTCCAACTCTCTCCTCTAATAGGGAGATCACCTCTAGGCACCCGACAACGTCTAGAATCTCCAACTAAAGGAGAACAACGTGTCCGACCCGTCTAGAGGTGTTCAACTAGATCCCTAAATCCTCGAGGAGGGTTTAAACATACCCTATGTGCCGGAAAACCTGCATATAGCTAAAACTAATGCGTATGAAACCAAACGGAGCTATTATACCGCAGGTGAGGGGTTTCTTACCTCTTGATCGTAATTTCTTACGATTCTATTCGCTAGAGTTCTGGTGGAGGTGATCCTCTCGACGATCCGATCCCGTCTTCGCGTTCCTCTCGCGGAGAAGAACCTCTTTCGTGTTGGAGTCGTCGCCGGAAGGTGAACCGATGGACCTTGGGCTTGGTGTGCCGTGCGTGAGGAAGAGGAGAAGAAGAGGCGGCGGTGAGGGTTTGAGAGGAGAAGGTGCCGAACCAAAATAACCCAACTCCAACTTAAGTTTATTATTTATATTAAGTGGTTTAATGAACCCAACTCTAATATAAATATATTTGGTTCTCCTTTCTTTCAGCACGGCCCTGCTGGGTTCACCGGTTACTAATCTTATCCGTAAACCATAGGTCTCGGGTTCGATTCCCGCCTAAGCTATTTTACGGTTCTAATTATTTTTGCTACTTCCGATACTCCGATTTTTCCGGAAAAATATCTAAAAATTCCAGAAAAATCATAGAATAATTCTAAAATAGTTTTGAGAATTTTCGGGCGTTACATAACAGCAGAAGCAGGTATAATAGAAACGACGTATGCACGGATGGTCACCCCGCCCACCTCTCTGCACCACGACCCCTGTATGGTCGAGAGACCGGATCGATGACAACTGTACAACACTCCAGCCGCCACTACTCTCGAGTGACCGAGCGGACAGTTTGTATAGTAGCTAAATAGCTACATAGCAATAGGGTCCCTGCGACTCACAACTCCAGCCGCCACTACCCATGAGTGACCGAGTGCAGCGCGACAGGACATGCGGCACGCTCCAGCCGCCACTACCCATGAGTGGCCGAGCATGCGACTTTGGCTAATGACCGTCTCAACCACAAGGGAGCCAAGGTCATCGGCGATGCATGCATGACATGGTGCGAATAATGCAACAGTCATCATATATACAAAAATCAGGTATGCTACATGAATCCGCATGCTCAATACTAAGCATAAATAAACAGTAGTCAAACAGGTAAACATGACATATAGTATCTACTAGTTATCAAGAATAATAACGGGAGACTGTATAGATACGGAAATGAGCATCTCGAAGATTGAGTGGATAAAGTATCAAGCACAAGAAATAAAATGAGTGGAGTCAAGATAAACTCTACTTTATTTGGGCTACTCATGCACCAAGAACAACAACTAAAGAAATAAGTAAAAGTACCCGCCTCTAAGTGTAGGCTGAATCCAACGCCAATCTCGTCACGACGCTCGTCCCGATCAAAGTCCTGTATCAACGTACAAAATTTAACTAACTACATATGAAACTAAATAACTATACTAATGTACATGACAGGTGAATTTAATCCAAGTTTCATTCATTACCCCAATGAAACCATTCTGATCTACTAACACCCAATCCACAACCCTAACCATATGCCTTCAGATCAAAAAATTAGGATTTCCCCAAATCATGCATTTTTCCCAATACCCCAATGCACAAAATATCGGTTCAATTAAACTAGGTATCGGAAAACCTAAACCTTACCTTACACCCCCACTGATCACTCACTGCCGGAAGGTGAGGTCTTCGGCTCAAGTCTTCCAATGATGTCCACTGCCAAGATTCATGAACAGAGCTCCAACAGAGCCTTCAAACTATTGCAATCACACTATCAATGCACAAATCGAATGGAGTACAACCGCAGATCCACAAATCTACTGTCCTAATACTGTAAATATCTTACCTATGAGTCCCGGATGATGACCAGCTGTTGGAGGTTGTGGCCGAGCCCCTCACAGCAAGCCACTGCCCAAAACCAATCCACAATCCGTTCATCCTCCAATCTGGACACACATCATAACTTCCACAGCTACCAAAAAAACCCTACACAAACCATCCTTACCTCCAATACCTCAATGACTGCTACCACCACCAGCGGCGAGGCGAATTCCGACGAATTGGGCCAGGCCCTAAAGCTCGGGAAGATGAGATATCTTCCTATGGTGCAGATCCTCGACCAGATTCGAGCTCCGGAATGGCGATTCAATCTCCGGCGTCTCCAAAGCTCAGATCTACTCTCCCGACCACGGATTCTTTGCGAGCAGTGGCGTTTTGAAGGGAACGCTGCAGTCGAGGCCGCCGACCACACGTGGAGGAGGCCGGAGACTCGTCTCGCAACCAAGCGCAGGCGATCGACCGCGGGCGAGCGTCGATGCTGATCCCGTCGGCGGATAGGGTGAGCTCGAGGGGGAATCGGCGTTTCGGAGGAGTGGACACGAAGGGAATGCGAAGGGAACGAGGCGGCTTTTAGAGCTCAAGTACTGTAGTTTCTTATTTATATAGGTAGGGTTTAATTACTCCACCTAATTAACTCCCTAATAAGCCTCTCAAATGGTGATTTCCATTATCCCTTTAAACACTGTCATAAGTCCTCCAAATAAATCCAGAAAAATATATAAAAATTCCCAATACTCATTATAGGTTATTTTATTTTGCCGTATCTCACATGTTTTCACTTATGATATTATTTTATGCCATGTCATCATCTCTTGCATTTATGATCAATTAAATTGATTTAAGGATAAAAACTCAATTTGATATGGAAATCAAATTGTTGTCTAGAAAATGCATGAGAACTTAGCCTAAGATGACCTAAACCCATATCTCACATCAAAATTGACTTGGATGTATTTGATACACCTTAGATGTATGTGAGATATTAGGATTATGAGTTAGGATCAAGGTGCATAGCTCTTGTACCTAGATGAACCTAATTCTAAATTGAGGATCATAGGGAAAGCTTGTGTACAAGTCATGTACATTTAGCCCTAAGATTGTGGTCCTAAATTGAATGGTTTAAAATCATTTCAAAATTGATTTGAAAAACCTTGATGAAGCTTTTCTAATGATATCATTCATCATTGAGCAAGTTGATACAAAGATGGATTAACCTTGAGCTATTTCAAAGTTTTTCGAACATTGTATCAAGATTTGAAAATGGAAGTTATTTTCTTAGAAAACTATTTTTCCATGATAATATATGTTATGAGGAATGTATCCTTAAAATTTTACAATTTTTGAAATTTTCTGTGAATTTTTAGGGGTTTCTGAATTTCGGGAGAAAAATCAGAAATTCCTATCAGAGCTTTGTGGACCGATTAGAGGGGATGCTGATCGGTCCAGGGAGGTTTGGATCGGTCACTGGACCGATCCAGGGAAGTGTGGATCGGTCTAGTGACCGATCCAATAAAGGGCTGAGCGTGCCAAACTGATTGTCTGAAATTTCAGCTGGAAGTTGGTATTTTAGATTTCTAAAGGATTGAAACTCTCCAAGACATTGTTGGTGCAATGGTCAAGGGGGAGTTGACCTTTAGGGGGAGTTTTACCTATTGGTTAAGCAGGAGTTGACTTTTAGGGGGAGTTTTTACTCGTTAAGATGAGTGATATGGGATGGTCACTATGCTGATTGTTGTATTTAGTATCAAGGGGGAAATTAAGGGTTTCAATGAAAGGTATGGGACTTTCATTAGGAAGAAACTCTTGACCTTTATTCACTCTTTTTGATGTGTGTCAAAAAGGGGGAGAATGTTTAGAAAATGTTCAAGGAAGAACATTAAAGTTTGGGGAGAATGTTCAAGGAAGAACATTGGAGAACTATTGGAAAACCTAAGTTAGGTTATCGGGTTAACCTAACTTGATTATGGTTTTTGTCAAACATCAAAAAGGGGGGGAGATTGTTGATGCAACTTTAGGTCAAGGTTGACCTGGTTGACCCGACTCGAGTTGACCTGACTCGAGGTGTATTTTGATGTTTGACGAGAATAGAGAAGTTGTATTTTGATGTTTGACAAGAATAGGAACTTGGGAGTGTGGGTGCAACCTTTGGTCAAGGTTGACCTGGTTGACCCGACTTGAGTTGACCTGATTCGGGAAAAGTCTAAGTATGGAGACTTGGCACGGAAAAGTCCAAGTATGGAGACTTGGCACGGAAAAGTCCAAGCAGGGAGCTTGGCACGGGAAAAGCCCAAGTATGGAGACTTGGCACGGAAAAGTCCAAGTATGGAGACTTGGCACGGAAAAGTCCAAGCAGGGAGCTTGGCATGGGAAAAGACCAAGCAGGGAGCTTGGCATGGGGAAAAGTCCAAGTATGGAAGCTTGGCATGGGAAGTAGAGAGGGCTCAGTAGCTCGTTCTCTGAACTGGATGGAGTCGGAGAGGGCTCGGTAGCTCGTTCTCCGGACTAGGTCAGAGAGGGCTCGGGAGCTCGTTCTCTGGACTGGACAAAGTCGGAGATGGCTCGGTAGCTCGTTCTCCGGACTAGGTCAGAGAGGGCTTGGGAGCTCGTTCTCTGGACCGGACGTGGAAGTCGGAGAGGGCTCGGTAGCTCGTTCTCCGGACTAGGTCAGAGAGGACTCGGGAGCTCGTTCTCTGGACCGGACGAAGTCGGAGAGGGCTCGGTAGCTCGTTCTCCGGACTAGGTCAGAGAGGGCTCGGGAGCTCGTTCTCTGGATCGCACGTGGAAGTCGGAGAGGGCTCGGTAGCTCGTTCTCTGGACTAGGTCAGAGAGGGCTCGAGAGCTCGTTCTCTGGACCGGATGAAGTCGGAGAGGGCTCGGTAGCTCGTTCTCCGGACTAAGTCAGAGAGGGCTCGGTAGCTCGTTCTCCGGACTAGGTCGAGAGGGCTCGTGAGCTCGTTCTCTAGACCGGAAGAGTTAGGGTTTAGGGTCGAAGCTCTAAGGCATTGGATCGGTCGGTGACCGATCGGGATACTCGATTATGCGGATCGGTGCGGTGACCGATCGGTAACCAAAGAATGTTTACGTGGGTTAATCGATCGGCTCAGACCGATCGAGCGATGGACTTGAGAGGCGATAGGAGGATTGTGCGTGGACCGATCCACCTATAGTCCGATCGGTCCACGGATCGACGATCAGCCAACTCTCTGTGAGAGTTGGTTGATCGGTTTGGGGACCGATCAGCCTAGGGCCTGATCGGTCCACAGACCGATCAGGAGTCTCCCAGACCGATCAGGTTGGAGCCTGATCGGTCAAGGCCTAGCCGTTGCGACACAACGGCTAGATTTCTGTGTTGCTCTTTGTCTTCTTCACAGGTGCAGCAGGTGCAGGATATATATCGAGGTCGAGGGCCTCTACAGTAACTGCTCTTCTGGTTCCTCACTCTTGCGATCTGAGCTTTGCTGAGCTCTATGTTTCTGAAGCTTTGTGTGAGCTTCCCTCGGCTGGTTTGCTGATCAGTTGCTGCTGGCATCGTGAAGTTATTGCTTTATCGAACTCCAGTCGACAAGAAGGCAAGCAAAGTGTTGTTACATTCATATTCTTCTTGTTTTCTTACTCTATCTTGTACTCCTTTATTGCCGTTGCAAAAGAGTTTGTGGCGAGGTTTCTCCACCCAGAAGGAGTTGTTGTTAGCCGGTTTTCCGGGGTCTCATCCACCGACGGATTGATAGGCTTCGTCCACCTTACGGACACGCCGAGGAGTAGGAGTATCATCTCCGAACCTCGTTACATCATCGTGTTTGAGGTTTGATCTTCTCCACTTTCGTTTCTACATTGTATTTCCGCTGCGCTAACCTAAATTGTAGGAAGAAACGATAATTTGAGGTCGGCTATTCACACCCCCCCTCTCTAGCGGCTATCCGAAGGTCCTAACATCCTTCTCATCCGCCGACGTACTCATCCGTAGTCTTCGTCCCTTGGACGCACCACGTGCTGTCCTTCTCGCTAGTTGCGTCTCTTGCTCCTCGAGCAGTCTTCCACTCCGGCTTTCGCCCCTCGGAACCACCGCACGCTTCCTTCTCGTTCGCCGATGTACTCTTCCACAGCGTCTCATCCCTCGGACGCACCGTGTGTCGTCCTTCTCACTAGCCGCGTCTTCCACTCGACTACCTGTGCTCCTAAGCTCCTGCACACTTAGACACAAGGTTAGAAACACACAGGACCTAACTTAACTTGTTGATCACACCAAAACAACCTTGGGGTTCCAACATATTTTTCTTGCATGGCCCATTTTAAATTCTTTTTACATTTGTTTTTTGTGAGAAAAATCAACACCTATCGTGAATATGGAACAAAAAGAGTTTATTGGTATGCTAGTGTTGTTGATGCAGAGCAAGGAAGGTGTTTGAGGAAATACCAGCCGAGGTAGGTGAAGGTGACCGACAGGATGAGTGCCTGGAAGCCGATACCGGAGGTGAGAGTGTGGAAGGTGGAGTAGTAGGCGTTGTCGTTCCTCGACTCCGTGATGGGGAGCCACGCGTCCTGGGGGTCGAGCTTGGTCAGGTGGCCGATCTCCTCCAGGTACCCGCGGATGCTAACCACGACCTTCCGCATGGGGCTGGCCAGTGGCTGGGCGTCCTTGGCGTGCGCAACGTCGCCATCCACGGGGTGGCCGACCGCGGGGTCGCCGAAGGCAGCAGGGGCGATCGCATTAGCGACGAAGAGTGGAGCTGAGATGGAGGAGCGAAGACCGGCGGGCGAGAATGAGCCCCCCTCCCCGGGGGGGGGGGGGGGCGTGGAATGCAACTTCGTCACCTCGTCCTCCATGGGTCAAGCCGCCTACGCTGCTACCCTCTGCTTCCTCAGTCAAACACAAGGCAAGCTGTGCTGTGCATCGATCTAGGAAGGGGAAGAGGGAGATGAGGTTGAGAGAGATAGCCGGATGGCCAGCGACGAGGAGGAAAGTGGTGGATATACGGTGGACTGCACGATATAGGTTTAGGTTTGGAGGGAAGAGTGAAGTGTTGTAATTTTTGGCTAAGTATTTGTGGGAAAATTAAATTATTTTATTTTATCATAGACACCGGGTTTTAAAAATCACTGTTAAAATCAGTGTCTATTAACTAAAAAGGCGCTCATAGACATCGGCTTAAAAAATCGATGTCTATGAGCGAAAATCTGCGCTTATAGACATTGGTTTTTGGAAAAATCGGTGTAAAATACTTAAAGACATCGATTTTTTACTTAAAACCATTGTTGTTCCACCGATGTCTATGAGGGTTTTTCTTGTAGTGTAGTACTGATTCCAATTTATTTTTATATTCTAATAAAAAAATAAAGAGAATCATTAGTTAAATTTATTTATGTAGATCATCTTTATTTAGTGTTGGATTATTTCAAGTAATCATTGACAAATACATTCATATATGGGTGTGACTTACTATTGGATCAATAACTCTTGGTATTTTCAAAAAAGATTGTTAGCTTATAGAGTTTTTGATGAATCACATACTGCTTATAACATCACATAATTATTATATTAAATTTTAGAAAAATATGAATTAACTTATAAAATATTTTTAATATCATTAGATAATGCTAGTTCTAATACCGCTTGTTTAAAAGATCTAAAATTTGTTTGTTAACTTGTTATTAGTGGTTTATTTTTTCATATTCGCTTTGAATACTATGTTTTAAATTTATGTGTTGAAGATAAATTAAAATTTTTAGAAAATTACATTAAACCAATTAGAACTGTAATTTCTTATTATGGTCGTATCCATCTATAATTAAATAATAAGATAAGTTTTGTAAAACTAATGGAATGAGACCTAAAAAATTTCCGCATGATATACAATACGTTAGAATTCAATATAACAATTATTACAAGATTCATTTTAATATAAAAAATTATTATGTTTATTTTTTTTCATAAAACACTGATACTAATATATTTATTTTAACAATAATAGAATATTTATAGTATTATTTGTGAAATTTTAAAAATATTTAACGATGTAACTAAACAACTTTTTAGTGTTTATTATTTTACTGCTTATTTAGTTCTAGAGAATTTTTCTAGTATAATATTAGTTTTAAATGAATATATTAATGAAATCTTTATCTTCTTATGTATGATCTGAAACTAAATTGGAAAAATATTTTTATATTATTCCTAAAATTTATTTAATTACATTTGCTTTATATCATAGATTTAAATTAGAAATTTTATTAGAAATGTTAACTTTGTATCATGATACTTTAATTCTATTTAAAAATTCTTATTTTTCTAATCTCATTAATATTCTATATAATGTTGTTTATATGATATTTATAATTACTATTATGTAAAATATGGAATATAAACTAATATTTTTGAAACACAGGCAAACTGCTAGTAGTAATTTAAAACTTATAAAAGCACAACTTTTTTTAAAAGAACGGACGAAATGTCCATGAAGATTCTCAAGTTCCACACATGATTTGAGAATTATTTTATAATTTCTTTTGATTTTAATGAAGCAAATAACAAAAATTTCGATATTCTAAAGTGGCGGTCACAAAAGGCTCAAAACTTTCATGTTTGCTTTGTGATCGCTAAAGAAATTTTAGCTTGTCTAATGTCAACTATTGATGTGGAGTAGATGTTTAGTGCCGGTGGAAACATATTAGATGAACGACGATTAACTTTGTCTCTTGATTCATTGGAAGTCTAAGTATTACTCAACAATTGGATAAGAGCCGAGAAAAGAATCCAAGGAATGCAACTTTTAGATGATGAGATCAAAGATTTTGATACCGAAGGAACAAATACAACGGTAACGAAAAATAAAAGTGAGTAACAACGTCACTTTCTAATGTAAAAAGATAAAAATGTAAAAAAAAAACTGTGTACTTTGATTTTCCTATATCCTAAAGGGATAAGTAGACAACTTAACTAAGTACAAATCTTTTTTTTAAAAGAAATTTAAAATTTAAAATTTTTAATATAATAATCTTGAGCCATCAACTGACGGTTTCGAACCGTCAATCGATGGTAATCCTATCATAAAGCGGTGAAGACAGCTGGCTGGGGATGTGCCTCTACGATTGACCGTATGAAGACTCCACTCCGCTTTGTAAAACTTGTTGGCGCTTCTGTGTATATCCCTTATACAAAAATTTTGTACGAGCACAGAACATTTCCTAGGAACCCACATGATCGATCAGACATGTGTTTGATCAATCAAACAAGATCTTGATTGATCAAAGCGCACCTTGATCGAAGCACAAGATCGCTGGCCTCTTGTGTTGGTATTCAAATCAATATCCAAAATCGACACGAAGAAAATAAAACTAATTACGCAGCGGAATTAAAGAATTAGTTGTACCTTTCTTTGTAGCTAAAGATCTCTTGATCTTCTGCAGTATTCTTCTCCTTTTCTTGGACGTCATATGGGCGACGATCTACCATGACAAAACATCTGAACCTCTTCTTCCTTTCCAAACCGCCTACCACCAAAGAATGTAAAACAAAAGGGGCGTCTCCTTCTTCTTCTTTTCCTCCAAACCACCGGCCACCTAGGTGCTTCTTCTCTTCTTTTTCTTCTCCTCCAAGCCCCGACCACCAAGGGGAGATGGGGCACCAGCCTTAGAGGGAAGAAAGGGATGGGGCGCCGACCTTAGAGGAAAGAAAGGGAGTGGTTTTGGGTGTTGGCCCTAGAAGAAAGAAAAGGAGAGGGTTTTGGTTGTGGAGAAAAACTTATCACTTATTTTTTGTGGCACAACCTCCTCTCCTTTTATAATCCTTGGCGCCAGATAAAAAAGGAGAAAAATTAATAGATTTTTTAGAATTTTGTTGAAAGAAAAAAAAATCTCCTTTTTTTTCTTTTATTGTGGCCAACCCCTTGCTTGGGCACCAAGCAAGGCTTGGCCGACCCTATGCTTGGGTAATAAGCAAGGCTTGACCGACCCCTTGCTTGGGCACTAAGCAAGGATGTGGCCGACCCCTTTCTTGGGTAGGAAGCAAAACGAAAACGGGTGAATGCGAGGCTTTATAGAGGCTACAACAGAGACCGAGAGGAGGAATTGGCTTAGGCCTCTTGATGGACTTGAGCTTCCTGTGTTCGACCCGAACACCCAACTCAAGTTCATCAATAATAACCCATACCACTAAAGGATCATTATTGAACTACCGCACCAATCCCATATTACAATATGGGCTCCTACTTATCATGAGTGTGTTAATCTCCTTGTGTTTAAGATATCGTATGTCCGTTTAGTTAAATGAGTTACTGACAACTCACTTAATTAACATCTAACTCTAAGAGTAGTACAACTCAACTTTATTATCATGTCGGACTATGTCCACCTGTAGGGTTTACATGATAATCCTTATGAGCTCCTCAAGGGGACATCATCAACCTAAATAAATAGGACACAATTTTCTTTTATAATCAACAACACACCATATAAATGGTACTATCTCCCAACTTATCGGGCCTATTGATTTAACGAATAAATCTCACTCATTGATAAGTTAAAAAAACAAATACTAAGTATATGTATTTGTTATTATATCAGGATTAAGAGTACGCACATCCATAATAATAGAGGTTCTGTTCTTTTATACAGTCAGTATAAATCGAACAATCTCAAATGGTCCTGCTCAATACACACATAGTGTACTAGTGTAATTTTATAGTCAAGACAAGCTAATACTAAATTACACTACAACCGTTCCAATGGTTTGCCCCTATCCATGTTGGTTGTGGGCTACTATTTATAATTTATAAGGAACCGATAACATGATCTTCTTTGTGGCACCACACACCATGTTATCTATAATATAAATTAAATGGACAACTGCATCGACATATATATAAATATAAAATGCAGACATTTGACCACAATGATTCTCATTTCAAAATATCTCATAACAGATGTTCATACAAAGGCTAGGCTTATAGTATACATCCCAACAAAACCAAGAACGTCAGTGTTGTGTCAGGGAAGGGGTCTCCAGTATTGACCCTCTAACACTCAAGTCAGTCATCGAAATAGTAGAAAGATGACAAAGAGAATTGTAACAGCAGCAGGAGCCTAATTACAAATAACACATACATCTGCTGGTACATGGACCCCCTTTATATAATGCTCTAATAGCAGATGTGCACACTTTTTAAGGCGCGTGCATATTTTTCCAACTGTTCTATAAAAAGACACGTCAGAAAAGTGTCTCTGACACCATTCATTAATAGGATGTGCAAATCCTTGACATGACAGTGAAAGCTTTCATCGTATGATTTGCCTGTTGACCAACTATCAATGGTACCAACTTCCAGAAGGATACAATGAGAAAAGCAAGGAGTCCTACTGCTTGGCCGAGCAAGGGAGCCACTCGGCCCGGGTTCCCTACCCAGTTGATCTCAGCTGTTATTTTACACGGTCGCTCGGCTTGGTAGGTTGTTCCTCCTCCGGCTGGACAGGAAGTCTGGTCGGGCTGACTCTCAATTGGTCATCACCACCGCGCACATCTATTCTCTTCTCTTTGGTCATTCGGTTATTGGGGTGTTGCCAACGCCCAGCTGGAAGACCGATCTGGTCAGGCCTTCCTTTCACTCGGCCAACCTTGCTGACTCAGTGATTCTGTGCCTTTGATCTCCTTGGCCTTAACCTCCACGTCGGCCGCTTGACGTACCTTTGACTCATTCTTAGTGGGCTCCTTTTACTACCATATCGCAAGCTTTCCTCTCAAGTCAAGTCGAAGAAGGTTATAAGTCTGACTGAATGGATGAGCAACGTCTTTAGTGACCTCCACGGCCAATCGGACATTCTTGGTTTAGAGCCGCCACTCGGCTCTCACTTACTGACATGGGTTTAGAGCCATCACTCGGCTATCATTTACTGACATGAATTTAGAGCTACCACTCGGCTATATCTCACTGACATGGGTTTAGAGCCGCCACTTAGCTATATCTCACTAACATGAGTTTAGAGCTGTTGCTCGTCTATATCTCAATTTGCACCGTCTGTTTCGGGTGCTTGTGAGCAGCACTTAGCATTTTTTCAACTTCCCACCGCTTCCTCTGGTGAGTGAGTGCCTTTTAATAGTTGACGACGTCATACCAATTTCTTGAAGACTGCGTAAATCTCTGGTCATTAATGTCGAGCATGCCATCCATGCACTTTAATTAAACCTCATTAATACCTCCCTATCGCTAAGCACCATGTGTCCTGCTTTCTGCCGCTGCACGTTTGATGTGACAGACGAATATTCGTGATTGATGTGACAAGCGACGTTTTGAATTCAACGTTCAAATCTTGGCTTTGTTTTCTGTAGCCCTTGATTAGACGGCCCAGAGCAGTTGTTCCCAGGATTTATAAACCCTTTTTCGTCGTCGTTGTCCTACTTCATTGCATCTTCTTCTTCGTGCACACTCTTTGCCAATTCTCTTCTCCATCGTTCATCGCTGGCGATATTTTTCAGTAAACTTTTTATTTCTTTGTTCTTTCGCTCCTTGCTTTTCATCGATTCTCCATGGCTTGCTCCTCTCCTCCTCCTCCTTTCATTGTCAGACTGTGGTATACATCCACTAAGTTCGATTTTAACGGCGACGAAATAATGCAGATGCAAATGTTTTACAATATTCTCGATAACTATCAAATAATCATTCCCATTGTATATGCACGCTCACATACGCCATCGGATGACTGTCTCACTTTTTTTAAAGATCAATTTTTGGCCGGTCTACACTTCCCGATCCACCCCTTCTTCTCTGAAGTCTATAGATACTTTCATATTCCTTTACCCCAATTAGTGTCGAATTCCTTTAGACTTTTGTGTAAAGTGGTAATCTTATTCCACCTGTACGACATCCTGCTCGTCCCTAGTATTTTCCATTATTTTTACTATCTTAAGCTATTAGAGGCGGAAACGTTTCTGATACAGGCCCGAGTGAGCTCTATATTCTTTGACAAAATACCTTCCTCCAACAAGTATTGGAAGGAACATTACTTTTTGGTTCGCCTTCTCGAGTGGCTATCATTCCTGACTGAGTGGCAAATGGAGTTGATGAAGCCTCCCGCTTAGTGCAAGTATCGTTGGGAGCTGACCTACCTTAAGACGATCGCTCATCTTGCTAGTCAGAAGTACCACATGCACAAGTTGTTGTACGAAGGCGTTCTATATGTTTTTGGACTAAGTCTCTTCCGCTCATAGTTACATGACTCCTTAGATACACTTTTTCTTCCTATATCATCTTAGAATCTAACTGATTTCACTTTCATTTTTGCAGACGAAGTCATGGTGAAGTCCTCGCTGAGCAACAAGAGCAAGCTCTCCGACTCTCCGAGGCTAAGATTAATGCCCATGGTGCGACCGAGTTGGCAAACCGTAGACTTGAGCCAATTGGTAGCTCCACCGATATGCATCCCCGAGTGGCAAGCAGTAGTGCGGCTACTACCACAAGGGAGTTTCCTTCTGAGCGGCCCATCATGGTACTAGTGGTCATACTATTTGAGTCACTGCCAACCGACTCGACGGGTTCTGGCAAGCCACTGCTTCAACGCCAGCAGAGAAAGAGGCTATGCTCGACGGGGACCTCCTACTTGGGAACCTCAACACCTGCGCCCAAGGAAATGCCTACTTCGAGTTCATCCTCTGCCATTCTCGAGAGGACGACAGTTTTGCCCAAGCCGGCTTCATCTGACAGGACTCAATCAGTGCTTGAGTTGCCAACCGACACACTTTTAACACAATCGATTTCCTTCTTTCCATCGCCAGTTGATCTAGGGATCCTAGTCTCCACCATCCGTCCCTTGAAGTTCAAGCCCAAGTCAAAGGGCCAGGTCGTAGACACATCTCGGCTCTGATCCACCTGCCCACTGACACCTTGCACTCCCCCGATGATGACACGCCCTGTTCACCTGAGCATACAATCCATATTTTGGGTTCTCTGGCTCAAACTTGGGCGGATGTCTAGAGCAAGGCGATGACAATTCTGCCCGAGGAGCTGGCAACCACAAAGTTAGCACATCCTACTATTATCCTGCCTAAATTATGTAAGACATGTGCATATTAACTGAAAACCAAAACACACAGAGGCAAACCCTAGCTCTGATACCAATTGTTGGTTAATCCTAGGAAGATCGTACTAGTTCCACTGTACAAAAATTTTGTACAAGTGTCGAACCTTTCCTAAACAACCTATTGTGTTCTTTAGAAATTAAATTAGGAATCGCAAACGGAACTTAACATTATTGATTCCAAATTTAACTTATCTGTTCTTAATGGTTTAGATTTGGATCGCAAGCGGAACTTAACATTATTGATCCAAACCCACCTATGTTATAAAGTTGATTAAATATTTATTTCTAAAATCGGCTCCCAGGTCAAACATGGCGAGGCACTGGGTATTCTTGGGTATGAGATCATCCACCACTGCCTCGACAAAGCCTTTAATCGAAATTCAATATTTAATTTCCTAAAATAACATTAGGTTTAACTGAAAAGAACAATCGAATCACAAATCTGAAAAACAAAACAAAAGAAACACAACTTCGAAACAAATCTAAAACTCTAGAATCATATGCCTCTTGTGTTTGGAATTCGTACAAAGAAGAACTAGCATGATGCGGAAAATAATTACTAGTTATATCTCTTCTTTGTATGCTAATAACCTCGAGATCTTCTGTCGTATACCTTGCATCCTCTTGGACGTCGTGTGGGCAACGATCCTCCAAGATGAACACCACCTAAAAGCTTCTTCCTCCTTCTCTTAAAATCCGGCCACTACCACCACAAAGACATAAGAGAGCAAGGGGAAAAGAGAGGGAGAGAGGGCCGACCACAAGAGAGAGCTTCAATAAGAGAATAAGAATTGATGTCTCATGAGGCCTCTCCTCCTTTTCTTTTATATTACTTGCTCAAGGCAAATAAGGAAAAGATTTTTACAAAAATTAAAATATTTCTCTTTTTTTTCCTTTTCCCCTTTTATTTTTTCCTTTTGTTTCCCTTGATTTATTCAATCATTGATTAAATCATTGGATGATTGGCCGACCCCTTGCTTGGGCACCAAGCAAGGGTGGCCGACCCTTTAAAGGAAAGAAATAATCTTGTAAAAAATTTTATAAGTAAAGAAGTAAAGCTCTCTTTTAATTTCCTAACGTGGATGTTAAAAAAGGAAAGTTTTTAAAAATTAAAATCAAGTTTTAAATTTTAAAACTTCTCTTCTAAAATTTTCTTTTTTTAACATGGTTACAAAAATAGAAATTTTCACATTTAAAACTTCTCTTCCTTTTTTCTAAAAACCATGAGGATGGTTAAAAAAGGAAAGTTTTAAAAACTTTTAAACTTTCTTTTAAACCATGTGACTTAGTTCAAATAAGGAAAGTTTTATATTTTAAAATCTCTCTTTTAAACTTATAGATATCTACAAAGAGAAGATTTTAAAAATTCAAAACACCCCTCCTAGTTTGAATTATGTGACCGGCCCCCTTAATTTTGCTAGTGGTCGACCCCTTTTGAGAAGGTAGTGGCCGACCCTTGGCTTGGTCACCAAGCCTTGGGCCGACCCCCTCTTGGACACCAAGATAGACTTTATATGGATGGACTTGAGGCTTTAATGAGGCTACGACAGAGACCTAGAGGAGAAATTGGTTTTGGCCTTCCGATGAGCTTGAGTATCCCGTGTTCGCCCCGAACACACAACTCAAGTTCATCAATAATAACTCATTCCACTAGAAAGTTATATAATATCATTTCCCAACTTATCAGACTTATTGATTTATCGAGCTAAATCTCACCCTTTGATAAGTTAAAGAAATAAATACTAAATATATATGCTTGTTATTATATTAGGATTAAGAGCACACACTTCCATAATAACTAAGGTCTAGTTCTTTTATTAAATCAGTATAAAAAGAACTTACCTAAAATGGTCCTACTCAATACACTTAGAGTGTACTAGTGTAATTTATTAGTCAAGATAAACTAATACCTAATTATACTATGACTATTCCAATGGTTTGTTCCTTTCCATCTTAGTCGTGAGCAACTGTTTATAATTTATAAAGAACTGATAACATGATCTTCTGTGTGTGACACCATACACCATGTTATCTACAATATAAATTAGTTGAACAACTACACTTAACAAATGAATGTAGAAATTTGACCAATGTGATTCTTTTATTTTAAAAATAAATGTTTACAAAAGTTAGGCTTTTAGTATACACTCTAACATGCCACTTGTCTGCCGATGTCTCCATTTCATCCGTTTGGAAAGATGAGCTCGTGGCCTTTCTCCCTGAGGAAGTTGTTGCCAATTTGGAGTAGATTTTCTGTTTAAGTTCCTTATTAGCTCTTTTAGTACTCCCTAGCTTTTTGTAAATATTTGCACATATGAATCAACGTTCCTCCGTCTGGCGCGTAGAGCGTCTCACCCTCGAGGTCTTCCAAGTGTGAATCAATGTCCTCTCGTTCAGCTCCATATAGTGTTTCATCCTCGCAGCTACCAAGTACTAATCCATGCATCCCCGCTTGTTGATTCAACATATTCCATTTAACTTAGTTACCTCGTGCAAATGTTTGAATCCCATGAGCCGTGACTGAGCGACATCCCTCAATAGAAAATAAGAACGGGTGCTTGGCTCAATCAGGTCGAGTATCTCCTACTCTTTCATGTGAAGATTCCTCTCCGCCCACTTATGATTCGCTCGGCCGGGTTAGGAATGTTTGACACTTGCATTTTTTTTTCAAAAGTTTCGATGACACCCACTAGATTTTACAACCATCGCTCGGCTGTTAAACCGGAGTTTATAATCGCTGCTCGACTATTGAATATTGGCTATCCAGAGTTTATAGTCGCCATTTGACTTATTGATTATCAAGACTCAAGGTTTTATAGTCATCGCTTGACTCTTAAATTACATTGTGTTTGGGTTTATAGTCGTCACTCGGCTAATGGTTTCGTCGACTTCTGGGTTTATAGCCACTGCTCGGCTGTTGTTTTCGTTAACTCCCGGGTTTATAGCCACTACTCGATTGTTATTTTTGTTGACTCTCGGGGTTATAGCCATTGCTCGGCTAATGTTTTCGTCGTCTCTCGGGTTTATAGTCGTTGCTATGCTAATGTTTCATCGACGCTTGGTTTTATAGCCGTCGCTCGGCTATTATTTTTGTTGACTCTCGGGTTTATAGCCGTCATTCAGCGATGTTGTCGTCGACTCCCAAGTTTATAGCCACCACTCGGCTCTTGTTTTCGTCGGCTCCTGATTTTATAGTCGTCACTCAACTGTTATTTTCATCGACTCCCGGATTTATAGCCACCGCTCGGTTGTTGTTTTTGTTGACTCCTGAGTTTATAGGCACGACTCGGTTGTTTGTTTCACGTTGGTCCTAAGTTTGTAGTCACCACTCGACTTTCAATAATTTTGAAACGAAAGTTTATAGTCGCCACTCGACTTTAAGCATCACTGCTCAAGGGTTTATAGTCGTCGTTCGACTGTTGATATTAACTCTACCAGGGTTTATAGTCACCGCTCAGCTTTTTAATTTTTGTTTCACAAGAGTTTATAGGCACTGCTCGACTTTTGACTACCAGCAGGCTAGAGTTTATAGTCGTCGCTCGGCTTTAAGCATCACTTCTCAATGGTTAATAGTATTGGTTGCTACTCGGAATATCGTACCGGTTCCCCTGTACAAAAATTTTGTACAAGTCCTGAACCATTCCTAACAACCTATTGTGTTCTTTAGAAATTAAATTTGGAATCGCAAACAAAACTTAACATTATTGATTCCAAATTCAACTTATTTGTTCTTAGAGGTTTAGACTTGGATCGCAAACGATGCTTAACATTATTAATCCAAATCCACCCATGTTACAAATTTGATTAAATATTTATTTCAGAGATCGACTTCCAGGTTAAACATGGCGAGACACTAGACCTTCTTGGGTATGAGATCATCCAACACTTCCTAGACAAAGCCTTTCAATGAAATTCAATATTTAATCTCCTTACAGTAACCCTAGGTTTAACCATTAAGAACAATCGAATCACAAGATCGAAAAATAAAAGAAACACAAAATCAAATCATAAATTCGAAACCTAGAATTGTTAGCCTCTTGTGTTTGGTATTTCAAAATCCATACAAAAGATGAACTAGTTATGATGCGAAAACAAAACAAGTTATACCTTTTGTAGCTTATAGACCTCACAATCTTCTGTCGTATTTCTCTTCTTATCTCGGACGTCGTGTGGACTGGACGGCGATCTACCAAGATGAGAATCCACCCGAGTCTCCTTCTTCTCCTTGCAAGTTTCGGCCACCAACAATCTCCTAGAGATGAAGAACTTCGGCCACCAACCAAGCTCCAAGGGATGCTACGAAATAATGTCTCCTATCTCTCCTTCTTCCTCTAACAAGATCCGGCCACTAAACAACTCCTAGAGATGAGATGCCGCCGACCACCAAGGAAGAAGAATAGGGAAAGAAGAGGGCCGACCACCACCAAGGAAGAAAGGAGAGGAATAATAGATATGTTCTCTTATGGGGCAACCCCTCCCTCTCTTTTATAATCCTTGGTTATGACAAATAAGGAAAGTTTAAAACTTCCTTATTTTCCTTGCCAATGACTAAAAAGGAAAATTTAATTAAAACTTCCTTTTAATCTTTCAATGGTCGGCCACATCATGTGCACTAAACAAGGCAAGTTTTAAACATAAAATTAAAACTTTCTTATTTGTTTCCGGAAATTTTTAAAATAAAAATTTCTCTTTTAAATTCCCTTCATGGTTAATTATAAAAAGAAACTTTTATAAATTAAAATATCTCTTTTAAAACATGTAGATGATTACAATTAAGGAAAATTTTCTCCAAAAATTAAAATCTTCCTTTTAACTACAAATAAAGAAAGATATCAAACCTTTCTCTTAATCCTGTGTAGAAACTACAAAAGGAAAGATTTAATTTTTAAAACTCTCTTTTAAAATCATGGCTTCCACATAAGGAAAGATTTTAAAAATAAACTCTCTTTTATTTTTTTATGTGGCCAGCCACCTAAGCTTGGGCTCCAAGCTAGGCCGACCATATCTTAATCCCATCCAAGACTTGGTTTGGCCGACCCTTGCTTGGGCTCCAAGCTTGGCTTGGTCGGCCACCTAAGGATGGGTAAGAAGGTGGGCTTTAGGTGGATATAAGACTTTATAATTAAGAGGCTACGACAGAGACCGAGAGGAGGAATTGGTTTTGGTCTCCCGATGAATTTGAGCTTCCCGTGTTCGCCTCGAACACCCAACTCGAGTTCATCAATAATAACTCATACAACTAAAGAGTTATTATTGAACTACCGCACCAATCCCATATTACTATATGGGTTCCTTCTTATCATGAGTGTGTTAATCTCCCTGTGTTTAAGATATCGAATGCCCACTAATTAAATGAGTTACTGACAACTCACTTAATTAATATCTAGCTCCAAGAGTAGTACCACTCAACCTTATTGTCATGTCAGACTAAGTCCACCTGCAGGGTTTACATGACAATCCTTATTAGCTTGATAAACCCTAATTTTGTTGCAAAATGGGTATCAAAATAATTAAGTACCGAATTCACTCTACACTAATGTAGCATAGAGATGACTTAGGTCGTCTCCCAACAAATGTAGTCAATGCTTGATATTTTAGGATTGATTTGTTATTTCTTTTGGTTTTTTTGACAAGAAATTGGGGTTTTGGGATTTCATTGAATTCTTAAAGTAAGGAATGAAATAGCAAAACAAGTATAAAACGAAATCTAATGCAATGGAAGAAATCCTATCTATCTATTAATCATGAACCCACAACATATTGTCACACTATGCTATGAATTACATCATTAACAGATCCAAACAAGTTAGAAACTAAACAAGAGCAACATAAGAACAAGACAAGAACAAAAGATCAAATACTCAATGGATCAAACCACCATTTGTCAGATGGTAGAAGATTTATTCAGATTCATGCTAATGAGCAGATAAGAAACCAACAATACTAAACAAGAACAAAACCTAATCAGATTCAGTCAATTACTGAAACAAGAACTTGAATTCAGATGAACAGTAGATGAAATCAATTCAAGAACAACTTGCAAAACAACTTCAGATCTATACGTAGAGATTCAACAAGCATACAACGGAATCAAAGAAAGGAAACAGATCTAAGAATTCAGCTAACTCAAGCAATGTAAATCTACAACATTAAACGGGCACAAATCTTAAACTTGAACTAGAAATAGAACAAAACAAAATGCAGTAATGGAGATTGGGGAAAGTGATGAACCAAAGTGAGCTGGGCATTCCCGAGTACTCACTGATCTTGATGAAGATGTCAAGATATTGCAAATGAGGAGAAATCAAACCAACGATCTCTGAAACTGGCAGATGCGGCAGGAAATGGTGTAGAAATCAGAAGAGAAAGTAGAAGCAAACACTCATGCCCCTTTAGATGGCTGCAGAGCTTCGAGGAAGATGGTCGTCGGCTTAAAGATCAAGAAACCAGATCGAATCTGGTTGCTTCTCAGCTTCTTCTTCACACAGGAATCGTGGCAGAAATGGAAATCAGATGGGGGAAATGACGTTGCCGGCTTGAAGATGGCTGATGACCGGAGGAAGGGAAGTGCCCTTGACCTCACTTGCTTGTCGGCGGTGGAGTGGATCGGAATCGCCGGAGAAGGATCGCACCTCCTCTGTTCTTCGCGATCCCACTGTAGAAGTTAATGAAGCCCCTGTAGCTTCTCATTTCCCATTTAAATCAAATCTCAGATATGTGATGAACGGCTGTGATTATTCTGCCTCTGATCCAACGGTGAATCTTGATCTAAATCTGATCCAAAGGCTCAAATCTTCATCAAGGGTCCTGATCTATTCTTTCCTAGCTTAGATGGACCAAATCTTTAATGGATGCTTCAGATCTCTCGTAATCTTAAATGAACGGTTCATGTGGCTCCAAAGCTTGATCTTCTTATTTAAGCTCGGATTTGAGTTAAATCTGGTTTGGCCAACCTCGGATCCATGATCCCTTGATGCCTACAAAGAATATAACCAAATATTAACATCAAATACCACAAATATGATGTAATTTGCAATTAAGTCCATAAATGGCTCAAACTCATGAAACATGGTGTAAACATGACTTTAACATATGCGAAGATTAAAATGTATGCATATATGGATCAAAATGTCATGACAAAATAATGGTTATCAAATTCCCCCACACTTATTCTTGCACGTCCCATGCAAGCAAGCAAAACGAAGAAACAACTAGAATTCATCTCCCTAACAATACCTAGAAGATAGTAAAAGGAATTTAACTAAGACCATCTAAAAATCACCAACAATCATGAATACAATTCAAACAATAATCAGTAAGTATGGTGATTTCAATCCAATTGAAAAATTAAGCAAGTTGCAATCTCACAAGGGATTTACCTATTCTAACTCTCACACTCAAACATGTGTATAAATGGAGCTCAACTCAATGTCACTCACAACACTTCACTACCATAAGCTTGCTTATTTTCTAATTCTCCACCACTATAAAACATAGCATACATGAATCAAAAGGATTTAATCAACAAGAATTAAAATGGAATCAAAAAGGAGAATGAAGGTGAATGAAATAGGCAAAAGAAAAGAATTTAATGAAGAAATTGAGAAGATGAGAGTACTGGAGGAATATACTTGACGAGTTGACCAATTCGATGTGAAAAGAGTTGTATACCATTTGTTATTACCAATTCAAAATACTAAGCTAACCTCCCCTTCAATTTGATGACAATCCAAAAAATTTGATACTCTATCTCAACACTTGATACACTCTTACTTGCCATATTTCTTTTTCTTTCACTGTTTTTTTTTTCTGTTTTCTATTTTTTTTCACTTCAACTCTAGCACTTTGAACACAAAAATAATCTCAAATCATGAATAATAATTCCCTCCCCCACACTTAAAGCATTGGCCGTCTCGGGCAATGGAATACATCATGCTATCACTTACTTAATACTCCACTGTTTTCCTTTCTCCTCTTTTTCTATTCTTTCAGAACTTAAATAACCAAGAAATTTGATTCAAAACCTTACTCCAGCAAGAGCTCAGATCATTACAGGAAGAAGTAGAATTTCAGAAACTTACATATGCAGTATTTTCAGAAATTAATACTGTCAATAACTGTAGATTGAATTCCAGTTGTGTTTGGTCAACAACAACTTAAAGTAACAACATTAAACAGAATTCCAACTTCAGAGATTCAGAAATTGAGTATATAAACAACATAATGAAGTCAACATGATTACATCATTAAGTTTCAGAAATCTGCCATTGTACAGATATTACACAAACTCCATAAATCGCAAACCATAGCAGCAATTGTGGAACACTCTGTTTATTTCTGTGTCAAACTGAACACTTCCTTCTGTGAACTTTTCTTACTATATACTCATAAACATTCACTTCATTAATCACCTACATCAGCCTATCTTCAACAACTTCTGAATTCTGGATTCTAGAAACCATCTGTCAATGAGAAGACAAGAAGTTTACTTTAGTTTTGTCATGTTTAGAAGCTGCACAAAGAATTAAGCACATCACAGATTACCATTGGCACACAACTTGAAATAATTGACATAACAATTTCATGTCTCATTTCTACAGATTTTACAAAACTGCAGTCATTTCATCAATCTATAACTTATTGCAGTAGCTTCACTTAAAATCATTAAGAAATCAGCTTGGAAGAGAGGATCATTTGGCACTTAGTTTCCAGTTTTCTGATTTTAGCTTCAGAAACTCCAGTTGATGGAATTTCAGTTTTCAGTTTGAATCATGAACAAGAGATCTGAACAAAGAATCTCCACTTCTAACAACATCACTAAATTCCGATTTTAAAAGTGCACATGAAGTTCCATTTCATCTCATTTCTAGAAATTCCAGACTTAAGTACATACTTCATAATCAAATGTCATCTCAACCAAGACACAGCTGCTGTAAATTCAGTTACTCAGTTTGTGGAGTTGATGAACTGAAACTGATTGAATTCTGCAAATTGTGCAGTTAACCTCTAACAACAATTGATGTCAGAAAAGACACAGTGAAGTCCACTTCCACACACTTGTCATTCCAAATGTTAATCTTAGAAATCTGCAACTTTTGATCTATAGTTTCAGAAATGGAATTTTAATATACTTTCAGCTCAGTCCACTAAAAATTTAGCTTACCAACGAATAACATTTGATATTCAACTGATAACACTTTAATTGAAACTGTTTCTGATGAAAGACATCAAGAAAACTTGGTACAAAACATGTACTTAATGGTACATTGATTCCATTTCTGCAATTTTGCAAACTTCAGCTCCTCTGAATAGATTCCTGTAAATTTCAGGTTTTTCATATTTGTATGTCTCTGATTTCTTTATAGAATAGTTGAATCCTATCCCTTGATTAGTATGTGAAGTACTCTCCGGTTGTATAGTTGAAAAGGCAAACAAAGTTGATTTTCAAACAACAGCAACATGAGACATATTTGAATTCTGCATCTCCACTTCATACTAATTTGGATTAGTTCAGAAATCAATTTCAGGATTCTGATTTCAAACTCAGGTTCTCTGATGCAATAAAATTCCAATCACAAAGTCATGGTAGAAGAAGAACACTAATTTGCCACATCTCAGCTTCAAGAAATCAGAATCTGATTCATTTCTCAAAGGACTTCTACAAATTAGAAAATCCAGAATTTAAACTTCAAAGTTTCAGAATTGAGATCTGAATTCCGAAATCAACAGACCCTTTCTTTGATCCATGAAGAGTTAAACTTGATCAAAGGCTTCATTTAGCACTGTAATCACAAGAAGTTGAATTTTACCCATATTGATCAGAAATCCCACCAGTAATTAACACAAAAACAGAACTCAATTTGGCTTAACTTCTGTCCAGCAATTTGATTAAGTTGAAGTTTGCATTCATATCACACCAGTAATGAAACCAAAACAAGGTTATATACGCCAACAGCAGCTTTGAAACTCAGCTTCCAGTGGTAGTGATACATAATTCTAGTCTCCTTGCTGCCGTAGAATTCCACTGCTGCAATTTTATTCATGCCCTTTCCTGAAAGGTTCTCAATCCATGCTTAAGTCATTACAATTCCTCCTTTCAGAGTCTGTTAGTATTCTATACACCTCTGAATTCTGAAACTACTATACAGAAAATGTAATTGACTCAACTTGATTTCCTTGCATTGAAGTTGCACTGATCAGTTCATAAAGCTGCTAGCATGTGTATCACTGTTGAATCTGCAGGTGTCTGAATTCCTAAATCTAGAATGCATTTCCATCTTTGGATTTTTTTTCACTGAACTTTAGTTCAGAATTCAAACTTCCAGGAAATCTCGACTCGAATCATGGAAGGTTAGCATGGAGTAAGATCCTATTTAGCATTGAACTGATTGGAGATCGAATTCAAGCTGTTGGGTTTTTTTTTCAATTATTTTCCTTTTCCGCAACTCATTTCTCTACATTCCAATTCAGAATGTAGCTGATATTTCCCTTGCATATCTAGTATTCTTCCTCAGTAGCAATCCTTAAGCTCTTCTTCTAAATTCTTTTGTATCATATGTGTTACTAAATCTTACACCACAAAAATAGTGTTCCCTCATATTTGCACAAGAACCTGACTGTTACTTCCTAAGTCTCTGAATTTTCTAGCTCAAGGACTTCACCAACATCAAGAATTAGAGTGCATCTAATCAGTTTGGAAGCCATAACTACTAAACATCACAATACACCAAATGACAATAGCAAGGCAATGCTTTAATACACCCACGGAATACCCTTTGCTCCCATTTTCCATAATAGCATAAAATTTAACTAAACTCCCAAAACATGCTCAGAAATCAGAGATATAAACATCATGAACCCACCTAAAACTTCAAGATCTCCCCACATATGCAACCCTACCCCCACACTTAGAATTTTGGTCATTCTAACTAATCAAGACATCAATCCAAACTCTCAATGAAAGAATGGCAAAGCAAAGGTGGTCAAGAATTAAAATGCTAGATGAGAATGTATAAAGAAAATTGTGAGGAAAGGAATTGGAAAGTATGAAGGGGAACAAAATTGACAAAATCCTCAATTTCCATGCACACAAATGTTATTGTGACTTTGAAAAGAAACTAAGCAAGTTCTAGAGTTTCAATTGCTATGAGTGCATGTCACACAAAGATAAAATAGTGCTTAGGCATAAAGTGTGTTGGTGCGGAAGCATCTGACGATCGAACTCGTGTTTTGATAATGGCAAAGGATTCAAAGTTAAGGTGTTTTGTGATTTAACATGTCTGCTTGAGTATTTCAGGAAAGTCCTAGCTGCGGTTAGGCAAAGAGAAAACCCTAGGGGGTGGTAACCGTAGGTCATAGGGGGCGGTAACCCTATGCGGAAAGTCTTGGCAGGTCGATGGTTTCAGGCAAAAGTCCTAGGGGGTGGTAACCCTAGGTGGAAAGTCCTGGTGTCGCGAACCAGGTGAAAGACTGGACTAGCCGGGAAGCGGATGTCCAGCAGAAAGTCCGGAAGCATCGAGTGCTGAGCAAAAGTCCAGTCGATCTGGAGGATCGCACTGGCAGCAGGTAAATCTCCTGAGTGGAGTAGGTGAGGACGCGTTCCCCGTAGAGGGAACAATAGGCATCGGGTCGACCAAGGGTTTCCGGTTGGAAATCCGAAGTTAGATCCGGATAGTCCGAAGACTGTCACAATATTCTTTATCATATTTATACTATAATTTTATGCTAACTTTGTGCTGCAGGGTGGTTTTTGTGATTAACATATCTTGCAGGGACCAAAGTGCATAATTACCCTCAGATGAACAGTGTCTGAGGCGCCTCCATGGAGTTTAGAGGCGCCTCGGGTGCAAAACCTGATCTGACTGCGTAACCAGATTGGAGGCGCCTTGGAGGAAGCCAAGGCGCCTTGGACAGAAGACTGAAGGCGCCTTGAAGGGCGTTGAAGGCGCCTTCAGGTCCCAGAAGTCAAAGGCTTATTGCAGCGAACTGATCGGGATAGAACTTAGCTTCAAGGCGCCTTGGAGCTTGTTTAAGGGGCCTTGAACACTGTTTAAAAGCAGGGTTCAAGCAGCACTTCACTACAACAACTCCCAGGCTTCCTTTCTTCAACGTGCTGCTAACAAGATCATTCCGAGGTGCTGTTGCGACATACTGACAATCTGGAACATCAACTTTGATTCTGTTATTGTTGGTATAATTTCTTTTTGTGCTTACAATTGTAAATCACTTATTGTACTTTTAACGAACTTATAGTTGTTGCCCACGGAAAGCGATCAAGGATCGCGGGCCTTCGAGTAGGAGTCGCCTTAGGCTCCGAACGAAGTAAATTCCTCTGTGTTTGTGGTTCTTTATTTTATTCCGCTGCGTTTTAATTACTCGACGATTGTTTTACGATTCCGATAATCGAAAGAAATAGCCGCGAGCGCTATTCACCCCCCTCTAGCGCGTCTCGATCCAACAATTGGTATCAGAGCGGGGTCATTTTGAATTGGTGCAACCACCATTCAAAATATTTTTTCGTGGTATTTTTTGTTGGTTTTTCGGAGTCGATTAGAAATTAGCTTAGTAGCTAAAATTCTAATTCTTTTCGAAATCGGTGTTGCTCAAAGTTGGTCAATACCACTTGAGCTCGTTTTTTTTATTCTTCCAGCACTACTAATCCAAGACTCAGTCTTGGAACAGATCTTCTTGTTTTTTTTTTTTTCTGTTTTGCAAGATTTAAATGGCCCAACAAGAAGGATATAGCACTGTTCGTCCCCCACTATTCTCCGGAGAAGACTTCGGGTATTGGAAGGGGCGAATGGAGACATATCTAAAAATCCAGTTCGAAATGTGGATGATCATCCGAACTGGATTTCAACTACCGACTGGTACTGATGGCAAACCAATCCCTTGCGAAGATTGGGAACCATCCTTCATCAAGAAAGTGGAAGCCAACGCCAGAGCTACATGCACCCTCCAGTGTGGATTGACCAAAGAAGAACTCAACAGAGTCGGTCCATTCTCATCAGCAAAGGAGCTTTGGGAAAAGCTAATTGAACTCCACGAGGGCACCTCGGAAACCAAAGTAAGCGTGATTTACTACTTAATAAATTGTATAACTTAAAAATGCAGAAAAATGAGACGGCAAGCCAGCTACATGCAAGAATCCAAGACATCCTCAACTCCCTCCACGGAATTGGGCAAAAGGTCGAGAATAGGGGCATTATAAGGTATGCACTCAACTCCTTTCTTAGGAGCACATTGTGGGCATCAATGGTAGATGCCTACAAAGTCTCTAAGGATCTATCTTGTATTAAATTAGATGAACTATTTTCGGAATTCGAACTTCACGAGCAGACTAATGCACAGCCACCCGAGAAAGGTGTAGCTTTGCTTGCAGGTACTAGTCGAACACGGGAACCAAAAGTACGGCGAAAAATTGAACCAGAATCTGAAGACGAACCCGACTCAGAAGATGAAGCAGACGAACTGACAAGCGAACTCGTGAACCTCGTAAAGAAGCTCTACAAGAAGAAGAAGGGCTTCAACGAGAAAGACTTGAAGAAGGTGGTACAATCCAAGGAGGCCCAACCAAGTTCTAAGGTAAAGTTTGAAGTTACCTGCTACGGGTGCAACCAGAAAGGACACATCATAGCCAACTGCCCCAACCAAAAGGAAGCCAAAAAGCAAAGAAGAAAGAAGGCCCTTAAGGCGACGTGGGACGAATCTTCTTCGGAGGACGACGACGACGAACTCGATCAGACGAGTTTACTCGCATTGATGGCCCGGGACCAGATCGTCGAGTCCGAGAACGAGAGTGAGTCAGAGGCCGAGTCCAAGCGAAGCCACGGATCCGCATCCATTTCCGAAGGGCCAGACTCCACTGTAAGTATTCCGAGGCTTACTAATTTAGTCAATTATTTATTACGCAAGTTAGCTAAGTCAAACCTTAAGATAAAATCACTTCTAAAGGAAATAGCTGTCCTTAAAGAAGTGACTAACACTAAATCCTTACCTGATCAAGTTCAGACTGAAAATTCTACTCATGTTCAAAAACTTGAGGAAGAAAATTCAAGTTTGAAAAATCAGGTCAAGGATTTAAAAAAATACTTTAGAACGGTTTTCTTTAGGTTCCAAGAATCTTGACCTAATTCTTGGGACACAAAGAGCCGTTTACAATAGAACTGGACTATGATATAAAATGAAAAAGAAATATAAATCTTATTTATCTTTAATAAATAAAACAAATAGTAAATCAGTCCAAGCATGGGTTCCCAAGTCCAAATTGGTCAATAAAATTGGACTTGATCAATATTGGGTTCCGAAGGATCAAATACACTTCCTCGATAGACCATATCGAGGCTATGATCCAATTAAAAGAAAAACGGTCTTAATAATTCAAAATTCAAAACCAAATTAAAAATTCGAAATTAAAATATAATTTCAAAATACAAAATTCAAAATCAAATTAAAATTTTGAAATTAAAATATAAATTCAAATTTCAAAATCAAATTAAAAATTTGAAATTAAAATATAATTTCAAAATTCAAAATCAAATTAAAAATTCAAAATTAAAATATAAATTCAAATTTCAAAATTGAAAATCAAATTAAAAATTTGAAATTAAATTATAAATTCAAAATAATTCGAATTCAAATCAAATAAAATATAGATGGAGGATCCAGACTCGCTGGCACCCCCAACTGAACTACCCGACAGGGTAACTGAACATAATCTACCCGAAATGGATAAAACAAGAGTAGATTACCCGGCAGGGTAATTAAGGTTAGATTAAAACGGGCTAGGTTTAACTTGACCCACAGTACTGGTGAAGTTTTTGGATGATAGTACGTTAGGGAAGCTTGGGCATCGCATGTCTAGGAAGATATGACTTCGACCTGGTGCATTTGGCCAAGTGGAACTGACCGCAGCTACCCTTAAATGGATCCTAACTAGTTAGACCAATGTTTAGTATTAAGCTCAATGGGTAGGACTATTTGGGAAACCTCGAAGGCATGATTACTTTAATGAGTTCCTTATGACTCACCATAGCCCAGAAGTTTATCCAAAGAATGCTTACTTGTTGAACCCAAAACTAAACATGAATCTAACACAAAGTTAAACCAGACCCTTAAATTCAACAATAATTCATCTCACAACAATTATAGGGTTCCCTGATTGAAAATTTAGATCGGGTGAGATGACTAAGAAATAATTTTTTAAAAAAAACTTAATTTCAAAATAATTTTTAAAACGTAATTTCAAAATAATTTTTAAAACGTAATTTCAAAATAATTTTTAAAACTTAATTTCAAAATAATTTTTAAAACTTAATTTCAAAATAAATTTTTAAACTTAATTTCAAAATAATTTTTTAAAACTTAATTTCAAAATAATTTTTAAAACTTAATTTCAAAATAATTTTTAAAATGTAATTTCAAAATAATTTTTAAAACATAATTTCAAAATAATTTTTAAAACTTAATTTCAAAATAATTTTTAAAACTTAATTTCAAAATAATTTTAAAAAATGTAATTTCAAAATGTTAACTAAAAACAATCATAGGTTTAATTGCTTGCTAACTTAGATTGGGTGAGATAGAAAAACTAAAGAGTCTACTTCAATTAAGCTATCTTCAAATCCATTAAAGAGAAACCAATTCAACTACTTTATGTGTAGGAATTGGATCAATGGATGTTGGATAGTGGATGCTCCAGACACATGACTGGAGATAAATTGAAGTTTACTAAACTCAAGTACAAGAATTTAGGATCGGTTGCATTCGGCAACGACGGTAAACTTAAAGTAATTGGAAAAGGTAATATTGAACTTAGTTCCAATTTCATTATTCGAAATGTTTTATTGGTTGAAAATTTTAACTTTAATTTACTAAGTATAAGTCAATTGTGTGACAGTGGATATCTAGTCAATTTTAATAAATCTGGGTGTCTAGTTAAAAACATTGAATACCCTGAGATTAGACTTAAAGGGCTTAGGAAGAATAACATCTACACAATTGACCTATCAATATCCTCAATAAAGTGTCTCTTGACACAACAAGAGGAAACCCAACTGTGGCATAGAAGACTGGGTCACACTCACACTAGACTCATTTCAAAAATGAGTTAAAATGGTCTAGTTAGAGGTTTGCCCAAATTAAAATTTATTGAAAACTCAATCTGTGATGCGTGCCAAAAAGGAAAACAAACCAAGTCAACCCACAAGTCAACCAACCTAGAAAGAACTAACTCCTTACTTGAGCTCCTTCACCTTGACCTATTTGATTAACATGGAGCCAAATCACTAAGCAAGAACCAATATTGCTTAGTGATAATTGATGACTACTCTAGGTATACATGGGTAAAATTCCTAAAAACAAAAGATGAAACCTATGAAACATTTAGTAATTTTTGCAAATTAACGGAAAATGAAAAAGATACTAAAATTAAAAGAATAAGAAGTGATCACGGGGGAGAATTTGAAAATCATAGGTTTACTCAATTTTGTAAAATGAATGGATACCAACATGAATTTTCATGTCCTAGAACCCCCCAACAAAATGGCCTAGTGGAACGTAAAAATAGAACACTACAAGAAGCCGCTAGGACTATGTTAAACGAATATAATCTAAATCATCAATTTTGGGCTGAAGCAATAAATACTGCAAATTATATTCAAAACATAATTTTAATTAGCAAACCTCACAATAAAACACCTTATGAACTTTACTACCATAAAATTCCCAACCTAAACTATCTAAAAGTATTTGGTTGTAAAGTTCACATTTTAACTACAAAAGATTACTTAGGAAAATTTACACCCAAGTCTAACCAAGGAATATTTTTAGGATACTCCTCAACCAGTAGGACCTTTAGAGTATATAATCAAAATACCTTGAAAGTTGAAGAAACAACTAATGTAATATTTGACGAAGAAAACAACCTACCTAATATAAATGAAAATATTTACATCAATCCAAGAGCTATAGAAGATGATGAAATCCAACCTAACCTTATTGAATCAGAAGAACTAGTTTCTGACCCACAAATAAGACCAACTAGAGTAAGTACCTCTCACCCACCTGACCAAATTTTAGGTGACCCAAACCTAGGAGTCAGAACTAGATCCTCCTATAGAAATCTTAGTCAGATTGCCCTTATTTCTAAAATTGAACCTAAGACTATAGAAGAAGCCCTACCTAACCCAGACTGGATCATAGCAATGCAGGAAGAACTAGCACAATTTGAAAGAAACCAAGTCTGGGACCTTGTACCTAAACCCATAGATAAATCAATAATAGACACCAAATGGGTTTTTAGAAACAAGTTGGATGATCAGGGTGATATAATAAGAAACAAAGCCAGACTAGTAGCCAAAGGGTTTAGTCAAGTTGAAGGCTTAGACTATGATGAAACCTATGCACCGGTAGCTAGACTCGAATCCATTCGAATGCTATTAGCCTATGCAGCAAATAAAGGGTTTAAGTTATACCAAATGGATGTTAAGTCAGCCTTTTTAAATGGATTCATCAAGGAACATGTCTATGTAAGCCAACCCCCAGGATTTGAAGACCTAGACTACCCAAACCATGTATTTAAACTAAAAAAGGCATTATATGGACTAAAACAAGCCCCTAGGGCATGGTATGAAAGATTATCTAACTACTTAATATCCAAAGGCTTTAACCAAGGACATATAGATCCTACCCTGTTTGTAAAAACTATAGAGAAAGATATTTTTATAGCCCAAATCTATGTTGACGATATAATTTTTGGCTCAACTAACTCTAAGTTTTTAAAAGAATTCGTTAAATTAATGGAAAATGAATTTGAAATGAGTATGGTTGGGGAACTCAACTTTTTCTTAGGCTTACAAATAAAACAAACCAAAGATGGAATCTACATTTATCAAACTAAATACGCTAAGGAATTAATTAAAAAATTCTGCATGGAAAACTCAAAAATTATAAATACTCCAATGACAACCAACATTAACATTGACTCTGACCCTGAAGGAAAACCAGTAGATCTAAAGTACTATAGGAGTGCCATAGGAAGCTTACTTTACCTAACTGCAAGCCGACCCGACATATTATTTGCAGTAGGTATGTGCGCAAGATACCAATCCTGTGCAAAAGAGTCACACCTAACATATGTTAAAAGAATACTTAGGTATATTAAAGGAACTCTAAATGTAGGACTTTGGTACCTAAGAACTTGCACCTTTGACCTTTATGACTATTCTGATTCGGACTATGTCGGGTGCAAATTAGACATAAAAAGTACAAGTGGTAGCTGCCAGATTCTAGGTCAGTGCCTAGTAAGTTGGTCAAGCAGAAAGCAACATTGTGTTGCTCTATCCACTACAGAAGCTGAATACATAGCTCTAGGAGAATGTGCATCTCAACTGTTGTGGATGATCCATACATTAAAAGACTATCAACTAGAATATAAAAATACAAAAATCTTTATTGATAATATCAGTTCAATTAATCTGACCAAAAATCCTATTCACCATTTTAGGACTAAATACATAGAGGTAAAATACCATTTTGTAAGGGATCATGTAGCTAAGGGTGAAATTGCACTCAACCATGTTGAGTCCAAATCAAACCTAGCTGACATTTTTACAAAACTCTTACCTGAACTTGAGTTCAATGCGCTTAGAAGGCAAATAGGAATGTGTTGGATAGAGTAGATGTCTCATTTTGTTTAATTATCTTGTTTTTTTTTAAATTCTAGGGAAAATAGTTTTCAAAATTCCAATTTATTAGATTTTACAAAAAATTGGACTTAGCCTAAGCTTTCCCCCTATATATCATGATCCCCTAGACTTAAGCCAGAGCATCTCACAAACACCTAGGTATACCTTGATTGTGTTTGAAAGACATAGAACGGTGTGAGATGCATAGGGTACAGCCTGGACTCAAGAATGCTTATATCTGTGCATCAATATGAGTCTGGGCGTTAAACACGCAATATACATCAATCAAGTCAAGTTTTCTAGCTCTAGTCAAATCTAACTGGACCAAATTGACTTAACTTGACTAACCATGTGAAAGTTGTTGCCCTGTAGGCAATCAGCAAGTAGCTAAATGTTAGACAGTTGGTAAAGCATACTCAGTTTTCTGGTTAAGCATATTTAATCTTTAGGACTCTGATACCTCTTAAAATCAATCTATTGAACTTGACTCATGCTTGGACTTAAGGACCAACTGACTTCCTAAACCAAATTTTTAGCTACTCTGCTCCCTCCTAGCCCTAAAATTTAATAAGTATTGTTTAAAATTAAGCTAAGTTTTTTTTTCTAAGCTATAGCTTTCAAAATCCAATACTTGCAAAGAGCTTAGCTTTATTTTCAAAACTTTAAATCTTAGCTCACTTTGAAATCTAACTTTGTAAATTCTTGTTTTCCTAAGTAAAGCACAGTCTTGCAAAATTTAACTCATTGCTTTCAAAAATTAAAAAGCGACTTCAAAAATATTTTCTCCAACAAATTTTCAAACAAGTACTCCTCTATGTATAGTTTTAACTAGCTTTTCAAAAACTGTCAAAATTTTATAATTTCAACCAAGTTTCCCAAGAGCTAACATCATCCTTTCACTTAGCTAAAAGTAAGAAATGAAAGTTATAAACTGTTAAGTGTTTTCAAAATCTTGTTATTCCTCTTTAAAATCAAATGATTATTTTTGCTTATTTTTGATATATGGCAAAGGGGGAGAGTAGCAAATTCAAATTCAAATACACTTGTAGCAAAATCAAAATTCAAATTTAAAATAATGAATATTAAAGGGGGAGTAACAGTTAAGGGGGAGCCTATACTTGGTGCTATACTTTAAATTCATAGAATTTACTTTAGCAAATTTGCTAAGCTTGCTTTGAATGTTTTCATCTACTCGTTATTTGATATATGTTTACTTAACTTTGAATTTGAGTTGCCATAATCAAAAAGGGGGAGATTGTTGGTGCGGGAAGCATCCGACGATTGAACTCGTGTTTTGATAATGGCAAAGGATTCAAAGTTAAGATGTTTTGTGATTTAACATGTCTGCTTGAGTATTTCAGGAAAGTCCTAGCTGCGGTTAGGCAAAGGAAAAACCCTAGGGGGTGGTAACCCTAGGTCATAGGGGGCGGTAACCCTATGCGGAAAGTCTTAGCAAGTCGATGACTTCAGGCAAAAGTCCTAAGGGGTGGTAACCCTAGGTGGAAAGTCCTGGTGTCGCGAATCAGGTGAAAGACTGGACTAGCCGGGAAGCGGATGTCCAGCAAAAAGTCCGGAAGCATCGAGTGCTGAGCAAAAGTCCAGTCGATCTGGAGGATCGCACTGGCAGCAGGTAAATCTCCTGAGTGGAGTAGGTGAGGACGCGCTCCCCGTAGAGGGAACAATAGGCGTCGGGTCGACCTAGGGTTTTCGGTTGGAAATCTGAAGTCAGATCCGAACAGCCCGGAGACTGTCACAATATTCTTTATCATATTTATACTATCATTTTATGCTAACTTTGTGCTGCAGGGTGGTTTTTGTGATTAACATATCTTGCAGGGACCAAAGTGCACAATTACCCTCGGATGAACAGTGTCCGAGGCGCCTCCATGGAGTTTGGAGGCGCCTCGGGTGCAAAACCTGATCTGACTGCGTAACCAGATTGGAGGCGTCTTGGAGGAAGCCAAGGCGCCTTGGACAGAAGATTGAAGGCGCCTTGAAGGGCGTTGAAGGCGCCTTCAGGTCCCAGCAGTCAAAGGCTTATCGCAGCGAACTGATCGGGATAGAACTTAGCTTCAAGGCGCCTTAGAGCTTGTTTAAGGTGCCTTGAACACTGTTTAAAAGCAGGGTTCGAGCAGCACTTCACTACAACAACTCCCAAGCTTCCTTTCTTCAACGTGCTGCTAACAAGATCATTCCGAGGTGCTGTTGCGACATACTGACGATCTGGAACATCAACTTTGATTCTGTTATTGTCGGTATAATTTCTTTTTGTGCTTACAATTGTAAATCACTTATTGTACTTTTAACGAACTTATAGTTGTTGCCCACGGAAAGCGATCAAGGATCGCAGGTCTTCGAGTAGGAGTCACCTTAGGCTCCGAACGAAGTAAATTCCTCTGTGTTTGTGGTTCTTTATTTTATTCCGCTGCGTTTTAATTACTCGACGATTGTTTTACGATTCCGATAATCGAAAGAAATAGCCATGAGCGTTATTTACCCCCCTCTAGCGCGTCTCGATCCAACAAAGTGGTCCTCTCTAAGTATTATCATGCAATCAAGCTTAATTAATCAAATTGGAATTCACCACCATTTTAACCAATATCATGTAAGAAAAGCATCCAATCATGTCACGTGACCTAAAATTGATGATCAAATTTAAGAAACTTTTACCATCTTAAAAGTATTACTAAAACAATTTCATGGGAAATTTTATTCCAAATGAAATGCTATGTAGACTAGACAAAGTGCAAAATATGGAAGCAAAATGCAAATGTAAAGTATGAAACTAATGAAAAATATAAAGCAAAAAGAAAAGTAAGGAACGAACTCCCCTTTATTCTTGGCGGTTGAAGAAGATTTAAGAGTAGAATCCATGCCAGTATTGGAATGGTCCTTCCCGGTGGTTGGAGTCGATTGAGCTGCAAAATCCAAGTTAGACATGGAATAATTGTAGTTGCAGTCAAGTCCACTTCATCCAACATTTTTCCTTTGAAAATTCTTCCTGGAGGTTGGAGGCGGTTTAGATGGAGCAACCATTTTGGAAGCCTACGACAACCTACAAGGCCAAAGAAAAACAAAACCTCTTGCAAGTATGGGAAAATATTAGTTTTTACATTACATGGTTCAAAAAATATATCACATCCAACAAAATCAATTAATGATACCTTTATAAAATCTTCTAATGAATCACAAGAAATACTAACCTTGTCATGTTGAAAGATACCTGGAGGTTCGAAAATGGTGACTGTGACCTCCTCATCATCAGATAATAGTTCAGGCTCTGGCTTAGGTGGTGTGTCTAAGGGAAGTGATTCTTGGGGCTCTGCTTCCGTAGCACAAGTCCCTACACTCTCATCATCAACATCTGGTTCAGGTGATTCTTGGGGTATTACTTCCAATGTGCAATCCCCTACACTTACATCATCATCTACATCAGTACCTACATCATCAACAACATCTACAACAACATTATCAGTAGAGTCAGAAATTTTTACAACTACAGCATCACAACAAGAAGTATTAGAGGAGTCCTGTGAAATAATAAAATCAAGATCAGGCCTGTAAAAAATAATACAATCCCTCTGCTCAGGCACCTCAATATTTGTAGGAAAAGTCTCATCAACTCTTAAGGTAACCGGTTGCCCATTTCTAAATTGTTGAGGGTTGGCTGCCATGGTTTCCAAAAGTTTCATAGCTTCATCAGGAGTCTTATCAATCAAGGGTCCTCCACTAGCTTTATCCACCATGTACAAATCAAACGGCGAAAGCCCATCATAAAAATGTAGAACAAGCAACTGATCACTGATTTGATGTTGAGGACAACTAGAGCAAAGTTCCTTGAATCTCTTCCAATATTCACTCAATGTCTCCTCCTTGAATTGTTGAATACCACGAATCTTTTTCCGCATAGCTATATAATCATTCTGAACTTCTTGTAGGCTTTGATATGCTGGATATGGCTCAGTAGATTGACTATGTGCAACCTCGTACCTGAAACTTGCATAATCCACAGGTGGGTAGTACTGACGTTCAGATTGATAGAACCAAGTCTGAGGCTGATAGTACTGATAGTATGGATCCATGGTTAAAGAAATTCATGTTCTTACACTAAAACACTAGCAATAAGATCAGAAGATACAGGAGCATAAAAAATCAAACACATGGATATATGAATATGAAAGCACTCAAACAATTTTTTTTTAGTTTTCAAAATAGAGAAAAATCCTAAGATTATCAAACACCGCTACATTCCCCGGCAACGACGCTAATTTTGATAAACCCTAATTTTGTCGCAAAATGGGTATCAAAAGAATTAAGTACCGAATTCACTCTACACTAATGTAGCATAGAGATGACTCAGGTCGTCTCCCAACGAATGTAGTCAATGCTTGATATTTTAGGATTGATTTATTATTTCTTTTGGTTTTTTTGACAAGAAATTGGGGTTTTGGGATTTCGTTGAATTCTTAAAGTAAGGAATGAAATAGCAAAACAAGTATGAAACTAAATCTAATGCAATGGAAGAAATCCTATCTATCTATTAATCATGAACCCACAACATATTGTCACACTATGCTATGAATTACATTATTAACAGATCCAAACAAGTTAGAAACTAAACAAGAGCAACATAAGAACAAGACAAGAACAAAAGATCAAATACTCAATGGATCAAACCACCATCTGTCAGATGGTAGAAGATTTATTCAGATTCATGCTAATGAGCAGATAAGAAACCAACAATACTAAACAAGAACAAAACCTAATCAGATTCAGTCAATTACTGAAACAAGAACTTGAATTCAGATGAACAGTAGATGAAATCAATTCAAGAACAACTTGCAAAACAACTTCAGATCTATACGCAGAGATTCAACAAGCATACAATGGAATCAAAGAAAGGAAACAGATCTAAGAATTCAGCTAACTCAAGCAATGTAAATCTACAAAATTAAACGGGCACAAATTTTAAACTTGAACTAGAAATAGAACAAAACAAAATGCAGTAATGGAGATTGGGGAAAGTGATGAACCAAAGTGAGCTGGGCATTCCCGAGTACTCACTGATCTTGATGAAGATGTCAAGATATTGCAAATGAGGAGAAATCAAACCAACGATCTCTGAAACTGGCAGATGCGGCAGGAAATGGTGTAGAAATCAGAAGAGAAAGTAGAAGCAAACACTCATGCCCCTTTAGATGGCTGCAGAGCTTCGAGGAAGATGGTCATCGGCTTAAAGATCAAGAAACCAGATCGAATCTGGTTGCTTCTCAGCTTCTTCTTCACACAGGAATTGCGGCAGAAATGGAAATCAGATGGGGGAAATGACGTCGCCGGCTTGAAGATGGCTGATGACCGGAGGAAGGGAAGTGCCCTTGACCTCACTTGCTTGCCGGCGGTGGAGTGGATCGGAATCGCCGGAGAAGGATCGCACCTCCTCTGTTCTTCGCGATCCCACTGTAGAAGTTAACGAAGCCCCTGTAACGTCTCATTTCCCATTTAAATCGAATCTCAGATATGTGATGAACGGCTGTGATTATTCTGCCTCTGATCCAACAGTGAATCTTGATCTAAATCTGATCCAAAGGCTCAAATCTTCATCAAGGGTCCTGATCTATTCTTTCCTAGCTCGGATGGACCAAATCTTCAATGGATGCTTCAGATCTCTCGTAATCTTAAATGAACGGTTCATGTGGCTCCAAAGCTTGATCTTCTTATTTAAGCTCGGATTTGAGTTAAATCTGGTTTGATCAACCTCGGATCCATGATCCCTTGATGCCTACAAAGAATATAACCAAATATTAACATCAAATACCACAAATATGATGTAATTTGCAATTAAGTCCATAAATGGCTCAAACTCATGAAACATGATGTAAACATGACTTTAACATATGCGAAGATTAAAATGTATGCCTATATGGATCAAAATGTCATGACAAAATACTGGTTATCAAGCTCCTCAAGGGGACATCATCAACCTAGATTACTAGGACACAATTTTTTTCTATAACCAACAACACACCATATAAATAATATTATTTCTCAACCTATCGGGCCTTTTGATTTAATGAGCTAAATCTCACCCATTGATAAGTCAAAGAAATAAATACTAAGTATACGTGCTTGTTGTTATATCGGGATTAAGAGTACACACTTCCATAATAACTGGGGTATTGTTCTTTTATATAGTTAGTATAAAAAGATACTACCTCAAATGATCCTGCTCAATACACTCATAGTGTACTAATGTAATTTATTAGTCAAGATAAACTAATACCTAATCACACTACAACCACTCCAATGGTTTGTCCCATTTCATCTTGGTTGTGAACAACTGTTTATAATTTATAAGGAACTGATAACATGATCTTCTGTGTGTCTCCTCACACTATATTATCTACAATATAAATTAAATGGACAACTACACTTAGCATAAATGTAGACATTTGACCAATGTGATTCTTATTTCTAAATAAATGTTTATATAAAAAACTAGGCTTTTAGTATACATTCCAACAAATACTCACTGCTCGACTGTTGATATTAACTTTACCAGGATTTATAGCCACTGCTCGGTTGTTGACTTCTATATTTGACGCGAAGACTCTACTTGCTTATACTTATCCAGATAGCTCAAGGTTCTGGGACACTTGATAGATTTTCATTCATATTCTCCTGCATTCATGGAACAAATATTTCTACAAGTGTATCTGAACTTAATCACATACCTCTCACCTGGCCCTGTAGGGCTGGAGATGGTTTGCGCTCCAGGGCCGCTCAAGTTCTCTCCCATTTTCATCTTATAAATAGTAACCTCCCAAGCAGAGCTTCTGAATGACTTTATATGGTCCTCCCAATGGGGCTTCTAGCTTGGTGAAGTTGCCAATTGATTTTACTCTCTTTCATACCAAGTCACCGACTTAGAATTACTTCGGGATCACCCTCCGATTGTAGCTCTGCTTCATACGCTACCGATAGGCCATGAGTTGGATGGCGACCTTATCTCGTACTTCATCCACCAAGTCGAGCTCTATGAGCTTCTGATCGATGTTTCCCTCGTCGTAGAGCTGCACCCAGTCGAACTATGCTCCTACTTCGACCAACACCACGATCTCACCAGATAGAACGGTGTTATGCCTGCCGCCTCTCTAGGTGTGGTGCGATAAACCCACAATACGCTTGGGAGTTTGTCGACCCAGCTGCCTCCAGCATGGTCGAGCTGAGCCCGAAGCCCTTTAAGGATTTCTTTATTGGTGATTTTTGTCTGGCCGTTGCTCTATGGATAAGCCACTGAAGTGAAAGCCTGTAGGATGCCATAGCCATCACACCACTCTTTGAGCTTCCACCCTGAGAACTGCCTTCCGTTATCCAAGACGAGCTTGTGAGGGATACCAAACCGACACAAGATGTTTTGCCATATAAATTTGATGACCATATGCTCGTTTATCTTGGTGAGCGACTTGACCTCCACCTATTTTGAGAAATAATCTACTACCACGAGTAAAAACCTTCGTTGCCCAGTTGCCATGTGAAATGGTCCAATGATGTCTATGCCCCACTGGTCGAACGGACAGGACACAGTGGATGCTTTCAACTCTTTGGTAGGTCAGTGCAAGATGTTCTAGTATTTCTGGCAGGACAGACAAGTGACTACCATTTGAGCGTCGTCGTCTTGTAATGTAGGTTAGAAATATCCGGCTAGCAAGATCTTGTGAGCCAGTGATCTGCCGCCCGGATGACTACCACAAGAGCATTGGTGAACTTCTTACAGGATGTACTGAATGTCATCCGATCCGATGCACTTAAGCAGCGGCCTCGAGAAAGCTCTCTTATATAAATGATCTCCAATTAGTGTGAACCGAACGACTCTCCTTTTTAACAACCTAGCTTCCTCCTTGTCAATCGGTGTAGCACCCGATTGGAGGAACTCTATCAATGATATCCTCCAGTCACTCAGGGAGCTCATTCCAGCTATCCTGTTGATATGTGTAACCAGTAAAACCTACTCGATCGGCTTATCTATGACGATCAGAGATAAAGAACTTGGTAACTTAGCCAGCTCGTCAGCATACTAGTTATCCGACTGGGGGACCTTCTGTATTATTACTTCTTAGAAACTTATCTTCAATTTTTTGAAAGCTTCGCCATACATCTTGAGCTGAGCATTATTTATCTCGAAGATCCCCGATAGTTATTGAGCTGCCAGCTAAAAATCTGAATGGATGAGGACTCTTGTGGCTCCCACATGCCGGGCTGCTTGCAGGCCAACTATCAAGACCTCATATTCTACCTCGTTATTTGTAGACCGATAATTCAACCATCTAAACAACTGCATCCTATCCTTACGCAGTGATATTAAGAGGATGTCAATTCCACTGCCTTGCCAAGTTGATAAGCCATCCACATATATCTTCAAAGTCGCGCCCGACTTGGTGTTCTGTACTTAAGTGATGAAATCAGCTAAGACTTGAGTCTTGATCACAGTTCAAGGTTGATATTGTATATGAAGCTCACTCAGTTCGATGGTCCATTTAATCAACCGTCCGGATGCCTCTGGGTTAAGGAGGACTTTTCCTAGCAAGCTGTTAGTCATCACCACGATGGGATGTGAGAGAAAGTATGGACGAAGACTCCGAGCGGCGAGTACTAGCCCGTATGTCAACTTTTCGAGACAAGTGTAGCGGGATTCTACATCTTTCAATATATGACTTAAGAAATACACCAGTGGTTGTTCAGAACCGTTCTACCGCACCAATGTCGAGCCAACCGCACCAACGCTAAGCCAACCTCATGCTCTATGGACAACAAATATATCCAGAGCGGCTCGCCGACGATGGGCTTTGCTAGTACAGGTAGGGAGGTAAGGTATTTCTTAAGTTCTTCTAGTGTCTTGTCATATTTTGTGTCCCACTGGAATTTGTCGCATGGGTGACTCTGATTGAATGATTTGAAGATGAATTTTGACAATACGGTGATCTGTCCGGTCAGCCGTTGTGCCTCCTTTAAGTTGTAAGGGCGGGGGTATATCTTGCAGTGCTTTTACCTTTCTCGAATTTGCCTCGATTCCTCGCTCGGTCATGATGTACTCGAGAAAGCGACCACTCTTTGCCCTAAACAGACACTTGCTTGGATTCAGCTTGATTCCATACGCCCTAAGGGTTCGGTAGGTTTCTTTGACGTTTGCGCAAAGGTCAGTGGCTCAGAGTGATTTTATTAATATATCGTCGACATATACCTTTATATTCCGGTCGATATGTTGTTGGAACACATTGTTCATCAATCTTTGGTAAGTGACACCGACGTTCTTCAGACCGAACGACATGACGTTGTAGTAGTAGGCCCCATCAACCGTAATGAAACTGACTTTCTCTTGATCTTCCTTGGCGAGCGGTACTTGATTGTAGCCCTGTTATGAATCAAGCATGTAGATCAGCTTGCAACCTGCCGTGGTGTCCACCATTTGATCAATTCATGGCATGAGATAGAAATCCTTCGGGCAAGCTTTGTTTAAGTCGCGAAAGTCGATGTAGACTCACCACTTGTTGCCTTGCTTAGAGACCAGCACAAGGTTAGCCAGCCAGCTCAGAAATTGAACCTTCCGGATGTGACCGGCCTCCAGCAATTTTTTATTTTAGCTCGGATGATCTGATTCTGCTCCGAGCTGAAATCCCTCTTCCTCTGTTTCACTGGTCGGGCATCCAGTCGGATGTGAAGCTCGTGCTACACCACGCTCGACAAGATGCCCGGGAGCTCGTGAGTTGACCCAGGCAAACACATTATGATTTTTCCTAAGGCAGGTGACCAGCTCTACCTTCCTCTCATTTGTTAGATCGACGGTGACAAAGGTTGTGGCTTTCGATCGGCTATGATAGATCTGAACCTCCTCTTTTTCATCATAGATTAGCGCAGGAGGTTCCTTCATAATTGTGTTCACCTCCAAATGCTTAGCCTTCCGAGCGGCCTTAGTCTCGGATTTAACCATCTCGACTTAGCACCACCAAGCGACCAATTTGTCGCCTTTGACTTTGCCCACCGAATTGTCCATTGGGAACTTGATCTTCTAACAGAAAGTGGACACTACGGCTTGGAACTCGTTCATGGTCGGTTGGCCCAATATTATATTGTAGGTGGACAACGCATCCACCACGATAAAGTTTATGGTCCTTGCCCTCTTGAGAGGCTCATCTCTGAGTGATATGGCTAGTCGAGCTTAGCCGATCGACAATACTTCATTGCCCGTGAACTTGTACAATCTCGTTAGGGGCTGCAAGTCGCTCCGATTGATTTACAGCTGGTCGAACACCTTCTTGAAGATGATATTCACCGAGCTACCTATATTCACAAAAGTTTGATGAATAGTATAATTAGTTATTACTGCTCAGATAATCAAAGAGTCGTCATGAGGGATCTCCACTCCCTCTAGGTCCCGAGGGCCAAAATTGATCTGTGAACCCTCGGTCTTTTCCTTGTTGCATCCCACATCATGTATCTTCAGTCACCGAACGCGTGACTTCCTCGCTCTATTGGAATTATCATCGGTCGCCCCCCCCCCCCCCCCCCATGATCATTTCGATTTTGCCCCGGCCACATTGCTTTAGTTTTCCTCCTCCTAAGTTGAAGATCGAGCCTGCTCAGCCGAAGCCCGGGTGGGGCTTACATTACCTCTTTGTTGAGGATGGTGTTGACACTGCTCGACCGTTGGTCTTTCTTCTTTCGGTCATCTATCTGATTGCCATCGATGATGCTAATCGGGACAGGGTGAACGATGGCGATATCCTGAAGGAGCCGGTAGGCTTGAAACTGGCCTCAAGTCGTAACAATCTTGGGTATTATGTGTCGCCGAGCGATGGTAGGAGCAGAACAACGGTGTCCACGACCTGCCTTTCGTAGCCTTTGGCCGCTCTGCAGCTGTGTTGCTCCTGCTCGGGGGCCTTTTGGTGGTTGATGGCTACTGGTTGGTCGTCGTTCAGGGGTGACAATATGATCAGTGGGCACTTCCTTCCTTCGTGCCGCTTAGGTCTCCTCCAAGTTGATGTATTCGTTGGCGCGCCTGAGCAGGTGGTCAAAATTTGTTAGCAGCTTCCGGAAGAGTGAGCGAAAGAATTTTGTTCTGTAAGTCCCTATGAGAAGGCGCTTACCATTATCTTCGGGGTGACCGATGGGATATTCATGGTCACTTGGTTAAATCTCTTGATGTAGACTTCAATGTCTCCTTGGGCCCTTGCTTCACAGCGAACAAGTTAACGTTCGTCTTCTGGCAACGGTGGCTGCTGGCAAAATGATGTAGAAACGTCGCTAGGAATCTGATCGGCAGACATCTAAACCACCTCTGTGCTGATCCAGAAAGAGTAGTGAGGAAGACTCGGTACTTCACTTCATTGGTGTACTGATGGAGCATGGAGGTATTGTCAAACTTGATCAGATGGCCTTCTGGATCGGTCGTCCCATTGTACTCCCCGATCATTAATGGTATGTAATGTCGTGGTAGTGGGTCATCCAAGATCCCTTGAGAGAATTGACTATTGATCCATTCGGGGGAATCATCGATCCTTGGTGTTTTTCCCTTCCGTCCGTCCCGGATAGATGCGTCATATGAGGAGGATCCTTGCTCTTTATCCGCTCAACTTTGTTCCTTTGAAGGGGTGTGGAACGACACTCGATGAAAGGAGATCGACGCATTTGGTGCATCCTCATATGTGCAGGTTGACTTCTTGTTTGGCCCCTGAGTGGATATATTTTCCGCTCGGTTTCTGTAGTCGACCTGCTATCTCGTTGCTAATGCCGCGGGTTTATTTGCTTGACGCTCGCCCATCGCTTGTTATTGCCGCTCCACCATCTTAGTTGCCCGAGCTTGTATCAAAATGTCCAATTCTTCCTTCGTCAATGTCACGGTCGTATGTCGTCCAACGTCCTCCATCTCCATGTCTCAGATACAAGTTAAGTTCTCACAGACGACGCCAATAAGATCTTGTCCAAAAACGATGAACACAGTTGGCTTGGGATGTGGCTCTCCGATTGACCGTGTGAAGACTCCACTTCGCTTTGCAAAACCAAGAACGTCAATGTCGGGTTAGGGAAGGGGTCCCGGCATTGACCCTCCGATGCTCACGTCAGTTACTGGAATAGTAGAAAGACGACAAAGAGAACTATAGGAGCAACAGAAGCCTAACAAAAATAACACATACCTCTGCCGGTGCATGAACCTCCCTTTATATAGTGCTCTAGTAACAGACGTGCACACTTCTCAAGATGCTTGCACACGTTTTCCCAACTGTCCTATGAAAAGACATGTCAGAAAAATATTTGACATGATTCTTTAACAAGGCGTGTAAATCCCTAACATAACAGTAGAATCTTCCATCGTACGATTTACTTGTTGACCATGTCATGCTGTCAGCGGTACCAATTCCCAGAAGGATACAATGAACTAAGCATGAGATCCCACTGCTTGGCCGAGAAAGGGAGCTGCTCAGCCGGGATTCCTCGTCCAGTCAATTTCAATTGTTCTTTTACACAATCGCTTAACTCGATAGATTGTTCCTCGTTCAATTAGACAGGAGGTCCGATCGAATTGATTCTCAATTGGTCATCATCATTGCGCTCTTCTCTTTGACTGTCCGACTGTCGAGGTGTTGCCAAGGTCCAGTCGGAAGACCGATTTGGTCGCACCCTCCTTCCACTCAGACAACCTTGATGACTTGAGCGCCTTAATCTTAACCTCTATGTCGACAGCTTCATCTACCTTTGACTCATTTTCGCTGGACTCCCTTTGCTGCCGTATCAGACCGTTTCGAATCGTAAGGCTTCTTGATAAGAATCGACTTGTTCCAAAGTCCAAACTGCGATTCCGAACCGGCCGTTCGTTCCGAACCGTGTGGGAGAATAGATCGCCCCCGCGATCGCGAGGATAACCCTCACTTTGCCCTGCTCCTCAGCTCCGCCGCCGCAGATCTCGCTCAATGCGGTAGCACTTCGGCCTCCCCTGCCGGCTGGCGCCTTCCTCTCTCTCCATGGGCTCTGCCCAGTCCTCGCAACCTGGTGCCGTGGCTTCCGACGACGATGATGACGAAGAGGAGGTAGGTGTGATGTCCAGGAATCCCATCGTCCCCTCCAAGGAGAAGGTCTTGGAGCAGGAGCCGGAGATCCTCCCCTGCCGTGCTGCCGCTTCTCCTCTCTCCCCCCAGCCTTCCGCGGCCGGAACGCCTCGGTTGCTTGGCCCTTCCATCAAGGTTTGGGACCCATGCAACGTGCTCCTCCTCCCCCCGCCTCCTCCCCTGGCGATTTTACCTCGTGGCGTCGCCTCTGTAGCGGCGGATCGGATCACGGAGGTGATTCTGATTGCCCATGGCGAGTGCGCTGTCAGTCTCCGGGCGGATCTGGTCGGAGGTCGGTGGGCGGAGGCAGCGGGGCTGACCTCGAATGGGGAACGGCAGACTAGGGCGTTGTCCGTCTTCCTCAAGTCGCAGGGTGTTAGGTTCGACGAAGTCTACAGCTCGCCCTTGGATCGGGCGAGGGCTACTGCTGCTCTAGTTTGCAGGGTAACTTCCTCCTTTCTTTTTTACTTAAAAGTTTCTGCTCAAATCATAAATTTCTGTTCTTCTACACCATGTTTGATTGCGAAAGACAAGCAAATTTTTAGTCGCTTAGTTTCTTTATATTTCTGTTGTGTTCATTTATTCAAAATAACTGAATGAAAATGGAGTCATTTCCGTCATATCCTAACCTAGAGAATTAGTTTAGATGAAAAGAATCCGTCATTGCTGTTGAATTTTGACTACATGTTTTTTGATTGGATTAAGAAAAAAATGTAAACTATATTTTATTAATAGGTGCCAAAGGGTATCAAAGACTTCTCACCTATGTGATGCTCATTGGAAGGAGTCTTGGATCAAGGTAGCCAGTTTCAACTCATTAGAAATTATGCATATGGCATCATCTTTGAGTTGGTTGGAATCTTCTTTTAAGCTTCAACTTGAACTGAATTGATGATTTTCATGTACTAGCTCAGAAATTGAAGTCATGTCATACATTCCATTGCCAAAAAAAACTCCAATCCGATATTTAATGCTACAACTATTGTAGCAAAGGCCCCGTAACATTCAATTGCTCACATAGAGTCTTTGTTTTAGAACTTGAACACAACCCTAATGATGAAGTAACAAACTTTCCAACAACTATAATGACGAAAAGGTCAAACCTTTTGACGCAGGTTGAGGAAGAGACTGTAGGACTCAATGTAGCGCATTGTATCTTTTCCACACTCATGTTGGATGATATGCATGGAATCTAAACTTCTTTATTAAACCCAACCCCTAATGAAAATGTCAAGCCCCGGAGGAGTCTCTGTCCGAAGAAATTTCGGCAGCATCTCCCCTGTACGACGGACAATATGAAACTTCCTACATCCCACATATACTTCAGCCACAGGCGGCTGGAATGATAACAAAATAAAAAAAAAAAAAAAAAAAACAAACACCACGCAGTTTATAAAGATATTCAGCCTCTGGCTGTCACAACCACGCAGTTAATAATAGTAATCAATAACAATAGGACTCTGACTCGAAATCCACCCTACTCCACTACACTCGTAAAGCTCAAATCCAACGAACTCACCTCTTCTGCCGTCCAGGCAGGCATATAGTAGAATAAAAACCAAACCATCCAAAAGTCCATCAAACGGTAACAATCCGTACAATATCCATAAATAAAATCCAAAACAAAACTAAAACATAGTCTGATGGAAGAAAAACCAAAATAAAGCAAATAACAACCTAGTAGAGAACCAGCTCTACGTGCAGATGGGGGCCAGCGACTGACCTCAACCCGAAAATATATCAACAATGGAGGCGGGTGAGTCCAACACTCAGCGTACAACCGATATGCATAATAAAACAAATAACGACAACACTAATCATGCAGTCTCACGAATATGAGGAGGATAAATCTGTGAAATGAAATCAAGATAAGCTGATCTTGTGGGATCAAAGTATAAAGGTAGCAGTCGTCGGATCGAGTGAGTCGTAATCTGTATGCATGTCAATCAATGCATCCAAACAAATGCAACATATAAGTGCAGAATCACAAGCAAATAAAATGCAATAAATGCGTATATCGACCCCATACTACGAAATCAATGCTCTGCAATGGCGAGTAAGCGGGATCTTGTCGGAGTACTCGTCCTGTGACCCCAAATCATAAATGGGGAGCTCAATGCTCTCATCTCCGGTACACGATGACGGGATGCATCTCACTACCATGAGTCGACCAACGGAGCCAAACAAAGTCCACCATCTGCCGACTCACGCTGCTACCCTAAATGCCAACGGAGCCAAACAGGGCAACCTACTGCAACACACCCTGCGTGACCAAACAACAGAACCGCCACACACCAGCCAGATATACAAATCCATGGGTGATGTGTGCAGTACATGTAATGGCGATGAGCTCAACCAAAGTAGAGCCAACAATCGCACAGCATGCAATCATGATGCATGATACTGAACATGGCAATCTCATGAATAACATGGCATGATCCATATAAATAGATACAAAGTGTGTACCACAAGAAGACGTATCAAATAGAAGGCACACAAATCGAAGAGGGTATCAAATAAACCCTAGATCCAGAATATAACAGAGCATGTGGTTAGGTCACTACCTAAGGCATATGTGATCAGGTAGATAATATGTAGTGCAGAATAAATAAACAAACAACATGTACTAATCATGTAGTGACCAACCGAAATAAACAGGTAACACAATTACTGTTATATGTTAAACATATTATCATGCATATCAAAAGACATAAGTCAAAGTACCCGCCTCCGAAAATAGAAAGGTCCGATCTGACTCCGAGATACTCGTCTCGCGTCAAAGTCCTGTGTCACATATAAATAAATATTATTTTATTTAGCTACAATTTACATAAATAGCTAAACAAAATTCCTAAAACTATTTAGGGCAAAACCCTAAACCAAAAACACATAAACAAAATCAATATACACATGATAGTCTAACTAAACCCTCCAAATTCAGAACAAGATCTACAACAGAACTCAAATACACCTAATCCTCACCCTAATTCACAATCCAAAAGATTACGGTGAAGGTTGCTTGTTGCTAAAACATTGAACAAGCAATTGTTTGTTGATTCACAGCACACAGAAACTCACGGTAATTCTTCCTTCAACTCACCACCCTCATTTCTGTGTACTAAGTCTGCTGTTGCTGATCAACAAACACCACAGCCCCACTTCCTCTCCAATACCGTGACCTAAATTGGTAGCAAAGAGAAATTCGAACTAGCTTACCTCCTTTGATCAATTAGGGCACTGTGGTCGGCTAATCCTCTGAACTCCGGCGATCTAGGGCAGAGACAGAAATGGGGGTGCTGGTTCTTCCTGCCGGCGAGTTCTTGTGGTCAGTGCTAGGGTTCGGGCACAGGAAGAAGGGAAACCGGGTGGCGGCGTCGGCGCTAGGCTCGGCACAGAAAATCGGCAGTGAACTCACACCAGGGCAGAGGAAGAAAGGGTGATGCACGGTGATCGGCTCTAGGGCACCGGCGATTGGGGTCGACGTCGGCTTCTGTGGTCGACGTCGGTTGGCTAGGGCAGGCGATCGGGCGGCGGTGATTTGCGGCGACAGCGCTGGGAACTCCACGGCAAGGCTAGGGCAGAGGATTCTGTCGTCGTGAGGGGCAGGGGATGAGGAAGAAGAAGAGAGAACCGCCGAGTAGCCGGCGGTTAGGGCTCTTGGCGTCGGGTTCGGGAGTGAGGGAGAGGAGAGGCGCGCGGAGATGTTTCGGCGAGAAAGAAAACAAAATGAGAAATAAGAAAAAGAGAAAAAGAATTTAAAAGGAAAAGGAAAAATAAACTTTTCCTCATTTAAACGGGGTAACCTAAACAGACTTTTCCGGGCCCCGTTTTTTATCCCCGTTAACTCATCCGTACGAGCTCCGAAAAATTCCTGAAAAATGTCCAAAAATTCCAAAAAAAAATTCCTTATTAATAATCGTCATTTTTCCGGTATTTTACAGAAAACTAGAAAATAAATAGCCAAATTGGGAAACACATTCAAAACACAATTATCCCTCCAATTAATTACTAAAATAAAAAAAGGTGCCGACTCTAAATTACCAAAAAATTCACAATTTACCAAACAATAAAAATCAGTTTAAAATTTAATTGGTCTCGATGAAGTGTGTTTCCTTGTACAGGACGCTCCTAGTTGACGATCAGGAATTGAGTGATATGTCTGCTAATTCTTGAGTGAACTAGTAAAAATTGAATGTACTCCTTGATACTATATAGTTTTTCAACCCTTTCTCCACCTTCATAATTGTTTTATTTATGAATATATATAGACCTTATTTCCACTTTTACCTCATTGCTTTTTTGGAGTAATATAAGGCTTGGTTATTGTTGTATTTTAAAAGGGCAGCATGAAACTCCCACTAATATGAGTCTCAAGGAAGAGTTTATTATATGCAATCTTATCTTGTTTTGCAAGAGTCTGTTTCTAAGATTTAAATTTGCGACCTCTAGGTCACATGATAACAACTTTACCGTTGTACCAAGGCTCCTTTCTTGGAGTAATGTTTACTTGTGATATTTTTGATTAATTTCTAAGCTTCTAATGCTTGAAAAATAGCCCAAGGGAATGCTTATGCTGCCATCTAGATGGTCTGGAGAGGGGGCCAGTTTTGCATATGTGATATGCGGTCCCTTGTTGGTTGTAGGTGTTCAAGTAGGAAAATTACCTTATTTTAATTAGCCGCTTCAAGTTCAAACTGACTCTACAACATACGCAAAGCACCAATATTTTTGTTGACCTTCCTATTGGCGTTGGTTACTTGGCATTAGCAGGAAAATTTTGAATTTGTGTGCATATTGAGGATTAGATTTATGGTAAAACTAGAAAATTATAGTATTTATGTTATTTAAATGCTCTAATTTTCACGACATTACCATAGTCATCTATTTGACTTAATGTATTTGTTCTTTATCTTCAGGTTTTTGTTGATCCACCGTTCCTGTGCCCCATCCATATACATGAACAATGAGATAGAAAGGTTTTAGGATATAGCATGCCAATAAAGAAATACCGACCTATGTTTAAGCCTAACTTTGGCTGCTGCCTTCTTTCTTGCTTACCAACCTGATACAAGAGTTAGAACCTACATTATCAAAAAGATGTTGGCTTGTTCTCTTGTCACATTGCTAAAATCTTTTAGGACAATTTATTTTTAGTGTTCTTGGATTGTTTTTCCAGGTCACGGCATTCCTCCACCTCGTCTGCAATAAATTATTAGATACTTTTCATTTTACTTAGATGAGATTGATAATAAATATAGCATTCACCTTCTTGCTATCTTGAAATTATGTGACAATCTATTATTTTGCAGCAGGAACATTAATGAGCTATGTAATTTAAACATGTAAAGACTAAAGCGAGTTTGATTATTAGAGAATAAGCCTTCGTTATTCATAAAGTTTGATTTAACTTTTTATTTGTTGTAGCTAGACTTTGGAATATACTGGGATCTACATCAGTTTCTGCTTTATTGTTTCACTTGTTGAATTACTTGTTATTTGTCGTATATGTAGGAGCTTGGTTTTTCCGAGGAGCAGATACAATCATCTGATGCTTTGCTTGAGATTAGTCAGGGGCAATGGGAAGGTTGCCTGCAATCAGAAGTTTACACCACTGAAATGCTTAATTTGATCGAGAGGACACAACCTGATTTTTGTGCTCCTTCTGGAGAATCACTTCGGCAGGTGGCATTTCGGATGATTGAATTTCTTAACAGGACAGTCCTGAGATTATCTGAGAAGCTAGCAGTGGCTGACATATCAATCCATCGAAATGAGTCAAAGGAATTATCACGGAATAGTTCGACTAATTCAATTCAAGATGGGCCTCACTGGGATCTGCTGTACAGGCTGAACCGGTCATCTTTTCAGAGGAAGAAATATGGTAAGAGCAGGCTTCAATATGTGACTACTGGAGACAACGAGACGGATGAAGAGTTCTCTCCCAGGGAAGTCGCTCAAGCAAACCTCCTTTCTGATGTCAGTAAAAACATGGTCTCTTCCATTGGACTCTTCACTCATGCAGTTCCAATTAAATGTCTTCTCACTGGCCTTCTGGAATGCAGTCCTATGATGTCTCAGAAACTCACAATCGATGATTCTTCTGCCACAGTTCTACACCATTCTCTAAGAACGGGATGGCAGATAAAGAGGCTGAATGACACAGCACATCTCAGACTTCTCTAGACTGAGACAAAAGGATAATAATAACATGGCAATTACAACTTCCTACCTTAATATGTTCAGAACATGTTCCGATCTTATCTCTGGGGATGATTTACACTGATGATATCCAAAGTCTGAAAAATTTTCCAGTTGGGATTATGGAAACCGCAGAAGATGAGGTGTTCAAAGTGCAAGGAAGATAACATCTTTGTCTTTGGTTTATTCTGTAATGTGCATTATTAGCTCCAGTTGCGACTGGTTAGAGCATGGCCTCACCATATTTATTATTTTTTTTTTTTAAAGAAAAAGGAGCTCCAATTGGCATATTTGTGCATGCTTTTGTTTTAGTAATTAGTGAGTGCTTTTATTTATTTATTTTTGATCATCTATAGGGGTGCAATTCATGTGTTCTTTATACATCTTTTGAAATGCTACTTTGTGCCCAGGCTCTGCTCTGCAACCAATCATGGATGGATGAAAACAGATGGTGGGTAATCTGTCTATATCAAATTTTTCAGTATTTTTCCCCCTTCTTTCTCACTCTTATCTGTTTTTTTCCAGATAAATTAAGCCTGAGAGATGAGCTTAAATTGGAAAAATATTTCATCATTACTTTGATAGCAGGTCCACAGAACTGATCCTTGGAACACCTAATTGTAACCATTTTCAAGACATGAATAACTCATTAAACTAAATAAGTTTAATAAATAAATTTGAATATATATATATATATATATATATATATATATATATATATATATATATATATATATATATATATATATGATCCGGTGGTAAGAACAGGGGACCCCGTTTGGTGAGGTCAACGCCACGTGGGAGTCAAAGTGGAAGGATGTCCGTCCGGAGATGGGAGGTCCGAACGGCCGACCGGCCGTTCGGTGGAGTCAACGTCCGTAGAGGGCTGGGTCCGACCGGACGGCCGTCCGGCCGGTGTCGGGCTGATGGTTAAAGGCGCCCTGTAGGAAGTCAGGGTTCTGGCGCTCAGGGGGTAAGATCGCAGGGACGAGCGGACTGCACGCTCGGCCAAGGCCATAAGGTAACATACTGCTAATGGTCTCCACAAAGCACGTGATGGAGAATCTCCCCAAGTAAATCACCGCATACGTCCGGCAGGATGTTGAAGGAGCTGGCCGACCGGACGACAGATTTGGAGCAAAGGGGAAAAGGTCAAGGGACGTCTTTTTCTGACAGCAGGTATGTTTCACGCGCAAGCCATACTCCAAATCTTATGACAGGAGATTTCGCTGTCCCATCGAGGACATGCTTGGACTGTAGCAGTATGGGTCAGGGAAGCTCACTGACAAGCCCTTACGGGGGTATGAGCCATGGACACGTGTACACCTCGGTAGGTGTACACCCACTTCTTCGCTGCCCTATATAAAGGCCCTCTTACTTCGCCGGAGGTACGCACGCTACTAGTTTTTGAGCCCCTTTCTCTCTATTGAGCTTCGCCTGACTTGAGCGTCGGAGGGTCGCCGCCGGGAACCCCTTCCCGGCCCGACTTCTGTGCAGGTTCGTCGGAGCTTTGGAGGCCTACGCCATCGATTAGGAGAGCGACACGTTCCCAGCGTCCTTTGGTTCGGCGATTCGGACAGGATCAATTTGGCGCCGTCTGTGGGAACGCTCCTGCTTCCGACCGGAAACAATGGACGAAGCTGGACGACAACATATGGTGACGCTCTCGAATGAGGAACTCGACGCTCTGATCGAGATAAGGGCCGCCAAGCTTGTGGAGCAAAAACAGAAAACAACAGCCAAGCGTCCAGAACAGCAAGCAACGTCAATGTCTGGTGGCCGAGCGGAAGCACCGCAGACCACCGTTGCATTTCATCGAGCCCTATTTCGCACCCCCGAAGCCACAGCAGCTCATAGAGATCGGGGATCCTCTTCGGATGAAATGCCCAGACGAGACGAGAGAAAAGGAAAAGCCCCCCGAGCGGACGCATCGCCCGAGCGGATCAATCGCCAATTTTCAGAGGCTATTCTACGAGATCCTCTGCCCAAGCATTACGTACCCCCGGCGATCGGCGAATACAATGGGACAACCGACCCGGATGATCATCTGGGTAAGTTTGACAACACAGCTACTCTCCATCAATACACAGATGGAGTAAAGTGCCGAGTTTTCCTCACCACCCTCTCCGGGTCGGCTCAACGGTGGTTTCGGAGATTGCCGGACGGATCCATCACAAGCTTCAAAGATTTCCGAACGGCCTTCCTCCACCATTTTGCTAGCAGTCGACGCTACCAGAAAACGAGCGTGAGCCTATTCGCCATCAAACAAGAAGCCCGTGAATCACTTCGAGCTTACATCCAGCGGTTCAACCAAGTGGCGATGGACATTCCAACGGCCACCTCGGAGACCATGATGAATGCCTTCACACAAGGCCTAGTGGATGGGGATTTCCGAGCGCTCATCCGAAAGCCGCCCCGAGATTATGATCACATGCTACACCGGGCTAACGAATACATCAACGTGGAAGAAGCACAAGCGGCTAGGAAAAAAGAAGCTCCAACCGAGCGGGCTCCTCCGGCCGAGCGGAAACTACACGCCACTCATCAGCCGCCCAGAGGACCAAGGGCCGAAGCAATTCGATCCCCCCATGCCAGATCCCACGTGCAAGAGGTATCCGCCGCTCGGCCCAAGCCAAAGAAGAAATGGACCCCGATGTTCTGCTCCTTCCACCGGACGGATACGCGCAACATGAGGGATTGTCGAAGTCTTCCCTTTGTGGCTCATCCCGTGCCCCGGAATGTCGGACGACGGTCTCCCTCAGTCGACAGGCGGCAGAGAACTCATGACGCCGAACGGACACGAACCGATATGCCACAGCAACAGGCTCCTGATCGGCATCGTTCTCCAAGGCAGGAGAATCACCGAGCGTCCAGAGAACGGTCCCGACCATCCGCTCGAGAAGAGGAAAATAGAAGCAATACTTCCCGAGGTGAGATCAACGTTATTGCTGGCGGGCCGACCGGAGGAGACTCCAATCGAGCTAGAAAGGCAAGCGTCCGGCAGCTCCAAATCCATGCCGTTGGTTGCAGCCAAGAACGGGCGAGCGGACCGGAAATCAGTTTCGGGCCAGGGGACTTGGAAGGAGTTGAAGTACCCCACGACGATGCTCTGCTCATCAAAGCGGTAATAGCCAATTACACAATTCACCGCGTATTTGTTGACACAGGGAGCTCAATCAACATCTTATTCAAGAAGGCGTTCGATCAGCTGCAAATTGATCGAGCCGAGCTGTTACCCATGACAACTCCGCTCTACGGGTTTACGGGTAACGCAGTTCAGTCGGTCGGACAGATCCGGCTGGCTACCTCGTTGGGAGAAGAGCCGCTCAGGAGGACAAGGACTACAAACTTTGTGGTGGTCGACTCTCCCTCGTCCTACAACGTCATTCTGGGACGACCGGCGCTCAGCGAATTCCGAGCGGTCGTCTCAACCTTCCATCAGAAGATCAAGTTCCCCTTGGAGGACAAAGTGGGAGAAGTACGAGGAGATCAGCTAGCAGCTCGGCAATGCTACATCGAGATAGTCCGAGCAGAAGCCAAATCCGCTCGGAAGGCGCCCCGGATCGAGGTAAACGCCATCACCGAAAAACCACCCTCTTTAATTTATGAAGAAAAAGAGGAAGTGCAGATTCACCCATCCCGATCGGAGGCCACAACCTTTATTGCGTCCGATCTGGAGGAGAAGCAGAAAGAAGAGCTGAGCCAATGCCTCCGAAGAAATCATGATGTCTTCGCCTGGTCGACACATGAGCTGCCCGAAATTTCGCCGAGCATAGCGTAGCACGAGTTACATGTCCGACCGGACGCTCGGCCGGTAAAGCAGAGAAAAAGAGATTTCAGCGCCGAGCAGAACGTCATCATCCGGGCGGAGGTGGAGAAGCTTCTGGAAGCCGGCCATATTCCCGAGGTTCAGTTCCCGAGCTGGCTGGCGAACGTAGTATTAGTCTCCAAGCCGGGCAACAAATGGAGAGTGTGCATAGATTTTCGGGATCTCAACAAAGCTTGCCCGAAAGATTTTTATCCTCTGCCCCGGATAGACCAGCTGGTGGACTCTACGGCCGGCTGCGAATTAATCTGTATGCTCGACGCCTACCAGGGCTATCACCAAGTGCCGCTCGCCCGTGAAGATCAAGAAAAGGTCAGCTTCGTGACGGCCGACGGCACTTATTGCTATAATGTGATGCCGTTCGGATTGAAGAATGCAGGAGTCACATATCAGCGTTTAATGAATAAAGTGTTCAGAGAGCAGATCGGGCGGAACCTAGAAGTTTATGTGGACGACATTCTCATCAAATCAGTCCAAGCGGCAGATCTCTTCAAAGACATGGAGGAAACCTTCCAAACGCTGCACAAATATGGAGTCAAGCTAAATCCCCAGAAATGCCTGTTCGGAGCAAAAGGGGGGTGTTTTCTGGGGTACATAGTGACCGAGCGGGGAATCGAAGCAAATCCCAGCAAGGTGAAAGCCCTACGAGACATGCCGCCCCCAAGAAATACAAGGGAAGTGCAGCGTTTGACCGGTCGGATAACCGCTCTATCCAGATTCATCTCCAAAACCGCCGACCGGAGCCTTCCTTTTTTCAAGATCTTACGCAAAGCTACAAAATTTTACTGGGACGAAGAATGCGACCAGGCGTTCGAAGATTTGAAGGCATATCTGAATTCGCTCCCGGTATTAGCCAAGCCGACTATTGGTGAGCCACTTTGTATTTATCTATCCTCGACCGAGCACGCTGTAGGCTCAGCACTTGTGAGGTCGAGCGGCGAAGAGCAGCCGGTGTATTTCCTGAGCCACATTTTAAAAGATGCTGCTCTGGTTCTAGCCGCTCGGCGCCTTCGCCCATACTTCCTGGCGCACACCATCATCGTCAAGACCAATAGTCCGCTCGGACGTGTGTTACTGAATCCAGAAGCATTCGGGCGGCTCATCAAATGGACGACGGAGTTGAGCGAATTCGATATTCAATACCAACCCCGCTCGGCAATCAAGGCACAATCCTTGGCAGATTTTATCACCGAAGTGCAAAGGCCAGATCCGGAAGCTATGTGGAGAATATATGTGGATGGGTCGTCCACTCGGCTCGGAAGCGGGATTGGAATATTGTTGCTCTTCCCACAAGAAGAAAAGATGCACCTATCCGTCCGGCTGGATTATAAAGCTACCAACAATGAGGCGGAGTATGAGGCCCTCATAGCTGGCTTGCAGGCTGCCCGGCATGTGGGAGCCGGTCGGGTAACACTCCACTCGGACTCGCAGTTGGCCGCTCAGCAGCTCTCTGGTACCTTTGAAATCAATAGCGCTCGGCTCAAGCTCTACGCTGAAGCCTTCGAGAAGCTCAAAGCTGATTTTCGAGAAGTTATTATTCAGAAGATACCCAGAGCAGAAAATCAAGCGGTCGATGAGTTAGCCAAGCTCGCGAGCTCAATAACGCCGGTCGTCATTCAGCGGCCAATTGAAAAAGTACTGTTGGTGGCGCACGTCGACCGGATGGAAGGCCTCACATTTCCAAGCGACTGGCGAACGCCCATCATAGAGTTCCTCCGCTCGGGCGCCACACCATCTAATGAATATGAAGCCCAGCTGCTAAGGAGGAGAGTCGGTCGGTTCACACTCATCGGCGATCAGCTTTATAAAAAGGCTTTCTCACGCCCGTTGTTGAAATGCGTGAGCTCGGAGGACTCGGCTTACATCCTCCAAGAAGTACATCAAGGATCGTGCGGAGGACATCCGGGCGGACGAGCACTAGCTAAGAAGATCCTGCTAGCTGGATACTTCTGGCCGACTTTACAAGCAGATGCCGCTCGGACAGTGTCAACGTGCCCTTCATGCCAAAAGTACCATAACTTCAACCACCGACCGGCAGAAGAAATGAAGGCATCAACAGTTTCATGTCCTTTCGATCAATGGGGAATGGATATTGTTGGTCCATTCCCGATGGCGACCGGGCAGCGGAAATTTTTGCTAGTGGCGGTTGATTATTTTTCCAAGTGGGTGGAGGCCGAGCCGCTAGCCAAGATCACCGAGCAGATGGTCAAAAAATTTATCTGGCAACACATCATCTGTCGGTTCGGCATCCCTCGCCGATTGGTCTCAGACAATGAGCGGCAATTCACAGGGAAGATGTTAGAGGATTGGTGCAAAAGCTACGGCATCGAGCAACACTTCACGTCCGTGGCTTATCCCCAAAGCAACGGTCAAGCCGAAGTGGTCAATCGGGAAATTCTTCGTATTCTGCGCGCTCGGCTCGACCATTGGGGAGGAAGTTGGCCAGATGAAGTGCCGGGAGTCTTATGGGCCATCCGAACGACTCTAAAGGAAGGGACGGGCGTTACGCCTTTCCACCTGGTGTATGGCGGCGAAGCGGTCATTCCTGTTGAAGTCGGAGTCGAATCCGCTCGGATCCAAAGTTATGACGAGGGCAACGTCGAGAGGAGGAACGTGGAGCTGGATCTGGTCGAAGAAGAAAGAGCCAAGGCGTCCGTCCGGCTGATGGCGTACCGACAACGGATGAAGCAAAATTACAACCGTCGCGTAATCCCCAGATCATTCCAGGTCGGCAATCTCGTCTGGAAGAAAGTCAAGCCGGTCGGCGACGTCGGCAAACTGGAGGCACCGTGGGCAGGCCCCTTCAAGGTTATTGAAAAGCTCCGCTCGGGCGCATATTACTTGGAGGATGAAGCCGGGCGGCAGCTGGATCGACCGTGGAGTGCAAATCATCTCCAGCCTTATCGAAATGGATGAAAGGTGCACGAATGTAATTCATTTTTGTGTATGTGCTAGTCGCCTATGTACTTGTAATGCAGGAAGCAAAAAGATGAAAACACATTAAGCATTCTCCGCCGAACGGCTTACTGCGTGAAGACCCCGTGCCGTTCGGCCGGGGCATATAAATATACGAGCCGAATGTTCGAGGACGAAGACCCCGCGCTGTTCGGCAGGGGGAATTGTATCCGAGCCAAAGGCTCGATATCGAAGACCCCGGACCGTTAGGCCGGAGGTATATTGTACGAGCCGCACGCTCGATAACGAAGACCCCTCGCCCCTCGGCAGGGCGTATATAATCAGTTAAAAGTTAGCCGTAAAGGCCGTCGAGCTCCGACGTTAAATATCGAGAGACGAGCCGGCGTCTATAAACCCTCCGAGCGGAAGACCGTCGAGCTCCGACGTTAAATATCGAGAGACGAGCCGTCGTCTATAAACCCTCCGAGCGGAAGACCGTCGAGCTCCGACGTTAAATATCGAGAGACGAGCCGACGTCTATAAATCCTCCGAGCGGAAGACCGTCGAGCTCCGACGTTAAATATCGAGAGATGAGCCGGCGTCTATAAACCCTCCGAGCGGAAGACCGTCGAGCTCCGACGTTAAATATCGAGAGACGAGCCGGCGTCTATAAACGCCCGAGTGGAAGATCGTCATGTGGGTGAGGCCAATAAGAAGGATGCAATTCCTCTGGAAACTCGCCTTCAATATCGATAAAACCGACTCCACGTCCTGCTCAGCTCAGAGCACAAAGGTACTTGTCGGCTTCTAGTGAGCGATCTCTGCTACCTAAGCGGAAGGTTACGCACTCGAAATAAATAGCAGAGCGGAAAGGTAACTCCAAGTACTTCGCTACACTCCCTTTCGAATGCCAGAAGAGTGATAATAGGCGAGTGGACGACACACATGCTAACTTAAAAGGACAGCGTGCAAAAGGAAAACACTGCATTCAAATTAAAACTTTAGGCCGAGCAGCCTAAGTACAAAAGGGATCATATCTAGCCGAGTGGCCGAATTACAAAAGTTACTCTATGTAATCGTAAAGGGTCTTGGGAATGCTTTCCAGGAGCGCCACTTGATCGCCGGCCGGAATGGTAGTGGACTCTGGAAGAAGACCCTTGGACTTCAGATAGTTGGTGGTCGCGGTCATAGCCAAGTCGAAGGCTGTGTACATCCGCTCGCAGATTTTCTCCGAGAATTCAGGTGAGCGGATGTAGCCCTGTCTTAAGGCAGCAACTCGACTCGGCTCGGCATCTTGATATTCTTTGAAGGCCGCCTGGGAGCCAGTGAGGGCCTCATTCAGACTCTGAAGCTTTGCCGCGTCGGCCGAGCGACCCACCTTCTCTCTATCAAGCTGCTCCATCAACTCTTTTATCTTAAGCTCCAGGCCCCAAGCCTCCACGTTCTTTTTCTCCAAATCGGAGATGGCCGTATTTTTTCGGGTGATGGCCAGGGTTAATTTTGTGTCGAGCGACTTGACTTGTCGCTCGGACTCGGCCAGGGCGTGGGCCTGATCGGCCGTTTTCTTCTGCTCGCTCGCCAACAGATCTTGAGCTTTATTCAGCTCCTTTTGTAGCTCGGAGTAAGACGGGCCCTGAGAGTCGGACGGACCGCCTGCCGCGTTCAGTTGCCTCAGCTCCTCGTCCACCATAGCCAGGCGGTTGGAGACGGCTATCTCTTCCACCCATCGCTGATGCAAAAAGGCGAAATTGTCAAAGGCCGAGCGGAAAAATGCAAGTGAAGCTTCATAAAAGAAAACTTACCCCCGTGGACTCTTGCATGTGGCTATTGGCCAAGTTCCGGAGGGGGATCATTGCAATGCGCGCCCGAGCGTCGGCCCACATCTCGGGCAGGGGCTCTTTCAAGGTGATGGTATGCTCGGGCGCGGTTGGCCGGTCGGCTTCTGGCAGCAATTCCTCAGTAGGGAGATGAAGGGTGACCCGTACTGTGCGGCCGTGACCAGGGATCGTCCGACCGGGATCAGAAGCCGGCGCAGAAAACTGCGAATGGATAGTTGAGCGCTTGACCGAGTACCGAGCGGGCGGGCGGGTGCTGACTGGAATAGCCTCAATGGGGGCTTCCGGCTCGTCCCATTCAGAAGGAGTCCGGTCGGACGAAATGGCTTCGACCTCTGGCGCCTTGCCTCGAGCGGCGGCGGTTGCTCGCTCGGACGGTTGGACCGTTGATGTGGCCGAGCGCAGAGGAGTCTCCACTCGGCGCCTCTTTTGTAGAGGCTGCTCCTCCTCCCGAGCGGAACCTTCCTCGGGTGCAGTTCGTTCTTGGGGAGGGGTGGCTCCGCTGGCCACATTTTGTTGAGAGGCCTGAGCGGCCGACTCAGCCTGAGTCCCGCTCTCCCCTTCGTGGGATCCGACCGGCTGGATACCCAAAGCTTCCATTTCTCTGGCCGCCGCGGCTTCCAGAGCGGCCGCCTTTCTCTTCAAAACACCGGCCATCACTGAATCCATGACGATGTCCGCTGCAAAAGAAAGAAAGGAAATCAGTTAGCGATCAAAGCAAATGTCCAAGTAAAGTTCTTACCGAAGCTGGCCGGAAGAGGAGTCCGTATAGGACTCAGACCGAAGATATACATCACTCCTTCATGAAGGAGCTTATTGATGTCGAGTCGCAGACCGGCTAGTATGTTTGCAGCGTGGAGGTAGTCCGGTCGGGTCTTGAACTTCTTCAGCTCGGGAGTAGGGGGCAAGCTGACTTGCCACTTTGTCGGGAAGGTGGCCTGATCGGGCATACGGATGTAGAAAAAATAATCCTTCCAATGTTTATTGGAAGAAGGGAGTTTGTTGAAAAAGACCAAGCCGGGTCGAGCTTGGAACATGAAGGTGCCCGGCTCGGCTTGCTTGGGGTAATAGAAATAAAAGAAGACCTCCGGTCGGAGGGGGATGTTGTGAATCTTAAACAAAACGACAACACCGCAAAGGAGACGGAAGGTATTGGGTACTAGACTGCCGAGCGGCACACCGAAAAAATTATAGACATCTATGATGAAAGGATGTACAGGGAAGCGAAGACCGGCGGTAAACTGGTCTCGGAAGACACAGAAAGCTCCGCGCGGCGGCCTATGGGGCCGAGCGGAAGGACCGGCTAAACGAATTTCAAAATCCTCTGGGATTTCGAAATTGTCTGTCAAAATATCAAAGTCCCGCTGTTCGAATCGGGACTGCATGGTGGTGTACCATGGGCCGAGCGACTGGTCTTCGGGATTTGAAGAACTAGCCATTGGCCGATCGGAAGGAATCAAAAGGCAAAAAGGCAGGAGAAAAACAACAGCAAACGAAAGGAGGTTTCAAGGATCGAAACTGAGGAAAAAATGCGGAGGAAACACCGGAAAGGAGGAAGGAAAGATATAAAATCTTACTGCGAGGAAAGAGATCGCGAAAAAGGCGCCGGAGAGCGTCGGAGAGCAGAAACAGGATCGCCGGAGCTCCAAAGCACTGAAGGCAGTGGTCGAGATCGCGGAAGCAAATGAGGGAGAGAAGGAAACGAAGGCTTTATAGGGCGGAGGCCGGCCGGCCTCCACCGTTGGATCCAGGTCACGGGAATCAAAGCGTGCATCTTGCCGTCCATTTCGAATCGCTTCGATCGCATCAAAACACCATGCCGCCGCCGTCGTAGGCTGATGGCATTGCGCCACGTGGCATTCTACCATTCGGAGCATTTAATGAAAGCATGCTCAACCTTAATGTCGGAGATTGGCGCAAAACCCGAGGAGATCCTGTGAATGCCATTGTTGATTTGTTCAAGGTCATCTCTGCGGTAGGCCGATCGGAGGATACTAGCACGGAGGAGCTGCCCGGCTAGATTCGCAGTCCAGTCAGTCGGACAATTCGCCTCCTTCGACTAGACTTGAAGGGGAGGCAAGTGATCCGGTGGTAAGAACAGGGGACCCCGTTCGGTGAGGTCAACGCCACGTGGGAGTCAAAGTGGAAGGATGCCCGTCCGGAGATGGGAGGTCCGAACGGCCGACCGGCCGTTCGGTGGAGTCAACGTCCGTAGAGGGCTGGGTCCGACCGGACGGCCATCCGGCCGGTGTCGGGCTGATGGTTAAAGGCGCCCTGTAGGAAGTCAGGGTTCTGACGCTCAGGGGGAAAGATCGCAGGGACGAGCGGACTGCACGCTCGGCCAAGGCCATAAGGTAACATACTGCTAATGGTCTCTTCAAAGCACGTGATGTAGAATCTCCCCAAGTAAATCACCGCATACGTCCGGTCGGATGTTGAAGGAGCTGGCCGACCGGACGACAGATCTGGAGCAAAGGGGAAAAGGTCAAGGGATGTCTTTTTCTGACAGCAGGTATGTTTCACGCGCAAGCCATGCTCCAAATCTTATGACAGGAGATTTCGCTGTCCCATCGAGGACATGCTTGGACTGTAGCAGTATGGGTCAGGAAAGCTCACTGACAAGCCCTTACGGGGGTATGGGCCATGGACACGTGTACACCTCGGTAGGTGTACACCCACTTCTTCGCTGCCCTATATAAAGGCCCTCTTACTTCGCCGGAGGTACGCACGCTACTAGTTTTTGAGCCCCTTTCTCTCTATTGAGCTTCGCCTGACTTGAGCGTCGGAGGGTCGTCGCCGGGAACCCCTTCCCGGCCCGACTTCTGTGCAGGTTCGTCGGAGCTTTGGAGGCCTACGCCATCGATTAGGAGAGCGACACGTTCCCAGCGTCCTTTGGTTCGGCGATTCGGACAGGATCAATATATATTTAGCTCATTAATGTTCATGAATCATATTTATTAATAAAATTTTTATCAATATGTTAAATAAATAAAGAAACATTTAAAAAGAACAAATAAATTTGGATTAACAAGTTGAATAAAAGTTTTAAATAATGAAACAAAAGTCTGATAAGATCTAAATGAATGAAGCTCAATTTAAATTTGAATCAAGCACAAATTCATAGAAAATAAATCAAATTAATCATTTGAATGACTTGGTTCATTTAAAAGTTGGCTTGGTATCTCTCGATTATTTTATTAAATAAGCATGAATATCCTAAAACTGGACTTAATTTTATTTATTTATGGTCCTATTAATAATAATGTGCATCAAACTAATCATTTGAATGACTTGATTCATTTAAAAGTTGGCTTGGTATCTTTCGATTATTTTATTAAACAAGCATGAATATCCTAAAATTGGACTTAGCTTTATTTATTTATGACCCTATTAATAATAATGTGCATCTTTAGGCTCTTAATTGATGTCGAACCCGGCACGAGGAGGCAATGGCTTCATATTGGACTTCGCCAAATTCAAGTCCAATTTGCGAAGTCTATATTCAGTCCAACAAACACAATGAAACACGAGCAAAGAACGGATGGACCAGAAGAAAACCGAAATAAGAGAGGTTCCATACTCCCCCTCTAGAAAGTCGAAGTTCCTTCCTAGGAAATGCAACAAGAATGGATTTGGAATAGTGAAAAAATCAGAATAAAATGAAATGGCAACTGGATCAATCAAATTCTGTTTTCATAGCATCAGATTTAAATGATTTGAAACATTATTTAGAGTTATATATTCCTTTTAGATTTTGACAAAAATTCAGCACGCGGATTGACGATCTAGCTAGTGGAATCACTTCAAGCAACAAAGTTAGGACTTCAAATGAATCCAACGGAAGTAAGTTTGGTGTTCAGTTTCATAAAACACATATATTAAGCTGGTTAATATCCATGAATAAGGATTGCAAAAGTGTTCATAAATAAAATTTGTTAAATATATTTATTAATAAAACTCTTGATTGGTAAATAAAAAATTAAAACAAATAAATAAATAAATATATATATATATATATATATATATATATATATAATCAAAATTAATAACTAATTAAATAAATTTAAAATTATAAAATTTTTAAATAATCAAATAAACTTAGACTAAGACCTTGTAATATTTAAACAAATCAAATTTAAGTCAAACTCGAACCGAGCTGAAGCTCATGAAAAAAAAATTAAGTAAAATTTGAACAACCATTTCAATGATTTGACTCGACTTAGCTCTTTTACCGTCAAAGTTAGCCAAAAATATTCTCTTCTTCATCACGACCATGTTAGTTTGCAATCAGCTATTAAACAAATCTCTATTATCAGATTTTTCAATCAAAATACAACTCAGATGTTCTTTTTCACTTCTTATACTTTACAATTTCAAATTTTGTTATCTTTAATATTTCACAAACTAATTTCCAAATCATATGGTAAACTGATTCTAAAATATAAGCATGCTAGCAACTCATTGGCCATGGCTCCCAGACAAGATAACAACTGCTCCAAGCTCATGAAATAAGATTGGAAAAGATGAACTGTGAAAAAATTACCACATACCTGCTCAGATCAGGTTTGGCGTTAAATTTTAATTTGATAATGGTTTTCAATTGCATACCGTACTCCATCAAATTCAATCTGCAACATAGCACTTTCGACACAACATAGCTCAAAGTTCGCAAAGAAAAAACCGTTCAATGCGGCAGTCATGGAAGCTCAAATTCCACAGTGAACTAATAGACGACCTGCTCAAAAACACAGGTCATGATCCAACTCATAAAATTTGTTTCAAAACAGTATCTTTTATTTGCGACAAAAGGCAGCCATTCATGCATCATTGGACTTTCAATGTGGCTCCAAGTCGAGAAGAAGCCTTCGTGGATCCTCAACCACATCTTTAATACGTCGCAGGAAGAAGACAGCTTCTCTTCCATCAATTAATCGGTGATCGTAGGTCAGAGCGATATACATCATCGGCCTTGGGACAATGTTACCATCAACCACCATCGGACGGGACACTATGGAGTGCATTCCTAGGATAGCAGACTGCAGAAACATGCAACAGTTAGTTTATCATATCAGAGCCAAAGCTCAATCCTAAGGTTTTAAAGCATTTAGTTTCCTTACTTGTGGGGGGTTGATGATTGGTGTACTGAGAAGACTTCCATAGACGCCACCGTTAGAAACGGTGAATGTGCCTCCAGCCATCTCATCTATCGAAATTGTCCCATTGTTAGCCTTCTTAGCTAGGGTGTTGATCTCCTTTTCTATATCCGCAAAGTTCATTCTATCCGCATTGCGGATAACTGGAACCACAAGGCCCTGTAGAAATTAAGAATGGATAGGCGATTAAAATTCTTGAAACCCTTGAAACAGCATTTCAGGAGACAAAATAATGCAGATCAAACAATGTAGGACAGACACCACCACAATGTGCTTGAAATAAAAGTGTTTAAAAACTACTTAATTAGATCATCCAAGTCGATTACACATTGAACGGACCTTAGGTGTACCAACAGCTATACTGACATCAATGTAGTCCCTGTATATGATGTCATCGCCATCGATGACTGCATTGATGATTGGTTGATTTTGGAGTCCAGACACGGCAGCCTAACAACATGAAAAACTAACATTAGGTAGAGAGGCAAATGAAAGGGTACACATCGTCGTCATGTCAATTACCTTGAGAAAACCAGACATGAGTCCCAGCTTCACACCATGTTTTTCCACAAAGGCATCTTTGTAATCAGAGCGGAGCTTCATCAGATTAGTCCTGCAGTACATAATTGTCCAATGAATTAAAACCGAGGGAACAAGAGAAAAAAATCATTCTTTGATTCATATTTCAGACAAAACAGAAAGGATTCTACATCATGTTATAACAAAATGAAAGAAAGATCCAATGTATGCTTACAATTAAAGGCCACATAACAAATTTTAAGCAAAAATATTAATATATGTGGAAAAGATTGGAAGGGCCAAATTTTGTTGTTTCCAAATTTGTCTCTATCCTCCAGCCCCGTTCTTCAACCTCCATTTCTCTTCTATTTTGACTAACTCTATTTATATATAGATAAGCACTGGATAGAGTTCACTCTCCCTTCAAGTTGTCAAAACATTGATCTTATGGCGAGCTTGGTTCACAAGAATTACTATTTCATCCCCTATGAATTTCATGGATAAAAATTATTTGGTTACAAAAATGAACTCGGAATGCCAATTCCCATGAAATTCTTTTTCTTGAATCATCTTAGTTAGCTATTCCTTATGATTGAATAGGTTCCCCAGATGTCCAGGTGAATGTAGGTACTATCTGGCAAGCCACACAAACCACTGTCTTACTTGGAGAAATACTTTATCATTGTGGAGATTTTATTTCTTATAACCTCCCTATAATCCAACCATAGAAATTAAAACTGATTCATCTAATTTCATTTGATGGATCAAACCCAGAATACATACTCTTTTTCTGTTCCTTATCATTGCCATTTCCAAGAGATAATTATTCTGTTCTGGAACAATTTCATTCCATGATACAAAGGTAGTATTAATGTCCATCATCACTCTTTGACATTGTCAATCACTACTAGCGCATCATTCCTGTCAAAGAAACAAAATTCCTACCATGATCACTTTTTTCCTTCTCACTACCCTCATTACTGCTTCCTTCCTATTGTCATTCATCATCTTTGATGTTTGGCCTACTTTCCCACATCTGTTCAAAATGCAGTTTGACTGGAAATTAATAAATTTAGAGAAAAATATGAGCTTTTTTTTTTTTTAAACTTTATGATGGAATTAAGAACGCCATCAAGTTAGTTAAAATATTTGGCAATCAAGACAACAATCTGCTGGCACAGCTTTGTTAAATATTCTAAGCAACTCTTTTATTTCTGCTATATGAATGGAATATGTGATAATCAGAGTATAACACTGCAATTTTTCTTCTAACTTTTTCCCTATGATTAAAATACAGCAACTACTGCAATTTTTTGTCCAACCTGTCTCCTATGGCCAAAAACAAGGTAGTCAACTTATCAGAGATTTTCTTTTCCCCCAATGCTAAGTTAATTGTTTGAAACATTTCCGGAAGGATTGTCATGTGGTTCAAGATATATGAGATTCAATATGAGCCAATTGTTCAAGTAAGGCGCAGCAAGATTTGCTCTTCTTCCTGGTCAACATCTGGTGTCAACTTGATTTCGTCATCCACTGAGTCTCCATGAAGTAAGATTTCTTCTTCTACAATAGCTTTCAACTTCACTGACCTCTCCACTTATATCATGAAAAATAAATTTGACTGTTCTTCTTTCATATAATGGATGGAAAACTCCTGGCTGCTTTCAAAGTTACACTTGCTTCCTCATGATCACAAGCTAATATGACATTCCAAGTTATAGATAAGTATTGTTTCACATATGAATCATCTATTTTTGGTATGCTACAAATGAGAATTTAGTGACTTGTTAACCATGTGAATTTCATCACAATCTTTTCTTTTCACCCACAACCAAGAATAGAGCATATTGCAAATCAGAAAAATAAACTACACCATATTTTCATTTGGCAAAGACTCACTAAATGAAAGATGGACAGCTTCCTGGTGAGATCATCTCTCCACTTATTTAACAATCGTTCATAGCTTATATTAGTGCAGGCGTCAAGAGAGAAGTTACTTGAGGCACTCTGCTACTTGTAAACTAAAATACTTTATAACGACCCATTTATCCTACTGAGTTATCATCCAACAAGGCCACTAGGTTTAGCCCAGACTTCAACACATCTTGCACTGGACTTAATAGTAGAAGAATCGAGCCCTCAAGTATTCAAGTTACCATTCAACCAGGCCATAAGGTGTAGGCCACAGACTTCAACACAACTCACCCTGGACATAATAGTAGAAGAATCAGCCCCTCTAGTATTACCTAGAGACCTAAAAATGCCCTTGTAACATAACAATCAATCGTGAAGTACCCACGAAGGATTAGGCAAACCAATGTGGGTCATCACCCATGTCACCTTGAACTTATTTGAAAAGAGTAAGATCATGAATGGCATCAGTTATCATGAGACATGGGAATTGAGTTGTCTTTCCATCCCATTAACCAATCAATCTTCCTTCATCTTACAAATATAAAGAAAATATTTAAACAACTATCTCTTGTTTTTGGCAAACAAGCTAATTTCATGTAGCATGGATACAAAATTTACTCATTTAAGATTATACTATTTTATGATTATATATACTCGATAATACAAAGGAGAGGCTTGGCACAACAGTAAAGTTGTTGTTGTATAGCCTTGTGGTCACGGATTCGAGTCGCAGAAATAGCCTTTTGCAATGCAGGTAAGGCTGCGTTTAGTAGACCCAATGTGGACTCGTGCACCAACTTGCTCTTTTATATATTCATTAATATGAAAAATAGAAAGAAGAAAACAAAATATGCTAGGTAAGATATGTGTTGCATCAAGAATAGAATTCAAGAAGAAAATGTATACTTACATGTCCACTTCATTAAATGTGGTCAACATTGCAAATGTATTTTGTGAATCCTTCAACCGTGTAGCAACTCTTTTTCTTAGTCTTGGCATGGGAACCTGCCATAACACTTACAAGATATCACACAGTGCACTCCCACTGTTTTACTCAAGCATAAATTTTAATCAAATGAGACCTACCCGTCTTTCCTTTTCCTTGGGAGGAAGTTGAGGTTCTGAAGGTGAGGTTTTGGGGGCCGGAGGAGGGGGAGGAGGTGTTTTCAGCTTGTCTGCTTTAGGAACTTCAGACTTCGGCACTTGTGTGTCAATCTTCTTCTCAGCTGGAACAGAAGCTCCAGTGTCCTTACCAAGCTTCTCATCTGATGGAGAAACATGAGTGTCACTAGGAGCAGACTTGGAAATAATAGCTACTTTGGCTCCAGGAGTCACTGTATCCCCTTCTTTGGCAACGAACTATCAGTAGTACATGACAATCAAAAACTCAAAAATCTACAAGGTCTTAAAAAAAAAAGTAGCACAAGTAGAATCTCAAACCTTTTGGATAACTCCAGCTTCAGGACTAGCTACATCAATAGTCACCTGAAACGTATATTAATATAACAGAAGTTGATTAAAGGATCTCAGATGTAACCTTAAACTAATCAAAAAATGTTTTATATAAGAATAGAGAGCACAAACACCTTGTCAGTTTCAATCTGTGCAATAGGTTCGTCCATTTCAACTCTATCACCAGGTTCTGTTCCCAATATCAATATATAACACTCAAAATTTTGAGTTCACATTTATAAGACAAGAAAAACTGATCAAGATGAATATGTAAGGCAACAACTGAAGTAAGACTCATAGTGTAAAGATGGTCAAATAAAATTTACGCAACTGATGGAGACCTAATTCACCTTGGAATCACCAAGGATAAGACATCGCACATAGCTCAATGACATAAAAGAACCTGCATAGTTGATTCTGAATATGGCCATTATTGTTGGTTTTACTTGATTAGATAGTCCCAAATTGAGTAATATTGTTTTAGTTATGAACTTATATATTCATGGGTATAATTGCATTCTTCAAAATCAAGTACTCTTTTACTTTCAACTTGGTAGCAAACGAGCTATGAGAGCCTATTTATTTATTTTCTCAACCTTGCTGTTTTTTATTCCTTGTTAAAGGAAGAAGCAGCATGTCACTCTAGTGGCAAGGCCTATTGTGTTAGGAAGGCATAAGTCAGTTTTTTAAGTTGCCATAGCAACTAGGAATGGTTGAATCGCTATTAGTTATTACTTCTTTAATATCAGTCTTTAAGCATTCTTGTCCAGACCAAGATCTGGTATCTAATTGGAACTTCAATTTTTCACTTTGTAGGAAGTAAATTGATACTTCATTTAGGTGATTTCATAAAGTCAGTCATGAGGTTGCGAAGACTTGCAAGTTTTCTCTAACAAGGAAATCAAGAAAAATTTTCATTTCCTTGAGCGAGTTTGACAACTCATGATATGTGACATTTGCCTTTCAAAATTTCTCTACTTTCACAAAAAGATATAAACCAACCAATGATGGTTTAATTCACATTCTGTGCAAAAGAACAGAATATAAAAGGGTAACTTCAATCAGCACGTGATTCAAACACATATCTTGGTGAACATGGAAAAGAGTAAGAACAAAAAGATAGCATACTCTTCAGAAAAGTTGCTAAAGTTCCATCAGTTATAGATTCCCCCATATATGGAACAACAGCATCAACCAGATCACCTTCAACAAAGGGGGAAAAAAAGTACAGGTAAGGAAACAAAAAAAAACAAAAATCATAAGAATTCCCTCAAAGCAGGTATATGAAACTCACCATCAGAAGCAAATGACCTACTCCAGCATTTGTAAGGTGATGGCCGTGGGAAGAACTCCATAGCCTCTCTGCAAACTCAAGGAGAATTATATATACAACAAGCAGCACCAGCTAACATAGATTCTACTAAATAAATTCATATCTGTGCAGGTTGGTGCATCATCCAAAAGAAGCAACAATTACTTCAAAAATAAAGTAAAACACTAACCTCATAGGTTTTGTACAGACAGAACCACCTGAAAGCAAAATTGACATCAATACTCACTTTGTATTACATGGAGAAGTAACTTTGAAACAGGAAAATAAATCACCATGGAGACTGTAATGGCTAATGTGGCGAGCATGCCCATAACTTCTCAAGAAAAATAATGCCTGAAAAACACGGAGAGAAGAATATTTTATGATTCATGGTACCCAGAATAAATGATGAGAAAATTGAAACAGAGTGAACGGGCCAAATCATACTTCCAGTGTATGTGGCCTTAGAACAACAATAAATAATAACCAAAGAAGACTATTAAATCTCCAAACTCCCAAATCCAGACATTAGCACAACTTGGGAATTTGAAAATGCTCCATGAAGCTAAAACTTTGAAATTGAGGCTTATTCAAATTTCAGCTTGCCATTTCATAGTAGCATATCCTAATGAACCCAAAAAATGAGTTCAAGATAGAGCAGACTATAAATGGGGTGACAATCAATTGTTAAAACAAAAAGGCAGTTTGACATCCAAATTTGGAAGAAAATGAATAAAGGAGAAATTTTTCTTATGATTGCAAAGTTGTCCATTTACGTCGACACGATCAAGGGTCAGAGAACAGAACCCTAAAATGGATCTCCGCCGTTAATGACTAAATGTCTTTAGATTCTCTTCTACCAATCCACGTAGCACGTCTCCTTCGAGATCCACGTCTCATTCAGCCGATCCCACTCCTCCCAAACAGAAAGAGAATCGAAAAAACATCGACGCTCCACTTTACGACCTCACAAGGCCACAACTCCAACCTCTTGACAAGCGAACAAAATAAGAAAAACGCCATCATCCTCTCGACAAGGATCGTGGTCTGCCATCATATCGCACCAACAAGCAGCTTACAAAAAAAACAGGAAATCTTCCGACAAAAAAACAGATCTCAAACTTCAGGTAGGAACTCGAGAAGAGGAGGAGACAGAGATTACCGAGACGGAGCGACGGCCGAGGAGACGACGCGCGAGATAGGAAGCCATCGCCGATCGCGCTGCAGCCAACGAAGACGGAGGAGGGAGAATCCCTCGGTGAAGCGAGTGCAAAAGTGGGAATTTTCTACCTTTTTTGTTTTTTATATATTACAATTATTGTTATTTTTATTATTTCCTTATTGTGCGATTATTATTATATTTGACCTTGACATGCACCGAGTATTACGTGGCTGCCATTTCATAGAGGCACGTTCAAACGACGGGACAGAGAGACGGCTCAAAGAGAGGAAGGAAAAAAATTGAAGTAAAAAATTTAAGGATATATTCTTGAATTTTTCCTTAAATTTATCATTTTTCCTCAAACAATTATATAGGGCATCCACGCTCATGAAAGTTTTACCAGAGCTCCTCCAGTATGTTAAAAATAAAAAATCTTATACATCTCCCTACTGTAAAAAAAAAAAAAAAAAAATTCAATCAACTTTATTTATGATGAGTCATATATTTTTTTATAAATTATTTTTTTTTTATATTTTTATTGTAAAAAAAAAAAGAGTAAGGAGTGGGGAGTTCCCTCCTTTGAGAAATGTAGAGGAGCTTCAATTATTTTTTAAAATAGGTATGTAATTAAAAGATGTTAGAATTTTTTTTGTTACATTTTTAATTTATTTTGATAATCAATAGAAAATTTTTATGGAATCAAATCGATCATCCTAGATTCAATGTTACCAATCTAATTAATCATTTTTTTTTCAAAGAGCTCTAATTATAAATGAAAAAATTAAAAAAGGTAAATAATTAAAATTACTTTAAAAAAGTCAAAAGTGGCTTACCAATTATTTTTAATTAAAAATATTTTTATTTTAATAATTTTATATTTAATTAAGAATACGAACCATTTAATAATTAATTTTAGTAGAATTTAAAATTAAATTACGTTAATATCATTTTTCTTTTTAAACTAAAAATAAATTTAGGACTTATAAATAATTTTTTCTTATTATTTTTTATATTAAAAAAATATGTACTTACATGAAGGCATCCTTTCTCAATTTTTAACTAATTAAGATGAAGTTTTTTTTATCAATTTGATATCTTATATAAAAAATTAAATTAATTTTTTATGAGAGAAAATTTATTACAATAACTTATTGTTAGATTCTCGAGCATCGTTCTTATTTTATATTACTGTAGGAGTACGACGAATCCTTATCAAGTTCAATTTATAAAAAATCAACTATTTTATTTTAAAATATTATTATTAATTATATCAAAATACTTTTTATTTGATTAAATTATTTAAATTTAATGAAATCATTTTTAATGGATCAAAATCAATTTAAAATAATTATAGCAATTACTTAAACAACCGCTAATTTATTTAAAATTATTTAAATTTTTTAAAATTACTTTAAATCAGTTGTAATATGGGCTATGCTACAATAATATTGTATTAACTATTATATATTATATGTTATAGCAATATTATAGTTGTTATCAAATAATTATTATAAATTATAACAGTTAAGTAACAATAGCTTTAGATAATATATATGTTATTCATTTATTTATTTAAAGATGTTCCCGTCAAGATTTATATGAATTGAGATGTTTTTAAAATTTTTTAAAATATGATGGTAAAAGGTTTCAGATCAATATAGAGAAGATAAATCATGGACGATTAACCTCCGGACCTCCCTCTTCCTTCTTGGATTTTCATCCTGATGAGCTTCTCCCAGCGGTGCTCTGCCCTCCACCAGCTGAGCTCTGATCCTGTAACCATGGCATCCCCTCCAATATTGATCGCACGTAACAAATCATCTTCCACTTACTCCACAAGTGACACATATCGATTATCCTAGGCTGATAAAAAAAATTAAAAGAAAATTATATACCTTCCTCTGAATTTTATTTAAAAAATAAAAATTTTATATTTAATAATTGAAGATAATTCGTCACACTTCTAAACCTGTAGTATTTAAAATTTTAAGATCAAATAAAAAAAATCTTAATATATAAACTAGAGTTTCTAACTTTCAAAAAAAATAAATCCTTAAAGAAAATAATCATTAAGAGACATTCTACTAAATTTTTTAAAAATAAAAAATATTAAAAAATTCTAAAAATAATAACAAGAATTCAATTTCTCGTGCATCACAGTTCTCAGTTCTCGGATTGAAAACAACTCATTCTCAAATTTAAAATAATATCATATGATAATTTAGAAAGAAAATCATCTGATATCACTCGGTAAAATATATTGACCGCTACAGTCTCCTAATAAGCATCATAGACAATCTCAAACGACTTAAACTTGTTGTTCTGTTCCATGATCTATTATGTAATGTCAAATCACATTGCTTCGACTTAGTTATCAAACATTTGTACTACTTTCTCAAGGAAGATCTGTAGGAAAGGCCTGCTTCATACGAACACAGTTTCATCGCATTCCTTAGCGTAGAATGAACCAGAGTTTCATCTAAATCAAGTACAAGGGTTAGTTTCATCCTTTGGAAGTAGTGTAGGACAACTAGATAGAACAGCTCAAATATCATGAAAAGATCTGAAATCTAACTCTGGATTGAAGCAATCTATTTTGCCAAAATCACAAAAACAATTCTAAGTCAAATTCTCAATGAGTTGCTAAAAATAAGCAGGTGTCATTAGAACTCATGATTTTTCAGGTCGATTCATTAATGTGAATACCACTACTGGATTCTATTGCCTTTTCAAGGAATGAATTCATCAACAACCAGATTAGGCTATTCATGATTTCCATGTTTAACTCCATTACATTGATTAGTTAGCTTTAGCTGAGAACTTACATCCTCAAAATTCGGCAAGAAACGCATTTCTTGTTCAGGCAGTAACATTGTTGACAGTGAACCTGAAGTTTAAGACAGCAAATAGATGTCGTTGTTTCAATGGGCAAAAGATCAGGTGACAATGAAGACAAATTCCCAAATTTAGTGGATGCTCTATCAGAATCTGTTATCCCTTGAATAGCTTCAGTCATCAGTTGATTCACTTCTGGGGCTCCATCTGTCACAAAAATGTCAACCTCAATGCTTCCAAACCTTTCTTCTGCTCCAACATCATCAATGCTGGCCTCTCTCTGCTTTGGAACTGAGCTGAACGTGGCACTTAGAGAAGAGAAGTCTCACCCTTCAAGATCACAGCTTTCTTCAACAACCCTTGTGCAAATGCAACATTCTGGGGTTGACTACCTGGACGTCAGTGGATGAGCATCGCTGGCTGATCTCCCCAACTGAGTTTTAACTCTGATGCGGCCGTCCTTCTTTGGCACAGATGGCAATGGTGGAATCGATGGCTTGCTCCAGCCTAAAATCGAAGAGCCGGTGCGTGATCCGAGCCCTAGGCTTCCATGGCTAGCAATGGAACCTGAAGAAGCAGGATCGATTGGAACATCAAGCTTCTTCTACTTGTCTTTACCGAGAACAAATTGACTAGGGATCTAGGTATCGATCAGTTCAACTGGCACCAAACAATCCTCCTCTAAATCATCTTTGAATCTGTCCAGGTCATATCACATCGAAATTATCGTCCTCTATCATGAATTCTAATCATCCCTGGAACGAAGTTTGAGTATAACCAAGGAAAGAAAGCGATCTTTCATCTTCTTCATTTTCTCCCAATATCTAATCTTGGTCTTGCCTTGTCGGTCTCGTGAGGACAGCAAGTGCTACCACTATGCCGATGTTAGACCTCTAAGCTTAAAGACAACCAATTTTACATTCACCTGATTGGGAACTTCCTCATAGTAAAAAAATCCTCTCCACTTCGTTGATCCAATCAACGAAGTCCTCTGCTGGTAACATACCATAAAATACTAATAGATTATCTTGAAAACCCAGGCCTCCATAAGGTTCCTCTTTACCACGACATTTCTAGTATGTAACCTGCTAGTGATAAGAGTCTCAAAGTTAGACTTAGATCCACAATTTGAGATCTTACAATCTTCAAGATCTCGCGAACGCGTTCTTTTCAGGTAAAAAAACTTATCGAGTCGAAGTGGAAATAAGAAAAACAATTATAAGAAAAGTAATGATAGTATGCGAGTTAATTTTACTTGATTTGAAACATTCAACCACTCCTATTCCAAGATCTATGATCCCTTGATAGTCCACTAAATTCTTGCCAGAAAAATATTCGAGTAGAGAAGTTGAATACACAAAATAAGAGAATGTGGCAACCTACACTTTCTTATGCAAGTATATAATAAAGACAAATTTTAAATTGTTACCCACACTTGTAAAGTGTAAAGATTGTAGCGCGAGGTTGATGTTGCTATGACTATAGCAATTGGGCGTAGCAGAGTCGCAGCAAGGTGGTAGCAGAGACACGATGAAGAAGCTTATTTAGAATGATTGAAGAAGCTTGTTTAGAAGTTGTGTAGAAAGAGTTGGCCGAACCCCTCTTTTTATATTGCATTGGAGGTGATGGAGTCAAAGAAAGAGAGCCATAAGCTAACGATATGGATCATGGTTAACCCACTCTAGATGTTAATGATGATCCACTATGCACCAATGGAGGCCCAATTACAAGGGCTAAGGCTAGAAAGATGAAGGAAGCACTTAATGTACTAATTGAAGATGTGAAGGCCAAAACTACCATTGAAGAAGGTTTGACCAAGAGTAAGTCATTGGGCATAGTTAACCTAATTCAAGCCTTAGATGAGCTTAATTAGCACTTAAGTCTCATGTCTATGTAGTAGGGATATGTAGGCTCAATTTAGACTCAATTTCTACTTTTATTTGGGTTGTAATAAAGTCATAAGTTTAAAATGGCTAAGTAGTCTACATAGACTTTTACTAAATGAGCTTTCTTTTGACCTTTTAGGATTTTTTTGTCACCTTATAGCTATAAATAAAGGGGGTGACGGACACACATGTATCTTTGACATATTTTCAATCCAAAGCGTGGTGACGCTCTCACTTGTTGGTTCTTCATTGAATTAGAACTTATCAAGGCATTTCCTTGTGACGTTCGAAGACTTATCAACTTCCATCCCAAGGTTATGGCATCCTCCATCTTCTATACCAAGGTTCATGCTTTTCTAAGCATTGGGTCGAGATTATTTTCATCAATCTTATTGATTTAGTTCTTTCTTTCTTTCTTCTTCCATTCGTTGTGGGTTCTTGAGATATCTTTCTCTTTGGATTCACATCATTTGGTATCAGAGCTTTAGTTTTTCTAAATCGGTTTCGTTATCCTCTTTCTTTTGTGCTTGAATCTTTGTTTATTTTGTTCAACATTATCTACTTATTGTTATCATCTCAATCTTAGTGAGTTTTAGTCGTCTTGTTGCTATTAAAAAAAAAAAAGAGGCCGAAATTTAAAAAAAAAAAATCAGTAAAAAAAAGAGTGCTGAAAATAAAAATAAAAAAAAAGATGAGTATAGAGAATTGTTATTTCTATACTTGCATTTTCCAATTCTGCAATTCCTTTAGGCTGCGTTTGGTATAGTGTAATCTGCCTTGTAATGTAATCCAGATTACATTACAAGGTTGATTATTTTGTTTGATTTCATTTTTAACTTGTAATGTAATGTAATCTGGATTATAAAATGTAATGAAGTTTGATAATCTGGATTACAAAGCAAACACATTGTAATCCGATTACATTACGAGATCACCTTTTAACAAAAATTTGAATGTCAAATATACCCTTAGTCTGTCGCCATCCATCTTTGCCCGCCACCACTGCCACCGCCCACCACCGCCCCCCGGCGACCGACGGCCGACGATCGACGACGACCGGCGGCGACGACGGGCGGCTCGACGGCTGCGGCGGCCGACGCCTGACGGCGGCGGCGGCGGCAGCGGCCGCCGCAAGCTTCGACAGAGATGTAGCACCCGCAAGTAGAAGTCGTAGGATATTTTTGTCATTTTATAATAATACGAATTACATTGCTTATAAAAATAATGGACACCAAACAAAATAATGTAATCACCTTTGTAATGAAAGATTACATACATTTCATTACCAAACGTAGTAATGTAATCAAGATTACATTATATTACATTACAAATTTGATTACATTACAAGCTCAATTACATTACGTCTAACCAAACGTAGCCTTAAAGTCTTGCCTAGTATACTTGCATTTTCCAATTCTATATTTTCTTTAAAGTCTTGCTTAGTTTGCATTTTCCAATTCCGTATTTTCTTTAAAGTCTTGCTTAGTTTGCATTTTCTAATTCCGTATTTTCTTTAAGTCTTGCCTAGTATACTCCGCATCTCCTTTAAAGTCTCGCCTAGTATACTTGCATTTTCCAATTCCGTATTTTCCTTTTAAGTTCTGCCAAGATTTAATTCTGACAAATTTCCTTTCAGTCCTTAATATCAGTTTTCAATTCTGCAACTTGTATTTTTATATCAATTTCTATCTTTTATCCTAATACCCTCTTAGGAGTTTAAATTAGTCAATGAACGCTTATAGGGAAGTTGCCATAATTCTAATTTCTTTAAAGAGCTAACATTAGTGAGTTGAGTGATTGAGTGTCAACAGCTTGCATTAATGGCGATAAGTGGAGAGGAAGCAAGACCTAGAGAAACACTTGAACAACAAGCCTTGAGACAACACTTGGAATGCATGTAAATCAGATTCAATCAAATCCTCGACAGATTAGAGAAACAAAATGCTGTAATTTCGAGATTGCAAAATAGCCAAGCTGGTAGAGTTCCTATACGAAATTCAAGGTAATATAACCATGATGACAACAATGATGATGATGATGATGATGCGTATTTGAGGACATTGATGATAGAATTTCTAGTGGCAGATCTAGTCATGCTAGAATTGATGGTAGAAGAGGAAGAATGAATGATTATATTGATAGAAACTTGGGAAATATGAAGATGAAGATTCTTTCGTTTTAAGGTAAAAGCGATCCAGACGTATATTTGGAGTTGGAAAAGAAAGTTGAATTAATGTTTATTTGTCACAACAACTCTGAAGAGAAGAAGGTAAAACTAGCTACTGTTGAATTTATTGATTATGCTATTATTTGGTGGGATCAAATTATTCTAAGCAGGAGAAGAAACAATGAGAGACACATTGGCACTTGGGAAGAGATGAAATCTATTATGAGAAAGAGGTTCGTGTCATCACATTACTATTGAGATTTGTACCAACGACTACAAAGTCTAACCCAATGATCCAAAACTGTGGAGGAATATCACAAGGAGATGGAGATTGCCATGATTTGAGCCAATGTGGAGGAGGACTGAGAAGAAACCATGGCAAGATTTTTACAAGGTTTGAATTCAAAAATTGCAAATGTAGTGGAGTTGCAACATTATATGGAGCTGTAAGATATGGTGCATATGTCCATGAAAGTTGAAAGGCAACTCAAAAGGAAGGGTTCAATCAAGCATGGTCAAAATTCATCCACTTGGAAATCTAGTTGGAATAAAAAAGATGATAAATTTGCATCAAAGAGTAAGACCGAGTTTTTGAAGAATAAAGATGCTGGTTCTCCATTGGTCAAAGGTAAAAAACCTATCCAATCTTCAAGAAATAGAGATATTAAATGCTTTAAATGTTTAGAAAGATGACATATTGCTTCACAATGTCCAAACAAAAGAATTATGCTTTTGATAGAAAATGGTGATATTGAAACTGAGAGTGAGTCTGAAGATGATAATGTCGTGCCACCATTGATGGAAAGTGATGTAGAAGAGTATCCCGTCGAAGGTGAATCCCTTGTCACTAGGCATGCTCTAAATGTGCAAATGAAGGAAGAAAATAAAGAATAACAAGACAACATATTTCATACCCGTTGCCACATCAAAGACAAGGTATGTAGTATGATTATAGATGAGGGAAGTTGCACTAATGTTGCTAGTACTATCTTGGTTGAGAAATTATGCTTACCTACCACTAAACATCCTAGACCTTATAAACTACAATGGTTGAATGATTGCAAGGAAGTTAAGGTCACTAAGCAAGTGTTGGTTTCATTATCCATTGGTAGGTATCATGATGATGTTCTTTGTGATGTAGTACCAATGCATGCAAGTCATTTCTTTTAGGTAGACCATGGCAATTTGATATGAGGATCATGCACGATGGCTTCACAAATAAATATTCTTTTAAGATGCATGGTAGACCATGGCAATTAACTCCTTTTCTTTTCCATTTTTTTTCTCACAATCTTTTCTTTTTTCACTCTCTTTTTTTATCCTCAATTGTGAGAAAAGAAAAAGTGAGGATGAGAGGAGTGAAAAAAAGCATGAAAAAGAAACAAAAAAAAATCTAGAACAAGAAAGTAAAAAAGGAAGTTTTTATGCAAAAGAAAAAGAGGTTAAGAAAGCTTTTTATTCTCAACAGCCGATGATTGTACTTTTATACAAGGAGACTTATTTCAACACTAACAATCTTAACTCTTCTTTGCCTAGTGTTGTGAAATCTCTTTTGCAGGAATTTGATGATGTCTTTCTTGAAGAAGTTCCTGATGGATTGTCACCTCTTAGGGGAATAGAGCACCAAATTGACTTCATTCCAGGAGCAGCCATTCCTAATCTACCAGCCTATCGGAGCAATCCTATGGAGATGAAGGAGCTTCAAAAGTAAGTTGAAGAGTTGATGAGAAAAGGGTATGTCCGAGAAAGTTTGAGTCCTTGTTCAGTTCCTGTTTTGCTTGTGCCTAAGAAGGATGGAACTTAGAGAATGTGCGTTGATTGCAGGACTATCAATAAAATTACGGTAAAGTATCGTCATCCTATTCCTAGTTTAGATGATATGTTAGATGAACTATATGGTTCTTGCATTTTCTCTAAAATTGATTTGAAGTCTGGCTATCATCAAATTCGCATGTGTGAGGGAGATGAATGGAAAAACTGCTTTTAAGACTAGGTATGGTTTGTATGAATGGTTAGTCATGCCATTTGAGCTAACTAATACACCTAGTACTTTCATGAAATTAATGAACCATATTTTGCGTGCTTATATTGGAAACTTTGTTGTAGTATATTTTGATGACATCTTGATTTATAGTAAGAATTTAGATGAGCATGCCAATCATTTACAAAAAGTCCTACTTGTTTTGCGAAATGAAAAATTGTATGTTAATCTTCAAAAATGTTCTTTTTGCACTAGTCTAATAGAGTTTTTTGGTTATATTGTTAGTGCTAAGGGAATATCAATTGATGAAGAAAAGGTTAAGACAATTCGTGAGTGGCCAACACCAAAAACGATAACTGAGGTACGTAGCTTTCACGGATTGACAATTTTCTATAGGAGGTTTGTTAAAAAATTTAGTTCTATAGCTTCACCTTTGCTGAAGTTGTTAAAAAAAATGTTGGGTTTCATTGGGATAGTGAACAAGTTTAAGCTTTCAACTTACTTAAGGAGAAGCTAAGTTCTGCACCATTACTTGCATTATCTAACTTTGCTAAAACTTTCGAAATTGAGTGTGATGCATCAGGAATAAATATTGGAGCTGTGCTAATATAAGAAGGCCGACCTCTTGCTTATTTTGGTGAGAAACTCAGCGGAGCAGCTTTGAACTATCCAACTTATGATAAGGAGATGTATGCATTGGTGAGGGCTTTAGAGATTTGGCAGAATTACTTGTGGCCTTTTTTTTAAAAAAAAAAAAAATTGGCCTCTTTTTTTTTTTATAGCAACAAGACGACTAAAACTCACTAAGATTGAGATGATAACGATAAGTAGATAACGTTGAACAAAGATTCAAGCACAAAAGAAAAAGGATAACGAAATCGATTTAGAAAAACTAAAGCTCTGATACCAAATGATATGAATCTAAAGAGAAAGATATCTCAAGAACCCACAACGAATGGAAGAAGAAAAAAGAAAGAACTAAATCGATAAGATTGATGAAAAGAACCTCAACCTAATGCTTAGGAAAGCATGAACCTTGGTATAGAAGATGGAAGACGCCACAACCTTGGGATGGAGGTTAATAAGTCTTCGAACGCCACAAGAAAATGCCTTGATAAGTTATAATTCAATGAAGAACCAACAAGTGAGAGCCTCACCACACTTTGGATTGAAAATATGTTAAAGATTGTGGTCGTCACCCCCTTTATTTATAGCTATAAGGTGACCAAAAAATCCTAAAAAGTCAAAAGAAAGTCCATTTAGTAAAGACCTATGTAGACTACTTAGCCATTTTAAACTTATGGCTTTATTACAACCCAAATAAAAGTAGAAATTGAGTCTAAATTGAGCCTATATATCCCTACTACATAGACATAAGGCTTAAGTGCTAAATAAGGCCCCTCCAATGCAATATAAAAGATCATTGGAGGCTAATTGTAGGATCGAAAAGAATTTATATATTAAGGACTGAAAGGAAATTTACTAGAATTAAATCTTGGCAGAACTTAAAAGGAAAATATGAAATTGGAAAATGCAAGTATACTAGGCAAGACTTTAAAGGAGATGCGGAGTATATTAGGCAAGACTTTAAAGAAAATACAGAATTGAAAAACACAAGTATACTAGATAAGACTTTAAAGGAGATGCGGAGTAAACTAGACAAGACTTAAAGAAAATACGGAATTGGAAAATGCAAGTATACTAGACAAGACTTTAAAGGAGATAAGGAGTATACTAGGCAAGACTTTAAAGAAAATACGGAATTGGAAAACGCAAGTATGCTAGGCAAGACTTGAAAATGCAGATTGAAAAATGGAAGTATAGTAGGCAAGACTTTAAAGAAAATGCAGAATTGGAAAATACAAGTATAGAAATAACAATTCTCTATAACCATTTTTTTTTCTTTCCTTTTTTTTTTTAATTTTCGGCTCTTTTTTTTTTTGCTGAAAATATGTTTTTTCTTTTTTTTTTTTTGAATTTCAGTTTTTTTTTATAGCAACAAGACGACTAAAACTCACTAAGATTGAGATAATAACGATAAGTAGATAATGTTGAACAAAATAAACAAAGATTCAAGCACAAAAGAAAAAGGATAACGAAATCGATTTAGAAAAACTAAAACTCTGATACCAAATGATAGCATAATCAATAAATTCAACAGCAGCTAGTTTTACCTTCTTCTCTTCAGAGTAGTTGTGACAATCAAACACTAATTCAACTTTCTTTTCCCACTCCAAATATGCGTCTGCATCGCTTTTGCCTTGAAATGAAAGAATCTTCATCTTGATATTTCCCAAGTTTCTATCAACATAATCATTCATTCTTCCTCTTCTACCACCAATTCTAGCATGACCAAATCTGTCACTAGAAACTTTATCATCAATGTCCTCAGATACGCCATTATCATCATCATCATCATTGTTATCATCATGGTTATATTGCCTTGAATTTCGTATAGGAATTCTACCATCTTTGACATATTTTCAATCTAAAGCATGGTGAGACTCTCACTTGTTGGTTCTTCATTGAATTAGAACTTATCAAGGCATTTCTTTGTGGTGTTTGAAGACTTATCAACCTCCGTCCCAAGGTTTTGGCGTCTTCCATCTTCTATACCAAGGTTCATGCTTTTCTAAGCATTGGGCCGAGGTTCTTTTCATCAATCTTATTGATTTAGTTCTTTTTTTCTTTCTTCTTCCATTCATTGTGGGTTTTTGAGATATTTTTCTCTTTGGATTCACATCATTTGGTATCAGAGCATTGGAAGGGCCTCTAATGACCTATGATCCCACCATTCGAGCTAATCTGATTTGAAGTCTGCAGACTTTATCCTTCCGACGACACCTCTAATGTCATTTGAAGCTCCTCTAATCAACCCAGGATATCTCCACCGGCTAAAACTTTATCCACGAAGTTTATCTACGCAGAGGCAAGGCCATTTTTTGCTCTAACTCTTGCAAAACATATTAGTTCAAAATAACAAATAATACATGCAAAACAGAGTTAGCACACATAACAAAATTATGAATTAGATCATATGTCTAACACGACCAGGATTTAGTCTTAGTCTCAACTTAGATTTTCAAAATGGATCTAAATTGGACCATCGCCTACAGTCTCATTGGGACTTGTCCTTCACTAGATCTCTCTCGTCTAGTTGTTTACCTGACTTTACTTGCCAAACATCTGGTCCTACAGACCTATTTGGATTTTCTCTAGTCCTACTTAGTGTATGATCAACCTGATCGACTAAGACTTATTTGCAACACTGAGTTAGCACAATAGATATAAAATAGTAAAGCAGTGTTAGCCGTATTCAAGATTCACTGGTATGGTCAATCGCACACAGTCGACCGGAAACCATTCGATCACACATGCTTGGAGTTCACTCCTCTAAAACTTCTCATTACCTAGGGTTACTTTTTTCCTAGGGTTTTCCACTACCTAACTTCATTTACTAGGACTTTCACTATCTAGCTTCACTCACTAAGGCTTTCACTACCTAACTTTACTCACTAGGACTTTCACCGCCTAGCTTCACTCACCATGACGTCCACTACCAAACTTCACGCACTAAGACTTTCACTGTCTAGCTTCACTTACCAGGACTACCTAACCTCTAGTTAGGACTAGTTACTCAGTAGACTTCTCACCTGTCTAATCTCTAGTTAGGACTAATCACTCAGTAGACTTCTAACCTGTCTAACCTTCGGTTAGGACATACATTTGCTAGTCATCTAGTCCTGACTAGACTTCTCTCTTCCAAACATCAAGTTCGATTTGGATCAAACCTTAGTCAAACTGACCAAACTTAGGTGCATTATAAAACATCGAAACCTTGGAGACTGATTGCACCAACAAAATCTATGACTTGTCTCTGTAAATCCTTAATCTCGTCCTGAGTGCTATGACTAGGATGGAAGGTTTCCTCAATCAGAATCCGCTCGTTATTCTGACCGTGACCACGACCAGGACGACTTTTCATTGGATCTAATGCTCGACTTCCAACTAACATCGGACAGGATAACGATTATTCTGTGTGCTAACGAGAAGTGAAAATTGAGCAGAAGATAAGAAGAGAAAATCGTCGTCCTCTATATTTTTCTTAAAAAAAAAAATTTTATTTAATAATTGAAAATAATTCTCACATAGTTAAATAAATATTTATATAGACTCAAAACTTTAAGACCCAAATAAAGGAAAGAAATCATAATATATATATAGAATAATTCCTAACTAGTAAAGAATGAAAATAAATTATAAAAGAAATGAAAAATTATTAATAAACTTACTATCCTAAAATTCTTAAACGAACTCAAAACTTAAAAATATAAAAAATAAAAAATATTAAAAATACCTGAAGATAAAAAAAATCCAAAAATTAAAAAATAATAATTTCCTAAAAATAATAATAATAAATTCAAATTCTACTGCATCAGCAAAACTCTCCAAATGGTGATGACCTCGCGCATCCCCAGTTTGGATCCTCTGTCCCCATTTTTTTCTGTCCCCGTGTCCCACTACCGATCGGACGGGTCAGATTGCATCTCAAGGATGCCTTGCATATCACGAGAATATTGCATGCATCTTAAAGATGCCATGATCCCCTGAGATGCAATCTGATCTGCCGAACTAGCGCATCCCCCGCATCAGCCTCGCCCCTCGCCCCTTCTCCAAAAAGCAAGAACACTGCCACCTCGACCTCGGTGAGCTCCCTGCTCTGATCACACAATCACACATGGTGCTTTCATGGACCCGTTGGTCATCGACATCATCTTCACCGTATGCCGTGCGCATCCGAATCCAAAGGTGTGGAGGTCGAACGACCTCCTAGCAGTGTGCGGAGGCCAAACAGCCTCCTGGCAAAGCGCGTAGGCTGGGCCGACCGGCCTTTTATACGATTGTGTCGATGATCACCTAGAGGTTCGAGAGGCAGGCAGGACCCTTCATTGAGCTCGAGGAATACAAAGGAACACTTCCCTTGCTAATTGTCTTGTCCCAACCGCTGACGACGCACGACCTTCTAACCGACGAGGACCATGACCTAGTCGGAGATGATTGACTTGATGAAGGTGAGGGGCCGTTCGCGCCGCCTTGATCCTTCCCCATCCCGTCGTCGCTTCCGTGGCCGTTCCGCCAAGCCTCCGCAGCCGCCTCCACCTACGTTTCCTTTCAACCTATTCCCTCCTGCTCCACTGGTTCGGTTGTTGCGCCATCACCAGCATCGTCTGGCCCACCAACCCAAAAATGAATTGGTTGGGCTCGGTTATGCCCAGCCCATTAAACCCAGTAAACTCACACTAGAGTCCACAGGCGGCTAGGAAGCACTGACCATTCTGTACAACAATGATCCATGACAGCCAATTCGACAGATTCCCATGGGGGGAGAATTGCCGAAGAGGATGAGGATAAACCGTAGGGACAATTCTATAACTCAAGACTTTGGAATATGTTCCACTTTCTAACCCCCTATGGAACAAACGACGTGTTCCCCCTATTTGTGATGGGGAAATATGGAGAGTGGGAGCTGTCACCGCCTCTCTACCTATTTACTTTTATGGGAAATCTTGTTGTTTGTGCTCGTGAGCTATCTCAGGAGCATGATTCTAGTTGTCCTTGGTGCATGCAGTTTGATCCGGTTAAGATCGGATGAAAGATCGACTTTTTTAGAACTCTGGACACACCATCATAAGTAGAACGCTCAACATAGGGGAAAAAAACAAATAGAATTGTGTAGCAAGGTACTGTAAAAAAACATCGCATATCTTCGTCTATCTACATGAATAATAGTTTATACCAAACAAGGGAGAGTAGGAAAATACCTCATTTAGCACCTCCAACACATCCGCCTATCAAAATGTGTAATATTTTTTAAATAAATATTATTAGAAATATTTAATTTTATTACTTAGCGTAAAAAGATAGGAATTGGCCACTGCAAGGTGAGCATTTTTCTTGGCTTTGCCAAAATTCGATTTCTTGCCCATTGTAATAATATCTACCTGTATTAACCAACTCAACTATGTCCTGGGGACGATATTTAATTTTATTAGTAAAATTTAAAATGACAATTTTATATATTGCCAATGATTATTTATACAATTGAAAACAATGACCAATTAAGCCACATAGTAATAACTTTATAACCTCACTTTTTTATTATTAGTAAAATTTAAAAAATAAAAAACATTTTATATTAACTAATTTAGCAACAAGTAATAAATTATTGTAATACTTTAATATATATTTTAATTAAAGTTTTTTTTAAAAAAATATCAATCATTTTTAACTTCGTGAAAGGAAAGTCTCGACACAATGGTAAAATTATTATGTAACCTAGAGGAAATAAGTTCGTGTACTAGATATAGTCATTACGTATAATAAATTCTTCTTCAGAATCCTGTATTGACGGGACTTTCGTTAACTAAACTACTTTTTTTTTTATCAATTTTAACTTTGATAAATTATTAATAAAAATTATTTAGTTAAAAATATTGAGCTAGAAAATATTGATGATGAATTATTAAAAAAATTGAAAGAAAAATAAAATTTAAGGAATAAATAATACTATAATATTAAATATTCTTTTGACTTCTAAAAGTATTATTAAGTATAACTAATAAATATTTTTAATTTATTAATAAAATTTAATTTTGATTAATAAATTAAAGTTTTATCGGTAAAAAATTTAAAATTACTAATTAAAATTTCATAAAAAAAAATACCAAACAAATCTAATTTTAATAGTAAAAAATTAAAATTGAGTAAAAAATAAAAAAAAAACTAGATTTAATCTATAGTTTAGCTAGTAAAAAATTAAAATTACCGATAAAAATAAATCTCCACTAAAATTTATTTTAGCCATAATGTTAAATATTTAATATTCAAATTCTTATGTTTTTAAATTAATATTCATATTTAATTTATATAGATATATATATATATATATGTAAAATTTGTGGGCTCCAATATAATAAGGGCCCTAGGCATAGACCTTAATGACCTATGCCTTGAGTCGACCCTGTCTCCAAGTTACCCATCTATCTAGTTGAGCCCTCTCGGATTAGATCGGATCGTAATTACGTGACTCTGTAGATCTGAGTACTACTTTCTTCAGAATTATGAATTGTTTTTAGGATAATGTATGAAGGTAAGGCGTGACAGATACACACTTGAAGGGATTGAAGCTTTGTAGAACATCACACTACTTAGTTCTGTGATGCACAAGGTAAAAACAGATAATTTTTTACTGCCTAAAAGGTGCTCTTGAAGTTTATAAAGATTGAAGAAACGAAGGACAATGTTAGTAACTTATGTCTATTATTGGGTATTCATATGGTATTAATAGTGCATATCTACTATGGGGCATTTAAATGGGATAATAGGGTTATCTCATGACTGTACTAACAAAGTGAATATTAGTAACTCCATGTCATGACTCCACTCATACAAATGACTCCACTAATATAAGTGAATGTTAATAACTCCCCTAATGGAATGATTATCTATATTCTTATCTTCTATAAATTCATACTTCTTTTGTGAAGTATAGGTATGAGTAAAAATAAGAGAAAAGTATTGAAGAAAGAAAAGAATTGTAGATTCTATCTTGTTGAAAAAAAAATAAAAAGAAGGCTATCGTCACAAATCACCAGGTTAAGGGTTGAAGAATTATGACATAACATTGATAATTCAAGATACGTGACTATCATCTCGACTTTGAGCAGTCCGTGGCTAGAGTTCACAACAATTCCGAAGGTTTGCAGTGCTAGAGATCATCATATATAAATTTAATTTTCATAAAGTAAAAATAAATTATGTGTTTTACTTTTATCAACATCTAATATTGGTACCAGAGCAAAGTTGGTTTGATGTACTTTGTTGACCATGTGATCAACGAATTCGTGAGTGAAAAACTCACGAACCCGGTTGAAAATCACGCGTAGAGTTTTCTCAGGACGTCTGGGTACACAGAGATGCTCGGGAAACCCGAGAAGAAATGCTCTACACCTGTGTTCAACCGTACACAAAACTTCTCAACCCGCGCTCTCAACGCAGGTGCTCGGGAATGTGACCGTGCTGCGGTGCTTGAGAAGAACTGTGGTGCTCAGGTTCTCAGCACACGAGTGCAGTTCTAGGAAGCAGAGGTCCATAGTGCTCGACATGCAGAGGTGGTCAGCACAAAGTGCTGTGCGGTATGCACAATGCTCGACACTTGCCCAAATTACACTCGATTTATGGTTCAGAGTGGGAGACAACCACTTGACCTTGGCTTAAATCGAGTGTCTTGGGGGTAAGACAAAGAGGTCCAACTTCGAGACGTGTGACATAACGCTGCCGGTGTTTGGCAGTGAGTGGGCTCACAGTGACGCGTAGGTTAACCTTGAGAGTATAATATGACTACTTGAGTACAACATTTTAATCCGAATAGTGAGAGACAATTTTAGATTATGATGTATGGTGTCTGTTGACTCATACTCTTGTCATAGAATTTGTATTCAAGTTATTTGAATTAAGATGATTTGTAGGGTATACAAAGTTAAGATATTAAATATCAAATGTCACTAATATTTCTCTATTTTGTGTAATAGAGATATAGCTGCAACAAAGAATGTCATACTGGATCTCGTGAAGAGAGAGAAGCTTAACGGTGATAACTATAAAATTTGGCACTAGAAGGTTCAGTTTGTTTTCAGAGAACAAGAACTCAGGGAGGTTCTTAAGCACGAGATGGTGGACCCTGGGGAAGGTACCACAACACAGGCAAGACGAGATAAGGAAGTATACCATGCTTGGAAAAAGACGAATGGCCAAGTTAGGGTAATTCTTCTCAATAGCATGCACAATGGTGTAGGAAGGTTGTTCGGAAATCCTTGAAGATTTGTATCGATCCGTCCAACAGTCTTCTAAACCATCGTTGTGCTGATCCGGAGAGTGTGGTGAGGAAGACCCGGCACTTAACCCCATCCGTGTACTGGTGCAGTGTAGCCGCGTTGTCGAACTTGCCCAAATGATCATCCGGGTCTGTCGATCCATTGTATTCTCTGATCGCCAGAGGAGCATAGTGCCTCGGCAGTGGGTCGCGCAATATTACTTCGGAGAATTAGTGGTTGATCCATTCGGGAGACGCGCCGCCTTGAGGCGCCTTGTCTTTTCGAGCGTCCCGAACGAGCGCTTCATATGAAGAGGACCCCCCGCTCTTGATTCGCTTGCGCGATTTCTGAGGGCGCTTAGAACAGAGCCCGGTGGAATGGTATCGGGGCGGGCGGTGCCTCCCCATGGGTGTCGGTCGGCCCTTTGTTTTGTCCCCAGATGGAGAGTTGTTCCAATGGCTCCTTGTGCGCCTCTCGGGCCCCCGATGCCGATGTTGCTTGCTACGCCAGTCGATCGGCTAGCGCCTTTTGCTGCTGCTGCTGCTCGACTATCTTCTGGGCTCTAGCCTGTACGAGCATGTCGAGCTCCTCTTGATGAGCGTCATAGTGTGAAGTCGTCCAACTTCTTCCATCCTCTCGGCTCGGATGCAAGTGTGTTCCCACAGACGGCGCTAAATTTGATCCTGTCCAAAAGTCGAGGCGATGAATGCTAGGGGGCGTGGCACTCTTGTTGGCCATTGGTGGACTCCGAGCTGGAGGATCCTGCAATCACAGCAGCGTTAGTGCCGAACCAAGGAGGGGTTCCCCGACGATGACCCTCCAATGCTCAAGTCAGTCATCGATGTGGAAGTAATGAAACGGAGAAGCAGAGTAACAGTGTGGCTACAGTAAAGATTATGCATACCTCCGTCGAAGCTTGGGGCCCTTTATATAGGGCTCCGAGGGGCGTGTGTGCACGCTCCTTGATGCGTGCATGCTTCTCAAAGCTTCCCCTGAAAAGACATGTCAGGAAAGTGCCTTTAACACTATACCTCAATGACCCGAGCATATCTCTGACATGACAGTGAAAGCTTCCGTTGTACAATCCTCTGCTTGGCCATGCCGCCAACCATACCGTATGTCGATGGCACGAGTTCCCACAAGGATATTGGCTGATCCTTCTATTGTCTGTTAGTCAGCCGAGCGGGATGGCCACTCAGCCAACCCTCGGTCGTTTGGGTGGTCTGGCGCTTGGGCCGAGTGGAGTGGCCGCTCGGCCAACATTCCATTGTTTGAGCTCCGTTGTTGTGTCGAGCTATACTTGAGTGTGACTGCTCGACTACGATCCCATTTCGTCGGTTCCGAGGTTCGATGTAAGTCCGAGCGAGCTGTTTGCTCGGTGTATGCCTCATCGACACACGATTTTCTGAACGTCGGAAGCTCGGTATGTGACCGAGCTATGGTAACATCGGATTGATATCGGCTTGACTATCCTTCACCCCGGTCAAGCAAGTGGGTTGTCCGACCAACCAACAATACAGGGACATTGACCGCCTAGACTTTGACTTCCATCGTTGCAACGACCCTCTGAGGGGTGGACCCTTATCAAGGTATGGTCAGTTTTAGTGGATAATGCTAGTTATAATGATGTAGCTGTGAGGATGTTGAAGGATAACCTCTCTTATAAAAACAATCTTCCTTTTAGTGGCAAATTATTTCATGTAGGATGTTGTGCACACATATTGAATCTTTTGGTGCAAGATGGGTTATTTGAAATTGAAGATATTGTTTTCAATGTGCGTGAAAGTGTGAAATACATAGCTGCTTCAGAGACTCGTGTTAATATATTTAGTGAAATTTCAAAACAATTGAAATTATCTTCAAAGAAGCTTGTTTTGGATTGTTGCACGAGGTGGAATGCAACATTTTGAATGTTATCGGCTGCTTTAGAGTTCAAAGATGTTTTTCCTAGATATGCAACAAGGGCAGTGACATATACTTTTTTGCCAAGTGAGGACGATTGGAAAAAGGTTAGTGTTGTTTGTCCATTTCTCGAGGAATTTAATGAAGTAACCCATCTCATTTTGGGAAGTGAATATCCTACTTCTAACTTATTCCTTACTGAACTTTATACCATAAAGAAGTTGTTAAATCAGGCAAGTTCAGATAAAGGAAGTTTTATGGCAGCAATGGCTAACAAGATGAAGGCTAAATTTGATAAATATTAGGATGATAGCAACTTATTGATTTCTATAGCAACAGTGTTAGATCCAAGGAATAAAATGAAATTGATTGAATGATGTTTTTCAGAGATCTATTCTCCTAGTGATGCAATTGAGCACATTTCTACAGTTCATGAGACATTGCACATGTTGTACAATGAGTATGTTGAAGCTCATAAAACTACTATTGGCAGCAATGTTCAAGATGAAACTTAAAGAGAGTTTTATTGGTCGGACTAATTTAAATGGAAGAAGAAAAGGTAAAGTAAGGGCACAATTTTCTAGTTACATTAAGGATGCTGACATTATTGAGCAAGTAAAATCTGAATTAGATATGTACTTGGATGAAGGATGTGTTATTTGTGAAGATGAAATTAACTTTAATGCATTGTCATGGTGGAAAATTAACAACTTAAAATTTAGAATCTTATCAAAAATGGCTTGTGATGTACTATTAATTCCGATAACTACAGTCACTTTTGAATCGACTTTTAGTATTGGTGGTAGGGTAATTGATCCTCATTGTGCCTCTTTAGGAACCGATATAGTCCAAGTATTACTTTGTGCATCAGATCAGTTGCATGCTCATTATGAAATCAAGAAAAAAAAAAAAATCAAAGGTGAATATATGAGCATCTGTCATATATTTTGTATATTATTTTATTCATGTCTAATTCTTTTGATGTTATATATTTGTATGTAAAAGGAAAAGTTAGAGATTCAATTTACTTGGCTGCTATCTTTATTGTCAATTTTCAAAAGGTATGGACAAAAGTTTTAATTTTATATTGCGATTTTCTTATGTAGTTTGATGTAAACATTTAAAAATTTGATGATTAAGTGATTGTTGAAATATTCTATTAGGTTCTTAGTAGTAGACAATATCTTTTTCTATTTACTGTTGCTATGAAGGAGGAGGTTCTCTAGCGTGCCCAAGCCCAAATTAACTGGAACTTTTGCCGCAGTTAATATAAAGAAAAACATGGATGTTTAGATTGTAATTTTGTAATTCTTTTTAAATTGATTCAAACTTTTGCTGTAGTAAAGAAAAACGATGTCAACATTGTAATTTTGTAATTTATTGTAATTTTGAAATTGGCTACAATCAATATGTAAACTTTTTCCGTTAATTGACTGCAAGTCTATAATTTTGTAATTTTCTTTTTATTTGTGTTAGGAACTATTAAATCGGGGTTAAGGAATTATTATCGTGTTGACAATGAGTTTTAAGAATTTTTTGTGAAATTTTGTAAGTGATTTTCACGAGCTCAAACTCGAGCTCGATTATGTGCCTAACGAGCTCGAACTCAAGCTTGTTTAACGAGCCGAGCTCGGACTAAATTTATTTAATTTTTAAATAAGTTATTTTCGAACCAAGCTCGAGCCGTTCACGAGCTCTTTAATTTTGTAACGAGTTGAATTCGAACTTTAGAATTAAAGTTCGAATCAAGCTAAATTCGAACCTCATACTGTTCAGTTCACCTGAGCTCGATTACACTCCTATCTCAGCTGAACCCTAAGCACACAACTAACTCAATAACTATTAACTAAGAAGCTTGCTGCATGGAGCCCTCATGCAAAACCATCCCAACAGTTAAAGAAAAACTGCTTTGTTACCCAACACTTTTCAGCGACCCACATGCTGCGTGTCTTCTGCTACATGCAGATCATCACTTCCTCCTTTGTTCCTTCTCTCTGTCTCTGTCTCTGTCTCTCTCGCTCTCTCTCTCTCTTTCACTCTTTTACTTGCTAAGAGAATAGCAAGAACGAGAGAAGAGCCCCTACCTTATATATACATTTTTTTTTTCTCTCATCTCTTATTCTCCGCCCTTTCTTTCTTAACTAGCTAGTAGCCATGAAGGTGAGTAGCCCTCCATACATCCCCCCAATCGACTGCTATTTTCAGTGTCATTTTCACTCACTTTATCATATCATTCATCCATGCAAGCATGGCCGAGAAGTTTACCAATGCATCAAAGTGTTTAACTATTTGATTTCTTAGGTTGATTTGATCATTCCTTCGGATGCTTAATGACTTTTTTTAAAAATATATATCTATATATTTGTTGCTTCTAATTGCACTGCGGCAGCTGCTTGGTTGGATGCACCGCAAGCTCTGGCCGAACAACGGCGGCGATGGGTTTAAGGATTTTGGGGGCGGCGGTAAGTTTACCTCGCACTGCTATTTTTCTTATTCTGCACTTCCTCCACGTTCCATTAATACCAAAAAAAAATAAGCCTGAAATGGAAACCTTGTGAGAGGCGCACCTTAGTTGTCCATCTGCTAAAGTGCGCCCTTCGGCATGGGTAGCAGGCGCGTGTATCTGCATCGGCGGGCGGACATCGCCCGATGGGGATCTTCACCGATGCCGGCGCCGAGAATACGAACCGTTTCATGCTCGCGCGCGAGGCCTCGGTCCCGATGCGGAGGAGTTGTATGAGGGAGGCGGCGGTGGGGAACCGGCGGTGGAGGAGATCTTCGAGGGCTTTCTCGCCATCGGAACCTTAGGAATCGGGTCATGGCCGATCGAGGAGGAGGACGAAGCGTCAATCGAGGAAGCGCAGAAAGAGTCGGCGGGCGGCGAGGAGCTCGTCGTGGTGCGGGCGGCGCTGGAGACGATCGCGGAGAAGGAGGCGGAGGCGACGACGAAGACGGACCTGATGGTGGTGGAGACGGAGCTGGAGAAGGTACTGGCGGCGGAGGCGGAGAGGGACCGCGGGAGGAGATCCTCCGCGGCCCGATCCAGCCACGCCGGGTCGTCATCGTCTGCGGCGGCTGCTTGCCCGCTGCAGGGATTCCTGTTCGGGTCGTCGTCCGAGGCGGCGGGGGCGATCGAGGCCGAGGCGGCGGATGCAACGGTGGCCGGGAGCAGCCGGAAGGCGCAGCGGACGTCGCTAGCGGAGCTGTTCATGATGAGCCGCATCGCGGAGGAGGCCGCCGGCCGAGAGAAGGCGTCGGCGGGTGTTGGAAACGCCGCGGACTGGGAGGAGAAGGCGACGTCCGAGATCCAACTTCTGACTAAGAGGATGACGAAGCGCCGCGGCTGGAAGGGATCGGACGGTGCAGACGCAGCAGATGGATTGACGGCGGAGACGACGATTCAAAAGGTAGTGCGATCTAATACCCATTCGTGTTTGTGCTACAGCATCGTGTCTGAAGAAAGAACCCATGGTTTCAGATACTTCAAATGTTCCACAGAAAGGTTCACCCACAGAACACCAACAGTACCAGAAGATCCTGCAAGACTGGCAAGATTGAGAAGAAACACTATGTGCCACTGATCGGAGGCAAGGCCATGAAACTGAAAGATGAACGCAGAAAAGAGATCATAGATAACTTGAGTGGCAGTGACATGAACGTTGACCAAGGGCACTGGATCAAGACTGATGCAAACTGTGAGTATCTGTATAGACCTTCTATAGTCAACTCTCAATTGGAAGGCAGAAAATTGACTCGACTTCACTGGGGGATCAATAATTCTTTCCTTTTCTGTAACTAACAGATGTGGTGCTGGAGCTGTAGAAGGTGAGGAATCCATGATTTCTCTGTGAGATAGAATTGCCTAGCAAAGTCTTTATCTAATAGTAATCTAAAGGTATGGTGTTTTGTGAAAGTGAGAAGCAATGTCTTCATTATGTGGTAGTTCCTTTCTGTGGCATCAGAGGATTTATATTTTCAGTGAGAATGCATCATGTATGTGCTTGAATAAAAAGTGAATAAAGTGCATTGTTTAGTACAATTTCAAGTGAAACAGCATGAGCATTGATGAAGGTGTGAAGTAATACGACGGTAGCATATTGTACAACACATATTTCCTTGAATGCTTGTGAATTATGATTTAGACATTGGTGGAATTCTTGTTATCTAATACCTTACCTTTTGCATTAACAAGGAGAATGTGAATTTGCATGGTTATATGCTGGAGCTAGCAAGAGTTGTCCATGAATTCAACTGATAGATCTTGAACAACTCTGCTGATTGGACCTGGATTTTGCCTTACCTGAAAAGAAGAGGATTCAACTACGAAAGGATTAGTCAGACAAGTAATCACACAAGAAACATCAAATTTTCTTAGTGGTCTTACAATTTTTACAGATTCCACCATGAGATCACTTAGGAAGTCTCGATACACATTAAGATGTTGAAAGGTGACACAGAGGTGAATACTGCTTGAGATTTAGAGACGGATTTAGTTTTTTACATGGACACGATCGAAGTAGAAAGAGTTGTTTGCTGTCAAAAACATGTTGTGCAAAAACCCACCTGTTTGGTCGCTGCAAAGCATTTAAGTGCCACCCTTTTGAAATCATGATATCATTGACCTCAAAAATGTCAGCATCATTGGAGCCGATAGCAATAACAGACGTGTGGATGCCCTATGATAAATAACTCTTTAATCTCCTCAATCCTATAGATGAATAAAAGGTTCACAAAGTCTGTGAATAGCACAAGGAAATAGGAAATGTGACTAGTACCCTTTCTTTATCTTCTTAGATACTTCCATTATCTGTCTTGTGTTTTCCAAGTAACCTAAAATGTGATTTAACATACAAAATTACAAATTAACCAGAATCAGAAAAGAATCTATGGACATATAAGAAGAGATGAATCAACAATGATTTTGTTACCATCCAGTCCAAGCGACATCATAGATGCCCAAGCCCAGACCACTCGGTAACTGGAGCAAGAAGCATGTTATAAAAATTAGAGGGAGTTTTATATTTTGATACATCATCAATTCCTGTCTCCTTTTTATTTTAATTTGTATTCTCTTTCCTAATAATTGTGCACAAAAATATATTATCATTGTATGTATGAACAAACACTGGCATGATTAGAGGAATCAATAGGATTCACCTTTAGCTATGGTTGTTATTCATTTCTATTTATTTGAACAATGCAACTGTATTCCTCTCAACGTTGTACCTTGTGTATGTATTTACACAAGGTGTAGATAATGCAATGCAATCTTATTTATATTCAATTTAGTTTTCTCTTAAAGGATAGGATGAATTAGCTGCATTTTAGTTTATCTATATCACGTCATGTTGAGGAGCAAATAGGTTTTCATACTGGAACAAAATCCCATAACAGAAAAAAAAAAAGACACTACTTTATCAAACACCAGTGAGACTCCAATAAATTAAAGAAACTCAAAAGATCTTACTAACATTGTATGTACCTTATTTACTAAAGTGAAATTGTTCTCGATTTGCTTCCTCCTATGTAGCTGTGGTAACACATTAACGCATAAAAGTTAGTTAGTAAAGTAAGAGGACTAAAATGGACAATCTTGGCCACATTCATCAACTGTTAGATGAAGACATACATTGTGCCATAGCATTTTCCTTGCTATGATACATCTTTACTCCTAGCGTCTTCTAGTTCCTGTATTGTAGTTCTACCAAATCCGAGAATTGGTAGCTCAGTTCTCCAGCTTTCCCTTTTCGATTTATTACCGGATTGTAACCTATCCACAACCTGAAAATTATTAAAGAGAATAAGAGGCCAACTTCACTCAAATATTGACAGGGAAAAACTAAATAAAAATGTCACAAGCAAGCCTGTATAGATAAGCACACTTAAGAAGTTAAGATTACAAATGCAATCAGCCATAAAGTACCGATTCTGCTACTTTGATTGAGATACAATATTTTATTTCCAGGAGATTAATCGAAAATTTAGCAAACAATTTAAATGTTAGTGTTCTTGTCACCAAAATAGTTTTGTAAGAAAATCATTTTATATTTAGTGCAATTTGAGACTACCAATACATGGAACGAGTGAAGAATGGCGCAACTAAATTTCACAACAATTCAGGCAAAAAAAATATGAGCAAATATTAAAACAACAACTTATATTTAATCCAAAGCACTCGCAAAATCCCTCAACCACACAAATAGTTGGAACATCAAAATCATAATCCGAGACTAAATTTCTCCTATAAAAACTAGCCTTTTTCTTCTCGGAATCAATATACCAACTCACGCATGGAATTAACTTGAAACAAATCGAGGAACATCAGTGCAAAACAAAGAATTTAACAAAAGCAACCACGACGATTACACAAGAACGTAAGAGCTTACTTCACGAAGGTTACGACGAACCCTAGGATAGCGTCTTTTACCCCTTTTCCCGTAGAGTGTGGAGGGCCACGTGAAGAACACGAGCGAGGAGGGGGTGAGGATTGGAGCAACGATCAGGGAAAGTGGCTCGTACTGCGCCAGGGCGGCATTCGCCTTGTCGCGGTGGCGGATCAGGCGAGCTTCCATGCGGCCGGCGAGGCAGACGGAAACGTCGATTCGAATTGGCTTCCCTCACAATGAAATTAACCAATAAATGGGCGTCACGTGTTATAATATTGTTATTTGTTTCATTCCCAGGCGGTAATCGTACCTTTGCTGGCTCCGCTTTAACGGGTTCGGATGTTATGGCTTCTGAATGTAATTGCAAATGAGTCTAAGTTGTGTAGGTTCGGTGCGGTCGAGAAGGAGGAGGGAGGGAGTGAGTCCTGGTTTGTCATTTTCTTTTCGATTTTGTAAGTCGTTAGTAACAGCGGAATATAAAATAAAATAAGGAAAAAGAATAGATTTACTTGATTCCCAACCCCCAGGATCAGTATGTCCAACTCCTACACACTCAAACAAGAGTCCACTAGTGGTCTCCTTTCCGAAAACTTTCCGGAGGTAGAGAAATCCGTTTTACAATTTATCAAGTACAAGTATAAAAAATGATAAAGTAAATACAATTTGTAGTAAAAGAAGTACAAACAAAAACTTTGCTGAGCCGATCCGGAAGGCTTGAGCACGGTGCACCCTTCCTAAAGCTTCCCCGGTAGCAAAGTTTCGTGTCGTAGCTTTCCTTTTGAGCACACAGATTATGAGTAGTAGAAAAATAGAAATCTTGAACGTAGAGCCTTCATCTCCTTTATAGAGTTGGATCATATCTTTATCTGAATCAATTCTTATTTGGATGAAGTCATATTTGGAAAAAATATATCTGGATAAAGTCATATCTAGATGAAGTAATATCTGGATCAAGCTGTTGGATCAAGACGCACGTGAGAGGATGGATGAATCACGTAGTTTTTGAAAACTTCTTTTTACTTTTTAAAACTAAAGGCGACGTACACAGCGGAAAAATAATTTAGAAAATGAAGTAGAAAAGTAGGCAAGAAAGCATGCGTTCGATTTTACTTGGTTCGGAACCTTCGGTAACTCCTACTCCAAGACCCAGGCCCCGCGGACCTATCGATGGGTAATCCACTAAAATACCTCTTCCAGTACCTCCGGAAGAGGGAATTGAGTACAAAGAGAAGAAATAGAAAAGTGTAACAGGCTACACTTTCCTTTATGTAAAATTAAGTATAATAAAATAGCTTCGTTACCGGCAAGTAAGAATTGAAGTTTTAATGCTTGTTTGTCGATGTCAGTCTGAGATCCGCGATTGGAAGTCCTTGGAATGGTTGTCGGGCACAGCAGCTTCGTAACACAGTAGAAGGACATAGTAGCAACACTCGGAAGCCTAAAGGATCGCGTGGAAGCTCATATATCAATTCTGTTGAAAGCTTTGGGCGAGTACTTCTTTTATAAGCTGTGGAAGGCGCCTTCTATAGGGCTGAAGGTGCCTCCAACGTGTAAAATTTGATCCCAAGAATTGTTGGTGCTTATCGCCGAAGAGGTCAACTTTTATCCTGCTGAAGGCGCCTTCCATCCCCTAGAAGGCTTTTTGTACTCTTCTCACCCTACAAAGCGTGTTAGTCCAATAAATCAAATAATAACCTGCAAGACAAGTGTTAGCACAATAATATGAGTAGTAATTAGACTCTGTCTCCCTTGAGACCAGGATCTAATCGAGGTCTCAGTTTAGGAATCCGAAATAGACCTAAACTGGACCAACGCCTAGAGCCGTCAATTTGGGTTGGGCCAGTCGGGTTGGCCCGCCCTACCAAATAATTTAAGCGGGTTGGGTTGAAATTTTATCAACCTAAACCCGCGATGGGCCGACCTGCCTAGGCCCGCGACCCGCGCGAGTCAGCACGCGATGGGTTTGGGTTAGCCCGCGGTTTGAGAAGCACATGTAAGTGAAGTTTTATGTCAATTTATATTTAAAATACATGTTTATGAATACATTTGATTGATGAAAACTTTCTGAAGTAAAACTTTGAAGATATGAAACATTTTTTTAATTTTTGAAAAAAATTTGATGGATCTGCGGGTTGGCCCGCCAAATCCGCAACCCGTCTTGGATTTAGTTGGGTTGGAAATTTCTCAACCCGCCAAGTTGACAGGCCGACCCGCCCCGCCAAATGGTTAGCCTGCCACGGGCCGACCCGCCCCGCCACGGGTTGACCCGTTTGACAGCTCTACCGACGCCTACTGTCCCTCAACTGGGACACGTCCTCACTGAGTCACTCTCCTCCAGTGACTTACATTTACTTACCAACTTACAGTCAGTTTGACTAGTCTCTTGACCCACCAGGTCTTCATGTCAGTTGTCCGGTCCGCAGACCCAACTGGACTTCTGCCGACTGTCAGGTCCCGCGGATCCAACTGGACTTTCTTCCATATCTCAGGTCGGCACGTTGACCCATCTGGTCTTCACACCAACTATCCGGTCCCACGGACCTAGCTGGATTTCTGCTTGGTGTTAGGTCCTTTAGACCATCCATTTCTGCACACTTGGTAAAGTAATCAGATCACAAACACACCTAACTTAACTCACTTGTCATTCATCAAAACCTGAGTTTCACCATTAGTGCAAACTGCGCCAACAATCTCTTCCTTTTTGATGCAATGACAATCTGGGTTAAAGTTAGGAAAATATATACAAAACATATATGATAAAATGAAAAATGATTTAAGAGTAGTCTAGTTAGTTTCTTGATTAGTTTTAGGGTTAAGTTCTTCACATTTTCTTTGGTTCTCTAACTTTTCTTTTTGGTTTTCTAATTGAAACTCTTACCCTCTCCATTTGACATTCATTAAAAAATTACGTAGAGAAATTAGTCAAGTGAAGAAAAGCGACATTCATCAAATGAGGAATGGAAAGTAATAAAATTTTGCCAATATGAAGACTTTCAGGTTTATAGGAGGAAGTAATCAGTGTAACCAATTTCACTTGTAAAGCTATAAGCACAACAAAGATATTTTCAAAGCTAAATTTGAGAAAGTTGGATTTTACAAAATAAAATTTTCAAAGCCAAATTTGAGAAAGTTGGATTTTACAAAATAAAATTTTCAAAGAGTTTATAAATTATTTTCAAAATGCTAAAAAATTTTAACTTAAAAAATAATTTTGAAATGCTAAAAGCTTAGAAATATTTTCGCAATATTTTTCAAACACAATTTTAAGAATACTTTAACTATTAATTTTTTAAATTTTTTAACTATTAATTTTCTAAATCAATTTAATATATAGGATATTTTAAAATATTAAAAAAAACTTTTCAAAATAGATATTTTAATTTTGTTTTAAGGAAAAGTTAAAAAGTTGGTTCCAAATTACCTCCCCTGGACCTGGTATTTATTTAAAAATATTTATCTAGAAAATTTTCTTTAAATATCTAACCGTTAGTTACTGACTAACTACCAGAAGATAATAGTATTCACTTAGTTAGTCAGGTTAAATAAATGTATTTAGTTAGCGTTTGACTAAAAATGAATTACTTAACCTGATCGTTGTATTGTTTGGTATTTCACGCTCAGATTTGTATTGATATTTTGATATAAGCATCTTAAGTCTGTTGGGTTCAATCAAAGTCCCATATTGGAAATATTTGATAAAGATCATGAGTTTAAAAGGATGTAGGATATCTTCATTGGCGTGAGATCTTTTGGGGAGAGCCCAAGAGCAAAGCTATGAGGACCTAGGCCCAAAGTGGACAATATCATGTCATTGTGGAGATATGTGAACATCCTTTGGGCACAACAAATGGTATCAAAGTCATGGTCCAGACCAGATGCAATGTGGGGTGGCCTTGAACCAAATTAAGGGTAGGTTCGGGGTAGGTCAAGTTGACCGGATGCTCGCGGAAAGGCCTGGAGCAGGTCAGGATGACCGGATGCTTGTGGGAAAGATCCCGAAGCAGGTTAGGGTGATCGGATATTCGTGGGGAGACTCGGAGCAGGTCAGATGATTTAATGCTTGCGGGGAGGCCTGGAGCATGTCAAGGTGACCGGATACTTACGGGGAGGTGAGTAGGTCAGGGTGACCGGATGCTCGCAGGGAGGCCCGAAGCAGGTCAAGGTGATCGAATGCTCGTGGGGAGGCCCGGAGTAGATCAAGGTGATCTGATATGGATGCTTGCGGGAGGTCCGGATCATGAGAGTTGGGTTTAATTAAAGTCCCACGTTGAAAATATTTGATAAAGATCATGGGTTTAAACGGATGTATGATATCTTCACTGACATGAGGCCTTTTGGGGAGAGTCCAAGTGTAAAGTCATAAGGCCTAGGCCCAAAGTGAACAATATCATGTCATTGTGGAGATATGTAAATATCCTTTGGGCATAACAAAGTCCAAGCAATTTGCCTACATATCTCACACTGTTTTAAATTTTTGAATACATAATCAAAGGAGTCCTAGTGTGTTTGCGAGATGCTTGAGTCCTAGATCTATAGGATCATGCTTTCTATGAATTTGATCTAGACTAAGGTTAAAATCAGTTTTTGAACATCTAAGGAATTGGGAAATTTTAGAAAAATAAAAGCACGAAATTTTTCCTAGAATTTGCAAATTAGTTGGAAAATATTTTGAAAATAGCCAACCTAGTCTAGAAACATATTCCTAGCTTATCCCAACTTATCCAAATACGATGACAAAAAGCGGATAACTATATAGATCAAGTCAACCAAAATATACAAAGTATGATAGTGTCCTAAGTTGATCAAGTCTGGTCTTCATCAGCTGGAGGGGGGTGGGGACTGCTCAGATACTCGCATGGCTCAAAGAATCTGCTGAAGTCCGGTGGTCATCTCCTCCCGGAGCGAGGAGAATCCGGTGTTCATCTCTCCTCGAAGAGTGCTGGAATCGTCTGAGACTGACTGTTGGAGCTGTGAGGAAGACTTCTCAAGTCGTGCTAGTCGGTCCTTGACGGATAGTGAGGTCGAGGGTTGGGTCGAGGTCGAGGGCTGGTTAGAGTCAGAGGCTATCCACAGAGCTCCTCCTCCGTGAATATCGGCAACTCCTCCCTCTTGGCCGGAATGAAACGTGGGAAATCGTCCTCGGCCTCACCTGGTATATCTAGCTGTGGTCTTGCTCTCCAAGCTAGTCCCCCCTGAGCAGTGATGTCTATATGCACTAATGCAACCTGACGCTGATCAATCTCATCATATGTGCTAAGGGGAGTGGTCGTACCCTGTGTCATATCAATCCCTATGGCCGAGAATATGAATGTCAAAATATGACAATATTGTTGGTGTGGTTAGCACTAACGGTCTAACTCAGGTTTGGATGAATGACAAATTAGGTTAAGTTAGGTTTGTCGTTGTCTAACACTCTGATCGAGTGTGCAGGCAAAGTCCAGACAGGTCGACGGGGTCTAACTCAGGTTTGGATGAATGACAAATTAGGTTAAGTTAGGTTTGTCGTTGTCTAACACTCTGATCGAGTGTGCAGGCAAAGTCCAGACAGGTCGACGGGCTGACCGGATGTCTGGCATGAAACCCAACTAGGTCAACGGGCCAACCGGATAGCTAGCACGAAGTCCAAATGTGTCGAAGGGCTGACTGGACATTTGACACAAAGTCCAGCTAGATCGACGGGCTGACCGGATAGCTGGCGAGAAGTCCAGACAGGTCGAAGGGCTGACCGAACGTCTGGCAGGTGAGTAAAGGTAAGTCACTGGAAGGGAGTGACTGTGAGGACGCATTCCCAGGAAGGGAACTTAGGCGCCGATCCGACTTAGAACCATTTCGGAACTCTAAGTCGAGATCTTGACTAGATTCCGGTCTCGGAGAGACGAAATCTAATTAATACTCTGGTTGTCGAATTATAAATGTGCTAACACTTTATTTTGCAGAATATACATTGCCTCGGTCTAACCTTGTCTTGCATGAAAAGGAACTTCTGGAGAAAGGTGGCCCGGGCGCCCGGAGGGGATCCGGGTGCCCGAAGGCAAGTTCTATCCAAGTCGCGGCGTCGACATGTGGAGCTCGCTGGTTGGGACTGCTACGTCACACCAAGGCGCCCGGAAGGGATCCAGGCGCTCCGAGCTGTAGGACCGTTAGATTCGATAGAGGGGGGGGTGAATATCGATTCGAAAAGTCGAGTAAAAATACGCAGCGGAAAAGTAAATGAACACAGTTATTTTTACTTCGTTCGGAGCCTGTGACGACTCCTACTCGAAGGCCCGTGGTCCTTGACCACTTTCGTTGGGCAATCACTAACAATTCGAATATAATTACAAAATGAATACAGGGAATGCTAGTGAAACAAAGTAATACCGACAAGGAAATTAACTAAAAACCGAAGGAGCACTTTGTCGGAGCTTTGTTGGCGTCGCAGTAGAGCAGCAGAACCAGCAGTAGAAGAGTTCTCAGATTGATGATTGATTATTTGAAGCTCCTGCCTGGGGCTTCTTTTATATGTTGCTCCGGGCGCCTGGATTCCTTCCGGGCGCCTGGAATGTGACGTAGCTGCTCAAACCGTGATGCTCCACATGGCGACGACTTGACTGGATATAATTTGCTTTCCGGGCGCCCGGATCCCCTCCGGGCGCCCGGATCCCCTCCGGGCACCCGGACCACCTTGTTCCAGAAAACTCCCTTTTCCTGCAAAACAAAGTTAGTCTGAGACAATATATATCCTGCAACATAGATTGTTAGCACATTTTATAATAGTATGAATTAGCACAAATAGTATGACTTAGATTTCGTCTTTCCGAGACCGGAATCTAGTCACGATCTCGACTTAGATATCCGAAATGGATCTAAGCCGGATCGACGCCTAATGTTCCCTTCTCGGGAACGCGTCCTCGCAGTCACTCCCCTCCAGTGACTTACCTCACTTACCTGTCAGACGCCCGGTCAGCCCGTCGACCCGTCTGGACTTCTCGCCAAGCGTCCGGTCAGCCCGTCGACCCGCTTGGACTTCTCGCCAAGCGTCTGGTCAGCCCGTCGACCCGCTTGGACTTCTCGCCAGCTATCCGGTCAGCCCGTCGACCTAGCTGGACTTCGTGCCAGACATCCGGTCAGCCCGTCGACCTAGCTGGACTTCATGCCAGACATCCGGTCAGCCCGTCGACCTGTCTGGACTTCTCCTGCACACTCGATCAAAGTGTCAGACAACAACAAAACTAACTTAACCTATTTGTCATTCATCAAAACCTAGGTTAGACCGTTAGTGCTACCCGCACCAACAATCTCCCCCTTTTTGATGGAATGACAACCTGGTTAAGTTAGTGAAAGAACGCAAAAAATAGGTACATCGGTTTTAAAGTTAGTTTTAGTGTTTTCAATTTGGTTTATCTAACTTAACCGCCTAACCCTCCCCCTTTGGCATTCATAAAAAAAAACAAGGGTAAACAATCATAGTGTAGAGTTACTGAAAAAAATAATAACAGCTAATCTTGAAAAATATCTGAGTTTGGTCAAGTAAAAAAAATCAAGTTGACTTGGGGGAGACAAGTTGAATTTTGAAAAGTATAAATTTAAAGTTAATCAAGTTTTAACTTTTCAAGTGTGTAAAATTTTAAAATCAGGTTTTTCAACTTTTCAAAAGGTAAATTTTCTTTTCAGGTTTAAGTAACATTTACTTTTCAACAGGTAAATTTTTAACTTCAATTTTTCAAAACAAAGCAAAAATTAAACAAGTAAGATTAAATTTGCCAAAATAAATTTTTAAGGCTAATTTGATAAAAGCTAAATTTGGAAAGTTTAATTTTCAATAGTCAACTTTTTAAATCAGGTTTGAAAATTACGTGGGATTAAACTTCCAAGTTTTTCAAACACTTAGTTAAATTTAACTTTTTGTAAACTAATGTTCAAACATAAGTTAGTTTAAAAAGCATTTTTCAAACACACAAAATTTTAATTAATTTCTCCCCCTGAACTTGATACTTAAATTTAACCAGCTGTCTAACCAATTAGGTACTAACTAACTATCAGAAGATAGTAGCTTTCACTTGGTTAGTCAGATTAAGTTGATTATAAGCAGTCAGTGTTTGACTTGACTGATGAACTTAATCTGATTAATATCTGAGTTGTATTTAACGTCCAGACTTATGCTGATGCACTGAAATAAGCATCTTAAGTCCAGACAGTTGGCCTATGCATCTCACCCCTTTCTATGTTTTCAAACACAAGCAAGGTAAACCTAAGGTGTTGGTGAGATGCTAAAAAACTAGTCCTATGGGTACATGCTTTCTAAGGATTCAAAACTAGTCTAAGGCCAAAACTGTTTTTGAAAATCTAAAAATGGAAAGTTTTGAAAACACATAAATTTAACTTATAATTTGAAAGAATTGTTTTTTAGCACATTCCTAATTTTCGACGTAAGTTGCTAAATTCACTTTCAGGGAGTGGTTTTGTGAAAATGCCTGCTAAATTTGATTTGGACTCAATGTATTTGAGTTCAATATCACCTTTAGTAACATGATCCCTGATAAAGTGGTGCCTAATTTCAATATGTTTGGTTCTTGAATGATGCACAGGGTTCTTGGTTAAGTTAATTGAACTTATATTGTCAATTAATACTTTTACATTTGTGATATTTAAGTTGAAATCTTTTAGAGTATGCATCATCCATAATAATTGTGCAACACATTCGCCTATAGCTATGTATTCTGACTCAGTTGTAGATAGAGCAACACAATGTTGCTTTCTACTAAACCAGCTAACAAGTGATGAACCTAGTAATTGGCATCCACCACTTGTGCTTTTGCGGTCTAATTTACATCCAACATAATCTGAGTCAGAATACCCTATTAGTTCAAAATTATTTGTCCTAGGATACCAGATTCCTACATTTGTTGTTCCTTTAAGATATCTAATTTACCAGATTCCTACAACACTTAAACGACAACGCTTTTTATAAAAAGCGTTGTCTATTTTGTTTTAACAACGCTTTTAGTGAAAAGCGTTGTCTATTTCATTATTTTCTTATTAATAGACAACACTTTTCTAAAAACCGTTGTCTATTAGTGATTTTTACGGGTCAAAGACAACGCTTTGTAAAAAGCGTTGTCTATTAGACTGATTTTTAGTGTCTACGACAACGCTTTTTAAAAAGTGTTGTCTATGTTTAAAATCTCATCTAATTCTTGATTAATACAAATCGTTGGATCTAAATCTTGATTAATACAAACCGTTGGATCTAGGTAAGGAGTAGAAAACTCAAACCCTTCTCCCAACTTCTATCTTCCGATCATTTTCCCGAACCCTTCTCCCAAGTACTCCTCATCTCGCGCAGCCTTCTCCATCCAAGAGCGAGATCAGATACGAGGGCATCCTCTACAGCATCAACACCGAGGAATCCAGCATAGGCTTGTGCAACGGTATAGTTTGCTTTATGTCCAATTCCTCGCGTCTTCGCTTTTCTCCACTCCCCTTCGCGCTGTTCCTCATCAAAGGGAACATTTTTTTCGAGCTTTTTTGGCTGGATTTTAGGGCTATTATCTTTGTTTGTGGCAACGAAATAAAATCTCGATCACATTTTTTCTTCGGATCTGACCTTTGCACGCCTGCCTCTTCTTCCTCCTCCGCAGGAACTAGGGTTTCGTCGAGACTCCTCCGCCACGATGTCTAGCTTCAGCGGCGACGAAACTGCCCCTTTCTTCGGATTCCTCGGCGCGGCCGCAGCCCTCGTCTTCTCCTGTAATTTCCCCCAATTTCGGCGACCTTTATCTCAGACTCTTATTCCGTTCGAAACAAAAGGTTCGTTTCTTGAAATGTTTTTCATTCTTTTGCAGGCATGGGGGCGGCGTACGGCACGGCGAAGAGCGGCGTCGGGGTGGCGTCCATGGGTGTGATGCGGCCGGAGCTCGTGATGAAGTCGATAGTTCCCGTTGTCATGGCCGGAGTCCTGGGGATTTACGGTCTCATCATTGCGGTGATCATAAGCACCGGGATCAACCCCAAGGCCAAGTCGTACTACCTTTTTGATGGGTATGCCCATCTGTCTTCTGGCTTGGCTTGTGGTCTTGCAGGACTTTCAGCTGGTATGGCCATTGGCATCGTGGGAGATGCTGGAGTCAGGTAGTTGTTGTTTGAGATCCTTTCTAGATTCGATAGTGCTCTCTATTCCTCTTTTTTTTTTTTTGTCTAATTATTGACTACGAATTCTCTAACCTTGTCTTCTGTTATCGCATATTTAGTCCATTTTTCCTCTGATAGTCCTTTCATAAAAGAGCAATTTATTTTTCTAGGTCATGTGTGTAGAATTTATTTACAGTCGTATTCCTATTGTGTATGTGTCTTTCATCCATTCTTTGCACTATCTATCTATATAGGAGTCCTCGAGGGATCGTGCCTTAGCTTGTTGTTGTTGTTATTGAGAGAGCTAGTTATTGACTAAAAAAAATTGGAATATTTACTGAGATGATTGTAGTTTCATATGCAGATCCCACATGAATCCTTAGATCTATCGATTTCAATGATTACTACAAAATTTTCTATGTTTTAGTCACTTTGAAAGGGTAACAAACAATGTTTGTGCCCATATTTTGATTACTTACTGCGTTTAGTTTCACTACATAAAATATTGAGTCTTATTTATGGATACAAATAGCATAGACATATATGTGCTTTATTTCTATGGAATTTACCAAAACATATACAATCAAAGCACTTTTTCTATAATTGTTTTTTAATAAAAAAAAGTGTCAGCTTTGCATTGTGCTTACAAAACCATCTTGCAAATTTAATTTTTTAAAGATGTAGAAATAATAAAAGGTCAAAAGAGCTATTTTGAACTACATGTAATTTGATGAATCAAAATGCATGTATAGGTAGTTATGTAGATAACGTGTATTGACCAACTAGACATCTGCAGTAGTAAGGTTGGAGAATATTGGTTCTTCCATTATGGTTAGATTTATCACATTGAGTTTGAACAAATGAGTTTAATGAAAATATGAAGCAAATGTGAAGCGGTTGTTACCTTAGGAGTACGTGTGAGTTGCATCTGGGATTCATGAGTAAGGTTATGGTTAGATTTATCACATTGTTATAATAGTTGTCAGTAGTTTTTTAAGTCAAATGGTTTGAGCTAATGGCCTTGTATTACATTTGCAATTCTAATATCTATTTGTAGATTATCAGCTACGTGTTTGAACAAATGAATTTAATGAAAATATGAAGCCAATGTGAAGCGGTTGTTACCTTAGGAGTACGTGTGAGTTGCATCTGGGATTCATGAGTAAGGTTATGGTTAGATTTATCACATTGTTATAATAGTTGTCAGTAGTTTTTTAAGTCAAATGGTTTGAGCTAATGGCCTTGTATTACATTTGCAATTCTAATATCTATTTGTAGTTTATCAGCTATGTGTTTGAACAAATGAATTTAATGAAAATATGAAGCCAATGTGAAGCGGTTGTTACCTTAGGAGTACGTGTGAGTTGTATCTTGGATTCATGGGTACATCTTGTAAGAATAAGATAAGCATCTAAGGTTAGTATTATTTACATGGGTAGTTTATTGTTAAAGCCACAAGCTATTTGGATTAAGATCATTTGTTGTTGTGTCAGATCTTCAACCTTTTGGAGTTTGGATGAGCCAAGTTCTCCAAATTTGTTCCAAATTAAGTGTCATCTTATATTATTTATAACCAAGTACATCAATCCACATGAATTAGGAATTATGAGTTTGATGCTTGTAAAGCATGTTTTCACTATGGAATATAACTTCGTAAACTGTTCCAGTTAAGATCAACTTGTGGCTGGTGTTTAAAAAGTTGATTTTATTACCTGAGAAAAAGAAAATTGAAAAGTCCAGTAAATTTGTATCTTCGCTGTAAATTGTATAACTAAAAAGTTGAAAACTTGGGAGAGCAAAGAACAAGCTGCATGAGATCAGTTTAATAAAGCAGTCAGATAGCTGCATGCAATTTGAAAACTATTTTACATCAAGGATCTGAAAATCTTCATTAAGATTAGTGTAAATTTTGTTTCTTTTGGTAGAAAGTCATGATGATTGTTTTGGCTACTTCAATATTAAGTATTAAGTATTCAGTAAACAGATTGTCAGTGCATCGCTAGCAGGGGATATACAGTTCCTGGATGTTAGAAACCAATCTGAACCATATCTTATCATTGATGCACATAGGGGTTCCCTTGCTGCCTTGGCAATTCATCGGCATGCTCCAATTATTGCAAGTGGTTCTGCTAAGCAAATTGTGAAGGTTTTCAGTCTAAAAGGAGAGCAGCTAAGCATCATCAGATATTACCCTACTTTCATGGCTCAGAGAATAGGTTCTGTTAGCTGTCTCACTTTCCACCCGTACAGAGTACTCCTTGCTATTGGTGCTGCCGATGCCTGTGTATCTATCTATGCAGATGACACTTACCAAACAAGATGACTTGCTTTTGGCAACGTTCAAACCTTCAGACCTGATTAAGGAACATGGAAATTTCAATTTAATAATCAAGGAGATGGTAACTGCATTTGCCCCAGATTGTGACATCAGGCTGCACAATCCTGCTTTGAATGTGAAATTTGTATCTTACAGTGTTCGTTAGCCTCCTCAAAAGAGGGTCACACTTCATCAGAATTCTTGCATCACCGTTGGAGGCTCTCACTAATAATAATATTTAGGTAAAAGTTGTACATAGTCTATTTTATGTTTATGTTTTCTTTTTCTTATTTAAATTTTCTTGATCATTTTCTTGCTTTGTTTTGTTCAAAGTTGTAAAATTGCACTTTCATATTATAAATTAAGTATTGGTTGCTTTTAGGAAATAGTGTTGTGATGTTGGTCACTGAAAATGATTTTGGCTTCTCATTACTGATTTTGTATGTTTTGCTGTCCATAAATTTTGCTTGTTCATGCAAATGCTTTGATCTATCATTTGAATTACCGAACAAGTTCCGAATGGTATCAAAATTCTGTAAGATTGTAATGTCTTTTGGTACCTTGTAGTGATGCAGTAAAGAAGAATGTTTTGAGTCATTTAAGAAACAGTCTTTGTTTCGTTGTATTTGTTATTTCTGATTGTACTGTTGCTATAATGGTAACAAAAATCATTTTCAATCTTGGCACAACTGCTATTCATAAACCTAGAATGAGTATTTATTGAGCCCATGAGTTAGATTTCTGTCCACCCAGAATTGTAGGTCCACAAATTGTTGGCTACTTCAATATTAAGTATTAAGTATTCAGTAAACAGATTGTTGGCTAAACAGATTGTAGCTGTTCAAAATAGATTTTTTGTGCTCTTTTGTTTTATATGTGAATATCACTATATACTTTGAAACAGAATTAGTGTAAATTTTGATATTTACTAGCTTTTCATGTAATTAATTATTAATATTACTTCAACGTCAGATTTCTATTATTTTTATGAGTTTAAAATCATTAACTGAGTTGATTATATGTAAAATTCGAATCTAGACATGGTAAAAGAAAAATAATAGTTTCGTAAATATAAAAATAATGATTTTTAAATATATTTTTTTATTTTTTTTCTTTAAAACGACAACGCTTTTAAAGCGTTGCAAAAAGCGTTGTCTTTTCTACCAAAAACAACGCTTTAAAAGCGTTGCAAAACGTTGCCTTTGCATAAAACAACAACGCATTTAAAGCGTTGCAAAAACGTTGTCTTTAGTACAAATGACAACGTTTTAAAAGCGTTGTCGTTGAGCAGACTTTTTACAACAGTGCCTTTAACAACGCTTTTTCAGGCAAAAAGACAACGCTTTAAAAGCGTTGTCTATTAGCTTTTTTCTTGTAGTGAAGTTTGGTATCTAGCACACATACTAACTGCAAATAAAATATCAGGTCGGCTTGCAGTTAAGTACAGTAGGCTACCTATTGCACTCCTATAATGTTTTAAATCAATTGGTTTTCCATTTGGGTCACTGTCTAAGATTGTGTTTACTGCCATAGGTGTTTTTATTTCTTTTGTATTTTCCATTCCGAATTTTTTAAGTAAGTCTTTAGTGTATTTATGTTGATAAATATAATTTCCTTCATTTGTTTGTTTGATTTGTAATCCTAAGAAATAAGTTAATTTTCCTACTAAGCTCATTTCAAATTCTTTTTCCATTAGATTAATAAATTCTTCTAAAAATTCTGAATTTGTTGAACCAAATATTATATCATCTACGTATATTTGTGCAATAAATATGTCTGTATTTAAAGATTTAACAAACAAGGTTGGGTCAATTTGACCTTGGTTGAATCCTTTAGATGTTAAGTACGATGTTAGCATTTCATACCATGCCCTGGGTGCTTGTTTAAGTCCATATAAAGCTTTCTTTAACTTAAAAACATAATCAGGGTGTTCTAGACTTTCAAACCCAGGAGGCTGACCTACATAAACTTCTTCTTTAATTAGTCCATTAAGAAAGGCAGACTTAACATCCATTTGGTATAGTTTAAATCCCTTGTGGGCTGCATAACTTAGTAACATTCTAATGGATTCTAATCTGGCTACTGGGGCATAGGTTTCATCATAGTCAAGTCCTTCAACCAGACTAAACCCTTTGGCAACTAGCCTAGCTTTATTTCTAGTAATTTCCCCAGTTTTACTTAATTTGTTTCTGAATATCCATTTTGTTTCTATTATTTTCTTATTCTTAGGTGGTGGTACTAGGTCCCAAACTTCATTACGCTCAAATTGGGCTAGTTCCTCTTGCATAGCTATAATCCAGTCTGGGTCTACTAAGGATTCATCCACAGTTTTGGGTTCAATTTTTGAAATTAAAGAAATTTGACTTAGGTTTCTAAAAGATGATCTAGTTTGAACTCTCAAGTCTGGATCACCAATTATTTGATCAGTTGGGTGATTTGGGTTAACCCTTATTGTTCTAGTGGGTTGACTCTCTTGATGTTGTTCCTCTTCTTCATGACTTAGAGTCTGGTTGGTTTCTGGAACAAATTCAGGTGGTTATGTAAGTTCTAAGTCTTGTTTAGTTTCTTCAAATTTTACATTAGTAGTTTCTTCAATTTTTAAGGTAACCTTATTGTAAATTCTATAGCCTCTACTATTTAGGGAATATCCTACAAAGATTCCATTTTCAATTTTAGAGGAGAATTTTCCTAAGTGTTCTCTTGTATTTAAGATAAAAACTGGGCACCCAAATACTTTAAAATATTTTATATTTGGTTGTTTATTATAAAACATTTCGAAGAATGTTTTGTTATGAGTTTTATTTATTGTTGTTCTGTACTAACGGCTTCTGCCCAAAAGTATTTAGGTAGGTTATACTCATTTAACATTGTTCAAGAAGTTTCAAGTAAGGTTCTATTTTTTCTTTCTACAATTCCATTTTGTTGGGGGGTTTTAGGGCATGAGAACTCATGATGGTAACCGTTTTCAAGACAAAAACTGTTAAAGTTGTGATTTTTAAATTCTCCCCCGTTGTCACTCCTAATTCTTTTAATTTTAATATCTTTTTCGTTTTCAATTTGTTTGAAAAAATTTGTAAAAATTTCAAAAGTTTCATCTTTATGTTTTAAGAATTTTACCCAAGTAAACCTAGAATAATCATCTATAATTACTAAACAATATAAGTTTCCATTTATAGATTTGACTCCATGGGAGTCAAAAAGGTCTAAATGTAGAAGTTCTAATATTGAGTTAGTTTGTGGCTGATTTGTTTGTTTGTGAGTGGATTTAGTTTGTTTGCCTTGTTGACAAGCATTACATATGGTTGAATCTAAGTTAGGTAATTTTGGTAAGCCTCTCACAAGTCCATTTAGTTTACTTATATTTCTGAAGTTGGTGTGAGACATCCGCCTATGCCATAACCAAGTTTCTTCTTTTTGTGTTAAATAACACTTAATGGAAGAAATAGTTAAGTTGATGGCATAGATGTTGTCTTTTCTAAAACCTTTTAGGCTTATGGTAGGATTATCTAGATGTTTGATTAAACACTCTATGGATAGAAATTTAACCTTATACCTAGTATCACACAATTGACTTATACTCAGAAGATTATATTTAAAATTTTCAACAAGTAAAACATTTGTAATTATAAAGTCTAATTTTAATTCAATATTACCTATACCAATTACCTTGAGTTTGTCGTTATTTCCAAAGGCAACTGTTCCTAAGCTTTTGTAAGTGAGTTGAGTGAACTTGGTGTGATATCCAGTCATATGTTTGGAACAACCACTGTCCAAAATCCACTTGGTTTCTTACAGTAAGTAGGATTTTAAAGTTAGTCTTTTTGAGCAGACATTATTTAAGTTAAGTTTTAAAGATTTGAAATTAATTTTTAAGTTTAAAATTAAAATTTTGAAATTAATTTTTAAATTTAAAATTAAAATTTTGAAATTAATTTTTAATTTTAAAATTAAAATTTTGAAATTAATTTTTAAGTTTAAAATTTTGAAATTAATTTTTAAGTTTAAAATTAAAATTTTGAAATTAATTTTTAAGTTTAAAATTAGAATTTTGAAATTAATTTTTAAGTTTAAAATTAGAGTTTTGAAATTAATTTTTAAGTTTAAAATTAAAATTTTGAAACCTTATTCATCTCACCCGATCTATATTATCAATCAGGGAATCCTATGATTTTGTGAGATGAAATTGATTTGGTTACAGAGTTTGGTTTAACTAGCATTAGATTCAGGTTTAGTTTTGGTCTCTACAAACAGGCATTCTTCGGATAAACTTCTAAGCTTGGTGAGTCACATGGACGTTATTAGAAGTAACCAACCTTTCGAGGTTTTCCGAATAGTTCTATCTGTTAGGACCTTCGGATGCGGCTAGAGAGGGGGGGTGTGAATAGCCGACCCCAATTTTGCGTTTCTTTCTACAAATCAAGTTAGCGCAGCGGAAAAATAACAACAGAAACGAGAACGAGAAGATCAAACCTTAGACGCAGCGATGTAACGAGGTTCGGAGATGATACTCCTACTCCTCGGCATGTCCGTAAGGTGGACGAAGCCTATCAATCCGTCGGTGGATGAAACCCCGGATAACCGGCTAATATGAACTCCTTCTGAGTGGAGAAACCTCACCACAAAGTCTTTGCAACAGCAAAACAGAGGAGTACAACAATAGAGGAAACAAACAAGAACAATAGAAATTGTAAACACACTTGCTTGCCTTCTCGTCGGAGTCCGTTGATGAAGCAGCAGCTTCACGGCTCCAGCAGCTAGAAAACCAGCACGAAGCTCATGCGAAGCTTCAGCAAACCGAGAGCTCAGTAAAGCTCAAGAGGAAGAAGAAGAATTAGCAGAAGCAGTTCTTCCAGTGTTTTCTTTCGTTCTTCACTGTAGAGGCCTTATATCATATGGTATCTCCCTGCAACCTGCGAAGAAGAACAGACGAAAACAGACGAAGCAGAGATAGCCGTTATGTCGCAATGGCTAGGCCTGGACCGATCAGGCTCCATCCTGATCGGTCCAGGAGGTCCCTGATCGGTCTGTGGACCGATCAGGCCCTAGTCTGATCGGTCCCCAGACCGATCCCTAACTATCTGTGACGTCTGCGATCGAAAGTCCTCAGAATGGTTGTCGGGCACAACAACTTCGCAGCACAGCAGGAGAACGTAGTAGCAACACTCGGAAGCCCAAAGGATCGTGTGGAAGCTCGTATATCAGTTCCGTTGAAAGCTTTGGGCGAGTACTTCGTTTATAAGCTGTGAAAGGTGTTGGATCCCGTGGGTATTTTGAAGTGATCAACCAAGTTGGTTAGGTCCTGCTTTGCGTTTGATCCCTGTGTCTGAGTGTGCAGGAGCTTAGGAGCGCAGGAAGTCGAGCGGAAGACGCAGCTAGCGAGAAGGACGGCACGGGAAGGGAGCCGACGGGCTCGGTGCATCCGAAGGACGAGAGAGCTGCGAAAGAGTACTCCAGTGGACGAGAAGAACGTGCGCGGCGTTCGAGGAACGAGAAGCCGGAAGGAAGCCTGCTCGAGGAGAAGGTCAGAAATTGGGTTCGGGTGAGCCCTATTTCGGTTGGTCGAATCACTCAAACTATCGGAGCATCGGAAGTCAACGCAATGGAGCTGGAAAAGAAGCACAAGCTGGAAATTCAGCTTGAAGGCGCCTTCATAAAGCATGAAGGCGCCCTCAACATGAAGGCGCCTTCAAGCTTGATGAAGGCGCCTTCAACAGGTCAGATTTGACCGTTTGCGCTGCGGATAAAACTTTATCCGCTGACCGAGCTGGAGGCGCCTTGGACCCTCGGGATAGACTTTCCAGGAGCTATATAAAGGCCCCTGGAGCTAGGAAATATTCATCACTTCTTCATTCAACTCTGTAACAACTTCCTAACAATAGTTCTGAGCTGTTAGAGCGTAAAAGGCTTCTCCGCCTTCAGCAAAGGAGATCTTCTACTGCGCTTTTCTTACTGCCCTGGATTAACAACCCTCTTGGTTGTAACCAGGTTAAATTCCTGTTTTCTTATTTCTTTATTGCTTTATTATTTTATTTGCTATTAACCTATTTGAGTTGAAAGTACGGGGAGGGTATAGTTTTAATTTTTCAGAAGTAATTCACCCCCCCTCTTGCCGGCCTCCGTTGCACCTACAATTGGTATCAGAGCCCGACCGCCTCAGAAGGACTAACGGCCGACTGAAGCACAACGATCAAGACGATGGCCAGAGCGAATATTCATCCCCCAAAGTTTGACGGAGACTTCGCGACGTGGAAACGCCGGATGGAGGTATTTTTTAAAACCGACTTCGATATTTTACTAACGATGAAATATGGTTTTGAAGTTCCGAAAGACAAAGAAGAGTACCAATGGACGAAGAAGGAGCAGGCCGATTTCATGGCCAACGGAAAGGTAGAATTCCACCTTCTTAACGTGCTGCCACCACAAGAGGTAAGTCGGATCGGAAGCTACGACTCCGTGAAAGATCTCTGGGAAAAATTCCTAGAGCTTCACGAAGGTACATCTGAGGCAAAGCTTGCAAGACGCGACATCCTCCGAACTCAACTTACGAACCTCCGGATGAACCAAGGCGAGAAGGTAGCACAACTCCAAGTGAGGATCAAAGAACTAATCACGCAACTCAGCAATCTCGGAGAATCAGTAACAAACCGAGACTCAATCCGGTACGCGCTCAACGCCTTCCCGAGAACTCTCGAGTGGGCCTCCTTAGTAGATGTGTACTACATCTCTAAGGACCTTGAGGTAAGTACCTTAGAAAGTCTATTTTCTACCTTTGAACTTCACGAGTCCCGGATTGCAAATCCTAAAGAAGTAATGAAGTCAAATCTTGACGTCGCCCTACAAGCCAAGATGGATGATCCCGATTCCGATGCATCAATTGACGAAACTGAAGCTGCATTAATGGTAAGACGCATTAATAAGTTTCTTAAATCTAATAAATTTATATCACAGTCGAATAAGCATCGTCAAAAAGGAAGGACGGTTTGTTGCTACAATTGCAACGAAGAAGGGCACATCAAAGATGACTGCCCAAAGTTAAAGAACAAAGAGAAAGAAAAGAAAAAGGTAAAGTACAAGAAACCAGAACCCTCCAAGCACAAGAACCTGAAGGTCACTTGGTCAGACTCATCCTCCGAATCAGACGTCGAAGAATTCTCGGGGTTAGCTCTAATAGCTAATCATCAGCTGGAAGAAGAGTCAAACTAAGAGATGAGCATCGATGAAGGGGGAGGAACATCAGAAGAGGAAAGCTGCAGTGAAGGGGTAGCATCACCTAGTCAGGTAAGTAAGGTACGCAATCTAACCTCGACTCAGTCTTTTCAATTTATTAAGTCTCTTTCTAAAGATTTATTCAAATTAGAAAAAGAGAATGCTGATTTAAATACAATTTTAGATAAATTGAAATCAGAAAATGATAATTTAAAATTTGAAATTAAGAGTTTAAAAACTGATGCATGCTTAAATAGATTTCCAAAATCAAAAATTAGAATTTATGAAAAATTGAATTGGTACATTAGAAACCATCAGGGTCAACTTCGAAGAATGCCCAAGAACTATGTACCCCCTAAATTTTTGAATAATCATGTAGGAAGGAACCTCTATTGGGTTTTGAAATTTGTGCTAAATTAATTTATTTAATTAAAATCTTACAGTGAGAAAATTAAACCTTGAGTTTCTTTATGGAAGCTTTGTCTAAGGAAGTGGTTGTTGCTCCAATAACCAAGAAGGCTTAGGGTGCATTTGGTTTGCACCGTTTTCATTTTCATTTTCTGGAAAATGCGCGTTTTCTAGAAAACAGAAAACGACTTTTTGTCATTCTCTGTTTTTCTAGAAAACGATAGCCAATTTTTTAGAAAACGCACGCGAAAAATGCAAACCAAACACCGTTTTTCAGAAAACACGCGTTTTCCAGAAAATGAAAATGGAAAACACGCGTACCAAACGCCCCCTTAGTGTCTCGCCACGACCTGGAAGTTAAATATTAAAATAAAATATTTAATTAACTTTCTGAAAAAGTATTAAACTAGAATTAAATAATGCTTTGAAAGTTTTTTTTTAACATCCTTTTTGAAAAATTCTAAAAATTAATTTTTGACTTGGAAATTCATTTTAGTTAGAATTTTTTTTTGTTAAATTCAGAAAAATTCATTCTGATTTAGAAATTTTTGAAATATAAATTCTAAAAATTTTGTTTACTTAGAAATCTTTTGGAAAATTGTTAAAATTCATTTTGACTTAAGAAATTATTTTTGAAATCTTTTTTGGAAAATTCAAAAAAAAATTTGACTTAAGTAAAAATTATGTTTACTTAGAAATTTTTTTTTAACAACTCTGAATATTCTATTTTTTTTAATTTAAATTTTTTTTTAAGTATTATACTCTTACCCCGTTTTTACTGTGATCAAAGAGGGAGAGATTAGTACAAGTCTAGGGGGAGATAATTGTTCAATTTTTTTTCTCTCTTTTCTCTGCTTAATCTTTTATTTAAGTTACAATTTTACTTATTGCAACTTCATGCTTAAAGTGTTAGTTTAGTAATTCTCTTTAAAATTACTATTTGTCAATTTTATACCCTAACTTGAACTTGGGTTGATGCACATCAAAAAGGGGGAGATTGTTGGACCCAGTGGGTATTTTGATGTGATCAACCAAGTTGGTTAGGTCTTGCTTTGTGTTTGATCCCTGTGTCTGAGTGTGCACGAGCTTAGAAGCGCAGGAAGTCGAGCGAAAGATGCAGATAGCGAGAAGAACGACACGAGAAGGGAGCCGACGGGCTCGGTGCGTCCGAAGGACGAGAGAGCTGCGGAAGAGTACTCCAGTGGACGAGAAAAACGTGCACAGCGTTCGAGGAACGAGAAGCTGGACGGAAGCCTGCTCGAGGAGAAGGCCGGAAATTGGGTTCGGGTGAGCCCTATTTTGATTGGCCGAATCACCCAAACTATCGGAGCATCGGAAGCTAACTCAATGGAGGTGGAAAAGAAGCACAAGCTGGAAATTCAGCTTGAAGGCGCCTTCATGAAGCATGAAGGCGCCTTCAACAGGTCAGATTTGATCGTTTGCGCTGCGGATAAAACTTTATCCGCTGACCGATCTGGAGGCGCCTTGAACCTTGTTGGAGGCGCCTTGGACCCTCGGGATAGACTTTCCAAGAGCTATATAAAGGCCCCTGGAGCTAGGAAATATTCATCACTTCTTCATTCAACTCTGTAACAACTTCCTAGCAATAGTTCTGAGCTGTTAGAGTGTAAAAGGCTTCTCCGTCTTCAGCAAAGGAGATCTTCTACTGCGCTTTTCTTACTGCCTTGGATTAACAACCCTATTGGTTGTAACCAGGTTAAATTCCTGTCTTCTTATTTCTTTATTGCTTTATTATTTTATTTGTTATTGCACTATTTGAGTTGAAAGTACGGGGAGGGTATAGTTTTAATTTTTCAGAAGCAATTCACCCCCCTCTTGCCGGCCTCCGCTGCACCTACAAAAGGTGCCTTCCATAGGGCTGAAGGCGCCTCCAACGTGTAAAATTTGATCCCGAGAATTGCTGGTGGCTATCGCTGTAAAGGTCAACTTTTATCCTGTTAAATGCGCCTTCAGTGCAAAGCGCCTTCTATTAACAGTGCAAAGGAACCTTCAGTGCTTGAAGGTGCCTTCCATGAAGGCTCCTTCGATCCCCTGGAAGACGCCTTGGGTACTATCCACCTGAGGTAATTTGTGGTCTTCTTGCCCTGCAAAGCGTATTAGTCCAATAAACCAAATAATAACCTGCAAGACAAGTGTTAACACAATAATATGAGTAGTAATTAGACCCTATCTCTCTTGAGACCAGGATCTAGTCGAGGTCTCAGTTTAGGGATCCGAAATAGACCTAAACTGGACAGACGTTTACTGTCCTCAACTGAGACACGTCCTCACCGAGTTACTCTCCTCTAGTGATTTACCTTTACTTACCAACTTACAGTTGGTTGACTAGTCTCTTGACCCACCAGGTCTTCATGCCAACTGTCTGGTCTGCAGACCCAACTGGACTTCTGCCGGCTGTCAGGTCCTGCAGACCCAACTGGACTTTTTGCTAGATCTCAGGTCGGCCTGTTGACCCATGTAGTCTTCACACTAATTATCCGATCCCGCGGATTTAGCTAGATTTCTACATGGTGTCAGGTCCTTTAGACCATCCATTTCTGCACACTTGGTAAAGTAATTAGATCGCAAACACATCTAACTTAACTCACTTATCATTTATCAAAACCTGAGTTAGACCGTTAGTACAAACTGCACCAACACAAGTCTTATCTCTATCTACATCATCTGTCTTATCTTTATCCTCATCCTCATCCAAATCATAAAGATGAACTAGATCTTTTACCACATCATCTTCCATATCAACATTTCACAACCCAACAATTTGGACCGAACCCAGTCGGTCTACTAGACCACTGGTTCAGTCTATTGAACCGATTTGGGTCCAGTTTAACCCGAGTCAAATCCGGCTCATCCATTTGTGTTTGTCTTCTCTCTGTTTTGCTTCCAGCTCCAGGTTCATGTAAAACAATCATACAAAACACAAACAAGCAACCTAACCTATATCTATAAGTCTACATGACCTACTAGGCTTGCCTTTAACTTAGAGATCCCTCCTCCAAGTCTACAACTTAAGGGTCAATTCCTTAGAATCAAGTCACACTCTTGTAAGTCTACCTGACCTACTGGGCTTACCTTTTACTTTGAAATCCCTCCTCCAAGTCAACCACTTAAGGGTCAATCCCTTAGGATCAAGCTGTACTCCTGTAAGTCTACCCGACCTATTAGGCTTTATGATTGGACTATATCCAAGAGTTTACCATTATCTAGGGTTACCTCCCCCTAGAATTTCCACTGCCTAGTTTCACTCACCAAGACTTCCACCACCTAGGGTTACCTCTCTTAGGATTTCCACTACCTAACTTCACTCATCAGGACTTCCACTACCTAGGGTTACCTCCACCTAGGATTCTACTGCCTAGCTTCACTCACCAGGACTTCAATCACCTAGGGTTACCTCCTCTAGGATTTTCATTGCCTAGTTTCACTTCATTCACCAGAACTTCCACCACCTAAGGTTACCTTCCCTTAGAATTTCCACCTAACTTCACTCACTAGAACTTACCCTTGCCTAACTAAATTAGGACTTGTTCTTGCTAGTCATCTAGTCCTGACTAGATTTCTCTTTTCCAAACATTAAGTCATATTTAGATCAACCCTTATCAAACTGACCAAACTTAGGTGCATTATCAAACATTAAAACCCTAAAAGCTGATCACACCAACAAGTTGCCCGTGCCCTCGCAAATGGCTCAGTCCAAATTCGACTCAAGCTCGAAGTTGATCAAACTTGAGTCAAGTTTGAGTCAACTTGATTAGAAATTGAGTCAAGCTCGAACCTAATTATTATTGGTTCGGTGGCTCATCGAGCCAAACGAACTAATAATAATATATATTTTTATAATATATAATATATAATATATAAATTTATTTATTAAAAAAATAATAAAATCTAAGCTAGAGCTTGAGTTCATAAATCGAGTCGAGTCAGTATAAATCGAGTCGAGCCAAGTTCGAACCTAGACTAGCTCAAACTCAACTTAGCAGGTTTACCGCACTAGGCGACAGTACTACATCAGAACTATATAACTCACCAGTCCTTTAATGGGTCGGGTCCAAGTCATCAAGATTAATTAATATACCCATCCATGCCTAATCGGTCACCAAAGTAAGCAAAAGAAGAAAAAAAATCTTTTATTATTATCATCATTAAAAAGATCATATTTTCAGAAACGGTAATTTACCAACGTAGCAGATTTTACATATTACCCAAAATGTATATCCATTTTGGAATCTACAAAATCATGTGTCTCATTCTATTTTCCTTTCACGATAAGTCGACAATGGTGGCTATGGTGGCTTACTCCATAGATTTTAAAAGGGGCATGATGAGTGATCTGTCTCACCATTCCATCCCAATTTTATTCACTCTCTTTTCATAATCTCCATAGCATTGTATTGTATTTTTTTTCCTCATTTGGTCTTTTTTTTTTAAATTTCTTATTATTGTCAAAGGTAAAATTCGATGAGTCGGAGAAGTCAGCCATGAGAAAAAAAAAATGAATGCTTTCGAAAGATGAAATTGATTCATCAATTCTTTGCCGGAAGGCAATTCTAGTCGCGAGAGTATTGATTCATCCCCTATGACAAAGTAAGTTTTTTTATTTTAGATTAAAGATTTGAATTTTGTATGTGTTAGAATGATTCTATTTTTTTATTGGTAATTGTTTGATGAAATATCAAGACAGACGAACGAGGAAACTCGTCGGGACCAAGATGAAGAATGATTGATGAGAGATTAGATTTTTTTTTTAAGGAAAAAATACTTTTCTATACATTTGGCCAAAATAATGGATGTTCTTTTTTTATTATTATTTATTTATTTATTAAAAGAAGATTGATTGTCACGAGCAGCTATTTATCTTAGGGAGCTCACAAAATGCAGAAGACTATTGATTGAAAAATTAAATCACAAACCAATAACATATGAACTATGGGGAGGGTTGTGAAGGTCGACTAGATCTACCCAATGGACACACACAATTTTAACAAGCATATGCAGCTCTTCAATGGAGGACTGTGGAGGTCAGCTACTTAGGCATATTACCATGAGCACTTTTAAGTTGCAAAGCATTGTCATTACTCACGTGGAAGACCAATCAATCCAAATTACAACACAGGCGATCGACTGTATCATGAGATGGTTTGAAGAGCCACACTCATGGCGTCTCGTCTGAAGAAGGAAAAGTCAGCGACTCCACTCCAACTCTCCATAGGGCAGGCAATGCCCTCTGTTGTGTTATTGGGTAGTAAAGGGGGAGTGAATGCAGGTCAATGAGCCATAATTATATTCCATTGTAGCTCATACTGCAGTTTCTGATCCGTTTCAGTAAAACTGAAGTATGAGAGAAACTGACAAGAAAAAGAAAAAGAAAAAAAGGGCGAGAAGAGAAATGTAGATGACGATCAATCAGCTGGATGATAATGAAGGGATCGTTTTGATGCGTGAATTTCCCTCGTAATGTTTTCGGTGCGGCCGTCCCTATTACGGATGATGTGTGTTGTCGATCCGTATCGCACGTACTCTCGGCACGTGCCTGCCTCTCCCCCCTTGTTGCCACGCTCGCTGCTTGGCGGCCCACTTCTTGCATAAGACGCACTGAGTCGCTGCACAGGAGCAGGGAGAGAGAGGCTTGGATTGAGATTCATGCTGTGGGAAAGTAAGTAACCCTTTGGCATCGCTTTCCATCGTCGGCGTTGAGATCCGAGCGGCGGCTGCGCGAGGCGGAAGGGATGGGAGAGGTAGAAAGTTGGTTTCTTTTTGTTTTTTGTGACGATGTTTATTTTGTTGGAAGTATTTGCGTGGTTTTGGAGCCGTAACGACGGTGGCTTTGATGGCAGGAGGAGAAAAAGGCGGCAGCGGGGGTGGAGGAGAAGGGGAAGGCGGAGGCGAAGGAGGAGAAGAAGGAGCAAGAGGCCAAAGCGGAGGAAGGGAAGAAAGACGGAGGCAGTGGCAAGCAGGAGAAGGAAGCAAGCGGGGAAGAAAAGAAGGCAGAGGCGGCGGCGGCGACGGCGGCACAGCCTCCGCCGCCGGAGGAGATCGAGATGCGCGTGTTCATGCACTGTGAGGGGTGCGCGAGGAAGGTGAAGCGCAGCTTGAAAGGATTCGACGGTAATGAGGGCCTTTTGGCTTTTTGTGTGAGATTCGAATGAACAAGGGAGTTCGTTTTTCGTGCCTTATTTTTTGCAGGGGTGGAAGATGTGAAGACGGACTGCAGAACCCACAAGGTGGTGGTGAAGGGGAAGAAGGTGGCGGAGGACCCCATGAAGGCGGTGCAGAGAGTTCATAAGAAGACCGGGAGGAAGGTGGAGCTGCTGACGCCGCTGCCGCCGGCGAAGCCGGAGAAGAAAGAGGAGGAGAAAAAGGAAGAGGAAAAGCCAAAGGAGGAGGAGGAGGAGGAGGAGAAGGAAGAGGTCCACTACTACTTTTTCAAAATCTTTCGCCATCTCTGAACCTCAATCTCGTTTCTAATCCTTTCCTCCTCCGTCAGCCTCAAGTGGTCGAAGTGGTGCTCAAAGTCCACATGCACTGCGACGCCTGCGCACAACAGATCAAGAAGAGAATACTACGGATGAAAGGTTCCCCTGTTCCTCTGTCTCCTCTCCTGTTCTTCAACTTTAAGATCGCCACCAAAGATTCCTCCTTTTTCGTCGACGTTGACTAAAGATTCAAACTTTGAGCAGGGGTAGAAACGGCGGAGCCGAATTTGAAAGGGTCCCAAGTAACCGTGAAGGGTGTCTTCGACCCGGAGAAGCTGGCGGAGTACGTCTCCAAGAGGACCCGCAAGCACGCGGTGGTAGCGAAGCAAGAACAGGCGGAGAAGAAGAAGGCGGCGGTGGCGGCGGCGGTGGCGGAAGAAAAGACCGGAGGCAAGGAGAAGATGGACGGCGATGCCGGCGGAGGCGATGCCGAGAAGAAAGAGGAGAAGGACGGTGGGAGCGAAGCAGCAGGCGGAAACGAAAAGGATAAGAAGGGAGCCGGCGAAGCTGCAGAGCCCCCCAAGGTGGTGGAACAGCAGATGAGAAACGAGTTCTACCAGTACCATCCGACGTATCCCGCCGGCGGATACGATCCCTCGTATCACCCTCAGATGTTTAGCGACGAGAACCCAAATGCTTGCGCTGTGATGTAAATGGAAGAAGGCAAGAAAAAAAAAACTTCTTGGTTTTTTGGTCAAAAAAGGTTTAATAATTACTGCATAATATTATGTTCAATCTATCTCGAGAAATAAAAACTTTACCTCTCTTCTTTCTCAACCATCAAAAGAATATTCCATTTTAATCTACTTTTGTTTTTCACTCGCTCGTTTAAAATTTTAATTAGCTGCCTAATCGAGCGTGTATATATATATATGGGGTAGGGAACCATCTGGACCAGATTTGGACGTCTAAAATTGATTCAGGCACTTACTATAGGCGAATGATGAACTCATTTAATATTTTTTTATTGTTATGTTAGATGTATTATATTTATTTAAAATTTAAAAGTTGAGTTATAATAAGTTTGAGTTAATAATTTTTTTTTTTATAGAATTTTAAATTAAAAATTGTAGAGACTAACAAAGTATATTATGTATATCTAGGATTTAAAATTTAAGGATTGAATTATAATAGATTTAAATTAATAAATTTTTTTTAAAGTTCAAATTTTTATTTTAAATTATAGTATTCAAGATAAATAATTTTAGATATTTCAAAATAAAAAAATATTAGAGTCAAGGCGTCTGGCTTTAACCCAGGCACTCGACCAAAATTAAAAAAATAAAAAATAATAAATCAAGGCGTTGGATTAATTCTAGGTACCCCAATTGATATGTTGCGGATTGTTCCGTATGGAACAGTTCGTAGCATATCATTATACTATATATATATATATATATATATATATATATATATATATATATAACAATTTAGTGAACATATGAGATCTCTGACGTAATAGTCAAAAATCCTAAGATGCTAAGATAACGGATCGAGTTAAAAGAATATATTATTATAATTATCTGTTGAGTGTCTGGATCGTCCACCGTGAATATTTCTCAATTTATCTTAATAATCGATGAGAAACTTATGTGTAGATTAGACCAATCGCTCTGTATCACCCATCATAAATGTTTCTTGATTTATCTTAATAATCGATGAAAAACTTATGTGGAGATCAGATTGATCGTTCTAGATTCGATATTACTTGACTAATTAATTATTTTTAAAAATATTATATTATTATAATTATGCCATATTTAATTTATTATATTATATGTGTCTCTCCTTTCTATTTTTTGAACTGAAAATTACTTATTTTCAGTTTCCTTTTAGCTTATGGTCATCTTCTTCTATATAATATTTTAATTTTCAGCTAATAAAGAATAACAGTGCTGATAAATGAACAAATTGACAAAATTTAAAAGTACAATCAATGTTTAGTACAACAACAGTTCGGATGAGGTCCATGCCAATTATGTTATGTGATTTTCTCTATTTAAATATCTAATAAAGTGATATTTTTAAAGAAAAAATTCAAATTGTGTCCCAATCATGATCTTTTTCTCAAGTTACTCTCAGTTCTACAAGTTCCACCAGAAATTGATAATGCAAACAGCATAGACGATATCACGCATACATTCAATGCTAGATAGGAAGATTGTGGTCTCCATAATTTAAGGATAACAAATTTAATATAATAAGATGGGATTAATTTTTGACCGACATATGTTACTGAAAACAAATATCTTTCATCTTCTAATCATGATAGTCGATTATAGACTAATTCTATAATTTATCTTTTTCCATATAACCTATAGACAAATTGTGAAGGACACACGTGATATGTACAATCACCTTTTGTTACAATAAATAAGAAAATAATGACACCATAAGTACTAGTACTCAGTACTTATATGAATATTTACTTTAATAACTCTAAGATTAATTTTCAATTGATATAAAATATTTCATTAAATGTCTAACCTCCTCGTATAAAAAAAGAGTAAAATACTCTTAATTTATTTACATATATTTTATCATAAGATCGATGACGTTGAATCCAAGTCCCCGTGAGCGCGACCAAATTTAAAAATTCTATAATTTGTTTTAATAATAAAAATAATAATAATAATAATAAAAGAAAAAAAAATACAAGAATTCTCATATAACAAGGATAAAAGAAAAGGAATGGAAATAGGAGAATTATTAATCATTACAGGTGGTCATCACGTGGAAGTGTACCTTTATGTCAGATTCGTCCATCTTGCTGACTCAGCGGATCCCACGCCACCCTTTCTCACAATTATTCGTCCAATCATATCTTAGATTCTGTCACGCTATGTCTACTCTTCATACCCGTAAATACATTGATGCAATAAATATATATATATATATATATATAATTATTTATTGATGGTAAAAAGGTAAATACATTCATCCCAACGCTCCCGTCAATTCATCCTAGGATCAACACGGAAGAGGTAAATCACGAACGACTACTAACCTTTAGAATAATGACTAGTACATAAAGGAGATATTTACCTCAACTTTACCGAGATTCAAACACCAGACCTCATTAATGGTAACAACTCATGTGCTAGCCATTAGACTCATCCAAAGAGATATATATATATATATATAACTATTCAAATATTCATGATCCATTAGGTAGAATTTATATATACAATTTGATTAGATTATCTAGTTGACTTTAATAGCCATCCAATCAGTTTCTAGGAAATATATGTAAAGTCGAACAATGTAAAATATATTTAATTTGAAAAATAAAATACGACACTAGAAATAGTTCAAGGCATAGATGAATGTCTGAAAGACAGTTCTTGTACCTTCATGAGCACACTGATAGGCATTTATTATTTGATGGACGAACATGTATTGAAACGACGCCATGAATGAATTCATTAGACCTCCAAATCAAAATTACCAGAGATTTGCTAGCAAAGCTGCTTTGTCTCGAGCTGTTCACAATTGTAAAACGGGAAGAAGAACGTCAAGTAATTGAATGCATGGTGTAACCCAACGATAAGACCAGCAAGGACTCATTGAAAATGACAATTCGTGGGTAAGAGATTTGGCATCAATACGGGCATCAAATCTGTCGAAATATTGAATTGCAACAGTGTGTTTGATTGATGTAACTAAACAACTGGTCAGGAGTCGATTCAGTATGTGCACAAACTTTGAGGTCATTTCCCACATGATTGATATCTTGTAAGTTTGTAGATATACAACTTTTTTTTTTTCTTCTGGCTATTATCGATGAAGACAAGATTAGCAATATCTGAGGTTGACAGGAGAGTAAATTGTGTTGCAAACCCAGTGAGAGAAAACCAAGTATATAATTTGTTTTAACCTCCCTTTCAATGATAAATCAACTCTCCTTTTGGAGTGATACAGGAAGAAGCTTAATTATCAATAGCATGTTCTTCATAATCCTACAAGTTTACCAAAATAAGAAGCAGCTTTATTGAAACAAGTCGATATTGCATAGGCCTCTATTGAAAATAAGCAATTCCTATGATCTGATCATTTTGATTCCGATGCTGAGTATGCAATCGTCACAATGTCATCAATTTAAGGATAAACAGGATTCAGAACAGTTTTTGTATATGCAGGGGGGGGGAAGTACAGCATGGAATGCATGCATGTGTTTATCAAGCTTAGTGAGAGACATTCTTCCTAGAGATAAAGAAAATACATTGAAGAGAAACCTTTGATAAAGAAGAATCACGAGTGCATACACTTACAATTTGATAGGCATCTGAAGACTTTCTTTCACATACTGTGATTGTCACATGCAGGAGCGCAGCTTTTACACAGTAGTAAGACCATTTGAATCCGTAGGCATGTTTGCATATAGAAGAGTGTAGAACAGTTCGACCTCTGGCAGGTTTTGAATGACCTCCACAAATTTGTTGCGACGGGGTTCATCAAGTAGAGGCAAGCTTAATCGTGTGATTTGCGGCAATAGTTTGGCTAAGGGAACTCCCACGGAACTTGTCCCAGGAACTTGTACGCTAATGTCGTTGACCAAAACCTCGACCACCTTTTTCAGAGATATATCCACGATTTTCCCAAAGTCTTGGCTGCAGAGAGTAACACAACGACACAATCAGAAGCACGAATGCATAATTCAATAACCATAATTTCACTTTACCACATGAAAAACATGTCAAACGCTTGCTTGGTTTTCCAAAACATAAAAATAGGGGAAAAAAACAGGTGTATCAAAATGTTATGCATTTGCTCCTTACGACAACAGGCACATATATTAATAAGAATGCACACATGGGATGGGAAAGGTAAGCAAACTAACAAAAAATAGAATATCTAACGTTCACTATTCTCATCAGTCTTTCTCAGTAGCTACACAAGTAATGAATTCATTTTCTTTTATAGAGAACTGGAACAAATGAGATCAGAAATCATTAGTTTCGTATTCTGCAAAGTCCTTATAAAGAAAGTTGTTAGAAAAAAAAATATAAAAATGGGTCTATCAGAAGAAATGACAGATTCTAACCTTTGAAACTGTTAATGAAATAAGCTCCAAAAGGTTGAGAAATGAATACAAAATTAGAATCAATTAAGTTTTGTGGAAAGAGAAAAAGAAAGTGTCCTCATACTCAGAATGGAATAAAAATTTTGCTGGTCCTACCAATTTAGACAAAGATAGTACAAGAATTCTTAAGCAATCCAAGATCCATTTTGCAGGAAGAAAAATTATTTTCAAGCGCAATATTCAAGTGATTACAGATAATAAAATCATGGCATTCTTACAACTATACAAGTCTAGAGCCAAAAAAAAAAAAAAAAATACAAAAAGCAAGACCCAACATCATGGCAGAATAAATCTAGGCTTATCATGTATAAAAGTCAATTTGAGAATCTTGCGTCTAGAAAAAAGAATCTTGAGAAGTCTCAAATGCCCACGTTAAAACTATGAATGACAATATTAGCGCATGCCACAACTTGGAAAATGAACTCAGTTAGAAGCCAGAACACCTACCAGAAAATTAACAGAAAGACAGTTCAAACTATTATATAATATAAACTACTAGTAAACTTGACTGCGTCGATTACTTGAGCAACAAAAGGTCTTTCAAGATCATAGAAAGATCAAGTTCGCGTTTCCCGCATCCAGCATGCTCTTTTTGAAATATATATGCAACATGTATATGTATATTACAAATATTTGCATACCTGGACAGCACAGAACGGGTCTCAACCAACAGCTGATCCAGTTTGGTGGCATCCATAAAAAGAGAAGCATCTTCAAATCCATTGGCAGACATGGCTATCTGTTGCTTGTAGCAGCTAACATTTTCAGGCACCAGATAAGTTATCCAATAATTTAATGAGCCAATGTTCATGAACATATCCAGAATTTGGATCATTATTTCACGCAATTGCGCCATGCTAATAGTCTCCTTAAGCTGCTTGCTGACCATGATGCACCATGACAAAAACACATAAGCATTATTAGTTAAAAACTTCTGTATTGTTTGTTTCTGAGCATTCTTAATATTCTTAGCAAATATGCATGCAAATCAGTTATATTATACTATAGTGCTTCTCAGGCCTGTAAGTCATATACCACACAGGAATGCATTGATTTTAGTGCAAAATGGTGTTGCATTAGACTAGGGTTGAGCAAAAATTCGGTTAAACAGATCAAACTGACCGAACCGACCGAATTTTAAAATTTGGTTCAATTTATTTGGAATTTCAGGATTTTTTCTTAAAAAATCAGTTAATTCGGTTCGGTTTTAAAATTCTTTATTCAGTTAAACCAAATAGACCAAATAAACTGAATTTTTGGACCGAATCAAATTTTTAGCCCGAAACTGAATTTTGTTAAACTGAACCGAATTTTTAGACCCTAATTAGAAAAATTCGATAAATCCGGTTTTCAACCGAATTCACAGATATTTTATGGGTTCGGTTAGTTCGGAAAAAAACTGGCTAGGTTCAGTTCAGTTAATTCGGTTCGATTTTAACCGAATCCTCACCCCTATATTAGACTATTTGTTCGCATCACATTGCATAGATGCATAATGCATTGATGATAATTAATTGAACAGAAACAAACATAAAATTTTAACTGTCATTTCATACACAAATTAGTGGCAGTCAAGCAGCATTAACTCCTTACTCTTTGAGAACTTCCATAGCTGCATTCTGCATGTTCATAATTAGTGAATTGATCCCATAAGTTGCTAGGTAATCTGCGGTAGCAAGAAAGGCCTGTCGCCCATGACTTTTAAATGAATCAACCTCATCCTGTAATAAAGAAGAGTGAAAGAAAGCATTCAAATAATGTATATGTTGTTTTACAGTATCTTCACCCTCAATGAAATGATTTTGTACACAATATTCAACATTTTCTAAAGAAATATGTATAATTCAATTAGGGAGATTTGACAAAGAGAAATGCAATTTCATCTCTCTATTTGTAAGCTGATGGTAAAGTAGTCTACTTTGTTTTCTTTTTCATACCTCATCTCCACACAAGGAGCTCTTCTTAGCGAGAACTCGATACTTTGATTACCCAAAAAAAAAAAAAAAAAATCAGATTCTGGCAACCAGACACCCAATTCTTCTTAGAGAGCTGAGCAACAAGCGACTCTTTCCCTCTATGAGTATAGGCAACAAGCAACCCTTAAACCCTTTTCCCTACATCTTCCTCATCTTCTGTGAGCACTGTGAGCCCTCTTGCACTGAGTGAGCAACTCCATCCTCCTCTACATGTGAGCAGACCAACGACATATTCCCATCCAATGCTGGTGAATTCCTTGGGGCCCTGCACTTCGTAACCAGGTACTATGTCTTCCAGCAAAAATAGCTGTAAACCCTTGCAAGGCAAAACCCCTTGTTTCTTTTCACTTGAGGAGGCATACCCCACTGCGCTTCTCCTCCAACAAGTAGTAAGACCCCCCACTGTTACAGCACTAACTTGTTTGTGATTTCAAGCGAGGTAGAGAAGTCCATCCCCCTGTCATGCTTTTGTATCCTTTGTTTGCCTTGTCCCATCCAAATTGCTAATGGGAAGTAGCTGGGAGGCATCAACAGCAAGCAGAAGTAAAGGTCTTGGTGATACCATTCCTTCAGTTTGAGATAGGATCCTCTCCTTAGTATATGGTTTTTTTCTGAGTTAGGGAATCAAACAAAGTGCGAGGCACGAAAGCATCCTATTAGACGAGGGGATGGTCATGGAAGGCATTTATCACTTAATCATGCTGATATGATTGCTAGCCAGAGCAATCAGAGATGGTATGTGTATGATGCATTGGACAAATGTGTTGTGGTGAGGATGATAAGTATCTTGTACCCATTTGGGGGAGGAATTTTATACAAAAATTTAAGGAGAATAGTTGTTGGTAAGGCAAAATGATTGTAGGCAGACCTCGTGGTCACACCCTTGCACACCCAAAACCCAATTAGCAACTTAAGGTTTAACCTTGAGTTTAGGGGATCTACAAGCACTTGGTTAAATTCTAGGAAACGGGATACCCCTTAAGCTTTTATTTTCCTTGCTTGACTATCTGCCTCATTATATTAGATTATTTGTTCATAGTATGCCTGCCTAATATATCATGTATTACTTACATGCTTGGAGTTAATTGAAGATGCATACTTGGATCATCTGGAACATACATGACGGAGATTCTCCTACTGTGTATGCTAGCATGTTAATTAATTACTATGAATGCTTAGAATAATTTGGGATAGAGTATAACTGATAATATTGGAAGGTGTGCACTTGCTAATAAGATACCAATATCATGGTGAGAGTTAGTGCATAAATACTGGGCGATGACATAATTGGGACTTGTGGCAATTAGATATTGTTGACACCTAACTATGATCACATGTGTCTTTATAAGATATTTGGGACCCATGATGGTTTTGTATTGCCAACAAGTGATTATGTATGTCATTATGTAAGACCGTGGGACCTGAAGGTTAGGTGACACCTAACTATAATGTGGTTTGTGAATGTTAAGCCTACCAGCTTCAGTGAGATTCCACAGAGTCCTGGCCTTGTACCAAAGCGATTTCATTGAATTGAAACGGGAGTCTTACCCCATTGTATTGAGTATGAGGTGTTCGCATGAGCATACACATTGTAGCTCTTGCATCTTTGAGTTAAACTGAAAATAGAATTGTGCTTTAAATGTACCTTTCTTACTTGTTTATTTTGTTGTTTATTATTTTACTGGCAATTCCATTTTTATACACACCTTGTTTCTTATCAACCAAAGTCTTTTTTAGTTTTTTTTTTTATAATTATGCATGGTACTTGTTGTATTTTACCTTATTGTCTTAAGGCTTTTTTGCATAGTTGAAATCTTTAATATATTTCCTTTACAATAAATTGTTCATTATTGTATTTGTGTGTGTGATGCTCATGCATCTTGCGAGTGCTAGTTAGGGATGTGCAGCAAGCATTACCCAGCATATGGGTGGCACAACCTTTGACCAGCACGAGGACCATGCTGATGAATCGTTGCTCAATCGGAGTGAGTACTCCTAGTCATGGGAAGAGGGCTCACTTAGGGTTTGACATTACCAATGATATGGCAAGAGAAGATTTAGTTGTAAGTAGTTGGGATTCATAACTTGTTATTGTTGTTGTGTTATGCAAAGCAGTGAGCAAAAAAATCATAAATAGATGAAAAGCAGTAACCCAATAAAAGGCAATAATGCAAAATTTACCTACTCATGGTTATTTATACATTATTTTGAATTTTTACAGTGTTATACAAAAGAAGTAAATTCAATAGGCAACTTTGTAGATATTAATATTTAATGTCTTATCTTAGTAACTCCACATGTTCATCTAAACAATCTCCCATGCAACATTAACTTTTTATATGCGTCGCTTTAAAAGAGTCCAATACTCTAATTTATAAAGTATGGAAAAATTGTTCCACAACGTCATAACCTTTTCTTATAGCTTAATGGATCAATGACAATCAAACAAACTTCTAAAAGTTCCTCCAAGTGTCTTAGTTTCATCCATCCACTCTTTATATCTAATCAATGATCTCTTCATCAATATTCCTTTTATACTGAATACAAGGATTCCATGTCCATTCATCTAAAATATTTACCTTGATTTTTTCCCTTATCAATAAAAATTATATTTCATATATTCAACTTTTAACTAACTTAAAACCTTTAGTTTATAATTTGTTTTCCTTCACAATTCGCATTTAGAATTTAACCAATATACACTCCTATCAATTGACATAATATCATATGTAAATTATGTGAGAGAACCTGAGTTAGGTTATTTGATACACAATTCAATAAACAAAGATCACTAAGGAAAAACAATGTCATAATAATTAATAATACAAACGCACAAGCTATAATGTTCCACACATCTGAATAAGTAAGATCTAGTAATACATCATACAAGCTTCTGCAAATTGTGCATTGAGCCACTGAGATTATACTTACCAAAGGCTGAGAATCCTCAAAGTCACGGGCAATATCTAGATACAGTTGCCTCCCTAATATGTTAACTTGAACTCTGACATATAAGCAGAGCAAAGTCATTGACCACAAAGAAGCAGCTGCCCTTGTGAAACCTGGAAGGAAATTTAAAAAAAAAACAAATAATTGCTTGGTGAAATACGACCATCTTTCTTTGGAGACAAAGCTCCAACAAATAACATAAGCAGGGATTGTCAACATTGTCATGATTGATCAGACACATTTTTGCAAAAAGAAACTGCGGCATACTTAGAATTTTAAGCCTTTCCCATAGCTCGAGCTTCTCCTTGAGAGGAAGTGCGCTTGACTGTCCCTTCCCATGAATAAGCTTGTCTGTCAGGGGCGAGAGGTCCAAATTCTCAGACACACTAGACTGCAGGCAGTGCATCGCATATGGTAGTGTGGTCGTGTCAGAAATCCTCTGGATGTTCTCAAAATGCACTTGCAATCTGCCCACACAGACGATAACAACGTTAAGCAATCAACGAAGCAGAAATAGTAGAAATCCATAATAAGGGAGGAGAAAAGGGAGTTAATTTACTGATTCTTAATAAGTTCATCGACTTGTCGAGCGCCTTCGAGCTCCTGCTCGGAATCAGAAAATCTCCTGGCCTGACTCTCATAGAGCTTGTAGAGGAAATATCCACCACCGGCAATACCGAGAGAAACCAGAATCTTCCTTCTATGCCTGCTCCAAAAGCTCCTGAATCCAATCGACCATAACAAACGAATCTTCAGCAGAAATTTCTCCACCAAAAATCAAGAAACACTACAATACTGCGAAGGCAGAAGATAACACCTTAAGGAAAGCATGGCATAGTCGATGGGTTATAGAGCACTCCTCGAGCCGGCAGCGAGAGGGGGATCAGAGCACGGATCAACGGGACATTGCGGCAACCGAGGGAAGAACGGCGACGAATTCGATATCTTGTTTGTTCCACCACCAGACCAGATGATTTCTCTGCATGCAAAATCCCTAACCTAGCCTCACGATCGTCGTTCGCTTTCGGGCTTCCCAACCGATGAGAAGCCCATTTATGCGCTTAAATAACATACTGATTAATTTCCTTAAATAATTTTAAATAGTCTAATATTTATTTCATTATAACTGATTAAATCATTATTTAAATACGTTAATTTATATCATCTATATATATTTAAAAATATTTTTCAAATTAAGTCTTATTCATAGTCGATTCAAATTCATGGACAGAAGGAATATAGTATCATCGGCAATTTAACCAAAAGACGCACATGAAAATCTAAATTTATCAAAAGACGTACACTATTTTGGTATTTATCAAAGAGCATACTTTTTAAATGTATTTTCTATTTTACCCTCATGATAATTTGACTTTTCTACTGTTTTTCTTTTTTTCACTATATTTCTCTCTCTTCTCTCTCTTCTCTGTCACAAAAGATAGAAATAACATTAGTCAATTTTTAATCACATTTTAATACATTTGAAGAAGCCAAAATAAATAATGGACACCATATTTGGACTCCTTGCAATTTTAGAAATCCACAGAAACTGAAATGGGTGCAATCGGAACTTTCTAGGTCGATCAGTGGATTTCGGTCAAAACTCACTGATGGGCCTAAAGAGCTCCAATTGCACTCATTTCAGTTTCTATGGATTTCTAAACTTGCAAGGAGTTCAAATATGGTGTCCATTATTTATTTTGGATTTTTATAGATGTTAACAAGCAAAATCAAAGAATCGACATAAAAGCCCATGTTGGGTCTGATATGGAATCATATTAGGCCCAATGTGAGCCTAATATCATTCCATATCAGGTCCAACGTGGGCCTGATATCATTCCATATCAGGCCCACGTTGAACCTGATTTGAGTCCATATCAGGCCCAATATGGGCTTTTTTGTCGATTCTTTAAAAAGCCAAAATAAATATCTATAGAAACTGAAATGGGTGCAATCGGAGCTCTCTAGGTCCATCAGTGGGTTTTGACCGAAACTCACTGATCGACCTAGAAAGCTCCAATTACACTCATTTCAGTTCCTGTGGATTTCTAAAATTACAAGGAGTCCAAACATGGTGTCCATTATTATTTTTGGCATTCCTAGTGGTGGACCAGAGGTTTTGAAAAATCTTAAATCTCTCTTTATTTATTTATTTTTATTTTTTTTATTTTTTGTTGTTACTAGGCCTGATATGGGGAGATATCAGGCCCACATTGGGCTAATAATGACCATTAAGATCCCCTTCTACTCGGCGGAGTGCCCGTGGTAACAATCGGGTGTCACTCAGTTCGTCGTGACCACCAGTGCTTGGTGGAGTCCGCGGTTAACCGTTGTATCCTAGAAAACAAACGACCCATGTAAACCTCGAAGCACAGCCGGAGATGGACGAATCTGTTTCAAGGAAAGTGCGACTCTCGCAGGCCTCGGTCAATTTTCCTGGTCGGTCTCTTCATCCGCCCGGTCGGCCAGTCTACTCGCCAGATTTGGTCTGTCACTTTGCAGACCTACCTTGTCGATCTGGTCTGCCGCTCTGCAGACCTGCTCTGTCGCTCTGGTCTACCGCTCTACTGACCTGCCCTGTTGCTCTGGTCTGCCGCTCTACAAACCTACCCTATCACTCTGGTCTACCGCTCTACAGACCTACCCTGTCGCTCTTGTCTACCGCTCTGATTTGCCGCTCTGCGGACCTACCCTATCGCTCTGGTCTACCGCTCTGTAGACCTGCTCTATCGATCTGATCTGCCGCTTTGCAAACCCGTCCTGCCGCTCTGATCTGTGAATCTGGTCTGTCGCTCTGCAGACCTGCCATGTAGTTCTGGACTATCGCTCTGCAGGCCTACCCTACCGCTCTAGTCTACCCGCTCGGTGGATTAGTCTGATCTTCTACACGTTACAAAAACTAACCCCTGCTGATAGTTTGAGATTATCTGCTCAGGTCATTTTGACTGTAAGTTGAATTTAATTCAGTGTAGTTTAAATTCAATTAATACCCGTAAATCTCCGACAATAAATTATATGTATTCCAACAAAAATTCATACAAACAGTGAAGAAACCATGAACTGAGCAAGACGATTAGGCATAATTTACAATTCGACAAGTCACCCAAGGAGGCTATAAGAAGGCATGTCTTCTATCCTAAGTACATCATCCATCAAAAGCTCCCTCTCGAGCGCAGCTCGAGTCGACTTCAGAACCTCCTACGAACACATGCATATTTTGAAGATGTAGGAATCAAGCAAAAACAAGTGATAAATGAAATTGCAGTAGACATGCAATACTAACATTGAATTCCATGTAGGACGCATTTCGTTCTAGCCACTGCTTGTCCATCAACATGAATGCTACACAGTAGAGCAAGTCGAAAGCCCACTCATCCTCTGCCATGGCAAAAACATATGTAACGAGACGTGTACGTATCAGAGATTAAGCTCAGTTTACGCGAAAGGCTCACCAGACAGCATTTGGACGAAGACCGCTCTGGCGAATGTCCTCGTCTTTGCTGTATACATACAATCTTAAAACTCGTCAGAACTCTAATACTGAATGAGTATAATTTAAGGCATTCTAAACTTATCCATAACTTTGCAAGGAACAAGTCTATGATACAAGCATATAGAGAAGCAACTTTGGTGAGAATAAACCTTTCTATCATTCGAGGTATGGTTCCAGAAGAACCATGGCTCACTTCATCCTAAGATTTGCACATACAATGTTACCGAGCATGCTGAATCATTTGCCGTGATATCTAAAAGAAAAATCTAGTTCCTGGTTTATGCATGTTTTTTTTTGCCATGTTCTACTCTTGTTTGTTCTTTTAGTTAAATCGCTATTGATTGTTAAAAAACACTTACAGGATTGAAGATCTAGCATTTGTATTATCATGAAAGTGATATTGACACCAGCCACCGCAAAAGGATACTCCCATGTAGATCGATTTCCAAACTGCTTGTTTAGCAACCTCTGGAAGGAATTCTAAAGATAAAGAAAGTCAAGTAAATTTTCTCTTGGAGTAAAATTATTTTAAGGAAAAAAACAAAGATAATCTGATCTTACAGAGAATGTTTTCGCAAAGAATAGAAGATTCTCCAATGAAATAAACCCGGCACCCCTACTTACCATGAAAAACTGTGGATTAGGAGACTCAGTTGGTAGAGAATGGAGCAAAAATAATTATAATGGTAAATTTACCTAAAGTCAGTGGACGGATCCTTCCCCTGCCAGCCCATCTCCTTCCACTGGTCGGATACAAGGTCACTGAGCTCTTTATCAGGGTATGTCGCATACCAAAGCGCCCTGAGAGCTTCCTGCCAGGACATGGTAAGTTTCAATATTTCCAAAACAGAGGAGAGGCACCATTTGTTGTTTCACTCAATTCTTCCAATCATTAGCTTTCCTTCAAAATCAGTCTTCGTATTTCTCTGGTAACTCTCTACTCAGTAAAGAACACTCAAATGAAAAAAATTTACATCGGCATTCACAGATGGATTTTTTTTTTAAAAAAAACTGTGTTATCTTTAATTAACTCAACTGTTCATGTTTAACATTGATTATTCCATAATGACATGGAGAAGTGAATATTACCTGATGTTCACATCTTGAACCATCAAAATAAACATTCACACGATGCTTCAATCTTTGAAGTCTCTTTTCCTAAAATCAATCAAACAATTCCATTTACGAAGAAGAATAACTTAAGGTGAAGAAAAAGGAATGTCAATTCCAAGCTCTAATGACAGACTATACAGAAACACAGCAAACTTGAACAAAGATAAAGAATTAAGATGTAAAGCCGAATCAAACTTCATATAGCAAGCTTCAATATCACATTGTGATTTGCTTTTTTACCTGCAAAGGAGTGAGATTCATGCAAATGCGCTCATAAGTTCCTTTGCGTTTCATACAAACACAAGATAATCCTTTCCCGATCCATCTTGGTGAACCACACGTCTGATCACCTGTGCAAAACCAATAATACAAACATCAAAGATAAGGAAACCTCAAACCACAATATGAAAACATCAACTTTAAATATGCCAAACCTCAAACCACAATATCAATAACTTGTACTAGCTCAAAATGCTACAGTCTTAGCTTATGACTGAGGATTGACCCATTAACTTGCACTAGCTCAAAATGCTAAAGCCCAAATAGATAGTAGTAGCTTACCTATCTGAGCTTATAAATCTTATCGGCTGACCTACAACTCGCAATGCACGACTAAAATAGAATACTACAGCTTCTCCCCAACTCAAGGATTGGAGTGTACATTAAGAAATAAATTGCAACTCAGAAATTGTTACATGAGCCTAGACTTACCAAAAAATGAAAATGAAAGCATAAAATGATTGAATTGATTCCAAGTAGCAAGTTAGAAGGTTCGTTGGGTATGGACCTAAATTTGCCCAAAATTATAAATAAAGGCATAGAATGACTGAAGATATTCTAAAGAGTATAATAGAGGGTTCATACGTGGAATTTGGATAGTTTGAGCCCATGTAACAATTTTACTGAAGTTGCTACATAGACCTAAATTTGCTGAAAATTACAAAATAGGTTATAAAACATCTCATTTGGTTCCAAAAAGCACAATAGAGGTTTTATCAGTGAAATTTAGACAATTTTGGTCAATGTAGCAATTTTGGCAAATTTGCTACTACACAGACCTATGAAGGCATAGAATGACTAACTAGATTCTAAGGAGTAGAACAGAGGGCTCATTTATAGAATCACGATCATTTGGGTTCATGTAGCACTTTTCTTTTGGAAAAAGTGCTACATGGATCTAAAATTGCAAATGAAGGGATAGAATGCCCAAACAAATTCTTAAGTAGAGTCGGCTACATTGATCTAAAATTGCAAATGAAGGGATAGAATGCCCAAACAAATTCTTAAGTAGAGTCGGCTAGTAAACAGAGAGTTTATCTTTGAAATATGGTCAGTTTTGGCAAATTGGTTCATGAATGGCAGACACTCAACACAAAATACATAAAATCAAAGAAAGAAATGAAGACAGAGAAACATGAAGTGAGGTTAAACAGTGTTTGTAGGGAGATGAAACTAAAACTAGGCAGCATAAAAGTATTCTTTAGGCAAGATTTATATGAGTTATTCAGTAAAAAAACAAAGGATGCCTTATAATATTTACCTTACAAAAACATTTACTAAACCAAAAAAAGGTACTAGTGAATAATTTTTTAGGCAAGGTTACGAGGCTAGAGACTTGCAAGGACGCGAAGACTTGCAAGAAACACGGCAAAGTTTTGGTGCAAGTACAAGCACTAGGTGGTTGCTTGTGGTACGATGCTACATACCTACCCAATTTAACAGGGAAACCAAGGCTCACAGGAAGGAATCATGTGAGATCTACATCAGTATGTAAGAGCATCCACAGCGATTAGGGATATTTCTCCCAAGTATTTGTGGTTCTCACTTCCACATCACTCTTCAAATATTCCAAATCTCACAATAAAATATCTCACTAATCAAATATTTATGGGTTCCACCCATCAAATATCCACTCTCAAATATCCCCAATTCCGCAATCAAATATCTCACCAATCAAATATTTATGGGTCTCATGACCATTTTATTAACTTACATTTAATTTTAAGAAGAATACAATAGAAGACATACAAATTTAAGAAAAATACTAATTCATACGAATATAAATATTTTACAAATTTGAAATTGAAATACAGAATTACAACCCATATTATATTAATAAAACACATAACGATAAATCATATAAATTACAAACTACAATTAATAAAATAAACAGGGAGCCGATAAAATAAACCATGAAAATTAACTACATGTTTAATTTTTTTTTCAGCTGCTCACATATCGCTAGATGATTTTGAAGTTGTTCATCTGTTATGCCTAGTGTGTTCATTACGAGGAGTTGATGTGCTTGGATGATTTGATTCACTTTCTTATTGTTATTATACTCTTCCAAATGTGGCATTGACTATTGCACAACCTAATTCAATTCATCAATTAGGCTTACTCTTTCTTTGTCTTTCCTCTTTGTTGCTTTCTGTCCCATTGGACTAGATCGAACTTCTCTATCACCTAGATCAACAGTTGTATTATGATTAGAAGAGTCAGTATGTGCACCTGATGATTCTGATGTTCTTGCTTTCTTTGTAGCACGTTGCTCTGAGGATTGAGGAGCAAACATCGGACTATCTTTCAAGATTCTCCACACATGTTCATATTGGAAAGTAGTTTTAAAAGTACTCTCGTATTCTTCATGAGCTCGCACCATCAAATCCTCGTCACTCCATCCGCTTGATCGATCATTATACCATTTATTATAGATTCCATTATATCAATTCACGATTTTTTTCAACGAAGCCCAATGAGATTTTGTTTTCTCCGCAATTCTCTTTTTAGCTCCCTTATCTCGATTGGTATTGTAGTATGTCACCACCCGTTTCCAAAAAGACTCAATCTCCGCTGCAAGGAGTTTATCATCTGCTACGGTCCATACTGTTCACTTGCTATAATCTTTATCCGATTCATTGCCCATCTCTGGAGCTTGATTGAGAATAATATCGTCGGGCCTTATTTTAGATAAGAAAGGAGGAAATTGTGAATCGAGGATTGCATAAGGTATTTCTATACCTTTAGTTGCATCGACACTAGCTCTTCTCGATTCATTTGATTGAATCTCCAGTGATTAAAGCAGATTAATTACATGAGTTGGGGCTTGCATGAAATATTGACTACTCTGCCAATATTCTAGAGGATATGTATAATACGGATCTTGAGAGTCGTCACTCAAAGAATTTGGATAACTTTGAAAATTATGGTAATATGGTGATAGGTATGGAAAAGGTTGAAAATTTGGTGAGTGTTGAGTGGGAAATGGAAATTGAGGATTGAGAAAATTAGGGCGAACTCGAGAACTTTATTCACTAGAATTTTCATTGATATTTGGAGAGTTAAACAAATTCCTAAAATAATGACCAGAATTTTTATCCATTTCTCTCTAAATTTTTGGTATGCAATAAGTATAGAATTGATGAAAATAGATGAAAGGAACGATGTATATATAGGAGGAAAGCGAACGTTGCCCCAGGTTTGGAAAAAATGAGCGTTGATTAACATTAATCAACGCTCAACTTTGATTTTTTTCTAACATTCTGTTTTAATTTTTTTATTTTTTCTAAAAATGTGTAAAACATTAATTAAATTAAAAATAAATAAATATGATAGTCCACCTTTTGGTGGGCCCCACAAAAGGATTTGTGTCCTGTGATTTCTGATCACTCCGTAAATATCCCTTCCAATGGAAATATTCAAGAGGGGATGTTTGAAGAGATAATCTAAGGTGCTGTCCGTGGCATGTACTAGTCAGTAGTCATCTCGCAGGTCAGTCGTATTCGGGAAGGAAACTTTTTAGTGTATACTTTCAGTCTTTAATTTTCACATGGTTGCTACACTAGCAAAGACAAAGAGTAACTCCAGAATTGTACTTCAAAGTTGCAAAAGGCATAGCGTAAACTTCGAGACAGCAGCCAAATGACCCTCACATGCCACCCAAGTCGCAGTAACAGAGCATTACGAGTTTAGTTCTTTCCTAGGCCTAATCCAACTGCTAGGGTACGTGAAACTTGTCACAAGATGACAAGAAGTAATTTTGGCCCGCAACCTAAAGAACTTCATAAAACGACCTGTCTTTTAGGATGATGTAGTGACTGGCGCATAAAATATTCTCATAATAAAATCTTATGTTCAAATTTTGGCATAGCTCAATATTTCTATTTTGTGTTAGTTATTATTCTAAAGATTAATAATCACTATTAATTTACTTCTTTCGTGTTCATCCTAAACAAAATTGGCGGGGCATTAGGGCGCGGGGGGAGCGTAGTCATCTTGCCACCATGATAAAATGGTCAAGAATTTTATCTTGACCAAGAATGAACAATATTGTTTTTTGTTTACAGTTCAAAATTACAATATGCGCAATACAGCAGCAAGCAGATCGCTGAGGACAAACCCTAGAAAACGCGCGATTGAAAAGTAGCATTTTGCGGCCGTAAAGGAGCTTCGATCTCCGATTGTCCATACCATACAATGTACAGAGCTTGCGACGGAATCAAAGCATCGAGAAAGCCGATGATCAAAAGAAACAATCTAAAGAACCTTAAAAAAACACACATTTTTTCTGAAGAAAGAGAAGAGTATGGACGAGGATGACCTACCGACATTAGCGGCGGAAGCGCTGTGAGCGCACCTGAAGATGGAGTGCGGCGGCAGCGAACCGATGGCCATGCAACCACCGTGGCTCCTCTCGACCCCCATGTCTCCCTCTCGCTAGCAACCCCGGAGTGATGAGATGGTCGAGGAGGAAGAAGTAAAGACCCAAAAAGAGGAGCAGGCGGGAGCGAACGAAGGCCGCCCTCTGTGTCTGCGTCGGATCGGATTCGTCGTCTCGTAGTCTGCTTCCAGAACTTTCTTTCTATACCGACAAATACATCGACCCCGTGCGCAGCACGTGCCTCTACCGAAGCTTCAACACCCGAGCCGATGGAGCTACAGCTTCATACAGTGATACAGGATTGGATCGAATGAATGGTGGTCCGATTAACATCATGTATGTTTCTGAAAGGCATTCGGCAGTGGATTAAGAATCATTTCGATTTGTTCTTGCGTGCTCGATTGGTGGGGATGGAGATCCTTTTGTATCGGTGCTCGCGCTGTTGCACATGCACTGCACAGGTAAGTAGTCAAAAAGAGGCTTTAGATCCTTCATGTTTTCTGACTCTGCCGAGAAGAAGACGACGACCAACTAGTTTAACTACCAGACAACAAGAGCCATGTGGAGTGCCGCAGTGTCTGCGAATCTAAAACACAATCTTTAGCCTGAGCACACTCTCCGAAACAGACAACAACCACAACAACCAGTTACTAGTTACTACGCAGATTAACAGACACAAGTTATTTGATTAAAGTAGGAGAAACTCTGAAACTGAACTGAACTATGAAGAGTTGGTGTTCGGATTCGAAGGCCTCAGATTGGTGATGCGATGACGCATTGCTGCTCCGATCCGTTGCAATTGAAGTGGAGGCGATGGGACAAGGCGGTGGAGGTGATGAGGCGGCGAGGCGATGCTGCAGCGCGGATTGACGGTTGCTTCTGCGGAGCAGGGATGTGAGTTTTCAGCTACGGAATGTGCTCGTGAAGTCAATTCGAGAGGGCAGAATTTCTTGTCCGTAACGATGAATTGTAAACACAATTTTATTTTAAAAAATATGTAAAGAATGATATTTTTTTTATATGGCCTAATAGTAAAATTATTATAGTATGATTGATTTAAATTATCATAAATAATTTAAAATATAATTATCAAATAATCATATAAATAAATTATAAAAATAAAATATAATCAAATGTTATTTATCTCAACCTAATTAATGTAATAAAAAATTATTTATTTAAAATTTTAATAAATAATCTAATTTAATATTTTACTATATTATCCTCGGTTACACAATCAATAAATATATATATATATATATATATATATATATATATATATATATATATATATATATATATATATATATATATATATATATATATCTTATGCTGCGGTGCCTTATGTACGATTTTGCTGCGGTACTTGTCACGTCAGCGGCCTGGACCGATCAGGCTCCAACCTGATCGGTCTGGGAGTCTCCTGATCGGTCTGTGTAACGATCAGGCCCTAGGTTGATCGGTCGGCCTGGACCGATCAGGCCCTAGGATGATCGGTCCCCAGACCGATCAACCAACTCTCTGTGAGAGTTGGCTTCGAAGTCTGATCGGTCTGTGGACCGATCAGGCTATAGGTGGATCGGTCCACAGACCGATCCCCCTACCTTTTTCTGCCTCTGACAGGCTATAGGTTGATTTTTTTTTTGTTTTCTCGCTGACGTGACAAGTACCGCAGCAAAACCGCACATAAGGCACCGCAGCATAAGATTTCTATATATATATATATATGATCCGGTGGTAAGAGCCCAGGACCCCTAACGAGGGGTCAACGCCACGTGGAGGTCAAAATGTCAGGTGGTCTGTCGAAGAAGGGTGAGCCGACCGGACTCATGAGAAAAGTTCAGGCCGATCGGTCTGCCAGTAAACATCTGATAGTAAAAGGCGCCCTGACAGGAATCGGGGTTCCGACGCTCAATGTAACAGTAAATAATGACTGAGCGGAAGGGTGCGCCGCCCGGCCGACGCAAGGAATAAGGGTCGTCCGGACGGCGCTCTTTGTCCAGCCGGCCGGACGGACATCCTTGCTGGCTAGGGGTAAATAGGGACAGGAACATCTGCTGACAGTCGTCAAGTCCTAGAGCTAGGCCATACTCCTAGTCTGACGGACAGGTGTTCTCTTGTCCCATCGAAGACATGCTTGGACTGTAGCAGTATGGTGTCAGATAAGCTTTCTGACAGGTGCATACTGAGGTATGGGCTACAGACACGTATGCGCCTCGGTGGACGTGCATTGGTTCTTTCACCGCTCTATATAAAGAGCCTCTTACTTCGCCGGAGGTACGCAGAAAAAACATCTCTGGAGCCACTCTTTTCCACTGCTTGCTTGCCTGACTTGAGCGTCGGAGGGTCGCCGCCGGGAATCCCTTCCCGGCCCGACTTCTGTGCAGGTTCGCCGGAGCTTTGGAGACCTACTCCATCGACTAGGAGCGCGCCACGTGCCCAGCGTCCTTTGGTTCGGCGAATCGGACGGGATCAATTTGGCGCCGTCTGTGGGAACGCTCCTGCATCCGATCGGAAACAATGGACGAGGCTGGACGACAACACATGGTGACGCTTTCGAATGAGGAACTCGATGCTCTGATCGAGATAAGAGTCGCCAAGCTCGTGGAGCAAAAGCAGAAAACCACAGCCGAGCGGCCAGAGCAGCAAGCAACATCAGCGTCTGGCGGTCGAGCGGAAGCACCACCGGCCACCGTCGCATTTCATCGAGCCTTATTCCGCACCCCCGAAGCTGCAGCAGCTCAAAGGGACCGGGGATCTTCTTCGGAGGAAATGCTTAGACGAGAAGACAGAAAAGGGAAAGCCCCCCGAGCGGACGCATCGCCCGAGCGGATCAATCGCCAATTTTCAGAGGTCATTCTGCAAGATCCTCTGCCGAAGCACTATGTGCCTCCGACGATCGGCGAGTATAATGGGACAACCGACCCAGATGATCATCTGGGTAAGTTTGATAACACCGCTACGCTCCATCAATACACAGATGGAGTAAAATGCCGAGTCTTTCTTACCACTCTCTCGGGATCGGCTCAACGGTGGTTTCGGAGGTTGCCGGACGGATCCATCACAAGCTTCAAGGACTTCCGAACGGCTTTCCTCCACCATTTTGCGAGCAACCGACGCTACCAGAAAACGAGCGTGAGCCTGTTCGTCGTCAACCAAGAAGCCCGTGAATCGCTTCGAGCTTACATCCAGCGGTTCAACCAAGTGGCGATGGACATTCCAACGGCCACCTCGGAAACCATGATGAATGCCTTTACACAAGGCCTAGTGGATGGGGATTTCTTCCGATCTCTCATCCGAAAGCCGCCCCGAGAGTATGATCACATGCTACACCGGGCGAGCGAATACATAAACGTGGAAGAAGCACAGGCGGCCAGGAAAAAAGAAACTCCAACCGAGCGGGCTCCTCCTGCCGAGCGGAAACAGCACGCTGCTCATCAGCCGCCTAGAGGACCAAGGGCCGAAGCAATCCGATCCCCCCACGCCAGGTCCCATGTGCAAGAGGTAGCTGTCGCCCGGCCCAAGCCAAAGAAGAGATGGACCCCGATGTTCTGCTTCTTCCACCGGACGGATACGCACAACACACGGGATTGTCGAAGTCTTCCCTTCGTGACTCATCCTGCGCCCCGAAATGTCGGACGACGGTCTCCCTCAGTCGACAGTCGACAGGCGACAGAGAACTCATGAAGCCGATCGGACGCGACCTGATAGGTCACAGTCGCAACAGACTCCCGATCGGCATCGTTCTCCAAGGCAGGAGAATCGCCGAGCGTCCAGAGACCGATCTCGACCGTCCGCTCGGGAAGAGGAAAATAGAAGCAATACTTCCCGATGCGAGATTAACGTTATTGCAGGCGGGCCGACCGGAGGAGATTCCAACCGAGCTAGAAAGGCGAGCGTCCGGCAGCTCCAGATTCATGCAGTCGGATGTAGCCGAGAACGAGCGGAAGGATCCGAAATTAGTTTCGGGCCCGGGGACTTGGAAGGAGTTGAAGTGCCCCACGACGACGCTCTGCTCATCAAAGCGGTAATAGCTAACTATACTATTCACCGCGTATTCATTGACACAGGAAGTTCGGTCAACATCATATTTAAGAAGGTGTTCGATCAACTACAAATTGACCGAGCCGAGCTGTTACCCATGACGACTCCGCTCTACGGGTTTACGGGTAATGAAGTTCAGCCGGTCGGACAGATCTGGCTGGCTATCTCGTTAGGAGAAGAGCCGCTCAGGAGGACAAGGACAACAAACTTCGTGGTGGTCGACTCTCCCTCGTCCTACAACGTCATTTTGGGGCGACCGGCGCTCAGCGAATTCCGAGCGGTCATCTCAACCTTCCATCAGAAGATCAAGTTCCCCGTGGAGGACAAAGTGGGAGAAGTACGGGGAGATCAGCTAGCAGCTCGGCGATGCTATATCGAGATGATCCGGGCAGAAGCCCATTCCGCTCGGAAGGCGCCCCGGATCGAGGTAAACGCCATCACTGAAAAGCCACCCTCTTTAATTTATGAAGAAAAAGAGGAAGTGCAGATTCATCCAACCCGACCGAAGGCCACGACTTTTATTGCATCCGATCTGGAGGAGAAGCAGAAAGAGGAGCTGATCCAATGCCTCCGGAGAAATCATGATGTCTTTGTCTGGTCGACACATGAGCTGCCCGGAATTTCACCAAGTATTGCGCAGCATGAGCTCCATGTCCGACCGGACGCTCGGCCAATCAAGCAGAGAAAAAGAGATTTCAGCGCCGAGCAGAATGCCATCATCCGGGCGGAGGTGGAAAAGCTTCTAGAAGCCGACCATATACGCGAAGTGCAGTTCCCGAGCTGGTTGGCGAACGTAGTATTAGTCTCCAAGCCGGGCAACAAGTGGAGAGTATGCATAGATTTCAGGGATCTCAACAAAGCTTGCCCGAAAGATTTTTATCCTCTACCCCGGATAGATCAGCTGGTGGATTCTACGGCCGGCTGCGAATTAATCTGTATGCTCGACGCCTACCAGGGCTATCACCAAGTGCCGCTCGCCCGTGAAGATCGAGAAAAAGTCAGCTTCGTGACAGCCGACGACACTTATTGCTATAATGTGATGCCGTTCGGATTGAAGAATGCGGGGGCCACATATCAACGCTTGATGAATAAAGTATTCAGAGAGCAGATCGGGCGGAATCTAGAAGTTTATGTGGACGACATTCTCATTAAGTCCGTCCGAGCGCCCGATCTCTACAAGGACATGGAAGAAACCTTCCGAACGCTACGCAAATATGGAGTGAAGCTGAATTCCCAGAAGTGCCTGTTCGGAGCAAAAGGAGGGCGTTTCTTGGGGTACATAGTGACCGAGCGGGGCATCGAAGCAAATCCCAACAAGGTGAAAGCTCTACAAGATATGCCGCCTCCAAGAAATACAAGAGAAGTGCAGCGTTTGACCGGTCGGATAACCGCTCTGTCCAGATTCATCTCCAAAACCGCCGACCGGAGCCTTCCTTTTTTTCAAGATCTTACGCAAGGCTACAAAATTTCACTGGGATGAAGAATGCGATCAGGCGTTCGAAGATTTAAAGGCATATTTGAATTCGCTTCCGGTATTATCCAAGCCGACTATTGGTCAACCACTTTGTATTTATCTGTCCTCGACCGAGCAGGCAATCGCCTCAGCACTGGTGAGGGCGAGCGGGGAGGAGCCTGTATATTTTCTTAGTCACATTTTAAAAGATGCTGAATCTCGCTACACTGGGCTCGAAAAATTAGCTTTCGCTCTGGTCCTCGCCGCTCGGCGCCTCCGTCCATACTTCCTGGCACATACTATCATCGTCAAGACCAATAGCCCGCTGGGGCGTGTGTTGCTGAATCTAGAAGCATCCGGTCGGCTCATCAAATGGACGACGGAGTTAAGTGAATTTGACATTCAATACCAGCCCCGCTCGGCGATCAAAGCGCAATCCTTGGCCGATTTTGTGACTGAGGTGCAAAGGCCGGAGCCGGAAGCCATGTGGAGAATATATGTGGATGGGTCGTCCACTCGGCTCGGAAGCGGAATTGGAATATTGTTGCTCTCCCCTCAAGAAGAAAAGATGCACTTATCCGTCCGGCTGGATTATAAAGCTACCAACAATGAAGCAGAGTATGAGGCCCTCATAGCTGGCTTGCAGGCTGCCCGGCATGTGGGAGCCGGTCGGGTAACGCTTCACTCGGATTCGCAGTTGGCCGCTCAGCAGCTCTCTGGTACCTTCGAAATCAATAGTGCTCGGCTCAAGCTCTACGCTGAAGCCTTCGAGAAGCTCAAAGCCGATTTTAGAGAAGTTATTATCCAGAAGATACCCCGAGCAGAAAATCAAACAACTGATGAGTTAGCCAAACTTGCGAGCTCAATAACGTCGGTCGCCATTCAGCAGTCAATTGAAAAAGTATTGTTGGTGGCACACGTCGACCGGATGACAGGCCTCACGTTTCCAAGTGACTGGAGAACACCCCTCGCGGAGTTTTTGCGCTCAGGAGCCACACCGTCCAACTAGAACGAAGCCCAGCTGTTAAGGAGGAGGGTCGGTCGGTTCACACTCATCGGCGATCAGCTTTACAAGAAGGCTTTCTCACGCCCGTTGTTGAAATGCGTGAGCTCGGAGGACTCGGATTACATCCTCCAAGAAGTACATCAAGGATCGTGCGGAGGACATCCGGGCGGACGAGCACTAGCTAAGAAGATCCTGCTAGCTGGATAGTTTTGGCCAACTTTGCAAGCAGACGCCGCTCGGACCGTGTCGACATGCCTTTCATGCCGGAAGTACCATAACTTCAACCACCGACCGGCAGAGGAAATGAAGACATCAACAATTTCATGTCCGTTCGATCAATGGGGAATGGATATTGTTGGTCCATTTCCGATGGCGATCGGGCAGCGGGAATTTTTGTTAGTGGCGGTTGATTATTTTTCCAAGTGGGTGGAGGCCGAGCCGCTAGACAAGATCACTGAACAGATGGTCAAAAAATTTATCTGACAACACATTATCTGTCGGTTCGGCATCCCTCGCCGATTGGTTTCCGACAATGGGCGGCAATTCATAGGGAAGATGCTAGAGGATTGGTGCAAAAGCTACGGTATCGAGCAACACTTTACGTCCGTGGCTTATCCCCAGAGCAACGGTCAAGCCGAAGTAACCAATCGGGAAATTCTTCGCATTCTGCGTGCTCGGCTCGACCATTTGGGAGGAAGTTGGCCAGATGAAGTGCCGGACGTCTTATGGGTCATCCGAACGACTCCAAAGGAAGGGACGGACGTCACGCCTTTCCACCTGGTGTATAGCGGCGAAGCGGTCATTCCTGTTGAAGTTGGAGTCGAATCCGCTCGGATCCAAAGCTATGATGAGGGCAACGCCGAGCGGAGGAACATAGAGCTATACCTGGTCGAAGAAGAAAGAGCCAAGGCGTCCGTCCGGCTGATGGCGTATCGGCAACGGATGAAGCAAAATTACAACCGCCGTGTAATCCCCAAATCATTCCAGGTCGGCGATCTTGTCTGGAAAAAAGTCAAGCCGGTCGGCGACGTCGGCAAATTGGAGGCACCGTGGGCGGACCCCTTCAAGGTTATTGAAAAGCTCCGCTCGGGCGCATATTATTTGGAGGATGAAGACGGGCGACAGTTGGATCGACCGTGGAGTGCAAATCATCTCCAGCCTTATCAAGCGGGGTGAAAGGTGCACGAATGTAAATCATTTTTGTATATGTTAAGTTGCCCATGTCCTTGTAATGCAGGAAGCAAAATTAATGCAAAGGATGGTCAATGGATCCGCCGATCGGCAGCGTCAAAATTAGCCTTGAAGGCCGTCGAGCTCCGACGTTAAATATCGAGAGACAAGCCGGCGTCTATAAACGTCCGAGCGGAAGACCGTCGAGCTCCGACGTTAAATATCGAGAGACGAGCCGGCGTCTATAAACGTCCGAGCGGAAGACCGTCGAGCTCCGACGTTAAATATCGAGAGACGAGCCGGCGTCTATAAACGTCCGAGCGGAAGACCGTCGAGCTCGGACGTTAAATATCGAGAGACGAGCCGGCGTCTATAAACGTCCGAGCGGAAGACCGTCGAGCTCCGACGTTAAATATCGAGAGACGAGCCGGCGTCTATAAACGTCCGAGCGGAAGACCGTCGAGCTCCGACGTTAAAAATCGAGAGACGAGCCGGCGTCTATAAATGTCCGAGCGGGAGAGCCATCCATGTAATATATTCCGACGGTAAGAAGCCGATCGACGACAAAGGTCGGGAGCTTTAAGACCCCTGAGTAGCCGAGCGGCTTGCATGGCAAAATCTATGGAAAACCCCTTTGAGGTAAGACGCAAAGCAAAAGAGGGTTAATTAGAATTAAAAATGCAAACAAGTGAACGAGTGACGTTCGTGCGCCGAGCGGCTGCTTAATCGCGCGGCGAAAGACGTTATTGAAGGCAAGCGGCTTGGGTCCACGTTAGAGCGTGAAGCCGAGCGGAGGAGTTTTAAAGAACACTTCACACATGATGAAAGAAAAATTTCTTGCCAAAACAAAAGTTGAAGGAAAGAAAAAGATTATCTATTAAGCACAGGACTAACCAAAAGAAGTTACAGCAAAAATAAGTTTGGCCAAACGGCGTGGATACAAAAAAGTTCATAAGAAACACTCATGCGTCGAAATCAAAAAGAGCATCAGGGATGGCGCCCATCACGGTCGCGAGGTCCTCGGGAGGGATGGTCAGCTCGGCGGGCAGGTGGCCTTTGGCCTTTAAGTGATCCACAGCCGCTTTGATCGCCTCTTCAAAGGTGAGGGAGATCTTGTCAGTAAATTTCTCCCCAAAGGCATCCGAGCGGACGAATGCCTTCCTCACCTCATCGGAGCGAGCCGACTCCCCCTCTTGATACTCTTTAAGCGCGGCGTGGGCGGCGTCGTTGGCGGCGTCGTTGGCGGCTTGGAGATCCTTCAAATCTCCATCAAATCTTTGAAGATCGGCCGAGCGGCTCTCCTTCTCGGTGGCCAGAAGAGCATCTAGATCCTTGATGCGTTGCTCCAACCCTCTGATCTCCACCTTCATGCGGTCCATGTCATCAATGGCCTGGCGCTTCCGGGTGGTCGCCGTCTTGATCTCCTTATCTCGTTGTTTGATCATCGCTTCGAGCCGAACGACCTTGCTCGCTAGATCGGAAGCTCGTTTCTGTTCGGCTTCCAGTAATTTTTTGGCCTTCTCCAGATTGGCCGTCGATTGTCGGCTGTCTCCCGCGGCCTTAAGTTTTTTCAATTCGTCCTCCAGCTCGGCCAACCGATCGCTAATGGCGATCTGCTCCACCCAGTTCTGCTAGCAAGTGTGAACAGGTTAAAAACATACTTCAAATACGCAAACAAAGAAAAAGAGCATACCCCGGTGGCCTGTTGCAGGTTGCTGTCGCCGAGCTACCCGGGAGTCAGCATGGCTATTCGACGCCGAGCATCCACCCAAGCTTTGGCAAGAGGGCCCGTCAAGGTGATCTGCTGCTCAGGGATCATTGGTCGATCAGCAGCAGCCATGTACACCTCCGAAGGAAGGCGCAGAACGGTTTTAATTAAATTCTGGCCGCTCGGCTCGCTCTGAGAAGCAGCGGCCTTATCGGATGGCCCACCGGTGGACGAGGAAGGAAGCTCGCCCAAACGCCTGATACGGCGTAGAGTCCTTGAAGGGCTGGACGGCGGCACCTCAGAGCTTGCCCTCGGAGAGCCATGTGGGGTCGGGGTACTCTCTAGGGAAACCGTCCCGGTCAGCACCGGAGCATCCGCGCCCCGCTCGGGCTGTGGCTCATCAAGTGGAGTTAAGGCAGTGGCAGATTCCGGTCGTCGGCGCTTCCGAGTGACTAGCGGAACATCATCGGCCGAGCGGCCCTCTACCTCAGCTTGGTTAGAAGTTTCAGTGCCGCGCCGCTGCTTCGTCGTGAGAGGTAGCAGCAGCTAAGGCTTCAGGGGCATCCTGAGTCCCCTCACCTGATTCGCCGGTCGGATCGGCTGGATCAAGGCCCCGCTCGGCGACCTCCTTGTTCTTCACCGCCTCAATCTGAGCGACTTTCAATTTGAGCTTCTTGGTCACCTTAGCACGCCACATAACTTCAGCTGCAGAAACAAAGATTAAATTAATTAGAACAAAAGAAAAAGGAGGGACGAGAATCGCTTACTCATGCTACAGGGCAGATCGGCTGCGGTGGAAGACAGGCCGAATATATACATTACTCCTGGGAGGAGTAGCTTGTCAATGTGATAGCGCTGACCCACCAACCGCTCGGCCGCATGAAGGTAGGCCGCATCACCTCTAAATTTGCCGAGCTCCGGTTGCGCCGGCATCGCCGTCTGCCACTTGGTACGAAAAATTGGCCGCTCGGAAAAACGCACATAGAAAAAGTGCTCCTTCCAATGTTTGTTGGAGCTCGGCATATTGTCAAAGAGGACGAAGCCTATCCTAGACTGGAAAATAAAGGTACCCCACTCGGCTTGCTTGGGATAAAAAAAGTAGTGAAAAATCTTAGGCTCGAGGGGGATGTTGTTCAGTTTAAAAAGGACTATCACTCCGCTCAACAGCCTAATGGAGTTGGGGACTATCTGGCTGAGCGGAATGCGAAAATAATTGTAAATTTGTAAGAAGAACTTGTGGGGTGGGAAGCGTAGCCCGGCCAAAAATTGGTCTCGGAAGAATAGAACGGTGCCGGGCGGCGGTTCGTCAGGCCGATCGGCCGGTGTGGCTAACACTATTTGGTGGTCGGTCGGCAGATCATAGGTTCGAGTGAGGTGCAAGGCGTCCTCCTCGTCGAACCGGCTTTCCATGGTCGAATACCAAAGACCCGGAGCACCGCCGGTCGGCTGTGAGGTGTTGGTCATGGTATAAGGCTAGGGATGGACGCGCGATGGAAGGAGGGAGAAGTAAAAACAGGGAAAGAATGCGGGATGATGAAGGAAATAGCTAATAGAGAGAAAAAAAAAGGAGGGGCAGCACGGAAAAGGAATCCTTACGGGCAAAGAAGACGATCGAAGGAGGCGGTAGAGTCGTCGGAGAGTTGAAACGCAAGGTCGCCGGAGAAGAAAACGAGCAGAGGGGCGCCGGAGGAGGATGAAGCAACAATGCGGCGGAAGCGGAGTCGCGGGCTTTATATCGCCGCCCGGGAGCAATCTCCACCGTCCGATCTAGGTCGTCGATAACGAGGTCATCATCCATCCGTCCATTTCAAACGGCGGCTGTCCCATCGGAAGTGACGCCACCGCCATACGCTGACAAACGCACGATCGCCACCTGTCAGCAGGATACTGGCCGCATTTAATGAGCTCCCCTTGCCGTGCGTAACGCACGTGATGGGTAGTGGGGGAGAGCATCGGACAGGGATTCCAAGAGGACACAAGGCACAGACAAGATACCGCCGAACGGATGAGTATCCCTATGCCTGGCCGAGCGGCCTAACGCAGTGATCACTGCTCAGTCAGATCGGCAGTCCAGTCAGTCGGACTTCGCCTCCTTCGACTAGACTCGAGGGGAAGGCAAGTGATCCGGTAGTAAGAGCCCGGGACCCCTAACGATGGGTCAACGTCACGTGGAGGTCAAAAGGCCAGGTGGTCTGTCGAAGAAGGGTGAGCCGACCGGACTCATGAGAAAAGTTTAGGCCGATCGGTCTGCCAGTAAACATGTGATAGTAAAAGGCGCCCTGACAGGAATCGGGGTTCCGACGCTCAATGTAACAGTAAATAATGACCGAGCGGAAGGGTGCGCCGCCCGGCCGGCGCAGGGAATAAGGGCCGTTCGGACGGCGCTCTTTGTCCAGCCGGCCGGACGGACATCCTGGCTGGCTAGGGGTAAATAGGGACAGGAACATCTGCTGATAGCTGTCAAGTCCTAGAGCTAGGCCATACTCCTAGTCTGATGGCCAGGTGTTCTCTTGTCCCATCGAAGACATATTTGGACTGTAGCAGTATGGTGTCAGGTAAGCTTTCTGACAGGTGCATACCGAGGTATGGGCTGCGGACACGTATGCGCCTCGGTGGACGTGCATTGGTTCTTTCACCGCTCTATATAAAGAGCCTCTTACTTCGCCGGAGGTACGTAGAAAAAACATCTCTGGAGCCACTCTTTTCCACTGCTTGCTTGCCTGACTTGAGCGTCGGAGGGTCGCCGCCGGGAATCCCTTCCCGGCCCGACTTCTGTGCAGGTTCGCCGGAGCTTCGGAGGCCTACTCCATCGACTAGGAGCGCGCCACGTGCCCAGCGTTCTTTGGTTCGGCGATTCGGACGGGATCAAAATATATATATATATATATATATATATATATATATATATATATATATATATATATATATATATATATCCTATCTTTTTTATTTTTTTACATATTCCTTTATTTTTATGCGTTATTTATTTATTTATTTATTTTTTAAAGTTATTTTTACTTTTTTTTTCTTTTTTATTTTCTTACATTCTTTTTTAATTTTTTTTTTATGTTTTTATACGTTTTTTCTATTTTTTTAAATATTTTTACGTTTTTATTTTTTTATTTTTATGTTTTCCTATTTTTATTTTTAATATTTTTTTTCATTTTTTATTATTCTTTTAAATTTTTTTACGTTTTTTTATTTTTTATGCTTTTTTTAATTTTTTACATTTTAATTATTTTTTTACATTTTTCTATTTTTTAGTTATTTTATTTTATTTTTTCGTTATGTTTTTCTTTTTTGTCACATTTTTCTCTTATATGAAGGTATTTTGAGTAAAAAAAAAATTGTTAACCCCGAAATCAAGAAAAAACTCAATTTTACAAGGTTTTCTGATTCAGTTGCATGTCCCTTTTGCTGACATGTCAGACAAACATTACTTGAAAATCATTGATTACCTAAATAAACAGGATTTCGTTGAAAATCTTTGATGGATAAACAAGGTTATCAAGGATAACCCCCAACCAAACTTACCTTTAGATCTAAAATAGATAATATTATATAATTATAAAAATATCTAAATTTTTTTCAATCCAAAAACTAATTTATAATTTAAACGTCGGATTACAATTCAAATATGATCAAAATTGACTGTGATCTTTCTTAGATTTACTTTCCCATTTAGATTATAATTTTTAGTCAACTTAAGCACGGGCACCTAACTCAACCTAAAACTATAATCTAGATGGGAAAGTGAACACAGAGAAGATCGTAATTAATCTTAATCTCGATTTGACTTACAAGTTACAAAAAGAGCCAGAGATTACGAACCAGAGAATTTAGACTCGTCAATTCAATGGATCGAATGTCACTCAGATTGGAGTAAAACTAATATAAGAGAATTCTCGATTTGAATTAACATAATTTGAAAAGCTGATCATTTAATATTTCATCATTATCATATTAATCTTCATATTTCGCGAAACATTTTAATTTTAAAGTAAAATTTAATTTAATTTAATTTAACAAAATTAAATACTAAACTCAAGTTAATCGGGATGAATCTGAATTCAATTTAATCCTAACATGATCTAAAAACTTCTAATCCTCTATAAAACTTCCATGCTTGGATGACTGAGATAGGTTTGATAAGTCATGTTTATTTTTTATACTCCTACCATGAAAGGTAGAAAAAACTTAGAATTATGGGTATAATTGAGTTGAGTCAAACTTTTGAATATTTGAGTTTGGTTCATTTATAATTGAACTAAGTTCGAATTTTATTTAACAAATTTATTCATGGTTCGTGAGTTTATCGAGCCTAAATAAATTTAATAAATATAAATTATAAATTTAAATATTTATTAAAAATTAAATTATATATTTAAAAAATATATATAATATTCTTATTAAAATTTATAATTTTATTCTAATAAATAAATTTAATATATTTACCTATATTTTTTTATACATAGAGTGTAAAATCTATAAATTCAATAGTAAAATTATTATTATTTTTTTAAATAATTCATGAGTTAACGAGCCGAGTATTATGAAGTTTGAACTTAATTTATTTATTTTAATGAGTCTCGTTAAACGAGTTCAAATGAACTTTTATCGAATTGAACTTTAAATAATTCACGAGCAGCTTGGTTCATTTACACCTCTACTCATAACCGTGCGCGGACAAAATAAAATTGCCAAAAAAAAATTGAAAGAGCATTTCTTGTTTTTGTTTATTATTAAAAAACATTGCATTCTAATTTATCTTTCTAAATTATAGAATTAGCTTTTATGGTTTAAGTTTTATGTTGTGTTGTTAAAATTAATTGTGATTTACAATTTTACGCTAAATCAATATAAATTTTTTAAAACACCATTGTTGAGTAAAATATTTAATTTATAGGTATATTTAGATGATTGCAAGTAGTTGTATTTTTACATTAAATACCGGTCACAATTTTTAATCTCGTATTAGTTAATAATGCTTGTTATATAATATTAGGGATGCTATAAATTATTATTATTATTATTATTTATACATATATATGTTAGGAATTTGCACATAATTATCTCAATTAAATTTTGATTAATAAGCAATTGAGAGATTAAAGTTATATAATTCTTCAAAATTATATTAAGGCATCCTAACTATTCAAAACAATACATTACTTTTTAAATGTTTTTCGTAATTTAATTAATTAATTAATTAATTTTTAGAAGATGACAGAGAGTATTGAATAAAAAATAAATGGGCAAATTGCCTTGATTAAAGAAAAAAGAAAATTTCGGTAATAATCTGTGATTAATGCCTTGCTGAAACTAATTTATTTGAACGTAAATTACTTTTATAATAATTTAAAATTAAAATGCTAATATTGATTAACTTCATAGTTTTTTTTTTTGCTCATAATTTGAAAATTATTTTTGAAAAAAAAATCAATTTTGCTAGATATACATAACTTAGAAATGGATAAGTATGTACTATGTTTTTCTTTACTTAAATTGTTTTACAGAAATTTTCACTCTGCTCTTTAGGTTTTCAACATTTTTATTTTCAACCTAAGATTTTGACATATCACATTTTACTCATAATTTTATTCTACCTCTACATTTTTTTAAAAAAATATTTATTATTTTGTCCTCTAGACATTATCAAATTAATTAACAGAAACTCTTTATCGTGAAAGCAATTTTGTCGATAGTAAAAGGAAAAAATGGAAAAGTTTGGAAATCTATGTGGGAGTAGTAATTAAGGGCCAAAATTAAAAATCAATACCTTGATTCTAGTTTATAAGTGAAAAATAATACAGTAATGGGAGCAAAGTGAAATTTGCACAGATTATTCTTATCCAGCGTCGATTTATTATAATATAATTTTAATTTTAAATTGGATTATTTTATTTATTTATTTTATTATTTTCGTATTGACTGACTACACTTTCCACGGGGAGAGAGAGAGAGAGAGAGAGAGAGAGTGGAAATGGAGAGCCCGGTGGCGAAGTCGCCGCGGAGCCCGGAGGCGGAGATCGGTCACCGGCTGGAAGATCTGTGGGACGTGCAAGAGCCTCAACTCAGTCCCTCCGAGAAGCTCAACTCCTGCTTCCAAGACCTCCCCGTTTCTTCCTTCCCTCCCGCACCGTCGTCCGAAGGTTCTCCTTTTCGCCACCGCACCTTTCTGTTTTCTTCACTTCTCTTCGCTCCTAACCCTAAGTTTTAGTTATAATTAGTTTAGTCTAACTTTAGATAATTTTTCGTACGCTTTCGCGTTGTTTTCGTTTGCAAGCGTACTTTCGCTCTAATCCAGCGTATATCTGCGATCTCGCATCTGATAAGCTAGGAATTCATAGATCATCGGTCACTGGAAGTTTAAAAATTCTACTCTGCAGTAGATATTTGTCATATGCTGAGTTTTTTTTTTTTTTTTGATATTAAAAAAGGCTTAATCTATACATTCTGTTTTGTGGTAGCATATGGAGCCTAGCATGCTTAGAACCTCTTAGCTGGTAAACTTGTCATTGTGCGTTAGCATCTGCAGCACCGCAGCCTAGTCTGGTTTATTAGAATGACGAACATTGAATCTGGTAAAATTTGTTGGTTATGAACCGCATAGTCTCGGTTGTATCTAACCATTGATCACATTATAGACTTGATCTTTCTGTATTTTTTTTTTTAAAGATGAAAAGTGCAAGACCTTTTTTGTGCTAGGAATTTTACAATGTTTTTGTTTAAAAACTAATTATACTAATTAAAAAAAATATTGAAATAATATTTTATAATTTATTTATTAATTGTTGTACTGAACATGTTCAATTATATTTAGCTATGGATGGTAATAATCATTAACTGAGAAAGTACCTTTAACGATCATGTTATAGTAAAATAGTTTTAGTTTATAAATAAATCATTGGATCAAATGGATTTTTCCTTCGTTTTTGAATGGATTGCCTCTAACCTGTTCATCACTTTGCAATGGCTCCTTAGATCGATTGAGGTTGATTGTTTTTGCCCAGAGTTGCCATTAACTGACTAAATCTGATAGTCATGTGATGATGAACATGTTACTTTCAGAAGAATTACTGTTGTGGGAGCTATAATTTAAGGAATCATTTATATGAAAAAGTTCTCATCATTTGTTTTCTTTTTAGTTATTGAGATTTCTTCAGATGCAACCCTATCTGCTGCGGTGGAGATACTATCCAAACACAAGATCTTAAGTGCACTGGTAAGGAATGTGGATGCACCTGAAGATGCTAGTTGGATAGATAGGTACATCGGCATTGTTGAGTTTCCAGGAATTGCTGTATGGCTTCTACATCAGGTTTGATGCTAACACATTACTTATTTGCTCTTGTTTCTGGTTTTTATATTGTTCAATCACAGATGTTTGCAGTAATTTCTTATATTTGATTGATTCACCACTGAAATTATGTTTCATATAATGAAAATTGCATTCCTATAGTTAAAGCATCATTTTTGTACCTTTTGAATATTGCATTGTGAAATTTATAGTTTGTCTTCAAGACATAAATTGCAAACTTTTCTATCTTTTTCTAAAATTTGTAAATCATTTCTCAAGGTTCAAAAAGGCATTTTGTGCTAGAGTTTGTCTATGATTGGAACAGACAGGCTACATCATGTTGACACTTGAGATGTACTCCATTATTACCTTTTTACTTAGTTTGGTTACTTCTAAAAATAATAATATAGTAATTAGACAATTGGCTAAAAATAAATTCACAATTATAATTTTATAAAAATTAGCTAAAAAATAAAATATTGTTTGATTCATCTTGATGCATATTGAAGTGTTGGCAAGGTATGATAGTCATCTGTACAATTTGTATTGGAGGCATAGGCTATCCATGTTGATCAATATTAGATTTTGGTAATTTATTGAAATGGTATGTTTTGACTATGCTGCCCAATACAACGCATGATTTCAAACCATACATTTATGATTTATCATCAAGAAACCTTTTTCTTTCATGATTGAATGACCATCATAAGGAACTTTTCCTCTCTCATGGGAGAGAAGTTGAGTATTATTTGAGATTGTGCACGGTGCTTTGGGTAGAGATACAAGTACAACAAAAATAAAATGCAATAAGTACTAACAACAATAAAGTAAAATACTCGAGCATTTATGTTATTTGGAATTCCTGCTTCTTATTTCATAGTCTATGGACTCGTAAGGTAAGTCGATTCATGAAAAACCACTACCTTTCTCTTTTTTGAAAATCTTTCAGAGGTGGTGAAGCCTTTTTACAATACGAAGATGAAGTGTAGTAAAAGAGTTTGCAAAAATATGGAGTTTGAAGGTAAATATTTTAAGCTGAAAAAAAACAAAAAAAAAGTAAAAATAAATACAATAAAGCACTTGGAAACTGAGAAATTGATTGGGAATTGTTGTCAAAATTTTAGGCTCCTCTTGCCTCCCTTTTTATGGCCCTCCAAATTTCCATGGATAAACTTCAACAGTTGCGCTACATTAATGTAATATATTGATTTACACTTTTTACAGTGTTGGTTGACTGAAGCTTGATCTGCGCAAACTAATCTTCGTTAGCTGCTGCTTTCAGTCAACTCCAAGCCTTTCCAGTTGACTGTAATCTTTGTCAGTCCACTTTGACACCTATTAGTTGACTCGTTTAGATAAGCTTGTTGACTTAAGTCTCAAGTTGTCTTAATGCAGTCGACTCCTCTAGATAAGATCGTCTACAACGGTATAATTTTTGAATATATAATTAACTCAATCAACTACCCAGTCGACTCACTTACTTTAGTTGACTACAAGTCAACTCCGTTACAAATAGAAACCTTCTTTTTTGCTCAGAATAGAGCATTGGTCAACTAACTAGCCATCAATTGACCGATCACTTGACTCAACATGGAATAAAACTTTTGTTCATAAGAATTCTATCTCTAATCAATTGTATGGTTACAATCAGTCGATTGAACAGGCATCAATAGATTGAACTCTCATCTAGTTGACTCAATCTGGAATAGAGCCTTTTTTGCAAGGTCTCCATCTTTAGTCAACTAACCATAACAATCAACTGATTGTAACCATGAGTTAATTGACTCATCGATTTTGACCGCTTAAAACACTTATTTTTCAATCAAGTCATTAGCTAAGTAAGAGAACTACTCAACCTCCAAAATACAAGCCAATCATATTTTCTCACAACTCACATGGCAAGAGTTTACCTTTTGACACTTCTTGCATGTTGCGTATCTCGATTACCTGAACCTACTGCAACTTTTCATTTGCCAAGAGGCCTTTGCCTCTGGGTCTTCCTCGTCTATCAACTCTTATTCCATATCTACCAACACTCGCAGGACTTCTTTGTCAAATGTCAAGTCGTCCTCGACCCACTTGGATTTCATTTATCTACTAACTCTTGTTGTCCTTTCTTTTTTGTATCAAATATTTGGGATGTCTACCCACTTGGACTTCACGCATTTGCCAATGCTTGTTAGACTTTTCTTTTCTATCAAATGTTAGGTCAATCTTAATCCACTTTGACTTCACCTATCTGTCAATGCCTAATGGACTTTCATTTTTTGCTAAATATGCGATCTACCTCGATCCATTTGGAGTTCACCTATGGCTCCTGCAATATAAGTGTCAACTAATTTGCACCTATACACTTGACACAACATAACTAATACCATATAAACCTAATTTTAAACCCTTACTAGAAACATCAAAATTATATTGTCAAATTTGGCATGATTGCACCAACATATTATTTTAGATTTAAATGCCTTAATGTATCTTTTCATTTCAAAACTTAGTTCTTTTACGTGTTTCCTTTTTTTTTTTTTCCAAATCTGAAGATGTATATTCTATAGATTCCCTCATTCTCCAGTAGCCTCACCAGATATCTGATCAAGGATCATTAATGTCACCAATATATTTACTTACCTTGTTGTATGATAGCATGGGATCCTTGCAAACAATATATCCAAATGGACCAAATCAATAAGCAACACTAACTTATCCTCTGAAGGTATTATCCTTCCCCCAAAGTGATAACTGATACTTGTTCACAAGCAATCTTTTCAATGCAATTAGCAAACCTCTTTGCTAAATGTTTCTCCATAACTCTTATCCTATAATGGTTTTCTGGAAGCTGACCACACAATATTTTCTGTTGATGTCTTCCAAAGAATGCACTTTTTACCTATAATCCTTTTTACATCATTTTTCTAAGATAAAGAAAAAACTCAGTATGATCTTATTTCTTGGGCTTGATTCTGGGTGGCCTTAGCTCCAAAATTGGCATGCTTGCTAAATTATCAACTTATACTTTACATTATGTCTTCCTTGTCAATCCTATTTCAATTTCATAGTCAAACAAACAATGTGTTTTCTCCAATGTCGTTACTTGGTTAACATGATCTTTTAAGGTTAATAGTGAAATTGAAGTAAACCAGCTCATGTTGCTGACCTATTATGCTTTATCACATTCCTTGTGTAAGGGTGGATGAGCATCCTGCTGTTTTGGCAGTAATCATCTGCCATGCCAGCTTGAACTGCTGCAGTTTCTACCAGCCTGAATTTTGCCTTCCATCTCAAGTGATTGTAGAATCTCTAAGCTTGTTTATCAGGTATATCATAATACTATCTTGCTTAGCCTTTCTTTCATTCTATAACTCCATGAAAGCCAAATGTGATGAAATATTCTCTTTGTAGCTTCAAATTCACTAGGTTTAATGACTAGAAATAAAGTACTCAAGTGGAAAAAACATTCTGATAAACTATCATAATAATACACGAATAATTTAGTCTTCATCCACTCTGGGTGGGCTGTGTCTTGAAGCAGTCCTCCATGAGCAACCAATGTTCCTGTGCAGCTGGGTTATGAGTTTCACTGTGTAAATTTGTGGTTCTTTTGGACTTTCTGAGATTTGGAATTTAGGAGGCATAAGATATTCATTTCAAGATGCCATTGTCTAATTTACTTAACCAAACTACGTCAGCAAAAATCTTGGTACTTTGTTGGGTTTTTAACTATTTATTTCCTGATTTTCTTTGCAGTCTGAAGTTTCAGTACTCAGGATGAAGGCTGCATCAGCTGTGACAGGATTTGAGGTAAGTGAACTGGCAGAAGTTACCAAGATTGGTGGCACTGATGCTGCTTCTGAAGATGTAGCTGGTGTTGCTGCTGCTACTGGGCCTGCAAATTTTGTCCCTGAAGCTGTTGATTCAACGGGCGGTGGCTTCTTTGAGACTCTCACTTCTTCAGATTTCTACAAGAATACCATGGTATTGTGCTTTGGAATCTTTGCAAATACATGTTCAGACACTTTTGTATAATCTGGAGGACTGAGATATTGCTTTGATTTCTCCATAGGTTAAGGAGATTGCAGGATCCTTTAGATGGGCACCCTTTCTTGCTATTGAAAACTCTGACTCTTTCCTTACCATGTTGTTATTACTATCAAAGTACAGAATGAAGAGCCTTCCTGTGGTTGATCTTGGTGCAGGGAAGATTGAAAATATTATTACACAATCTGCCGTGGTTCACATGTTGGCAGAATGTGTAGATCTTCACTGGTTTGAGAACTGGGGTTCTAAGAAATTATATGAGTTGGGTCTTCCTGCTATGAAGCCTAAGGGGCTGATTAAGGTAATTGTCTGTTATTTACATCAAATTACAATATTTTTTGGACCAAATTTTTATTATCCAAAATTTAGGCAATTGCATCCTATATTTCTTCAAATTGTAATATTTTTAAGACCAAGTCTTTATTATCCAGCATTGGTTGGACATGAAAAGTCTGTTTAACTGAAGCATGCAAATTTTTACATTCAGAAAATTTAAATCTTTCTTCAAAAAATTGATCAGAAAATTACAATCTTTCTTCAAATCTTTTCTCAAAGGAATTTAGAGGAGTTGGCAATCAATATGAATAATTTTAATCATTTTTTATAATATTAGATGACAATGTGCCAACCGTTAGTGGCTAATATAGCTGAGTCTGTTTCTAAATAGAATAGAGTCGCTGACAAATGACAGCTACACATCTTGTTCTCTAAACTTCTTTCGGTTCTCCTTTGCATCTTATTTTATTTTCTTTAATACTCACTAATTAAGTGTGCATACAGTCACACAAGCTCCACCTATTGTACCTCGATGTATCTTTTTGGCTTGTACATTTGATTGTGTTACCACTTCTCTGAGAAGCATGAAGTTCTTAGGAAAATGGCCATCCTTTTTATGTTTATTCTCTTTTAGCATTCTGTCATCTGTGTGCAAGTGCACCAGACTAACCAAGCCTAACATATGGACTGATGCTCACCTAGGAGTACGTAATTGAAAAAGAAAAATAATGGATTAGCGAATATGATTTCATGATAAATTTGATTAAATGACCACTTATCCTGTAAATACTTAGAAACCTCGTCAAAGTCTCTATCTTTGTTCAATTCTTCTCTGAGTCTGATTATCATTAAGATAGTACATGTGCCAATGTCTGAATGAAGTAAAGCGGGTGCAAAATCACATATCATGGGCTAATGTTCCTTAGCTCTGCTTACTGTCTTGAATTTATTTTTGTTTTAATTTTTTCAGGTTAGTGAGCACCAACCAGTTTTAAAGGCTTTCCAACTAATGAGAGAGAAAGGAATTGGAGGGCTTCCAGTTGTTGATCAAAGTGGAAACAAGGCAATAGGAAATATAAGCATCAGAGATGTGCAGTATCTTTTAACTGCCCCCGAGATTTACAATGATTACAGGTGTGCAAAGCAAGTTGCATGTTCCAATTCTAAGTTGTTGTATCCAGAACTTTAAGACTTAACCAATCCTATTTTTATTTCAAATCTTCACCCTTTTACTGTTTCTTGTTTTATTTGTTTGTTGAAATTACTTATTTCCTTGGTAAATCTTTCGCGCATTTGAATCCTGAAACTTAGATCTTAATCCACATAACTATTTTTCTTCAGAAATGTTTGTAACAATGACAATATGTATCGATGCCTGCCTTGTTATATTTATTAGGTTGTTTTCTCATCTTACTTCGTTTTTCTTTGCTACCTATTTCAATGACATTTAATTTGCATGGTATTGCAGGTCAATCACAGCTAAAAATTTTCTCACTGCAGTAAGGAATCACTTGGTCGAACACGAAGAAGCCTCGCCCATGCTACATGGTGTGATCAAGTGTAATAGAAATGATACGCTCCAAGATGTCATTTTGAGGCTGGACACTGAGAAGATACACCGGATCTATGTGGTCGACGAGGAGGAGAATCTTCAGGGAGTAATCACACTTCGCGACATCATCTCCAAATTGGTCCATGAGCCACACCGTTATTTTGGAGACTTCTTTGATGGGTTTGTACCATTGCCAGCGAATAGCAGGGTGTGAAAACGTACAGAAGCTCGTTTTTTAACATAATCTTGTGTCTTCCATGGTCTGAAGCCCTCTGTCTCCACCTTCATGTTCTCATTTCCTGTGTATGATGGCAATGGAATCTCCCAGCTTCTCTGGACATTGTTAGTTTTCAGCTTTTGCAACTTTGTAGCCCTGCTTCTTGTTTCATCTTGCTCTGTAATTAAATTAACTTGTGAATCTGTTTGTGTAGTTTGGGGTGGCTAGGTTAAATTCTTCTTGTTTCAGCTTTTGCAACCTTTCCCGTTCAAGTTTAAACTGAGTCATGTTGATGCCCCTCCGAAGAATTGAAGCAACTCGATTTGGGGTGGCTAGGTTAATTCAGTCCCATTGAGTGGATTGATTGGGTTTGAACAGTCAAGATGATGAAGTTAACCTAGTCCAACTAAGAGGCTCACTAAGTTGGTTCAGCCTGGGTTTACACAACCGGACCAGGCCTGTTAAACCAATCATGCTAGAAGTCATCAGCCCTGATCAGAAACTTCTATGAGACTCTCACTTCAGATTTTTCGATTTCTCCTTAGGTTCCGAAGACTGTAGGGTCCTTTTGTCGGGCTCCATTTCCCGCTATTCCGAGCTCTCAATCTTTCTTTATAGAGCGAGAAGTCTTCCCTATCATTGATCTCGGATCAGGGACTGGGAATATCATCATCTAACTTCTGTAGTTCGAGAGATTCGGGGATCTACATAGTTGAACTTTGCGGTTCATGAATGCATATCCATCCTGGTTCTTGTTCAATTTTCATATTTGGTGCATGCATATGTTATTTCACTTGTAAAAATAGATGCAAGTAAGCTAAGTAAGCTTCAAGAACATTGCCATTGTAACCCTCGGGCAATGATGTAGCGGTAGAGTATTTTTTTAATTTTTTAGATATCTAAAGATCAAGTTTCAACCATGATGAATGAATGGTTTATCTAAGAATATTAGCTGATGGACTGTCCGTTATGATCACTATTGGTCCCTACTCCCTTGAGGCTATCAAGAAAGGGGTAAATGATTCTCCACAAAATACAACAATAAACATCTTTCTAAAATAATCGGGCTTAACACAATTACACACTTAATCAAAATATAATAGAATTTAAAATAAGTACGAGGCACACAAAGTTTTACTTGGTTTGTAATCAGAGGATTACTACTCCAAGAAAAGTCGGCTCAGTAAGAAGATCTCTTTCTCGAACAAAACATCGGAGGTGGAGAAGCTTCATACACGAAAACGATGCTCGGAAATAAAAGACATAAAGAAAACTTGAAGTACAAAGTGTGTTATTCGAAAAGGAAAATACCAAGGATCTATTTATAGTCCACTGGTCGAAATTGACCGTTTGTTGACGTAGCACAGTTCGAACGTCCGGACCCTCTCCAGGCGCCCCACGTGGCAAATCTTATCTCTTCGCAAACGACTATGCAATGACAAAAGATAATATTTTATCTGGTCTAGTCACCTGGAACAGCTCCGGGCGCCCGGACCGCCTTCGAACAAGGACACCTCACTGAGGCACCCTGGGATTCCCCTGGGAATCCATACACCTTGAGATGCCCTTGGGAATCCGGGTGCCCGAACCGTCTAGGTGCTTTGACTTGGTTCAGGCGCTCCGATAGTCAACAACATGTTTCTCCTCCATTCTATCTTTGTTTGCTTGAGTGATTTCGGCCATTCAAAACAGAGCTCACTTGAACATATTTTTCGGTCTTCTTCTTAAGCAACCTTCCGCTTCGGCTTCTCATCTCTCGGAATCACCACGCACTTCCTTCTCGTCCGCCAGCATACTCTTCCACAGCCCCTCGTCCCTCGGACGCACCGAGCTTGTCGACTCTCTCTCGTGTCATCCTTCTTGCTAGCTGTGTCTTTCACTCAACTTCTTATGCTCCTAAGTTCTGCACACTTAGACAAAAGGATCAAAATATAACATGACCTAACTTGACTTGGCTGATGACATCAAAATTATCACGGGTACTTATAATTTCTTCTTTTTTGATGTGAGCAATCTAAGTTACGTTAGGATAAAAAAGAAACAAATAACATAAAAATAGTAAGTACATAAATTACAATTAATAACATTTCATGCAAAATGAAAAAATATATATATCCTCCCCTAAATTTAATTTCTAATTCTCCCCCTTTGTTGATATTAAAAATAAAAAAATATTGAAAAAGAACTTTGAAATAAATTTAAATGAATCTCTACAGGATAAAAATAAATTACTAACATTCAGAAAAATTATGAAGTTTAAATTTTAAAAATATGAACTTTTGCAATTTATAAAAATTTTTAGGAGAAATAATTTTAAAAATTATTTTTAATTACTGAAAAATTATAAAAAAAATTATTTCGATTAAACAGACATATCCAAAGCAGTGATAAATCTACAAGAAAAATTGAAAATAATTTAAGTAATAATAAATTATTTTCTACAAAAGATATAGTTTCTTATAAAAAATACTTAAAAATGGTTTCTAATTTCAAAAAATCTTAAATTTTTTTCTAAAATGTGATAGAGCAAGTATTTTTTGTAAAAAAAATAAATTTTTAAAAATTTGACATTCGAGAATTTTTAATATTTAAAAATTAGCATTTGGATAAATAATTTATAGAAAATTCAATAACAGACAAACAATTTTGAAAATCTTTTTTCATGGATATAGAACATGATAAATTTTCACAAAAAAATAAAGTTTACAAAAATAACTCTGCGAAATATGTTTAAATTGAAAAATATAATTTTTATTAAAAATTTATAAAAAATAATTCAACGGCCAAACAATTTTAAAATTTTTTAACTAATAAGTAATAATTCCTCTTTCTCGAAAAAAATAGAGATCAAATTAGTTTCAAAAGAAATTAAACAAAACAAGTTATTTAGACAATTCTAAGAAAAAAGAATATTATTCTAAGCAAAAAAGGAATATCGAATCAATTTAGAAGTATGACATGCATAGAAATTTAATATAAGCATGATTTTGAAACTCAATATAAGTTTCTACCTACTTAATTAATTAGAATTTTTTTTGGAACATATTTTAATGATAATTTTTTGATTGACCCTTATAATATCTAAAATATCAATTAAGTCCTTGATAATTTCCAAAATTTGAAGTTATAAAATTTAAACATACAGAATTCTTCAAATTTTTCATTTGCTATTTCAATTTTTTATTTTTTATTTTTATTTTATCGAAATCTTCTAGTGATAAAATTTTGCTAAAGTTCCTTTTAGCTCTTTATTTTCTATTAATAATTTTTTATTATCATTTTCTAATTGACAGGAATTTTTTGATAATATTTTAATAAATTTAAATAACTGGTTAGGAGGTAGAGACCATACCTGACTTACCTTGTCGATCTCATTATCTGAAGCTCCTCCTATAGTGATGCTTCCTTCTGATGTTGCTCCCCCTTCATCGATGCTCTCGATGCTCATCTCGATTGTATTTGCTTCACCATCTTCTTCGTGAGTTTCCATTAGTGCAAGTCTAGCGTAGGCTTCAATCTCTGATTCTGATGACATTTCTTCCCATGTTGCTTTAAAGTTCTTGTGTTTTTTCTGAGTTGGTCTTTTATCCTTGTCCTTATCCTTGTTTTTCATTTTTTGGCAGTTGTCTTTGATGCCTTTCTTCATTGCAATGATAGCACCTTACTTTTCTCTTTCTTCTTTTGGCCTGCACTTGATTGAACTTATTAGCTTTCAAAAATCTTTTAAACTTCCTTACCATGAATGACGTTTCGTCATCGTCGAAAGATGTTTCAGAATCTTGTTCATCTATTTTTTCCTTTAATGCAATATTTTGCTTTGACTCCTTTAGATCTGCACATCTAGACTCATGAATTTCAAAGGTAGAAAATAGATCTTATAAATTACTTGCCTCTAAATCTCTAGAGATGTAATATGTATTTAATCCAGGCACCCGGACCGTCTGGATGCCTGGACTTGGTCCAAGCGTCCGCATAGTCAACAACATGTTGATTGTCCATTTGTCCTCCATTCCGGTTTCGTTCGCTTGGGTGATTTCGACCATTCGAAATAAGGCTCACCCGAACCTATTTTTCGACCTTCTCCTCAAGCAACCTTTCGCTCCAGCTTCTCGTCCATTGGGAACGTTTCGTGCTTCCTTCTCATCCGCCAACGTACTATTTCACAACACCTCGTTCCTCGGACGCACCGAGCCCGTCGACTCTTTCCCGTGTCATCCTTCTCACTAATTGTGTCTTTCACTCGACTTCTTGTGCTCCTAAGTTTGTGCACACTTAGACACAAGGATCAAAACACAATAAGACCTAGCTTGACTTGGTTGATCATATTAAAACTACCACGAGATACTTACAATCACTTCTCGATTTATCTTAGTTGCTAGTGCAAAATTTTTTTAGAACCAGATCGATTACCTCAAGATAAGTCGGTGTAAATTGAATATATGATGTCAACTAAAAAAAAATATTGTTGATAAATCCATTTTTTTTTATAATCTAGATATCTAGCTCATGTGACTAATCCTCTTAATATGAAAATTTTCCCATGGCTGTCAAGTCAGAAAGCACAGATTAGTCATGACGAATAGTCAATGTCATAAGTTTGTCAAACTCCTCAAATGTAATATGCTCTAAATGAGATTTGAAGGAAGCCCCTCCCACCTCTTACCATGGCACAAAAGCCCCGAAGGCGTCATTGTAAACTTCTATAAACATTAAACTAGTAATTTGCTAATCGACTATCTCGTCGTTATCACTGCTCGGATATGATTCTTCAGCCTTACAATAACAAGTTTCCGATTCGATAAAGAAGTGAGCCATGGTCTAAAGCATTCATAATAAAAGATCATTCAAATAGTTTCATAATTGACATTTAGGAAACAGATCTCCATCCATCACACATTTTTCATTTATGTTCAACAGATCCAGCTGAAGCAGCCACGGCCCTGAAACAAAAAGGCAAAAAATCCACAATTTGTAGCAATCAAGCCATTAACATGCTATTATTACTCAAATCCATGTCTCATGCAGACTTTCGAAAATGCACAAAACTTTCATAGAAATACACATTCAAACAAGATCGTAGCAAGTGCAAATAAACCAAATCTGAATAGTATGAAAATATTGATATTTAAATTAAACATATATATTATAGTCGAATTCAATTCAAAGCTCAAAAATATAAATAATTTTAATCTGAACACGCATTTTAGTTTGAATTGTTCAAATCTTATTAGAGTAGAATGGAATTATAATTCAAAACAACTTAAATTCGAGCTCGGTTCTAGTTATTTGGACCTTAATTTGAGTATATTGAATCGGCTCACGAGCGACTCGAATTTGATAATTTTGAATACGAAATATTTTTCAAGCCAGCTCTATTCGTTTGCTTTCCACCTCTGATAGTAATGGAAGTAGAGTACTTACTTTCGCTTCAGTCTCCATCTGAACTCTAGGCTGTGATAACTTGTATGGACTCTCGAAATTTCTTCGAGCATGAGCTACCTTTCCGAAGATCTCTGTATAGTTCTCGCCGGGCATGGGATTCTTCTCATCCCATCCGTCGAAAGGCGGCACTATCACATCGAACTCAGTCTGCTGGCCAGAAGAATTATCATTACTAATCTTGAGTTTCCTCTCTCATATAAAACAGAATTCTCTCAACTAAAGCAAAAATCTTACTGTTGCATGAATTCTCTCAACTAAAGCTCTTGAATTATGCACAACCTGTTGAGTAGGTTGCTGTCTATTGCTGTTCCGCGGGAACTTACGAAAGTGAACTTCATTGGTGCGCACCGGAGGCGTTTGGGTTCGTCGAAAGCGAGCGCCGACATTGCCTCTGGTCTGCTTTGTGTTCTCAGGATTGCCGGAGTGAGCTTCTGAGACCTCGCTGTCCTCGTTTGGGTTCACACGCAAAGAAGTCTTTTTTAGATTCTGCTAGAACACAAAAAGTTATGAATGATCAAATCTTTGAGTTGAAATCCATCTCTATGAAAATTGGGTTTAAAAAAAACTTTGGAGAGCGAAAACTCACCGCCATTGTAATATGGCTTGGGTTCCGAAAGAGCACTTGTAGATGCTTCTCCAAAATGAAAGGGAGAGATTTTCACGACAAAGAAAGGGAAGGGAGCTAATAAAAGGGCAAGACTGTCGCCGATCGGCAATTGATTTGATGAATTGCTCAACGATAAAATAATTACCAACATGATAAATCTGAGTTCTTAGCTGTGTGAATGGATTTGTTAATGAGGAAGATAATGATAGAAGAGATATAAAGAAATGATTTCTTTAGAAATAGTTCTACTTCTCATCATCTTCTCTTCCAATTCATTTGTTGATTTAAAAAAGTTTGGTTTGGGCTCCATTGATGTTAGTGGTGACCATCAAATAGTTTTGATACGATTGTTTATTTGTCAATTGTTATCTATTTTGATAGATTTTTTTTCTCTCCATTAGGTAATGATTTAGTGTTTAAATTTGAGGTTGACTTTTTTTTTTAAAGAATGTTTAAAATCCATAAATTGTTTTTTACGATTTAGTGTTTTAAATTTGTTTTTTACGATTTATGTTTTAAAGAATGTTTAAAATCCATTAATTCATGATTTAGTGTTTAAATTGATTTTTTAAAAGAATGATTTAGTGTTTTTTACTCTTTTTAACTTATAATTTAATATAATATTTATGGATTAATTAATATTCAACTTTAGAAAAAAGCAATTTCCTTTCATTATATATAAAAATATAAAATAAACAAACTTAAATATTACTTATAATAAAAATAGTGCATAATTTATTAATAAATTTCCTTACCAACTTAATCAAAACTCAACTTTTATCTTTTACATTAGTTTTATATTTAAATACATAGAGAAGTATAAGCGGTTGTGGATGACGTCCGACATGGATAATCTGAAGCAGCTAAAATCTAATTTTTTTTAATCCCTCTCTTATATACGTGCAACAACTCTCTTCTCTTTCCTTTGATTACATGCAAGGTGATGTTGCTTTTTACAAACCAGCACCCAACAGAAGAACAGGTGGCCAACGAAAAACTTTTGTAGGGCCAAGTTGATCGCCTAGGTTTGTTGTTATCTGATTCATTAGAAAAGGAGAGAAAAGAGAATTGTTGTATGCAGATAAGCGAGGGTTTAAAAAAATAGATTTTGACCGCGTTAGATTGTCCAAGTCGAATGTTGCCCACAGTCGTTCACATAAAGATGTGCAATATATATATATATATATTTATTTATTTATTTTATGGTGCACAATTTGTAAGCACCATATGTATTTTTTTTTTTAAAAAAAAGTCTTTAGCTTTAATATTATAAGCCAAATCCTAAAGACTAAACCATAAATTTTAAACCCTAAACTATAAAAAAATATAATTGCTACTCACAAGTTGTATTATTCTTATAGGTGTGTGTGTATATATATATAGGGGATTTATTCCACTACATGGTAGGAGTACGTGCTTGCCGTGTGCGGTTGTGAGGGAGGGGGCCACATGTCAAGTGCCCAGATGGGCCACTCCCCCATAGCTGCACACAATAGGCATGCACGTCTGCCATCCAACAAAACACTCTTTATATATATATATAGAAGGATGATATGTTGCACACTCATTTGTGAGCACCCCGTGAACACCCAATATTTTTTTTTAAAAAAAAATCACTTCTTTTAACCTAAATACTATATTCTAAATTTTTTAAAAAATATATTAAATGCTCACAACATAACATTATATATATGAATGATACTGCACATTTATCCGTGAGCACCTAATGTTATTATTATTTTAATTTTCACTTCCTTTACTCTAGATATTATACCCTAAAACTTAAATCCTAAAAAAAATTACTAGATGTTCACGAATGGATATGCAACATAACACTAAATAATGATCGGACATTCCACTTGGGTTATGCGTCTCAATCGCGTAACACGTCAAACATACGGGGGTGAGCAGCATATAACCCCCCGTGTGTGTATAGGGAGTTGATATGGTGTGCCCCCTATATCAATGGCATCATCCGTGACTCTCACATGTCAGGGTACCAGAAGTGATTCAAGCGGCCTGTCACAGACGGCGCCGCTGATAGATATATATATTGAGCAAGAAAAAAAATCGAAACCATGTTCTGAAATTTAAACTAATAGTGGTCAACCATGATGTTGTATGACATCCTTGTAAAAAAAAGTCAACTACCAGATACATAGATTTGACTTCATATTGTTGTCCAAGTAGCATAAACAAATTGACATTAAAAACTAAGAAGTCCTCCATCATTAGAGGCCTAATACTAATCACTATTATTTTTTTTTAAATTAACAATGTAAATGCTGTGAAAGGCCAATACATAGACATCCTCATCATCAATTTAATCTGATAAAGAATTTGTAATAAAAAATAAGCTGAGGAATGATTTTGCCTAGTCGAGACAGTTGTTTTGACTAAACTTATTGAAACAATCAACAATTCATGACAATCCTCACACCAGCTCATAATAGCCAGTTAGATTTCTTACAGTTCAGAGAACATATAAATAGATGTTTTAAGGAAATACAGGATTGATAATAAACAGAATCAACTCTGACAGAGATTGCACAACTTACCAGAGAAAATTGCAGTTTGTTTTCTGAAAGATCAGAATTTCTAGGAGAATAAGCACCGGTTGGTCTTTACTATAATACAGCTTTGATTGATCTTGATACAACCTTACAGTTAACAAATACAACTGTAAAGTTATGCTAAAAAAAAACACCTGCTGCAATGCTGTTGCACTGATGTCGCAAACTTCCCGTGCCCCTTGGATGAGTACCAGATCAGGATGCCAGATCGCGTGAAGCAGCATTCATTTTTTTTTTCTTCGGTTGTATAATATTATATAATATACCATACACGGAAATGGGAATGGAAACATAGTATGGTTTTGCTTCGGCCCTACAGTAGACATCTGAACCTACCCGATTCTATCTGCCCATTCGGCAAGGGAATTTTCATCAAGCTGTTCAATTTAACAACAGCCTCAGGCAAATTATCGGCATCCACGCACATCTTGGCAGGGAAAGCAAAGAGAATCTCATTAACATCTTCTTCTAGTTCAAGGGAGAACAGTTGGTTGAACACCTAAGGCAGCAATTTGACAGGAGGTCTGTGTCAAACTACAAACACCATTGCTTGGATGGTAAAGAAACACAAGTGTGCAGTTGGATCTTACCGCTTTTAACCTTAAAATAACCTTCTCTTTTATTGCTGCTGATCGTGACACCAAGTTTATGATGAAGATGCCTCCTTCAGAGAGGAAATCCCTTACCGACAAAAGAAAGGAATCTTCAACAAAGTCAGTAGGAGGGCAGGATAACCCGGAGCTGGAAGCAGTGTAATTCAAAGTCAGCAAAACAAACCATATGTCAATCTGAAGAGGAAATGAATGGTCATTACCTCAAATCGGATGAATCTGCATCTATGATAAGAATTTTAGTGCCACTGGTTTTATTTTCATCTGCAGGAGAGTACGTAGGTGTACCATTCACTGGGAATGATTTGACAGCATCCACATCACGAATAAAATGGATTCCATCAGCAATGTGCACCTAATTGGACAAGAAATCACTAAAATAAACAATTTCCACAATTCAGTGAAAAAAGAAGAGGAAAAAGTAAACATATGCTATGGCATGAGGGAGATTAAACTAGGGTTGTCACAATCTTCTCCCCTAAAGTTTGGCACAGAATCATCCAACTCGATAATATGTGATGCTAAATGGTAACTCTGCAAACCTTTACAAATCCATCATTGTGCCTAAGATTAGGTTCACTCCAATACTAGTTGTCATTACCCAAGGTAGATGAGAGAATCACGCGTTAACTTGATGGGCCCTACCACAAATCCAAAATGCTTAAGTTTATGGTAGCTCAATTATCTAATTATAAACCACTACATTAGCTCAAAGATGTTGTCTGGATCAAAGATTAAACTAAGGTGTCACTACTTATCATGCCAAAAAGGAATTATTTGCATCAAGTCCAAAATTGGTTTGCAGATTAAAGAGCTCAGTTGTGCTTAGTTGCAGAGTTAACACAAGTAAACAACAGAATATTCAGGAAATCATTTGGTTTTGGAAAGCAACATCATGGTGTAAATACATAGTACTTCAACCTTTAATTGGTCATCCTCGACAAAGCTGAAATATTCACTCGCCAAATCCAAGACTATAGGATCCAACTCCACCACCTTCAACAAATGGAAATCAATAACCTGTCCTGAAGTCTCTTGATAACTTGTTGCTCATGAAGTTCCTACCTCAATTTGCAGAAAGGGCAGGCAAGCACGAAGAAACATGGGAAGAAGCCCAGCTCCAAGCCCAATTATGTAGGTTCTAATCTGTATATAAAAGATTGCTTAGAAAGGAATGTAAATTTTATTAAATGAATATAAACTAAAGTTAGCCTTTCACATGGGTACTCTACCTTTTTCCCAGATGATACAATATGCTCCAAAGTAGTAGCTATAAGAGCAAAGCCAGAAACAATGCCACTGTGATAAAGACTAGCAAGGCAGCTATGATCAACCTTCATGCTCTTAGATCCTAAATTTTGGTTAAAAAAAGACCAAGCTTTAATAAAAAATGAAGCAAATATAATCTGTAAATTTACAATCTTTTAGCAAAAAGGAGAAATTCTTCTCAAGATTATGGCTGCAGCAGAGGAAGATTTGGAGAAAAAGATGCGCATCAGGCTGTTCCCATGTATGCCCTTTTAACATTAAGGTTTTACTAAGCCAAAATACGACAAACTACAAAGTACGAAAACATACACAAACAAATTACCATGGATCAATTTATGGGATTCACTTCTTTTCTGACCACCCTTTTTTCTACTTCTTGAAGATACAACCTTTCCTTTTTTATTTGCAGCAGACGGATTGCTCTGAAGTATATTGTCAGATAACAATGCTTCTGATTGCACCAAACCTGAGCTTCTGCCAAATGTAAGGCGACGAAACACTTTAAGATTTGGTGGATCTTCCGCAGCAGTGTCGTAGATCACATCTTCAACAATCATATGGCCAGTTACTGTTGATGTGACCTATGAGATTATATTTTATATAAATGGGGGAAATGGTTTAGACAGAAAAACCAAAAGAAAGAAGGTACCATACTGTAATCACAAGGAGAAAATATTTTAGGACCAGAGGAACAAATAGGTATGAAGAAAGGAAAAGGTAATCATTAAAAAAAAAGGAATGTAGAGAACAATAATAGCAAAATAAAACATCATAAGTTATATGGGTGGTAAATATGATAACAGGGCACAATGCACAAGTAAGAAATGCACCATGAGCATACGTGACTAAAAATGCAGAACTATGCTATTATATATTCTCATGAATATTCTCATTCTTGGACAAAGCGTGCTTAAAAGTACGTGAAACTTTGATATAATGTTAATTACTTGCAACACCAAGAAATTCACATTTAACAACTAGTTAACAACAACAAAACAAGATAAAATTTATTTAAGTATAGATAATGATATAGTAGGGGATAGAGCCCAATGACATAAAAGGATCCATATAACCGACCCCACCTAATGGGATAAGCATTGGTTGTTGTTGTAAACTTAATGCATATGTCAATTTCAAATATCATTAATCAGAAAAATATTTGTATTAAATTGATTAGATTTTATGATCTAATACTCTAATCCTACAATCTGGTCTCATGAAACCCTCATTGTCCCTTGGAGATTTTGACAACCTTGATTGTATGACCTCAAAGAGTTCATTTATTGAAGAGTAATAATAGAAGAAAAGGTAAGAAAAGTACGTCAAAATTGCAGAAAATAAACAGGAAGTAAAACATTATTGCATTATACACCATGTAGGAAAAGATTGGTCTCCCACCTCATGGATGACATCCCTCTGTTTGATGCCATCGCCTGCCATCATGAACCTAAATTAATCCAAACAATTTTGGCATGTGAAGGAATTTCCAAGCCCATTAAAAAACTGAAATTTGACATATGGCACACAAGAAAGGGGAGAAAGTAAATCACAACCATCCTGAATAAGAATGCCATAGGAAGTATAAAAAGTTCATTTTTTCCTTGTAGCCATGGAGGTTAGAGTAAATTTAATTCAATAAAGCAATATAAGGTCAAATGTCGAACTGAGACCAACCAGAGGAAGCACAAAATGAGGAAGAGGGCAAAAAAGTAAGTGATTGTGAACTGCGACCAGCCAGAATCAAGTTGCATAGGTTAACAGTTTCAACTTTACTAGGACTGAGACTGCCAAAGTTCCTTATTTGATCAACAAAACTAGCAAGCATTTCACCTAACAGATATATCATGAATTTTGAAGAGCATGCAAAACCTATAAAAATTGGATATTGTGTCCAAAAACAATGCGACCAAACAAAGAGAAAAGGCATTTGGATATTCAGTCATAGGAGAGATTAGAGTGATAAGTGCCGATGAACAACACAACAGATTAGTATTGGTTATGAAGGGATGCATAACTAAACATAAACTACTAGATAATTCAGGGTACTCAATTTTCCACCTGCTCATAATGATTATGAGATGCATTGGCAGTACATTACACCATTATGCTTATGCAAGTCAAAAAGGGTTACAATATATATATATATATATATATATATAGTGGGGTTTCCCTCCAATAAATTGTGCACTTGTGCTGACTGCTGACCATACTAAAGCTCTCCAATTATAGTAATAGCAAAGTGACAATGCCCCAGAAAAATCTATTGACAAGAAAAACACAATCATAACAATCAGATACTAGTGACCTAAACAACTACCAATCCCGGTAAATAGAAGTAATGGTACTATTAGTATCTTTGGTTTACAAAATAACTCATAACAGATAAAAATGGTACAATTACAACACATCTGATATTCTCATTTAAGTTTGGGGAGGATTAAAAATTCCTATATAGAAGAGAATAGTACAATCAGGGATTTCTGAAGAAGACAATGAGGATAAAGGCAATAAAACATGCTTGAAATCCTTCAGAGCAAGAAGCAATGAGCAAACGTACGGAATCAGAGTTTCATCTTCTGATCTTTCAGGTGCCAAACCTTTAACGAGTGGAGATAAATCCTTCTGTAGAAAATACAATTTCATAAACAGTAATGACATAATAAGAATCCTACTGATACAAGAAAGACCGCTACGAATTACATCTTTTTCAGAAAGCATTACCTGGATCTCATCCATGCTAGCACCAGTATGCCTCGAGTCCATGAAAACCTACAGGAAGTAAAAGCAAGCATCAGTAACAAACTAAAGACTTTCAACCTATCAAAAGAAAGCAAATCATGCTAGTTGTTCATGCCTATTTATAGAACTACCATAATCAGCCGAGCTGCCTTTGAACTTTCAACGATGAGCCATTGTCCTTCTTCTGAAGAAAACAACCATTCATTTGCTCGAGCCTAGAATGATTCAAATAGTCATATATATGAAGTAGAGAGCAAAACCAACTGCAAAAAATGCATTCCAATGCAAAAATTGATATCAACTGTAGATAAAGACCAAGGTTCACATCTCAAGTAGCAAAGAATGTTCCCTAACCAAGCTTCTGAAGGTCATGGTAGAAATAATCACGTTGACTCTAAAGTGATGACCAAGATAGACTCAAACAACCATGAAATATATCTGCATATCCATGCTTTGGTCAAATCGGATATGTAATTCTTTGAATCGCTGTCTAACATAAATGAACATTTAGTTATTTATCTCTATAATGGACTCAAACAAACATGAAATGTATATCTGCATATTCAGTCCATTGTTCGAATTGGATAGGCAATTATTTGAATAGTTGTTGGAGACTCAAATGACAGATATGCAAACATGATAATTCAAATATTGTTTCCTATCTCCAATAATGTTTTGGTAGGTCCCTAGCCATTTAGACCGCTGAAACAGTAGCATGGGAGACAGCATCATTCTATTTTCATCTTCTACTTCTAAGATCCAGTACTCTTCGAGATTAGAAAGGGTGTCCAGATTGTACAAATATTTCCTTCAAGCACATTCAAAAACAAAATACTCTTGCCTTCTCAATAGATGAACTTTATTGGTTTTGTATTACCAAATTTGACAAAATACAGAAGTAAATGCTCAAGGAAAATTATGCTCCAATACTTTTTTGTCATCAATTACGGATATAGTGTTGCAAAAGCTTTTAAAAAAAAAACCATGGCTCAAACTTACCTTAGGCACAATAAAAACACCACAGTGGTATAACAATGGTTCTGAATGTTGCTTAGAATCCAAGAGTATAGCTTTATAATGGTAAAGTGAACCATGATTTCCTAGGATAGTTTGACACCTTCGTCCCGGGAGAAGTTCCTTTAAATTGCCTCTAGCACCTAATTGTAGGTCTTCCAAAGAATAAACAATATCATCACCAGAGGAATACTGGCTGCGAAGTTTATTCTCATTTTCAACAGCATCAAGTAAAGAATGTACCTGAAGCAAGAAATAAGAACTCCACATATCACATTTTTCACAAATTGTATCAAGAAGGGACACAGTTTCTTCTAAGTTCTAATACCTGCTCTCCTTTAAGATTAATGGAATGATGTTCAAACAGTAAGCTAAGCTGGTTTAGCACACCCATCTTGCCCTTTACAGCAACTAACAAGAAGGTCTGAAAGGCTGACTTGCTGCCAATTTTTTGTGGGATAATAGCAATACTTGTATCCCATCCAAATCGTAATTCAGTAAATAGCAAAGCTACATAAGAACATTCAATTTATTCAGGTTAGTCTACAAAACAATGAGAAAAAAAAATAACATAGAAAGGTATAAATAGTTAGACTCAAATATGGATTGCCTAATGGAAACAAGATCACAAGATATATAATCGGCTTAATAAAGTATCAAATTAGACCGAGATAATGACATCAACCTAACCTATAATAGTTTGAAACGTTTGAGTTTGAGTTCAACTTACCTAAAACGTGAGATTCTGCTAGGGTCAGACACAGAAATTTTCCTCCTGACTTAAGCACTCTCTTAACCTAAAGAATCATGTGTTTTAGGCAATTTATGACACATTCAACTTAATAGAACATGAGAATCATATGAAAACACGCATAGATTTGTTACCTCCTTCAGATATTTAGTGCCGAGCTTTGCTCCATGCTCTGGTTCCATTAGTGCATCCAATCCTCCTTTATCAAAAATTACATCGAATGTCTCTTCTGCAAACTGGATTCTAGCGAGTTAACCAAAAGCATTTTAAAGCTATATAAATTGATAATTTCTGGTGAAAGAGTTTACAAAGGGAAGAAAAAAAATTGAAATCTGATCAACTTACAAGAAGGAGAAAAAAACAAGAGAATAATATACATAAAAAAATGAGACTTTTGTCGATATAGAATGAATTTAGGTTTCTAGAAAGCAAGGGGACCCGGCGCCGTATTTCAGGCACAAATCCAAGTGAAAAGAACGAGAGAGAGGCATAAATACCTGGAGTTCAGTCATGTCCATGACGCGCCACCTCATTTCAGGGCGGGAACGCACGTATCGGCGGAGCATGTCAGAGACGACGACCTTGGAAAAATCGATGTTGGTAGTGCAGCGGAACCCGTCATCGTAGAGATACTCCGAGACGCGAGAGCTTCCGCAACCAGGCACGAGGATCTGAAGCGGGTCAGCGGCGGCGGCGGCGGCAACGGTCTTGAGTTGGGCGAGAAGCGGGTCGCGGAGCTCCGGCCACTCGGCGTACCATTCGAAGGAGTCGCCGGAGCCCCTGACAGTGAAGAATTTGTCCCAATTCTCTTTGCTCGTGAAGTCCCCGAGGGTGTCGAAGATCTCGGTGGCAGCTTCTCGTCTCTTCTTCTTTTCCATGACGGCTCCGGCGACAACGCAAACGGCCGGGGGAATCGAGGTTTACCAGAATACCAGGTCCGTTAGGGGAATTAGGGTTTAAAAGGAACGGGCTTGAGAGAGTCTACTACGGCTCACTGGATTTTGCCATTTACTTTTTTTTTTTTGGTGATTAAGATTTTTTAACTAACGTTTGGAAGTTCGAATTCATATAGAAGAAATTTAACTTTATTAAAAAAAAATAATAAGTAAATAAATGGATAAAAAATCAAAAAATATTTAAATCGTACCTTTTATTATAAAAAAGACATCCTTTCCATCTGTACGTAATTTATTTTTCAAAATTATTTTATTTTTAATATTATTATAGCAATTATAAAATTATAACTATTACATAATTTTGATAGCTAGGATCCCATGCCACATAATTATATTTTGTTTGGATAAATAAATTATATATATCAAGACAAGATCATAGTACAATATTTATAGATCAATTGCATTTCATGACTAACATAATGTTAGATCAAAGAACATATATTCTTAACGTCCCATAAATATAAATTTATACACCTCTATAAATCCTCTCGTTGTCTAATTAGATCAAAAATACAATTAATTTGTTCCTAACTTTCCATAGAATGTGTATCAAAGCTGAGATTGTAAGATGCCTAACTTTAGTCAAGATTCAACCTCCTTGGACGAAATATCCAAAAATATGTAACATCGATCGATAGGTAGATATCTCCTGTTCCATATGTAATCATTTTTTTATCCCCTCTACAATGTCGTCAAACGAGGACAACCAAAGAATAAGTGTTCTTGTGCCTCCATCTCCACTTAAAGAATACACAACACTAAGCCTTCAAATATTCCTTCTTGTCTCTAGTGAGAAGTTACCTTTGAGTTGGTAGCTAGAGTGTAACTATATGTCTAGGTTGTACGTAAGACTTTCATACTATTCGTACATAGGGCTTTTAGGACTAAAACGCCTAAAGAAGTCATATGCATTGGCCCGCCCTCCATCTTTTTTTTTAAAGATGTATAAGGGTGTATGCTCCTATTGGAGTTATGATGTAAGGGTGTTTTCAGACTTTGTGTTTTTGAGTGGTTTTATTAAAACCATTGTCTATTTTGATTGTTTTGAGACTTGTGGATGGATTGAGGTGCTCAGGAGGTTGGTTTGAGGTAATATCTCTACAAGTGTAACTAATCTTTTGACTTGAGACTTATTTATTCTATGCGTGGAGTTATGTGCTTTGATGTCATTAAAATCAGTCTTTAATTGGATTGTGATTAATACGGTAGTTGGGTGTATGACAAAGCGTAGAGAGAATAGTGCTGAGTCAATAGAGGATTCATCGCTCTCTTGGATTAAGACTTAACATTCTGGCCGCTTGATAAAGATATTAGTGACTCAAAATTCATGGTAATGGGAGGAATGATTTATCATTCAAGAGGAGTCTATTGTATCTTGGAAATCAAGTAAAACAATTAATTTGGTAATGATGCATAATGTATCGAATTAATTGGGATGTAGGCTTAGATGAAGAGATTGAATTACACAGTAATCGGTTCATAGTGGTTTACATTTTATGACTGATATTAATTTTATCGCGTTGGGTGACTTAAAACTGTTGCTAGACGGTTACCTTAGTCTGTGTATGGATTTACACTGCCTTCATGTATAAAACCTAGAGGATTGCACGCATAGCACGTAGACATGAACAATGGTATCGGAAGCTAGTCGAGATAAAAATCAAATATGGATTTATTTGATACAAAGAAGAGAGAATTCGAATAGCCATAATCATAATGATTAATGGAGAATTCGAAAAGTCATCATAATGATAATTAATGAAGAATTTGAAGAGTTATCATAATAAAGGTTATAAATGAAGAATTTATGGAGCCTATAACTCTTCATCTTTCTAATTAATGAAGATCATAAATGATGAATTTATTGAGAACTTAACTCTTCGTATTCCTTGGAGGCTATAAGTAGCCATCCTCGGAAGGATGCGAGAGGAGAATTGATTCTCTGTGAGTTTCCCTCATCAACTTCTTCTTCGTTTGGAAGAGATCGTAGTGCTTCCAAGGCTTTGTCGATCCAAGAGGCTAGCACCTAACAGATCGTGTCAAGTTCGTGATCTAGTGCGCGTGGATACCGATAGAGGAGTCACACGTGGGGCTCTTATCTGTCTTATCTGTCTGTGATATTATTCACACCTATCGAGGACTCGAGGTATGTTTTATATTATTTTATGTAAAACTATATATACCACGAAAGATCCATGATTCAATATATGTCTTCTGCTGCGCTCCGAACCCAACAATAATTACATGCGCAAAAACTAGGAACTTACAAACTATGAAACTTGCACACCAAACTTGCTCACGAGGAGATTACTTATACATTGCATTGAATGCCCTGCAAGGAGAGAACTAAGGCCTTTTAATAAAATGAGGAGAAGGTTGCTTTGCTGAGAAGAAAAGAGATGGTGTAAAGAGGAAGGAGACCTTTGCCGGCACCTAAAGAAGAAAAGGGGGGGGGGGGCTTGGAAGAGGCTTCGGGAGGAAGGAAAATGTTGCTGGCGTGCAAAGAAGAAAGGGGGCTTGGAAGAGGTGGTTCAGCAAGTGGCAGAAAGAAGTGGAGGTACTATTGTGAGTGGAGTGGCAGAAAAAAGTAGAGTTACTGTTGTGAGTAAGGGTGTAAACTAACTGAATCGAGTCGAATATGTAGAAAAATTTAAAGCTCAAATTCGGCTTGAAATAGGTATATTCGAGTTCAAACTCGATTCGAGGCTCGAAAAATTTAAAATTTTTTGTTCAAGTTCAGTTCGAATTAGGGCTCGGGTTTGAGTTCGGCTTGAAAGATTCGAACATGTTCACAAATGATTCGAATTATTGTTCGAAAATAGCTACTTTAACTTATATTAATAAAATATTAAAACTCATGAGCGTCTCACGAACATTCAAACAATATAATTTGGGCTCGAGTTCAGCTCGAAAAAAGTTCAAACTGTAGGACCGTTGCGGCCGACTAGGAGGGGGTTGTTGGATAGTCCTGTAGAATAAAACAACACAACCCTTCCTAGCCGGCCATAATGGTCCTACAAGTGGTATCAAAGCCGAGACGCCTCAGAAGGACTAAGCGCCGTCTGAAGTAACAAAACAATGGCCGGAGCTAGCGACTACCCACCAGCATTCAAGGGGGAGCTTGCTTCTTGGGAGCAACAAATGAAGGTATTTCTTAACTCTGATATTGGTATTTCTTTAATAATGAAATCTGGCTATGAAGCACCAAAGAAAGCAAACGGAGAAAAGATCGACATACGCCTCTGGAACGAGAAGCAACGCGACGAGTTTATGGCAAACGGTCGGGCAGAGTTTCATATTCTAACCGCTATACCAAATAAAGATTTTGATAGAGTTGGCGAATATAAAAGCGCAAAAGAACTTTCGGAAAAGTTCTTAAAACTCTACGAAGAACCGGTTGAAGTCGTCCCCTCAATAGACATCGAGCCATCATCAGAAGAATACGAGACGGAAGAAATTACCGAGACAACCCCAACAGTCGAAGTACATCCCGAAGCTATAAGCACATCCCAGATGAGCATCGATGAAGAGGGAGAGACTTCGGAAGAAAGCAATTCAACAGGGGGAGAACCAACTACCAACGAGGTAAGTAAGGTATGGTCTCTACCCTCTGAACAACCGGTTAATTCAATAGAAAAATTGCCTGAAGATTTTTGCGATTTAAAAATTGAATTACCGAAAAAGTTTTTTGAATTAGAAAATCAATTGTCAAATTTGTCTTGCAAATTAGAAATATTATCAAAAGAAATTTGTAAATTAAAAACTATTTTGACAAAAGAATTATGCAAATTAGAAGAATTTTTCGAATTACAAATTACTCTCGCGAAAGAATTTTGCGATTTAGAAATTGAGTCACCAAAAAGGTGTTTCAGATTAAGAAATCTATTGTTAATAGATTCCTGTAAATTAGAATTTTTGTTGTTAAAAAATTCTTATAAATTACAAAATATTCTTTCAAACGAATTTTGCACATTGCTGAAAGAATTTTTTATATTGTCGAAAAATTTTATCAAGTTAAAATCTATGCTATTTGAATATTTTTGTGAAGTTGAAATTCAAAAAATAATAGAAATTAACATGATACAAATTATTTGCATGTTTAATTTCTGTGGCTTTAAATTTGAAAAAGTGTAATTTGAGAAGTTATGAAAAATTGAAATGGAAATTTAAAACTTGCTGATATAAGTATCAGTATAAAATAAATAAATAAATGCATAGAAATTTTTTTTAATGCTATCAATTTTCTTAAATTTTCTTGCATAAATTTTTGGGCTTAGAAAGATTTATTTTTGGTGAAAACTTAGAAATTTTTCAAAAGTCATTCTTTGACTTAGAAATTTTTTTCTTTAACTTGGAAATATTTTTTCTCCGAAAAACATTGAAATATATTTCTATAATTTTTCTAAGTGTCAAACCCTTAGATTATTTTTCTTGAAACCTCATTTTTATTGTGATCAAAGGGGGAGAAGGGAAAGTATAAGTCTAGGGGGAGGTAGAAAATTGAAAATTTTTGAAATTCAATTTTTTCTATCATGTTGCATGTTATTGCAATAAATTGTTTTTATTCTATGTCTATTTGTAACCCTAGCTTAACTTGGGTTGATCACACCAAAAAGGGGGAGATTGTTGGAACCCCAATGTTGTTTTGGTGTGATCAACAAGTTAAGTTAGGTCCTGCGTTATTTTAACCTTGTGTCTAAGTGTGCAGGAGCTTAGGAGCACAGGTACTCGAGTGGAAGATGCAGCTAGCGAGAAGGACGACACGCGGTGCGTCCGAGGGACGAGGCGCTGCGGAAGAGTACCCCGGTGGACGAGAAGGAAGCGTGCGGTGGTTCCGAGGGACGAAAGCCGGAGCGGAAGATTGCTCGGGTAGTAAGAGACACAGCTAGCGAGAAGGTCGGCACGAGGTGCGACCGAGGGACGAAAACTGCGGATGAGTACGCTGGTGGACGAGAAGGAAACACGCAGCGATTTCGAGGGACGAGAAGCCGGAGCGGAAGGCTGCTCGAGAAGACCGGAAGTTGGGTTCGGGTGAGCCCTTTTCCGGATGGCAGAGATCACCCAAGCGAGCGGATCCGGAGGAGAAGAACCGGACCGAGGCGGGACTGAACCAGAGAAGAAGTCCCGGACGAAAAAGTCAACAACTGTTGACTTTGGGCTCCGGGGCGCCCGGAACCCTCCGGGGCGCCCTGAGCAGTAAAATTGACCAGATCGAGTTTTGACTCGATCTGAACGTTGGGAGATAAGTTTTATCCCCCCAGAGCGCCCGGAACCCTTCCAGGCACCCCGACCAAGGCTATAAATATAGCCTTGGTCCAGAAGCTTCAAAAACGGACTCAGAACTGTAAATCCAACGCTTGTGCGCTTTAGAGTTTTAGTTGAGCTTCTGTTTTCTGCACTTCAACGCTGTACGAGGCTTCTCCGCCTGAAGGAGTTTTTAGTGAGCTTAATCTTCCTTGGATTAACAACCTCCTTGGTTGTAACCAAGTAAACCTTTTGTGCCTCGTTTTTTCTTTATGCTTTTAGTTTATCTGCTTACTTTATATATACAAGTGTTAGCTTAAAGAGTTCGAGGAAGGGTTGTTTGTTTTATTCTACAGGACTATCCAACAACCTCCTCCTAGCCGGCCCAACGGTCCTACACAAACATGTTCGAGTTCGGCTTGAATTCGATAAATTCGAATACGAATTAAATATTTTTCGAGCCTGTTCGAAAAGCTCGCGAGCCGACATGATTCATTTGTACCCCTAGTTGTGAGTGGAGAATGTACTATTATGAGTGGAGAGAGTGGAGTTGTATGCCATGACTATCATCACTTTATAAGTTTGGCATCATGGCTGACATCACTTTATGGTTCCATCATATTTTCTAGGTTGTGTTCATCCGTTAAGTTTAAGGATAGAGCTTGAGAACTGCAGGCCTGAGTGGTAGAATGGGTACAATATAGGGTTGCCCTGTAAGCTCTGATTGAAAGGGCTGAGTTGGCTAATCTTTTGTTGTTAAGTCATTTAATTTTTCTCTAATAATGTTGGAAGAGTGTAGTTGCTTAGTAAACTAGAAGGGAAAAAAATTTGATACCCATATCTTTGTGCCAATAGATATTTTCGGTGAATGATTATTCAATGAGTAAGTAGTTCTCAGGATCTTCAAGTCTGTCCAAAGACCAATTAGTGCCTTGAACAGAAAATTTCCAATGTTTAAGTTGATCGGCTAAGGTTGGTAGGGCTTTCGAATCAATGTATAGATCCAAGGGATAATCTTCAAGTTCTTCTTGATATCCTCCGACTTTATTAATATCCATTTTGATCAAGTGTCTGGCAAGTTCTATTTTAAGTTCAATCCATTTTGGAGGAGAACTGTCAACGTACAAACAATGAATGTTTCTTCTTCTTCTTTGGAAAAGTCTTCACTGGGTCTGGGTCATGTACACAGAGTTTGTAAAAGAGACCGCAGTCTATCAAAGTAAATAGTGTTATCTATCTTCCTTTGTAGGAGGTGACAATATAAGCTTTGAAGTCAATGTTGGCTTTCCGAAAATGAATAGAGTAGCTGACATTGGTACCCATACTTAGCAGAATCAGTACAAGCTTGGCTTAGATTTTGACACTTCAATTTTGAACTAAAATTTGCTTTATAAACAATAGTCATCCCGGGGAAGATTTTTATGGAAGGCTTTGAGTGTTTCACATAATTCTAGAAAAGTTTGAAAAGTAGTGTGTTCTGCTAAACCACAAACATATGAAGTGATGCCAACTGGTATTGTGTTGAGAGGCCCAATAAATGGGTTTTAGAAGCTCTTTGGTTTGCTATAGCAATGACTCGTTCTTTAAGTTTAGCCACAGTTAAGTAGTTGGGCCGATGAGGTTGCTATGATGAGGGAAGCTTATCTGAAGCTGCTTCAGTGGTAAGTATTTGAGCATAAGTTTTAGTTGTTGGACTAGAGGTTGTTGGGACTGTTTTTAGTAAAGTACTAACGGAAAAGTTAGGACCAAGATGAGTCCGAGCAACATCAAAGGCTTCCTCAAGAGAATGGAAACCATTGAAATGGGGATGTTCACAATCTTATATTGCTAAGTTAGCTTCTTCCCAAGTAGAGTATACTTCAGCTTGTATTCCAGAAAATACAATATAGCAAGAGAATTTCTTGCCAACCAACTTTTGTATTGTTATGAGAAAGTAATTAGACAAAGACATTAATCATAGCAATTTTGTAAATAGAGCTACCAAAAATTGTAGGAATATTCCAGATATTATCAAGTAAGCAGTTTTGTATATGGTCCATTTTGTCTTGGAGGGGAAATGGAATTGGTCTTCATATTGTGTAAATTGTTATAAGTCTTGATTGCCAAATTACAAGGTTTTAGTGGCAAAAGTACATACTTTTTTTATTCAGTTCATTTCCTATAGAATAAGAAGATTAATATAATAGTCATGATAATATATCAGCTAGGGAATTATTAACTCCTTTAATATGTCTCACTTAATTCTTAACCCTTTATTAATAATGGTATATGTAAATTTGAGTCATCTTTTGGTGCTTCACCATTTTCTTAATCCTTTAATTTATTGACTATATTTTACTATGACTTCACAGTCTGTACGGATGATAATTTCTTGTTTCTTAGATAAATAATCTAAAGCTTCTAAACAATAAATTACTGCTAAGATTTTATAATTTAGAGAAGTTAAATAATCTTTTTCTTTAAATTTTTTAGAGGCATGTCTACATAAGGTTTCAGAGTCTTTGGGGTCATGTTTAGATATTTTTCTAAATAAAATATCACCCCAACCTGTTAAAGAATCGATGCATCTAAGAAGGGGGATGAATCACATGTATTTAAAATCTTTCTTTTTTGACTTTTTAAAATGAGTGCGCGGTGGAAAAATAAACCAAGAAAAATAGAAAGAAAAAAGAACATGATATTTTTTTTACTTTGTTCAAAGTCTTTGACGACTCCTACTCCAAGATCCAGATCCTTTGGACTTTTCCGATAGGTGATCCACTAATCCATCGAAAATGAATACACAAATATAGAAGAAAGTGTAACAATACCTACACTTTCTTTAAGCAATAATTGACTTTAAACTAAAATTATTACCCAATACTTAGATGGAATTTGAATGCGCTCGTGCGTTGGTGTTGGTCTGTCTGTAATAGTCGGGTATAACAACATTACAGTATAACAATAGTATGAAGTCGGAGTAGCCGAAAGGTCGAGGAATCACGTAGAAATGTTGTGTCTTTGACGCTGGTTGAATGCTTTTTATAAACAACATTGGAGGAACTTCCAATGGTTCAAGTGCCTTCAATGGCGCGTATTTGATCTGAAGACTTCAACCTTTATCCGCTTGAAAGCGCGTTCCATAAGCTTTGAGGTGCCTCCAGTTCTCTCCGAGGCGCCTCTAGTTCGCTCCGAGGTACCTCCATTCAGCGAAACTTCATCCATGAGGTTATCTGTGCGGAGGCACCTTCAGCCATCTAGAGTGCTTTCAGTCAGCTTTGAGGCTTCTCTAACACTGTTCATATGAGGTTAAATTTTTGCACTTTGCTCCTACAAAACATGTTAGTTCAAATAATAAAAGGTAACATGTAAAACAGAGTTAGCACATAAAAATAATATACTATTATTAATTATATTCTGTCTTATCAAGATCAGAATCCAGTGTTGGTTTCAACTTAAATATCCAAAATAGATCTAAGTTGGATCAGCACCTACAGTCTCATTAGGGCTTGCCCTCACTAGATCTCTTTCCTTTAATGCTTACCTCACGTACCATTTATAAACTTACTTGACTCTGATCTCATTAACCCACCAGGTCTTCTTACCAGATGACTCATCTGGACTTAGTCGTTGTCAGGTTCCGAAGACTTAATTAGACTTTCTGTCAGATATTAACCTACACTACTAAAAATATAGCCTATTACGATACTTTCTTAATGACATTTAAATTTAAATGCAATTATAAATAATTTTTAATGATATTTATCAAAAAAGATTATTTTTAATATTAAAATATCATATTAGACTATTTATGGTAACAAACTTTATCAATGTCACCGTATAATATTCAAATAACCTTTCTTCTCCCAAATCTATTCTCACTATCGCGTTCCTCTCACTCATGCTCATGAATCCCTGTCGTTGTTCCTCTCCCTTTCTCCTCCTAACCTGCTATTGTCGTCGTTGCTCTTCTCACCCAACCTCATCCATCTAGATCTAACCATGGTTCAGAACCGACGGTTCGGAACCGCTTGTTCGACGGTTCCAGGCAGGTCAACCCTTAACTTTAATCACCCAAGATGGTTATGGTTCACGGTTCGGAACCGCCGATTCACGGTTCGTCACGATTCGCCACGGTAAAAATTACAAATTAAAATTTATTGAAAAAAAGAGTTTGCACTTATTTAAGTTGTCTACATATCCCCTTAGGAGAATCAAAGCCCACGTAGTTCTTTTACATTTTCACTCACTTTCATTTCCCATTCTTGTCATATTTGTTCCTTCAGTATCAAAATCTTCAACTTCATCATCTGAAAGTTGCATTCCTTGGATTCTTTTCTCCGCTTTGGTCCAATCGTCCAGTAATGCTTGGGCTTCCAATGAGTCGGGAGACAAAGTTGATCGTCGTTCATCTAATATGTTGCCGTCGGCACTAAACATCTGCTCCACAACAACATTTGACACTGGACAAGCTAAAATTTCTTTGGCGATCACGGAGAGGACGGGAAAGCTTTGAGCCTTCTGTGACCACCACTTTAAGATATCAAAATTTTCGCTATTTGCTTCATTAAAATAAAAAAAAAGTCGTAAAATAATTCTCAAGTTCCTGTGTGAAACTTGAGGATCCTCGTGGACGTTTTGCCCATTCTTTTAATAAAAGTTGTGCTTTTGTAAGTTTTAAATTACTACTAGTAGTTTGTTGTATTTCAGAAATATTAATTTGTGTTCCATATTTTGCATAATATTGATTATAAATATTATATAAATAAATTCTAACATTATATATAATATTAACGGGATCCGGAGAAGAAAAATATTTAATTGGAATTAAAGCGTCATAATATAAAGTTAACATTTCTTATAAAACTTCTAATTTAAATCTAGAATCTAAAGCAAATGCAATTAAATAAATTTCAGAAATAAAATAAAAATATTTTTTCCATTTAGTTTTCATAGCTAAGATGCAAGGAGATAAAGATTCATTATTAATATGTTCATTTAAAATTAATACTATATTAGAAAAAATTTCTAAAACTAATTGAGCAGTGGGATAATAAGCACCGGAAAGTTGTTCGGTTGCATTATTAAATAATTTTAAAATTTCACAAATACTACTACAAATATTCCATTGTTGCGACAATAAATATATATTAGTATTAGTATTTTGTGCAAAAAAATAAACATAATAATTCTTTATATTCAAATGAATCTTGTAATAATTGGTATGTTGAATTCCAACGTGTTGGTACATCACGTGAAAATTTTTTAGGTCTCATTCATTAGTTTTACAAAATCTACCCCATTGTTTCATTATAGATGGATGAGACCATAAATAAGAAATTTTAATTTTAATTGGTTTAATATAATTTTCTAAAATTTTTAATCCATCTTGAACATATAAATTTAAAACATGACATACACAACGAATATGAAAAAAAAACCCGTCAATAATAGGTTGACAATTAAATTTGGGATCATCTATACAAGTGATATTAGAACTAGCATTATCTAATGATATAGAAAATATTTTATGAGTTAAGTCATATTCTTCTAAAATTAAACATAATAATTGTGTGATGTTATGAGCATTATATGATTCATCAAAAACTCTATAAGCTAACAATCTTTTTTGAATGTTCCAAGAGTTATCGATCCAATGGCAAGTCACACCCATATACGAATGTGTTTGCCAATGATCACTCTAAATATCGGAACATAAAGAAATTTTATTATCTAATTTACTAAATTCATCATTTAAATTCTTTTTTTCTTGTTTTACTAATCTTTTAATTATACGAGTAAGTGTAGTTCTAGGAATATGTTTAGCATATGGATTAAGAGATTCTTTACAAAAATGCTCAAATGTGCATTTAGATCCAAAACTAAAAGAAAGATGTTCTACGGAAATAAATTTAGCTAATGATTATCTTAATTTATTATCTGAATATAAAAATAAACCGAAATCGGTACTACCGCTAGTTGAAGAAATTCTTGATAATTATGTTTGAGAACGGTCGAATCCATATTCCGTCGGGTGCTTCATTTCTACATGTCGTTTCAACAACCAATAGCCAGCGACGGCTTGGAATTTGTAGGAAGCATTGCAGTGCTTACATTTTGCACGCATTTCTCCCGACGGAAGAATGACATTCTCAAAATGTTTAGTGAAAATAGAAGACTTTAGAGGAGGAAGTTCCCGAACCTTAGAAGTAATTGCATTAGTACTTCCTTGTGTTTCAGGTGTCGGATTTAGAAGATGATCGATCTCATCATCGGTGGATTGAATGTTGGAGTCCTCCTCTCGCGGATTCATTATTTTCTTTCCCTTCCGAGCTCGAGATGATGTACCTCCGCGACCTCCTTCCATTATAATTGAAAATTGGAAATGAAAGCACGTAGAGAATACAAAATTGAGATTAAGAGTAGAAAAGATGTGTATGAAAATGATGAAATGAGCTCTCTATTTATAGAGTTTTGATAGTAACAGACACTAAATCATAGTCATCAATCAAAAAATGGTTAAATGATCTTAACCGTTAAAAAAAATATCCAAAAAACCCCCACCCTCCCCCAACGACTAGGAACCGTCGGTTAAATCGGTGATTCAACGGCTAGGAAACACCGATTTTCAAGCCATTAAAAAAACAAATTGGTTGAACCGGTAGTCCGCCAGTTTTGCACCAAAGGACTTGTCGGGCCAGTTCCAGTTCGACCCGGCAAATTGGGTCAACGGGCAATCGACCTGTTGACCCAGTTACGGGCCCAGGCCGAGCCCGAGCCAGACCTGGCCCGGGGTCGGGTCTACATCCTGGGTCAGGTCTACATCCATCCCTGTTGATGCTCCTCTCAACATCACTACTTCTCTCACCCACACTCACGTATTCCAATCACCGCTGTCAGGCTCCATTATGTGTCTCCACCATGATTCCTCTGCAACACTGCCTCCACCACGATGTAAGAATTTCCTCCGCAACAATGCCTCCACAATGAAGAGTCCCAACCTTCATCCCTCCTCCTCATAGGGTTTCTGTTCTCGTCGGAGGCAATGGAGGCATCGCTGAAGCCGTTGCGACTTCGGTGCTAGGTCCAGAACTACGATTGGGGACACCGCGGGGAGGATTCGACGGTGGCGCGTCTGTTCAAGCGAAACTCTGGCGCCCAGATCGATCCGTCTCATCCTTATGTAGAGTTCTAGATGGGCACGCACGAGTTGGGACCTTCCTTTGGGGGCTCAGATTCGGAGGAAGTTACACTTAAGAAGTGGATTCGAGAGAACCCTGGTGCTCTGGGAGATAAGGTCGTGGTGAAATGGGGAACGAACCTGCCTTTCTTGTTCAAGATATTATTGGTGACTGTAGCATTGTCCATACAAGCGCACCCAGAAAAGGAGCTAGCAAGGATGCTTCATATGATGCAACCAAATGTTTATAAGGACCCAAACCATAAGCCAGAGATGGCGATTGCTTTGATAGAGTTCAAAGCGCTATATGGTTTTGTCAACATAGAGGAACTTAAGGATATCCTTATCGGTGTGGCTGAAATTACAGAGCTAGTTAGTAATGATGCAACAAGCAAAATTATATGCATGAGAGAGCTAAATGTCTACGTGAATGTAAAAGCTATTGTTCAATCTGTCTTCACAAAGCTTATGTCAGCAAATAAAGATGGAATCTTAGCATTGGTTTCTAAACAAAAAAATCGCTTAGAAGCAGAAAATAAGATTAGGAGGTTATCAGAGAGAGAACAACTAGCACTACTTATGGAGAAGCAATATCACGCTGATGTTGGTGTTCTGGCAGCCTTTTTCCTCAATTATGTGAAGCTCAACCCAGGTGAAGCACTATATATTGGTCCAAATGAACCCCATGCCTATATATCAGGTGAATGCATTAAGTGTATGGCTGCATCAGATATGTTGTGCGAGCGAGACTGGCACCTAAGTACATAGATGTTCCAACACTTTGTTCAATGATCACACATAAACAGACCTTTCCTCAAATTCTTTGAGGAATTCAATTAAACCCTTTTATTACACGATACACACCATCTTTTGATGAATTTGAAGTTGATCATTGCATCTTCCATCAAAAGAGTCCATTATTGTAACACTCGTTAATTTTCTATATTTTTACAAAGCGCAAAAAGAAATAGAAGAAGAAAAAAGAAGTAAAAAAATATGCATAAATGACCTAGGCTAGGATTTGAACTCGAGACCTCTTGCTTGAAATTTGTTTAAGTAGCCATTAGGTGGTGGTAAAGCATCATATAAATAATATGAAAAAATTCCTTATATGTGGATTAGGTGTGAAGAGATACTCCAACTTCCAGTTAGTATAAAAAGGGTTGGATGAGATCAAAACCTAATCTTCCGCCTCCTCTTTCCTCTCTAGCCGAATTCTCTTCTCCCTCCTTGGAAATTTCGGCCAAGGAAACCTAGGACTCCAAGTTTTAAAGCTTTCCAAGGAGGGAATCTAAGGGGAGGGTCTCTCCCAAGGAGATAGCATGCAAAAGAAGGGCGACTCGGAGATTAAGGCATACGAGGGTGGATATTGGGGTCTTCCTTGCACTTTATAATCGTAAGATTTAGCGAAAGGAAGTAAGTACCTCTCACCTGCAGTATAAGTAGCTTCGTTAATACATGTTATGATAGGTTTTAAACGTGTTGCATGTTGAAGAATATAGATGTTATGAGATGTAAGATACCCTATAATGTTTTGGGATTAAGAGCATGCTTAGATCATCTTGGTTTGCTTCCCATTAAGTTTAGGGACTAAGAAGTATAATCAAGTGCATAAAGTGTTTCCCTATAAGTATGAGGCAATTAAGCGCACATAAGGTGTTTGGTTAAATGCCAAGCAAGTGCAAGTACAAGAAATTAATAGTCAAAAGGAAGTATTTTACTTTAGAAAGGCATGTACTGGACACAAGGTCCTTGGGTGGGCTCCTAGATCGCCCCTAGGCTCCTAGACCGCCTAGTAGTACCTTAATGGGTTCGAGATTAGCTACCTCGAATCTTATTGAGGATGCACATAAAATGGTACAATGTCGGGCCCAAGCAAGTGATTATTATTTTCACTAATATGTACTATAAAGTTTTAAACTTCATGGTTTGTCTAGTGGAGTTTCCTAAGTTGAGAATTGAATTATGTAGTACAACAGTGATAAACTCAATAGTTTGCCAAGATGTCTGTTTTTATTTCGTTACTAGCATGGTTTTTAGTTGTCGGTTTGCGTGATAAATTGGATTGAAAATACATGGCATCTACATATTTCCGGAGTACGGTTTTAGTGTGATCTACTAGCAAAAGCATGTTTAAAATGTTGCATTTTTCTTTAAGCAGTTTAAAAAGCATGTCCTCTGTTAATGCATCTTTTTGTGAGTAGATAGTACTTACTAAGCATCCGCTTATATATTTGCATTTCCTTATACTGCAGATAAAGGTAAAGGAAAGCTCGAGTAGGAGGAGGCAGCAGGAGCGGTGCTTAAGGGTGTGTGCGTGTATGGCGGAACAATGGAAAGAAATCAGAGAAATTGCTATTATGGGGAACATGTAGAACCTTAATTTTGTTTTCTCCTCTCCGCTTTACCTAAGATACTGGCACTACTTGGTTTAGGATGAATTTGACGGCTTGGCAGAATTTGGAATGGTAAGTAAAAGTGAAAAAGAGGAGAACAAGCATGTTTCGGAAGAGAAAGGGGCTCCTCCGCACGACCCGTGGCACGGCTGTGCGGGTTCGCACGGTCGTGCGCTGTCTCCTCTCGGCCAAGGCAACACGGCCGTGTGGAAGCACACGGCCATGCCCTTCCCCTTCTCGGCCAAAGGTAACATGACCGTGTGATTCCACACAGTCGTGCCCTTCTTCCTCTCGGCCGAGGTGACACAGCCGTGTGGGATCACACGGTCAGGCACCTCCTCCTCTCGGCCAATGTTACACGGCCATGTGATTCCACACGACCGTGCCTCTCCTTCTCTCGGCCGAAGTGACACGGACGTGTGAGTTCACACGGCCGTGCCCCTTCCGTCCTCTCCCAAGGGTCACGGTCGTGTGACCCTCACACGGCCATGCCCTGTGTCAGTTGAGAGTACAACACCTGTCAGGGCCACACAACCCAGACCCACTAAAACCTTCCGACTTCCTTCGGCCCTATGTGACTGCAAGACATAACAGGTTAGAATAGATCTATGGACTAAGCAACACATAACAGGTAAGAATGCCGAAAATTTGGATGTACGAGGAAAGAGTAACGTTTGTCCTGTAGGTTAAGAGTATGAGTAAGGGCGGGCATTACAGTTTGGTATCAAAGCAAGTTCCATCCTTCCGTCACACACCTCAAGCATTGGTCCAACAACCTCCAAGTAAGAAATTACCATTTTTATAACTTTTATGCATCTAGTTCTGTTATGATTATTAAGAATGCTTGTTCAAATTTAGCACGCTTATACATGAAAATGCTATCGAGTGCTGATGATAGGAAGTAGCATGCTTATACATGGAAGTTCCAATAATAGCACTGGGTGGTCTATGTTGGGACCTTTGTGCCCGCTAGAGGGGGGGATGAATAACGTTTTGTCGCGCTTGCGTCGGTTTGCTTCGTCTTGTTGTTGTGCAGCGGAATACTCGAAGACAAACACTCACAATGCTAACAACTATGATTTACTTGGTATCCACCTCAAGAAGAGGTGATTAATCCAAGGATCCACACATGACACGCTATCTCCAGTAAGAATAACTCCTTCTCGGTCGCAACCTGAGGCGGAGAAGCCTCGTACATACTCACACTATAACACAACACTTCCACAAGAAGAAGAAAAACAAATACAAATGAATACACTCTTCTTCTAGCTCACTTGTTGCTTGTAGTAGCCTCTTGAACCTTGGGGATGCAACCCAAGAGCCTTCAAGAATTGGCTGTAAAGATATGGAGAAATCGCTGTGAAAATTGGAGAGGAATCGAAGGAAAGAACGCAAAGTTCTGGCAAAGAAAATGCTCCGCCCAGGCTTTAAATAGTGCTCCCAATCGATCGAATTCATCTCCAATCGATTGCCACGTCAGCACCGCTCCATCGCAACCTTCCATCACTTGCATCCTGCGTAATGGTCACTTCCCAATCGATCGACCGATCGATTGGGACTTCCTGAATCGATCGCCCGATCGATTCAAAACCTTTCTGTGCTCTCGCATTTGCGTGAGAGCTTCTGCAGCCCAATTGATCGGCCAATCGATTGGCAACTCCCAATCGATCGCCCGATCAATTGGGAAAGTCTTTGTACTCACAATTTCATATCTCAATCGATCGACCGATCGATTGGGCCTTCCCACAAGCGCAACACAATCCAAATCGATCGACCAATCGATTTGGACCCTATTCAATCAATCACCCGATCGATTGAACACTCTGAACTTGACTCAAACTCAAGTCCAAAGTCCCAAACCCAACTTCCGGTCAACCGTGACCTGTTGGGTCTCCATGCCTAGTATTTGGCCACACCTGACCAACCTCGAACTAGCCTTTTAGCCTCCTCCATCAGCCTTGCATCCCTCGGATATCTCCCCATCCTTCATGCCTTGCCTTCAGGAGCTTCCTTCGGCCTCATCCTAGTTGTCGGGTCTTCCTTGCCAAGTCATACTAGGACTTACCTTGCCAATACCACATGCTTGGACTTACACCCTTTGCCAAGATCACACTTGGACTTTCTAATTGTTTGGCTCCTCACCAGGACTTTCTCCTTTACCAAGATCACACTTGGACTTTCCAACTGCCTGGCTCCTCACCAGGACTTTCCAAATGCCTAACATCCAGTTAGGACTTTCCCAGTCAAGTCTCCTGTCAACCTTGACCTACTTAACTTGTCTTCTCATCAATCTGGTCAACCCTTTGACCATCTCCATAATCGGACGATTGCTCCAGCAATCTCCTTATATTGTCAAACATCAAAACTCAAATCCTGACTCAAGCTTGGCTTAACTCAAGCTTAGTCAAACTGGATAATTCCTTAATAATTGCCCTAATAATCTCACCCAACAATACCTCTAAGTTAGGCTAAATCTCATAGCCTTAACCTCTTCTTTCTCACAAGGCTAAATCCCATAGCCTTAACCTCTTCTTTCTCACAAGGCTAAATTTCATAGCCTTAACCTCTTCTTTATACCAAGGCTAAATCCCATAGCCTTAACCTCTTCTTTATACCAAGGCTAAATCTCATAGCCTTAACCTCTTCAATATCACAAGGCTAAATCCCATAGCCTTAACCCTTTCATGACAAGGCATGAATGAAGGAATTCTCTCCCTTTCCAAAAGGGCAAACTCTCCCTGCTTGGGATGAAGGTCTAACTTAACATTCCATTCTCCCCCTTTGTCACACATCAAAAACTAAAAACAAACTCTTCTCCATAAGAGTTAACCCTACGTTGTTTACAACCTTATATATTGTTAACAACCCCATAATGAAGATCTCATATTCTTCATGGCCGCCTAAGCTCCTCCTTGAGCTCTACTTCACTTCACAATGCTCATCCTAGAGCATGCATCAACTTCCCAATGAAACTCCCATTCATTGTATTCAATGCTCCCCCTTGAGCAGTAATATTCTTCTCAATGCTCATCCAAGAGCATTTTTCACTTTACCAATGAATGTTCGATCCCCTTCATTAATCCAATGCTCCCCCTTGAGCAGTAACTTACTCCACAATGCTCATTTGAGAGCATTTATCATCCTAGCAATGAAGATAACCAATCTTCCATTGTTCCCCAATACTCGACCCTAAGTATTATCCATCACGAATGTTTAACCGCCTTCCAAGGTCCTTGATGATAAATTTTCATGCATCCAAGGAGTAACTCCTCTTAAAAACATGATCAAATTTCTGTCATTGCACCAACAATGACTTGGAGTTCCTAAACAATTAGGAAAACAAAAACTTGAAGTTTTGAGGTTCCAAAATTTGAAATTGAAACTAAACCTCATTCTAAACTTCACTTTGATTTATCTTAACCAATCTATACCTGTTTTCATCAAGAAAACTCCTCTTAAATGTATTTCAAGGGATTTGGAATGGTTATTGGAACTTGAAGTGGCTTAATGTGCTGAAATCAGACTTTCCAGCTATAATCAGACTTCCCAATCGATTGAAGTTAGGACTCAATCGATTGAAGCTACCTCAATCGATCCATTGATCGATTCTGCAAGCTTCTGCTTGCAGAAATTCCCTTTGAATCGATCGGATGATTGATCCATCCTGGGTCAATCGATCGGCTGATCGATCCACTGACTCTCTGTTCACGGGAATTGGCTTCCCAATCGATCGACTGATCGATTGGGTTTCTGCTTTTCTGAAATTTAGTTTCAGTGAAATTTAGAAACTCCCCAAAAATTCTACAAAAATACAAAAATCGTGAAAATGCATGTAGATACTCTTTAGGGTATACTCTATCAAGGAAAAATAGTTTTCTATGAAAATACTTCCTATTTTCAAAGATTGACACAAATTTGAAAACTCTTGAAAACTTCAAAGTTTTCTCCTAGTTTGTGTCTAACTTTTCAATGATGAATACTATCAAAAGATAGTGATTCGGTGGTAAGAATCGGGGGCCCACATAGGAATGGGTCAACGACACGGGGGAGTCAAGGTCCCGGCTGAGTGGGGCGAGGTCACCTGGTCGACCGGCCGGAGTAAATCCCGGGCCGATGCTAAGATAGCTCGACCTCGGATCGAGCTTCCGACGCTCTCGAGCTCCCTTATAGAGGAACCGTCATTCAGAGCGGCCGATCCGCTCGGCCAAACGGTAGATCAACCAGCTCGTACTCCCGTCCGAGCATTTGACCGAGCGACCTTCTCGCCCGGTCCGATGCGCATACGCACCCGAGCGCCCTGGAGGCCGAGCGTCCATCCCGTCCGGCCCAATAAGAGACAAAAGACTTAGAAGAGGACAAAAGGGCAGCTAGTGATATCATTCTCGAGACACCTGCCGCCGACAAACAACATGGTTGGTGGCCGGGCCGTACCGAGGATCGTACGGTGGAAGTTTCCACTATCGTGGCAAAGATATGCTCGGACAGTTGCGGTATGGCGTCAGACACGCTTTTCTGACAGAACCATTCTGAGATATACTTTGAGGATCGTGCATGCCTCGGGAAGCGTGCACGTGCCTCTCCGGGGTTCCTATATAAAGACCTCCAGACTTCGACGAAGGTATGCTTTTCTCATCTACTATAGCTACAGTCTCACTATTTTGCCTCTGTTTCATCTCGCCATTGCCTGACTTGAGCGTCGGAGGGTCGTCGCCGGGAACTCCTTCCCGGCTCGACTTTGTTGCAGGTTCATCGGAGGTCTACGTCAGCACAGAGATCACCGAAGGCAGCAGAGAGCGCCACGTCCCCAGTTTTCATCGACTTAGCGCTCGGACAGGATCAAATTAGCGCCGTCTGTGGGAACACACCTGAATCCGAGCAGAGAAGATGGAAGAAGCTGGACGCCAACTCATGGTGACGCTCTCTCCCGAGGAGCTCGACGCTCTCTCCCAAGGAGCTCGACGCATTCATCCAAGCGCGAGCTGCGAAGATGGTAAAGCAACAACAGAAGGCTCAAGCCGAGCGGATAGCGCAGCAGGCCGCCTCGGTTTCTGGTGGCCGAGTGGCGATGGAGGACCGACCGGAACAATACTCTACCTGGGCACATAACAAGGGGCAGACCGGCACGCCAGGAGACGCGCCGCCTGCCCCTATTCCGTTCCATCGGGCACTGTTCCAGACTCCGTCGGAGTTGACCCTAGCCAACCAGGGATCGTCCGATGAAGCGCCCGTGCGGGACGCCAGAAAGGGGAAGACACCACGTGCTGAGTCATCCCCCAAGTGGGTCAATCGCCAGTTCTCCGAGGCGATCTTACAAGACCCTCTCCCAAAGCATTACGCTCCCATATCGATAGGAGAATATAGCGGTACAACCGATCCAAACGACCATCTCGGTAAGTTTGATAATGCTGCTACTCTTCATCAATACACCGACGGAGTCAAATGCAGAGTCTTCCTCACTACATTGTCCGGATCGACACAATGATGGTTCCGGAGGTTGCCAGACAGATCAATTCAGAGCTTCAGAGACTTCCGAACGACATTCCTTCATCACTTTGCCAGCAGCCGACGCTACCAGAAGACCAGCGTCAACCTCTTTTCCATGAAGTAAGGGCCAAGAGAAACTCTCCGAGCCTACATTCAACGCTTCAACCAAGCACCTATGGACATCCCCGCGGTCTCGTCTGAGACAATGATGCATGCTTTTACACAAGGCTTAGTCGACGGGGACTTCTTTCGGTCGCTCATCAGGAAACCGCCTCGCGACTACGACCACATGCTGAAAAAAAACAAGTGAGTATATTAACGTGGAGGAAGCGCAGGCGGCCCGAAAGAAGGAAGCACCGGGCAAGCCCTCGGCCCAGATCGAACGGAGAGCACACACCAACCAGCAACCACCGAGGGGACCACGTGCCGAGGGGATGAGGCCACATCAAGATTCCAGATCACCCATCGTTCAGCACATTGCGGCCGAGCGTCCGAGACAAAAAGGCAAGGTATGGACGCCCATGTTTTGCAGAATCCATCAATCAGCCACTCACAACACTCGAGACTGCCGGAGTCTCCCCCTGGTCAGCCAACCTGAGCCAAGGAACTATCGTCGCCGATCACCTTCGCTAGACAGGCTAGCTCATCATCAGAACACTGAACGACGAATGGCCAGGCGTTCACCCGAGCAGCATCACCATCAGTAGCAACATCATCACCAGCCGAGGGCCAACCCCCGAGCCTCACTGGAGCGAGCGAGACCATCCACTCGGGAGGAGGAAAATAGAAGTAATGCCACTCGGGGCGAGATTAACATCATCACCGGGGGACCGACGGACGGTGACTAAAATCGAGCCAGAAAGTCACACGCTCGACAACTCAGGATCCACGCGGTTGGCTACAGCCAAGAACGGGCAGCCGGACCCGAGATCAGCTTTGGTCCCGGGGACCTTAATGGAGTTGAAATACCCCACGATGACGCCCTCATCATCCGAGCGGTAATAACCAACTATACTATTCACCACATATTTATTGATACAGGCAGCTCGGTCAACATTATCTTCAAGAAGGCGTTTGACCAGCTTCAAATTGACCGAGCCGAGCTATTGCCAATGATGACCCCGCTATATGGGTTCACTGGCAATGAAGTCCTCCCGATTGGGCAGACCAGGTTGGCTATCTCGCTAGGAGAAGAGCCGCTGCGGAGGACGCGAACCACTAACTTCATCGTGGTCGATGCCCCCTCTGCCTTGAATGTAATATTAGGACGACCGACCCTCAATGAGTTCCGGGCGGTCGTCTCAACCTTTTTCCAAAAAATCAAATTCTCCGTGAAAGATCAAGTGGGAGAAGTTCGGGGAGATCAGCTGGCGGCCCGGCGATGCTATGTGGAGATGGTACGAGCCGAAGCAAAATCCGCTCGGAAAGCATCGCGCCTTGAGGTAAACGCTATAATCGAAAAATCGCCTACTTTCGTTTATGAAGAAAAGGAGGAGGTACAGATCCACCCGGCCCGATCGGAGGCCATGACGTTCATAGCCTCCGATTTGGAGGCAAGCCAGAAGGAGGAGCTGACCAGATGTCTCCAACAAAACCACGACGTCTTCGCGTGGTCAACACACGAGCTGCCAGGAATCTCGCCAAGCGTCACGTAGCACAAGCTACACATCCGGCCGGACGCTCGTCCCGTCAAGCAAAGGAAGCGGGACTATAGTGCCGAGCAGAACGTAATCATATGGGCGGAAGTCGAGAAGCTCCTGGAGGCCGGCCACATATGCGAGGTACAATTCCCAAGATGGCTCCGAGCCCGGCAACAAATGGAGAGTCTGCATCGACTTCCATGACCTAAACAAGGCGTGTCCAAAGGATTTTTACCCGTTGCCCCGGATTGACCAAATGGTGGACTCAACCGCGGGGTGCGAACTGATATGCATGCTGGATGCTTATCAGGTTATCACCAAGTGCCGCTTACCTGGGAAGACCAAGAGAAAGTCAGCTTCATTACGACGGACGACACCTACTGCTACAACATGATGTCATTCGGACTAAAGAATGCCGGAGCTACGTACCAGCAGCTCATGAACAAGGTGTTCCGAAAGCAGATCTGGCGGAACTTGGAGGTATACGTAGATGACATACTCATTAAATCACTTCGAGCGGTCGATCTATGTGCAGATATAGAAGAAACCTTTTGGACGCTGAGAACGTATAGAGTCAAGCTGAACCCCCAGAAGTGTCTGTTCGGAGCCAAAAGCGGACGCTTCCTGGGATACATCGTCACCGAGCGTGACATCGAGGCGAACCCTAGCAAGGTGAAGGCATTGCAAGATATGCCACCACCCAGAAATCTTAAGGAAGTTCAGTATCTTATCGGTCGGATAACAGCATTATCGCGATTAATCTCCCGGACGGCCGACCGAGCTTTGCCCTTCTTCAAGATTCTGCGCCGAGCTACTAAATTCCAGTGGGATGAAGAATGTGACCGGACGTTCGAAGCTTTGAAGGTTTATTTGAACCCTCTGCCTGTATTAGCCAAGCCAATTACCGGCGAGCCACTCCGCGTCTATTTATCATCGACCGAGCATGCTGTTGGCTCGGCATTGGTACGGTCGGACGGCGAAGAACAGTCGGTGTATTTTCTAAGTCACATTCTGAAGGATGCCGAATCCCGCTACACTGGTCTCGAGAAGCTTGCTTTTGCGTTAGTCCTCGCTGCTCGGAGGCTCCGGCCTTACTTCTTGGCACACACAATAATCGTTATGACGAACAGTCCTCCAGGGAGAGTCATCCTCAACCCAGAGGCGTCCGGATGGCTTATCAAATGGACAACCGAGCTCAGTGAATTTGATATACAGTACCAACCTCGAACGACAATTAAGGCGCAGTCATTGGCAGACTTCGTCACTGAGGTGCAAAATCCCGAGCCCGAAGCCACCTGGAAGGTGTATGTAGATGGATCGTCCACTCGACAGGGAAGTGGGGTTGGCGTGCTGCTGGTTTACCCCCCACGGAGAACGGATGCACCTGTCCGTACGGTTGGACTACCGAGCAACCAACTATGAAGTAGAGTATGAGGTGCTGATAGCAGGGTTGCAGGCCACTCGACATGTGGGAGCTAGCAATGTTTTGATTCATTCAGATTCACAGTTGACTACTCAGCAACTTTCGGGAGCATTTGAGATAAGTAACGTTAGGCTCAAGATTTATGCGGAAGCCTTCGCGAAACTGAAAGCTGGTTTCCAAGAGGTGGTGATACAGAAGATCCCCCGAGCAGAGAATCAGACTGCAGATGAGCTGGCTAAGCTAGCCAGCTCGATATCACCGATCGTCATTGAGCAGCCAGTCGAGCAGGTGTCTCTGGTCGCCCACATTGACCGGATGGAGGGACTCACATTTCCAAATGACTGGCGGATGACTATAACAGAGTTTCTGAAGTTAGGAGCAACGCTGTCTGATCGGTTGGAGGTGCATCTGCTCAGAAGGAGAGCTGGTCGGTTCGTCCTCATTGGCGACCAGCTCTACAAGAAAGTGTTCTCCAGGCCTCTGCTTAAATGTGTTGGCTCGGAGGATGTGGACTATATTTTGCAAGAGGTATACCAAGGCTTATGCGTCGGGCATCCGGGCGGTCGCTTGTTGGCGAGGAAGATTCTTTTGGCCGGCTACTTTGGGCCAACTTTATAGGAGGACACCGCCCGGGCAATCACCACGTGCTTATCCTGCGAAAGGTACCACAATTTATCACATTGTCCTGCGGAAGAATTAAAGACTTCCATGGTGTCCTGCCCATTCGATCAATGGGGCATGAACATTGTGGGACCATTTCTAATGGCGACCGGATAGCGAAAGTTCTTGCTAGTAGCAGTGGACTATTTTTCTAAATGGATTGAAGCCGAGCCGCTAGCTAAAATAACTGAGGAGATGGTCAAAAAATTTATATGGCAGCATATCATTTGTCGGTTCGGCATCCCGCGACGGCTCATTTCCGATAATGGGAGGCAGTTCTCGGGTCAGCAACTCAGGGAATGGTGCGAGGGGTACGGTATCCAGCAAGCCTTCACCTCCGTAGCATATCCCCAAAGTAACGGACAAGTTGAAGTCACCAATCGGGAGATCTTACAAGTTCTTCGGGCTTGACTCGACCATGAAGGTGGCAGTTGGGTGGACGAGCTGCCCGGGGTATTATGGGCCCTTCGAACGACGCCCAAGGAGGGAACAGGAGCGACCCCCTTTCACCGGGTGTACGGGGGAGAAGCCATCGCCCCGATAGAAGTCGGGGTAGAATCTGACCGGATCCAAGTCTACGATGAGAACAATGCTGAGTAGAGGCATTTGGAGCTGGACCTAGTGGACGAGACGCGAGCCAAGGCTGCCGTCCGGTTGATGGCGTACCGGCAGAGGATGAAGCAAAGCTACAACAGACGGGTAATTCCTAGATCTTTTTAGGTCGGCGACCTCATCTGGAAGAAAGTCAAGCCGGTCGGCGATGTGACCAAGCTGGGAGCTCCTTGGGCTGGACCGTTCAAGATTATAGAAAAGCTCCATTCGGGCACCTATTACCTAGAGGATGAAGATGGACGGAAGCTAGAACGACCGTGGAGCGCAAATCATCTCCAGCCGTACCAAGCTGGGTGAAAGGTGTGCCATTGTAACTCATAATATTCAATCCTACTTTATCTTTTGATCGCAGGAGTAAAATCAAAGGGAACCATGGATATGAACAATTTATGCCGAACGAAGACCGTCGAGCGGCAACGTTAAATCCCAGAGTCGAACTGGCGACTATAAACCCCCCGGACCGAAGACCGTCGAGCAGCGACGTTAAATCCTAGAGTTGGACCGATGACTATAAACCCCTCGACCCGAAGATCGTCGAGCGTCGACGTTAAATCCAGAGTCGGACCGGTGACTATAAACCCCCTAGCCCGAACACCGTCGAGCGGCGACGTTAAATCCCAGAGTCAGACCGACGACTATAAACCCCCCGACCCGAAGACCGTCGAGCGGCGATGTTAAATCCCAGAGTCGGACCGGCGACTATAAACCCCTCAGCCTGAAGACCGTCGAGCGACGACATTAAATCCCAGAGTCGGATCGGCGAATATAAACCGCCGGCCCGAAGACCGCCGAATGCCGCTCGGAAAGAATGCATTCAAAGAAATAAACAAGAACGGAATTGAAAGGTTATATTGACTCGTCGCATGACCAGTACATAGACAAAAGTCGGATAAAAGTAGGATAAAAGTCAGATAAATGCGGATAATATTAACTCGCTGAACGACGAGTATACAGATGAAACTTCAAAATTTAAAGGCACTCCTCACTCCAGAACATCAAAGATGGGCTCAGGGATGGTTTCCAGCAGTCCGGCCAGGTCTTTGGGGGGGGGGGGGGGATAGACGTCGTCTCCGAAAGATGTCCCTTAGCCTTCAGATAAGCAGTTGTAGCCTGGATGACTTCCTCAAAGGCCAGGACTAGCCGATCACTGAACTTTTCGCCGAACTCGTCCGAGCGAAAATAGTTTTGCCTCATCACCGCGAAATGGCCTGATTCGCCGTCTTGGTACTCCTTGAAGGCAGCTCGGGCAGCTTCGAGGGCATCCTGGAGATCCTTCTTGTCTCCTTGAAATTTAGCTTCATCAGCCGATCAACTTTCTCGCTCGGTAGATAGCAGGCCAGTCAATTCTTGGACGCGTTGCTCCAGCGCTCGGGCCTGCACATTCTTTGCCTCTAAATCAGAAACAACCCTATTCTTCCTGTTAGTCGCCAGCTTGATCTCCTGGTCGTGAGACTTAACCTGGGCTTCAAGCCCAGCTACCCTGGTTTCCAGGCCAGAAAACTTGTGCCGCTCGACCGCCAGCAGTTTCTCTGTCTTGTTCAGCTCGGTCCGAAGCATGGCATATGAGAGCCCCTGAGCTGGCGCCCCTCCAGAAATCTGAAGTTTCTTCTGTTTGTGCAACCTTAGGTCAAGGTTAACCTGGTTGACCCGACTCGAGTTGACCTGACTCGAGTTGTATTTTGATGTTTGACGAGAACAGAAGAGTTATATTTTAATGGGAGATTGTTGGTGCAACCTTAGGTCAAGGTTGACCTGACTCGAGTTGACCTGACTCAAGTTGTATCTTGATGTTTGACAAGAACAGAAACTTGGGAGGTTGTGGGTGCAACCCTTGGTCAAGGTTGACCTGGTTGACCCGAGGTGAGTTGACTTGGCACGGAAAAGTCCAAGCAGGGAGCTTGGCACGGGAAAAGTCCAAACAGGGAGCTTGGCACGGGAGAAAGTCCAAGTATGGAGACTTGGCACGGAGAAGTCCAAGTATGGGAACTTGGCAAGTGGAAGTCGGAGAGGGCTCGGTAGCTCGTTCTCCGGACTAGGTCAGAGAGGGCTCGGTAGCTCGTTCTCCGGACTAGGTCAGAGAGGGCTCGGTAGCTCGTTCTCCGGACTAGGTCAGAGAGGGCTCGGTAGCTCATTCTCTGGACCGAAAGTGAAAGACGGAGAGGGCTCGGTAGCTCGTTCTTCGGACTAGGTCAGAGAGGGCTCGGTAGCTCGTTCTCTAGATCATGAAGGCAGATGGAAAATCCTAGTGAGTGAAGCCAGGTGAAAATCCTGGTGAGTGAAGCCAGGTGAAAGTCCTGGTGAGTGAAGTCAGGCAGATGGAAAGTCCTGGTGAGTGAAGCCAGGCAGACGGAAAAGTCCTGGTGAGTGAAGCCAGGCAGATTGGAAATCCTGGTGAGTGAAGCTAGGTGAAAACCCTAGTGAGTGAAGCTAGGTGAAAGTGAAAGTCCTGGTGAGTGAAGCCAGGCAGTTGGTGAAAGTCCTGGTGAGTGAAGCCAGGCAAGGGAAAGTCCTGGTGAGTGAAGCTAGGCAGTTGGGAAGTCTTGGTGAGTGAAGCCGAGCAAGGAAAAATCTAGATGGATCAAGGCTGATCGGACATCTGGTGTTGTGAAGGTCAAGTAGGTCAAGGGAGTGACCGGATACTTGGCACGAAGAGAAAAGTCTAAGTGGGTCAAAGGGATTGACCGGACACTTGGTAGGGAGTCTTAGCAGGTCAAGGGAGTGACCAGATGCTAAGCATGAGATACCAATAGGTCAAGGTTGACCGGATATTGGTTTGGAAGGCGTGGGACTTGGTTTGGGCAAAATCCAGAGCCGGATCGATCGATGGATCGATCCGGTGAAACATCGGTTATCTGATCGGTCCGTGACCGATCAAGAATAAACAAGATGCTATCAGTATGTTATCGATCGGTGCACCGATCGAGCAACGAAGGCAAAGAAAGGAGGGATCGTGCGTGGACCGATCCATCCGATCGGTCCACGCACCGATCGTGAGACGATCGAGAGTTGGGCGAGTTCTTCAGGAAGAGTGCTGATCGGTCCGGGACCGATCAGGCATAGGTCCGATCGGTCCCCAAGACCGATCAGGAGGCCTGACCGATCGGTGGAGCCCGATCGTCCGTATAGCCGTTATGAGTGACAACGGCTATCTCCGTCTTCTTCGCTGTCTTCTTTGCAGTGCAGGTTATAAAAGGAGATCGAGGGCTTCTACAGCAAAACTTCTTCTTCTTCCTCTCCTCAGCTGCTACCTCTTGCTTCTGTAAGAGCTTGCTGTTGCTGAGCTTTGCTGAGCTCTTCTTAGCTGAAGCTTCGTGTGAGCTTCCTCGGCTGGGGTCTCCAACAGTTGCTGCTGTATTTGGCCCGTGAAGTTGCTACTTCATCAACAGCCAACGAGAAGGCAAGATTGTTTGTTTATACATTTATATTGTTGCTTCTTCTTGTGTATTCTTGTACTCCTATTCTTGCTGGTGCTAGAAAGATTGTGGCGATGTTTCTCCACCCAGAAGGAGTATATATATTAGCCGGTTCTCTGGGGACTCATCCACCGACGGATTGATAGGCTTCGTCCACCTTACGGACACGCCAAGGAGTAGGAGTATCATCTCCGAACCTCGTTACATCGCTGCGTCTAAGGTTTGATCATCTTCGTTTCGTTTCTATTGTTTTATTTCCGCTGCGCTAACTTGATTTGTAGAAAGAAACGCGAATTTGGGGTCGGCTATTCACACCCCCCCTCTCTAGCCGCATCCGAAGGTCCTAACAAGTGGTATCAGAGCGAGGTCGCTCTTCGTCGGATTAACACCCGGGGGAGTACGAGCTAGAGAATGGATCAACTTGGAGAAGACGTCACGATTCCACCCTTCTACGATTGCGACGACTTCGCGTTTTGGAAGGTAAGAATGAAGTATTTTCTTATGACTAACTTGGTTAATTGGAATTGTGTACAAGTAGGTTTTGTTCCTCCAAGGGATGAAGAAGGAGAAATTCTTGAAAAGAAGAGGTGGACGAAGGAACAAATCCACCAATCGGTAATCAACGACGAGGTAATGAAAAATTTTGAATTCTCATTACCTAACGATATCTTGTGTAAGATAGGTGGTTACAACAATGCCAAGGAATTGTGGAACAACTTGGCCAAATTCCATGAGGGAAGCTCCAATTCAAGTCATGAAGAGGAGTCAAGTGAGTCAAGTAGCTCACTTCATGGAGGTAAGGAATTAGAAGTTGAGGGCTACTCAACATTTAAGGAAGAAGAGGAGGAGAGTTCTTTTTCAAGATTGGAGCAAGAAAAAGAAGCTTCTACCTCCGGAAGGGATGAAGGAGAAAGCTCATATCCACCCTCAACACTAGGTAACTCAAGCAATTTAATTTCTTGTAAATTGCATATAATGTGTTTTGAGTGCAGGGAATATGGACATTACAAGAGTAAGTGTCCAAGGAGGATTAGGAAGACTCCACCGGCGCCAAAGGTCAAGAAAGCCGGAGTCCCGATACGCAAGGGTAAGGAGCACGTGGTGTGCTTCCAATGCAAGCGAAGGGGACACTATGGGAGCCAATGTCCGAGGGGGAGGCAATCTCACAAGGACAAGAGACCAAGCACGTCTATAGGGGGAGCTAAGGCAAACCCTAAGGTAACATTTAAGTCTCATTCTTGCAATAAGACACATGCTAGTAGTTTTGTTACAATTGTTAATAATGATAAGCATGTTAACTTTAGGAACCAATACATGAGCTTAGGAGCCAAACATGTTAACCTAGATAAGGATAATACTAGAAATGTCAATCCTAGAATTAACCCATCTAAGGCTAAGGAAAATCTAGGTAGAAATCCCAAATCATCTAGACATATGCCTAGGAATACCTCAAAGAAAAATGACAAATTAAAACTTGAGGTATTAGAAAAGGAGAATCAAGTCTTGAGGTCAAGACTTGACACTTTAGAAAAGACCCTTAAAAATTTAGAGAAGTCAACTCTAGGGTCTAAGGGTCAAAAACCCAAGTCCAAGGACATGAAAGGTTTGGGTCACAAACCTAAGTCCCAAGTGGTCAAGCCCACTTATCACAATGTTCCATTCGATTATGGAACAAAATCTAGGACTAGGAAGACCATCACCAAGGTCACAAGGGGAGTCACCCCTAGAGTTGATCTTGATGAGTCCCAAATGACCAAGACTTTAAAGCCTAGGAGGGTCATTAGGAGGGTTGCTAGGGAAGTCATCCCTAGTGAATATTTAGTGAACCCAATGAGCTCCAATAGGTATTGGGTTCCTAGGAGCGTGATTCCATCATGCTAGATGGTTTAAGGTATGCCAACCTCACTTGAATAGGTAGTTAACCTAATCATGGCAAAAGGTGGCACTTTAGGAATTTTCAAGGTGTAATCAAGCCTTGAAAATGAAATGGAAAATTATTCCTAAGGTGATTAGGATGTGTCAATCACATTTGAGGAGCTTCCTAGAGTCAATCTAATTGGCACATAATTAACCAAAAATCTTTGGTATATGATTTTAGGTCTATTACACTTAGGAATATAGAACTTATGGCAAAATGATCAAAATTATCAAAAATGGCAACTAAGGCTAGAATTAGGTATTTTCTATACCTTTATATATTATTTGCCATGTATTGTTTGCCATATGCCATGTCATGACATCATATTTAATTTATTATCATTTGAAATGTCATGATAATACTTAGGTTAGTTATATGTCATGCCTTATTTAAGTTTCATACTTTATGCCATGACATTATGACATTGGCATATGTTTTCACTTATGATATTATTTTATGCCATGTCATCATCTCTTGCATGTATGATCAATTAAATTGATTTAAGGATAAAAAAACTCAATTTGATATGGAAATCAAATTGTTGTTTAGAAAATGCATGAGAACTTAGATTAAGATGACCTAAACCATATCTCACATCAAAATTGACTTGGATGTGTTTGATACACTTTAGATGTGTGTGAGATATTAGGATCATGAGTTAGGATCAAGGTGCATAATTCTTGTACCTAGATAAGCCTAATTCGAAATTGAGGATCATAGGGAAAGCTTGTGTACAAGTCATGTACATTTAGCCCTAAGATTGTGGTCCTAAATTAAATGGTTTAAAATCATTTCAAAATTGATTTGAAAAACCTTGATGAAACTTTTCTAGTGATAGCATTCATCATTGAGCAAATTGATACAAAGTTGTTGAAACCTTGAGCTATTTCAAAGTCTTTCGAACTTTGTATCAAGATTTAAAAATGGAAGTTATTTTCATAGAAAACTATTTTTCCATGATAGTATATGTTATGAGGAATGTATCCTCAAAATTTTACAATTGTTGGAATTTTATGTGATTTTTTAGAGGTTTCTGAATTTCAAGAGGAAGAAATTCATAAATCAGAAATCAGAAATCAGAGTTGTGGACCGATCAGAGAGGATTCTGATCGGTCCAGGGAGGCCTGGATCGGTCACCAAGACCGATCCAGTGAAGGTCTGATCGGTCAGGTGACCAATCAGCGCGTGCCAACTTACTGATTTTCGACTGTTTTGTCTGAAATTTCAGCTGGGAGTTGGTGTTTTGGATTTCTAAAGGCTTGAAACTCTCCAAGACATTGTTGGTGCAATGGTCAAGGGGGAGTTGACCTTTAGGGGGAGTTTTACCTATTAGTCAAGGGGGAGTTGACTTTTAGGGGGAGTTTTTACTCCTAAAGACTTGAGTGATATGGGATTATCACTAAGTTAATTGTTGACCTTAGTATCAAGGGGGAAATTAAGGGTTTCAATGAAAGGTATGGGACCTTCATTAGAAAGAAACTCTTGACCTTGATTCACTCTTTTTGATGTGTGTCAAAAAGGGGGAGAGTGTAGGTTTGGGGAGAATGTTCAAGGAAGAACATTAGAAAACTTAAGTTAGGTTATGGTTTTGTCAAACATCAAAAAGGGGGAGATTGTTGGTGCAACCTTAGGTCAAGGTTGACCTGGTTGACCCGACTCGAGTTGACCTGACTCGAGTTGTATTTTGATGCTTGACGAGAACAGAAGAGTTGTATTTTAATGGGAGATTGTTGGTGCAACCTTAGGTCAAGGTTGACCTGGTTGACCTGACTCGAGTTGACCTGACTCAAGTTGTATCTTGATGTTTGACAAGAACAGAAACTTGGGAGGTTGTGGGTGCAACCCTTGGTCAAGGTTGACCTGGTTGACCCGCCTCTTGACTTAGAAGAACCTCCAAGAACCTTCAAGAACTGGCGATCTAGAGCTTAGAGAGAGCTGTGGAGTTGCTGTCGAGGATCTGTAGTGAACAGTGCAGAGTCTTACCGAAGAAGACGCACGCCAACGACCTTTATCTGTGCCAACGGTCGGATCCCGATCGATTGGATTACTCCTAATTGATCGGGGAGGCTTTAGATTGATCCACTGATCGATCCAGAGCGCCTCTGTGCTCTCGAGAAATGCCTGGATCGATCAACGGATCGATCCAAGGCTTATCGCAACAAATCGTAGCTTCCCAATCGATTCACTGATCGATTGGGGCCTCTGGATCGATCATTCGATCGATCCAGCAGGCTTCTGTGCGCTCGCGACTGCCTCCCAATCGATCCACTGATCGATTGGGACGAAGGCTTCTCGCGGGGACTCCCCAAATGATCGGCCGATCGATTGGGCTCCAGCTAATCGATCGGCTGATCGATCCAGCTGCTGGGTTTTTCCCAAAACCAAGTCCCAAGCCCCTCAAACCAACATCCAGTCAACCTTGACCTGTTGGTACATCATGCCTAGCATCTAGTCACCCTTGACCTGCTAAGACTCCCTCACCAAGTGTCTGGTCAATCCATTTGACCCACTTGGACTTTTCTCCTCGTGCCAAGTATCTGGTCAATCCCTTGACCTACTTGGACTTTCACCAGATGTCTGGTCAACCTTGACCCATCTGGATTTTCCCCGTGCCTGGCTTTACTCACCAGGACTTCTCATCTGCCTGACTTCACTCACCAGGAATTTCACCTGGCTTCACTCACCAGGATTTTCTTACTGCCTAGCTTCACTCACTAGGACTTCCACCTGACTTCACTCACCAGGATTTCCAACTGCCTAGCTTCACTCACCAGGACTTTCCATCTGCCTGGCTTCACTCACCAGGACTTCCTTCTGCCTAGCTTCACTCACTAGGACTTTCACCTGGCTTCACTCACCAGGATTTTCTCTCTGCCTAGCTTCACTCACTAGGTCTTTCACCTGACTTCACTCACCAGAATTTTCTTCTGCCTAACATCCCAGTTAGGTGTAACGACCCGCCTTCTACTGGCTAGGCTGTAAGGCCGGACCGTCACATTATGCCGTGCTAAGCTATATCCATGACCATTACTAAGTCTAGGTGCGGAAAACTGTACCAATTTAAATCTTTACTAAGCTAATACAAGTTCTTGGCCCTACATGTGCTAAGGGATGCAATCTAAGGTATACATGGCATAACCTGCATCCCCTATGGTCAAGGAGCTGAACTACAAGGTCTCTTGGTCGAAACCCAGCTTCCCAATCGATCCAGATTGAACTCAATCGATTGCAAGCTGTTGAATCGATCCGTGGATCGATTCCGATGGCTACTGTGCTCGGGTTAATATTCTGGATCGATCGGCTGATCGATCCAGACTGGCCAATCGATCCATTGATCGATTCTAGAGCTCTCTGTTCACGGGAGCGATTTCCCCGATTGATCGAACAATCGATCCCCAAACTCTCTGTTCGCGACAGAATGCGACTGGATCGATCGGCTGATCGATCCAGAAGCTTACTGTTCGTGGAACCACGCTTCCAATCGATCCACTGATCGATTGAGGGCCCCTAATCGATCCACTGATCGATTGGGGTTTCTGATTTCACAACAAACTCTGATTTCAGCACTGTTTCGTGCCAAACTCACATACACAAGTTCTAAAATAACTGGAAACATACTAATAACACATAACTATGATCCTAAACATGATCACTAACAATCTAAGCAGATTTTCTATAATTCCATGCACTTAGATAACTAAATAAGCAAAGAGTAACATGATAAGAAACACTAAGTTCTTAAATGTTCTAGTTCTTCTAAGGTCTTTATTCCAGGTTCCTTCCATACACATCTTCATCGGATTGCCCTCCAGCCTCCGCTAGTCCATCTTTCCTTTACCTTTATCTGCAGTATAAGGAAAAAGTATCTGTAAGCTTTCGCTTAGTAAGAAACCATCTATCTCACAAAACATGCATACGATGCAATTTATGATTTGAAAACATGCTATTTGAAATATATGCTGAACAGGTGAGAGCATGGCATGATATCATACAACATGGAAATCAAAAACTGATCATAGAGGTATCATATGTATCAATGATAAAAACTAAGCTGAAGCATGAACTGAGCTAAAACTAAAACTAAGCTGGAACTGAGTTTAAACTATATACACAACTGATTTGTGAGTTTTGAAAACTATTTATCATAGATAGATTAAAATACATAATCATGCTGCTGTTTGGGCCCGGCAACTGTACTTGCTATGCGCGTATCCCTAACTAGACCCGGGTTTGCAAGTCCCGAATTTAGTAGGGTTTACTAGGTTATCTAAGCCTAGGGACGACTGTGGGAGCCCAACCCAATGGACATCCGGTCCAGTACAGTGCCACTGCTGAAAATAAAATACTAGATCATAAGCTAATTAGTTCATCTTGCTGATTCTAGTTTATCTGAACCTAGAGCTAGGTTATCTGAACCTAGAGGCGACTATGGGAGCCCACCCATTGGACTGTAGTCCCATAAAACTGTATTAAAACTGAACATATACTAACTAAATGCTTCTATTGCATTCAGCTAAGCTATTAAAATGCCTAGGTTGCATTTTACCTTTGCTGAACATATTATCGAACACTTGGTGTGCGCTATTGCATAGCCTAAGTGTCAAAATTCATATGCTACTAAACTAAAGAAGGAAATCACACAAGAACTACTTATACTGCAGGTGAGGGGTTTCTTACTTTCTGCGCTAGATTTCCTTACGATCTGATCGCTAGATTTCCGGTGGAGAAGATCCCTTCGGCGATCTCCTTGCGTCTACGTGTTCCTCTCACGGAGGGGAGCGTCCCCCGTATCCAAGATATCACCGGAAGAAGCCCTTAGGACCCTAGGGATGGAACCCTAGGCGTGCTTGTGGTTGGCTCCGAGAAGAGAAGAAGGAAAAGGGAGAGGGCGGCGTGTGAAGGTTTTGGGAGAGGAAAGTTACGAATAAAATAATTAACTCCTCTCTTAATTGCCCTATTTATATTAAGTGGTAACTTCGGCCCAACTCTGACATAAATATAATTGATTTCCTTTCCTTTCAGCACGGCCCTGCTGGGTTCACTTGGTTACTAGAGTTCACCACAAGGCGTAGGACCCAATAGGTCTCGTGTAGATTATTTTACAATTCTATTTATTTTTGCTACTTCTGCTACTCTAAAAATTCTGTAAAAATATCCTAAAATTCCAGAAAAATACTAGGATATTTATAAAAGTATTTCGAGAATTTTCGGGCGTTACAATCCCCCATACCTTATAAAAAGTTCGTCCTCGAACTTAGAATAACTCTGGGTACTTCTGTCTCATACTAGCTTCTGTCTCCCAAATTACCTCTTCTGCTGTGTGATTTTGCCAGATAACTTTTACTAATGGTACCTCCTTGTTCTGCAATTTCTTAACTGCTCGGTCTATTATCTGAATAGGACGACTGTCATAGCTGAGGTCTTCGCGGACTGGTACCGACTGGGGCTCAATCACCTGGGTGGCATCTGGGATATACTTCTTCAGCATAGAGACATGAAATACATTATGGATGGCTGACATGTCCTGTGGTAGCTCTAGCTCATATGCTACTTTGCCAACTCTTCTAGTGATAAGGTATGGTTCCACATATCGGGTACTTAGTTTTCCCTTCTTCCCAAAACGCATTACTCCCTTCATGGGAGCCACTCTGAGAAATACTGAATTCCCAACTGAAAACTCTAAGGGTCTGCGCCGTGTATCAGCATAACTTTTCTGGCGGCTCTGAGCTGTCTCTATCCTCTGGCGGATCTGCTGTATAGCTGCTGTGGTATCTGCTACTAGATCTGTCTGAAGTTCTAGTTCTTTCTGTTCACCACTCTCATACCAGCAGATTGGAGATCTACACCTCCGCCCATAGAGAGCCTCGTAGGGTGCCATACCGATAGTGGCCTGATAGCTGTTGTTGTATGCAAATTCTGCTAAACTCAGATATTTGCACCAACTTCCCTTGAAGTCTAGGGCACATGCTCGGAGCATATCTTCGAGTACCTGATTTACTCGCTCCATCTGACCATCTGTCTGAGGATGGAAAGCTGTGCTGAATTTTAACTTAGTGCCCAATGCTGTCTGTACACACTCCCAGAAGTGAGAGGTGAACCTACTATCTCTATATGATATAATGGTCCGTGGGACTCCATGTAGTCTGACGATCTCCTTGAGATATAACTGAGCTAGCTATTCCATGGAGTAGGATATCCTGATAGCTAAGAAGTGGGCTGATTTAGTTAACCTGTCAACTATTACCCAGATGGCATCGAAACCATTCGTGGTTCTGGGTAAGCCCACTATGAAATCCATGGAAATATCTTCCCACTTCTATTATGGAATCTGAATAGGCTGCAGAACTCCTCCTAGTCTCTGATGTTCCGCCTTGACCCTCTGACAGGTCAGACAGGTGCTAACATATCTAGCGATGTCTCTTTTCATCCCAGGCCACCAAAAATGTTTCTTCAAGTCCTGGTACATCTTGGTGGAACCTGGATGCATCGCATAAGGAGTCCTGTGAGCCTCGTCTAAAATCTTCCTCTTTAGTTCCTCCTGATCTGGAACACAGAGTTTGTCACCGAAGTATAACACCCCACTATCGGATACTCTGAATTCTCTACTTTCTGATTCTGCTAACCCTTGCTTGATTTTCTGAATTTCAGGATCCTGCTCCTGAGCTGTCTGAATGTCACCAAGCAGGTTAGATGCTAATGTCATAGTAGAGAGCTGTCCTACTATAAGTTCGAGACCAAAATTTGCGATCTCTTTCTGTAGGGGCGGTGACATGGCTGCTAGGGATAGTAAGGTAGCACTGGACTTTCTGCTAAGTGCGTCTGCTACCTTATTGGCTTTTCCTGGGTGGTAGAGGATATCTATGTAATAATCCTTGACCAACTCTAGCCATCTACGCTGTCGCATATTCAGATCCTTCTGAGTGAAGAAATACTTCAGACTCTGATGATCTGTATACACTCTGCACTGAGCTCCATACAAGTAATGTCTCCAAATTTTGAGAGCGAACACTACTGCTGCAAGCTCAAGGTCATGAGTAGGGTAATTCTTCTCATATTCCTTGAGTTTTCTGGAGGCATAGGCGATCACCTTACCTTCTTGCATCAGTACTGCTCCTAGTCCCAATTTAGAGGCGTCACTGTAAATGTCAAAGCTATCTGTGTTGGCTGGTAGAGTCAAAATGGGAGCACTGATCAATCTCCTCTTTAACTCGCTGAAGCTGTTCTCACACCGTCCACCGAAATTTTCTTCTTTTCCGTAAGAGTCATAGTGGGGAGGCTATTACGGAGAAGTCTTCTACAAATTTTCAGAATAACCGCTAGTCCCAAAAGCTCGATTTCACCGCATTCTTAGGTCTTTTCCATACTCACGCCTTCTATTTCACTGGGTCTACCATGATACCATCCTTTGAGATGATGTGACCCAGAAGGCCACTGATCTAATCAAAATTCACATTTCGTGAACTTGGCGTACGGTTCTGCTGAAGGGTCTGCAATACTATTCTCGGGTGCTCTGTATTCTTCCCGAGTTCCTGAATAGATAAGAATGTCATCGATAAACACAATAACAAATCTATCTAGGTAGTCCCTGAATCTGTTCATGAGGTCCATGAAAGTAGCTGGAGCATTTGTCACGCAAAGGGCATGACTACGAACTCGTAGTGTCCGTATCTAGTCTGAATCTTTGTCTGGGTATATCCTTCTTTAACTTTCACTGATAACCTGATCCGAGGTCTATCTTAGAGAACACCGCTGCCCTTTAGCTGATCGAACAGTCATCTATTCCGGGAAGAGGATACCGCTTCGATGGTGACTTGTTCGCCTGTAGTCTATGACAGCGCATGCTCCCGTCCTTCTTCTTCACGAACAATACAGGCGCTCCCCATGGTGAGTGACTAGGGCGTATGAAACCTTTGTCAAGCAGCTCCTGTAATTGCTCCTGAAGTTCCTTCAGTTCTGCTGGAGCCATGCGATAAGGTGCTTTGGAGATAGGATTCGTACCGAGAATGAGTTCTATCTCAAATTCAATCTCCCTATCTGGTGCTAGGCCTGGTAACTCTTCAGGGAAGACTGCTGGGTAGTCACATACGACTCGGACCTCTGCTAGCTGTTGGCCCTTGTCCTGACTGACATTGACTACATGAGCTAAAAATCCCGTGCATCCTGAATCTAACAATTTCTGTGCCTTCAGAGCTGAGAGAAATTTCTTCGCTTTTCTCTTTGGTTCTCCACTATACTCAAATTGTGCTCCTGCTTCAAGTTGGAATATGACTTTCTGTTTACGGCACTCGATAGAGGCACCGTATCTGATTAGGAAGTCCATCCCAAAAATGACATTGTAATCAGTCATGTCTAGCACTATCAGATCACAAAAGAGTTCTCTGTCTGCTATAATGACTGGCACTGCTCTGAGCCAGTGTGTGGATGCCATAATTTCTCCTGAAGGTAGTGTTGTCAAAAACTGACCACGGAGTACCTCTGGAGGTATCGCTAACTTTTCGGAAAATGCCCTAGATACATAAGAATGGGTTGCCCCAGTATCGAATAATACAGTTGCACTTTGCTATAAAATACTAACCTGACCTGTAACAACTGTCGAGGAATTTGCTACGCCCTCTCTGGTTAAGGAGTAGATCCTTGCATTTGTCGTAGCTGGAGGGGCTTCTAGTCTGCCCTGGCTGATGTGTGGACCATCTAAAGCGGCCTGCATCTGATGTAGCTGTGCTGGCTGGCCTCCATACTGTATCGGCTGTGGTTGAGGAAGACTTGTCTTGTTCGGGCATTGCTTAGCCATATGCCCTTCTTGTCCACATTCAAAGCATCCTCGTGTGCCCTTGCGATAAACTCCTGGGTGAAATTTCCCACAAGTAGCACATTTGGGATAACTAGGCTGTTTGATGGCCGGTCCTCCCTTTGGGTAACTCCCTGGTTTGCGCTTGTTGCTGGAGTTCCCTTTCCAGTTAGAGCTGTGGCCCTGTTGTTTCTGAGTACCTGAGCCTCCTTACCCTTTGGATTACGAGAGGACTTGTCACGCTGATATCGCTCGTAGTGCTCGGTGGTCGAGCACCGACTAGTTCTTCTGGTTCATGGCCCATGAACGCCGCTAGCCACGTTCATTGCTATTTCCTACCTCGGATCTTGAGCATCAACCGACTCGTTCTTTTCCTGCGGCCGACTAGTTCAGGCATGGACGAGCCAATCTATTGAATTTCTTCACCGCTTCCTCAACGATAGGTTGCCCCGACGAAACTCGGTGAACTCATCGTAGTGGCGGTTTGTGAGCCGATGTGAAAGAACTCCTCAAGAATTCTTTCTCAAGTCAACCCATGTCATCTGTTCACCTGGACGCCCGCTCATTCTCCCACCACATACGTGCATCTCCGCTGCGGAGGAGGCGCACTTCACTTTTCATGCTCTGGCCAGTCCAAAAGCTCCATCGTCTTCTCTAGTGTCAGACTTGGGCATCCCATGGTTCACTAGTGCACAGAAGTTCTCGCTTGACTCTCTCGCCACCGGATCGATAGGCTTCTCTCTTTGCCTGTCGGGCCACTGTGTCAGAGGTTGGATCGTGGAACCTCTATAACTACTGGGTTGCTATGTTTGGTTCCGGGTTGACGGGGAGTACTGGCGATTAGCCTTTAAGGTGGCTATCTCCTGTTGCTCTTCAGCTTTGACCCACTACTGTTGTAAGGTCTGGGGGAGGCACTGAACTGTCTGCCTCATGCTGGGGCTCAGTAGCTGGTGCCCTTCTAGCTGGACGCCCTCGTGTCATTTCTAAAGGAACAAAGGACATACATAACTAAAGCATCATGTTTACATAGCTAATACTATCATGTTAGGTACTATCACAACTAAGCATACTTTAGTTATCTACAAATATGAAAGCAATAGACATAGCAAAGTGAGAGGTATTCTTACTTGGAAGCTGCAGGTTCAATGCTGATATGTGTGTAGGAAGTATGGAACTTTGCTCTGATACCACTCTGTAACGACCCGCCTTCTACTGGCTAGGCTGTAAGGCCGGACCGTCACATTATGCTGTGCTAAGCTATATCCATGACCATTACTAAGTCTAGGTGCGGAAAATTGTACCAATTTAAATCCTTACTAAGCTAATACAAGTTCTTGGCCCTACATGTGCTAAGGGATGCAATCTAAGGTATACATGGCATAACCTGCATCCCCTATGGTCAAGGAGCTGAACTACAAGGTCTCTTGGTCGAAACGCAGCTTCCCAATCGATCCAGATTGAACTCAATCGATTGCAAGCTATTGAATCGATCCGTGGATTGATTCCGATGACTACTGTGCTCGGGTTAATATTCTGGATCGATCGGCTGATCGATCCAGACTGGCCAATCGATCCATTGATCGATTCCAGAGCTCTCTGTTCGCGGGAGCGATTTCCCCGATCGATCGAACGATCGATCCCCAAACTCTCTGTTCGCGACAGAATGCGACTGGATCGATCGGCTGATCGATCCAGAAGCTTACTGTTCGCGGAACCAGGCTCCCAATCGATCCACTGATCGATTGAGGGCCCCCAATCGATCCACTGATCGATTGGGGTTTCTGATTTCGCAACAAACTCTGATTTCAGCACTGTTTCGTGCCAAACTCACATACACAAGTTCTAAAATAACTAGAAACATACTAATAACACATAACTATGATCCTAAACATGATCACTAACAATCTAAGCAGATTTTCTATAATTCCATGCACTTAGATAACTAAATAAGCAAAGAGTAGCATGATAAGAAACACTAAGTTCTTAAATGTTCTAGTTCTTCCAAGGTCTTTATTCCAGGTTCCTTCCACACACATCTTTATCGCATTGCCCTCCAGCCTCCGCTAGTCCATCTTTCCTTTACCTTTATCTGCAGTATAAGGAAAAAGTATCTGTAAGCTTTCACTTAGTAAGAAACCATCTATCTCACAAAACATGCATACGATGCAATTTATGATTTGAAAACATGCTATTTAAAATATACGCTGAACAGGTGAGAGCATGGCATGGTATCATACAACATGGAAACCAAAAACTGATCATAGAGCTATCACATGTATCAATGATAAAAACTAAGCTGAAGCATGAACTGAGCTAAAACTAAAACTAAGCTGGAACTGAGTTTAAACTGTATACACAACTGATTTGTGAGTTTTGAAAACTATTTATCATAGATAGATTAAAATACATAATCATGCTGCTGTTTATGTTGGTTGCTACTCGGAAAACCTATAGGTTCTACTGTACAAAAATTTTGTACAAAGGTCTGAACCTTTTCCTAGCTACCATGTGTTCTTTTAAATTAAATTTTGGATCGCCTGCGGAACTTAACACGTTTGATCCAAAACTTAATCTATTTGTTCTTTTAGGTTTTGACTTGGATCTCCTGCGGAACTTAACACGTTCGACCCAAGTCTCCTTAAGTTATTAATTCCATTAAATATTAATTTCCATAATTGGTTCCCAGTACTGACGTGGCGAGGCATATGACCTTCTTGGATATGGGAGCAACCACCACCGACTAGACAAAACCTTTTATAGAAATCTAATATTTAATTTCCTAAAATAACTTTAGGTTAACCAAAAAGAACAATCAAATCACAAGGAAAAGAAACAAAAGAACACAACTTCGAAAAACATATTCGAAATTCTAGAACGTAAGCCTCTTGTATTTGGTATTATTTCCATAAATAACTAGCATGATGCGGAAAGAAAAATTACTAGTTATACCTTGTAGAAAAACCTCTTGATCTTCTACCGTATTCCTCTTCTAACCTCGGACGTTGTGTGGGCAACGATCTTCCGAGATGAGAAACCACCAAGCACCTTCTTCTCCTCCTAGCTAGGTTCGGCCAAAACAAGAAAGCTTCACCAAGGAAGAAGAAAAACACCAACCAAGCTCTAAGAGATGCAAGCTTCCTCTCCTTCTTCTTCTTCTTCTCCAAGTAGTATCCGGCCTCCACAAGAGCTCCAAGCAATAGAAAGTTTCGGCCACCACAAAGAGGAAGAAGAGAAGAGATGATGGCCGGCCACAACACCAAGGAAAAGAGGGAGAGAAAATAATAGAGGTTATCTCATGAAGGCACCCCTACCCCTTCTTTTATATTCCTTGGCCTAGGCAAATTAGGAAATTTAATTACAATAAAATTTCCTTAATTTCCTTGACATGATTTAATTGAGAAAAATAAAATAAAATTTCCCCAATTCATTGGCCGGCCATATCATTGGAGAACAAATTGGACAAGTTTCAATCAACAATTAAAACTTCCTAATTTGTTTTCGGAAATTTTAAAAATAAAATTTCTTTAAAATCTCTTCATGGTTGATAAAAGGAAATTTCTATAATTTTAATTTTATCAACATGTGAATAATTGTAAAGAGAAAATAAAATATCTCCCCAATCTACAAATAAGGAAAGGGATCTAATCTCTTTCTTTAATCTTTTGTAGATCTTTTATAAGAGAGATATTTTAATTTAAATTCTCTTTAATAAATTATTTCTTCCACATAATAAAAATTAAAATTAAAATTCCTTTTTAATTTAATTTGGCCGGCCCCCACTAGCTTGGGTTCAAGCTATGGCCGGCCACCCAATCTTGTTCCCAAGCTAGCTTGGCCGGCCCCTATTGGGTAGGTATATAAGGTGGGTATAGGTGGGTATAGGTGGGTATAGAACTCTACAAATAAGAGGCTACGATAGGGACCGAGAGGAGGAATTGGTTTTGGTCTCCCGATAAAATTAAGCATCCCGTGTTCGCCCCGAACACACAACTTAATTTTATCAATGATAATTCATTCCACTAGAGAACTATCATTGAACTACCGCACCAATCCCAAATTACATTTTTGGGCTCCTTCTTATTATGAGTGTGTTAGTCTCCCTGTGTTTAAGATATCGAATGTCCACTAATTAAGTGAGTTACTGACAACTCATTTAATTAATATCTAAGTCCAAGAGTAGTACCACTCAACCTTATTATCATGTCGGACTAAGTCCACCTGCAGGGTTTAACATGACAATCTTTATGAGCTCCTCTTGAGGACATTATCAACCTAGTATCTCTAGGACACAGTTTCCTTCTATAATCAACAACACACACTATAAGTGATACCATTTCCCAACTTATCGGGTTTATTGATTCAACGAACTAAATCTCACCCATTGATAAATTAAAGAAATAAATATCAAATATATGTGCTTATTATTACATTAGGATTAAGAGCACACTTTCATAATAACTGAGGTCTTTGTTTCTTTATAAAGTCAGTATAAAAGAAACGACCTCAAATGGTCCTACTCAATACACTCTGAGTGTACTAGTGTAATTATACAATCAAGATAAACTGATACTTAATTACACTACGACCTTCTAATGGTTTGTTCCTTTCCATTTTGGTCGTGAGCCACTGTTTATAATTTATAAGGTACTGATAACATCATCTTCTGTATGTGACACCACATACTATGTTATCTACAATATAAATTAATTGAACAACTACAAACAAATGTAGATAATTTGACCAAATGTGATTCTTTATTCAAAACAAATGTTTACAAAAGCTTAGGCTTTCAGTATACACTCCAACAATCTCCCACTTATACTAATGACTAAGCTGCCATATCTTCTACCATACATCTGATTCCCATTCCCTCCACATGCCGATCGAAAGCTTTCGCCGGAAGGGCCTTAGTGCCAGGTTATCCGCTGATGCAATCTTGGCGATGACAACTTCTCCTCGCTTCACGATATCTCGTATCAGGTGGTACTTGCGCTCTATATGTTTACTTGCCTTATGAGCTCGTGGTTCCTTCGAGTTTGCAACTGCACCGCTATTATCACAATAAATTGTGATGATTTTGGGCAAACCAGGAATCACATCTAAGTCCATTAGAAAGTTCCTGAGTCATACTGCTTCTTTAGCTGCCTCAGAGGCTGCTACATACTCAGCTTCCATGGTTGAGTCCAAAATGCATTTCTGCCATACTCTATGGCTCCACCTCCTAAAGTAAACACATAGCCTGATGTAGACTTACTGTTATCCCTATCTGATTGGAAATCTGAATCCGTGTAACCCACAGGGAGCAGATCGTCTGCTTGATAAACTAGCATATAATCTCTAGTCCTTCTCAGGTACTTTAATATATGCTTTACCGCAGTCCAATGTCCTTGTCCAGGGTTACTCTGATATCTGCTGACCATGCCCACGGCAAAACAGATATTAGGTCTCGTACATAGCATTGCATACATTAGGCTTCCTACAGTCGAAGCATAAAGAACTGCTTTCATGTCCTCTATCTCTTTCGACATCTTTGGAGACATCTCTTTAGATAGAGCTACTCCATGTCTAAAAGGTAAGAAACCTTTCTTGGAATCCCGCATACTAAAACGAGCAAGGATTGTATCTATATATGAAGCTTGGGACAGACACAACATTCTTTTCTTACGATCCCTTATAACTTTGATTCCAAGAATGTGTGCACAATCTCCTAAGTCCTTCATATCAAATTGTTTGGACAACCATACCCTTACGTCTGATAATACCTTAACATTGTTTCCAATTAACAAAATATCATCTACGTATAGTACAAGAAATACCACCATGTTTCCGTTACACTTCTTATATACACAAGACTCATTCGGACTTTGAATAAATCCATATGACTGGATTACTTCATTAAACTGGATGTTCCAAGACCTTGAAGCTTGCTTCAGTCCATAAATGGACCGATTGAGCTTGCACACTAGATGCTCTTTGCCTTTTTCAATGAACCCGTTGCTTCATATGGATGTTCTCTTCAAGACTTCCATTAAGGAAAGTCGCTTTGACATCCATTTGCCAAATCTCATAATCCATATGAGCAAAGAATGGATAAGAGTATCCGGATAGACTTAAGCATGGCTACCGTGAAAAGGTTTCCTCATAATCGATTCCCTCTTTACGAGTGTACCTTTCGCAACAAGCCTAGCTTTGAAGGTTTCTACCGTCTGGTCCTCTTTTCCTTTTGTAGATCCACTTGCATCCAACGGCTTTTACACCATCAGGTGGTTCTATAAGCTCCCAGACCTTATTAGAGTACATAGACTCTATTTCAGAATTCATTGCCTTTTGCCAAGATACTGCATCTATATCTTGGAGTGCTTCGTCATATGTTCGGGGATCAGGTTCATGTTTACCCGGGATCAAGTCCGAAGACTCTCCCAAAAACATGAATCTCTCAGGCTACCTTACAACCCTCCCACTACGACGAGGCACTGTCTGTGGTTGTGTATCATGTGTGACACGTGTTGGAGTCTCTTGTGGTACTTCATCTTGTACTGTTGGTACTAAAGTAGACGTGTCCTCTCTAAGTTGTTCTAAAACAACTTTGCTACTGGGCTTGTGATCCATTATATAGTCTTCTTCTAAAAACTGGGCATTGGTGCTAACAATGACCTTTTGATCTTTAGGACTATAAAATAAATCACCTTTTGTTCCTTTGGGATATCCTACAAACACGTGAACTTCTGTACGAGATTCTAACTTATCAGCATCTGGTTTCAGCACATGTGCTGGACTACCCCAAATCCGAATATGTCTTAGACTAGGTTTTCGCCCATTCCACAACTCTATGGGAGTAGAAGAAACTGATTTAGAAGGTACTAAGTTCAGAATGTATACTGCTATTTCCAGAGCATATCCCCAAAACGAATTTGGTAATTCTGAATAACTCATCATCGATCTAACCATCTCCATAAGAGTCCTATTCCTTCGTTCTGCTACACCATTCTGTTGGGGTGTTCCAGGTGCAGACAATCCTCTGATAAGTAATTCCTAAACTCTCCTAAGAGGTATTCGCCACCACGATCTGATCGTAGTGTCTTGATACTTTTACCTAATCGTTTCTCCACATCAGCCTTGTATTCTTTGAACTTATCAAAGCACTCGGACTTGCGGCGCATTAGGTAAATGTATCCGTATCTTGAATAATCATCTATGAAAGAGACAAAATATTCAAAACCTCCTCTTTCTTGGACAGACATAGGACCACGCAAATCAGAGTGAACCAATTCTAACACTTCTTTGGCTCTATACCCCTTGGCCTTGAACGACCTCTTGGTCAATTTTCCTTCTAAGCAGGATTCACAAGTTGGGAAATTTTCCAACTCTAATGAACTCAAAATTCCATCGGCTATAAGCCTCTGAATCCTACTTAAGTTAATATGACCAAGCCTTAGATGCCAAAGATATGCTTGGTTCATTTCCGAAGGTTCTTTTCTCTTATTAGAATTAGAAGATGAGTTATAAATTTCCATGTTTTGCTTTGTGGAAGAAATTGGATTTAAAGTATACAAATTGCCAACTAATGCACCAGAACAGATAATCACTTTATTTCTTTTAATAACTACATCGTTACTGAAAGAAACTGAATATCCATCTAAAAACAGTTTAGAAACTGAAATTAAATTCTTTCTAAAACTGGGTACATAAAGACAATTTCTTAAAATCAAATTTCTATTTCTACTAAAAGATAAGTAGACGTCTCCCACTGCAACAGCTGCCACCTTAGTAGCATTGCCCATGTAGACGGTAATCTCTCCTTCAGATAGTCGTCGGAATTCCTGCAAGGAATTGCAGACATGATCAGTGGCTCCCGTATCTACACACCAGGTGCTGGTAGATAACACCGCTAAACATGTTTCAACAACTAGAGTATGAGATATACCTTTGTTTTGGTTCCTACGAGGACAGTCCGCCTTCCAATGTCCTGCCTGCTTACAGATGAAGCACTTGCCCTTCGGCTTCTTCATTCCAGCTTTAAATCCCGTACTCTGAGATTTATTCACTTTCTTGTTTCTTCTTCTTCTTTCCTCTTGGTTTAGAAGTAGAACCATTTTCAACAAAGTGAATTTGAGAATTGTGACGAAATAATCCTTCTGCCGCTTGAAGTTCCGTCGGTAGTTCCCCTAATGAATAAATCCTTTTATTCATATTATAGTTCAGGAGGAACCGCTCAAAACTTCTAGGTAGCATTTGGAGGATCATATCGATCTGGGTTTCCCCATCAATTTCTCCTCCAAGGATCTGTATCTCGTTCGGATAAGCCATCATTTTAGGATATGATCCCTTCAGGAGTACCCTCTTGCATGGTGGCTGTCATTATCTTTCTCATAACTTCTTGTCTAGAAGCCCTATCTGATGACCAAAGAGTTCCTTGAGATTATATCATAAATCGTTGGTAAATCTTGATGTCGATGTTGCAATACATTTGACATTGAAGCCAAAATGTAACACCGCGCCATCTCATCCGCCTTTACCCATCTCTTATGATATTCAATCTCCTCTTGGGTAGATTCACCAAGTGCATCAGACAAGGTTCACAAGATAAATTTATAGCTTTCGAATGTAACAATGTCCGGTTCCTTTTCCAATCTATGTAATTAGGTCCAGAAAGTCTATTCTGAAGTATGATGGACAGTGGGTTGAAAGTCATCCTAAGAATCACAAATAACTTTTGGTCAGAACTCTAAATTTAGAATAATATTGATTCCTCAAACAATACTATTTTAAATTAACCAACATCTCATAACACCGTTAATTTTGTATGCCACGTTAGTGTGGACGTATACAAATTCAACATTTGTAAAAGGAGGGTTTTAACCCATTAATTTTATTATCTTGTCAACCTAACTTTTTGACAAATAAAATTAATAGTTGGTATTATTTGGTCACACAAATAATAGCAGTGACTCCGTTGGGGAGGATACTATTAGATGTGTCTAAGTGTATACCATTACTTGACACTAAGTCCATTAATAAGATTATGCCCCTTCCGTTGGGGAAGATCACACGCTCTTAATTAACTTCCTATAGTCATCCAAAAATAGAAGTATGTTCTAGTGATCCGTAAACAAGCTCATCCGTTATGGAGGAAGGCACTAAGAGCCAACGCGCAAGCTTGTTTGCATCACTTACAAACCAGTAATGGAGACCATGGGATTTACTTAAAAATCCCTCTCCCACTTAGTTATTTATAAATGAGTAATTTTAACTATGCTAGCCTACTAAAACTTGTAAACTAACATGCACACACAGCATAATATAAAAGCAATAAATAGAAAATTTAATTTTCAACTAGTATGACTTTTATCTCTAATTGTCCTCCGTGTGTTGTCATCCCAAGCTGTTGCCATATTTGGCCACCGCCACCGGGTCTAGCTGTCGCATTCATCTTGCTCCTAGTTCCGCTGCGACTCTGGTCCTTAGAAGGTTCCACGCTTTGCAAGATTCAGTCCGCGACATAAATAGAATTTTACATTTTTGATCCTATATTGCATAAAAGGAATGTACATGTATCTAGATCAAAAATAAAATCCTAATAAAAACTAAATACAGCTCCTGCTGTATTTTAATACAATCATGCACACACATATAAATGCCCTTGACATGTCCAAGGGTCCAATCACACACATAATAACTAAAAGCCATAATAGTTGGATCCTGCATCCACAAAGTTAGCACATCCTACTATTAACCTGCCTAAATTATGTATGACATGTGCATAATTAAACTAAATACCAAATACACAGAGGCAAAACCCTAGCTCGATACCAATTGTTGGTTGCTACCTGGAAAACCTATAGGTTCTCTTGTACAAAATTTTGTACAAAGGTCGAACCTTTCCTAGCTACCATGTGTTCTTTTAAATTAAATTTTGGATCGCTGAACTTAACACGCTTGATCCAAAACTTAATCTATTTGTTCTTTAGGTTTTGACTTGGATCTCCTCGGAACTTAACACGTTCGACCCAAGTCTCCTTAAGTTATTAATTCCATTAAATATTAATTTCCATAATTGGTTCCCAGTACTGACGTGGCGAGGCACATGACCTTCTTGGATATGGGAGCAACCACCACCGACTAGACAAAACCTTTTATAGAAATCTAATATTTAATTTCCTAAAATAACTTTAGGTTAACCAAAAAGAACAATCAAATCACAAGGAAAAGAAAAAACAAAAGAACACAACATCGAAAAACATATTCGAAATTCTAGAACGTAAGCCTCTTGTATTTGGTATTATTTCCATAAATAACTAGCATGATGTGGAAAGAAAAATTACTAGTTATACCTTGTAGAAAAACCTCTTGATCTTCTACCGTATTCCTCTTCTAACCTCGGACGTTGTGTGGGCAACGATCTTCCGAGATGAGAAACCACCAAACATCTTCTTCTCCTCCTAGCTAGGTTCGGCCAAAACAAGAAAGCTTCACCAAGGAAGAAGGAAAACACCAACCAAGCTCTAAGAGATGCAAGCTTCCTCTCCTTCTTCTTCTTCTTCTCCAAGTAGTATCCGACTTCCACAAGAGCTCCAAGAAATAGAAAGTTTCGGCCACCACAAAGAGGAAGAAGAGAAGAGATGATGGCCGGCCACAACACCAAGGAAAAGAGGGAGAGAAAATAATAGAGGTTATCTCATGAAGGCACCCCTACCCCTTCTTTTATATTCCTTGGCCTAGGCAAATTAGGAAATTTAATTACAATAAAATTTCCTTAATTTCCTTGACATGATTTAATTGAGAAAAATAAAATAAAATTTCCCCAATTGAATTCAATGGCCGGCCACATCATTGGAGAACAAATTGGACAAGTTTCAATCAACAATTAAAACTTCCTAATTTGTTTTCAGAAATTTTAAAAAATAAAATTTCTCTTTAAAAATCTCTTCATGGTTGATAAAAGGAAATTTCTATAATTTTAATTTTATCAACATGTGAATAATTTTAAAGAGAAAATAAAATATCTCACCAATCTACAAATAAGGAAAGAGATCTAATCTCTTTCTTTAATCTTTTGTAGATCTTTTATAAGAGAGATATTTTAATTTAAATTCTCTTTAATAAATTATTTCTTCCACATAATAAAAATTAAAATTAAAATTCCTTTTTAATTTAATTTGGCCGGCCCCCACTAGCTTGGGTTCAAGCTAGGGCCGGCCACCCAAATTCATACCTAGGCCGGCCATAGCTTGTTCCCAAGCTAGCTTTGGCCGGCCCCTATTGGGTGGGTATATAAGGTGGGTATAGGTGGGTATAGAACTCTACAAATAAGAGGCTACGATAGGGACCGAGAGGAGGAATTGGTTTTGGTCTCCCGATAAAATTAAGCATCCCGTGTTAGAAGGGAACAAACAACTTAATTTTATCAATGATAATTCATTCCACTAGAGAACTATCATTGAACTACCGCACCAATCCCAAATTACATTTTTGGGCTCCTTCTTATTATGAGTGTGTTAGTCTCCCTGTGTTTAAGATATCGAATGCCCACTAATTAAGTGAGTTACTGACAACTCATTTAATTAATATCTAAGTCCAAGAGTAGTACCACTCAACCTTATTATCATGTCGGACTAAGTCCACCTGCAGGGTTTAACATGACAATCTTTATGAGCTCCTCTTGAGGACATTATCAACCTAGTATCTCTAGGACACAGTTTCCTTCTATAATCAACAACACACACTATAAGTGATACCATTTCCCAACTTATCGGGTTTATTGATTCAACGAACTAAATCTCACCCATTGATAAATTAAAGAAATAAATATCAAATATATGTGCTTGTTATTACATTAGGATTAAGAGCACACACTTCCATAATAACTGAGGTCTTTGTTTCTTTATAAAGTCAGTATAAAAGAAACGACCTCAAATGGTCCTACTCAATACACTCTGAGTGTACTAGTGTAATTATACAATCAAGATAAACTGATACTTAATTACACTACGACCTTCTAATGGTTTGTTCCTTTCCATTTTGGTCGTGAGCCACTGTTTATAATTTATAAGGTACTGATAACATCATCTTCTGTATGTGACACCACATACTATGTTATCTACAATATAAATTAATTGAACAATTACAAACAAATGTAGATAATTTGACCAAATGTGATTCTTTATTAAAACAAATGTTTACAAAAGCTTAGGCTTTCAGTATACACTCCAACAGTTTGGGCCCGGCAACTGTACTTGCTATGCGCGCATCCCTAACTAGACCCGGGTTTGCAAGTCCCGAATTTAGTAGGGTTTACTAGGTTATCTAAACCTAGGGACGACTGTGGGAGCCCAACCCAATGGACATCTAGTCCAGTACAGTGCCACTGCTGAAAATAAAATACTAGATCATAAGCTAATTAGTTCATCTTACTGATTCTAGGTTATCTGAACCTAGAGCTAAGTTACCTGAACCTAGAGGCGACTATGGGAGCCCACCCATTGGACCGTAGTCCCATAAAACTGTATTAAAACTGAACATATACTAACTAAATGCTTTTATTGCATTCAGCTAAGCTATTAAAATGCCTAGGTTGCATTTTACCTTTGCTGAACATATTATCGAACACTTGGTGTGCGCTATTGCATAGCCTAAGTGTCAAAATTCATATGCTACTAAACTAAAGAAGGAAATCACACGAGAACTACTTATACTGCAGGTGAGGGGTTTCTTACTTCCTGCGCTAGATTTCCTTACGATCTGATCACTAGATTTCCGGTGGAGAAGATCCCTTCGGCGATCTCCTTGCGTCTACGTGTTCCTCTCACGGAGGGGAGCGTCCCCCGTATCCATGATGTCACCGGAAGAAGCCCTTGGGACCCTAGGGATGGAACCCTAGGCGTGCTTGTGGTTGGCGCCGAGAAGAGAAGAAGGAAAAGGGAGAGGGCGGCGTGTGAGGGTTTTGGGAGAGGAAAGTTACGAATAAAATAATTAACTCCTCTCTTAATTGCCCTATTTATATTAAGTGGTAAATTCGGCCCAACTCTGACATAAATATAATTGATTTCCTTTCCTTTCAGCACGGCCCTGCTGGGTTCACTTGGTTACTAGAGTTCACCACAAGGCGTAGGACCCAATAGGTCTCGGGTTCAATTCCCGTGTAGATTATTTTACGATTCTATTTATTTTTGCTACTTCTGCTACTCTAAAAATTCTGTAAAAATATCCTAAAATTCCATAAAAATACTAGGATATTTATAAAAGTATTTCGAGAATTTTCGGGCGTTACATTAGGACTTCCTAGTTAAGTATCTGGTCAACCTTGACCTACTTGACTCTACTTCAACCAACCTGATCAGACCCTGATCAAAGGGGAATTGCACCAAACAATCTCCCCAAATGAACAACTGCACCTACACTTGTCCATATCATCGAAGTCTTGTATTGTCAAACATCGAAATCCAAACCAAGACTCAATCTTGGTCAACCAAGTCAACCTTGACCTGTGGGATATTGCACCAACAATCTTCCCCTTTTTTATGTTTGACAATACCTCATTACCTCATTTAAGTTAGGCTAATTCCCATAGCCTCAACTTCCTTCATGCCACTAGGTAATGAAGGTGTAAGTTAAACCCTACATTCTCACACTAAGAAGGCAAACTCCCTCTTAGATAATGAAGACCTAACTTAAACCCTACATTCTCCCCCGATTGGCACACATCAACAAATTCACTTGTTGAAAACTCTCATCTTTGAGATTCTCCTCCTAAAGAGTTGCTCATCGTTGTTCACAACTTCACTCGTTGTGATCAACACGATAATGAAGGTCCCATACCCTTCATTATCATCAATGCTCATCTTTGAGCATTAACAAGGTCCAATAACCCAAATGAAGGTCTCATACCCTTTATTTGTATCGAATTCTCATCCATGAGCATATATCAACTTGAACCACTTAAACAATGAGGATATCCATTCCCCATTAAGGTTCAAACGCTCAACCCTGAGCATGTTCTTAAAAGAAGGTTAACCACCTTCCAAGGTTCATGGAAAAATAGTTTTCATGTCTTTAAAGAGTAACTCCCCCTAAAGACATGGTCATACCTTCTGTCATTGCACCAACAATGACTTGGAATCCCTAAACCTTTAGGAAACCCAAATTTAGAAGTTTTGAGGTTCAAAAGTTCAAAATTTGAATCAACCTCAAACATAAACTTCTACTTAGTCTCCCTCAACCAATCCATCCTTGTTTTCAACCTGAAAACACCCTTTTCATATATACAAATGTATTTTGAGGGGTTAGGAATGGTTTCCTAGACTAAACAAGGGTCAAACCACTGAAAATCAGCTTTCCCAACTGAAATCAGGTTCCCCAATCGATTGGAGTTGGGTTCCAATCGATTTCACTGCCTTGAATCGATCCATTGATCGATTCAGCCAGTCTTGATCGATCGACTGATCGATCAAGCGAGCTTCTACTCGCGAGAATGGCCTTCTCAATCGATCGACTGATCGATTGAGCACTCCAATCGATCGGGTGATCGATTGGAGACCTGAAATTACTGAAATTCAATTTCAGCCAATTTCAGAAACCCCTAGAAAATTCTACAAAATTTCAAAAATCATGAAAATCATTTTAGACATTATTTAGGGCATATATTATCATGGAAAAAATAGTTTTATAAGAAAATACTTCATATTTTCCAAGATTGACACAAACTTGAAAACTTACAAAAACCTTAGTGTTTTCTTCCAAGTTTGTGCTTAACTTTTCAATGGTGATTACTATCAAAAGATAGTCTTCATCAAGGTTTTCCAAAAGCATTTTAAAATGATTTTCAAAACCAATATCCCACCATGTTCCTTGGGCTTAATGCACATGACTTGTACATTAGCTTTCCCAATGATGGGAAAACACATAACTATGTGTTTTGATGAACTTAAAACTCAAGGAAATGCACTAAAACAGCATGTTGAGTTTTGTTCATCATCCTAACATCTCACTTGTATCTAATGTGCACTAAAACACATACAAGTCACCTTATGAGTCTTTGTGAGATGTAAAATTTGGTTTTACCCTAATCTAGGGATCATGCATATCTATCTAGACATTTTGTGGATATTGAACATCCACCTAGGATGTCACTTGTTGACATCACCTGTTGATAAATGCCACTTGTCCTTAATTTTAAGGAAATAGACATAATGCATGATAATGTTTTGGCATACATCAAAAAGAAATGATTTTCAAAAGAAAATTTCCTATAACTACATGATGTATGTATGTCATGACATGATATTTTTGTGTTTTTCATCATAAGGTATGAATGCAAAAATAATCATGATGTCATGGCATATAATGGGCAAACAATCATGGCGAGATTTAGCATAAATAAAATACCTAGATTACCTATATAAGTGTCCTTAAACCTTAGCTAAATTAAAAATTAAACCTAGATTGCTCTCTAAACGTGCTAAGAAAATGCCAAAACCTAAATTGGCATTTCTAGTTCTCTTGATTAACTTATGCCAATTGAAATTAAACTTATTCCTCAAATGTTGGCATATTTCGTTCTTCCACAAGAGTAACACTAAGAAAATACCAAAATCCCAACTTGGTATTTCCTTATGTTTTCCCAATATGTGCAATTTTAAAATAAAATCAATACTTCTCAAATTTGGCACATTTTACTCTTTCAAAGAGTAAATCATAAATCCATTTCATTTTCAAAGGTTAATAATAACCTTGATCACTCGACGACCGCTCGGATCAGACTGGGCTGAAGTTGAGCGACCGGACGACTCGCCAAGCGGAGCAGAGATTATGCCCGAGCGCCTAAGCCGACAAGGGGCTCAGGGCGGATAACTGACGGGCTACGCTTCGAGGGAGGCCGCTGGCAGATCGAGTTGTGAGGGAGTTCGATCCGAGGAAATTGCCTCGACAGAAACGGGGGTTGGGTCGACTGCTGCAGAAGGAGCGCCGACCTACTCTGACGCTGGTTCCACAGATGTAGCCGAATGGGCAGGAGGGTCCATCCGGCGCCACTTGCATGTCACCAGCGGAGCGTCGTCGGCCGAGGGCCCACCGTCCTCCAGCGTAGGATGTCTAGCGGACAAAGTAGCATCGCCGACCACCTCGGCTGCAAGTTCCTGAACGGACGACTCTCCAACGGCGGGTGGATCTTCTTCGCTCTCACCCTCATGTGAGCCGACCAACTCAATGCCCCGATCAGCCATCTCCTTAGCTGTCGCCGCCTCTATCTCGGCGGCCCTCAACTTCATTCGATTAGTGGCCTTGGCGCGCCACATGATGTCAGTTGCATAAACGAAGAATAAATCAGTTAGATCAAAAGAAAAGGGGGCTAGGAAAACACTTACCCATGCTGCTCAGAAGCTTCGTTCGGATCGGACTTAATCCAAATATGTACAGCACACCCTCACAAAGCAGCTTATGGATGTTGAATTTCTGCCCGGCCAGTTGGTTGGCTGCATGGAGGTAGGTCGGCTGGCTCTTGTATTTACCAAGGTCCGGCGGGGTCAGCACGACGGTCTGGCATTTGGTTCAGAAAGCTGGCATCTTGGGAAGACGAAGGTAAAAGTAATACTCCTTCCAATGTTTAGTCGAGGTCGGTATTTTGTCGAAGAAAACAAGGCCGATCCGCGACTGGAAGAGGAAGGTGCCCCACTTGGACTGTTTGGGATAGTAGAAATAATGGAAAATCTTGGGGACTAAGGGAATGCCATGCAACCTAAAGAGGACGACCACTCCACACAACAGCCTAAACGAGTTCGGGACGAGTTGGCCGAGCGGGAGGCGGAAATAATTACACACTTCAAGGATAAACGGATGTAGAGAGAAAGGCAGACCGGCTACAAACTGGTCTCGGAAGAAACAAGTAGTGTCGGGCGGCGGGTCGTGTGGCCGATCGGAAGAGGTAGCTAATATTAATCTATAGGCAGAGGGGAGTTCGAAGTCGCGGACGAAGTTCATCGCGTCACCCTCATCGAACCGGCTCTCCATGGTCGTATACCAGAGGCCGGGAGAGGGATTAGGCGGTTGCGAGGTACTCGCCATTGCTAGAGCAATCGTCCGGTTATGGAGATGGTCAAAGGGTTGACCAGATTGATGAGAAGACAAGTCAAGTAGGTCAAGGTTGATAGGAGACTTGACTGGGAAAGTCCTAACTGGATGTTAGGCATTTGGAAAGTCCTGGTGAGGAGCCAGGCAGTTGGAAAGTCCAAGTGTGATCTTGGTAAAGGAGAAAGTTCTGGTGAGGAGCCAGGCAATTGGAAAGTCCAAGTGTGATCTTGGCAAAGGGTGTAAGTCCAAGCATGTGGTCTTGGCAAGGTAAGCCCTGGTATGACTTGGCAAGGAAGACCCGACAACTAAGATGAGGCCGAAGGAATCTCTTGAAGGCAAGGAGTGAAGGATGGGGAGATATCCGAGGGACGCAAGGCTGATGGAGGAGGCTAGAAGGCTAGTTCGAGGTTGGGCGGGTGTGGCCAAATGCTAGGCATGGAGACCCAACAGGTCATGGTTGACCTGAAGTTGGGTTTGGGACTTTGGACTTGAGTTTGAGTCAAGTTCAGAGTGTTCAATCGATCGGGCGATCGATTGAACAAGATCCAAATCGATCGGTCGATCGATTTTGACTGTGTTGTGATTGTGGGAAGGCCCAATCGATCGGTCGATCAATTGGGATATGAAATCGTGAGCACAGAGACTTTTCCAATCGATCGGGCGATCGATTGGGAGCTGCCAATCGATCGACTGATCGATTGGGCAGCAGAAGCTCTCACGTGGATGCGAGAGCACAGAAAGGTTCTGAATCGATCGGGCGATCGATTTAGGAAGTCCCAATCGATCGGTCGATCGCTTAGGAAGTGACCGTTGCACAGGATGCAGGTGATGGACGATTGCAATGGAGCGGTGCTGATGTGGCAATCGATTGGGGATGAATTCGATCGATTGGGAGCACTGTTTAAAGCATGGGCGGAGCATTTTCTTCGCCAGAACTTTGTATTCTTTCCTGCGATTCCTCTCCGATTTTCACAGCGATTTCTCCAGATCTTCACATCCAGTTCTTGAAGGCTCTTGAGTTGCATCCCCTAGGTTCAAGAGGCTACTACAAGCAACAAGTAAGCTAGAGGAAGAGTGTATTCATTTGTATTTGTCTTTCTTCTTCTTGTGGAAGTGTTGTGTTGTAGTGTGAGTTTGTACGAGGCTTCTCCGCCTCCGGCTACGACCGAGAAGGAGTTGTTCTTAGTGGAGATAGTGTGTCATGTGTGAATCCTTGGATTAGTCACCTCTTCTTGAGGTGGATACCAAGTAAATCATAGTTGTTGGCATTGTGAGTGTTTGTCTTCGAGTATTCCGCTGCACAACAACAAGACGAAGCAAACCGACGCAAGCGAGATGAAACTCTATTCACCCCCCCTCTAGCGGGAATAAAGGTCCCAACAATTGGTATCAGAGCGAGGTCACTCTTCTACGGACTAACTGCCAAAAGAGCAAGAAGCTAGAGGAAGAAGAAGATGGAGTCCGAAGGACCGCTCGGATGGGACATCCGGATTCCACCACCGTATGACAAAGAGGACTTTAATTTTTGGAGAACTCGGTTGGAGACATGGTTCCTAATGGATTGGAACCAATGGGTTGTTTTGAAGGACCCATTTGAAGCTCCAATGGACAAGAAGGTAAGCGCCTCCAACCTCGACATTGGACCAAGGAACAAAAGGAGCAAGCGGAGGCGGATAAGGAGGTAACAAAATTTTTGTTAAATCTATTACCCTCTAACATAATTTTGAGTGTAGGTGAATGCACGAGTGCAAGTGATCTTTGGAAAAAGATCATTGCCTATCATGAGAACCCCACTCAATGTCAAGGAGTGGATGAACCTAAGGAGAAGGGCTCATTGGTCCAAGAAGAGAAGGACCAATCCGATGTTGACACAAGGGCAACATTCAAGGAGGAAAAGGAAGAAAAGGAGAAGGAAGATGAGGAGAGATCATCCACATCTTCAAGAGAGGAAGAGGTGAAAGCATCTACATCCTCAAGGGTTGAAGAGGTGGAAGCACCCACATCCTCAAAAGGAGAAGAAGAAGTGTTGGTTGCTACTCAGAAAACCCAATGGCTCCACTGTACAAAAATTTTGTACGTGATCTGAACCTTTCCTAGCTACCATGTGTTCTTTTAAGTTAAACTTGTATCTCCTGCGGAACTTAACACGTTTAATTCCAAGTTTAACTTATATGTTCTTTTAGGTTTAGACTTGGATCTCTTGCGGAACTTAACACGTTTGATCCAACTCACCTAGGTTATAAATTCAATTAAATATTAGTTTCCAAAATTGGCTTCCCGTACTGCATGGCGAGGCACTTGGCCTTCTTGGATATGGGAGCAACCACCACCGACTAGACAAAGCCTTTTAAGGAAAGTTAATATTTAATTTCCTTATATAACTCTAGGTTAACCAAAAGGAACAATCAAATCACAAGGGAAAAAGAAAAAGAACACAACATCGAAATTAAATTCGAAAAACAAGAATCGAATGCCTCTTGTATTTGGTATTTATACAAAGAAAAATTAACTAGTATGATGCGGAAATTAAATACTAGTTATACCTCTTCCTTGTATGCTAAAAACCTCGAGATCTTCTGCCGTATCCCTCGCCTCCTCTTGGACGTCGTGTGGGTGACGATCCTCCAAGACGAACACCACCCGGAAAACTTCTCCTCCTTCTCTAGAATTCGGTCACCACCACCACAAAGGAGCAAAAGAGAGCCAAGGGAAGAGAGGGAGAGGGGCCGGCCACTTGATGATCTCCAACAACACAATATCAATTGTTATATTTTTCTAGGTCTCCCCTTCCCCCCTTTTTATATTAGTTTCCCAACGAAAAATTATGGAAAGAGTTTTATAAAAAATTAGACTCATTCCTATTTCCTTTTAATTTTTTCTTTTTCTTTCCTTTTAATTAATCAATTCTAGATTGATTTATTAATTAAACAACAATTTGTTGATGTTTAATTATTTGACCAGCCCCTTGCTTGGGCACCAAGCAAGGTGGCCGGCCACTTATTAAAAGGGAAAGAAAGAATTTTTTTTTTAAAATTTTAAAAGAAGAAAACTTCTAATAAAATTTTACAAACTCTTTTTTTTTAATGTGGATATTAAAAGGAAAGTTTTAAAATTTAAAACCAAGTTTTAAAATTTAAAACATCTCTAATGATATTTCTTTTTAAAAGAAAGTTTTATAAATTTTACAACTCTCTTTTAAAACCTTGTGGCCTAATTTAAATTAGGAAAATTTTATGAATTTTTTAAATCTCTCTTTTTATAAATTGTAAATATCTGAGGAAATTTAAAAATTCAAAAACAACCTTCCTAATTTAAATATTGCGGTCGACCCCCTTGCCCAAGGCAAGGGCCGGCCACTTCTAGAGAATATGTGGCCGGACATTGCTTGGTCACCAAGCAATGAACCGGCCTCTTCTTGGACACCAAGATAGACTTTTCTTTGGATGAATTTGAGGCTTTATTGAGGCTACAACAGGGACCTAGAGGAGAAATTGGTTTTGGCCTTCCGATGAGCTTGAGTATCCCGTGCTCGCCCCGAACACACAACTCAAGTTCATCGATAATAACTCATTCCACTAGAGAGTTATTACCGCACTGCCGCACCAATCCCAAATTACATTATGGGCTCCTTCTTATCATGAGTGTGTTAGTCTCCCTGTGTTAAAGATTACGAATGTCCACTAATTAAGTGAGTTACTGACAACTCATTTAATTAATATCTAGCTCCAAGAGTAGTACCACTCAACTTTATTGTCATGTTGGACTAGGTCCACCTGCAGGGTTTAACATGGCAATCCTTACGAGCTCCTCTTGGGGACATTCTCAACCTAGATTACTAGGACACAGTTTCCTTCTATAATCAACAACACACACTATAAGTGATATCATTTCCCAACTTATCGGGCTTATTGATTTATCGAACTAAATCTCACCCATTGATAAATTAAAGAAATAAATATCAAATATATGTGCTTGTTATTATATTAGGATTAAGAGCACACACTTCCATAATAACTGTGGTCTTTTGTTCCTTTATAAAGTCAGTATAAAAGAAACGACCTCTAATGGTCCTACTCAATACACTCTAAGTGTACTAGTGTAATTATATAGTTAAGATAAACTAATACCTAATTACACTACGACCTTCCAATGGTTTGTTCCTTTCCATCTTGGTCGTGAGCTACTGTTTATAATTTATAAGGTACTGATAACATGATTCTCTGTGTGTGACACCACACACTATGTTATCTACAATATAAATTAATTGAACAACTACATTTATCATAAATGTAGACATTTGACCAATGTGATTCTTATTTCTAGATAAATATTTATACCAAAAGCTAGGCTTTTAGTATACATCCTAACAAGAAGATGATGATGCAATCTCCACAACTCAAGCTACATCAAATGGAGAATCAAGCATCATCCTTACAAGCAAAGGTATAGAAACTTCAATTGTGAAAAATAAAAATCATATCATTTACTTTAAGTGTAGGGAGCATGGGCACTACAAGAGCAAATGCCCCAAATTGGCCAAGAAAAAGAGTCAGGTAGTACCCAAGGGCAAGGAGAAGCCCAAGGAGACAATCCCCACAACAAAGAAGAGCAAGAAACACATTGTGTGTTTCTTGTGCAACCAAAATGGACATTATTGAAGCCAATGTCCAAAAGGGAAGAAAACAACTAAAGTCAAATGAGGAAGCACAAGTCTAGGGAGAGCTTCCAAGGTAAAAACCAAGGTATCATTTAATGAATCTATTTCTTGGACACATGATAAAAAGTATGATAGAAATAATTCTTATCATCTTAATGCTATTTATCATGAGAATAGGAGGCATAATGGCTTTAAGGATAAATACATTCCTCCTCATGCTAGATTTACCACACCTAAGATTAGGAATGTTAATAACAACTTAGGCAATAACACCAAGGACTTTAGATATATGCCTAAGAATAGAAATGCTCAAGGATTCAATGAAAAACCAAAATCTAGGGATTTATGGAGTGAAAATCAAGGCTTGAGGACAAGACTTGATAATTTAGAAAGGACCCTAGCAAGAATGGAAAATATGCTTAGGGGTCAAAATGAGCATAACCTAGGAAAAGCTAGACAAGAGCCATCCAATGGCTATAGGGGTTTGGGATACAAACCTAAAGCCAAGAAGGATGTGACTTCCTTTCATAGGGTTCCATATAGCTATGGGGCCAACCCTAGGTGTAAAGGTCAAGTCAAGGATCCTAGGGAAGGAATCCCTAGAGGTTCTTTTGGCAAGACCAATGTGACTAAGACTTCTAAGAAGTCTAACAAAGTCACAAAGAATGTTACAAGGGAAGTTATCCCTATGAGCGACCTAGTAGAAGTGCCCAAGGTTTCTAAGAAGCCTAGAAAGGTCCTTAGGAAGGTATCTAGGGATGTCATCCCTAGTGAGTACCCAGAGCATCCAAGGAGTACCAATAGGTTTTGGGTTCATAGGAGCATATTCTCTACACCCTAGATGGGTTTAGAGAGTGTCAACTCCAATTGGAAAGCTAGTTAACCCAACCTTAGTAAAGTTGACACTGAGAGCATTTTCAAGGTTATTGTTAACTTTTGAAAATGAAAAGGATTATTGGGTTACTCTTTGAAAGAGTGATATATGTGCCAAAATTTGAAGAGTTGAACTTAATCTAAATTGACATACTTAAGAAAAGTATAAGAAAAATTGAGTTAGAATTTTGATACTTTCTTAAGGAATTAAGAGAAAACTCATGCTTTAATCAAATGTGATTAAGCCTTGAAGAGCAAAAAGGTGCCAAGTTTTGAGGATTTGAAATTAGGTTAAATTGACACACTTGGGAAAGCAAAAGAAATGTCAAGTTAGGACTTAGATAATTTCTTTAAGAGTTAAGAGCAAACCTAAGTCTTAAATCTAAGAAGATTACTCCTTGAGAGAGTAACATGTGTCAAACAAAATGTGAGGATTTAATTTTTAATTTCAATTAGCACAAATAAAAAGGGTAGAAGAAATGTCAAGTTGGGTTTTGGCATTTCCTTAAGAAATAGACAATCTAGGTTAATTTTAAGGTTTATCTAAGAATTAAGGATACTTAGATAGATTATCTAGGTACATTTTACTTATGCTAAAAATGCCATGATTGATTGCCTATCATATGTCATGACATCATGTGTCACATTCATTTCTATTATGAAAACACAAAAATACCATGTCATGCCATACATACATCATGTAGCTATAGCTTGCTTTTCATTTTGAAAATTGCTTATTTTGATGTATGTCATGTAACATCATGCATTATGTTAATTTCCTTGTAATTAAGGACAAAAGGCATTTATCATGAATGGTAAATATCTCAACAATTGGGATGACACCAAGTGACATCCTAGGTGGATGATCATAAGTTTCATAATGCCTAGATAGTTATGCATGATCCCTTAGTTTAGGGCAAAACCAAATATACATCTCACAAAGAACCATAAGGTGACTTGTATGTGTTTTAGTACACATTAGATACAAGTGAGATGTTAGGATGGTGAACAAAACTCAAGATGTTGATTTAGTGCATCTTGTTGAGTTTTAGGTTCATCAAAACACATAGTTATGTGTTTTCCAATCATTGGGAAAGCTAATGTACAAGTCATGTGCATTGAGCCCAAAGAACATAGTTGGATATTGGTTTTTAAAATGTTTTTAAAATGCTTTTGAAAACCTTGGTGAAGACTATCTGATCCTGTCCGAGCGCTGAGTCGATGAAAACTGGGTGTGTGACGCTCTCTGCTGCCTTCGAGTGATCTCCGCGCTGACGTGGACCTCCGATGAACCTGCAACAAAGCCGGGCCGGGAAGGAGTTCCCGGCGATGACCCTCCGATGCTCAAGTCAGGCAATGACGAGATGAAATGTAGGCAAAATAGTGAGACTGTGGCTATAGTAGATGAGAAAAGCATACCTCCGTCGAAGTCCGGAGGTCTTTATATAGGACCCCGGAGAGGCGCGTGCACGCTTCCTGAGGCATGCACACTCCTCAAAGCATACCTCAGAATGGTTGTGTCAGAAAAGCGTGTTTGACGCCATACCGCAACTGTCCGAGCATATCTTTGCCACGACAGTGGAAACTTCCACCGTACGATCCTCTGTACGGCCCGGCCGCCGACCATGCTGTTTGTCGACGGCAGGTGTCTCGAGAATGATATCACTAGCTGCCCCTTTTGTCCTCTTCTAAGTCTTTTGTCTCTTACTCGACCGGACGGGATGGACGCTCGGCCTCCAGGGTGCTCGGGTGTGTATGCGCATCGGACCGGGCGAGAAGGCCGCTCGGTCAAATACTCGGATGGGAGTACGATCGCTTGGAATGACAGTTCCTCTATAAGGGAGCTCGAGAGCGTCAGAAGCTCGACCCGAGGTCGAGCTATCTTAGCGCCGGCCCAGGATTTACTCCGACTGGTCGACCAGGTGACCTCCACCCGCTCAGCCGGGACCTTAACTCCCCCGTGTCGTTGACCCCTTCCTATGTGGGCCCCCGATTCTTACCACTGGATCACGTGCCTTCCCTTTAAGTCTAGTCGAAGAAGGCTGCAAGTCCGACTGACTGGACCCTTGGCTTGGTGACACGCCTGCCGTTCGGCTACTGATGTTAGTGTCTATCCGATCCGGAACCGTGCAAGTGTGCGATGCCACTCGGCACGACACCTGCTGGCACATGGAAAGTTTAGCTTGCCAGTGGTTGTCCCACCGCTCCAACATTAGTCAACGCTAGAATCTCCTCGGAATTCATGCAAATCCTCGCCATTAAGGCTGAGCACGCGACCACGCCTGCGTAATGGTGCTCATTAAATGCGACCCGTGAGCTGGCGCCACGTGGTCACGCAGCCGTCACTGCTCGCTCGAACTGTCAGGGCTGACATGACCTTTGGCCTTTTGAATTCGGCGGTCAGATCTGCTCCTCGGATCCCGTGACCTAGATCGAACGGCTCCAGTCGATCGCGCCCAACGTTTATAAGGACATCTCTTCTCCCCCCTGCTGCTTCGCGTTATCGCGTGCGCGCATCCGACGACTTCTGTTCCATCTTGTTCAGTGCTCCGGCAAACTCGTTTCTCCGCGTCTCGGCAATCTCTCGCCTCCTCTCTACGCCATCCTTTCCTGTAAGGAATCCCTGCCCTTTATCTTCTTCTTCGTGCTTTCTTTAGCATTCTTAGCAACATTTGTGTTCGTTCTGCACTGTTCCGACCTTCTCCTTCATCCATCCTTTTGTTCTCGCCATTTCATATCCCAATTGATCAACCGATCGATTGGGTCTTCCCACAATCACATCACAGTCCAAACCGATCGACCGATCGATTTGGACCCTGTTCAATCGATCACCCGATCGATTGAACACTCTGAACTTGACTCAAACTCAAGTCCAAAGTCCCAAACCCAACTTCCGGTCAACCGTGACCTGTTGGGTCTCCATGCCTAGCATTTGACCACACCCGACCAACCTCGAACTAGCCTTCTAGCCTCCTCCATCAGCCTTGCATCCCTCGGATATCTCCTCATCCTTCACACCTTGCTTTCAAGAGCTTCCTTCGGCCTCATCCTAGTTGTCGGGTCTTCCTTGCCAAGTCATACCAGGACTTACCTTGCCAAGACCACATGCTTGGACTTACACCCTTTGCCAAGATCACACTTGGACTTTCCTGTTAGAGTGTATACTAAAAGCCTAGCTTTTGGTATAAACATTTATCTAGAAATAAGAATCACATTGGTCAAATGTTTACATTTATGATAAATGTAGTTGTTCAATTAATTTATATTGTAGATAACATGGTGTGTGGTGTCACACACAGAGGATCATGTTATCAGTACCTTATAAATTATAAACAGTAGCTCACGACCATAATGGAAAGGAACAAACCATTGGAAGGTCGTAGTGTAATTATGTATTAGTTTATCTTAACTATATAATTACACTAGTACACTTAGAGTGTATTGAGTAGGACCATTAGAGGTCGTTTCTTTTATACTGACTTTATAAAGAAACAAAGACCTCAGTTATTATGGAAGTGTGTGCTCTTAATCCTAATATAATAACAAGCACATATATTTGATATTTATTTCTTTAATTTATCAATGGGTGAGATTTAGTTCGATGAATCAATAAGCCCGATAAGTTGGGAAATGATATCACTTATAGTGTGTGTTGTTGATTATAGAAGGAAACTGTGTCCTAGAGATCTAGGTTGAGAATGTCCCCAAGAGGAGCTCATAAGGATTGTCATGTTAAACCCTGCAGGTGGACTTAGTCCGACATGACGATGAAGTTGAGTGGTACTACTCTTGGAGCTAGATATTAATTAAGTGAGTTGTCAGTAACTTACTTAATCAGTGGGCATTTGTTATCTTAAACACAGGGAGATTAACACACTCATAATAAGAAGGAGCCCAAAATGTAATTTGGGATTGGTGCGGTAGTTCAATAATAGTTCTTTAGTGGAATGAATTATTATTGATGAAATTAAGTTGTGTGTTCGGGGCGAACACGGGATGCTTAATTTCATCGGGAGACCAAAACCAATTCCTCCTCTCGGTCCCTATCGTAGCCTCTAGTATATAGAGATTTATACCCACCACATACCCACCTTCTTACCCATCCAATGGGGCCGGCCAAGCTAGCTTGGAACCCAAGCTAGGGCCGGCCAAGACTAAGAGGATGGGCCATGTAGGTGTCCGGCCAAAGCATGGGTCCCAAGCTTAGGTGGCCGGCCACTAGAATATTATAAAGGATTTTTATTAAAATTATTTCTTATGTGGATATCATGATTTTAAAAGAGAGTTTAAAAAATTTAAAATTTCCTTTTATAACTTTCTACAAAAGATTAAGAGAAGAGATATTACTCTTTCCTTATTTGTAGTTTAAAAGGATAGTTTTTATTTTTGGTAAAAACTTTCCTTATTTGTAAATCATCTACATGTTTAAAAGAGAGTTTAAAATTTGAAATCTTTCCTTATTTGTTGATTAAAGGAGGATTTTAAATTTTAAGAAAACTTTCAATTTTAATCATGTTCATGATTTAAAAGAAAGTTTAAAATTAAATATTCTCTTTTATAAGTTTCTACAAAAGATTAAGAAAAGATTTGATATCTTTCCTTATTTGTAGATTAAAAGAGATTTTAATTTTTTAGAGATAACTTTCTTTTTATCCACATGTTTAAAAGAAATATTTTAATTTATAAAATTTCCTTTTTATTAACCACCATGAAGGGAAAAATTATTTGAGAATTTTTATAAATTTTCGGAAGCAAATTAGGAAGTTTTAATTCTTGTGTGAATTAAAATTTCCTTGATTAAAGGGATTAAGGTGGCCGGCCATTATAATTGTGAGAAGAAAAATTATTTTTAATTAAATAAATTTTTCCTTTTCATGGCAAAAGAATTAAGGAAGTTTTTATTAAAATTTCCTTATTTTCCAAAACCAAGGATTATAAAAGAGGAGGTAGAGGAGCCTTTATGAGGGGAACTTCTATTCTTTTTCTTTCCTCTCCTCTTTGGTTTTGGTGGCCGGCCCTATTTCTCTCCTCTCCTCTTGTTGGCCGAAACATATCTCTTGGTGGAGCTTTTGTTAGTGGCCGGATCAAGGAAGGAGAAGAAGGAGAGAAAGCAAGCCTTGTTTCTAGCATCCCTTGGAGCATGGTGGTGGTGGCCGAACCTCTTCATCCTAGAAGATGTTTTAATGGCCGAAACTTGCAAGGAAGAAGAAGGTGATTGGTGGTTTCTTATCTCGGAAGATCGTTGCCCACACAACGTCCGAGGTTAGAAGAGGAATACGGTAGAAGATCAAGAGGTCTTTCTAGAAGGTATAACTAGTAGTTTTTCCTTTTCCGCATCATACTAGTTATTTATGGAAATAATACCAAATACAAGAGGCTTACGATTCTAGTATTTCGAATATGTTTTTCGAAGTTGTGTTCTTTTGTTTTATTTTTCCTTGTGATTTGATTGTTCTTTTTGGTTAACCTAAAGTTATTTTAGGAAATTAAATATTAGATTTCTATAAAAGGTTTTGTCTAGTCGGTGGTGGTTGCTCCCATATCCAAGAAGGTCATGTGCCTCGCCACGTCAGTACTGGGAACCAATTATGGAAATTAATATTTAATGGAATTAATAACTTAAGGTGATTTGGGTCGAACGTGTTAAGTTCCGCAGGAGATCCAAGTCAAAACCTAAAAGAACAAATAGATTAAGTTTTGGATCAAACGTGTTAAGTTCCATAAGCGATCCAAAATTTAATTTAAAAGAACACATGGTAGCTAGGAAAAGGTTCAGACCTTTGTATAAAATTTTTGTACAGTGGAACCTCTAGGTTTTCCGAGTAGCAACCAACAATTGGTATCAGAGCTAGGGTTTTGCCTCTGTGTATTTGGTATTAGTTTAATTATGCACATGTCATACATAATTTAGGCAGGTTAATAGTAGGATGTGCTAACTTTATGGATGCAGGATCCAACTATTATGGCTTATAGTTATTATGTGTGTGATTGGACCCTTGGACATGTCAAGGGTATTTTATTGTGTGTGCATGATTGTATTATAAAATACAGCAGGAGCTGTATTTAGTTTTATTAGGATTTTATTTTTTGATCTAGTTACATGTACATTCCTTTTATGGAATATAGGATCGATGAATGTAAATTTTGTTTTATGTTCGATCTAGTTTACATGTACATTCCTTCGAGGAATATAGGATCGAAAAATGTAGAATTCTATTTATGTCGCGGATCGAATCTTGCAAAGGCGTGGAACCTTTTGAGGACCAGAGGCGCAGCGGAACAAGGAGCAAGATGGATGCGACAACTAGACCCGGTGGCGGTGGCCAAAGATGGCAGCAGCTAGGGTTGGCGACACACGGAGGACAGCAATAGATAAAAGCCATAATAGTTGAAAATTTGTTTTTCTATTTATTGCTTTTTATGCTGTGTTGTGTGTACTTGTTAGTATGCATGTTAGGTAGACTAGCATAGTTAAAATTCCTCATTTATAAATAACTAAGTGGGAGAAGGATTTTTAAGTAAATCCCATGGTCTCCATTACTGGTTTGTAAGTGATGCAAACAAGCTTGCGCGTTGGCTCTGAGTGCCTTCCTCCATAACGGATGAGCTTGTTTGTGGATCACTAGAACAGACTTCCATTTTTGGATAACTATAGGAAGTTAATTAAGAGCGTGTGATCTTCCCCAACGGAAGGGGCATAATCTTATTAATGGACTTAGTGTCAAGTAATGGTATACACTTAGACACATCTAACAGTATCCTCCCAATCGGAGTCACTGCTATTATTTGTGTGACCAAATGATACCAACTATTAATTTTATCTGTTAAAAAGTTAGGTTGACAAGATAATAAAATTAATGGGTTAAAACCCTCCTTTTACAAATGTTGAATTTGTATACGTCCACACTAACGTGGCATGCAAAATTCACGGTGTTTGAGGTGTTGGTGAATTTAAATAATATTGTTTGAGGAATCAATGTTATTTTAAATTCAAAAAGTTTTGACCAAATATTTGATCAAAGACAGATCAACTATTAATTTTATTCGTCATAAAGTAAAGTTGACGAGATAATAAAATTAATGGATAAAATCTCCTCTTTGATTTTGTATACGTCCACACTATCGTGGCATACAAAATTCATGGGGATTTTAAAGAATTGATCTTGACCAAATATTTTTGTGATTCTTAGGATTTAAAATGTTTGTCAATCCCCTAGTTGTTATATTATAGAAAAGACTTAGTAGTCCCAATTGTAATGATTGGAAATAGGACTTGGACATTAAGGTAGACTGTCTTCTTAGAACTAAGAACAATATAGGTGTATTTAATTCATTAGTTGAAACATGTTTAGTGGTGTTATCTACCAGAACCTGGAGTGTAGATACAGATGCCATTAATCATGTCCGCAATTCATTGCAGGGTTCCAGGAAACCCGGCAACTAAATGAAAATTATAACACCGTCCACATGGGCACTACTGTAAAAATGGGAGATGTTTATCTTTTTATAAGAATAAAACATGGATTTTTGAGTAATTGTCTTTACGCACCAAGTTTAGAAAGAACTAGTTTTCAGTTTCTAAACTATTCAAAGAACTTGATATTCTGCCTCTTTTAATAACAAAGTTGTTATTAAGAAAAAGAGGGAAGTTATCTGTTCTGGTACGTTGGTTGGCAATTTATAAATCCAATAACTCCCACGATGCAACAAATGGAAATTAGTAACACATCTTCTAATTTTAAGAGAAAGCAACCTTCGGAAATGAACCATTAATATCTTTGGCATTTAAGGCTAGGTTATATTAACTTGAGTAGGATTCATTGGTAGCTGATGAACTTTTGGGTTCATTGGTAGTGGAAATCTTTCCAACCTGTGAGTCTTACTTGGAAGAAAAAAATAACCAAGAAGCTTTTAAGTTTAAGGGGTATGGAGTCAAAGATATATTGAAATTGGTTCATTCTGATTTGTGTGATCCTATGACTATCCAGACAAGAGGTAGTATTGAATATTTCATCTATTTTATAGACAACTATTCAAGATACAAATAAATTTACTTAATGTACCGCAAGACTAAGTACTTTGATTAGTTCAAATAGTACAAGGCTGATGCGGAGAAATGTTAAAGTAAAAGTCACTATGGTTAGAACATAGTGGCAAGTACCTTTTGGGAGAATTTAGGAGTCACTTATCAGAAGTAGGGATTCAATTCCAACTAACTGCACCTGGTACACCCCAACAGAATGGTGTAGAAAAAGGAAGGTATAGGACTCTTATGGAAATAAGTAGATTGATGAGTTATTTAGAATATTACCAAAATCATTTTTAGGATATACTCTGGAAACGGAAGTGAATATAGTACCTTCCAAAGTCAGAACTCTCTACTCATATAGAATTGTTGAATAGGCGTAAGCCTATTTCGAAGCATATTCAGATTCGGATAGTCCAGCACATATGCTGAAGAGAGACAATGATAAGTTGGACAGGAATTCACTTGTTTGTGGGTTATCCTAGAGAAATAAAAGTAGGTTTATATTCTTAAAAATCAGAAGGTCATTGTTAGCATCAATGACCGATTTTTAGAAAAGGACTATGTAATAAACCACGTGCCCATAAGAAAATTTGTTCTTAAGGAAATAATAAAAGACATGTCTAATCTTGTACCAATTGTACAAGATGAGATACCACAAGGAAACTGCAACACGTATCACAAATGATACACAATGCAGAAAGTGCCTTGTCGTAGTGGGAGGGTTGTTAGGCAACCTAAAAAGATTCATGTTTTGGGAGAGTTTTTGGACTCGATCCCTGGAGGACATGAACTTGATCTCCGGACATATGACGAAGCACTCTAAGATAAAGATGCAATATCTTGGCAAAGAGTAATGAATAACAGAATTAGAATATATGTATTTTAATAAAATCTGGAAGCTTGTAGAACCACCAAATGGTGTAAAAGCCTTTGGGTATAAAAAGGTCTATAATAGGAAAAGAGGGATAGACAGGAAGGTAGAAACTTTCAAAGCAAGGCTAGATGAAAAAGGAAACTTTTTCACTGGTAGCCATGCTTAAGTCTATCCGGATACTTTTATCTATTTGGTAAGTGGATGTCAAGACAACATTCCTTAATGGAAGTCTTGAAGAAAGCATCCATATAAAGCAACCAGAAGGGTTCATTGCAAAGGGCTAAGAGTATCTTGTGTGCAAGCTCAATCAGTCTATGGACTGATGCAAAGCTTCAAGGTCTTGGAACATCCAGTTTATCAAAGTAATCCAGACCTATGGATTTATTGAGTAAACGGATAAGTCTTGTGTATACAAAATGTGTGATGGAAACGTGGTGGTATTTCTTGTACTATACGTAGATAACATTTTTGGTAGTTGGAAACAATATCAAAATATTGTCAGAAGTAAGGGTATGGTAGTCCAAATAATTCGATATAAAGGACTTGGGAGAATGTATATATTTTTGAGATCAAAGGATTGCAAGAAAAATATACTTATCCTAAGCTTGATACATTGGAAAAATCCTTACTCGTTTTAAGCATGCAAAACTCCTAGAAAGGTTTCTTACCTTTTAAGCATGGAGTGTCTTTATCTAAAGAGATGTCTCCGATGACATCAAAGGAGATTGAGGACATGTAGGTAGTTCTTTATGCTTCGGCAGTTAGACAACCTAATGTATGCTATGCACGAGATCAGAAATCTGTTTCGCCAAGGGCATAGTTAGCAGATATCAAAGTAACCCTAGACAAGGACATTGGACTGCAGTAAAGCATATATTAAAGTACCTTAGAGGAACTAGAGATTATATGCTAGCTTACAAGGCAGTTAATTTAGTCCCTGTGGGTTGCATGGATTTTGACTTCCAATCGGATAGGGACAATAATAAGTCAACCTCGGGGTTTTGTGTTTACTTTAGAATGTAAAGTCATAACTATGGAAGAGTGATAAGCATAGGTGTTTTTCTGGACTCCACCATAGAAACTGAGTATATGGCAAGCCTCTGAGATAGCCATAAAAGCTGAATGACTCAATAACCTTAAGATAGACTTAGATATGATTTCTGGTTTGTCCAAAGATTATTACAATTTATTGTAATAACATTGGTGCAGTAGCAAACTTGAAGAAACCATAAGTCTATAAGGTAAGAAAACACAATAGAGCGCAAGTACCACCCAATACGAGAAATCGTATAAACGAGGAGAAGTTGTTGTCGCCTAGATTACATCAGATGATAACCTAAGGTCCTTAAGGCAAGAGCTTTTTGAAAGGCATGGGAATCAGATGTATGTTAGCAGATACGGCAGCTTAGTCTTTTAGTATAAGTGGGAGATTGTTAGAGTGTATACTAAAAGCCGAGCTTTTGGTATAAACATTTATCTAGAAATAAGAATCACATTGGTCAAATGTTTACATTTATGATAAATGTAGTTGTTCAATTAATTTATATTGTAGATAACATGGTGTGTGGTGTCACACACAGAGGATCATGTTATCAGTACCTTATAAATTATAAATAGTAGCTCACGACCATAATGGAAAGGAACAAACCATTGGAAGGTCGTAGTGTAATTAGGTATTAGTTTATCTTAACTATATAATTACACTAGTACACTTAGAGTGTATTGAGTAGGACCATTAGAGGTCGTTTCTTTTATACTGACTTTATAAAGAAACAAAGACATCAGTTATTATGGAAGTGTGTGCTCTTAATCCTAATATAATAACAAGCACATATATTTGATATTTATTTCTTTAATTTATCAATGGGTGAGATTTAGTTCGATGAATCAATAAGCCCGATAAGTTGGGAAATGATATCACTTATAGTGTGTGTTGTTGATTATAGAAGGAAACTGTGTCCTAGTGATCTAGGTTGAGAATGTCCCCAAGAGGGGCTCATAAGGATTGTCATGTTAAACCCTGCAGGTGGACTTAGTCCGACATGATGATGAAGTTGAGTGGTACTACTCTTGGAGCTAGATATTAATTAAGTGAGTTGTCAGTAACTTACTTAATCAGTGGACATTTGTTATCTTAAACACAGGGAGATTAACACACTCATAATATGAAGGAGCCCAAAATGTAATTTGGGATTGGTGCGGTAGTTCAATAATAGTTCTTTAGTGGAATGAATTATTATTGATGAAATTAAGTTGTGTGTTCGGGGCGAACACGGGATGCTTAATTTCATCGGGAGACAAAAACCAATTCCTCCTCTCGGTCCCTATCGTAGCCTCTAGTATATAGAGATTTATACCCACCGCATACCCACCTTCTTACCCATCCAATGGGGCCGACCAAGCTAGCTTGGAACCCAAGCTAGGGCCGACCAAGACCAAGAGGATGGGCCATGTAGGTGGCCGGCCACTAGAATATTATAAAGGATTTTTATTAAAATTATTTCTTATGTGGATATCATGATTTTAAAAGAGAGTTTAAAAAATTTAAAATTTCCTTTTATAACTTTCTACAAAAGATTAAGAGAAGAGATTAATCTCTTTCCTTATTTGTAGTTTAAAAGGATGGTTTTAATTTTTGGTAAAAACTTTCCTTATTTGTAAATCATCTACATGTTTAAAAGAGAGTTTAAAATTTGAAATCTTTCCTTATTTATTGATTAAAGGAGGATTTTAAATTTTAAGAAAACTTTCAATTTTAATCATGTTCATGATTTAAAAGAAAGTTTAAAATTAAATATTCTCTTTTATAAGTTTCTACAAAAGATTAAGAAAAGATTTGATATCTTTCCTTATTTGTAGATTAAAAGAGATTTTAATTTTTTAGAGATAACTTTCTTTTTATCCACATGTTTAAAAGAAATATTTTAATTTATAAAATTTCCTTTTTATTAACCACCATGAAGGGAAAAATTATTTGAGAATTTTTATAAATTTCCGGAAGCAAATTAGGAAGTTTTAATTCTTGTGTAAATTAAAATTTCCTTGATTAAAGGGATTAAGGTGGCCGGCCATTATAATTGTGAGAAGAAAAATTATTTTTAATTAAATAAATTTTTCCTTTTCATGGAAAAAGAATTAAGGAAGTTTTTATTAAAATTTCCTTATTTGCCAAAACCAAGGATTATAAAAGAGGAGGTAGAGGAGCCTTTATGAGGGGAACTTCTATTCTTTTTCTTTCCTCTCCTCTTTGGTTTTGGTGGCCGGCCCTATTTCTCTCCTCTCCTCTTGTTGGCCGAAACATATCTCTTGGTGGAGCTTTTGTTAGTGGCCGGATCAAGGAAGGAGAAGAAGGAGAGAAAGCAAGCCTTGTTTCTAGCATCCCTTGGAGCATGGTGGTGGTGGCCGAACCTCTTCATCCTAGAAGATGTTTTGATGGCCGAAACTTGCAAGGAAGAAGAAGGTGATTGGTGGTTTCTCATCTCGGAAGATCGTTGCCCACACAACGTCCGAGGTTAGAAGAGGAATACGGTAGAAGATCAAGAGGTCTTTCTAGAAGGTATAACTAGTAGTTTTTCCTTTTCCGCATCATACTAGTTATTTATGGAAATAATACCAAATACAAGAGGCTTACGATTTTAGTATTTCGAATATGTTTTTCGAAGTTGTGTTCTTTTGTTTTATTTTTCCTTGTGATTTGATTGTTCTTTTTGGTTAACCTAAAGTTATTTTAGGAAATTAAATATTAGATTTCTATAAAAGGTTTTGTCTAGTCGGTGGTGGTTGCTCCCATATCCAAGAAGGTCATGTGCCTCGCCACGTCAGTACTGGGAACCAATTATGAAAATTAATATTTAATGGAATTAATAACTTAAGGTGATTTGGGTCGAACGTGTTAAGTTCCGCAGGAGATCCAAGTCAAAACCTAAAAGAACAAATAGATTAAGTTTTGGATCAAACGTGTTAAGTTCCGCATGCGATCCAAAATTTAATTTAAAAGAACACTTGGTAGCTAGGAAAAGGTTCAGACCTTTGTACAAAATTTTTGTACAGTGGAACCTCTAGGTTTTCCGAGTAGCAACCAACATTTCCAATTGTCTAGCTCCTCACCAGGACTTTCTCCTTTACCAAGATCACACTTGGACTTTCCAACTGCCTGGCTCCTCACCAGGACTTTCCAAATGCCTAACATCCAGTTAGGACTTTCCCAGTCAAGTCTCCTGTCAACCTTGACCTACTTGACTTGTCTTCTCATCAATCTGGTCAACCCTTTGACCATCTCCATAATCGGACGATTGCTCCAGCGATGGCTAGCACCTCGCAACCGCCTAATCCCTCTCCCGACCTCTGGTATATGACCATGGAGAGCCGGTTCGATGAGGGTGACACGACGAACTTCATTCGCGACTTCGAACTCCCCTCTGCCTATAGATTAATATTAGCTACCTCTTCCGATTGGCCACATGACCCGCCGCCGGACACTACTTGTTTCTTCCGAGACTAGTTTGTAGCCGGTCTGCGTTTCCCTCTACATCTGTTTATCCTTGAAGTTTGTAATTATTTCCGCCTCCTGCTCGGCCAACTCGTCCCGAACTCGTTTAGGTTGTTGTGTGGACTGGTCGTCCTCTTTAGGTTGCATGGCATTCCCTTAGTCCCCAAGATTTTCCATTATTTCTACTATCCCAAACAGTCCGAGTGGGGCACCTTCCTCTTCCAGTCGCGGATCGGCCTTGTTTTCTTCGATAAAATGCCGATCTCGAATAAATATTGGAAGGAGTATTACTTTTACCTTTGTCTTCCCGAGCTGCCAGCTTTCCGAACCAAATGGCAGGCCGCCGTGCCGACCCCGCCGGACCTTGGTAAATACAAGAGCCAGCCGGCCTACCTCCATGCAGCCAACCAACTAGCCGGGCAGAAATTCAACATCCATAAGCTGCTTTGTGAGGGTGTGCTGTACATATTCGGATTAAGTCCCATCCGAACCAAGCTTCCGAGCAGCATGGGTAAGCGTTTTCCTCGCCCCCTTTCCTTTTGATCTAACTGATTTATTCTTCTTTTATGCAGCTGACATCATGTGGCGCGCCAAGGCCACTGATCGAATGAAGTTGAGGGCCGCCGAGATAGAGGTGGCGACAGCTAAGGAGATGGCTGACCGGGGCATTGAGCCGGTCGGCTCACATGAGGGTGAGAGCGAAGAAGATCCACCCGCCGCCGGAGAGTCGGTCGTTCAGGAACTTGCAGCCGAGGCAGTCGGCGATGCTACTTCGTCCGCTGGACATCCTACGCCGGAGGATGGTGGGCCCTCGGCCGACGACGCTCCGCTGGTGACATACAAGCGGCGTCGGACGGACCCTCCTGCCCATTCGGCTACATTTGTGGAACCAGTGTCAGAGCAAGTCGGCGCTCCTTCTGCAGCAGTCAACCCAGCCCCCGTTTCTGTCGAGGTAATTTCCTCGAATCGAACTCCCTCACAACTCGATCTGCCAGTGGCCTCCCTCGAAGCGCAACCCGTCAGTTATTCGCCTCGAGCCCCTTGTCAGCTTAGGCGCTCAGGCATAATCTCCGCTCCTCTTGGCCAGTCGTCCGGTCGCTCAACTTCTGCCCAGTCTGATCCGAGCGGCCGTCGAGTGAGGGCCCGTGTTGCCAAGATCGGCCGACTGCCCCCGAACATCAGATCACCATCTGCGGGCCACTTTCCAAGATATGGGAGGATGTGAGGGCCCGTGTTGCCTTAATGACTCCCGGTCAGCTCGGTGACAGCCATTTGCAATAGGCTACCGGGGTATGCCCCTCAAACTCCTATACGATTATTTTGCTTGGTTCTTGATATTATTTCATCTGAGCGCAGAACTGGGTAGAGAACATCGTTGTCAGCAACCGCCTGGCGGCGTTGGAGGAAGAGTTGAAGAAACTTCAGATTTCTGGAGGGCCGCCAGCTCAGGGGCCCTCGTACGCCATGCTTCGGACCGAGCTGAACAAGACAGAGAAATTGCTGGCGGCCGAGCGGCACAAGTCTTTTGGCCTGGAAACCAGGGTAGCTGGGCTTGAAGCCCAAGTTAAGTCTCACGACCAAGAGATCAAGCTGGCGACTAACAGGAAGAATAGGGTCGTTTCTGATTTAGAGGCAAAGAATGTCCAAGCCCGAGCGTTGGAGCAACGCGTTCAAGAATTGACTGGCCTGCTATCTACCGAGCAAGAAAGTCGATCGGCTGATGAAGCTAAATTTCAAGGAGACAAGAAGGATCTCCAGGACGCCCTCGAAGATGCCCAAGCTACCTTCAAGGAGTACCAAGACGGTGAATCAGGCCGTTTCGCGGTGATGAGGCAGAACTATTTCCGCTCGAACGAGTTCGGCGAAAAGTTTAGTGATCGGCTAGTCCTGGTCTTTGAGGAAGCCATCTAGGCTACAACTTCTTATCTGAAGGCTAAGGGCCATCTTCTGGAGACAACATCTATCCCCCCCAGAGACCTGGCCGGACTGCTGGAAACCATCCCCGAGCCCATCTTTGATGTTCTGGAGTGAGGAGCGCCTTTAAATTTTGAAGTTTCATTTGTATACTCGCCATTCAGCGAGTTAATATTATCCGCATTTATCTGACTTTTATCCTACTTTTATTCGACTTTTGTCTATGTACTGGCCATGTGATGAGTCAATATAACCTTTCAATTCCGTTCTTATTTACTTCTTTGAACGCATTCTTTCCGAGCGGCATTCGGCGGTCTTCGAGCTGGCGGTTTATATTCGCTGGTCCGACTTTGAGATTTAACGTCGCCGCTTGACGTTCTTCGGGCCGAGGGGTTTATAGTCCCCGGTCCGACTCTGGGATTTAACGTCACCGTTCGACGGTCTTCGAGCCAGGGGGTTTATAGTCGCCGGTTCGACTTTGGGATATAGTCGCCGGTCCGACTCTGGGATTTAACGTCGACGTTTGACGGTCTTCGGTCCGGGGGGTTTATAGTGGCCGGTCCGACTCTGAGATTTAACGTCACCACTCGACCGTCTTCGGGCCGGGGGATTTATAGTCGCCGGTCCGACTCTGGGATTTAACGTCGCTGCTCGACGGTCTTCGGTCCGGGGGGTTTATAGTCGCCGATCCGACTCTGGGATTTAACGTCGCCGCTCGACGATCTTCGGGCCAAGGGGTTTATAGTCGCCGGTCCGACTCTGGGATTTAACTTCGCCGCTCGATGGTTTTCAGTCCGGGGGGTTTATAGTCGTCGGTCCGACTCTAAGATTTAACGTCGCCGCTCGACGGTCTTCGTTTGGCATAAATTATTCGTATCCTTGGTTTCCTTTGATTTTACTCCTGCGGTCAAAAGATACAACAGGATTGAATATTATGAGTTACAATGGCACACCTTTCACCCAGCTCGGTACGGCTAGAGATGATTTGCGCTCCACGGTCGTTCTAGCTTCCATCCATCTTCATCCTCGAGGTAATAGGCGCCCAAATGGAGCTTTTCTACAATCTTGAATGGTCCAGCCCAAGGAGCTCCCAGCTTGGTCACATTGCCGACCGGCTTGACTTTCTTCTAGACGAGGTCGCCGACCTGAAAAGTGTTAGAGTGTATACTAAAAGCCTAGCTTTTGGTATAAACATTTATCTAGAAATAAGAATCACATTGGTCAAATGTCTACATTTATGATAAATGTAGTTGTTCAATTAATTTATATTGTAGATAACATGGTGTGTGGTGTCACACACAGAGGATCATGTTATCAGTACCTTATAAATTATAAACAGTAACTCACGACCATAATGGAAAGGAACAAACCATTGGAAGGTCGTAGTGTAATTAGGTATTAGTTTATCTTAACTATATAATTACACTAGTACACTTAGAGTGTATTGAGTAGGACCATTTGAGGTCGTTTCTTTTATACTGGCTTTATAAAGAAACAAAGACCTCGGTTATTATGGAAGTGTGTACTCTTAATCCTAATATAATAACAAGCACATATATTTGATATTTATTTCTTTAATTTATCAATGAGTGAGATTTAGTTCGATAAATCAATAAGCCCGATAAGTTTGGAAATGATATCGCTTATAGTGTGTGTTGTTGATTATAGAAGGAAACTGTGTCCTAAAGATACTAGGTTGATAATGTCCTCAAGAGGAGCTCATAAAGATTGTCATGTTAAACCCTGCAGGTGGACTTAGTCCGACATGATAATAAGGTTGAGTGGTATTACTCTTGGACTTAGATATTAATTAAATGAGTTGTCAGTAACTCACTTAATTAGTGGACATTCGATATCTTAAACACAGAGAGACTAACACCCTCATAATAAGAAGGAGCCCAAAAATGTAATTTGGGATTGGTGCGGTAGTTCAATAATAGTTCTCTAGTGGAATGAATTATTATTGATAAAATTAAGTTGTGTGTTCGGGGCGAACACGGGATGCTTAATTTTATCGGGAGACCAAAACCAATTCCTCCTCTCGGTCCCTATCGTAGCCTCTTATTTATAGAGTTCTATACCCACCTATACCCACCTTCTAAACCTACCCAATAGGGGTCGGCCAAGCTAGCTTGGGAACAAGCTAGGGCCGGCCTAGGTATAAAATTGGGTGGCCGGCCCTAGCTTGAACCCAAGCTAGTAGGGCCGGCCAAACTAAATTAAAAAAGAAATTTAATTTTAATTTTTATGTGGAAGATATAATTTAAAGAGAATTAAAATTAAAATATCTCTCTTGTAATAGATCTACAAAAGATTAAAGAAAAAGATTAGATCTCTTTCCTTATTTGTAGATTGGAGAGATGTTTTATTTTCTCTTTAATATTATCCACATGTTGATAAAATTAAAATTATAGAAATTTCTTTTTATCAACCATGAAGGGATTTTGAAGAGAAATTAAATTTACAAAAAAATAAGGAAATTTTTGTTGATTGGAAATTTTTTCTTCTCTTTAAATTGTGGCCGGCCATATGAATTTAATGGGGAGTTTTTATTAATTCCTCATTAATTCATATTAAGGAAAGCTATTGATATTATTTTTAATAAGTTTCCTTAATTGTCAAGGCCAAGGATTATAAAAGAGGGGTTAAGGTGCCTTGAAGAGAGACAACATAATATTTTTCTCTCCCTCTTTTCTTCTTCTTGTGGCCGGCCCTAGCCTTTCTCCTTTCTTCTCTTTTGGTGGCCGAACCATACATCTCTTGGAGCTCTTGTTGGTGGCCGGACCTAGGAAGGAGAAGAAGAAAGAGGAGGAAGCCTCATCTTGAAGATCCTTTGGAGCATTGGTGGTGATCAAGTTCTTCTTCCTTGGAGGTGGTTCTTCTTGTGGCCGAACCTTGCTTGGAGAAGAAGAAGGTGCGTGGTGGTTTCTCGTCTCGGAAGATCGTTGCCCACACAACGTCCGAGGTTAGAAGAGGAATACGGTAGAAGATCAAGAGGTTTTTCTACAAGGTATAACTAGTAAATTTTATTTCCGCATCATGCTAGTTATTTATGGAAATAATACCAAATACAAGAGGTTTACGTTCTAGAATTTCGAATATGTTTTTTCGAAGTTGTGTTCTTTTGTTTCTTTCTTTTCCTTGTGATTTGATTGTTCTCTTTGGTTAACCTAAAGTTATTTTAGGAAATTAAATATTAGCTTTCTATTAAAGGTTTTGTCTAGTCGGTGGTGGTTGCTCCCATATCCAAGAAGGCCATGTGCCTCGCCACGTCAGTACTGGGAACCTTTTATGGAAATTAATATTTAATGGAATTAATAACTTAAGGAGACTTGGGTCGAACGTGTTAAGTTCCGCAGGAGATCCAAGTCAAAACCTAAAAGAACAAATAGATTAAGTTTTGGATCAAACGTGTTAAGTTCCGCAGGCGATCTAAAATTTAATTTAAAAGAACACATGGTAGCTAGGAAAAGGTTCAGACCTTTGTACAAAATTTTTGTACAGTGAAACCTATAGGTTTTCCGAGTAGCAACCAACAAAAAGATCTGGGAATTACCCGTTTGTTGTAGCTTTGCCTCATCCTCTTTCGGTACGCCATCAACCGGACGACAACCTTGGCTCGCATCTCATCCACCAGGTCCAGCTCCAAATGCCTCCGCTCAGCATTGTTCTCGTTGTAGACTTGGATCTGGTCGGATTCTACCCCGACTTCTACCGGGACAATGGCTTCTCCCCCGTACACCAAGTGAAAGGGGGTCGCTCCTGTTCCCTCCTTGGGCGTCGTTCAGAGCGCCCATAATACCCCGGGCAGCTCGTCCACCCAATTGCCACCTTCATGGTTGAGCCGAGCCCAAAGAACTCGTAAGATCTCCCGATTGGTGACTTCAGCTTGCCCGTTACTTTGGGGATATGCTACGGAGGTGAAGGCTTGCTGGATGCCGTACCCCTCGCACCATTCCCTGAGTTGCTGACTCGAGAACTACCTCCCATTATCGGAGATGAGCCGTCGCGGGATGCTGAACCGACAGATGATATGCTGCCATATAAATTTTTTGACCATCTCCTCGGTTATTTTAGCTAGCGGCTCGGCTTCAATTCATTTGGATAAATAGTCCACTGCTACTAGCAAGAACTTTCACTGTCCGGTCGCCATTTGAAATGGTCCCATAATGTCCATGCTGCCCCATTGATCGAATGGGCAGGACACCATGGAAGTCTTTAATTCTTCCACGGACGATGTGAGAAATTGTGGTACCTTTGGCAGGATAAGCACGTGGCGACTGCCTGGGCGGCGCCCTCCTATAAAGTTGGCCAAAAGTAGCTGGTCAAAAGAATCTTCCTCGCCAACGAGCGGCAGCCCGGATGCCCGCCGCATGAGCCTTGGTGTACCTTTTGCAGAATATAGTCCACATCCTCTGGGCCAACGCATTTAAGCAGAGGCCTGGAGAACGCTTTCTTGTAGAGCTGGTCGCCAATGAGGACGAACCGACCAGCTCTCCTTATGAGCAGATGCGCCTCCGAACGATCGGACGACGTTGCTCCTAACTTCAGAAACTCTGTTATAGCCGTCCGCCAGTCATTTGGAAATGTGAGTCCCTCCATCCGGTCAATGTGGGCGACCAGAGACACCTGCTCGACTGGCTTCTCGATGATGATCGGTGATATCAAACTTGCTAGCTTAGCCAGCTCATCTGCAGCCTGATTCTCCGCTTGAGGGATCTTCTGTATCACCACCTCTTGGAAACTGGCTTTCAGTTTGGCGAAGGCTTCCGCATAAAGCTTGAGCCTGACGTTGCTTATCTCAAATGCTCTCGAAAGTTGCTGAGCAGCCAACTGTGAATCTGAATGAATCAAAACATTGCTAGCTCCCACATGCCGAGCGGCCTGCAACCCTGCTATCAGCGCCTCATACTCTGCTTCATTGTTGGTTGCTCGATAGTCCAGCCGTACGGACAGGTGCATCTGTTCTTCGTGGGTGGAAACCAGCAGCACGACAACCCCACTTCCCTGCCGAGTGGACGATCCATCTACATACACCTTCCAGGTGGCTTCGGGCTCAGGATTTTGCACCTCAGTGACGAAGTCTGCCAATGACTGCGCCTTAATTGTCGTTCGAGGTTGGTACTATATATCGAATTCACTGAGCTCGGTTGTCCATTTGATAAGCCGTTCAGATGCCTTTGGGTTGAGGAGGACTCTCCCTAGAGGACTGTTCGTCATAACGATTATTGTGTGTGCCAAGAAGTAAGGCCGGAGCCTCCGAGCAGCGAGGACTAATGAGAAAGCAAGCTTCTTGAGACTAGTGTAGTGGGATTCAGCATCCTTCAGAATGTGACTTAGAAAATACATCGGTTGTTCTTCGCCGTCCGGTCGTACCAATGCCGAGCCAACAACATGCTCGGTCGATGATAAATAGACGTGGAGTGGCTCGCCGGTAATTGGCTTGGCTAATACAGGCAGAGAGTTCAGATCGACCTTCAAAGCTTCGAACGCCCGATCACATTCTTCATCCCACTGGAATTTAGTAGCTCGGCGAAGAATCTTGAAGAAGGGCAAAGCTTAGTCGGTCGTCCGGGAGATGAATCACGATAATGTTGTTATCAGACCGATAAGACGCTGAACTTCCTTAAGATTTCTGGGTGGTGGCATATCTTGCAATGCCTTCACCTTGCTAGGGTTCGCCTAGATGCCACGCTCGATGACGATGTATCTCAGGAAGCGTCCACTTTTGGCTCCGAACAGACACTTTTGGGGGTTCAGCTTGACTTCGTACGTTCTCAGCGTCTGGAAGGTTTCTTCTATATCTGCACACAGATCGACCGCTCGAAGTGATTTAATGAGTATGTCATCTACGTATACCTCCAAGTCCCGCCCGATCTGCTTTCGGAACACCTTGTTCATGAGCCGTTGGTACGTAGCTCCAATATTCTTTAGTCCAAATGGCATCACGTTGTAGCAGTAGGTGTCGTCCGCCGTAATGAAGCTGACTTTCTCTTGGTCTTCCCGGGCGAGCGGCACTTGGTGATAACCCTGATAAGCATCCAGCATGCATATCAGTTCGCACCCGGCAGTTGAGTCCACCATTTGGTCGATCCAGGGCAGTGGGTAAAAATCCTTCAGACACGCCTTGTTCAGGTCACGGAAGTTGATGCAGACTCTCCATTTGTTGCCGGGCTTGGAGACTAGCACCACATTTGTGAGCCAGCTTGGGAACTGTACCTCGTGTATGTGGCCGACCTCCAGGAGTTTCTTGACTTCCGTCCGTATGATTACGTTCTGCTCGGCACTATAGTCCTGCTTCCTTTGCTTGACGGGGTGAGCGTCCGGCCGGACGTGTAGCTCGTGCTGCGCGATGCTTGGCGAGATTCCTGGCAGCTCGTGCGTTGACCACGCGAAGACGTCGTGGTTTTGTTGGAGACATCTGGTCAGCTCCTCCTTCTAGCTTGCCTCTAGATCGAAGGCTATGAACGTCATGGCCTCCGATCGGGTCGGGTGGATCTCTACCTCCTCCTTTTCTTTATAAACGAAAGTAGGCGGTTTTTCGGTTATAGCGTTTACCTCAAGGCGTGGTGCTTTCCGAGTGGATTTTGCTTCGGCTTGGACCATCTCCACATAGCATCGCCGGGCCGCCAGCTGATCTCCCCGAACTTCTCCCACTTGATCTTCCATGGGGAATTTGATTTTTTGGCAAAAGGTTGAGACGACTGCCCGGAACTCATTGAGGGTCGGTCATCCTAATATTACATTATAGGCAGAGGGGGCATCGACCACGATGAAGTTAGTGGTCCGCGTCCTCTGCAACGGCTCTTCTCCTAGCGAGATAGCCAACCTGGTCTTCCCAATCGGGAGGACTTCATTGCCAGTGAACCCATATAACAGGGTCGTCATTGGCAATAGCTCGGCTCGGTCAATTTGAAGCTGGTCAAACGCCTTCTTGAAGATAATGTTGACTGAGCTGCCTGTATCAATAAATATGCGGTGAATAGTGTAGTTGGCTATTACCGCTCGGATGATGAGGGCGTCATCGTGGGGTATTTCAACTCCATCAAGGTCCCCAGGACCAAAGCTGATCTCAGGTCCGGCTGCCCGTTCTTGGCTGCAGCCAACCGCGTGGATCCTGCGTTGTCGGGTGTGTGACTTTCTGGCTCGATTTGAGTCACCGCCCGTCGGTCCCCCGGTGATGATGTTGATCTCACCCCGAGCGGCATTACTTCTATTTTCCTCCTTCCGAGCGAATGGTCTCACTCGCTCCAGTGAGGCTCGGGGGTTGGCCCTCGGCTGGTGATGATGCTGCTGCTGATGGTGATGCTGCTCGGGTGAACGCCTGGCCATTCGCCGTTCGGTGTTCTGATGATGAGCTCGCCTGTCTAGCGAAGGTGATCGGCGGCGATAGTTCCTTGGCTCAGGTTGGCTGACCAGGGGGAGACTCTGGCAGTCTCAAGTGTTATGAGTGGCTGATTGATGGATTCTGCAAAACATGGGCGTCCATACCTTGCCTTTTTGTCTCGGACGCTCGGCCACAATGTGCTGAACGGCGGGCGACCTAGAATCTTGATGTGGCCTCATCCCCTCGGCACGTGGTCCCCTCGACGGTTGCTGGTTGGTGTGTGCTCTCCGTTCGGTCTGGGCCGAGGGCTCGCCTGACGCTTCTTTCTTTCGGGCCGCTTGCGCTTCCTCCACGTTAATATACTCACTTGATTTTTTCAGCATGTGGTCGTAGTCGCGAGGCGGCTTCCTGATGAGCGACCGAAAGAAGTCCCCGTCGACTAAGCCTTGTGTAAAAGCATGCATCATTGTCTCAGATGAGACCGCGGGGATGTCCATAGCTGCTTGGTTGAAGCGTTGGATGTAGGCTCGGAGAGTTTCTCTTGGCCCTTACATCATGGAAAAGAGGCTGACGCTGGTCTTCTGGTAGCGTCGACTACTGGCAAAGTGATGAAGGAATGTCATTCGGAAGTCTCTGAAGCTCTGAATTGATCCGTCCGGCAACCTCCGGAACCAGCGTTGTGCCGATCCGAACAATGTAGTGAGGAAGACTCTGCATTTGACTCCGTCGATGTATTGATGAAGAGTAGCAGCAATATTGAACTTACCGAGATGGTCGTCCGGATCGGTTGTACCGCTATACTCTCCTATCGATATGGGAGCGTAATGCTTTGGGAGAGGGTCTTGTAAGATCGCCTCGGAGAACTGGCGATTGACCCGCTCAGGAGATGACTTAGCGTCGGTGCCTTCCCCTTTCTGGCGTCCCACATGGGCGCTTCATCGGACGATCCTTGGTTGGCTAGGGCCAGCTCCGACGGAGTCTGGAACAGTGCCCGATGGAACAGAATAGGGGCGGGCGGCGCGTCTCCTGGCGTGCCGATCTTCCCTTGTTCTGTGCCTAGGTAGAGTATTGTTCCGGTCGGTCCTCCATCGCCGCTCGGCCACCAGAAACTGAGGCGGCCTGCTGCGCTATCCGCTCGACTTGGGCCTTCTGTTGTTGCTTGACCATCTTCGCAGCTCGCGCTTGGATGAGTGCGTCGAGCTCCTCGTGAGAGAGCGTCACCATGAGTTGGCACCCAGCTTCTTCCATCTTCTCTGCTCGAATTCAGGTGCGTTCCCACAGACGGCGCCAATTTGATCCTGTCCGTGCGCTGAGTCGATGAAAACTGGGGGCATGGCGCTCTCTGCTGCCTTCGGGTGATCTCCGCGCTGACGTGGACCTCCGATGAACTTGCAACAAAGCCGGGCCAGGAAGGAGTTCCCGGCGACGACCCTCCGACGCTCAAGTCAGGCAATGGCGAGATGAAACGGAGGCAAAATAGTGAGACTGTGGCTACAGTAGATGAGAAAAGCATACCTTCGTTGAAGTCCGGAGGTCTTTATATAGGACCTCGGAGAGGCGCGTGACGCTTGCCGAGGTGTGCACGCTCCTCAAAGCATACCTCAGAATGGTTGTGTCAGAAAAGCATGCCTGACGCCATATCGTAATTCTCCGAGCATATCTCTGCCACGACAGTGGAAACTTCCACCGTATGATCCTCGATATGGCCCGGTTGCCGACCATGTTGTTTGTCGGCGGCAGGTGTCTCGAGAATGATATCACTAGCTGCCCCTTTTGTCCTCTTCTAAGTCTTTTGTCTCTTACTGGGCTGGATGGGTTGGACGCTTGGCCTCGAGGGCGCTCGGGTGCGTATGTGCATCGGACCGGGCGAGAAGGCCGCTCGGTCAAATACTCGGACGGGAGTATGAGCTGGTTGATCCGCGGTTTGGCCGAGTGGATTGGCCGCTCGGAATGGCGGTTCCTCTATAAGGGAGCTCGAGAGCGTCGGAAGCTTGACCCGAGGTCGAGCTATCTTAGCGTCAACCCGGGATTTACTCCGGTCGGTCGACCAGGTGACCTCCCCCCGCTCAGCCGGGACCTTGACTCCCCTGTGTCGTTGACTCCTTCCTATGTGGGCCCCCGATTCTTACCGCCGGATCAATTTTATTTTATTTTTAATTTTAGAATTTAGTTTTGCATATTTATTTTGGTTTGAATTTAATGTTTTAGTTGGATTTGGTTGTATGTAGTGGATCTCATTTTTAGGTACATAATATTGGTTGATTCCTACTTGCATGGTTAGGCATGTTTTTGGAACCCAAGCTTTAGTTTGAGTCTTATTTTAATTAACTAATGATATAAAGGATTGTACAGTAGGCATTGTCTGATGCTGATGTTGCAGCACATTTGATATAAAAGTCAAATGTAACTCCGCGTCATCTCATCTCCCTTGACCCATTTCCTATGATACTCAATCTCTTCTTCACTAGAATCACTATTAGGCACATTAGGGCAGACCTCTAATAGTACAAACTTATAGCCTTCAGCAGTTAGGACAATGCCCAGGTTTCTTTTCCAATCTATGTAGTTGGGACCAATAAGTTTGTTCTCTTTCAGAATAATAGCCAGTGGGTTGAAAGTCATCCTAAGAATCACAAAATAAACTTTGGTCAAGACTCTAAATTTAGAATAATATTGATTCCTCAAACAATACTATTTAAATTTACCAACACCTCAAAACACCGTGAATTTTGCATGCCACGTTAGTGCGGACGTATACAAATTCAAACATTTGTAAGAGGAGGTTTTACCGATTAATTTTATTTCTGTCATCCTTACTTTAAGACAAATAAAATTAATAGTTGATATGATCATTTGATCACACAAATAATAGCAGTGACTCTGTTAGGGAGGATACTATTAAATGTGCCTAAGTGTATACCATTACTTGATACTTAGTCCATTAAATAGGATTGTGCCCCTTCAGTTGGAGAAGATCACATGTTCCTAAATAATTTCCTATAACCATCTATAAAGGAAGTTTGATCTAGTGATCTGCAAACAAACTCATCCGTTGTGGAGGGAGGCACTCAGAGCCAACACACAAGTTTGTTGCATCACTTACAATTCAGTAATGGAGACCGTGGAATTTATTTACTAATCCCTCTCCCACTTAGTTATTTAAGGTGAAGAATTTTAACCATGCACACACACATCACAGAAAATAAAACAATAAATATGGAAAAATAATTTTCCAACTATTATGGCCTTTTCCATCACTGTCCTCCATGTGCTTCCAACCCTAGCTGCTGCCATCTTTAGCCACCGTAATCGGGTCTAGTCGTCACATCTATCTTGCTTCTTTTTTCGCTGTACCTCTAGTGCACAAATAGTACCACACCTCATAAGGATATGATCCACGACAAAAATAGGATTTTACATATATCGATCCTATATTCTACAAAAGAATATACATGCAATCTAGATCGAAACAAAAATGTAAAATCCTAAAACTAATACAGCTCCTGCTGTATTTAATACATACAATCATGCACACACATAAAATGCCCTCGACATGTCCGAGGGTCCAATCACACACAATCACATTAGGACCATAATAGTTGGATCTAGGATGCCTGCAACCACAGAGTTAAATCTATTTGCACATCCTACTATTATCCTACCTAAAATATGTATGACATGTGCATAATTAAACTGAAAACCAAACACACAGAGGCAAACACTAGCTTTGATACCAATTATTGGTTGCTACTCAGAATATCGTACTGGTTCCCCTATACAAAAATTTTGTATAAGTCTCGAACTATTCCTAACAACCTATTGTGTTATTTAGAAATTAAATTTGGAATCGTAAACAAAACTTAACATTATTGATTCCAAATTCAACTTATCTGTTCTTAGAGGTTTAGACTTGGATCGCAAACGATGCTTAGCATTATTAATCCAAATCCACCCATGTTACAAATTCGATTAAATATTTATTTCAGAGATTAGCTTCCAGGTTAAATATGACGAGGCATTAGGCCTTCTTGGGTATGAGATCATCCACCACTTCCTAGACAAAGGCTTTCAACGAAATTCAATATTTAATCTCCTTATAGTAACCCTAGGTTTAACCATTAAGAACAATTGAATCACAAGATCGAAAAACATAAGAAACACAAAATTGAATCATAAATTCAAAACCTAGAATCGTTAGCCTCTTGTGTTTGGTATTTCAAAATCCGTACAAAGAAAACTAGTATGATGCGGAACAAGACAACTAGTTATACCTTTCTTTGTAGCTAATAAACCTCACGATCTTCTATCGTATTCCTCTTCTTATCTCGGACGTCATGTGGGCGATGATCTACCAAGATGAGAATCCACCAAAGCCTCCTTCTCCTTGCAAGTTTCGGCCACCAACAATCTCCTAGAGATGAAGAATTTCGGCCACCAACCAAGCTCCAAGGGACGCTAAGAAACAATGCCTCCTATCTCTCCTTCTTCCTCTAACAAAATCCGGCCACCTTGAACTCCTTGGGATGAGATGCTGCCGGCCACCAAGGAAGAAGAATAGGAAGAAGAAGAGGGATGAGGGCCGACCACCACCAAGGAAGAAAAGAGAGGAATAATAGATGTGTTGTTGTGAGGTGAGGCACCTCTACCCTCTCTTTTATATTCCTTGGTCTTGGCAAATAATGAAAGTTTTAAACATAATTAAAACTTTCCTATTTTCCTTGCCAATAGCTAATAAGGAAAATTTAATTAAAATTTCCTCATAAACCTTTAATGTGGTCGGCCCCTACAAGTCCTCCAAACATGGAAAGTTTTAAACACAAATTAAAACTTCATAATTTGTTTCCGAAAATTTTTAAAATAAAAATTTCTCTTTTAAAAATTCCCTTCATGGTTGGTTATAAAAGGAAATTTTTATAAATTGAAATCTCTCTATTAAAACATGTGGATGATTAAAATAAGGAAAGTTTTCTCCAAAATTAAAATCTTTTTTTCAATCTATAAATAAGAAAAGATATCAAACATTTCTCTTAATCCTTTATGGAAACTATAAAAGGTAAAATTTAATTTTAAAACTCTCTTTTAAAATCATGTCTTCCACATTAGAAAAGATTTTAAAATAAAATCCTTTTTATTTTTATTGTAGTCGACCACCTAAGCTTGGGCTCCAAGCTAGGGCCGACCACCACTTGATCCATCCAAGGCTTATCTTGGTCGGCCCTTGCTTGGGCTCCAAGCTTGGCTTGGCCGACCACCTATGGATGGGTAAGAATGTGGGTTTAAGTGGATATAAGACTTTATAAATAAGAGGCTACGACAGGGACCGAGAGGAGGAATTGGTTTTGGTCTTCCGATGAACTTGAGCTTCCCCGTGTTCGCCCCGAACACCCAACTCGAGTTCATTAATAATAACTCATACCACTAAAGAGTTATTATTGAACTACCACACTAATCCCATATTACTATATGGGCTCCTTCTTATCATGAGTGTGTTAATCTCCCTGTGTTTAAGATATCGAATGCCCACTAATTAAATGAGTTACTGACAACTCACTTAATTAATATCTAGCTCCAAGAGTAGTACCACTCAACCTTATCGTCATGTTGGACTAAGTCCACCTGCAGGGTTTACATGACAATCCTTATGAGCTCCTCTTAGGGACATCATCAACCTAGATTCCTAGGACACAATTTCATTCTATAATCAACAACACACCATATAAATAATATCATTTCCCAACTTATCAGGCCTATTGATTTATCGAACTAAATCACACCCTTTGATAAATTAAAGAAATAAATATTAAGTATACGTGTGTGTTATTATATCATGATTAAGAGTACGCACTTCCATAATAACAGAGGAATTGTTCTTTTATATAGTTAGTATAAAAAAATACTACCTCAAATGGTCCTGCTCAATACACTCAGAGTGTACTAGTGTAACTTTGTAGTTAAGATAAACTAATACCAAATTACACTACGACTATTCCAATGATTTGTTTCTTTCCATCTTAGTCATGAGCTACTTTTTATAACTTATAAGGAATTGATAACATGATCTTCTGTGTGTGACACCACACACAATGTTATCTATAATATAAATTAACTGAACAACTACACTTAGCATATAAATGTAGACATTTGACCAATGTGATTCTTTATTTCAAAATAAATGTTTACAAAAAGCTAGGCTTTTAGTATACACTCTAACAATCATGTGGTTTTCAAAAAATCATTTTGTTTATTTTTAAAATTACGAGTACGTAGCGGAAAAAGAAATAAGAAAATAAAAATAAAGAACACAAGAAAACACGAGCGATTTTACTTGGTTCGGAGCCTTCGACGACTCCTACTCCAAGACTTAGGTCCTGCGGACCTATCGATGGGTAATCCGCTAAAAACCTCTTCCGATACCTTTGGAAGAGGAAATCGAGTACAGAGAAAGATCGAAAAAGTGTAATAGACTACACTTTCCGTTTACAGAATTTAAGTACAATAATAAAATTTGTTACCGACACGTAAGGATCGAAATGACTTGTTTGTGTGTTGATGTCGGTTTGCCGGTCGTGATCTAAGGTCCTCGTAATTGTTGTCAGATGCAACAGCTTCGCAGTAGAGTCGTAGCAGGAGCTTGGAGCAGTCGAAAAGCCGTTTGGATGCGTAGAAGCTCGTATCTTCGTGTTGTTCCAATGCCTTCTCGAGACAGCCTTATAAAAGGCATGGAAGGCGCCTCCAATGAGGCAAATTCGATCCTGAACATTTCGACACTTATCCACAACTTCGATCAAAATTTATCCTACGAAAGGCGCCTTCTATGAACTATACTGAGGCGCCTTCACTGCTTGAGGGCACCTTCGGCACTGTTCATTCGAAGGTAATTTTTCTCCTTTTTTCCTATAAATAATGTTAGTCCAAATAACTTACAACACAAGTATTAGGACAAACAACAATTAATAATAAAGGCTAGTAATTAGTTCCCGTCCTCCCAGGACAAGGAATTAGTCAAGGTGTCAGCTTAGGAATCTCAAATGGACCTAAACTGGACCGACGCCTACCGTCCCTTCAATCGGGATGCGTCCTCACTTGGTCTATCTCCTCCAGTGATTTACCTTAACTTACCAGTTTGCCAGACATCTGATGAGCCCGTTGACCTATCTAGACTTCATGCCAGCTATCCGGTTGACACATTAACCTAGTTGGACTTCTTGCCAGATATCCGGTCAGTCCGTTGACCTATCTGGACTTCGTATCAGCTATCCGGTCGGTCCGTTGACCTAGCTAAATTTCTTACCAGATACCCAGTCAGCTCGTCGACCTATCTAGACTTCGTACCAGCTATCTAGTTGGCCTATTGACCTAGCTGGATTTCCTGCCAGATATCTGGTCGGCTCATCGACCTATCTGGACTTCTCCTGCACACTTAATCAAGTGGTTAGATCACACCAACACCTAACTTAACTTGCTTATCATTCATCAAAACCTGAGTTAGACCGTTAGTGCAAACTACACCAACACTATCCAAGACTGAAGAAGAAGGACAACAAAAAAGGACCTAAGCACAACAAAGTTCAACACTATGAAGGTGACTTGGGATGAGTCATCATCAGAATCTGATTTGGATGAGTACATTGGACTTGCACTAATGGTAAGTCACCAGGAGAAGAGTATGCATAGATGAAGGGGGAGGCTCCTCAGAAGAAACCTGCAGCGAGGAGGAAGAAACAAACTTCAGAGCAAATCTGGTAAGTAAGGTATGCCTACTACCTCCTTACGCATTATATTCAGGTATTAAATTTATGACTAGATTATTATATAAACTTAAGTCTAAAAATACTAATTTGAAAAAGGAATTTTTATAATTGAAAATAATCTTAGCGAATACATGTCCTTTAGAAATGTATAATAAACTAAAGAATGAAAATGAAAATTTGAAGAACCAAATTAAAAAATTCTGTATGTATTAATCCTAATACTTCAAGAAATTATAGAAGTTTAAATTGGTATCTTAAATATCATAAGAGACAAATTAGAAAAGAGTCGTAAAAATATGTAACCAAGAAATTTCTTATTAACCCAGTAGGTAAAAATTTATTTTGGATCATCAAATTTTGCTTAGTATAAATAAATAATTATGCATGTTTTAAATTTAGGAATGTTAATTTTATTTGCAAAATTAAGCTGAATACATACTGTTCATATTTATTGTTAAAACTTTTTTCCTTATGCTAGAATGAATAAACTCTTAATATAATTTTTTTTTGAAAATTTTCATCGATTAAATAATTTGTTATGGATTTTTCATTTTTGATTGAAAAATTATAATTTAAAATTTTTTCAGAGATGCATTTTAAAAATCTTAATTTTTTAGAGAATTACTGTTATATTTTGAACACTTAAAAAAATTAGTCTGATTTTTTAAGTTAGTAAAACTATTTTTAAAATATTCATTTTTGAAAATAATACTATCCGTTTAAAATGTTTCTTTTTATTTTTTTGTTTTAAATTATTATCAAAATTCTTTTATAGTGATAACACCGTTGAATTTTTGTTTAGAAATATTTTTTTAATTTTTTTGATAAATAATGAAATATTTATGGATTATTTATTGAAAAACTTATTCTTAAAATTAAAAAGTCTCAAAAACTTATTTTAAAAAAAATTTAATTTTTCATTAGTTATGGATTCTTTCCTCAATATTTATAAAAATTTGGAAGATTTGCTTGGATAAAAATCTATTTTTAAATTTTATCTTGCAAAAATTATGTTTCTATATAAAATAATTTATTTATACTAAAATACTTTTTAAAAATCTATGAAGATTTTTTGCATATTCATATACTACTATTGAACATTAAGGAAAATTTTCAAAATGTTTCGAAGTGTTAAATATATTTTCAAATTAAATTTAACAAGTGTGATTATTAAATCTTGAAAATTCAGATTTTTTTTTTGAAAAAATATTTTGTAAATTTTTTTTACTTTGCCTTCAGTTTCGTTAACCCTTAGAAAAAGTTTCAAATTTTTATCTACTTGTAATTTTTTTCCGGACCTTATTTTGATATGATCAAAGGGAGAGAATGAGAGATGAGAGCTTAAGTCTATGGAGAGGTTATATTTGTAATTTTATAGTTTGCAAAATTTTAATTTTAATTGTTATTTTATTAATTCTATGTTTATACTCTAACTCTAACTTAGGTTGATGCATATAAAAAATGGAGAGATTGTAAGTACCCTAAGGTAGTTTTGATGTGGTCAACTGAGTTAAGTTAGGTTCTGTTATGTTTAATCTTTGTGTCTAAATGTGCAGGAACTTAGGAGTATACGAAGTCGAGTGAAAGAAGCAGCTAGCGAGAAGGATGACACGAGAAAGAGTCGACAGGCTCGGTGCGCCCGAGGGACAAGGTGTTGTGGAATAGTACACTAGCGGATGAAAAGGAATCATGCGACATTTCCGAGGGACGAGAAGTTGGAACGAAAGATTGCTCAAAGATGAAGATCAGTTCCTGATCTACTGCAGGGAAGGCGCCTTCAATAACTTGGAAGGTGTCTTCCATGAACAGTACCAAAGGCGTCATCTAGCCTGTTGAAGGTACCTTCTAGCCTGTTCAATGCGCCTTCTAACTTGTTGAAGGTGCCTTCCAATGACCGTTAGCCGAAGATAAAGTTTTATTTTTGGCCATAAAGCTTCGCTGATGGAAGGCGCCTTGAATCCTATTGAAGGTGCCTTCCAGCTTCGGATAGAATTTTCCAGGAGCTATAAAATGGAGCTAGGGAAATAGAACACAACTTCTACATTCAATTCCTAGCAACTTTCTGAGTTATCAAAGAGTGTAAGAGGCTTCTCCTCCTTCAACAAAGGAGATTTTTAGTGGAGCTTTGCAACTGCCTTTGATTAACAACCACCTATGTTGTAACCAAGTAAAAATCCTAATCTCTTATTTATTTCCATTTTAAGTTGTCATTTTAATGTTATATTTGGTTTAAATAAATTGTGTCCTTGCTAAAACTAGTTTGAGATTATTCTAACTTATTTTCAGATCAATTCACCCCCTCTTGTCGGCCTATCTATTTCAACACGGCGAGTCATTACTACGAGGATGGAGATGAAGTCCACATCATTAACACTCCAGGCGCCCAAATAGGTCTAGGTGCTTGGGTGGGGATAAAATTTTATCTTGAAACCATTGAAGAGTCATTGCGAGAAAGATAGAATGCACTGCTAGGGGTGCCTGGATCCACTCTAGGTGCCCGGAGTTGCCATGTCAGCTAACGAACATATTTGACCAGTAAACTATAAATAGAACCCTGATCCTCTTCATTAGGGATGCCACTCATCCTTTAACTTCGATATTTTATATTTCTTTTTGTCTGTGCTTAAACATTATAAGAGTTTTCTCCGCCTTTAACGAAGGAGAATTTTAATGAACTTCTACTACTTTGGATTAACAATCTCCCCGATTGCTAACCAAGTAAAATATTCTTGTCTCTTACTTTCTATTTATGTTTGTTTTAATTAACTAATGTGTGTTTGTTTTTACTAAGAACGATAGTTAAAGAAAGTTTGAATTTAACTTGCAGGCAATTTACCTCCTCTTGCCAGCCGCACTAGGACCAATAATTGGTATCAGAGCAAGACTCGCTTTAGAAGGACTAATCGCTAGCTAAAGTAAAAGAAAGATGATTGGATCTAGCATCTATCCACCAACGTTCGAGAGGAGTTCACATTTTGGAAGAAAAGTATGGAGGTATTTTTCAAAACCGACTTCAATATTTTTTTAACAATTAAATTTGGTTTTGAAGTGCTCAAAAGTAAAAATGGAAAAGAACCTGAGGAACATTATTGGACTAACAAGCAACGGGAAGAATTTATGGCAAATGGTAAGGCCGTGATATTTACTCAAGAACTCAAAAAAAATTGGCACCTACAAATGTGCAAAAGAACTTTGAAAAAAGTTCTTGGAACTCCATGAAGAATCAAGAAAAGAAGAATCCAACTCTTCGATGGACATCGCTTCATCATCCGACTCTTCGATGGACATCACTTCGTCATCAGAGGAATCCGAGACCAAGGAGATCACCGACACAACACTAATAGCTGAATACCTACCCAAAGATGAAGCCACTTCTGAGGGGGGGGGGGCGTCTACCGATGAGTGAGTAAGTAAGGTAAGTAAGCTTCCTCTAGATCAACTGTACGAGTGTATTAAAATGCTAAGTAGATCTTTATGTAAAATTAGATCTAAATATCTAAAATCAAAGAAAGATTATACATCTCAGCTAGAAAGTTTTGAAAAATTGAAAATGAAAAATTCAATGTTAAAAGAACAAATATAATTACCGAAAAAAATGATACATATTTGAATTTTTGGCCAATCTCAAATTTTAGAAATAATGGGAGGTTTAATTGATATTTTATATATCACAAAGGTTAGATTAGAAAAGTTACATGAAAAATTATTCCAAAAAATTATCTTGTAAATCTAGTTGGTAGGAAATATTTTGGATTTCAAAATCATGTTTAGTTTAAATAATTTTTTATGTATGCTTTAATTTTAATTTACTTTAATTTTGTTTACAAAATTAATTAGTTTGTATACCTGCTGTTCATATTTTTTTATTAAAATTTTTTCTTCTGTTGCACAAATGAATATTCTATTAGTATAAAAAGTTTTGGGATTTTTCAACGATTATATATATATATATTTGAATTTTTGATTGAAAAATATAATTTAAATTTTAAAATTCCTTTTGAGATTAATTTTAATTTTTTGATTTTTCAAGGGATTACTGTTGTATTTTGAATATTGAGAAAAATCAGTCATATTTTTAGACATGAAAAACTATTTTAAAAATTTTATTTTTGAAAATGACTATATCTGATTTAATTTTTGTTAAGATTAAAATAAAAATATTTTATACTTGAAATTTTTATCATATTATTAAATTATTATGATTATTTTTGACAAAAATTTTCAAGATTTTTTGACAGGTTAAAATAATTTTTAAATTATTTTGACAAATTTGATTTTTAAATTTTAGAAATTCAGATATTTGAAAAATAATTCTTGAAAAATCTTCTCAAACTTGCTCACTATTTCAATCACTCTTAGATTTTTTTTAGATTTTTTCTCGATATATACTCCTATTTTTTGATGTGATCAAAGGAGGAGATATTAGGAATTAAGTTTAGGGGGAGGTACATATTTTTTTTCATTTTTGATTTATCTGTTATAATTGCCAAATTATTGTACTTACTTACAAAAATTACTTATTTTATTATTTGTTGTTCCTCTAACTTAACTTGGGTAGATGTATATCAAAAAGTGAAAGATTGTAAGTATCCAAGTGAGTTTTGATGTGATCAACTGGGTTAATTTAGGCTCTGTATTTTTGATATCTTACGTCTAAGTGTGCAAGACTTAGAAACACAAGAAGTCGAGCAGAAGATGCATCGAAAAAGAAGGATGACATGTGAAGCGAGTCGACGAGTTCGGTGTATTCGAGGGATGAGAAGTTGCAGAAGAGTACACCGGCAGACGGAAGAACACGCACGACGCTTTTCTAGGGACGAGATGCCAGGAAGGAAGACTGCTTGAGGAGAAGGCTAGAGTTAGGTTCCGATGAATCCAACTCTGGATGCCTAGAGAATCACCCAAGTGATTGGAGCAGAAGCCGAATAAGTCAACTCTGTGTTGACTTGTCCAGACACTTGGACCAAGTTCAGGTGCTCGGACAGGGTCCGGGCGCTCGGACAACCCTGGTACAGCAGGGGCACCTCAATGAGCCGTTGTTGTGAGGATGACGATGAAGTTCATGTCCGCAACATTCCAGGCGCTCAAACTGGTCCAGGCGCCCGAGCGAGGATAAAATTTTATCCTAAAGTCATTGAAGAGTCATTGCGAAGAAGATAGAATGCACCGTTGGGAGCGCCCGAACCCACTCCAAGTTCCCAGAGCTCAGCCAACGGACATTTTTAACCAGTAGACTATGAATAGAGCCTTGGTCCTCTTCATTTAGGACAACACTTATGTTTTAACTTCGATATTCTGTATTTCTTTTTGTCTGTGCTTAAACGCTATAAGAGGCTTCTCCGCCTTTAATGAAGGAGAATTTTAGTGAGTTTCTACTACCTTGAATTAGCAACCTCCTTGATTATAAATTAAGTAAAATATTATTGTCTCTTACTTTCTGTTTATGTTTATTTTAATTAACTAATGTGTGTTTGTCTTTCCTAAGAACAATAGTAAAAGAAGGTTTGAATTTAACTTGCAGGCAATTCATCTCCTCTTACCAGTCGCATTGGGACCAACAACTTGTACGTACTAGGTAGTTGTCTGGGAATTATTTTACCAAGGAAAAGTTTGCTACGATCTTTATTTAGATTCCCTAAGACTTCTTTGATATCAGTTACTTGTGAATTCTTATGGAGGTGACTTTCTATTGTTACTAATTGATTTTCTAATACTGTAAACTGATAGTGTAATGGAGTAAGCAAAGCTAATATATTATTGTTTTGTTGAATTAATACTTGGTCTCCAAGGTCAATGAACTCATGGTTGCAATATCCGTTTTCTTTTATTTTAGCAAATTGTTTGGAGAATTCAAGAGCTTCTTTGTAATGGATATTTTTATATTGCAGTATGTTCATTTAAATTTTATTTCTTCTAGGATTTTATGTATAAGTTTGAATTCCTGGTTAATTTGGTTCTTATAAGTAATATTTCTTGTAGTTGGCTGGATAAGGTTTCACTAAATTGAGAAGGAGGTTTAGTAATTTTGTTGATTAAGGTGTCTTGTGAGGTTTTTAGAAAATCAAGGTTTTGTCTTAGGGTAGTTAGGAGTTAATTCTGATGTTTCTGAGTTAAGACTATTTGGTCTAGGAGTTGATTTAGATGTTGCTGTTGTAGTTCAAGAACGTTCTCTAAATTGACCAGTAGGCTAGTGATTGTATTTAATTGAGGATGATTATTGTTAAAATGGTGTTGATAAGTGGAACTAAAATAATACTTTTGCTTACAATGATCGGTAGTATGAATTTGTTGGCTATAAGGTTAGAGACAAGTACTCAAGTCTAAAAAGATTAGATGTAGTTGTCATTCATTGTGGTCTAAAGTAATCTTTAGGCTCTCATACCAATTTTTTATTTTTTAAAAAAAATTTATAAGGGTGTATGCTCCTTAAGGAGTTATGATGGAAGGGTGTTTTCAGGCTCATTGTTTTTGAGTGGCTTTACTAAAACTAGTATCTGTTTTGATTGTTTTGAGACTTGTGGATGGGTTGAGGTGCTCAGGAGGTTGGTCTGAGGTAATTAGGGATTATTTTGGGTAGTTGAAAAAGAGAGATCAAGAGATAGGTTATTCTATTTTTTTTTTTCTAAATTTTAATCAGTTTTCTTCCAATGAGTCTTACTTATAAAGGACCTCATAAGGAATTAATGTCCTGACTATTGTTCAAAAATCCGGATAGTATTGATATAAATTTTTTATAATTTTAAAAATCTATAAGATCTCTCTAAATTAATCATTATATTTTACTGATTGGTGTAGAGAATTCTGATTATATTAATTCTAGGTTATATGATTTTTTTTTATGTCTTAAGAAGTTTAAATATATTTATGAGAGCGTGAGAGGGAGGTAGTGGAGGGAGGAGGAAAGAGATATTGATTAGAATGAGAATATCAAATAAATTAGTATGTCCTTGATAATTACTAAAGTACAAGTACGCTGTTGGGTAAATTCAGATGGGTCTATGGTAAATTGCCGTTGATTATTTGAAAATGTTTATATTTACCGTCTCCGTAGCACATCCCGTCCCTGGTATCAATAAAAGGACGGCGAAGTGATTCCACTCGCCGTCGTCCTCTCTTTTCTCGGTCCATATTCTTCGCTCTCGCTTCAGCTTTTCTTCCTCCCTCGCTTTAGGGTTTGATCTCATCTTCGGCGATGGATGCCTCGTGGTTCCAGGCTTTGGAAGTGGATTTGGAGGTCAAGTATTGTTGATAGTAATGCCATCATCCGCTCTAGGCTAACTTAGGTTTTTTTTTTTCGATGTCCTTTTTTTCGGTGTTTGATCTTAGTACTGATATGACGATTTCTGCGGACTGCAATAATGGATCGTGCGTTTTCTGCTGTTGGCAGATATGCTTATTTGACAACGAGAGAGAGCACGCCGGTCCATGATCATGCCCGCGGCCATGCCTGTGTGTACCAGCGTGCTCTTTCTCGTTGTCAACTGGGCGTCTTGCCTTCTGGCGTGATCTACCATCTTCTTGGCCCAGGCTCCAGGTTTGTCTCTTTGTCGCTTGGCTTCGACTTTTGATGCTTGGCTTCTCCTTAGAGGTTTTTTTTTGGATCGCGTGTCGATATTCTTTATCATTGGGGTTGGTTTGCGTAAACCCGGAGCATGATTATAACCTAGACCAAGCTGAGAGCTCGCTGCTTCGTTGGTTTGTTCTTTAGAAATGTTATGCAAACGCATGTAATATTTGTTTCCAATTTGACTGTTTAAGCTTTCAATTACTTTGTTTAGCACAATGCTTGTCAAATGGTGTTATAGTTAAGTAATTTTCTCCATAGAATTGCCTATTTATTTCCCCGAGAACCTATGAATTTGTGAATTTATACTTAGATAACTTAGCTTCCTGAAGTTCAATTTCTTAATGCAGTTCGCTAGTGATTCTTCACAGAATTTCAATTTTTTTTATTAACAACTGTCTTGCCTTATATATTTCTCTTATATGAAGAAAACAAACAAATATAATGATTTTGTATACAAGTTTAATCTTTGCTCCGAAGCGTCCAAGGTGGATAAACTATCAGTACTATTGTTATGATGTTATGTACTCTAGACATGTGGTAAATAATCCGGATGCATTAAGTGCTGCATTTTGTAATGTTTGTACGAGTTCTGCAGTATTTATGGAGTCAAATAGTTTGTATTAGCAACAGTAAGGTCCCCACTTGTGAATTTTAAGGAAGCATGTTTAATTTGCTTGATCTTGCATTCTTGATTCAAGCATAAATTATCTAATATTTTCCTACCTAATAAAGCAATTATGAACTTTTTACATTTATTTGTCTTTTAGCAGTGATTTAAGTTGGAAGGCAGTTGTATGCAGTTGGTTCTTCTTATTGTTATACAGTCCAGGGATTGAAGTGCCTGATCAGCGCATTAAGTAGTTGACAAAAACAATTATGCTTTGGAAAGAAAATCAGTTGATTTGGAAAGTATGAATTCGCAGTTGGTTTGCTGTGTTTTGGAAAGAAAATCATGGTACATTCATTGTTGCTGATTTATCTTAAGGCAGAAGCGAAACGGTCAAGGAACTTGAGGAAATTAGGTATATTCTGACAGTTTATTAAGCTTAAGAAACTTATTGTGGACCATCTAGTTCGTGTTACTTTTTCCAGATCTAGGAGGTTTTTTAATTTTCCTTTTATATTAGACATTCTAGACTGATAAGAGCTCTTCCTTGTGTTATATGCTAACCTTTTGGTTCTACCATGTTAATGATTCAATTTTACAGCAGGAAATAGAACAGATATATGTCTCTGTTTGTTTTATACTGACATATATTTTTGGGCGTATTGTGGCATCAATCTTTCTTATTTCCTATGTGATAAAGTTTTAAGTTGTAAAATGTGGAGATAAGTAGATAACCAATCTGGTTTGTTAAAACTATGACTTTATTCATGACCAGATAAAAGATGGCTTTATTTCTGGTTTGAACCAGTGCTAAATTTAATTTATTTTTTCCAAGAGTAACAAACTAGACTAAGTGTACTTATACCGTGCTCACTTAAGCAACAAGTTTTTTTCTTCAACATTTGCCCTATTAGTTGACACTAAGTATCCAAGCCTTCAGCCCGACTAATCCTGGGTGACCGGCTTGGTCCTATGGAAGTTTTCTACCGGCCACTAGGTAAATCGGAAAGTGCTCGTGGAGGCTCATCTTAATAGCCAGCGTTCTCGAGCTCGCTATCCATTCGAGGGAAAAATCCCCCAAAATGCGCCGCAGCTGAGTCTCAAACTCCAAATGCTTGGTCTATTATTGGAGGGTATGACCACGCCACTATTTCTCCGGGGGCTTTGTCCTTTATTATTTTAATTTTATATATAGATTGTCAAAATCGGATCATTATCGGGATCTAATGGTCAAACATCTAAATATCATTTATATTTGATTGGCAATGTTGATGAAATTGGAATGGTTAAGAAAAAGATAAAAATTAATAAATAAAATAGTTTCTTATACCAGAGAAACAATGATTTTCAATGGATGTACCTTATATTTAATCAAATATCATAAATTTTAGAGCATATATTATAAATAATATAACTAATAAAGTTAGATAGTAATACATAATATAGTATCACAATATTAGTAATTGCATATTATTATCATTGTAAGGTTAATAATATCATATTGTTATTATTTGAGAAATTCCTATTTTAGAATGTTAGATTGTTAATAAATAATAATCATATCTATTAATATGGAAGATTAAATTAAAATGCATTATAATAAATAATAAAATCAAGATGTGAATAATAAAATCATATATCAATGATATATATGTGGTTAAATATTATTTAGTAAAATTAAATTGTTATTTAATATTTCATATTATGGGGGTTTAGGTGTTATCTAAGTTGCATCCAAATTGTGGTTATTGGATTTCTATCACAATCTGATAGTAAATTTTCTCATTTACACTAAGCAAGAGAGATAGGTTAGGTGCTTGGTCTAGTAGGTGGCTATTCATGCAGTCCTGGTCTTATGAAAATCTTGAGTGGTTGCTAGGTTGAAATATTTAAGTTAGATTTGTCTCTCTCCCTCTCGGACAGTTGGGATTGGCGAAAGTTCAGTAGATCTCCGAGCCAAATCCATCTATTTTAGTCGACGTTCAATCAATTTTGGCTGTTTTCACTTTCATCTTGGTTTAATTTTGTTTATCTCCACCTATTTCGTTCCAGAATGTAACTCATTTTCAGTTAATTTATCGATATTGATTAACTTGATTCAACTTAGGTGATCCATATTGCTATAGGTTAATCTTGACAACTATGGTTTTATGCGCTTTATCCTTCTCACATAAGATGAGACCACCTCAAATCCTCAGATGCATACTTCCTACTCTTCCATTCATAAGAAAAAGAATGAGTCAACTGTTAAAGTAATCAACCTTTTGAGATAGAATATTTTCTTTTATTGTACTAGTCTTCTTCGAATTTACATGATAAAGACTGAATAATGCAAGTGATCTAGTAGCAAAGAAAATTGGAACATGGTCTGTGGACAGTAAATTCAGAAATTAATACTTATCATTGATAAAATAATACCAACTTATTGTGCTTCTTCTTGTAAGTAAATAGTGTAAACATGATTAGTTTTGGCGAAACCTTTTTTATTTTTTAGCAAAGTCATGAGGTGTTCTTTTAACTTTTGCAGATTGAACTATTAGCGAGGTTTACTGATGGGCCCCCAAGGTATCCTGTATCTCAATAGTGCTAAGCTTCATTACGAAGGAAACATACTAATTGTCATTGTTCTATCAACACTGTAATAACCATGATAGATGGAAAGACTAACCCAAATTATGTCACCTTGCCGCAACCCGATGGATGTTTCCACCAAGATGATTGTTGTTACTTAGAGACAAACTCTGAAGCAACAGAAAGGAGGAGCTGAGGAGCAGGTTTGATCAGTAGGTAGCTGTGAGAACTATGCATGTATAATCTATCAAATCAAGATCTGAATTCTCAGAGATAGCTTAAGCATGAACATCTATGTAGAGAGACATAATGATTAAGCAGTCATGAGGAGTCCACATGAGCAACTTCAAGCAGCTTGGGACAAAACAGAAAAGATGGATGTGCTACTTAGCAGGAAACAACCAGAAATGATGGACAAACCTGATATTTCTAAAATGCACGACCTATTACTGAAGCTCAAATCCATGATATTTCATTATGATTTTCTGGGTTTACAATCTAAATAGGACAGGCCAAAGACGTCTGCCAATTTCTATTATGCTTTTGGGGGCTTAACTACAAGCTTGACAAGGGAAAAATAAGGTTAGAAATCTCATTACCTATTCATTGCTTTTGTTCACTTATGAATATTTTCATATGGATTTGATCACTTTTGACATCTCGTCCAGCAAAAAAGTATTGAATCATAAGTTGTTTGGTCTAACAATTGATCCAAAATGTTGTTTAAAGTGTGATTTTAAATGTTGAGCTATGCACAAATGAAATTTATTAGTCTTGTTCTACCTGCTTACCAGAATATGAAACTGTTTGGCAATCTATCTGCCGGAGATTTTGGGAATTAGCATAATTTAAATACATCGAATTAAATTCACTTATTTGTCAAGATGACCTGAGCAGATAATCTCAGGCTACCAACAGGGGCTGGTTTTTGCCAAGTGCTGACTGCGGAGTGGCTGAGCAAGGAGGGCGTCCGAGCAGCAAAGTTCGAGCGACTGAGTCCGTAAGGACGAGAAGCCGTGCGCGCGAGTCCAAGCGGATGAGTGTCGAGCAGGCAAGTGGATAAATATACCGAGTGGCCTATGTCCTGAGCAGCTGACAAGTCGAGACTGTGGAACACCAAGTCTCTAGATGAGTGGAGCAGAGCGACCGGGCAGACTAAAGGGTTGGGTGGACAAACAGTAGAGTGGCTGACCGGAAGAGTGGCTGACTGGGTAGATCGGCCGAGCGGCAGGGCTGTGGTCGAGTCACCAATCAGATCGAGTGACCGACCAAGCATAGCAACCGAATAAAGAATGGCCGAGCGGGCGTAGCGACCGAGCGAGTGAAGAGGCCGAGCGAGTATTTGGTCGGTCGGGTAGAATAGTAGAGCAACCGAATGGGCGAGCAGAGAGGCCGAATGACCGAGCAGGCGGCCGAACGACCGAGCAGGCAGCCAAGCGAGTAGAGTACGCTAGTTGAGCAGGATAAGCGACCGACCGGGCAGATCGGCTAACCGAGAAGAGCAATTCGTCAATAGTGCAGCCCGAGCGATAGAACAAGCCGAGCGAGCGAATGGACCGAGGCCCGCAAGGGTCGTAGTTTCCTTGAAATAGATTCACCCCACCTCCGGTTGTGCTTCGAGGTTTACTCGGGTCGTCTATTTCCCATGATACAACGGTTAACCGTGATCCCCACCAAGCACTGGTGGTCACGGTGAACAGAGTCGTACTCAATTGCTATCACGGGCACTTCGCCGAACAGGAGTTGCACTACAGAGGAGGAGGGAAACAGAAGTGGAGAGCTACTGCTTCATTCTGTGTGTTGCTCAAGACCACAGTCTCCCTTTATATAGGAGCACCATCCCCTTACCGGCATTGAATGGCGAGTAATGGCCATTCAATACCCAGGGAATAACGATAGCTGACGACTATCAATGGCCGACCATTACTATCCGGGATGTTACGAAATTGCCATTAATAATGGTTAATGCTTCTGTTACTTTCTTGAGTAGTAAAAAGAATCCACATGGCAAAATGGTTGGTTGTTCCACTTGGACAAATTTTGTCCCAACCGGTCCGACATTTGGCGTGCACAAGTTATGCCCACACACAAGTCAACTTGGTTCAGTGCAAATTCGGGCCATGGATTTGCACCCCATGCGTACCCACGCGTGAGAGAGAGTCTCTCCCTATGTATTTGTTGGCATCATCAATGCATATGAATCAATATAAACCAACTAATATGTTTTGAAACTGCCAATGTGGGAATGAAGCTTCATGCCTCTTCCACTTCTTTTCCATTTGCATATATCCAAGAGAAACAACTTTGAAATTGAAGGTTGTTGATATTGGTTAGATTCAACTTAATTTGCCGTATGGTTTTTTTACAAAAATTGAAAATGTAAAAATTTTAATAGGAAACTACATACCTAGGATTAAAGATTAATGCATCATTTCACATACCTGGGTTTAAAGTCTTAAAGCATGATTTTATGTCATGCTTTGACATGTATCAAAAGTGAATATCAATTCACAGTTCAGATGAGTTTTGTTTCTTTAATGCTCTTTCAATTTGTTTATTTACTTATACAAATATAAGGTCATGGAAATTAGAAAGTCCATTAGAATTAAATTTAATTGTAATATAAAATAGAGTTTCGTTTCTTTATTTCTCTTTCAATTGGTTTATTTACTCATAATAGAAATAGATAGTCCATTCAAATTAAATTTAATTGTAATATAATATTGACACTCAATACTTTTTCACATGTACTAAAGAATGCTAGTATAGATTCAAATTGGATAAGAAATTAAGGCGTCAAGCATGATGATAAAATACACACTTGCCATATAACAATTGTATTAAAACAAAATTTATTTATTAGATAAATTTAGGATTTAGATTTGTAATATTTTTTTTCGTAAAATATAATAGAAAAATATGGGATAAAATATAAATCCACTCTGAATTTTCTTTATTTAATCCTTTCTAATTTAGATTTTGATGAGAAAAATAGTTTTGTTCATTTTTATTCCAATTTAGGTGAAGATGATTTTCTTCTGCTTAATCTATTTACTTATAAAATAATACTATTGCCATTAATAATCCATTGAATTAGAAGTTTAGAAAAAAATAAAAAAATAATGCGCATTGAGGAGCCTTGAGTGTTAGACATGCCATTATACTCAATGGCACAATCAACACAGGCAACATAAAATTTTATACAATCACATAGAATCCTTTTCTTTACATGTTTTTGTTGTCGAACAAACAATACTATAATTTGAATTTTATTGCAGAGTGCTCTACCTTATTGATGTCGTGAAAAGGCTAAATAAAATGAGACTATCAATGGTAAAATAACTTTTGGACAAGCCATAGTTTCTCCAAAAGTTTAGTCTTTCAACAAAAACATAAATAGAAAAAAAAAACGAAAGCATTGAAACTTCCCCATTGTTGCATTTCATGAACATGGACATGAATATCTCAAATATTGACCAAACATTTCTTGGATGCAATTATGTAACATGAAAGTTATACAGATGCCTCAAGACCAGTTACCAAGTGATCCATTACCGACAATTGCATCAGATGTTTGGGCCAGCACACGGTCGTTCTCCTCAACAGTCAGAGCTGGGACTGAGAGGGACAGCAACTCAGAATCTCCAACCCAATTGTTCAATGTGCCAATCCCTTTAACATCCATGCCAATGTGACTTACATGCTGCACATCCGTCGGGAGCCCAATCTCCATCTCCACCTCGTCCTCCCTCTCCAGAGCAAACAGCTGAGCAAAGCTCCTGATCAGCCTCTGAAGGGCTGCAGATATGTTGTGTCTCGGCATAGGAGGAAACCCAAGTGAGTTCTTCATCCTTGATCCTTTCTATGATATATTCGTCTTTCCCTTGTAGGAGAAAAATTCCATTAATCAAACTCTGATGGTTGATGCAATGTAAGGCATGAGAAGTTCCTGTGCGATGGTTGAAAGGTAAACTTCTTCTGCTTCTTTAATTGAAATAGTATTGGCGTTGCCTTTAAATGGAGTAGAGTATGACAGAAGTAATAAAACCCTTTTTGAGAGAAACTGTGTGTTGATTGACTTGGTTAGCAAGTCTTCCCATCTCCATTTTGTATTGCAGGAATTAGATCTGTGGTTGGTTGCTACCTACTTGTTACTGATAGCAGGGGCATTTGTGAGCTCAGTTGTGTTTCTGGTAAGCATCATGGTGCAGTAGATGTGTCAATGCCAGATAATATACCTAGGTCTGTACTGCTATTTTAGAGCCTTCATCAGATACATTGTGAGAGGCTTCTTGATAGTTTTATCCTTTAAATTTTGCGTTGTTCTTGTATTCATGAATCATTAAGTCACCATATCATCTGTAGGGGGTACTCTAATCCTTTTGCTGGCCTTAGAAGCAAATGGAGATTTTGAAGACTTCAAATCGTTTAGGTGCTATTCAACTGATCTTTTTTCTCACGTTAGGATTTTTTTTTTTTAAAAATGAAGATCACACAAAGGATGTATAACATGACAAAAGATATGCATATGTAATTTTATTATTCTCTTCTCTCCCTCCTTTTTCTCTTTCCAAGTAGATGGAGTTTAAATGTATTGCCCTTGAATATCCACATGAAGATGCCAAGTATTCATGAACCATTAACCATAGTTTGGTTGGGGTGTGATGGGAAGATGGAGAATGTTTTTTTGAAGCTAAAAGAATAAATACAGATGCTATATACATATATTAAGTCGATGCTATAAAATTTGCTGACCGATTTAAATCAACATTTCAGTTTCAATTAGATTTATATTATAATATGATTTTATCATGTTGCGAAAACCTAATTAGTTAAAATCAAAAGGGTGTTCTTTTAAAAAGGGTTGTTATATTTTGACTTTTTATTAAAAGGTCGTCCCACTTCATTGTTTAATTGTGTATAATTATGCCCGGGGCTATGATTCAGCGGTGAGTGTTTGAGATAAGGTTGTGCTGATCAGAGATGAAAATTCACTAGAGGGTTTCACTGCCTCTGTAGATCTTTACTTAGGAATTTACCATTTGGGCTTCATCCTTTTACCTTCCTCTCAATGGTAATGGGTGATCGTTAATGTGGCCTTCCTCTCAATGGTAATGGGTGGTCGTTAATGTGGTGACTCTTTTTTAAAATTGTGTATAGTTATCTTCTAATACTATTTATTATTGTTTATATTATTATCTTTTGTTTAATTTTTTTTGTCTAAATTTTAAATAGGCTGGATATATTATAGTAATTATAAAATTATAGTTGTTATAACGTGAATGTTAAATGAAGTTGAAGTTGTATTGTAATATTTATAATTTCATAATTGTTGTAACGTGAATGGTAAATGACCAAGTTGAATCTATGTTATAATAGTTGTGAAATCATAGTTGTTATAGTATGAATATTTTTGAATAGATTAAATATGTATTATAACAGTTACGAAATTATAGTTACTACATTATATTATATAATGGGTATGATCATTTTTAGGATTTAGATGGGAGACAATAATGCAACTAGTACTAAATACTATTTGAGTGTAATTATATACTTGTACATGGTTGAACACTGAGTTAAGGTGTTTTTTAAAGAAAAAATTAAAGTAGGGTGCCACCCCGTTTGACAATTTGACATATATAAAAAAAGCCTTTTGATTTTGCTCATATAGTTTAGTTTTGTTCAACTTATTGGACATTTTTCATAAAAAGATCATTATTTTTATATTGTAATTTGAGCTTGGACAAGCCTTTCTGTTTTTCTTATCACACGATCTACTCAACTTTTGATCTCAATCAAATGATCTATTGTTCGTGTCTTGATTCAAATTGAGCAATTCAATTCACCCAGTCCAAAGAATCCTCCACAAATTCTACAGAGAATGAATACTTCCGTAAGATATGCATTTCAATTTGAAGGCGGTTAGACCAAACCATTCGACCACTCTAATGAACAAGTATCTTCCAAGTCTTTCAAAGAATGGAAAGAGAGAGTATTACGATAGTCTTAAACATCCCAGAAGAGCAACATTGCAGCAGCAATCAAGATGAATATTTATGCTGCAACTTGAAAATGCTAAGTGAATGAGGAAAGCATGAGTAAGAGCCTTTTTATCCAATTCTAACTCGCCCTACTTATTTAGGACTTTACATGGATCAAATTAATCAGAGACAAATCTAAGAGATGATGGAACTATGCACATGTCTAAATTAGCCTCAATAAATAAATGTATGAGAGCCGTATACCCTAAACTCCATGCTTCTCTAGGGTCACAAGACAGATACATTGGCATCAATATCTTCATTATCGTCCGACATTGATGAATCGTGACTGCCTCCTTCCTGTTCCCAGTTGCTGCTGCTGGAAATCTGAGCCTCCGACGGCTTCTTTCGCTTTCCTGGACTAAGCCTCCTCTGGTTCTCTATTGGAAAAAAAAAACAATAGAATGGGCATGGAAGATTCTCGTTGGCATGACATGGTATTGAGAGAAAAACGGGAGCTTCATTACTCTTGTTATTGATTGCACTGCGCGTCATTGTCAAGAACTCTTCCCAGTTGTATTGCCTCAGTTCTTGTTTCTCCTCCGCCAACAGCTCAAAATTGGGTTCTCTCCCACACATAAAGGCTGCTCTGTGGGGAGGGATGAATGCATTAACAAAACAATGTCGATAATGTGTCAACAGGCAGGCATGCATCCAATAACACAATACCTGTCGTATAGTCGGGCAGCTTCTTCTTGAGATCCAACAGTCCCCAAGTGTATTTGTTTCTTATCGACCTTTATTGCTGCCTGCCATTTCATATTTTTGAAATAAACCCCCCTCATCATGCACGGTTCCTGATTGTCATTGTGTTTCCTCCTATGTCGCTTTCCATGTTTTATATCTTTACCTGCAAACAGAAGCAAAAGCAAGGGATTTAAAATCGATCATCGCCAAGCTATGCTTACCACATTCATTTGTATTTGGCTACATGACTTTTATCCCTTTGCTTTTCTCTATACAGGACAATACCACTAGCCATATTCAAATATATTAAATCAAATTTACTACAGTCACTAAACTTTTTTTTCCCTATTCCTCTACCTGTTATAACTTTCACTCTAATAAATTTAACACTTCTAACTATATAACTTACTCATTGCATTTGAATATGCACATCTCAATATATTCTCTCTCATTCAATCATGTATTAGAGCTACACCTAATTATTCATGAATATTAGTATTTTTTTTTAATCTTTTGTGGTAATTCCAGAAGACAAAGCAAACTCACACAATCTCAAAGACAAAACGAATGATTCCTTTTAGATGTTTAGTTTTTTGTACATAATTATTTGCTTTGCATCGACGTATTGCACACGCCAGATTATGTTTAGTTTCACAATCAAAGTCAGTTCTTTTTTTAGCAACTAAACCTTAACGCAGTTTCACGTTATTCATAAGTTCTCATGTTTAAAAGGTTTAGAAGCATTCAGGTGTAAAGATGCACTTGGAAACTACAAACCTGGGTAATATGGATTTGGCTCTTCTTTTGACATAATCATGGAAGATTCATCCATCGATCGAGTATATATTTCAGACTTGCTTACCTGAGGAACACCACAATTTTTTAATATAAATCATTCAAAAAATTATTTATAGTTAATAATGTTATAATAAGTCTCTAACAAGTGGCAAGAATAAGCTACTGGAATAATTGAAATAAGTACTGTGCCAGAAGGGAACCTATTGATCCAAACTCATAGATAACAAAGGAAAAAGTCATTAATTCACTAGTAGAGTTACTGTCTTCTGAATCCAATGTCCTAAAAAGTACAAAATGGTGTGCTGAAGGTTTATGCTTAAAAAAATAATTAAAATCAGAAACTTTGCTTGACCAAAAGATATGCAATGCCAAATAGAAGAAACATCAATGTGCAATAATATATTGGTCTCTATAAGTGTTATCACATTTTATATGAATTTGGTCATATCAAGCCATCAAGCCCCATTGCAATAGGGAAGTGTGAACTACTGTCAATAAGAACCAACTGAATAAAGGCTAAGCATACTAACCACCATTACCATTATAAGCTAAGTTTAAAAACTCTTTGTTTTAAGAGTTTACAAAAACATTCTTGATATAATTTTCTTATTTGTAAATCTTTGAAATAGTTTCATTGGACAGCATGATTAACACCAATGTGTACACATCTCCCAAAGTTTATTGCCTGAATATGTCTAGTTAACATATGTGATAAAGTTGTCTTCCAAAAGGACTGCAAAATTCAGTAAGCTAACAATGTATTTAGGTATGCTTAATGGCCATCAGTATCAGAAATCATTACTTGCTCCCGTTATTAACAAACAGAGTATCAATCAATAACTTCAAACTGATGGAATGAAATACGAAGATGTTGAAACGGACAAACACAAAATGCTTCTGATTGCTTAACTGAAATCACAGATCACAAACAGAGTCTGTTTCTTTGGTAGATGCCTAAATAACAACTCATAGATCTTTCATTCAGGAAACACAAAGTTAACAAATTAGATACTCATAAAATGGGATCGTGGAATAAATTTATACCAGATTTTGAAGACTTGTCTCCACTGAAGGCACCGAATGTACAGCCATTGTCTTAACATGTTGACTGGAATTTTCATCAGCAGTCGGTATCTCAATGTGTTTAGGAACTACCACAGGCGAGGAACCTTTTCCTGAAAATTCACATTAGAATACTATAAGCCATATAGTTACAAGCTCAAACACAGAGACCAAAACTATATATATATAGACACAGACGAAAATATTAGCCTGCACACCCTTAGGTGAGAGATTGTGGGTGATCTGATGTGGCTTCCTCTCTCATCTACATGAGTACTTTCCTCTTAAATTAAAATAAAATTCTCTCTTCACTTTCTTTTGATTGCATGCAACAATCAATGTGGTGCTGGTTTTCACCACAACTTAAATACACTAGCCACCGTTGTGGTGCTGATTTTTAAGGTGTTGGTCTTTAAAGACAAGGTGGTGCTGATTTTTAACCTGGTGCTCACCTTTGGTGCTGGTCTGTAACATCTTGGCACCAAAATCACCTGGTGCTGATTTTTAACCTCGTACTAGTTTTTAAAGACCAACACCACCTTGGTGTTGCAGCACTAGCACCACCTTGGTGTTGGTCAGCATAGCACCAGCACTAGCACCAGGTGGTGTTGGTTTTTAATTTGCTGATGATTTTTAAAGACCAGCACCACTAACAAACACCTTGGTGTTGGTCTTTGAGACCAGCACCTAACACCCACATGGTGTTAGTTTTTAATGACCAACACCACCTTGGTGGTCTTGGTGCTAGTCTTTATAACGGTGGCTAGTGTATTTAAGCTGTGGTGTGGGTCTTTAAAAACCAACACCATAGTGATTGTTGCATGCAATCCAATGAGAGAGAAGAGAAAATTTTATTTTAATTTAAGAGGAAAGAAAAAAGCTGTTTCATGCAAATGGAAAAGAGATTAAAAAAATTGGGCTTTGGCCGCGTGGCCAGGTCGAGTGTGCAAGATATCATATCTCTCTCTTTCTCTCTCTCTCTCTCTCTCTCTCTCTCTATATATATATATATATATATCACACTACTGCTGGAAAACAATACTCTAAATTAAAAGTAATTGAATTAGAAAATTATCTCTCACGTCATATTCCCAAATAAGAAAAAACAAAAAAAATAGTTATGAAGTAAAAACCTCAGAGAGTTGGAGCAAAGACTAAAGAGAAGTACCAGAACAGATCCCTAAATATCTTCTTCGCCTGATGCTAACCATGACTTGCTGCTGCATGACACAGAAGAAGAACATTATTACGAATTAACAATGCCAGAAAAGTATGTAGTTCCGGCAAATCTTGATCCAGTAAAAAGGAATAGTAATGATGAAGCAATCCGAAACAAACTAAGCCACGCCCACTTGAAAAGAGACTCGCGTGCCTTCTTCGGCAACCATGCAAAACGAACATTCGAACCTTTTCGATTTGTGAAGGATCACCAGCCCCCAATGCCCCAATCTCCATCAGCACCACGAAATCAACAAGCAAGCCTCCAAAACTCATCAAATTCCTATCTTTATCACCCCGTGGAATCTCAAACAGTATGTATTCCCCTTTAATTCTAAACAAACAGTTAAAAGTAACAATAGGAGCTCACCAACCAATCACCCGAATAACCAAACCAGCAAGAACTTTCGAAGATAATATTCCCCAAACCCTTGATCCACCCACCCACTCACCGGCCACCCCCGAATTCCGGAGGCAGAAAACAACCCAAAAAGGTCCAAAATCGCGTCCAAATATCTCCGCGAAATACCACGCGCGAGCACAAAATTAATCATCCGGAAACATCGAAAACAACCAAATAATGGAAAAAAAAAAAAGATAATTCTAGAAAGAGGCTGAAGGAGTTCAAAACCCGCGGCGATGCCGGCGCCTGAGAAGGTCGTAAGTCGCGACCGTGCGGCTGCTACTTCAAGGAGGCCCGGATGAGACGAAGACGAAGCTTGGGGGGGGGGGGGGGCACAATTCCACCACCTTTCTTTTCTTCGACTCCTTCGATCCTCCTATCGACGTCGCCTTCTTCAAGTCTGTGGGGGGCGTGAGCATTGAAGGGATGGCGGAACGGATACCTTATGCGCCACCACCCTTTCTATGCCCAAATGACCTAATCACCCTCAGGCTTTGCGTGTAAATCCGACAAGGAAAGGATGAAAGACGGGATCCCGTAGGGGCAGTTTGGAAATTTCGAAAGAACTTAGGTTTGGTTGACGGAGGGAAGGGGCAACAAGAGTAGGCGGCAGCCAGTCAGCCACCGACGAGGTAGCGGTGGTTGGATTTATTATAGCGAGAGAAAAATAAATTAAAAAATCATTTTAATGTATTTTTTTTTAAAAAATAAAATAAAATAATCGGTAGAGACTGGACGAGCGCGAGGATAACGTCCGGCCTGCCCAACCATTTCTTCTCTGTCCGCCTGCACATCCTAACGTTATCCTGCTCCGCAATGTGGCCCTAACCGTGAGTCACCGATTCAAGACTCCGTCATCGGATCGGATCGGTTCAATCAAGCGTTGGACTTGGAGCGTCCGGAAGGGCAGAAGCGAAGAAAAGTAAAAGGAGCGCAGAGACGCATGAGATTGAGAACCAAATTAGGAAATTTTATAATCCAGATTTTTCGATTCTGACAAATCAGATTATTCGGTTTAACTGACTTTCGACTTTAAAAATTAACCGACCGATTAAACCATCAGTAGAGTAGTGACTTGGGAGCTATGCGAAGAGTTTCATCCCATCTCCGATGACCTTCAGACTCTTGAGTTGGAAACAAGACAAGATATCATAGACCTGGATTGTTGAACAAAGCAGGATGATGGATTTGAAGAAGCAAGAGCAGGAACATAACAAGAAGCAAGAGCATTGGTTTAACAGCAAGAAAATAAAATTCGATCAGCGTTAAAAGCCAAATCAAGCACAACTTTTTCAAAACAAATGGAACGGTAAAGCATGAGCCGAGGGATCAGCGCGAACTAAGCCATCCTAATCCTTGTACTTCATTGCGGACATTTGAAAGCCAGGCATGTCAAATGATGCCGAAAATTTTTCGACGGCTGCCTTCAGCTCCTTGATATCCTTATTGTTCACCAAGCCTTTGTTGAAGTCCTTCAGCAACTTGCCATGTTCTTTTTGGATGGTAAGGCAAAGAGTGACGGCTTGGTGAAGGAACTCTGCGATCTGCTCGAAATCCTTTTCCACCAAGCCCCTTGATGTCATTGCAGGAGCGCCTAAGAAATTAACCACAGGATGTATGATTACAAGGATAGCAGGGATAAACTGTGTATAGTCCACAATGGACGAATAGCAAGGGTAAATTGTAGTTTGAAGTAGAGAGTTTACGGGTATTGTGTAGGGGAAAACAAGATAGATGCATATCATTAATAGTATAAAACATTAGAATTCAAGAGATCTCCAGTGTATGAAACATCTTTAAGAAGAAATGTTGCTTAGTCATATGGGTGGCGGTCTCAATCTCACCAAACTCAAAGTTTCAACAGATGTTTTATGAAAAATGAACATAAAGATTATATTAACAAGCATTTCAAAACATATGATCGAGTAATCAGCTAGTGAAACAAAGTTCTTACCAATCCGGACACCACCAGGGGCCAACGCACTGCTGTCTCCAAAAACAGCATTCTTGTTAACAGTAATATTGCAGAGATCACAAAGTTTCTCCACCTTGTTTCCTGGGAAAATGGAGTTTGAAGGTTCTTATTTCAACCTTGAACAGATGACAAATAGATATTTTCATAATATAATCAAATGTTTGGTACCAGTTAAGCCCAGGGGTCGAAGATCCCAGAGAACAAGGTGATTCTCGGTTCCATCTGTCACGAGCTTGTAGCCCTTGCTGATCAGATAATTCCCCAGAGCAACAGCATTTGCCCTGACCTGCTTGGCATATGCCTTGAAACTTGGCGACATGGCCTGCTTCAATGCGACAGCCAATGCAGCAATCTGGTGATTGTGAGGGCCACCTTGTAGAGCCGGAAACACAGCAAAATTGACTTTGTCTTCAAAATCATAAACTGCATCTTCTGGCTGTCCCTTTTTTGGAGGCTTAGGGCCTTTCCTGTAAAAGATCATGCCAGACCTAGGACCTCTGAGACTCTTATGAGTTGTGGTGGTAACCACATCACAGAACTCAAAGGGGTTTGCAGCTTCCTACATAGACCACAGTTTGCAAGGTAAGCCACTGTAGAAAAGGCAACAAATCAACTACTTTGTCATAGACCTAGATTCTGCTAGCAAAGGATTGCTTCAAATAATCAATACAATTCTGTGCACTATCAATTTGAAAGGTTAATTAGTCAAGGTATAATTTCCCAAAAGGTAAGAATTGGAGGAGAAAAGGCAGCAACTCTCACAAACTCGAAAGATCCAGGTTTATGTGCATCCTTATTCTAGAACCATTTAAGACCTGACAAATACACACGAAGAAATATCTCTATCCTCCAGTACTACTTGGCAACTCCAAGTCTCCAGATCCATTTGCCAAAAGACACTCCAAGTCTCCAGATCCATTTGCCAAAAGACGCAAATATATGCCAACAACACACGTATGGAACACCAAGGTTAAAACAGATTGGAGCAGTAGTAATGCATCATCTATTCAGATCAGATCTGGACGAATATCCAAAAACAAAAAAAAACAAAAAACACAAGACACAATAAATCCCAAAACCATATATTCAGATCTACCAGATCCGTCAATTACCGAAGCTGATTTTAAATGGAAAAAAAGATATACAAACGATAAAATAAACCAAAAGAGAAGAATGAAGATATTAGACATCATCTATGATTACCTGAGCGGCCACCAGGCCACTGATGTGAGCCATATCGCACAATAACAAGGCCCCGCACTTGTCGGCGATGGATCTGAATCTCGCATAATCCCAATCCCTAGGGTATGCGCTTCCACCGCAGATAATGAGCTTGGGGCGGAAGTCGAGGGCCTTCTCCTCGAGCTTATCGTAGTCGATGTAGCCGGTCGCAGGGCTGACCTTGTAGGGGAGACTCTCAAAATAGATGGAGGTTGCGGAGATCTTCTTACCTCCGGATGTGTAGTATCCGTGGGTGAGGTGGCCGCCGGATGGGAGATCGAGACCCATGATGCGATCGTGAGGGTTGAGCAAGGCGGTGTAGGCAGCGAAGTTCGCGGGGCTTCCGGAGTAGGGCTGGACGTTGACGCCCCAGTTGGAAGGATCGAGTCGGTAGGCAGCGAGGGCGCGGGAGCGGCAGAGGTTCTCAATGGCGTCGATGTGCTCGTTCCCGCCGTAGTAGCGGTTTCCGGGCATACCCTCGGAGTACTTGTTGGTGAGGGCGCTTCCGAGGGCTTCAATGACGGCGAAGGAGGTGAAATTCTCGGAGGCGATGAGCTCGATGCCATGAGACTGCCGATGCTTCTCGTGCTCGATCAGATCATGGATCTCGGGGTCGACGATGGACAGAGGCGAAAGGCCCCACTCGCTGATGGACTCCATAGTGGCGGCCATGGCAGTGGCAGAGAAAGCCTCGAAGGAAGAAGAGGATGCGGAGATTGTGGAGATCGGGCCGAGAGAATTTATAGGAAAATGAGAGGGTTTGCGCTGTTCCCAATCTCACCGGTCACCACTTGGATATTTATTGAGATTGATATTTTTAATCCCAAAGACATTTTTTTCTTCTAATTTTTCTATAGAATAAATTTAAAGGCCAAAAATGAAAGGAACGTCCCTTTTGTTGTAACGAGTAATCCACCCAGTTATTTTTAAACATATTATTTAATATTATTATCTTCTATAAAAATATGCTATATTGTAGCTATATTATAATAAATATGAAAATTGTAATTATTATAGTTACGATAACAATTATAATTTTTAGTTGCTCTATTTAGATAATTGATTGAGCGATTAAGAATTTAATATATATAATTAGAGATAATAATATTAAATAATATATTTAAGGATAAAGTGAGATGTACTTTTTTTTGATAGATATAAAAGAGGAACGTTAACATTCAGAAGAAGAAAAAAAAATTCTTTTGATTTTTGATAGAGGGAGGTCGTGAGCTCACAATGGCTTAGTCATGGTGAGCTCGCGATGGCTTAGTCATGAGCTCGGGATCACACTTTTAAGTTTACGACAAATAATAAGAGCACACCCAGAGATTTACTATAAATAAATAAAGAAAAACATTTTAACTCGTGTTCCATTTATTCACCAATATGTCATTGAAAATATGAATCCTCTCACCTAACTACAATCTACCTTTGATTAAATCCATTGTATCTAAATTCCCCTTCGCCCTAAAGAAACCTTATAAAGTAGGTGAGTTGGAAAACTTCCATGAGTGATGCGTCACTCTCTTGCACCTACTTCATTGCTATCATCAACGTGACATCACACTACGTAAATCATAAGAATATTCTTAACGTCTAAGGGATTATTATTATTATTATTATAAAATTTCATTAATTTGAAACTGAAAATGGTTAACTCTCCGAAGTCAATGGATCTCAAATCTCACTACGTGAGAGTAATTGTTCTTGAGTAATTTTTGGGTCAATATTCATTAAGGACCATAAATATAAATAGAGAGAAAATTCAAACCGGACCGGAAATGGACCGCTTGATTGGTGAAGCCGAATCGGACGTGGCGTGTTTCGCCACCCCCAACTCCGCCTCATCTCCACCGTCCATTCCTCCCGGGGCTCTCCTATATAATGTGGTCCATAATCCACCGTCTCTCTTTCAATCCTGCCGTTCGCCTCTTTTCGAAGTGAGAAGTGAGAAGTGAGAAGTGAGAAGTGAGAAGTGAGAATGGCTTTGATCGTGGAGAAGACGTCGTCGGGGCGCGAGTACAAGGTGAAGGATCTGTCCCAGGCCGACTTCGGCCGCCTTGAGATCGAGCTCGCCGAGGTGGAGATGCCCGGGCTCATGGCCTGCCGCGCCGAGTACGGCGCCGCCAAGCCCTTCGCCGGCGCCTGCATCTCCGGATCCCTCCACATGACCATTCAGACCGCCGTCCTCATCGAGACGCTCACCGCCCTCGGCGCCAAGGTGCGCTGGTGCTCCTGCAACATCTTCTCCACGCAGGACCACGCCGCCGCCGCCATCGCCCGCGATTCGGCCGCGGTGTTTGCCTGGAAAGGAGAGACCCTCGCTGAGTACTGGTGGTGCACCGAGCGATGCCTCGATTGGGGCGCCGACGGCGGCCCTGATCTCATCGTCGACGACGGCGGCGACACTACGCTCCTCATCCACGAGGGCGTCAAGGCCGAGGAGGAGTACGAGAAGTCGGGTAAGCTGCCAGATCCGGCATCCACGGATAACGCCGAGTTCCAGATCGTGCTCGGGATCATCCGCGATGGACTCAAGACCGACCCTAAAAAGTACCAGCGGATGAAGGAGCGGATCGTGGGCGTCTCCGAGGAAACCACAACCGGTGTCAAGCGGCTCTACCAAATGCAGGCTAGCGGCACTCTCCTGTTTCCTGCTATCAACGTCAACGATTCCGTCACCAAGAGCAAGGTGATTTTTCTTGCCCTAAATAATTTTATTGTTCTTTTCCTATTTAAATTCTTTGAGCTTCAGATCTAAATCTCGCTATGGTTTGCCGTAGTTTCTTATTGTGTATATATATATATATATATTGTTTTTGGTCTAATTTAACTGCTATAATTTGGCCTATTGTAGTTGCCTTTTGTTTGCTTAGATACATTCTCCATTGGTGATTTCCACATTCTACTTGAAACCCGAGTCACCGACATTGATTGCCCCCTCGTTTTATTCAATATTTGTATCTGGATCTAGATCCAGATTTAAAGTTTCACCACCAGGTTTTACTGCAATAGAAATTAATCCACAGCAAATTTTTGTAACATTAAACAGATAGATAAATTTAAATATGTTCAGCGAGGTTGAGCAAACTCAGCTTCTTGCTCCAAATTTCCATGATCTAATGTAAATTTAGACTCCTGATGTGACCTTAATCTTGACAAATGCAACGCAAATATGGCTCTCTAGATTGAAAAACCTGAGATCTTAGCCAATACTTTTGATCTAGTTCTCTTTCTTTCTTTTTCTTTCTTTCTTTCTTTCTTTCTTTCTTTCTTTCTTTCTTTCTTTCTTTCTTTATGTTTAAGGAAATTTGACCATAGATTCTTCCTTGGCTTGTATTGGACTTGCTTGTGCTTTGATAACAGTTTGACAATCTATATGGATGCCGCCACTCTCTCCCTGATGGCCTGATGAGGGCTACTGATGTTATGATTGCCGGCAAGGTCGCCGTGGTCTGCGGCTACGGTGATGTGGGGAAGGGCTGTGCTGCTGCCCTCAAACAAGCTGGTGCTCGTGTGATCGTTACTGAGATCGATCCCATCTGTGCACTTCAGGCCCTGATGGAGGGCCTCCCTGTCCTCACACTAGAAGATGTGCTTTCTGAAGCTGATATCTTCGTGACCACCACTGGAAACAAGGACATCATCATGGTCGACCACATGAAGAAGATGAAGAACAATGCCATCGTCTGTAACATTGGCCACTTTGACAATGAGATCGACATGCACGGGCTGGAGACCTACTCGGGCGTCAAGCGCATCACCATCAAGCCCCAGACCGATCGTTGGGTGTTCCCCGAGACCAACACCAGTATCATAGTTCTTGCTGAGGGCCGTCTCATGAACCTCGGTTGTGCCACAGGCCACCCCAGCTTTGTGATGTCTTGCTCCTTCACCAATCAGGTACCGATATTGAAAGATCCAATCTTATCATATTTTGGGTAGTTCCTTTCCAACTATGAAATACAATCCAAAAAAAAAAACATGGCAGGTGATAGCACAACTGGAGTTGTGGAAGGAGAAGTCGACTCGAAAATACGAGAAGAAAGTGTACGTGTTACCTAAGCATCTCGACGAGAAAGTGGCTGCTCTTCATCTCGGCAAGTTGGGAGCTAAGCTCACCAAACTTACTCCTGCACAAGCCGAGTACATCAGTGTCCCAGTTGAGGGGCCATACAAGCCTGCTCACTACAGGTATTAGGAATCATATGTGAGCGGCAAAGACAAAAGGCGAAGATAGGAAGTATCAAAGGCGTGAAGATTTGTTGTTTCTTTTCCTAAGGATATCGATCCATTTCGAGTTCAACGAGGAATAATTAGGCTCGAGAAGTGATGTAATGGTTAGGGAAGTAATTGTCCTTGGTAGTAATTTCAACTGAAACATAAACTGAGCATCCTCGAATGGTTGACGCCTAAATTTGATAGGATTCCACTAACCCATCAGCTCTCCCACACTAGCCGGTGTGAGATGATACGCAGGCCAACAGCCTACCGGTACCAAATTGATTCTCGATGCGGGGATGGAGTTTCTCACCCCGCTGCCTCTTTTCCAGCTTCCTTAGTACATGGCTGCTCTTCTTAACTTCTGCGGTAGCTTATCCTTCTTGCCCCTGACAGACACGACTGTACGATCTTCAACAACTTATACGCATGGTAAGTATTATAGTAGATTTGAAGGTGGAATCCAGCACAAATTATATAAGAAGATGAAGAAGTTCAAGATGCATATATAAAAATTTTCTCAAGCAAAAACATGTATTCACTACATAGAGTTGATTCGTTCAGGTTCGAAGTTGAAAGAATAAATGTATTTATGTATTCAGGAAAACAATGGATGAGTATAGAAAAAGGATCGATATCGACCAAACATTTTACGATGCTTTCATAGCTGGAGAAAATATTAATCAATACATCGTAAAATAAGCACAGAGACAACAACTTGAATGCAAAAAATTATCTAGACAATTGTCGCAGAGGAAGTTAACTTTGAATTAAGAATCATCAAATCTTATCCCACTATGAATCTTGATCTCTATTATCTATTATATCATCATTTATATATTATTTCCATAAGTGTCCAGTTGGCTAAAAGATGATAGATTTATTATAATGGGATAAGGATTAATTCCCGACGGGTACATATCCTCAAAAAAATAAAAAATTCCTCCCATCTTCTAGCCATTTGGTGGTCGATTATAAATTGACTCTGTGATTTACTTCCCTTCACATAATCTAAGAACGAACTATGAAGAGTATATGAGGTGAGCGTAATCACCTCAGCTACATACTCTCTACTGGATCAAGTCGTTACTTGATGGAGATGCAGGGTACGATTTTTGGGAAACTGTATTTTTCCATATTCTTTTACATGGCTTGCCAATAGAGAAATCTTGAGCCTTGGGTTAGGCGATCGTTTGGTAGTGGAGTATAATTTAGGGTTTGATAGACTTGTAGAGTTTTGCCCCCATCTTGTAGCTCCAGATTGTGATAGAATGTTTTAGTTCACCCAGGACTTAGTGGTGTACATTCAGATTACAATGTTTGGACTCTCCCTCAACTCCTACTGGGAGACACTAGATCAAGCCATATTATAGAGATGACCCAACAGTAAGTGTCTTAGGAGAAGGAGATTGATAAGTCGATCTCGCAAATTAAACCTTGGAACCAGAACCATTCGAAATATTGGATAGCAATGGTAAGATTGAAGTCATGGCTCACGAGCTATCATTGGAGAGTCTTTTGACCATAGAAGACTTGCTGCTCATCGTCAAGACCTTATCATGTTCATCAGCAAATCGAAAGAGTGATATTGACATAATTAGGTATTTCTAGTGTGGATCACGGAGGCATGTGAAGCCAGATTGTCCCTTAGATCAGTCCATTTGTTCTACTGTAAGCTTCTGAGACATATGAGTAAAGAGTGTACATCGAAGGCTCTGTTAGAGACCATTGATATTACCCTTTTAGGAGGACGGTCTATGCAGGCACGATAGCAGAAAGCATGATAGAAGGTTTGGTCGTCGCACCAGCAGTGACCTCTACCTCTCCACTTGCAATTGACATTGATTCCTCCATGCCAGCCTATTGCACTTATAGAAATGCAGTTGTCAACTCAGAGGTTGGATGTGTCTACACCATTATTTGAGAGGAGGCAAAGCAGGCCGAAGACTCGGTCATTCGGGATATGATTTCAGTTTATTCCGCTGAGGTAGGTATATTAATAGATATTGGTAATTCACATTTATTTATATCTAGAGCATCTCTAGGTATGATTAGGAGGTTTCCTATATTGAGATCACATAGATTAAGGGACGTGCTGATCATCAATTAGGAAGTCAAGGGATGCTCTTGGACTTTGGTAGTTATACACTCATAGTGGATCTTCAAGTGCTTGAAATGAGAGAATTTGACATCATCCTAGGCATGGATTGGTTGGCCACGTACCATGCTACATTCAATTGTAGAGCGAGAATAATCACCTTCCGACCTTGGACCAACCCTCTTGGGAATTCGTTGGGACCAAGGACGATGGGATTTCACTTATTTCAACATTACAAGTGTAACGACCCACCTTCTACTGGCTAGGCTGTAAGGCCGGACGGTCACATTATGCTGTGCTAAGCTATCTCCATGATCATTACTAAGTCTAGATGCGGAAAACTGTACCAATTTGAAACCTTGCTAAACTAATACAAGTTCTTGGTACTACATGTGCTAAGGGATGCAATCTAAAGTATACATGGCCTATCCTACATCCCCTATGGTCAAGAAGCCGAATTACAAGGTCTCTTGGTTGAAACCCAACTTCCCAATTGATCCAGACTGAACTCGATTGATTGCAAGCTGTTGGATCGATCCATGGATCGATTCAGATCGTTACTGTGCTCGGGGTAATAACCTGGATCGATCGGCTGATCGATCCAGACTGGCCAATCGATCCAGCGATCGATTCCAGCGCTCTTTGTTCGTGGGAGCGATTTCCCGATCGATCGAACGATCGATCCCGGAACCCTCTATTTGCGACAGAATGTGTCTGGATCGATCGGCTGATCGATCCAGAAGCTTACTGTTCGCGGAACTAGGCTCCCAATCGATCCATTGATCGATTGAGGGCCCCCAATCGATCCACTGATCGATTGGGGTTTCTGATTTCGCAGCAAAACTCTGATTTCAGCACTGCTTCGTGCCAAACTTACCTACAAGAGTTCTATATTAGCTGGAAACATACTAATAACACATAACTAAGATCCTAAACATGATCACTAACAATCTAAGCAGATTTTCTATAATTCCATGCACTTAGATAACTAAATAAGCAAAGAGTAATATGATAAGAAACACTAAGTTCTTAAATGTTCTAGTTCTTCCAAGGTCTTTATTCCAGGTTCATTCGACACACATCTTCATCGCATTGCCCTCTAGCCTCCGCTAGTCCATCTTTCCTTTACCTTTATATGCAGTATAAGGAAAGAGTATCTGTAAGCTTTCGCTTAGTAAGAAACCATCTACCTCACAAAACATGCATACGATGCAATTTATGATTTGAAAACATGCTATTTGAAAGATACGCTGAACAGGTGAGAGCATGGCATGGTATCATACAACATGGAAATCAAAAACTGATCATGGAACTATCACATGTATCAATGATGAAAACTAAGCTGAAGCATGAACTGAGCTAAAACTAAAACTAAGCTGGAACTGAGTTTAAACTGTATACACAACTGATTTGTGAGTTTTGAAAACTATTTATCATAGATAGATTAAAATACATAATCATGCTGCTGTTGAGCCCGACAACTATACTTGCTATGCGCGCATCCCTAACTAGACCCGTGTTTGCAAGTCCCAAATTTAGTAGGGTTTACTAGGTTATCTAAACCTAGGGACGACTGTGGGAGCCCAACCCAATGGATATCTAATCCAGTACAGTGCCACTGCTAAAATAAAATACTGATTATAGCTGAGTTCTTCTTATATTGCTATTTCTAGGTTATCTGAACCTAGAGCTAGGTTATCTGAACCTAGAGGCGACTGTGGGAGCCCACCCATTGGACTGTAGTCCCATAAAAGCTATAGCAAGACTAAATGTGCTATAAAATGCTTCTACTGCATTTATCTAAACTATTAAAATGCCTATGGTGACATTTTACTGAATTAAGCATTAAAGCAACCACTTGGTGTGCGCTAATTCACACCCTATATACTGAAAATTCTGCATATGACTAAACTAATGCATAAAACGTACGAAGAGCTACTTATACTACAAGTGAGGGGTTTCTTACATCCTGCGCTAGATTTCCTTACGATCTGATCGCTAGATTTCCGGTGGAGAAGATCCCTTCGTCGATCTCCTCGCGTCTACGTGTTCTTCTCGCGGAGAGGAGCGTCCTCGTGCCGAAGTTGTCGCCGGAAGGTGCTCTTGGAACCCTTGGGACGGAACCCTAGCCCTTGGGGCTTGGTGCGCCGAGAGAAAGAAGAGGAGAAGGGGGCGGCGTGTAAGGGTGAGGAGAAGAGGTAAGTCACGACAAAATTAAAGCTCCTCCCTTAATTCCCTATTTATATTAAGTGATAAATTCGGCCCAACTCTAATATAAATATAATTGATTCCCTTTCCTTTCAGCACGGCCCTGCTGGGTTCACTTGGTTACTAGAGTTCACCTTAAGTCATAGAACCCAATAAGTCTCGGGTTCAATTCCCGCTTAAGCTATTTTACGATTCTATTTATATTTACTACTTCTGCTACTCTAAAAATTCTGTAAAAATATTCTAAAATTCCAGAAAAATCATAGAATATTTTTAAAATAATTTTGAGAATTTTCGGGCGTTACAACAAGCTCGGAGGCTACTATCTCATGGTTATTAGGGATACTTGCTATCGTTGATCCAAATAGATGAGAATGGTGTTTAACAATTCTCAGATATTCCCATAGTTAGAGAATATTCAGATATATTCTAGAAGAACTCCCCAGTTTGCCTCTAAAAAGGCAAGTAGAATTTGCAATTGAGTTAATTTTGAGAACATCACTTGTATCAAAAGCCCCGTATCGAATGGCAGCAAAAGAACTGAAAGAATTGAAGATTCTGCTACAGGAGTTATTGGATAGAGGTTTTAATCCGTCCTAGTGTTTCCCCGTGAGGAGCTCCGATACTCTTTGTCAAAAAGAAGGATGGATCTCTAAGATTATGTATTGACTATCTATAACTAAGTGCAATATCCATCAAAAACAAGTACCCTCTGCCACGGATAGAGGATTTATTTGATCAACTCAAGAATACCATTGTATAATCTATGACTGATTTGTGCTCAGGCTATCATCAGCTTAGAGTGAGGGATATAGATATACAGAAGATAGTGTCTCATACATAGTATGGATATTAGGAGTTTTTGGTAATGTCATTTGGATTTACCAATGCTCCATCTATTTTCATGGACTTAATGAACAGGGTATTCCTCGAGTACTTGGATCAATTTGTCATTGTATTCATTAATGATAATCTAATATATTCTCGGACTGAGGAGCATGAGCAACATCTTTGCAAAGTTTTTGAGACTCTCCGACAAGAACATCTCTATGAAAAGTTTAGCAAGTGCGTATTTTGGCTATTTTTCTATTGGATTTCTCGGACATATTATTTCTAATAGAGGAATATCAGTGAAACCTTAGAAAATAGAGGTTGTTACCATCTGGGAGTAGCCGAAGACTGTTCAGGAGGTCCGTAGTTTTCTATGATTAGCTGGATACTACCGGAGATTTGTGGAGGGTTTCTCCAGCATAACTATGTCGTTGGGTCGACTGACCAAGAAAGAGTGAAATTTAGCTAGACAGAGCCTTGTGAGGAGAGTTTTTAGGAACTTAAGCAAAGACTAATTACTGCACCCATCTTAGTACTCCCCTCTGGTGATGATGGTTTCATACTCTTCACAGACGCATTGATCCTGTCCGAATCGCTGAGTCAACGGACGCTGGGCACGTGGTGCTCTCCTTGTCGATAACGTAGATCTTCGGCCGGTCGGACGACGCTCCGGCGAACCTGCAAAGAAGTCGGGCCGGGAAGGGGTTCCCGGCGATGACCCTCCGACGCTCAAGTCAGGCAAAGCTCGACAACAAGAAGGTGGCTCCCAATCTCCGAGAATGCGTACCTCCGGCGAAGGGTGAGGACCCTTTATATAGAGCTGTGAAGAGGCTCGGGCACACATACCGAGGTACATACGTGTCCTCTATCCATACCTCGGTATGGGCTTATCAGAAGAGCTTACCTGACACCATACTGCTACAGTCCGAGCACATCTATGATGGGACAGCGGGATCCTCTGTTGTAAGATTTTGCGTATGGCATGGTCGTTGAACATACCCGTTGTCAGGAGATGTTCCCCCGATGTTTCCTTTGTCCTTGTCTCTTCCATTCCCGCGCCGAGCGGCCAGCCGCTCGGCAGGCATAGGTCCGACCGAGCGTAGGTATTGGTTCGACCAGGTGCTCGGCTGAGAGTGTTCCACAGCAACGATGCTTTATGCTTCGGCCGAGCGGGCTATCCGCTCGGCCAGGTGACCCTTTTCACTATGAGCGTCGGAAACCCGCCCATGGTCGGGTTGTCTTCTGTCCGGCCCGGGAAGCTCCTGGCCGAATGTAAGGTCGGCTCGTCATCCTTCCGTTCGGCCCGGCATGCTTCCGTTCGGCCCGGCATGCTTCCGTTCGGCCCGGCATGCTTCCGTTCGGCCCAACATGCTTCCGTTCGGCGCGAACTTGGGGTTGACCTCCACGTGTCTTTGACTTCCCCAAAAAGGGGGTCCCCCGTTCTTACCACCGGATCACTTGCCTCCCCTTCAAGTCTAGTCGAAGGAGGCGATTAGTCCGACTGACTGGACCATCAGTTCGACCGAGTGGTGCCATGAAAATACCATCCGCTCGGACGAATATGTTCTGCTTCGACAGAAGAGGTTATTCACTGGATGTTGGTGAAGTATCTTTGGGTACTGGGCCGAGCGGAACATGTAGGTGGTCGAACGATATTGACGGCGAGTACGAGTCCCCTCTATCGCCTTTTTCCGCTCAGAGGGTTTATAGACGTCGGCTCGTCTCTCGACGGCTCGTCTCTCGATTTTTAGCGTCGGAGCTCGACGACCATTAAGGCTAATTTTGACACTGCCGTTCGGCGAAGCTATTTGCCATCCTTTAATTATTTCTGCTTCCTACATTACAAGGACATAGGCGACCAAAACATATATAAAATTACATCAGCGCACCTCTCACCCAGCTCGGTACGGCTGGAGATGATTTGCGCTTCATGGTTGATCCAAGTCCCAATCCATCTTCATCCGCTCGGCGGTGCTCCCCCTTGAATGCCGGTTGGATCATTGTCTCGGGGGAGGCGTCCGCTCGGGGATCATTACCTCCGCTCGGGGATAATTGCCTCCGCTTGGTCACCTGATGCTGACGTTGTTTGTTGCTTCAGCCGCTCGGATTGCGCATTCTCTCTCTGTTGCTCCACGAGCTTAGCTGCTCTTGCCTTGATTAGAGCGTCGAGTTCCTTCGTGGAGAGCATCACCGTGGGCGGTCGTCCAGCCTCATCCATTGCTTCCGCTCGGATGCAGGTGTGTTCCCATAGACGGCGCCAAATTGATCATGTCCGAATCGCTGAGTCAACGGACGCTGGGCACGTGGTGCTCTCCTTGTCGATAACGTAGATCTTCGGCCGGTCGGACGGCGCTCCGGTGAACCTACAAAGAAGTCGGGCCGGGAAGGGGTTCCCGGCGACGACCCTCCGACGCTCAAGTCAGGCAAAGCTTGACAACAAGAAGGTGGCTCCAAATCTCTGAGAATGCGTACCTCCGGCGAAGGGTGAGGACCCTTTATATAGAGCTGTGAAGAGGCTCATGCACACATACCGAGGTGCATACGTGTCCTTTGTCCATACCTCGGTATGGGCTTATCAGAAGAGCTTACCTGCTACCATACTGCTACAGTCCGAGCACATCTATGATGGGACAGCGGGATCCTTTGTTGTAAGATTTTACGTATGGCCTGGTCGTTGAACATACCCGCTGTCAGGAGATGTTCCCCCGATGTTTCCTTTGTCCTTGTCTCTTCCGTTCCCGCGCCGAGCGGCCAGCTGCTCGGCAGGCATAGGTCCGACCGGGCGTAGGTATTGGTCCGACCAGGTGCTTGGCTGAGAGTGTTCCACAGCAACGATGCTTTATGCTTCGGCCGAGCGGGCTATCCGCTCGGCCAGGTGACCCTTTTCACTATGAGCGTCGGAAACCCGCCCATGGTCGGGTTGTCTTCTGTCCGGCCTGGGAAGCTCCTGGCCGAATGTCAGGTCGGCTCGGCATCCTTCCGTTCGGCCCTGCATCCTTCCGTTCGGCCCGGCATGCTTCCGTTCGGCGCGAACTTGGGGTTGACCTCCACGTGTCTTTGACTTCCCCAAAAAGGGGGTCCCCCGTTCTTACCACCGGATCACGCATCATTAAGGAGTTAGGCACAATTCTATTATAACATGATCATGTGGTGTCTTATGTTTTTCGTCAGCTGAAGAATCATGAAAGAAATTATCCTATGCATGATTTGGAGTTGATAGCTATTATCTTCACATTAAAAATTTAGAGACATTATTTGTATGAGATCATTTTTGAGATTTTCTTTGATCACAAGAGCTTTAAGTACCAGTTTACTCACAAAGAATTGAATCTTAGATAGAGAATATGGATGAAATTATTGAAAGATTATGACGGCTCTATTAACTATCATCCGGGAAAAGTCAACGTGGTAGCACAAGGTTTGAGTAGGAAATCTCGAGGGGTTTTGACTTGTCACTGAGTTATAGTTACAGAGTTAGTGTAGTGTTTCTCCGAGTTGGGATTTGTAGAGTAGGGACAAACATAGTGAGTGATATTGGTGCCCATAATTGTTTAATTACCTATTGTTGAGCGGATTAAGGGTGCTAAAGCTAGTGATCAACATCTACAGTTCTTATATAGCAGAGTAGTTTCATGACAACAAACAGAGTTTTCATGTGATGAGAATGAGATTCTTTATTTCCATGGGAGATTGTGTGTTCCTAAGACACATCCCGTCTATAAGAACTTATTCCATGAGGCACATCAATCCAGATTTGTGATTCATCCAGGTGGTACCTAAATGTATAGGATCTTGAAGCTCTCCTATTGGTGAAATGACATGAAAAAGGATATTGTGGATTTCATAGCTCAATGTAGAGTATACCAGCAAATGAAGGTTGAACATCAGAGACTAGCCGATATACAACAGAAGATTCTAATACCATAATAGAAATGAGAGCATATTACCATGAATTTTATTTTGGGATTACCCAGAATGTTAGGATGTATACTAAAAGCCTAGCTTTTGGTATAAACATTTATCTAGAAATAAGAATCACATTGGTCAAATGTCTACATTTATGATAAATGTAGTTGTTCAATTAATTTATATTGTAGATAACATGGTGTGTGGTGTCACACACAGAAGATCATGTTATCAGTACCTTATAAATTATAAACAGTAGCTCACGACCAAAATGGAAAGGAACAAACCATTGTAAGGTCGTAGTGTAATTAGGAATTAGTTTATCTTAACTATATAATTACACTAGTACACTTAGAGTGTATTGAGTAGGACCATTAGAGGTCGTTTCTTTTATACTGACTTTATAAAGAAACAAAGACCTCAGTTATTATGGAAGTATGTGCTCTTAATCCTAATATAATAACAAGCACATATATTTGATATTTATTTCTTTAATTTATCAATGGGTGAGATTTAGTTCGATGAATCAATAAGCCCGATAAGTTGGGAAATGATATCACTTATAGTGTGTATTGTTGATTATAGAAGGAAACTGTGTCCTAGAGATACTAGGTTGATAATATCCCCAAGAGGAGCTCATAAGGATTGTCATGTTAAACCCTGCAGGTGGACTTAGTCCGACATGATGATAAGGTTGAGTGGTACTACTCTTGGATTAAGATATTAATTAAATGAGTTGTCAGTAACTCACTTAATTAGTGGACATTCGACATCTTAAACACAAGGAGACTAACACACTCATAATAAGGAGCCCAAAATGTAATTTGGGATTGGTGCGGTAGTTCAATAATAGTTCTTTAGTGGAATGAATTATTATTGATGAAATTAAGTTGCGTGTTCGGGGCGAACACGGGATGCTTAATTTCATCGGGAGACCAAAACCAATTCCTCCTCTCGGTCCCTATCGTAGCCTCTAGTATATAGAGATTTATATCCACCGCATACCCACCTTCTTACCCATCCAATGGGGTCGGCCAAGCTAGCTTGGAACCCAAGCTAGGGCCGGCCAAGATCAAGTGGATGAGTCATGTAGGTGGCCGGCCAAAGCTTGGGTCCCAAGCTTAGGTGGTCGACCACTAGAATATTAAAAAGGATTTTTTATTAAAATTATTTCTTATGTGGATATCATGGTTTTAAAAGAGAGTTTAAAAAATTAAAAATTTCCTTTTATAGCTTTCTACAAAAGATTAAGAGAAGAGATTAATCTCTTTCCTTATTTGTAGATTAAAAGGATGGTTTTAATTTTTGGTAAAAACTTTCCTTATTTGTAAATCATCTACATGTTTAAAAGAGAGTTTAAAATTTGAAATCTTTCCTTATTCGTTGATTAAAAGGTGGACTTTAAATTTTAAGAAAACTTTCCTTTTTAACCATGTTCATGATTTAAAAGAGAGTTTAAAAATTAAATATTCTCTTTTATAAGTTTCTACAAGAGATTAAGAAAAGATTTGATATCTTTCCTTATTTGTAGATTAAAAGAGATTTTAATTTTTAGAGATAACTTTCTTATTATCCACATGTTTAAAAGAAAGATTTTAATTTATAAAATTTCTTTTTTTATTAACCAATCATGAAGGGATGAAAATTATTGGAGAAATTTTTTATAAATTTCTAGAGACAAATTAGGAAGTTTTAATTAATTAAAACTCTCCTTGTTTGTAGCTTTAATATGGTCGGCCATATGAATTGATGAGAAGAAAATTATTTTTAATTAAATAAATTTTATTTTTCAATGGCAAAAGAATTAAGGAAGTTTTTATTAAATTTTCCTTATTTGCCAAGACCAAGGATTATAAAAGAGGGGGTAGAGGAGGCTTCATTGTGAACATCTCTATTCTATTTTTTCTTCTCTTTTCTCCTTGGGTGTGGTCGTCCCTTTCTTTCCTCTCCTCTCCTTTGTGTGGCCGAAACCTTCTCATGGTGGAGATAGCTTTGGTGTCCGGATCTAAGAAGGAGAAGAAGGAGAGAAAAGAAGCCTCTTTTCTAGCATCCCTTGGAGCATGGTGGTGGTGGCCGAACCTCTTCATCCTAGGAGAAGTTTTGATGGCCGAAACTTGTAAGGAAGAAGAAGGTGCTTGGTGGTTCTCATCTCGGAAGATCGTTGCCCACACAACATCCGAGGTTAGAAGAGGAATACGGTAGAAGATCAAGAGGTCTTTCTAAAAGGTATAACTAGTATTTTTCCTTTCCGCATCATACTAGTTATTTTTGAAAATAATACCAAATACAAGAGGCATGCGATTCTAGTATTTCGAATTTGTTTTCGATGTTGTGTTCTTTGTTTTTTTTCTTTTCCTTGTGATTTGATTGTTCCTTTTGGTTAACCTAAAGTTATTTTAGGAAATTAAATATTAGCTTTCCTTAAAAGGTTTTGTCTAGTCGGTGGTGGTTGCTCCCATATCCAAGAAGGTCATGTGTCTCGCCACGTCAGTACTGGGAACCAATTATGGAAATTAATATTTAATGGAATTAATAACTTAGGTGATTTGGATCGAACGTGTTAAGTTCCGCAGGAGATCCAAGTCAAAACCTAAAAGAACAAATAGATTAAACTTTGGATCAAACGTGTTAAGTTCCGCAGGCGATCCAAGTTTAATTTAAAAGAACACATGGTAGCTAGGAAAAGGTTCAGACCTTTGTACAAAATTTTTGTACAGTGGAACCATTAGGTTTTCCGAGTAGCAACCAACACAGAATTCGGAAGGAACATGACACGATTTGGGTAATTATTGATTGATTAACCAAATCCACTTATTTTCTGTTGATCTGTTGGACATATTCATTGGATCACTTAGTAAAGTTATACTATAGAGATATTACCAAACTTCCTGGTATACCTATGAGTATCATATCAGATAGAGGTTCATATTTCACATCGATTCTGGCAAAGTATCCAACAAGTTATGAGTACAGAGCTCTGTTTTAGTACAATATTTCATCTGCAAATGGATGGACAGTTTGACTATACAGACATTAGAGGATCTGCTGAGAGCATGTGTTTTGGATTTCAAAGGTAGTTGGGAAGATCATCTACACCTCATAGAATTTGTAAGTACCCCGTGGTAGTTTTGATGTGATCAACTAAGTCAGAGTTAGGTCCTATTATCTTTTGATGCCTTGTGTCTAAGTGTGCAGAAACTTAGGAGCACAGGAAGTCGAGCGAAAGACGCAGCTACTAAGAAGGATGACACGGGAGAGAGTCGACGGGCTTGGTGCGTCCGAGGGACGAGGTATTGCGAAAGAGTACGTTGGGGACGAAAAAGAGGCGCGTGGTATTTTTGAGGGACGAGAAACCAGAGCGGAAGGTTACTCGAGAAGACAAAAAAATAGGTTCGGGTGAGCTCTATTCCGGATGGCCAAAATCACCCAAGCGAGTGGAACCGAAACGAAAGACTCGGATAAAAAGTCAACTGGAAGTTGACTCCGATCTAGGCGCCCAGATCACTCGGGGCAACTAGGGCATCTCGGGTGCGCGCCCTGGTCGAGGGTTGGTTTAGCCTGATCGGGGCGCTCGGATCTGGTCCAGGTGCCCAGACAATAAAACTTATGTTTTGCTGAGTTGTCGTAAATCTGTTACGTCGTGGATAAAATTTTATCCGCCCCAGACGCCTAGAACCCTTCGCTGGATCAACGATATAAATACAACCCTGATTTCAATAGTTGAAGAACAACACTTGTAAAAGACTTCTTTTTGTTCTACTATTTTTGTAAGATGTCAACATTGTAAAGAGACTACTCCGCCCAAAAGAGATTTGAGTGAACTTCATTTGTCTAGGATTAGCAATTCTCTGATTGCAAACCTAGTAAATTCTCTTGCCTCTGTTATTAGTTTATACTTTTACTTTTTGTTATTAAACAAGTGTTTTCTTAATTTAGCTTGAAATGTGAGAAATGTTTGAGTTTACTTGTGCAGGGCTATTCACCCTCCCCCCTCTAGCCGGCTGCCAGGGGACCTACAGAATTCACTTACAACAACAAATAGTAATATCATAGTAGACTTAGAGAAAGACTATTTAGAATATCACTCAAATGGAAGTTGATTGCTTTAATTAACCTAAGGTTTTAATTCATTAACCTATGTTATAAATACTAAACCTAACCTCTCATTCACCTCATTCCGGATTCCTCTTCCCCAATCTATCGCCGACACCCTCATTCTTCCCCAATCCCTCTTCTTCTCCTCTTCCGATCTCCGAAGTCTAATCCGCCGCCATCCTCTTCGAGCCACCCTCCCTTGCTCGAGTTTGTCTTCGACCAAGAGTAAGGAGTCGTCGTCGCCCTCTCCTATCGCCCCGACGCCATCATTGTTGGAGAGAGAGAGAGAGAGTTGTCTGTCTCCTCATCGTATCTTCGCTTGTGCCGAGCCTAGCCAACATTCGTTACTGTTCCAAAGCCTGTTGCTGTCCTTAAGGCAGTCACCGCCCTATTTCCTATTTTCAATCGAGAACAATTGCTCTGTGGAATTCCAACTCCGGCAACCACCGTTGTTGTTTTCCACCTACGGCCACCAAGCATACCTCTGTCACATGTGCCACTGTCGACTGCCGTGAGCCCTTATTGAAAGAGAAGTCGTAGGGTAACGAACTCCTCTACCCTATTAGTACTATTTGTTTCCGTTCTGATTACACTTAGATTAGGGGGAAATTTATGGAGAAGTTAGATCAGTAACAATAATGACCCCAACTTTGAATTAAACAAAATAAATTAACACGCAACTGAAATCCACAGCACAAAAGAATAACAGCTAGGATAATCCAATATCATGTGCTCGCTAAGAATTATAAATGAACATGAAAATGTTAAGATTTTACTATGTACACTAAGGAATTTGTTTAGATTGCGTTTGGTTAGAGATAATATAATTAAATTTGTAATATAATAAAATTTATAATATAATATAATGTAATTAATATTACATTATTATGTTTGGTGAAAAAATTATATATTATGTATGTAATCTTTTATTATAAGGATGATTATATTTTTTGTTTAGTGTCTATTATTTTTTATAAGGAATATAATTCATATTATTATAAAATAATAAAAATATTATGTAACCTTTGTTGGCGGTGGCTGACTGGCGACGAACAACGGTGACCGATTGTTGTAAGAAATGAACTAGAGGTATATTTGACATTAAATTTTGGATTGGAATGTAATCTAGATTACATGTTATTAGCCTTTTAATTCAGATTATAAAAGTTGATTATCTTTTGTAATCCAAATTAAATTACATTACATGTTTAAAATTGTACCAAATAAAATAATAAATCTAATAATGTAATCTTGATTACATTACAAGGTTAATTATTTTTCACCAAACACAACCTTAACTGAAGACAATGGTTGAACGTATAGATATATTCATAGAAAAATACCTTTGCAAGAATAACAATATAATACATTCCAAGAAGATGAATCATTTTCCAAAGTAATATTTAATTAACGATAAATCTAAAGGTTAGAATCTAATCAATTAAAAAATTAATCTGGTCAATTAGAAAATTAATTAGTTATTATTAATGATATTTACACATAACAATTTACTAATTAGTCCTTAATTAAACTACGGATTATTCTCAAGTATGGAAGTCAGAAAATTAGTTAGATATTATTAATAATATTTACACCTAACAAATTACTAATTAGTTCTTAATTAAACTACTTATTATTTCCAGACATGGAAATATGAGAATCATAATGCGCCTTAAGTTTTAAAAATTATCTCTCTATATTTAGTTTACCCTCCTTAATTACACACCCTCCCCACTCTTTTTTAACTTTAATCCCTAAAATTTTTAAAATATATTTTATACCCTCCTTAATTCAGCCCTTCTTCTTTTTAAGACCTAAACAATTTTGGAAAATGTCTTTTACCTAATTAATTATACCTACGGCCACCACGGATTAATATGGATCAGTCTATCAATTTAAGAGCAAAATTTAAAAATTGAAGTGATTTTTTTGTTTGAAAAATTCAAACATTTTTATTTTGAGCTTAAATAGAATAAAAAATTTCAGATCCATTTTAATTTAGTTAGATTTAATCTGATAAAATCTCTTAATGCCAATTTCAAAGACCCAAATTTTTCGATGAAAATTTTCAGATAAGACTGCAGAGTTGACGTGGGCAATTTAAAAAAATCCCACTTTGCGATATTATGCCATGGTAAAAATCACAATGGTATCCATATTTATCATTATCATTAAAGACCCATATTTGTATAATTTGTTTTTAACAAAAAAAAAAAAACAGGGGAATGAATCTGGCTATCTACCCACTATGTTTTTCTTTAAAAAAACTCTTTCCATAGAAAGTATTTAATCAATATATATAAAAATTAAATATGAAAATAAGTGAGAAATGATATAATTAACTCATAAAATATGATATTATTTAGACATCTTAAATAATGACTCTAAAAATTATTAGAAATCTATTTTAACTGGTCAAAATTTAACCATTTAGTGCTATCCTAACTTTAAATCACTAAAATTGCAGTCACAAAATTGTTTATGAACTCAAATGTAGCCGGCATTATTTATTCTAAACATTTGGGATGGGTGCATTTATACATATATGGGTAAATTTGGTGGGCCAGACAAATGAATTTATTTAGTTAAAAAATTAATTAAGTTGAGTTTAAAAATTAATTAAATATTATTAATAAAAATTAATTAGGTATTATTTTTAAAATTAAATATGAAAATAGGTGAGAAAGAATATAATTGATTCATAAAATATAATATTAATTGGACATCCTTAATAATGACCCTAAATATTAAAAAAAAACATATTTTAACCTGCCCCTAAAAATAAAAAAAAAACATATTTTAGCCTACCAAATTCTAATCATTTAATTATCTTAGAGATATTCAAACAAGCCAAAAGCTTTCAATTGAATTAGTCGTGGATATGGACATGAATCATAACCCTATTTGTGACCCATGAAAAAAAAGGGAAAACCTCAATCAAGCTCTGATTTTGTCCGAAAATGGAAAAGATGATTGACTAGAGATGTGGTTCCTCGATTGATCGCATGAAGACTCTGCTTCATTCTACAACACCAAGAACGTCAGTGCGAGGTCAAAGAAGGGGTCCTCAATGTTGACTCTCCAACGTTAAGTCAGTCACCAGAATAGTAGAAAGACGGCGGAGCAATGTAACAACGACAAGAGCACAAACACAAATAACATATATCACATACATTCGCCGGTGCATGGCCCCCCTTTATATAGTGCTCTAGTAGACGATGTGCATGCTTCTCAAGGCACAGACACGTTTTCCAAGCTATCCTATGAAAAAATATATCAGGAAAGTGTCTCTGACACCATATCTTAACAGGGCGTGCAAATCCCTAACATGACAGTAGAAGCTTCCGTCGTACGATTTGCCTATTGACTATGCCCTGTTGTCGGCGGTACTACCTCCCAGAAGGATATGACAAGATATGGGAGGGGTCCCACTATTTGGCCTAGCGGGTGAGCCGCTCGGTTGGGATTCCCGGCCCAATCGCTCAAGGCTGTTCTCGGTAGTCCCTCGGCTAAGTAGGTTGTTTCCTGCCCGATTGGACAGGCTGTCCGGTAGGCCTAGCATTCACTTGGTTAGTTATGAGCATCTGATGTTCTCTTTGTAGTGATTCTGGCCGAATGAGCGATCTACTCAGATGAGCCTCCTGGACAATCGGACCCTTCAAGCCCGATCAGAAGTTAGTGCCCGCTCGGCCAACTTTGGTGAGCCTGTTGGTTCCCTAGCGTTGACCACTTTGACTTTGACCACCTTGACTTTGACTTCCACGTCGGCTGCATTTCCTGTCTCTGACTTGCCTTTGGTATGCTCCTTTTACCACTGCATCATAAGTCTTCCCCTCGAGTCTAGTCGAAGGAAACTGTAAGTCCGATTGACTGGACGAGTAGGGTCTTCAGTGACCTTTCCGCCTTATTGGACATTCTCTGTTCTAGAGCTACCGATCGGCTCACATCTTCTTTATAGTCGTTGCTCGACTTTGAGTTTCTCCGATCAAGGTTTTATAGTCGTCGCTCGACTTTATCTTACCGACTTGAGTTTAGAGCTGCTGCTCGGCTGTTTTCCACTGACACGGGTTTAGAGCTGCCGCTCAGCTATGGTGAACGGTGAAGCTGCTTTCTCCCATGGGTTTAGAGCTGCCGCTTGGCTATATCTTACCGACATAGGTTTAAAGCTGGCGCTCAACTTCTCGCCGCTTCCTCGAATGAGTGTCTTTTAATGGTTGCTAACATCTGCCCAATTTCTTGAAGACTGTGCAAATCTATGATCCTTATTGTCGAGCATGCCGCTCATGCCTTTTAATTAAGCATCATTAATGCTTCCTTGTCGCCAGCCGCCACGTGTCCTGCTCTCTTCCGCCGCACGCTTGATGTGACAAGTGAATATCCATGGTTGATGTGACAAGCATCACTTTAAATTCAACGACCAGATCTCGGCTTTGTTTTGCGTAATCCTAGATCGGACGGTTCAGAGTAGCCGCCCCCACAGTTTTATAAACCCTTACTTGTCGTCGTTATTCTTCTTCACCGCATCTCCTCTTCCTCGCGCATGCTCTCTGCTACTTTTCTTCCTTGTCGCTCCTCACTGGCGATATTCCGCAGTAAGCTCTTTCTCCCCTTATTCGTCCGCTCCTTGATTTTTGTCGACCTTCCCATTTCTATTTTTCGCTCTTTTCCATGGTCGCCTCTTCTCCTCCCCCTCCGCCTATCATCGGATTGTCGTATACATCCACCAAGTCCGACTTTAACGACGATGAGATACTGTAGATGCAAATGTCCTACAGTATTCCCGATGACTACCAAACAATCATCCCTACTACATATGCCCGACCACATACGCCGTCAGACGATTGCCTTACTTTTTTTAAGGACAAGTTTTTGTCCAGTCTACGCTTCCCAATCTACCCCTTCTTCTCTCTTGTCTGTAGATACTTTCATATTCCTTTACCCCAGCTAGTGCCGAGCTCCTTTAGACTCTGTGTGGTGTGGTAATCTTATTCCACCTATACGGCATCCCGCTTGTCCCTCACATCTTCCATTATTTTTATTATCCTAAGTTTTCCAAGGCGGGGACCTTTCTGTTATAGGCTTGAGTGGGCTTTGTATTATTTGATAAGATGTGTAAGATTCGACAATTAAATAATAAGTGTTATTGGAGAAATAATCTTATGAAAATTTTTGGGAGTTTTTAGAATTTTTTTAGAATTTAAATAGAGTCTGTATGAGGTGTTTTAGGGGATGAATCGATTGGGCTTAGGGAAAGCCTGTTTAGATATTCCAATTAAGTTAGGAGTTGATTGATTAAATTAATCTAAAGTTGGTTAATTAAATCATAGGTATAAAAATCTAACCTAGGTTTCTTTTCCACCCAATCACGCCGACTTCCTCTATCCACTCCCGATCTCCGGCGCATCTCCTCTTCTCATCGCCACCTGACAACGCTGATCCACTGTCACCTCTCATTGTCATCATCGCCATGAGCACTAACGCTGAGCCACCTTTTGTTGGATCGAAAAGAATTAGATATCTCCACAATGGTATGATATTGTCCACTTTGGGCTTAAACCCTCATGGTTTTGCTCTTGGGCTTTACCCAAAAGGCCTCATACCAGTGGAGATATCTTTCTCTTATAAACCCATGATCTTTCCCATGTGTTTTCAATGTGGAACTATGTTTGCAACATTGCAACCCTAACACCTTTCCCCACTGGGACACCCTGCACATGGAGGTCGCCGGATCACCTCGGCGCATTACGATCGCGGAGTTGTTTCTACGTACGATGACTACTAGGTCAGCTCTATACACGACGGTCGCCAAGATGCATCCACGCGATGCTGGCCGCCCTTCGCCGAAGCAAACCAGTGGACAATGTCGATCTATCACTGGCATCCAGATTCCCTTCCTCCTCTGGCCACGTGAGCGCTACGGATGTCGATCTACTGCCGGCATGCCATGGGCCTACTGCTGACATTGTATGCCCTTCCCCTTATGCGGCGACATTGTTTTCATTCTAGATCTGGGGAGGAGAGCGCAAAATCCTCATAGTATCTCTGGGGTTTTCATCAGACGATGGCAGATCCAAGTGGAGAACTCTTTTCTCTACACTGATGGGTATTGATTAATATAGAATTGATTTACTTTTGTATTAGATTTGTTAGTTAATGTTGGTCGCTACTTGAAATTCCGTTCTGCTTCCCCTATATCAAAATTTGTACAAGCACAAAACTTTCCTAACAACCTATGTGTTCCTTATGAGTTAAACTTGAATAGGAAATAGAACTTAACATTTTTACTTCAAGTTCAACTCATGTATTCTTCAGTAGTTAAAACTTGAATTGCAAATGATACTTAACATTATTAATTCAAGTTCATCCCATGTTACAAAAGTTGATTAAATATCTATTTCAAGGATTGACTTCCAGGTTAAACATGGCGAGACACTCGACCTTCTTGGGTATTGGATCATCCACCACTTCCTAGACAAAGCCTTTCAAAGAAATTGGATATTTAAACTTCTTACAGTAACCATAGGTTTAACTACAGAGACCTCAATAGAAGCACAAGATCAAAACACTAAATCGAAACACAAAAAATGAAACACGAAATCGCTAGCCTTTTGTGTTGGTATTTCAGGATCCATACAAAGAAAAACTAGTTCCGCTGTGGAATTAAGAACTAGTTATACCTTTCTTTGTAAACAAAAATCTCTTGATCTTCTGCTGTATTCCTCTCCTCCTCTTGGACGTCGTGTGGGCGACGATCTACCAAGATGAAATCCATCCAAATCACTTCTTCTCCTCCAAGAAAACCCGGCCACCAAGGAATGCCAAAATAGGAAATTTTCTTCTCTTCTTCTTCCCCTCCAAGCAAACCGGCCACAAGAAGATGGAGCTTGATGTGCCACCGGCCTTAAGAGAAGAAAACAAAGGGAGAAGGGAAAGAGAGAAGGGCCGGCCACCAAGGAATCAAAGAACCACCGACCACCAAGGATATATAAGGTAGAGTCCCTCCTTCTCTTCTTCTTCTCCTTCAAACAACCGACCACCAATGGAATCAAAAGTGTGCCGCCGACCCTAAGCTTTAGAAGAAAAGAGAGGAGCCGACCACCAAGGATAGATAAGGTAGAGTCCCTCATTCTCTTCTTCTTCTCCTTTAAGCAACCAGCCACCAATGGAATCAAAAGTGTGCCGCCGGCCCTAAGCTTTAGAAGAAAAGAGAGGAGTCGACCACCAAGGATAGAACAAGAGAGGAATCATGTAGATCATTATTTTTCCTCTAAGGCACCATCTATCCTCTTTTATAATCCTTGGTAATGGCTAAAAAGGAAAGTTTTAAACATAATTAAAACTTCCTTTTAATTGCAATCATGGTAAAAAAAGGAAATTTTAATAATAATTAAAATCTCTCTCTTTTAAATTTCCTACTGTGAAGGCTACAAAAGAAAAGTTTTAAAATTAATCTCTTTCTTTTAATCAATGTAGAAGGTTAAAAAAAAAGAAAGATTAAAATTAAAACTTCTCTTTTAAATCATGGTTACAAAAAAGGAAAGTTTTGTCAAAATTAAAATCTTTCTTTTTAAACATTATAGATAACTACACAAAAGAAAAGATTAAAATCTCTCTTTAAAACCTTTGTAGATAGCTATAAAAGGAAAGATTTTAAAATTCTCTTTTAAAACCGTGTGGATGGCTATAAAAGGAAAGATTTATAATTAAAATATTTCTTTTAAATTCCTTTAAGGATGACTATAAAAGGAAAGATTTTTACAATTAAAATCTCTCTTTTAAATCCCTTTAAGGATGACTATAAAAGGAAAGATTTTAAAAACTAAAACTTCTATACAAGGGAGGGGATAGAAGTCCTTCAGGCAAGCTTTTTTTAAGTCACGAAAGTCGATGCAAACTCGCCACTTGTTGCCCGGCTTGGAGACTAATATAATGTTGGCTAGCCAACTCAGAAATTAAACCTCGTGGATGTGAGTGACCACCAACAACTTTTCTATCTCCGCTCGGATGATCTAATTCTGCTCTGAGCTGAAGTCTCTCTTCCTCTATTTCATCGGTCAAGCATCTGGTTGAACGTGAAGCTCATGCTAAGCCACACTCAATGAGATGCCTGGGAGCTCGTGAGCTTATCAGGCAAAAACGTCGTGGTTTTGCTTAAGGCAGGCGACCAGCTCTGCCTTCTTCTCGTTTGTCAGGTCGACAACAACAAATGTTGTGGCTTCTGATTGGCTAGGATGGATTTGAACATCCTCTTTTTCATCATAGACCAGCACTGGAGATTCCTCCATGATTGCATTCACCTCCAATCGTTGAGTCTTCCGAGCAGCCTTTGGCTCTGACTTAACCATCTCGATGTAGAACCACTGAGTGACCAATTGGTCGCCTTTGGCTTTGCCTACTGCATTGTCCACCAGAAACTTGATCTTCTGGCAGAAGGTGAACACTACAGCATAGAACTCATTCAAGGTCGGTCAGCTCAATATGATATTGTAGGCAGACGCTATATCCACCACAATAAAATTTGTGGTCCTGGTCCTCTTAAGAGGCTCCTCTCCGAGCGATATGGTCAGTCGAGCTTGGTCGATCGGCAATACCTCATTACTTGTGAACCCATACAGCGGTGTCATCATGGGATGCAATTGGCTCTGATCGATTTATAGCTGGTCAAATGCCTTTTTGAAGATAATATTCACCGAGCTGCCTATATCCACAAAAGTTTGGTGTATAGTATAATTAGCTATTACTGCTCGGATGATCAAGGCATCTTCGTGAGAGATCTCCACTCCCTTTAGGTCCCGAGAGCCAAAACTGATCTCTAGTCCATCAGCCTTTTCTTTGCTGCATCCTACAGCATGTATCTCCAGTCGTCGGGCGTGCAACTTCCTAGCTCTGTTGGAATCATCGTCGGTTGGTCCCCTAGCGATCATTCCAATTTTTCCCCGAGCTGCATTGCTTCGGTTTTCCTCCTCCCAAGCTAAAGGTCGAGCCCGCTCAACTAAAGCTCAGACGAGACTTGCATTTCCTCTTTGTTGAGGTTGTCGTTGATGCTGCTCGGTCGCCGGTCTCTCTTCTTCCCTTTACCCATCTAATCGGCGTCGATGACATTGATTGGGAGAGGGTGATCAATGATGATATCCTGGAGGGACCGGTCGGCTTAAAACTATCCTCAAGTCGTAGTAGTCACGTGTATTGTGCATGGTCGAGCGATGATAGTGTAGGACCCTTGGTGGTCGGCTAGAAGAGAGGTTGAATAGCCCTTGCACAAAATCAAACAAAAGAACCTTTCTTGGACAAATAGTTTAATTAAAGAACACTTGCATTAAATAATAAATAAACTGAAAAGTAAAGGCTCAGTGATTTTACTTGGTTACAATCGGGGAGGTTGTTAATCCAAGAAATAGAGTAGTACTAGTTTCTCCTTTAGGCGGAGAAGCCTCTTTACAGTAGTGAAAGCATAGAAAATAAGAAGCTAAACAAAAACTGAGATGTGTACAAGTGTTGTTGCAAGAATGCTTGTTGTTTTTAGCTTCTGAGGCCAAGGCTGTATTTATAGCCTTGGTCGGGGCTCCTGGAAGGGTTCCAGGTGCCTGGAGTGGGATAAAAACTTATCCCTGATGCAATAGTTAAAAACCATGTCGAAATGGATAAAACTTGGGTTCTAGACGCCCAGAATAGTTCTGGGCGCCCCGAAGGGGGAAAGTCAACATTTTGTTGACTTTCTCTCTGGGCCTCCATCTTCGGCTCCGCTTGCTTTGGTCTGAGTTTTTTCGCTCGCTTGGATGATTTCAACCATCTGGAATAGGGCTCACCCGAACCCAACTTTCAGTCTTCTCGAGCAACCTTCCGCTCCTGCGTCTCGTCCCTCGGAAACGCTGCGCACCTCCTTCTCGTTCGCCCGCATACTCTTCCGCAGCACCTCATCCCTCAGACGCACCGAGCCCGTTGGCTCTCTGTCGTGCGGTCCTTCTCGGTAGCTGCGTCTTTTGATAGACTTCCTGTGCTTCTAAGTTCCTGCATACTTAGACACAAGGTTAAACACAATAGGACCTAACTTAGTTTGTTTGATCACATCAAAACTATTTTGGGGTACCAACAATCTCTCTTTTTTTGTGTGAGCAACCCAAGTTAAGTTAGGGTAAACCAACATAAAGTTAAAGTAATAAATTTACAATTAAAGTGCAAAAATTTAAAATTTAAAATTTGAAATTTGAAATTTTGCCTACCTCACTCTAGACTTATCCCTTCTCCCCCTTTGATCACATAAAAAATGTGGTACTAAAAAAATCTAAGGGTAACTTTTCAAACAAAAGAGAAAGTCAAGTTTTTTTAAAAACAAAACTTTGATTTTTTAGCAATTTTGAAAAAGTTTTCAGAATAATTTGCAATGTAGATAATTTTAGAAACTTTAAGTTTTGCAAATACAATTTCTTAAGTTAAACAAATTTCAAAAAAAAAATATTTGAGTAGTTTTGGTGAAAAAGTTTTTGGTAGAGTAAGGTTGATACTTCCAAAAAAAACTTTGATAATTTTTTTAAGAAATTTGGTAAAAGCATAATATATTAAAAAAGCTTTAACTTTCTAATTTTTTTTTTAACTACAAAAAAATAAAATACTGACAATTATGTAAAGCATTATCTAATCATTATTCAATGCTTTATCAGCTAATCAATTAAACATTTTATTTCATTAATTGACTTCCAAGTTGTGGCGAGGCACTAGGCTTTCTTGGTTATTGGAGTAATAACCACTTTCTAGACAAAGTCTCATAAGGAAATCAAATATTTAATGTACCCTCTGAAAATCCTAAGTCCAATTAAACTTTAATTTAGATAAATCTTTGGAACCCAATATAGGTTCCTTCCAACTGGGTTAATTAGAAATTTCGTTAGAATATATTTCTGAGAAATTTTTCTAATTTATCCTTTGTGATAATTAAAATATCAATTTAGACCATTAAATTTTCTAATACCTGTATTATATGAGCATGCACGATTTTTCAAGTATGCTATTTCTTTTTGTAAATTATCATTCTCCAATTTTATTTTATCAAATTCTTTCAATGGACAAGATTTTGCTAGAATTAATTTTAACTCTTTAATCTCTTTCTAGCTTGCAAAAATTCTTTGATAAGTATTTTATAAACTTAAATGACTTATCAGGAGGAAGAGATCGTACCTGACTTACCTTGTCGATCCCGTTATTCGTAGCTCCCCCTGAAGTGTTGCTTTCTTCCAATGTTGCTCCCCCTTCATCGATGCTCTCGATGCTCATTTCGAACGAGCTTGCTTCATTTTTTTTCATCTTGATAGCTTCCCATTAGCGCAAGTTCGGAGAAAGCCTCAATCTCTTATTCGGATAACGTTTCATCCCACGTCGCCTTCAGGTTTTTGTGCTTGTTCATTTAGACGGGCTTCTTGTTCTTGCCTTTATCCTTGTTCTTCAATTTAGGATAGTTATCTTTAATGTGTCATTCTTCATTGCAGTGGTAGCATCTGATTTTTCTTCTCTTTCTACCCTACAAATGGTTAGATTTTCTATATTTAAATAATTTTTTAAATTGATTTATCATCATCGTCGTTTCCTCGTCATTGAAAGAAGATTCTGACTCTTGTTCATCCATCTTCGCCTTGAGGGCAATATTGTGCTTCGACTCCTTTAAATCTGCATATCTCGATTCATGGACTTCAAAAGTTGAAAATAACTCTTCTAAGGTAACCAATTCTAAATCCTTAGATATATAGTAGGCATCTACTAATGATGCTTATTTCGTATTTCTAGGGAAAGCATTAAGAGCGTACCTTAGAGAATCTCGGTTGCTTACCTTTTCTTCGAGATTTGAAAGTCCAGTGATGAGCTCCTTAATCCTTAAGTGAAGGTGTGCAATGGTTTCGTCTTCTTCAAATCAAAGGTTGGTGAGCTGGTTACGAAGTAAGTTCCGTCTTGCGAGCTTGTCTTCAGACGTCCCTTTGTGTAGCTCAAGGAACTTCTTCCAAAGCTCCTTTATTTTGTTGTAGACACCGATCCGGTTGACTTCTTGAGGCGGTAGGATGCTCAGCAGATAGAACTCTGCTTTTCCGTTTGCCACGTAGTCGGTCTGCTCCTTCTTCATCCACTGATATTCTTTCTTACCTTCGGGTACTACAAAACCAAACTTCATTATTAAAAGCAATTCAAAATCAGTTTTAAAGAATACCTGCATTCTTTTTTTCCAGCTCGCGAACTCCTCCTCGAACTTCGGTGGATATATGCTCGGTTCGGGCATCGATTCGGTGCTTCGATCGGCGATTAGTGTTAGGACCAAAAGTAGCTAGAGGGGGGGTGAATAGCTCATCGCGTGCCCGGTGTTCGGCGTTGCTTGTTTCTTCAAAGATATGGCAGCGGAAAATACATAAACAAATCACACAACGCTAACACGGTTGGTTTACTTGGTATCCACCTCACAAGAGGTGACTAGTCCAAGGATCCACACCAACACACACACCCTCCACTAATAAAACTCTCCTTTATGGTAACTACCAAAGGCGGAGAAGCCCAACAAGACTCAATACAAGAAGAGAGGAAAGAGATACAAGAAATACAAGCTTACAAGCTTACAATGAATGCAAAACCCTAACCCTAGTTTCTTTTCTTGCTTTGATCCGCCTCTTGACTTGGAAAACTTCCAAGATCCTTCAAGAACTGGCGATCTGAGCTTTGAGAGCGCTGTAGAGAAGCTTGTGAGAGATTGGAGATGAATCTGCGAAGAAGAAGACACATAAACTAGCCGTTGTGTCGCAACGGCTAGGGCCTGGACCGATCAGGCTCCAACCTGATCGGTCTGGGAGACTCCTGATCGGTCCCCAGACCGATCAACCAACTCTCTGTGAGAGTTGGCTTCGAAGCCTGATCGGTCTGTGGACCGATCAAACTGTAGGTGGATCGGTCCACAGACCGATCCCCTCCAACTGCCCTCTGAATTCCTTCGCTTCCTGATCGGTCTACAGACCGATCAGATAACCCACAGTAACCTTCTGTTTGGTTACTGATCGGTCACCAGACCGATCAGATAAACCAAAGTATCACTGGATCGGTCACCAGACCGATCCAGGTTTAGATCTCCTAGCCCTAAACCCTACCTGGTCCTGAGAACGAGCTACCGAGCCCTCTCTGACCTAGTCCGGAGAACGAGCTACCGAGCCCTCTCCGACTCCATCCGGTCCAGAGAACGAGCTACCGAGCCCTCTCTGACCACAGTTCGGAGAACGAGCTCTCAAGCCCTCTCCGACTTCCCATGCCAAGTTTTCATACTTGGACTTTTCCCGTGCCAAGCTCCCTGCTTAGACTTTTCTCGTGCCAAGCTCCCTGCTTGGACTTTTCCGTGCCAAGTTTCCATACTTGTACTTTTCTTGTGCCAAGCTCCCTGCTTGGACTTTTCACCAGATGTCTGGTCAACCTTAACCTATCTGGATTTCCCTTGCCTGGCTTCACTCACCAGAACTTTCCAACTGCCTGGCTTCACTCACCAGGACTTTCCCTTGCCTGGCTTCACTCACCAGGACTTTCACCTGGCTTCACTCACCAGGATTTTTCAACTGCCTGGCTTCACTCACCAGGACTTTCCAACTGCCTGGCTTCACTCACCAGGACTTTCCCTTGCCTGACTTCACTCACCAGGACTTTCACCTGGCTTCACTCACCAGGATTTCCCGAATCAGGTCGAATCACCTCGGGTCAACCAGGTCAACCTTGACCAAAGATTGCACCCACAATCTCCCAAGTTTGTATTATGTCGAACATCAGAATACAACTTTTCTACTCTCGTCAAACATCAAAATAGAACTTTTCTATTCTCGTCAAACATCAAAATACAACTCGAGTCAGGTCAATCAGGTCAACCTTGACCTAAGGTTGCACCAACAATCTCCCCCTTTTTGATGTTTGACAAAAACCATAATCAAGTTAGGTTAACCCGATAACCTAACTTAGGTTTTCCAATGTTCTTCCTTGAACATTCTCCCCATTCTCCCCCTTTTTGACACACATCAAAAAGAGTGAATCGAGGTCAAGAGTTTCTTCCTAATGAAAGTCCTATACCTTTCATTGAAACCCTTAAATTCCCCCTTGATACTAAAGTCAACAATCAACTTAGTGATAATCTCATATCACTCAAGTCTTTAGAGTAAAAACTCCCCCTAAAAGTCAACTCCCCCTTGACTAATAGGTAAAACTCCCCCTAAAGGTCAACTCCCCCTTGACTATTGCACCAACAATGTCTTGGAGAAACCTTTAGAAATCTAAAATACCACCTTCCAGCTGAAATTTCAGAAATTTCAGAAATTTCAGACAGAATTTGGCACGCCTGATCGGTCACCAGACCGATCAGGATCTCCCTGGATAGGTCCAGTGACTGATCCAGCATCCCCTGGACCGATCAGGGAACCTCCTGATCGGTCACACATGTCTGATTTCTGATTTCTGAATTTCTTCCTCCCGAAATTCAGAAACCCCTACAAAATCACAGAAAATTTCAAAATTTGTAAAATTTTGAGGATACATTCCTCATAACATATATTATCATGGAAAAATAGTTTTCTATGAAAATACTTCATATTTTCAAAGATTGACACAAACTTGAAAACTTGCTAAAACTTTAGTGTTTTCTTCAAGTTTATGTCTAACTATTCAATGGTGAGTACTATCAAAAGATAGCCTTCACCAAGGTTTTCCAAAATCATTTTGAAAACATTTTCAAAACCAATTTCCCACCATGTTCCTTGGGCTTAATGCACATGACTTGTACATTAGCTTTCCCAATGATGGGAAAACACATAACTATGTGTTTTGATGAACTTAAAACTCAAAAGAATGCACTAAATCAACATATTGAGTTTTGTTCATCATCCTAACATCTCACTTGTATCTAATGTGCACTAAAACACATACAAGTCATCTTATAGGTCTTTGTGAGATGTGAGATTTTGGTTTTGCCCTATTATAGGGATCATGCATATCTATCTAGGCATTTTGAGTGGTAAACATCCACCAAGGATGTTACTTGTTGATTCACTTGTTAAACAAATGTCACTTGTTTATTTCACTTGTTGTAAACAAATGCCACTTGTTGAACTAATGCCATTTGTCCTTAAATTTAGGAAATAAAACATAATGCATGATTGATTTTATGGCATACATCAAAATGCAATAGTTTTCAAAAGAAAGTTCCTATACTACATGATGTATGTATGACATGGCATAGTATTTTTATATTTTTCATGATAAGTCATGATGCAAAATACAAATAAAATATGATGTCATGGCATATTATGGGCAAACAATCATGGCAAGGTTTAGCATAAATAAAATATACCTAGATTACCTACCTAAGTATCCTTAACCACTTAGCTAAACTCTAAATATACTACTTGTTTTAACTTAAAAAAGTTAACCTAGATTGCCCTAAATGTTTCACAGAAATGCCAAAACCTAAATTGACATTTCTATTTCTCTTGATTTGTTTATGCCACTTAAAAATTAAGCATGTCCTCAAATGTTGGCATATTCCATTTTTCATCAAGAGTAATCACATAAGCCAAGGCCCGGATTGCCTTAAATTTCCAAGAGAATACCAAAATCCCAACTTGGTATTTCTCAAGGTTTTCCTAATTTGTGCCATTTTAGATAGAATCAATCTTTCCACCATTAGGCACATTTTACTCTTTCAAGGAGTAAATAATCATTTCATTTCATTTTCAAAGGTTAACAAAAACCTTGAAAATGCTCCTTGAGTGTCAATTTCCTCAAAGTTGGGTTAACTACCCTTCTAATCGGAGTTGACACTCTCTAACCCATCTATGGGGTAGAGAAGATGCTCCTAGGAACCCAACACCTATTGGTGCTCCTTGGATGCTCTAGGTACTCACTAGGGATTACTTCCCTAGATACCTTCCTAGTGACCTTGTTGGGCTTCTTAGAAACCTTGGTCACATTTTTTAGGTCAACTCTAGGGATAGCCTCCCTTGTGACCTTGTTAGTGACTTTCTTAGACTTCTTAGAAGTCTTAGTCACATTAATCGCAAAAATACTCTTAGGGATGAATTCCCTAGTATTCTTGGCTTGACCACTGGACCTAGGGTTTGTTCCATAACTATATGGAACTCTATGGTAAGAGGGCACATCCTTCTTAGCCTTTGGTTTGTATCCCAACCCTCTATGGTCATTGGATGGCTTTGATTTTCCTAGCCCTAGGTATTGCTCATTTTGCCCTTGTAGGATATTTTTCATCCTTTTTAGGGTCTTTTCCATTTTATCAAGTCTTGACCTCAAGACTTGATTTTCTATCATTAAATCCTTAGATTTTGGTCCATGAGCATTTTTGTTCTTGGGCATGTATCTATTATCCTTAGTGTTCCCGCCCAAGTGTCTATCTACCTTCCTAACCTTAGGTTGGGTAGTTTTGGCATGTAGGGCCACATGCTTTTCCTTAAAGCCCTCATGCTTTCTATTCTTATGGTAAATTGCATTAAAATGATAAAAATTAGAACTATCATGCTTTTTACCATAATGTAAAGGGTTAGGCTCAAGAAAAGATACCTTCTTCTTTACCTTGGAGGCTCCCCCTTGACTAGTGCCTCCTTGAGCCTTGACCATCTTCTTCCCCTTGGGGTATTGACTTTGGTAATGCCCCTTTTGATTGCAAGAGAAGCATATAATATGCTCCTTGCTCTTCTTTGTGTTGGGAATGGTCTCCTTGGGCTTCACCTTGCCCTTTTGTGCCACTTGGCCCTTCTTCTTGGCCAATTTAGGACACTTGCTCTTGTAGTGCCCATGTTCCCTACATTCAAAGCATATAATATGATTTTTATTATTAATTGAAATATTTATACCTTTGCTTGTAGGGGTGGGCATCTTTTCCTTTGGATCCGGAGGTGGAAGCTTCCTCTTGATCGGACCTTGATTCCCCTCCATTTGATTTTTCTTGACTTGTGGAGGTAGAATCTTCTTCCTCCTCTTCGTCTCTTGACCCGGATGTAGAGGCTTCTCCTTCTTCTTGATTCGGCGTCACCAAGGATCGCTCCCCCTCAATCCTAGAGGTGGAGGCTTCATCATCTTTAATATGAAACAAGGAGTATGCTCCCTCCTTGTTCCCTTCGATGCATTCCCTTGAGGATGAAGCTTCTTCTTGGACTTCTTCTTCGGAGGTTGAGCATCTCTCAACCTTGGAGTCCTCCTCTTGGTCTTGCTCCAAAGAGTCACCCTCTCTGGATACTTCTTGCTCTTGTACAGTGGAGGGGATCTCTTCATGAAGCTTGGCCAATTTGCTCCATAAATCCTTTGCATCTTCAAATTCTCCAATTTTGCAAAGGATGGTGCTTGACAATAAATTTACCAAAAGCTTGGTCACTTTGTCATTGGCCTCGCACCTTTGGACTTGCTCCGAGCTCCATTTACTTTTCTTGAGAAGCTTGCCCTTGGAGTTTGTTGGAGCTTTGAATCCTTCCATTAGAGCAAATCATTGCTCTATCTCCATCATAAGGAAATTTTCGATTCTTGATTTCCAAGAATCGAAGCTTTTAGATGAATATGATGGAGCCACCCTTGTGTCAAATCCAAGTCCATCTTGGAATTGCATCTTAAAGTTGAGCTTGATAAAATCTTAAACTTGAAGAATTTTCTACAACTTCTTCACCCTCTAGCTTTTCTTGTTATGCTTGACCCTTCCGGCGATGATTCCGGTGAAGAGCAACCTCGCTCTGATACCACTTGTTAGGACCAAAAGTAGCTAGAGGGGGGTGAATATCTCATCGCGTGCCCGGTGTTCGGCGTTGCTTGTTTCTTCAAAGATATGGCAGCGGAAAATACAGAAACAAATCACACAACGCTAACACGGTTGGTTTACTTGGTATCCACCTCATAAGAGGTGACTAGTCCAAGGATCCACACCAACACACACACCCTCCACTAATAAAACTCTCCTTTATGGTAACTACCAAAGGTGGAGAAGCCCTACAAGACTCAATACAAGAAGAGAGGAAAGGGATACAAAAAATACAAGCTTACAAGCTTACAATGAGTGCAAAACCCTAACCCTAGTTTCTTTTCTTGTTTTGATCCGCCTCTTGACTTGGAAAACTTCCAAGATCCTTCAAGAACTGGCGATCTAAGCTTTGAGAGCGTTGTAGAGAAGCTTTTGAGAGATTGGAGATGAATCTACGAAGAAGAAGACACATAAACTAGCCGTTGTGTCGCAACGGCTAGGGCCTGGACCGATCAGGCTCCAACCTGATCGATTTGGGAGACTCCTGATCGGTCTGTGGACCGATCAGGCTCTAGGCTGATCGGTCCCCAGACCGATCAACCAACTCTCTGTGAGAGTTGGTTCGAAGCCTGATCGGTCTGTGGACCGATCAGACTGTAGGTGGATCGGTCCACAGACCGATCCCCTCCAACTGCCCTATGAATTCCTTCGCTTCCTTATCGGTCTACAGACCGATCAGATAACCCACAGTAACCTTCTGTTTGGTTACTGATCGGTCACCAGACCGATCAGATAAACCAAAGTATCATTGGATCGGTCACCAGACCGATCCAGGTTTAGAGCTCCCAGCCCTAAACCCTACCTGGTCCTGAGAACGAGCTACCGAGCCCTCTCCGACTCCATCCGGTCCAGAGAACGAGCTACCGAGCCCTCTCTGACCACAGTTCGGAGAACGAGCTCCCAAGCCCTCTCCGACTTCCCATGCCAAGTTTTCATACTTGGACTTTTCTCGTGCCAAGCTCCCTGCTTGGGCTTTTTTCGTGCCAAGCTCTCTGCTTGGACTTTTCCGTGCCAAGTCTCCATACTTGGACTTTTCTCGTGCCAAGCTCCCTGCTTGGACTTTTCACCAGATGTCTGGTCAACCTTGACCTATCTGGATTTCCCTTGCCTGGCTTCACTCACCAGAACTTTCCAACTGCCTAGCTTCACTCACCAGGACTTTCCCTTGCCTGGCTTCACTCACCAGGACTTTCACCTGGCTTCACACACCAGGATTTTCCAACTGCCTGGCTTCACTCACCAGGACTTTCCCTTGCCTGGCTTCACTCACCAGGACTTTCACCTGACTTCACTCACCAGGATTTCCCGAATCAGGTCGACTCACCTCGTGTCAACAAGGTCAACCTTGACCAAAGATTGCGCCCACAATCTCCCAAGTTTGTATTCTGTCAAACATCAGAATACAACTTTTCTACTCTCGTCAAACATTAAAATAGAACTTTTCTATTCTCGTCAAACATCAAAATACAACTCGAGTCAGGTCAACCAGGTCAACCTTGACCTAAGGTTGCACCAACAATTAGTCCTCCTAAAGTGTCCTGGCTCTGATACTACTTCTAGGACCCTTGGCGGCCGGCTAGAAGGGAGGTTGAATAGCCCCTGTACAAAATCAAACAAAAGAACCTTTCTCGGACAAATAACTTAATTAAAGAACACTTGCATTAAATAATAAATAAACTAAAAAACAGAGGCTCAGAGGTTTTACTTGGTTACAAGCGGGGAGGTTGTTAATCCAAGGAATAGAGTAGCACTAGTTTCTCCTTTAGGCAGAGAAGCCTCTTTACAGCAGTGAAAGCACAGAAAATAAGAAGATAAACAAAAACTCAGATGTGTACAAGTGTTGTTGCAAGAATGCTTGTTGTTTTTAGCTTCTAGGGTCAAGACTATATTTATAGCCTTGGTCGGGGCGCCTGGAAGGGTTCCAGGTGCCTGGAGTGGGATAAAAACTTATCCCCGACGGAATGGTCAAAGACCACGTCCAAATAGCTAAAACTTGGGTTCCGAACGCTCGGACTACTCCGGGTACCCAGAATCATTCCAAGCGCCCCGGATTGCTCCGAGCGCCCGAAATCGTTACGGGCGCCTCGAAGGGGGAAAGTCAACATTTGTTGACTTTCGCTCCGGGCCTCCAGCTTTGGCTCCGCTTGCTTCGGTCTGGGTTTTTCAGCTCGCTTGGGTGATTTCGGCCATCCGGAATAGGGCTCACCCAAACCCAACTTCCGGCCTTCTCGAGCAACCTTCCGCTCTGGCTTCTCGTCTCTCGGAAATGTCTTGCGTCTCCTTCTCGTCCACCTGCGTACTCTTCCGCAGCACCTTGTCCCTCAGACGCACCTAGCCCGTCGGCTCTCTCTTGTGTCATCCTTCTCGCTAGCTGCGTCTTTTGCTCGACTCCCTATGCTTCTAAGTTCATGCATACTTAGACACAAGGTTAAACACAATAGGACCTAACTTAACTTGTTTGATCACATCAAAACTATCTCGGGGTACCAACAGGTAGGAGCAGAACAATGGTGTCCAAAGCTTGTCTTTTCGCAGCCTTCAGCCACTTTGCCTCCACATGCTACACTACATGGGCTCAGGTCTCCTGGTGCGGCTGTGTTGCTCTCAATCGGGGGCCCTTTGGTGGTTGATGGTTATGGGTCAGTCGTCGTTCAGGGGGAGCAGCAATTTTAGTAGGCACTTCCTCCCTTTGTGCCGCTTGGGCCTCCTTCACATTGATATATTCAATGGCGCGCCTGAGTAGGTGATCGAAGTTTTTTAGCAGCTTCCGGATGAGTGAATGAAAGAATTCACCTTCGATATGCCCCTGCGAGAAGTTGCTCACCAGTATTTCCAAGGTGGCCGATAGAATATTCATGGCCACTTAGTTGAACCTCTTGATGTAGGCTCTCAATGCCTCCTTGGGCCCTTGCTTCACAACAAACAAGTTAACATTCGTCTTTTGGTAATGAAGGTTGCTGGCAAAATGATGCAGAAATGCCGCTCAGAAGTCCTAAAAGTTGTGGATTGATCTAATCGGCAGGTGTCTAAACTACGTTTGCATTGATCCGAAAAGAGTGGTGAGGAAGACTTGACACTTCACTCCATCAGTGTACGGATGGAGCGTGGTCGTGTTGTCAAACCTAATCAGGTGGTCCTCTAGGTCGGTGGTCCTATTGTATTTTTCGATCGTCAATGGCATGTGGTGTCGGGGTAGTGGGTCATCCAGGATCCCTTGAGAAAACTGCCGGTTGATCTATTTGGGAGAATCATCGATCCTTGGTGCCTTTCCCTTACGCCCATCCCGGATGGGCAGGTCGTCCGAGGAGGATTCTTGCTCCTTATCCGCTCGGCCTTGTTCCTCTGAAGGAGTGTGGAACAACGCCCGATGAAAGAGAATCGACACATTTGGTGCATCTCTGTATGTGCCAGTTGGCTTCTTATTCTACCACCGAACGGATATATTTTCCGCTCGGTCTAGGTTGCCAACCTGCTGTCCCACTACTGACGCCGCTGGGTTCATTTGCTTGGCGCTCAACCATCGCCTGTTGTTGCTGCTCCACCATTTTGGCAACTTGGGCTTGTATCAGCATATCCAACTCCTCCTTCGACAGTGGCACAGTCGTGAGTCATCCAGTATCCTCCATCTCCATGTCTCAGATGCAGGTTAAGTTCCCACAGACGATGCCCATATGATCCTGTCTGAAAACGACAAAGATGGCTGGCTGGGGATGTGGCTCCTCGATTAACCATGTGAAAACTCTGCTCCGCTCCGCAACACAAAGAACGTCAGTGTCGAGCCAAGAAAGGGGTCCCCGACATTGGACCTCCGATGATCAAGTCAGTCACTGGAATAGTAGAAAGACAGCAGAGTGATGTAACAGCAACGAGAACACAATCACAAATAACATATATCACATACCTCTGTCGGTGCATAGACTCCCCTTTATGTAGTGCTCTAGTAGGCGACGTGCATGCTTCCCAAGGTACAAGCACATTTTCCCGATTGTCCTATGAAAACATATATCAAGAAAGTGTCTCTGACACTATACCTTAACAGAGCGTGGAAATCCCTGATACGACAGTAGAAGCTTCCATCATACGATTTGCCTATTGACCATGCCCTGTTGTTGTCGGTGGCACGACCTCCCAGAAGGATATGATGAGATGTGGGAGGGGCCCCACTGTTTAGCTGAGCGGGTGAGCCTCTCGGCCAGGATTCCTCGCCCCGTCGCTCAAGGATGTTCTCCATAGTCCCTTGGCTCAATTGGTTGTTTCTTGCCCGACTGGACAGGTGGTCCGGTCAGTCCGGTCGACCTAGCATTCACTTGGTCAATTATGAGCATTTAATGTTCTCTTTGTAGTGATCCCGGTCGAACGAGCGATCTACTCAAATGAGCCTCCTGGCTGATCGGACCCTTTAGGCCCGATCGAAAGTTTGCGTTCACTCGGGCAACTTTGGTGAGCCCGTTGATTCTCTGGCGTTGACCGCCTTAACTTTGACTTCCACATCAGTCTCATTTTCTACCTATGACTTGTCCTTGGTATGCCCCTTTTACCACCCCATCAAGCTCCATTATCATGGAACACTAATTGATGTTCAAACGGTATGGTGGTAGAGGCATGAAGTGGTCATGGGTAGAAACTCGGCACATCCGGTCCGAGCATATCTTCTCCTATGTCCTGGCCATTGTACTAATTGCTAGTAGTCATTTATGATTTATCTCTTTTTTATTAAGATAAGGATAAATTAATGAGATGAACGAATTACCTATTTTAGGGCACTAATTTGATGTTCAAACAATCATTCAAAATACTGCAACTTGAAATAACAGGGGAAAGAATATATAATCGAACACTAAAATCTACCTCGATTAGTGTTCCATGATAATGGAATACTAAAATATACCTCGACTGTCTCATTTTTGGTGGTCGCTGGGTTCTTCTTCTTCCTAAGCTCGGCGTCATAATGCTGGAGATACCATGCCTCATTTGCCCATGAGTAATTCCAGTATCCATTCTCAATGCCCTCCACTTCACATTGAGATCGAGAGCTTTGTGTTTGCAAGCTGCCTTCCCAGTCTTATTCCTAGGGCTGTTCACTTTTGGAGACCTTAGGTGAAAAGAGAAAAATGACCTCTATAAAAAAAAAATACTAACATGCAATTTGAATGTAATTTAATAGAAAATTTTTAAAATCAATATATTTCATTTAAAATATGATAAACTCCATACAAAATGTGTTTCTCAAGATTCTTCAAAAAGTGTAACAACATATAAAATAGATTTTCTAAGTTTCTTCAAAAAGTGTAATACTTACAAATACAAAAAAAATAAATATAAAATAATCATTGAAAAATATATATCTTCTAACATTTTGAGAAGTAAAATCATCAATAAGGTCTTCAAAATCAAGTTTTTCTAACACCTCATTTTCGATATATAAAATTGTCAAATTATTTATATTCAAATCATTATCATCATTTCTCTCAATTCTTCCTGCTCATTCGTTGCATGATTATATCATTTTCTCTCAATTTTCCCGCTCAATGATTGCATGATCATTTAATTCTTCTTGATTACTTGATTGATGCTCATTTATTGCATGATCATTTAGTTCTTCTTGGCTTTCTTCTTGTAATTCATCAACTGAATCTTCAATTGAAGAGCTAGCTTTAAAAAATTTACAAAGAACATCTTTGTGAGTTTTAATAATCTATTTCACTCTTTTTCTTTTCTAACTCCAAGATTGATATTTTTTTTGAAATATGTTTGTACTACAAATTTCAAGTGTAAAAATAAAACACAAAACCAGCAACAAAGCTAACAATGAAATAAATACAAGCAGTGAAAATAATAGTCAAAGAATAATAAAGTCTGATTTGTACTTGAAGTAATCGATATAATCTATTCTATGATGATTAAAATTGGATGATTTATTTAAACTCAATCATAAAATATTGACTCCAATACAATATTAAAAATCAATATTGAATATTAACAATAAGAAAAAAATAAATAAGAAGGTAACTTAGGTTTTAAGTTTTTATATTAATGAATGATGATGCTGATAAAACTAAAATTAATAAACTTTTATAATTTAATTAGAAGAGATTTAAAGAAGAAAAATGAAAAAAAATAGCATTCAGGATTCATGCTTTATTCTTTATAGTCTTATGACTTTTGTAAATAAATTAATGAAGAAAGAATTGTACAATTTAATGAAATCTTGGACAGAGAAAAAAGGATTGTTTATCTTCTTCTTTTTTTTTTTTTTTTTTTTTTTTTTTAGTTTTTTTCTTAAATTTTAATAGAAAATTTTTTTTTACCTTTATTAAATAATTCAATTTGGGTTTTTATTAAAATAATCCAATCAAATATATTTTTTAGGTTTTTATTAAAATAATGTAATATCTCAATTTCGTAATTCTACAGCCGGCGCTTCCGGCGGAGTACTTCGGCAACTGCATCGTCACCATTTTCTGCGAGGCAAGGGCCGGCGAGTTTGAGGGCGGTGAGGTGCGGTGAGAAGGAAGAAGCAAAAGGAAAAAACAAGAAAGAGGAAATGTTGTATTAAAAAAATAAAATAATATGACGTGACAGTTGATCCGTAATAATTCGTAGGATAGGATAGAGTTCGTAGCATAATAATTCTTTATATAATATATATTATATATACATGTCGAATTTTGGGGGCTCCTAAACAACAAGGGCACTTGACTATCGCCCACATACCTCAGGGCCGGCCCTGCTGGTTGCTCGAGAGCTACGTGTTTGCAAGCTGCCTTCCCAGCTCGTACCTTGCAAAAGTCAAAAACCAAAACCAAAATTGAGATCTAAAGTAAAAAAAAGCTTAGAGTAGCTAAAAGTAGATCTAACAGTAGGATTATGTTACGAGAAGTGATCTTGAAAGACGAACATTGAACATAGCCCATAATCATCGCGAGCAACTCTTCTGCGCTATACACGGTCACCCCTCATCGATTTGGATACTTAGCAGCCCCTCTTGAGTCCTCGATGAGGTCGTACCGGAGGTAGAGTGACTTGGTGAGACCTTTACGTACTCGTAAGGTTTACCGATCATGGCGCGCACCAAGTAGTAGACCTTGTCGAGGTATCGGGCGACGATCCCAGCGACCTCCTCGCCAATGAGGCGGTTGCCTCCACTAAAGGCAACGAGGGCCAGTGACTTTCACTTGGACATTTTGTTGTTGGCGATTGAGATTGGGCTTTGGCCCGACTTGAGGTTGACGACGATCACTTTCATCCATTCGGAGCCGAGATCGATGCTGGAAACGGCCGATTCAGGAGTCGAGAACATTGAAAGAATTCAAGGATAATTTTGGGATTGTTTTTTATTAACATCGAATTCGATCATGTAAAACTACACACTTCTAAGATTATCATATTCTCAATTATCGTATTCTGAATTATATCCCTCAATTACTAAGACATGTTTCATTATCTGATAATCACTTATTACTTGAACTAAACATGATTAAACAACATAACCTTAGATAGATAATTAAATTATCAATAATAACCTTTGTCCTCAGAGTTATAGGAATAGAAACGAATCAAGTAAAATTAGAAGGGTAAACTTGCAAAATGAATCTGTTTATTATAAAGAAATTAGTTGTTCCTCATCTTGCTTCACTGTAATAGTTATTTGAATAAAAAGATTACAATAAACTTTTGATAAAAGTTATAGTAATAATATTTTTCTTCTACATGTCTATTGAGTTTTGAAAAATTCAAACATCTCATAAATAAATATAGAAGTAGAAATTTATCAACAAACCACTTTTTCATATATATCAAGGGTTCATTGATGAAAAAGAGCTAGGGAAAGCTTGAACGTAATTTTCTACCAGGATGATATAAGCACAATTAAGAATTTAGTTGTTCAACTTTATTATTAAAAATGTTATCAATTTACTTATCAAACCCAACTTACTATAAATTAAAATAAATTTTTATCCAATACAAAATTTTAAATTATTCTTTATTTTAAATATATTTAAATTATTATTATTATTTAATATATTTGAATAAATAAATAAATTATTCACACAAAATATTTGTGAAAATCAATTTTTCACATATATCTATTTATATATATTTTTACTATTAGACAAAGATAAATGAATTATATCAAACTGAATGTTAAATTTGTTCACAAACATCTAATTTAACAACTACACACACTCATAGTCATTAACCCATTAAATGCAAATAAAATTTAAAATTCATATTCAAACATTTAACTATGTACTGATTAACAAATTAATTTTACAAAACATATAAATTTATAATGCACCATTTAAAAATGGCAAACTTTAACATTCTCAAGATATAACAAGGCTGGAAATACGATCAAAATATGTAGAGAGCTTTCTCAGCAGAATAAAGAACATCTTTACATAATGAACTAAACTAGCATCATCCATTGATAAGCAAATGGAAAAAAAATGATACATGAAAAGCTCACTTTCAAACAATAAAATTAATGTTTGGATGGAAGAATCATACAACCACAATGTTGTGTGCACTTCTTTACAAAATTGAAGATCAAGATGTAGTAATTCATGTTGCAATTTTAAACATTAGAAAAATGTATCTGAACATCAATATCAAAGGCAAAAGAGCACCCTAGTAAATAAAATTTGTTTGTAAATATGAACAACAGAATCAGAAACAAAATGGAAAAGGACAAAAACAATAGCTTACATAAAACCACCCCTTGATTGGTGAAGGATGACCAATAAATAAATCTGAGTCCAAAGTATAACACAATGACTGACACCTTTCCAAAGACAAGTAGAATTCCCTCAATAATAATCATACACTATACACTCTATACCTGGCTGATGCTATGCTTAGGAAACAATTCCTCAAACAATAGCTGCTACATGAAAGACAGATGACTCGTTTCTCACTGTATCATGAATCCAAGAATGGAAAATAGAGGACAACTCCACGCATCATGAAGTTGCCAATTCTACAACAAAAACTTCAACAAAACTTATCAAAGATAGCAGCACATGTCCTACCATGTATCTATCATCTTGTTTCTGGTATTGCAGGAGAATATAAAAAATTAGGAGCCAAGTACCATGATAATTATCCGAGTTGCACAGCCGATGGTGTTTTGAGCACTTCGCACCAAAAAGAACCAAGGATAACATAACCAGATTCAGTCTTCGTCTACTAAAGGAATGATCACGACCATAGCAACTGGAAAATTACCAATGTGGCAGATATACCAACATATCACTAATTTGAAGTCTTTTCCAGCTTCTCTTTTTCAATCTCCACCTTTCTCTGTTCAGCATGTTGAGCGATACCACTAGCCAGAGCCTGATAGTGGAAGTCCAATGACCTGGTTAGGTTCTGAAACCTAGCAGGATTGGCTGATTGCACAGCTGCAGACATTAATACCATTGATGTCAAATATTTCTGTTAAGAACGGAATGAAAAGCATACATCAAACAAAATGCCAGATGAGAAATAAAGCTTACCTTGGATAGTATCCATGAAGAAAATAAAAGGGTCCACTTCATCAATTGGTGATTGCAACTCCTCATCATCACTGTAATCATCATCAGAGTCATCATCATTGTTTGGCTGGAACCCTCTTGCCTGATTTTGCAGAGACCATTTTAAAAGAGAAGCAAGAAGGGGAAAAAAAGAAAAAATAACAGAGGAAACCTCAGAAAGCTAAAAGAAGAAACAGTACATTGCATAAATACTTAAATTCCATGTTTATGAATGTAGTAATGAAGACCATAAGAGACAGATGAGATTAAAATTAGCTATTGATGAGGTCAAGTTCAGGACAGATCAATACATATTGTATTATTATTATTATTATTATTTTTGCATCTCAGTCAGGCATAGACAGTGAGGCAGGTAGGGTAATACCTAACCGAACAGGTTGTGCATATTACCATTGGGATAACACGGAATTTTCATCCCTAATACGAGCATGCAGTCAAATGTTCAAATGAAAATGCTAACCTATTGGAGGTAAAACAGAAATGTTCAAATGAAAATGCTAACCTATTGGAGGTAAAACAGAAATGGAAACAGAACGAGAAATAGATAAGATCAAGATCAAGAAACCTCTGCTGCTAGTTTTTGGAGCTTTTGACTATTGGCTTCATCCCCGCCATCAGCATCATCTCCCATTTCTTTGTCAGACTCATCCTCATCTTCGTCATCGTCATCAAATCCATCCATGTCGTCATCATCATCATCATCATCGGCATCATCCTGCTTGTTAGCTTCTGCTCAAGCATATTAAGGAAAGTTAACCAAATAATCAACTCAAACAACCTCCCCGTTTATATCATGTCATACCAGATAAAGGTTTTAAGGTTTTAAAGGATGGCAAGTTATAAACGGGTGATTACTTTTTATTGGGCTCTGACCCGTTTAATCCAAATCTGATCACCACCCGTTTAATAAACAGGTCAAAATTTTCAATCTACACACAACATATTTATGGACAAGTTGACACATCAGTTACCCATTCAATTAAACGAGTTAGATAAGTGTGAATACGACCCATTTAATGAACGGGTCATATGGCACAACCCATTTAGAAAAACTTAAACAAATTTTAAATACAAACTATATAGCAATCATTTTTAATTGTAAAAAATATAAAATATAATCTACATGATCTTATGTTATATTATATTATATAATTATATATATATAAACCGGTTGACCCATTGATGACTCAGCATTGACCCATTTATTTGCAAGTCATAAACAGGTGAACCCGTTTATGTCCTGAACACATTTAGGTCAAACCCAAAACCCAGGAAACTGCAAGTTAGGTCAAGTCGTGTCAAAAAATCAAAGAAAATAACATGTGGCATCAATAAATTTTTATTATGCAGACTATCCTACTAATAAATACAAGTGATGGTTAGATAAAGAGAAAAGATAATAAACACATAAGAGCTAAGTTATAGCAGTAATATACGCTAATGGATACATCAAGATAAGAAAAAATGTATAAAAAAGGGCAATCCGGTGCACAAAGTCCCCGCTATACAGGGTCCCGGGTAAGGATCCATTGTACGCAGCCTTACCCTACTTTTTACAAGAGGTTGTTTCTAGGATTCGAACCCATGACCTTTTGGTCACAAAGCAACAACTTTACCGCTGCGCCAAGGCTCCCCTTCACAAAGCAACAACTTTAAGAAAAAATGTATGCTATTAGAAAACTTCTACAACCAAGAAACAATAAGAAAACCAATCATTGTTGAACAAACAAAAAACTGAAACCATATAAGTCTGTCCTGGTAGCTTATGTGCCTTACCAGCAACCTGATCTTTGTAAGAAACAAGAAGATCGAGTGTTGCTTTGAAGACTCGTTCAAATGCTTCTCCTGGCAACTGATCAGCTGGAAGACTCAGAACTGAAGTCAATCCCAAACAGGAAACTTTTTTATCATGTTCTCTGCAATTAGAAATGGCTAATTAGTAACCAGACTGATTGACCATAATAAAATGATTCCAACCTTTTAAAATTGGCACGCAAACCACTCTTCTTCACTTCCTGTAGCATCTGGAACCAGAGATTGAAAACCTCTGCAGCAACCCCAAGCTTATGTAGTAGCCCAAGTGTCAATATGGGATTGTAATAAAAAGCATCTGCAATCTGCAAAAACAACAAATCTCATTGCAACATAATGGAGATTTGACATCGGTATCAAAACTTGAGCAAATTTAGTGAATGAAATCCAAGACAATAAGCCATAAGCTCATTATACTATTGCAATATGAATTTCAAAGATAATATGGCACAATTTTTTGAACAAATATATAACTATAGCGAACATTAAGAAAGTCGCAGACAATATGATTTACAGGAAATACAAGATGAGGATATTAACAAAAAAATAATTCAAGTGTCTCTAAATAAAACACCTTGAATGTTGCAGACGATAGGATTCTCAATTAAGTATCAGAGGACATTTACAAGAAAACAATACAAATGTCTATCTATATAAGGTTAGCAAAAAAAGCTAAACGAAATAATTATTCTTTTGTTATCTGTTCAAATAGATGATGACTTTTCAAATTCAGTGTTGTCTCTCTATATAAGGGTGAGGATTGTAACTCTGGAAATTCTATGTTGTTGTCCGTCTAACAAGAGTTTGGTTCATTGAGAGCAGCGAATTGAGTAACTAAAAATGTAGACAATGAAAAATCAATATTCCAAAACATAATTATCTAGTTTGCATAGCCAGTCGGAGCATGCAACAAAAACAAGCCACATGTAGGATCATTGAATTGGCTATATAAAGTCAGCCTGGCCATTGATCTTTGCAGAACAAAGCATCTTCAGCAATAACCAAGTCCTTTACAGCCTTTTCTCTTTTAGTTCTGTTTTTAAAAAATCTGCAATCTCCATTGAGCACTGCTTCCATCGTTCACCACTGCAGCAAAGGCATCAAGCAATTGCTGCCATTCCTAGTATAAAAGACAATTATATGCTGAAGTTTTAATCCCCAGTCAAATGGTACAACTTCGGTAACATGTTTTACTACTTGGCATGCTTTGACACACATCAAAGCATAACAAGATGAATTTAGATGAGTTTTACTCGTTTAATACACTTTTAATTAATTAATTTACTTATAAAATAAGATTATAGGAATTAGATAATTTAAAAATAATAATCTTATATTATATAGCATACTTAATATGTGGTAAAGCATGCATAGATGAATTCAGATGGGTATGTCATTTTTTCACCTAGAGTTTTAAATTTTAATAACTATTAATTAAATAGTTGAATTAGAAATGATTTCATTCAGATTTACTTCAATGCATATCTAGATGAGTTCATATAATGAATTAAATTAAAAGTTTGGAGTAGAAAGATAAAAAAAGAGAATAAATATTACTTGAATTCATCTTGTGGTGTATCCTAGCATGTTGATGTGTGCCAAAGTATCAGGATGGAATGATAAAACATGGGTTGCACAAGAGAAATTGCTCTTACCAAATAACATTAGATTTCATTAATTTACCAAATTAGTACATTTTATCTGTGTACTACACGGAATTGGACAAAATTGTATCTAGAAAAATTGCCATGGCATGTTTTAATAGCCAACATTATTAATATTGAAAGCGACATTCTATTTAAAGTCTTTTGTATTTTATATAGCTGCATTGGCATTGTATTTCACATGGTATGGTCATATATGCAAAATCATGTATTGTTTTATGTTTAATTAGTGGGTCTAAAGAAAACTAATATATATAAGCTATAACCAAGTTAATACTAGGAATAGATGAGATGTGAACTTGTGAAGCATATAACCCATATCAACAAATTTAATAAAAAGGAAACCATTCCTCAAAAAGAAAAAGAGGTACACGTGTAAGGGAATTATCTTGGTTTATTAAAGATGAGACATTTGTATGGCGGTTGGCGTACCATTAAGCACAGAGCTTCACATTCACTTGCCCTAAATATACAATACTTATGGTCTTATTTGTAATATCTTTATTAATCAATAAAATATAAAAATAACGAGGGTTGCCTAGAATTTTAGAGGAGAAAAGCTAATTTTTCTCTCAACATGCTATTAGAGCCTCATCCTTTGCCTAACCTATCTCCAATGACCGGTTTGATCATCCATGTGCTCATAAGAGTCCCATCCATGAGACATTTTTCAGCTTTGTCCTTCTTGCAAGTGCCAAACAACAGCAAACATCACCACAACCTTCGCATAAATCCTAGATGACACTGAGACTCGCTTTGATTTTTGCACAAGTTCAAGGAGATGTGAAGTATATAGAAGCTATAACCAAGTTAACACTAGGAATAGATGAGATGTGAAGTATATAACCCATATCAACAAAATTAATAAAAAGGAAACCATTCCTCATAAGGAAAAAGAGGCACAAGTGTAAGGGAATTATCTTGGTTTATTAAAGATGAGACATTTGTATGGCGGTTGGCGTACCATTAAGCACGAAGCTTCACATTCACTTGCCCTAAATATACAATACATATGGGCTTATTTGTAATATCTTTATTAATCAATAAAATATATAAAAAAAGAGGGTTGCCTAAGATTTTAGAGAAAAGCTAATTTTTCTCCCGACATGCTATTAGAGCCTCATCCTTTGCATAACCTATGTCCAATCACCGGTCTGATCATCCATGTGCTCACAAGAGTCCCATCCATGAGATATTTTTCAGCATTGTCCTTCGTGCAAGTGCCAACCAACGCCAAACATCACCACAACCTTCACAAAAGTCCTAGATGACACTGAGACTCACTTTGATTTTTGCACAAGTTCAATGAGACAACGTCGAATGAGCCCTAAACGTCATTTCTTTCTTTGACGACTATGCATCTCCGAGGGACAATCTGGCTGCCTCTGCATTGGCAGCACAGAGGCTTCCTCTTGCACAACAGAAACTCAAAGAGCACAACCAATATCCTAATTAGATCTGTTCAGCAGCCGACCCAGAATAAAACCAAGTTTTCAGCCCAATCTGCTAGTTGGTCCAGCAGATTAATTAAAGCCCAATTTCAGAAGCTAATTTTCAGCTCATTTCGGTGTGACTCGTATTGCGCGAGTTCCTTTGGTATGTGTTCTCTTCATGTGCTTCATCATATACACCTCATGTGGGTTTTCTTTTCATCTCTCCACATGTCATTCCAAAGATTCCAAGCCAGCTTGCCTTAGTCTCTCTCTAAGTGCTTCATTCTGCCATCTAAAGCAAAATCTCACTCTGCATGCATACCACAAAGGCCTCAAGACAGATTCGTTCCCTTCTCTCCACATGCTTCATTCTATATATCTTAAACGGGATCAATCCTCCTCTCCCCATGTGCACCATTCCTTGAACATCATGTCAAATCAATCTTCTCTATGAGCGTCATTTTACAGACATCTCAACTAGATATATCCTTATTGTAACGACCCGGCCCTCTTGGCCCATTTGGCGACCCTCGGGTCGTCGACCCTTTGGCCGTGCCGTTACTCACTAGGACTTTCCACCCCTCGCCAGTGGATTTTTGCCTCCCCCAGGATTCGAACTCTAAACCTCCAGGCTTAAGTATTAGAGTTTATGAATCCTAGTAACCAAGTGATATCATCTCACTTGGTTACCAGGATTCATAAACTCTAATACTTAAGCCTGGAGGTTTAGAGTTCGAATCCTGGGGGAGGCAAAAATCAAAATGGGCCGACGACATAAGGGCCGACGGTCGACGACCCGAGGGTCGCCAAATGGGCCGCCAAATGGGCCAAGAGGGTCGGGTCGTTACAATAAAAAGGTGTGTCTCATTCTCTAGACATGAATATATTTGTAATAAACTGGTATCTACAATAGATTCGAACTAACTTGAAGGCAAGCACTAGGAATTTATATGTAAATATATAAGGGGCAAATGGGTATTAACAATATCCTCTGTTCGTCAATTATATATAAAGGTAGAGAGAAATTCGTAGGGTTCGAGAGGAGGAAACATAATTTTCCCCTCAATACATATAGCGGAAAGAGTGAGAAATGAATTAAGCACATTTCAATTATGGTTAAGCTTCCTACGGAAGCTTACCAATTGTACCCACTAATTTTTAAAGATGTTTACACGAAAACAATCTCTTGCAAAGCAAGCAGGGGAAGGATGCATACAATAAACACTTCTTCAGGATCCCACATTGGTGGAAGCTTTTTGCACCGGGCTGCCTTTTTTGCATAGAGATTTAACCTAATTTGAACTTTAATACCCATGTCAAGTTTAAACTATTTTATGGCTTTTTAAAATCCTTATGATAATTTAAATTGTGACAGAAAATTTCGAATCATGTCGTAGTTTCAGTTTATGATCGAAACAATACAATTTCAGTATCGTACTAGTGCCGATACACCTTCGGTACTTTTTAAATTTAAATATATTAATTTAAAAATATTTTTATTAATATTTAATTGTTATAGATGTTTACTATTGAATTATATTTCAGATGTTGAAAGTTGAATTTAAGTTTTTATATTATCTTGTTAAATGTTTGACGTTTATTGAGTAAAAGTCAATTTAGGATTAACTAAACACTACCAAGTAAACATGGCAGTATCTAGTAGGTTTAACTAGATTTAATTTGGATTTATTTTATCAATTTAATATTAAACCAATTTATATATACAATAATTTAGTTCATTAGCAATAAAAAATTTTATAAAGTTAGAAATTATATTATATTTATTTAATATTTTTTTTATCTTTCTTAATAATTTGTCTCCTAAATATATGGAATTTACTCTCCATGTTGACCTCGTGGACATATAACCTCGTGGACATATAAAGAAGGGGGGAAAATAATAACCATTCTTTCTCTAGTTTGTGAAGAGATGAACAAGAGATAAAAATTAACTATCCTTAAAAGTTTTTTCCCTCTCTGTTGACCTTCATGAACAGATAGAGGAGAAAAAATAAATGAATAAAGAAGGGGAAAACCTAACTAGGAAAAAAATTAATGAATGAGAGAGAACAAATTAAAGGCAAAATATTGTAGGGGAAAGGAATTACTTGTTTAGAAAATAATTGTTTTGTCTAAATAAAATTGGAAGAAAAAAATCGCCACCCACAACCTAACGGAGGCGACTGCGGGCCTCGTAAGGCTACCGTCACAGTACCGATACCAGTGTTGGTCAGAGAGGAAAACGATAAATTCTGCATGTGGTCGGCACTTATAACCATGGCTGGAGGTACAATAAATGTTAAATAAATTTTCATTCTCACTACATGTGTCCACATGTGCACAGAAACAACTTCACAACATATCAATGCAAACACATATAAAAAATTTGAAAAATAAACTTTAGGTAGAGATTAACTATCCATTGTTTGTTGTGCTCCAATGGTACCAGAATGTAGATTAGGATTCTCATGGTCACTAGAAAACAAACTCTCCTAGAAACTCAAGAAGTTTCTTAAATTGGAAACATGCATAGAAAACTAAATTGGAAACGTGCATAGAAAAATCTAAAGATCATAAGTACAGAGCTTTACTATGAATGAACCTATACAAATAAACAATAAACCAGAGGGATAAGAATATGCACCAATATTGAATTTCTTACCACTAGCATCAAAAGGCACTTTAAATAAGGCCTCTCTGCTCGACGCAATCGTTCGATGGTGATCCTTAAATAAGGCTCAACCCAGTGATCTACTTGTCCTTTACAATTTTGAAATACAACTTCAATTAGCTTAGGAGCAGGCTCAATATCAGCATCGTCAATGTTTTGGTCCGACATTATCTGCATTGAATCACCATGTGTTTCTTGTCATTAGCATATAAAAAAAATCACAGTCCCCAACCATTTGACAGAGTTGAGTCAGCTGAAAATAATGTAGAATATTAAAATGATATATGCCTTTTCTTTTAAGTTATTAACTTACAGATGAAAGAGTTTTCCACAAGCTTTGCTGGTAGTCAGGGTCTTTGCATGTCAGAAAATGTGATGTACTCCTGGATATGAAATTGTCCAACGGAACAAGAATATCTTCAAGAAAATAGAACCAGTAAAAACCAATACCAAGGAAACATCTTGATGTGCAAATAGGAATGAAACTATTTGCAATGAAAACATACGCAATCATAACAAGGAATAGAATATAATAATATTTTTTCTAAAAATTTAATGCAAAGGAACATAACTAAGATCATAATTAACAACTATATCAGTGTCCTATAATAAATCGTTATAGGAAAGGAAGAGAACCATTATGAAACAATGTAGACAAAAATTGGCATATTAGCATATGTTCCTTAACTAAAAGCATAAAAAAGCCAAACAAAATATCAAGATAATATCCAAGTGCTCAAAGACAGACAGAATAATAACCACAACAATAGAACCCTGATATCCACTCAATAGATGGATACTAAAAATAAGCGGATGTTGAAAGCATGTTAAGGTACTACAGGACACATTCATAATGGATATCTGGAAGACGAATGAAATTTTAGCGATGCATGAAGAATAACTGATAAAGATTACAAAAGATAATGTCATGCGTGACATGCTAGGTTAATCTTGATGCTAAAATGCAAAAGACGAGAGTGAAAGAACATGACACATGAGTGACTTGATATGAAAGCAAAGACTTACTATCAAAGAAATCTATAGCCCAATCTCCAAGTGCATCCACAATTAAAGACCAAAGGCTCCACATCTCCAATGAAATTGTTGGTGAGTAAAATGTCAGATAGGAGACTATTTCCAGAACTTCTTCGAAAACATCTGCAAGAAACAAAGTAGAAGTATTATCTCATTATAATCTGAAAACTAAAGAGAAAACTAAAGAAAGCTTTTTTTTATTTGGATTTCTCTCCTTCCCCTATACTATTTTTGGGCTGTAAAAAAAATTTTAGAAATACACCTATAGTTTAAGAAAATTCAAAATCCTCATTGGCATACAACATGGAGCGTGCAACTTACATTATCCCTTCACTCAAACCTGTCTTCAGAAACTATAGCTATACAAATCCCAAGCTTTTACAAAAATGATTACTCAATTCAAGACAATCTCAAATATATGAACAATGTTTTTAACTCCTACCAACTCAAATGTCAGAGCTAAAGATTATATGACAATACATAGAATATGGAACACAGCCCTTCATGAAAAGCAGAACGAATTAACTATGTGCCTTCGCAGCCCACGCTTTACACAAGCTAAATTATTCATAATCAAAATGGTGAATTTGAAAGAGGGAGTTAACCAGCCATCTTATGTGTCATTCAATTCAGACCTAAGCAACCAACATCCATGTCCTTGGATAAAATTATAGATTAAATAGGATTCTGTCTTGAATTAAAGCTACAATTACAGTGATAAGCTGTACATCACCATTTTATTACCATATATGGATTGATGATAGTTTTGGAGTTAAACTAAAGCAAGCAGAAATACACTTTTGAACAGAGCCCAATAATAACAATTAATATTTATTTGAGTAGCATAACAATTGGTTCTGTCATTCGATGATGAAAACTCAAAAGATAAATAAGTTGCAATTTATATAGTTGTGCCATGGAGTGTGTTTAGTTTGCAATCCACAAAACACAATATTTTTCAAATCTATCATTCTTTGGCTCTCTCACACTATATATATATATATATATATATATATATTTCCAGACCGGAAAGATACAGTTTTAGTATCGTATCGTGCCGATATGATTTTGCTATTTTTTTATTTATATATAGTAATTAGTAGATAAATATGTTTATTGTATATAATTTAAAAATACGTTATATATTGATTTTATATAAGTCCTCCATTATTTAACAACTTGTTATAAAAATCAATTAAATATATTTTTCTTTAAAGAAAATTGATCTATCAATAACTCGAATTAAAATTAATACATTATAATATGTTACCTTACTAATACCAAAAGGAGTGACGTGAATTAGAAGTATTGATTCTCATAACATTCTGCTTAAGTTAACTCTATAGTTCTCCATCATCTAGATTAAATAATCATAATTATATAAATTAATACAAAGATGTTATTTTATATATAATTATATATAAATTAACTATTTATTCATTTAATTAATTATTAATTTAAATAATATATATTTAAAATAGTAAAAAAAATATATCAAAATATCAATTAAACATTAAAACAATTAAAAAAATAATAAATAATAAAAAAATTATCAGAATATAAATTTGATTTATTAGAATCTTTTAGAATTTTTAAATAAAATTTAAAATAGTAAAAATAATTTCAGATTATCAATTAATAAAATTAATATTTTTATAAAAAAATTAAATATATTTTTTATATATTTTATTGAGATAGTTTAATTAGGGTTTATAAAAATCTCTTTGAAATAACACACTTAAGTTGGGAATTGTTTGAATTAAATAAATCACAATTTTAATCTTCCGGCGTCCCAAAAGTGTCCCGCGATGCTTCTGACGGCTCTGGAGGGGCATCCTACGACGTCTCCGAACCACTTCTGTCGTGCGATTCGTTAGCGACGCACGGATGATGCACACAAAATTTGAGAGCATACTATGCAGGTTTCGCTCCCCTACCGGAATGGTCAAAATGGTCTATGCCGCCCAGCACAGTATTTCAATCATTGGTCTTGATATGCTACTTACTTTATGGTGCTCACCTTGTGAACACCACGTGTATTTTTTTTTTGTTTTTTTTATTTCTTTAGCTTTAATACGATAACTCAAACCATAAACCCTAAATTCGAAACCCTAGGCTCTAAAAAAATAAATAAAATTTATATATACTTGATGCTCACAAGAGATAAGTAGGATAACATTCTTGTGTGTGCCTACATATAAAACCAAAAAAAAAAAATTACACGCTCACCTTGTGAGCACTATAAGGTAAATAGGGTATCAAGATTATAAATATAAATTCTAAACCCTAAGCTTTAAAACAATAAAAAATATATATATACTTGGTGCTCACCTTGTGAGCACCATAACCATAAGGTAAGTATGGTAACATTCTTTTATAAATATATATATAAAACCACAAAAAAAGAATTATACATGGTGCTCACCTTGTGAGCACCATAAGGTAAGTAGGGAATTAAGACTATATATATATATAAGGTAAGTAGGGTATTAAGACTATATATATATAAGGTAATTTTTTTAAAAAAAATATTTAACTTTAATACTATAACTCAAACCCGAAACACTAAATTCTAAACCCTAAACTCTACAAAAATAAAGAAAGAGAAATATACTTGGTGCTCACAATGGGAGCACCGTAAGTTAGGTGGGGTATAAGCACCATAAGGTAAGTAGGGTAACATTCTCGTGTGAACCAAAAAAAAATTACACATGGTGCTCACCTTGTGAGCACCGTAAGGTAAGTAGGGTATCAAGACTATATATATATATATATATATATATGAGAGAAAGAGAGAGAGAGAGAGCCAAAGAATGATAGATTTGAAAAATATTATTTTGTGGATTGCAAACATAACACACTCCATGACACAACTATATTTCTCTCTCTTTCTCACTCACACACTCAACAAACATTTACTGTCATCCATGATCACATGTTTAACTAACACTCACTAGCATTTGCAATAAGAAAAATAGTTACCTTGGCCATCTGTAGTTAACATCTTCTGCAGTATAGGCAATAAAGTAGGCTCAATTTGGACAAAGAGATGGGGAAGCCTGTTAACAGATTCAAGAATCGTGCTTATGGCACGTAAGCATCCAACAGCTGCTAATGCACCTGAGTCATCAGCATCATCATCTGATTCAGATGAGTCGAGACACCTCCAGAATGCAGAAGCCTACAAAGAAAATATCAAGAAGGATTTCATAAAGAAACTGAACAAAATAAATTGTTGTTGATATGCAATCAAATTACCAGATTCTGACATAACCCAATAGCATAAGGTGCCATCTCTTCACCAAATCTGTCAACGATGGTCTCAAGAGTTAAAACAAGGTCCTCATTCTCCACTTCGTTCATAAGTTTAAAGAATTCTGCAGAGGCAAAATTGCTTTAAGGGACCTAATTATGAGTATAAGAACTACAAAGCTTAGAGTGTAATATCGCATTGATAAACAATAGAGAGAGAGGTAGAGAAGGAACTACTTAGGTTGAAAGATCCAAAATAATATATATATATATATATATATATATATATATATATATATATATATATATATATACGCGCACACACAGGATTAATAGGGTGAATGATCCAAAATAATTTTCCCTACTTTCTTTTATAACTGCAAATCATATATCATATAGTGTATGTGATAAGATAATGTTGGGATAAAAATAGAAGGAACATACCATCAAGTAACTGAGGGAGAATTGGGCGTATCTCATTTAGATCTGTAAGAGAAACAATACAATCAGAAAATTAGTTGTCCTTAAAACAAACACTTAGGCCCTGTTTACTAGGGAAGACTGGAAACTAGGAAGACAGAAAATGGGGGAGAGACAGAAATGGAGAAGAAAACACCTAATCTTGTTCACTTTGGGAGAATGAAAAGATAGGACAAGTTCGATATATAATTTTTTCAAACCTATCCTTCCCCAACTTCTTTCAGCTTACTCCCTCTCTTCCTACTAATATTCCTTATCCTCCAAACATCACAGTCTCTAGTGGTCTGGCTCCTTGCCACATCCTTCACCCTCCTCAAATCTCTAGTGGTCTTCCAGATTGCACATTCTGGCTCATCGCCACATAACATTGATTGGCATATGCCACTCACAAGAGATCAACACACTAAAAAAGAGCTCACAGAACAACAATAACTGCCTTTGGCACACAGGTGTCCTCTCAATTCCACTCAAGGGAGCTTGCTGGCACAAACAAGCATTCCACAACAACAGCTTGCCCTTGCAAGAGACCCCTTATGACCTCCTCAGCTCAGGGAGGTCATTTCATACGACACTCAATCTCACAGAATGTTAGCAGGAAGAAGATGAACAACCAATGTAATAGACATGCACGAATAGGAAGAGCACGGTAGGATGGCTGGGTTCCCCTTTTCTTCATTTTTCAAAAAATGAATTAGAAAATAAGGAATACAAGTTGATCCCCCCACTTTTTTATCTTACATCAACCTTCTCTCCAAGTAAAAATAAATCTCAATATATCTCATTTGAACCTCTTCTGAACTTAACCTCTTCCAAGATTTTTCTACAAGTAAATAAGGCTTTCATGTCAAGTAAATAAATCATATTTAATAAACTAACCTACGCATGCCTCAACAAAAGCACGCAAAGCAAAGACTGAATCAACACGCACAGGAAGCTCTGGATCTTTAAAGCCAGCAATGACACAATGAAACACTCTGCGGAAATTGTTCTGATCTGAGAAGTTGATATTGGCATATTGCCCTGCAACCCATGCTGCCTGATAGACCAAAAAATAAAAGGATATCAAACTAACCAATTAGCTAAATGGAAGACTTTAATCACAAGAACAGAAGATTGGCAGCATTGACAACAAAAATGTAAACTAAATTAATCAAGGATTAGCAAGAAGTAACTTTGTGAAATCTATAATAACCTGTACTTAATTTACTCAGATAAAACATCAATATATCCAGGAAATAATATGTGAGATATTTGATTGACCAAAGGCAGCAGGAGCATAGTATTCGGTCACATGAACCAGCACATCATCAATCTAGAACAAACATTATGGAAGGGAAGAAAACTAGCAATGAAGTAGACCGAGTTGCAACATAAAGAAGCCCACGGTGTTTCTAGCATAAAATGAATACTGAGGGCAATGAATTGTGAATGCAACTATACAATGATGAAATGAAATAAACTCTACCGTTCCATTGGACTATCATAAAACAAAAGTCAAATGATTTAAAAGTTAACAAAGTTTTAGAAAAGCAACCTTTGCCCGTAGATGACCAACAGGACTCGTGAATTCTGGAAGAACATGTTGAATTAGCATACGCTCAAGTTCTGACTTGTAAGGCTCTGCTTTCTTCAGTTTATGACACAAAGCTCCAATTGCTAAAAGAGCACCATCTTTCTGACGATATGGCTTAAATTCCACAGGTGCTTCATCATATCTGGTTCCCATAAACATGATTAAATGAAATGTTTCCTTGTAATAAAATTTTCATTTAAGTAAAGGGTCCATAAAAAGTGTACCTCCTGAAAACATTCACAATGAATTGAATGAACTTCTCAAAGTTTGCCTTCCCACGCTTTCGCATTAATTCACTCACGAAATCCATGGCTGCAGTTCGCGGACTGTACAAGTCTTCTATTATATCTGTACAAAGGAAAATAGTATTTTGCAATCCCATCTCATGGTATGAAAATTTAGAGAAAGGTAGTTCCAGTACCCAGATTTAATAGGACAGTCTAAAACTCACCATATCCCTTCCTTACATATTCATGTGGATCTTCAGTCCATAAATTCTGATCATTGTCATTGAAACACATGAGTGGAAAAACTATCTCAAAGAGAACAATGTCTAGCTGGGGTTGCAGCAACTGGTACATACTATTCTTCGGAATACTGCATAAAGCATTGGGAAAAATGAAATCAACGCTAAATGTCATCATGAATTAGTGAACTTCTATCAGAAGATGACCATGAGAAGATTTATAAAAACGATTTAAATGCAGAAAATGAATGAATAATTGCTAAAACATAATTAGTAGAAGCAACAAGAGAACAATAACTTACAGCTTAACAAAAGTGGAAATAGCATTCAAGTCATAACTTGAATATATAGAGGGGGAATGATGTTAACAAAACAAATTAGAGTGTTTTAAATGAATAAAACAGGACATAGTCAACAAGAGAACAATAATTTACAGCTTAACAAAAATGGAAATGCATGCATGACATAACTTAAATATTGAGAAAGGAAGTGGTAGTATATAACTGAAAAAAAATTAGATTGTTCCAAATGAATAAAACAGCACATAATACAAGAAATATAAGTAACAAATTCTAGAGATAATACTTGTCAGCCTTTAAATTTTTTTTATCACACACAAAAAAAAATATTAGAACTTTCTATATATTCTTTCCCTAATAGTTTACTTCACATTCACTGTTTAATTGAACTTATTAACATTCTTTGGTGAGGATACATCTCAAACATCAGTTTCACATTCCCATCAAGGAAATGCTTATTGAATTGGAAAGAAGAATAGGCTACATGGCTATATCCTACTTTTTCTTCACGGCCAATTTGTACAAGTTAATGGAAAAACAAATAAAAGATTAAGCATCCAACTAGCAAAAGCTGCAAAATAAAGAAGGAATAGAGGGAAGAGACTAAAATGGATATAGCACAAGAAAACATATAAAGAGTATGCAGTGGCCAAGACTTCCGTTTGCTATTTCATTGTGGTAAGGATCAGGAGATTCTTCCTTGAATTTATTTAGAGGCTTGCAAAACACAACACACTCTGCAACTAAAGATTCATAGAATAAGTGATAAAAGATGAAATAAAAGATAGTGGAAAAGGAGCATAAAAGCTCAACAATACATCTGAAAATGAATATTAAACATACAACTGTTCCAAGATGCTATTGCAGCTCCAAAAATGAATTGCAGTAAAATAATGACACTTATCTCACTGTAACAGCCAAAAATTTAGATATACGACTAAAAGTATATAGCAAACTATTTCAAGGAATTACCTGTTGCCAAGATATTGAAGTAAAAGATTGGTAACTCTATCTGGTAAATATTCTCCTATCCGAACAGCATTAAGCATCTGTAGATAACATCCCAAAATTCTTCCAGCATAGTTCTTTTGAAACATTTGAGCAAATGTTTTGCTTTCCGGTCTCTGAAGTTTCACATCCCCAAACCTGTAAGTCTTAATCACAAGTTAATTGAGAACAAGAAATGGCAAGAAACCTCATTCCCAAATCTGAAATCACTAACCGAGTGTATAAGCGATTTAAGATGTGAATTGTCCACTTTTTGACTTTCCACCATCCCCATGATTTTCTGACTTCTGGATCACTAGGTTGGCAGTCCAAAGGAACAGGCCTTTCCAAAATATTTAAGAATAGAACCATCCACGATCCAAACACATTGGGATCAAACAGTGGCCTTGGGATTTCTAGCTGAGAAACAAAACATCCCAATAGAGAAAATGAAATTGTTTTTAAGCATCAGATAGAAAATAAAATATAAATATTTGTGCTTAAGCATCAGATAGAAAATAAAATATAAATATTTGTGCTTACATATATGGATGACCAGAATATCTTGCATATGAGCTTAATTAGATCAGCCACTTCAATTGTAGGGTTAACAACATGAACAAGTTTATTAAATACATTAAGTAAGAGGGGAAATGTCTCTTCTATTATAAGATAAAGTGGTGTCCTCTCTTCATCTGATTTGAACCTAAAAAAGAAACAAAAAATGATAAAAGTTAATAGGCAAGTGATGGAAGAAGCATATGCACCAACAATTTGTCATAATAGAAGCCGATAACCAGCAAAATTTTTGAAATATAACAATTTGTTTCAGATAAAACAAAAGCAATTTTGGAATGTCAATATGTATTAGATAACTACACAAATAAGTGTTTGAAAATTAATTTTTCTAAATATTAAAACTAGATTTAAGTTATTGACATATATGTTAATTCAAAAGAAAATATAAAAAATAGCATGAAATTAAATGATTATTTATCGCAATACATTGGTTAAATTTTAAGTAAATACCAAAAGATATTGAGAGGCAATATTTTATGTTTAATTATGGGAAATAGTAGATATTCAAGTAAATTTATCAAAAAAAAATTGTAAAGATGAAAGAAATATCAAGCAACATGATAAGAAAAAAGTGTAATAAAATATGATTAATATTTATTGTTGAATACTTCCAAAAATTCTCTTAATTGTAGGAATTATGATTTATTTAGATTAGCTTAATTATAGAGATTGTGATTGATTGTAATTAATAGACATACCATAATTATAGGATCCTCTTTCCCTCTTTATGTATATAAATACCTACATGTAAGTGGATTATTACATTGAGAAATATATGGTCTCTTTCTCTTTGACAAGGTATCAGAGTCAAGTTCTCTTTGACCTAATTTTTCTACCATCCCCTGTTGCTACTTCCACATCATACTGCTGCGATTGATTTCGGCACCAATGCCATGTGTTGCCGAATTCTACGTCGATGTCCTTTTCTGCCTCGGGTTCTTTATGTGACCACGGGTCGTCCTAACACCAATTTTCCTCATCTTCCGATACTTTAGCTATGACTGCTCGCAGTCGACATCATGTGACCACAGGCCATCCTAACACCAGTTTTTCCTCATCGTCCAACACTTTGGCTATGGCTGCTCGCAGTTGTGGGTTCTTTCAGGGTCATCGCAGTGGTCGTGAAATTGATACCACCAAGAATAGTCGTTCGTGTGTTCATTGTGATCGTCCGAACCATGCCTCCGAGAAGTGTTGGACGAAGTTTGGTAAGCCTAACTAGGCTAATAATGCATCTACCAAACTATCGACTCCATCACCAGACACCAGTAGTCATGATGATATGGCCTAAGTTTCTCATACTGATTATGAGAAATTGCTTCGCTCTTCTGCCAACATTCCCTCTGTCACTACTATCTAAGTGTCTCATGATAAGTCATGGATGTTGGATTGGGGTGTGCTACTCATATTACTATTTTCTCTTCCTCTTTTGTTTCCTCATCTTTATCCCATGTCCGTCTAACCAATGGTACCAATTCTCCGATTACGGGAAGAGGTATTGTCAAACCCACTGCAAATATCACTCTTGACAATGTTCTCTTTGCACCTAATTTTCCTATTAGTTTACTGTCCATAAGCCAACTAACAAAAGCTCACAACTATTCAGTATCTTTTTATCCATCCTATTGTATTCTTCAAAATTTACACATGAAGAGGATAATTGGTGGAGGACAGGAGAGTGATGGTCTATACTATCTAGATTCGGTCAACTGTGTCTCCTTATCAGTGGCATTGTCGTCTAGGTCACCCATTTTCTTCCACTCTCAAAAGTTTAATTCCCATTCCGTTTATTGATTCTATGAGTTCGGCAATCACCATCGTACTTCTTTTCCTTCTAGAATTGATAAGCATAACTCTTTTGCTTTTAAACTTGTTCATTGTGATGTTTGGGGACCTAGTAGAGTTGAGTCGAGAGGAGATTTTCAATATTTTATAATTTTTGTTGATGATTATTCTCGCATAACTTGCTTATATTTACTAAAAAATAGGAGTGAAGTTCCTGAGGTGCTAACATCATTTTATAACGAAATCAAAACTCAATATTATGTTGCCTTGTGCATTTTTCGTATCGATAATGCACTTGAGTTCACTCAGAAGACAGAGTCTATATTCTGTAATTCTCATGGCATACTTCATCAAACCTCTTGTTTATACACTTCCCAATAAAATGGATTTGCTAAGCGTAAACACCGTCATATGTTAGACGTAACTCATACTCTTCTTTGTCACATGCATGTTCCTAAGTTTTTTGGGATAATGCTATACTCACAACTGGTTTTCTCATAAATAGGATGTCTTCTACTATGTTACATAGGGATATCCCCTTCTCTTGTCTTCATCCTAATAAATCTCTTTTCTCTGTGCCTCCTCGCATATTTGATTATGTTTGTTTTGTTCATAATTTTACTCCTATATTGAATAAATTATCTCCTCACTCTATTAAATGCATCCTGCTTGGATATTCTCGCACCCAAAAAAGAATATTGATGTCTTTATCCACTCACAAAACGCAGTTACACCTATGTTGATGTTACATTTTTTAGTCCCAACCATACTTTTCCTCAGTGTAGCTCAGTCACATGATACATTAGCATCTCCTCCGTTACCTATCCCACCATCCATGTCTCCTTCAGATACTCCGTCTCCAAAACCATTGCAGGTGTACATGAGGCATGCTCAGCCAGAACCAGATTCATGTCTCTCACCTCCACTTACTGCAGATCCTGATGCTCCTCGCCCCTCCGATATTGATCTGTCTGTTACTCTTCATAAAGGTATTCAGTCTTGCACTACTCATCCTTTGTCTAATCATATTTCATTTGATTACCTTGGTCCTGCATTCCGCGCTTTTGTTGTTTCTCTATCATCTAGAGAAGTTCCAACTTCCTACTCTGAGGCTTATCAACACTCGGCTTGTTGAACTGCAATGGATGAGAAAATGTTTGCCCTTATCTCTAGTGATACTTGGGAGTTGGTGTCTGCCCTTATCTGTCGTGGTACTTGGGAGCAGGTGGTTGCACCACCTTCTATTGATATTATTGTCTATCGTTGGGTATTTACTCTGAAATTTAAAGCAGACGATACTATTGATCAATACAAAACTCGTCTAGTGGCCAAAAGATTTACATAGACTTATGGTGTTGATTACTTTGAGATATTCTCTCCTACTGAATTCTATTAGAGTTCTGTTCTCTTTGGCTGTCAATCAATCGTATCTGCTAGATGTGAAGAATACCTTTCTTTATGGCGATTTGCACTGTTTATGGAGCAACCTCCAGGGTATATTGTTCAAGGGGAGAATGCTACAGTGATTTGCAGACTTAAAAAGACTATTTATGGTCTTAAACAAAGCCCCAGAGCCTGGCTTGATAAATTCAGTAATATAATCAGTGTTGTTGGCTTTAAACAATACAAATCGGATCATTCTGTGTTTGTATGACAGAGCATAAATGGGATTATCATTCTTATTATTTATGTTGATGACATCCTAATATCTGACAATGATATATGTGGGATAGACGAAACTAAAAAGTATTTGCAACAACATTTTGTGAGGGATATGGGATGTCCTAAGTATTTCTTAGAAATTGAAATTGCTCGCAACAAATCTGGAGTTTCATTATGCCAACGGAAGTATGCTACAGATTTACTCAAAGAAACTGGATTGCTTGGAATTTTGTGACGAGCTAGATATGATTGGCATATATGCTCCTGCTTAAAAGGGAGTGTTGAATACTTCTAAAGATTCCCTTAATTGCAGAGATTATGATTGATTTAGATTAGCTTGATTATAGAGATTGTGATTGATTGTAATTAATAGACATACCATAATTATAGGATTCTCTTTCCCTCCTTATGTATATAATACCTACATATAAGCGAATTATTCCGATGAAAAATATATGGTGTGTTTCTTTTTTACATTTATAATCAGGAATGTATTTATTTTTAGGGAACCCAATCTTTCAAAAATCATTCCCATATATAAATAATATATATCTTTTATCTATATTTTATCAATTAATTTCATTCACCATATTCAAATTAGGCATAATTATTGAAGTTTAGTTAGCCGGTTAATAATAAAATCAAATGGATATTTATCAAAAAAATATATTTATATAAAATAAATTCCATTCTATATTTTGGTATAAACAATAAGTAGCTCTTTATAACAAATGGATAGGTGGCAACAACGGAAGTGGCCATCAAAATGTGCTTTGATATATTAATAATAGTTTTTAATATTTACATACAATTAGATACGACTTTTATAACCAACTAATATATATTAATTATAACAAAGCCATGAATCTTATTAGTTGCTTTTATATTTAAATAATATTTTTAAAATGGTTGGCAGCAAAAAGGGCGGTGGTTTTTTGAACTGTGTTATAGTTGACTAATAGATAGTTTATTATAACTGAATAGGTGTCAATAATCTCAGAAAATCAATCATGTTCTAATGTGGGGTCTCAGAGTCTTACTTTGCTTTGCAAAAGATTGTTTCTAAGACTTGAACTCATGACCTCTAGGTCACACAGTAGCAATTTTACTGTTGCACCAAGATCCCTTTCATTTATATACATATAGATAGATAGATAAATTCCAATATAGACAGCTGTGCATAATTACACAAATTTTGACTTCTCAAATGGTTCAGGATACAACCTCAGCATAAGCATTAGACAGAATAAAAGAAGTATTTTTCTTAAAGGCAAAGAAATTTGTATTTGTTTTAAATATCTATGAAATCGCCAAAAGAAGGATAATGTGATTATTTAGCATACTCACTCATATTTTCTAGCAAGAAATCGTAGGATATATAATGCTCCAAGTATTTGTTGATCTTGTGACATCAAATTGCATTTTACCCAGTGGAGAAGATTTGGCCACTTTTCTGGATAATCAGCTAGGATAATTGTTTTGATGCATTCACCAAGTTGAGCTCTGTTAATTTCAAGAAAATATTAGAGGAACAAACAATATACTACAAATGACTTATAAGTTTTCAGTACTAGGCATTTGATGCCTAAAACTAAAGAGGCATGTCTTGAAGGCTTCACTTGCTAAAGATTTGACCATTCGAGGGTGTTGAGAAAATGAAGTTAAAATTAAATCTGCACAAGCTATTGACCTCGGAGGTGGCTTAGGATTTATTAAGTTTCAATACTTTGAAAGACAAACTATAAGAAATAGATGAAGACAAGTTTCTAAGGAGAGAAAACAAATGAGGAGTTAATACCTAAGCTCATTGCATTATAGACTAACATGACATCTATATACTATGGATTTGCATAAATCAACATCTTCTATTAAATCAACTAAGAAGATAATATTTCATTAATCAAACTATATGAAAATATGAAAAATCCACCACGTTTGCTCTTATTTAGTATCAAACGGATAGTTTATCACAAAAGTAAATGTAGCAGATTATTGATGATGTTCCCAATAGAACAGGATTCAGTAGATCAAAGGTGCAAATAAGAAAACAACAACTAGTCTGACAAAACTCAGCTAAAACCTAACCTCAAGGTAACTCACATGCAGACATATGTGAAAGTTGTCTGCAATCAAAACCTAATTTAATCAAAGATCATTGAATTAAATTTTAATTTGCGCCAACACATATTGTGTCAATGAGTCAGCAATGGGGGCAAGTCAAAACATGAAGTCATAAAAGGTGGAAATTTATATTACATAATTAATTGATGTACCTGAGCAGTGGCGGAACCTGGGCAATAAAACCAAGAATATTCTCACGAACCATGTTCTTGTCACTCTCCAATACTTCATGAGATTCACCTAAAGCAAGCATACAGCTGTCATTTTATAGTTTTAAAGCAAAGAACCAAGTCAAAAGACATAGGTCATGTTACTCCAACCAGGATCGTGAGGTGACCAGTACTTTGCCACAAAGTTTTTAAAATGAATGCTGGCAACTTGCCGTACACCAATATCACAGCTACCATCTACTATAATCTGCAACATCCTTACTAGATGTTGTGGTGTATGCTGGAACTGCACAAGAAAAGGGCTCACATAGTCAAAAAGATGTAAGATTTCACTATTAAAGTAGTTCTTCATACATTTTGGCAGATACAAATATGATTCAAATCCAGTATAATGAAAATGGTTGAGAAGAAAATAAATTGTGACCATGTCAAGATACAATATACTTTGGAGAAGCAAATACAATGTATGGATATATCTTGGAGGTTAAATATAGAATTGCTGGATTTTACTAAAAGAGACTAACAAGTAGATAAAACTCTCAAATATGATTTAGTGCTTATTAACTAAAATATAGAATTACATTTTTTATACGTAATTGTAGTAATTTGGTTTCCTTAGTCTACAAGACTCATCCAAGCAAAGAAATCAAATAAAATTAGTTCCACTACAAATAAATATCTCTAATACCTTGACCTACAGTGGGTTGGCTCTATATTAAAAATAATTACAATCGTATAACTATATAATAATTCTATGCAATTATCTATTCTTTTTTACTACAAACGAGGCTTCACTGATGTGGCAAATAAGCATGTAGCATTTACTAGTCAATTCTTACCCTATGTGGATAAACAAATATAAAGGTGAAGAGAGGATCAATTCCGTATGTGAGTTAACGTTCATGCCAGGGAATGTAAAAGATAATGAACCACTTCCCAAATCTGATTTACATCCATATCACTCCACCCCCATAAAACAAGCTGTATCAAGGAATTTGGCTTTCAGGGTATTTTGACCTTGCATGGGTGTGAAAATAATAATATCAACATACTTTTGATAGGCCAAAAAAAAAAAAAAAATCAAAACTCTATTATTTTTATTTATAAAAAATATCTTCATTTTTAAGGTTAATCCTACTTTGTGAACATTGACATTTTAGCATGAACCGGCTGTTGAACTATAATACTTCAGCATACTAGGCATACAGAGAACTACCAAATATAGATTATGCAAAAAAGAAAAGTCCTTCTGAGGAGAGGATTCCCCCGCCACATGTAACTAATTCCTGGCAAATGGCAACCGTTTGATTGCTGAAATGAATTTATCTCACACGATAGCACTAGCAGAATCCAAATATACAAGATCAAATTTTGAAATAACTTGAACACAAGTATACAGAGATAAGATCGTAGAGTCCACGATTCAACAGTAGCGAGGACAATCAACACCAGCAAAGGATAACAATCGACAACACCGAGCCGAACGAAAACCGATTGAACAGCAGAAGGAAAACAGCACTTCACCTGATTAAGACTCTGCTCGGCAGCCTTGCGCTCCTCCGGGATGGGGCTGAGCGCGGCGCGGAGTACAACGGTGAGGCTGGCGAGATCCATCGCGACACAGAGGGAACCCGAACGACCACGGATTTCTCGGCCACAAGAGGTCCGATCGGCGGCGGAGCTAGGGTTTTGGATTCTGGAGGTCGGTTAGACGGCGAGACAAGCGCGAGAGCGAACGACGGCGAGAGGATCTCGCCCGGAGAGGGAGGAGCAGCAGCTCGAATCGAACGAGTTAGATTTTAACTCTAGGGTTAGAAGGAAGTATTTAAGCTCGCCTCCGAAGCTCCAAGCTGTTCCAAGGTGGTTTGAACCGGCGGGGTAGGATCCGCTACAATGCACATGCAAACAAGATCGCCGTAACTGCGATCCTCCAGAAAGTAACGGTAGATCCGCAGCTTTATGGCCGGCGATTTGCTGCTCGCATTGAATAGCATCCTGACCGTGCGCGAGCGTCTAACGTCGAGCTCCCGCATCATTACACACACCGAAAGCTACTCTGCCGTCGACTACCCACTGGTCACCCACATTCGGCCCCACGGACGAGCTTCCTTACGACACTCTATCCGGTCACTCAAGAGTAAACTTGTGGGAGTCGGGACCAGGAAGGCCTTGAGTTTGACTCGTGATTTGGTGTTAATTGGGGCGCCGTAAAATCTGCAAATATAAAGGTTTAACTTTTCCAGAGATATATAAAATCTGCTGCGCAGGGAAGTTAAAAAAGAGCAGAAAAAAAAACTGCGGTAAAAATCAAAAGGTAAAAATATCAGAAATTAATTCAGAAAGTTTTTTTTTTTTACTTTTTTACTGAAGAATTATCGGAGTGAGTGTTTTCTGACAGTGGATCAAAAAAAACTGAGGATAAAGAACAGGACGTGCAGTGGGATGCGAAGGTTAATGGACCAGCTCATAATTGCCTGTTGGGGCTTTATGACAAGAATGTCTCACGTTTCATCATTTGGTAAGAAATCCAAGAAAGGTTACTATGATTTATATATGACATGTTTGCTTTTGTTTTGAAAAAATAAATAGTTTGATTAGTAAGATTCTAATTGATGATGATTAATTCATGCCTGAGGGTTGGTGCAACAATAAATTTGTTTGTATTGTTTATTTAAGGGTTAGAGTAAGTATTAAAAGGGATATGTTTCTTAATGTAACTACTAACAAACACAAAATTAGAGTAGTATATCTTTCCAAGTAAGGAGAGGCAAAAACATGAATGGCGATGTCAATGTTCATTGTTATGTGTTTTTAATTCAAGAACTTTAATATATTTTAATTTTTAGTTATTTTATTTTAAAAGTTTGTGTGCCTGGGCCCGTGACTAAAGTCACGCGGCTAATGAATTTGGTTCTGCAACCTCCACCACCATCTCCTCGTTCATACCGCCGCATCGGCCCAAGCACCGAGTCGTGAGAAGATCACACGAGGGGGAATCATCTTTACTCCGGCTGCCATCTCACTGCCTCCCACAAATGGAACCACCGTCTCAAGTTCCCACCCTCGCCGAGATGACCGCAGCGGAGCCCTTGCTAAAAGATTGCGATAGCCGGTGCCGCCGAAGTGGGCCAGGAGCACAAAGATATCGAAGCTGAAGCGATAACGAAACAGAGATGAGGCAAACAAGCAGGAAGAAGCATAACAGCAAGCTGTAGCAGTCCCCCATCAAACTTTTAGCATGCTTATGCTTTTTTACTTGTATTTCCATCTTTCTCAATGAACTATAAAACAAGAAGAAAAAAAAAAGATCATTGTTCTTAAGCTGATCATATTGTCGATTGTGAGCTCTACAGGAAATGCCCACAAGAACAGATCCTTTCAAGCACGAGGATCCATGTTTTCATTCCCTTCTTGGCATGATCAATAAAAAGACATGATGATCACTCTTATAGTGTTTCTTGCATTTGTAGTGTAATTCAACGCGCTTGTATGTTAGTAGAACCATCATCCACCATGTTCTTATTTCCTGAGAAAAGAAGGCACGTAGCATATGAACATGTACATAAACAAGTTTGATGATGCATGAGAAACCTAAAAAGAAGGAAAATTGTACCAAATAAACACAAGAAATAATACTGGTTAGTGTTGATGCATATTTACTAGCAAGAATGACCTTGAAACACAGTATACATCTGACAATTTCTTGTGATCTCATAAGTATCCCTTGGTGATATGCTCTTCCAGTTCTTCGAAGTTCCATGCATCGTCAACTGAATATTCTCCTGGAAATAAGCATAATGAACATCAAACTCAAGAAGAGTAATAATTCCATGCAGGAGTAATAATTTACTTTGGCTTGCTCAAATTCCATGTAGGAGTAATAATTTATTCCAGGACATCACAGTTAGTAATCTACATTTCAATTGTTTGATAAGAACTCCAGGCATAATTTTAAACAATTTCTAGCAAGAAAAAAAAAATGGGTGAAAGCAAATTGATAAGCACTCTGTTTAGGAATCATGTGGATCTCGTTACATGTATCTAGCAGACCACTATTTTTAAATAGAACAAAATAAGAAAAGAGGGAGATAGTTATCACAATGAATACCTGTGATATAGTCTAATACAGTAGAAAAAAAATCTCATCTTGAGATGTGAATGGCAATGGCAATTGGAACCATGAAACAATCAGAAAATAGTTTCCATATAGATTTGAGAATAGCATAAATACATTGTTCACAAAATTTTGGATTTTTATTTTGTGATGAGATTTAGAACGAAGAAAGCAATGATGCTGGTTTAAATAACGGGCTAATTGAACCATATGAAGGTTGCATTTCTTTAATTGACAGTTTGTTCTTTCTCTAGTAAATACATACCATAAACCATAAAGGCAGCAGCAATCGACTAGAAAATATCTCAATTCTCACAGAAGCAAAATGAAACCATTTGTCATGAGAAGCAATACAAGCTACATGAAAAGAGCAAAAGAATTGCTAGTATTTTCTCTGATTTTAAATACCAACACCTATACAAACAGGTTCACTTATCATATATTTCTTGCAAAAATGATAGCCAAGAAATGGAAGCTTATAACCGTGTAAACATCTTCTGCCTAAACAGAATACAAGAATGGCTTTTGAAATTCAGGACAAAAAGGCTAGATGTCTTACCAATTGAATCCCTTCGTAGGGCAGCCAAATGAGCACAGCTATAAACATAATAAGAAATTAGCATAATAAATTGAACACAAAAAACAGCAAACCATCAGTGATTTTCATACATTATGCATGCGGTCAGATTGCTGGTCCAAGTGGATGATAGACAAACTTTTTTGTTCTAATTTACAAGAAAGGAAGGTAGAAAGCCTAAAATGTCCAATTAAGTAATCTTGTTTAAAATGCAATAACCAGAAGAGCAGGTTCTATGTACCATGGAGACGAGACAACAAGAATAAGCATACACCAGACAATCTTGCTAATTTCATACATTGTGCATGCTTCAGATTGCTGGTCCATATGGATAATAGACATGAACTTATTTTGTTCTCAGTTTACAGTAAAGCCTACCATGTCCAATTAAGTAATCTTGTTTGAAATGTAATAGCCAGAACACCAGGGACTATGTACCATGGAGGAGGTAGAAAGAATAAGAACATACAGAGAAAACACATTCATGATAGGTTCCACAAAGCACAATTAGAAGTTTAACTAACTATCTATAGTCTATGAGAACAATTAGATAAGATGGAGCTTTCTCATCTATGACATCTTCAGGGGAAAATGATATACCGTATTAAAGGGAGATTTTGCATTGAAATGCATCTGACACCAAATCCTTGTAGTTCTAAGGGAGACAACTATTTGATAAAAGAAAGAGATCATACTTGACCCAGAAATTCAATATTGTGTGAGAGAGTAGACTTGAAGCAATGCAATTTCCGTCAAATAACAAAACACTGTAAACTGAAAATCCTTCAAGACCTCTGACACTGACAATTAACTCCAACAATAATAATAAGCAAAGCAACTAATTAGAAGCAAAGCATGTGAAGCTGACATGGATCTTAAACATGCAAATCAGCAATTAATGTGAAGCAAGATTTGATTTATACAGCGACAAGAATTACATCTTTGAAGGAATCATGAATCCATGATAGACAAACTAGAGAATGTGGAAAAGCATTGAAATTTGAAGTACTAAGTTGTACAGAACAGAAGATGAATACTAACAGTGTAACACATCAACAATTGAAATAGCTTAAGTTAGAGAAGGGAAAATGGAAAGGATTTAAACATAACTTCCATAAGAAAAGACCAATAGATGCAAGGTTGCTTAATTGGTGGCCCTTGCAGAAGATAAACTAAGTTTATGGAAAAGCCCTGGCCACTTACCGCACGTTATATAAATTCACATATTTACATTGCCCTGGACTACCATTAACATGCACCATAATTTATCGTCAGCATGAGTCACATGAACTGTGAGTAAAGTTCTAGTGTTATTTATCTGGACAAAAAGAATACCTGCCAAGAGCTTTTCCAAGATCAGCACAAAGAGATCGGATATATGTTCCCTTAGAACAAGTTACTCTGAATACCAGATTCTGCCTGCAGGGAAGAATTGAGTGTAGGATAATCATAATGGCCCTGACAACTTATCTAACACAGATAAAAGGGAAAGTAGAAAGGATGTTTCCACACTATACTCTCTAACAGCCAGTTACTACTGAAGTATTCTACAGTATGCTATCAAAAAAATTCCTGTAATGATCCGTCCTCATTGCAATTTGTTGCATGCTGTCTGTAATCATAACAACTTAAGCTTTCAGGAAAAGTAGTCACCCAATTCGAAAATATAGATGGTAGTAAGAAATGAGCATGGTCATCAAAGGATGCAGTTTAAAATGAGAGTTAAGATGGATTCAAATTAGAAAGTAAAAGTTTTAGACTAGGAAATTTTAAATTTTATAAGTTTAATTATCTTAACCCTATTTTAAACCACATCACTCGGTGCGAAAAAAATTTTGCCCAACCAATGTGGCAGAGCTAGAAAACTTTTTCTCTTCAAAAAAATTAACTATTTTCTTGGACCTGCTGGATTAAACCTAGACCATCTAAAAAGATCAGCCTTCAACCACAATACAACCTATCATTTTAAGTTTGTAAACAAATAAGTAGCCTATGATAAATCCTAAAAGTAATTACTTATCATGTAGTATCAGAATGGCAAATTTTTGTGTACCAGATACCCTAAACCCTAATACAGCAATTACACAAATGAAATCATTCAACAAGAATCGTTCTTCAGTGGATTTTCTTAAAATATGCACTAAACTAGGTCAACCAAATTGAAAAAGTTCCCAAACATTGTTTAAAATACACAATCATTGGATGCACCTGTCACCCAAGCTGCGCTCAATATCAAACTGATATATTGATATTCGTCTTGGTGATAACTCAACTGTTTCTCCTTTCCTTGCTTTCTCGTACATTCTTTCACCGCCAACCTAATTAATTACAATACTTGTCAGGAGAAAAAGAAAGAATTCCATATCGAATTAAAAACATCACCAAATTCATATTTAGTTGAATAGTTTCTGACATAAATAAGTCTTACGAGTTTACATTTAATCCAACACCATGGGCTTGACACATGTTAATGGTAAAGCTAAGAAGATGACGTAGAAATCCCAACATAAAGGTTCAGTTTGTATTCACATTAATATATACACTTTAGTCTACCAAATAAAGGCAAAATTAACCACAAGCAATTGTAATTCAAGTTAGTAACATATATCTTTTCACCATGAAACAAACCTTCAGCCAAAAACTTCTTGTCTATGTCATATAAGCTCTTCTATGCTATAGTTTCAACTTCATGCAAGTCATATATTCCAAGGTTGGTCAAATGGCAAATAATACATTCTGTTGAAATGTCAAGACAGACACATTTAGGAAAAGTTTGGATTTTCCACTATTTCCTGTGCAACATAACATGCTGTACCACAGAGAGTAAAGGGAAGAGAGTAATAATAATCATTCCTAATTCATATATTTGTGCTCGTCCATATTTCTTTTTTATGAAACTCTTAGATATGTAAAACTAAAGAATCAAGAGTTACAAAGCTCTTAAGGATAATAAGAAAAATAATTATCTAAAATTCTAAATTCAACCCAGGTGTTCATCACATTTTTTTCTGCCATCAGTCATTTCCAGCTCCCGTGGAGCGTCACTCATATACATGAAAGATGAGCCTTCAAGAAAATGACCTCTACCAACTGTAAGTTTCCTCACTAAATTGTCAATTGAATGTGTGAATCAATCAGATAAATTTTCCAAAATAACAAAGATCTCTAACCTTAATGGCTGAAAACATAGGAGGAACTTGCCATATCTCTCCTAAGAAAGATTTAACCGCCTTTTTTATATCATCATCCTTGATGTGTTCCCATGGTTCTCTTTGAATAACCTTGTCACAGAATTAAAATAAATTTAATCAAAATGGAAAGAAAGATAACTTCTGCAATTATGTCAGAGCCTACACAAATGTATTGTAAAAAAAAGGAATAAAGCAAGTTAATTCCTCATATCTGGATTGCTAATGCGTAAAACCAAGACAAAAATACAATGGCATACTGTAACTGTTGGCAGATAAACAACTTCTAAAACAAGGCATCATGTTTCTTGTGATACTTAATAGTTTCATGATTTTCATGTTACATCACATTCATTTGCAACAACTGTGATTAATATATTTAGCTTCCAGGATTTGCTATCATATATAAAACAAACTATGATAATGTTATAGAAGTTTCCCCTTCAAGAATCTAGGAATGTCACAAAAGCCTATTAAAATGAACAGTAGATTAAGGACTGCCCTATTAATAATTAGAGTAGACCCAAAGATGAGTATAGTTACATATATATCTAATGTTAACTTAAGATAGCAACTAATTACTTGGCCTTGTTCAAAACTAACAAAATTAATCATACCAAAAAGACATTGTTCCAAACCAAAATGAGGCCTTAGTTTGGCAAAAAAAAAAAAAAGGAGCATTACTTTGCAGCTAAACATTAGAAACACCACACAGAATAAAAGATCCATCAGATAAGACACAAAGATAGAATAATCACAAACGGCTAGAACAAAAACAAAAAGGATGGGGAAGGTGACCCCATTTGATGGGCAAACAAATGAGAAATAATAAGTGAAGTAAAAGGAAAGTACACAAAGAAGGCCAGAAAAAATCCTGAAACCAATTTAACTTATTTTATTACATAATATTTCATTGTTGCATGTCAAGATGAAGTAACTATAGTATAATAAAAAGGGTATACTGGTGAATCTGCATCCCAGGTTGATGTAGCTTCTCCTAGACGGAAAACACCACTATATCCTTTAACCATACCTTGGTACCTGCAGGATCCAATAAATTTATGAGGAACTTAGTAATATGGATACAAACTTATTCACAAAAAAGCAACATGGAACAAAAGAAGGCTCTTGAAACAAAACAGTGAATCATTGAACAGAATCCAGGCATTAGGTAGCATGATTTAACAATGAACAATCATTTAGGGTAACAAGTCATGCCATCGAACCTTACCCCAATGATGTGACAAGGGAAGCCTAGAGTTCAATCTCTATTTTTCTCCAGGTCGACATCAACCATCATTAAATCACTAATTTTTGACATGAAACTTGATCTTGAATGCTTATTATGACAGGACAGGAAGTGGAATTGGCATTAGAAGACTTGGGACTTGGAAATTGAAATATATTTCTCTTACACATTTGCCCTACAATGATTATCTTTTTGGAAGACAAATTGAATAACCAGTTTAGTATATCAAAAACAAAATTTAGTATCAAACCAAATTAGAATAGATAGGTACACAAGAGCACAAATGTTGGTTTTGTCAAAAGAATCTTAGGCAGTGAATGAACTGATTACAATGAAGGGGGCAGGTACCTGTCAACAATTTTTGTGGCTTTACCAATACAAACAATTAATAACCCTGTGGCCATCGGGTCAAGAGTACCAGCATGCCCAACCTGCGAACATAAAATTTCAAGATAGGCGTCCACTCAAACTACCAATAAAAGACATGTTTGTGAAAGAACAATTAAGTACCTTCTGAACTTTGACTAAGCGTCGCAACTTCCCACAAACAGTAAATGAAGTCCATCCTACCAAAATTATAGTTTAAATTTCAGCCAACTAGTAATTGGATCAAAACAAGTAAAAGTTTTCTGGATTCAGAAGAGTCATCAATTGTATCGACCACGATGGATGAGCATATATGCGACTATATGGTATCATCAAGACATATTAACCATCCGGTTGTAGCCTTTATTTTACCACTTGAATTAGTACTAGGAGTATATATTCATTTGAAAATCCTGAATGATGTATGAAAATCCTGAATGATGTAGCCTTGATATCAAAATAATGCAAAAGAGTGTAATCAATTCAAAGAGAATCTGGGTTCAGATGACATGATAATGGCTAGTTACCTAAGAAAGTAAAAGCGTAAATGAATCGATATATTGTGCAATAAGCCAATAACTAAACAATTAAAGGGATGAATGACATGGGCACACAAAGCAAAGGAACTTGAGAAAAAGGCAATGTGTGCAAGTAGAAGCAGGAAGAACACGCAGGGTTCTGGCAGCCAAAAAGAATAATTTTAGTTTAGAATATCTGAGGATACTGGTTTGATAATTAATTATATGTCTATATTCAGTTCATGGGTGATTTTCTAGTTTGATAGCCTGATTGGGATGGTATCTCATTTCACTTTGCTAGGCTTGCAGCAAAGTTCAGGATGTGATACCTCCAGAAATTTAAAATGAATAATTGATAAAAATAAATAAATGAATAAAAGTTAACAGCACATGACCTGCACACAATTGCATTGAAAAGGCTAAGAGAAGAGTAATCAGCTATCAACCTAAAATCTGTGTAATCCTGAAACTACCCATAGAAAATATTTATCTAAGTTTAGTGCAAGACTCTATATTTTCTGATGTCAGTTGGGTATTTAACTCTTTCATTCAATTAGTGTCTCTATGTCATTGATATGATCACTTCTTCAATGGCTATGTTTTAGCTGTTATTCCATCAGGATACAACAACAACAAGCATAAGTCCCAACTGTTCGGGATGGCCTGATCCATGCCTGATGCAGTTTTTGACATTTTTCAATAGTCGACCTGATGCAATCCAATTAGAATAAGGTTGCATATGTTAATAACGACTTGAACATATTCATTACATCATTTCTGGTTTATACATTCTAATATTTTACCATCACATTCTAATGGTGAGTGAGAACATTATATATAAGGCCATTGAACATTTGAACTATTGAAATAACAACATTAGTCGAAAGAAATAAAAAGCAGCAACCAGACCTTTAGGTTTGTCCACAAGAACTACAGTCCCGGATGGGCCATCCCACCTTGGAGGAAGCTCAGTCTTCCTGTTCACGAGATACGGCTCAGCCTGTTCCACCGTTATTGGGGCAGCTACAGCTCCCTGCCTGTTACCAGCCTTTGGGACTTTCCTCAAACACTTGAAGAACTCCTCGACCTTCTTCTCCGTCACACTCTTGATGGCAAGATTGTCCTTTTTCTCCACGCTTTCTTCAAAAAAGATCAAAGCCCTCTCATCCTTCTCCTCGCTACCATCCTTCCCTTTCTTCGGCTTCCGTCCTTTCTTTTTCACCACACCTTCCTCTGCCGATGCCGGCGGTACAGGCTCCATGGGGTCGACGAAAGCCTTATCCAAGGAATACTGAGGAAAGTACTTCTTTTCAAGCTGGTACACCATGCGATAGTGCTTATCCTTCTCCCAGGGATACGCAAAAGCGTCGTAGAAGTAAAGTTCCTCCTCGCGTGGGTGAAGGCGAGGGAAGTCTATTACCTCCGGCTCGAGCTCTACGTATTCGTCTCCGGCGCCGCGCCGGCGGTCCTCGTCGTCGGAGCCTCCGTACATGCGGCGTTGCCGCTTGCGGTAGTACCGCCGCTTGGAACGGTCCATGGCGGCCTCGGAGGAGGAGCCGGCGGTGTCGGAGAGTACTTCAGCTGCGTCTGACGATGCGGGGGGCGGCTGGTCGGAGCCGTCATGCGCATTTGGGAGCCGACGGCGGGAGGTAGAGCCGCGGGCAGGACGGTAGCGGATGAGCTCGTAGTATAGCGGATAAGGAGTGGCAGTGGTGGAAAGGAGGCGCCGAGCGGGAGAGAAGGGGTTCCTGGCGAAGAGACGAGGGTTGAGTTTGGCGGCCGAGTAGGAGAGGAAGAGGGTAGACCACAATTTGGAGGTCGCCATTTTTGGGGAGAGGAACGCGATCACTCAAAACCAGCCACACCCTAAACTAAAGAAATCAAATACAATCACAGAGCCAAATTCTAAAACCGCAAGCTCGAACTGAATGTAAGGGCATCCACGTCAATTTCCTTATTACTATATTTAAAATTTAATATAATCATTTTTCACTATATATCATATCAATTATTCTAAAATTTTTATCATCTTTAATTTTTTTTTATTTTCTTCTCTTTCTTCTATTTTTTTATTATTATATTTATAAAATGAGGGGAAGAAGAGACGGAGTGGAAGGAGAGAGATTAAAAAAATTATTATTTTATTTTTATGATAGTAATTTTATTTCTTAAATTTAGAGAATTACTATTCATCAAATCTAAATTTAGGGAATAGATAGGATAGTTGATGCAAAAATTTGTTAACTACCCAATCTAAAATTTAAGATAAAATTTTTGGATAGGATAGTTGATGTAGGTGCTCTAAGGGTGCAACCCAATCGAGCATGTCGTCTCTAAAAAAAATTTAATTTATATTTAAAATTTTAATATTTTTTAATTGAATTTAAATTTGTAATATTTTATTTGATTATTCAAAAATATTTTTTTAATTCAAATAACTCTATTTATATACTCAAATAAATTGCGATTGAAATAACGAATTGGAATTTAAACCATTTCAAATTATAATTCCAATTCTACTTGAGTTTGATTTCATTTGGATATTGATCTAAAACTATTAGGTAAAAATTAAAAGAGTAGTCCGAATTAAGTAAATCGACATCTCTTTTTAAAAAAAAATAAAATAAAAGAATATCTCATCGGATATTTGTCCCAAGAATATCATTACTTTCAATGTTATTATAACAACTGTGAAAATACTATTAAATGAAAGTACTATTTATCAATATAGTCAAAATTATTTAAATTTCTTTAAATTAATCAAAATCATTTTAAAATAGTGGTAATAGTTGCTTAATAGCTTCTATATATTATAGCAGTTTATCGTAGCTACTATAATAAAACATGGAAGTAAGGAATAATATGTTGGATCGGAAAGATACTAGAGGGGGGTGAATAGCGTTAGGGGTGGCAATTCGGTTCGGGTTCGGGTTGGCAGGATGGCGGGTTGGCAAATGACAACCTGAACCCGACTTGATTATTAATTCGGATCAAACTATTCAACCTGAACCTGATCTGTTTATTTGCACTTGACCCGAACCCGACCCGTTAACTCGTTTGACCCAAACATGACATGAATTCATTAAAGAAATTTTGTATATTAAATTAAAAATTTAAAATAACATTTATCTACACAAATTGAAAATCCATATCGTAAATGATAAGTCATGGCAACATTGCAATCAATAACATATCTCTATGTTTATAGTTTTAACTTTTTTAAAATTGTAATTTTAGTTTAAATTTATAATTATTTATAAATGGGTTCACGGGTTGTAATTGGGTCATTTCAGGTTGACCCGAACCCGACCTGTTTATTAATTGGGTTAATTGGGTCGACCCGATTTTGACCCGAACCCGAAACTACCCAAACCTAACCTGATTTTTTCGTGTTCGGTTCGAGTTGTGTTTTCGTGTCGGGTCAAAAATTGTCACCCCTAAATAGCGTTCATTGTTTTTTTTTTAAATCGAGAATACGCAACGGAAAATAAACACGGAAGTTCAAAATGCTAACACAAGTAATTTTTACTTTGTTCGGAATCTTCGACGACTCCTACTCCAAGGTTCGCATTCGGTGAATACTTTTGTTGGCCAATCACTATCAGTTCGAAAATAAGTTACAAAGATTTCTGAGTACAAGAACTGAAATAAAAATGTTATCAATAAATAGAAAAGAAATTGAAGAAGTCTTCGTTCTTCGAACTTCAAAGCAGTCTTTCGGTGTCGTCGGAGCCTTTTCGGAGCAACACGCGAATATGAAAGTCGTAGCAGATGATTTTTTTGAAACCACTCGTCGAAGGCCTTTATATAGGTCCATTCCGGGTGCCTGAAACCCCTCTGGGTGTCTGGACCATTGTTGACGTGGTGATCTCTTATCGAAACTTGATCCGTTAAGTTATCCACCTTCGGGCGCCTGGACCGTTAACATGGGTTCACCCAGTCGTCGCGCTCTAACTCAACTTTTGGATGACTTTTCTGGTCCGAGTACTTGGACCAGCTCCGAGTGCCCAAACTGCTCGGGTGTCTGGCCAGGCTGCTAGGGCGAAGTTGGTCCAGGCGCCCGGACACCCTTTTTCAACAACTTTTCCCCTGTAAAAAAGAGTTAGTCCGGGCAAAAAAAAATTATCCCGCAAAAACAAAGTTAACACAAAATACAGTAAGATAGTAGTAGTAATTAAATCATATATCCTCGATATCAGGATCTAGTCAAGGTCTCAGCTTATGTTTCCCAAATGGACCTAAGATGGATCGACGCCTACTGTTCCCTCGACCGGGAATGCTTCCTCACTGGATTTCTCCTTTAGTTGCTTACCTTTTACTTACCAACTGTAGTCACTTGACTCACCTTTGACCCACCAAGTCTTCTCGCCAGTTGTCAGGTGACTTCGGTCGGTTGTCAGATCCCACGGATCTAACCTGACTTCCCATCAAATATCAAGTCTCGTAGACCTATCTAGACTTCGCACCAGCTATCAGGTCCCGCGGACCTAGCTGGATTTCAACCTAGTGTCAGGTCCTCTAGACTCATCAACTCCTGCACATTTAGTGAAGCAATTATGCCACAAACACTCTAACTTTAATCCACTTATTATTTATCAAAAACTGAGTTAGATCATTAGTACAAACTGCACCAACACAATATTGTAGCGGTTATCAAATAATTGCTAAAATAATGTTGGATAAGAGGTATTTTAGGGATAAAATATATGATGACTTGCTCTTTTAACATTTTTTTTTAGAAAATGGATGTTTTTTAATTTTTATTCGAATTGATTAATCCTGAATGTGTCCGATCTAGCTCCATGAAAGTTTTCCACTAACCACCAACGTAAATTGGGAAGCACTCACGAAGGCTCATCCAAGTGGACAACATTATTAGATTTGTCCGCTTAAATGAGCATCCATGAGCACTTCCCAATTTACCTTGCTGACCGGTATAAAACTTTCATGGAGTCATATTGGTCACCTCTAGGATTAATTAATTCAAAGAGTTAGATATCTAGATTACCAAAAAAAAAGTTGTGATATGAGAAATTTGAGGGAACAATAAAATAAGAATTGATTGGTGCTGGTGTTAGAATAGCTAGGGAAGTAAACATGTCAAACTTTGTGATATTAAAGTTTATTTAATAAGGTAATCGAACTAAATCAAGCCAAATCTAAAATGAATCAATTCATTGAAATAATTGTTCAAGTTTAACTTAATTTTTTTTATAAGTTTGATCTTGATTTAAACTTGGCTTGAGTTTGATTTTTTTTATATACTATTAAGCTCTCAATTTAAACTTGTTTGATTGTTTAAAATTTTTATATTTTAATTTATTTGATTGGTTATTGAGCTTAATAATACAAATTATTTGTTTATTTTGAAAGTTTCTTTGCTATTTAGCATGTTTCATGAATAATGTTTTAAAAATATTCATAAATATTGTTCACGAACACTTCACAATCTCTATTCATGAGTATTAATGAGATGAACATGTATATGTTTAAACATGTTCGTTTAGTTAACAGGTTGTTCAAACTTATTCATTTAATTGATTTTACGTGTATTGAACTAATATAAACAAACTCTTACCAAGTCGAATATCAAACTTGCTCACAAACATTTTGTTCATCTACAACCGTAGGAGTAGGTCTAAAATGATGACCTATCATAATTAGGTTGACAACTTGATGGTTTAAGGTCCATAGGTTGACAACTTGATATTTTGGCGGTCTAAGTCGAGCTTCAAAAAAAAAAAAGTACCACCTTACAACGTCTTACTATTATTTTAGCCATAAAAATCATCCACACTTCAAAATATAGTCCTTCTTTCGACGTGTGACCAAAACTTGTTAGCAAGCCTACAAAATATATAATAAAATAAAAAGTTGAATAACATGAATATTTTAAAATGTAATAAAAAATAAATTTTACGAGTAATTATTTAATACAATACATCTTGCTTCCATTTTAATTATAAAAGTACAATGCATATTGCTGTCATTTTTTAGAGAACCTACAATATGTAAAGTAAAATATGAAGGTAAATAACATTTAATATTGTAAAATATAATCAAATAAAAAGGATAAATATTACTACTAATCATTTAAATATAACACATCTTGTTGTTTAGCAAAAATATCAATTAAACTTGTATAATCAAGATGTTCAACTATTTTTTTTCAATAGGCAACATTATCAATCCATTTAATATTTCTTATGATGTGGTTGATCAAAGATATATTTTAATCAACTTCAACTTGGAAAAACTCCATTCAGCAGATGTCACTATAACTAGTATAATCAACAAAATTCTATAGGCAACATAAGTATTTAAATAATAGACATCCATAATTTTTACATAATTTAAAACATTTAATGCTTTATTTGCTTCCATCAGTAAAGATTGCTTCAAGATTAATAACTTCATATACAGATCATCTCGATCAATGTCTGACTTGCCATTATATCTCAAAGTTTCTTTAAGATTTTTATAAGATTTCATTAGGCTATCATCAAAAGCAAACTTCAATCTATCTGAATTGAATAAAAACTCGAATGTTTATTCATACTTTTAAAATTATTCAAATCAAGTTTGTAGTGAAGAAATAGTTTGATCCATTAAGAAGAGAAAATAATTAACTTTAAAAGATTTTTCAGCTTATATCGTCACATCTTCACTACTATTTTCATCAAATTGTTTCTTTCTTCTGATAATGTGTTTTTCTTTGAACGTAGTTTCAATATCCAATTCTTCCGTCATTTGCTTCGCTTCCATCATGTCCTTATCAAATCCAAACTCTCTATACTCATCAAAAGTAAGAATAAGTCTGTTTAATTGTTTAATTGCAACATCAATGTCCATATTTTCACCTTGAAGAAATTTACTCGCGGTATTAATTGCATGCAACAACTTTATCAAATTACCATGTCAATCAAGAATTCAAAATTTTCAAGTTCATATGTTGTCAATGATTCAACTTCACTCTTTGTTTTTGGATCTTTATTCGTTTGTACTAAATTAAGTAAAGCATCTCTAATTTTTTATGTTTGTTCTAGCTTTCACGTTTTCAACATGATTTTCCCAACGAGTTTATGATAATGGCTTAATTATCAGACCTTCTACATGATCTTTAAAAACTTTTCAAAGCTTGGTAGAAGAGGAAAATAATGTATAAATACATTGTATCATGCAAACATAGACATAGCTTTAGAACAACAATTAGCCATATCACATAATGTCAAATTTAGACTATGACATCCACAAGGTATATACAAAAAGCTTTATGATTTATTTCAAGTAATCTTTTTTGCACGCCATTATACTTTTCTTTCATATTAGATCCACTGTCATACCCCTACCCTCTTATATCGTCAATATTAAGCTCATGATCATTCAACACATATTTTTGTTCAGTAAAAAGTCCAAATCAAGAAATATCATCCACTTTTTTAAAAGCTACCTAATATTCTTCAACCACAACATAGTCTGTTGAATTATCCACACAACTTATTACAAGAGACATGTGTTCCTCGTGACTTATGTTTGGAGTGCAATCTAGTATAATTGAATAATATTTTATTTCTTTGATTTTTCTAAAAATTACAGTTTTTACTTCGTCTGTCAACATCTAAATCAATTCATTTTGAATTTTTGGATATGTGTAATGTATCTCATGTGCTTGAATACGTCATATGTGCTCTTGCATTATTAGATCAAAATCAACAATCATTTGAATCATTTGCAAAAAATCACCATTATTCTCAATATAAATCTTTTTCATAATTTCCTTGATATGCTAGATTATTGTTTGCAAGTCTATAGGCAACAACAATTAACCTCATTAACACTAATCTCTAATATTTTTTCTTTATTAATTTCTATCTAAATGCTTTCATCAATTGTCTTGTTTTTTTAGTATTTTTTCCAATTCATTCCATGTTGTCATAAAACTAATATGTTCCTTACTTCCTTCATGCTTTTTAAGGAATCTATCAAATTATGTCAATTATTGTATCCTTCAGTAGCTAATTGATTAATTATATTCATGTTATTGTGATTTATGAATAACTTATTATTGGTTTAAGGAGAACTAGAATCAAATTTATGTTTTGATATTATCAAAGATTCAAAGTTAAGTTCTGTTATTATCTGATGAATTAATCAAGTGTGCAAGATGCTCAATTTAGAAAGTCCTAGTAGTCAGTTGGACTTGATACTAGGTAAGAATAGTCTTAGCAGATCATGAAAACTAGGTAGGAAGTCCAGATAGGTCAAGTGGACTTCACATCTGTAGATGGATTTGATAGGTCTAGAGGACATGAAATTGAATCAAGAGGAAGCCCTAAAAAGGCAATCTGATGCTAAGCGGTTAAAGTCCAAACAGGTCTGGAGGACCTGATTTTGACAAATGAGTTAAGGTAAGTTCCTAGAGGGAGTGCAGTGAGGTCATGCCTCAGTAGGAATAAACCTTAGACAGTGATCCAACTGAATATACCAATGGAGGTTTCTAAATTAAGAGCAAGACAATCCTAATTGTCATACTCACACATAATTAATATCTATTTAACTCTATTTTGCATGATTATTATATATTATCTATGTTAATTTTGTTTTTCGATAAATAAAGTTTTAGAATTGATAGAAGGTTCGGTCGACCGGTAGTTGGGATTAGTCTACCGATCTAGCCAGCCTAACATAAATCAGATTGAAGTCTAGCAAATATGGTACACAGTATTTTCAATCCACTGATCAGTGGGATTAGTTGATTGATCAGGCCAGCATGGAAAATATCAAGTTGAAGCTCAGCGAATATAGTATATACATTATCCCATCGACTGATAAGTTAGATTAGTTGACTGATTAAAATAAGGAAAGAGTAGGTGATTAGATCGAATTAGGCATAGAAGGAAAGTCTTTAGGTTTCATCGACAGATAAGTTTTATCGGTCGATAGAAAAGCATAATGTTAGGGTTATGAGTCCAACGTGGATGTGCGCTTTAGACATTTTCACAAAACGTGCGCAGTGGAAAAATAAAAAGAAAATAATAAATTCTTAATTTATTACAATACGCACACCCACGCATGAAAGATACAATACGTGCAGACATAAGTGAAGAAATATAACTTTACGAAATAAAAGAATAACAATTATTCTAAGCGTACCTTACAGATGATGTGAAGGGATAAGGGCATCAACTTCAGTGATATTCATGAACCTCGCCTCTATTTGTATTCATGCCGAGATCTTCAAGACAACTTCGGTGAGCAATAAGGTTCGCCTCTGATTGGTACTAGCCAAGTATGGAGGCGATGTGATCCAAGAGGAGAAGAAGAAGTGGAGAAGCTTTGGAAGAAAAATCTCCCTTGACTTCTTGGTGGCTGACGACAAAGAGAGGGAGAGGGTGGCTAGGGTTTTCTAAAAACCTAAACCAATAAACTTACATTAATATGTTTCTCCTCATAGAGAAGTATTTATAAAACTCTACATGACTTGGGGAGCAAGTCATCTTCTCAACTCAATAAGCAAAACCAAACCGATCAATTACCATTAAGAATAAGTTTGGTTCAAAATCAAATCATCTTGGTTCATAATTAAACCAAACCTATTCAGTTTATTATTAAGCTAAGTTGTTTCATAACTAAACCAAACTCATTTTGGCTTATTATCAAACCATTATGAAACTATATATTCTTTAATAGTCATGGCTCATTCGCACTTCTATTTCAACAAATATCTTTCTATATTTGTCTTTTGTTTGGTCAAACCAAACCTCTTATCTCTTGATATGAGAATTGAATTATCAAATTTATTTTATATCTTTCAGATACTCATAGTGTCATGCCCCGAGGGTATACTTGTCCACTAAATCGGACGGCGCCCCCTAGTGATAATATGAGAAATACGATATCGAACTCAGATTAAGTAACATAAACATCGATGCAATATAAAACTACAACTCATAACAACTGATGTGTATATGTATGCATGTACATGTGAACATATTAAACAAAACTCAAGGATTCGACTAGAAAATACAATCATGAACAAAGGTAGCAGAAGAATAAATCACATGAACAAAAATTTAAACTCGAATGGGACCGATAGCCAGGACCTCTTAGCGACACATGCTCTACCTATTAACCTGGGAATAGAGAAAAAAAAAGGATAGGGAGTATAATAACTCAGTGGTTATAAGAAGATAGTGCATGATACTATATATAAGGAGATCAAAGGATGCAGTCTCAAGAAATAATACTTATTATAAAGTAAGAATACCTACATAAAATCATCTACTAAACAAATCATAACCAACAATGTAATCCTTCGTTGACCCCCTTCACCAGGTATAACAGATAAACTGGTAGTACATACAGTACATCAAGAAACCAATTGCATAAACTCAACACATAACAAACATATAACAAGTACTGACTGCAGGAGAAACACTCTACCACGGATGGTCCCATGAGCAGTCGGGGTAAATAACTAGTCATTATTCACGGGAGATCGCTCTACCACTGATGGTCTTGTGGGCGGACAAGATAAGGTAGCTATTTAGCTCCCTTATCACTGACTACAAGAGAACACTCTACCATAGATGGTCCCATGGGTAGTCAGGGTATGTAACTAATCACTATCTGTGAGAGAACACTTTACCATAGATGGTCTCATACGCAGAGAGGGTATATACCAACGGTCACTAACGACTCTCTCAACTACGAATAAGAGACAATGATCGTTAGGATATAACCATGTAACGACAAGCAGAAAATGCATAATCACATCCGATATAACACTCTATAGCTACACCTTGGTCTAACCTCACTAGCATATAAACATGTGTCTAAATAACAACAAGGGTCTAATAGGATACTCGATATCCTACATGTTAGGATCCTTCGTACGGCTAGAGAGGGGGGGGGGTGTGAATAGCCGACCCCAAATCTCTCGCGTTTCTTCCTACAATTCGTTAGCGCAGCGGAAAATACAAAGAAACGAAAGAGAAGAAAACCAAACCTTAACACGAGGATGTAACGAGGTTCGGAGATTAGGGCTCCTACTCCTCGGCGTGTCCGTAAGGTGGACGAGTCCAGTCAATCCGTCGGTGGATGAGTCCCCGGAGAACCGGCTAATACAATATACTCCTTGTGGGTGGAGAAACCTCGCCACAAACGTTTGCAACAGCAAACAAAGAGTACAAGAACAAAGAGTAAGCAAGAAATACAATAAGAATACACAAGCACTCTACCAATCTTGCTTTCTCGTCGACTGGAGTCCGGATGAAGCAGCTTCAAAAACTCTAACAGCAGCGGCTGTTCCAGTCGGTGAAGCTCACGCGAAGCTTTGACGAGCTCAACAAAACTCAAGCACAGCAGACGTAGCAGGAAGGAGGAAGAAGAGTTGTCGCACGAAGATGCCTCGATCCTTTTATACTGCGAAGAAGGCGGTGAGAAAACTGGCGTTGCGTCGCAGCTAGAACTCGATCGGTCTGCACCGATCGGGGAGGAAATGGATCGTCACCGATCGGTGCGTGGACCGATCGAGTGTGCCTGATCGGTCCACCGATCGATCAGCGCTCGGTCTCGTGCTGATCCGATCGGTCGTGGGGACCGATCGGGCCTATGCCGATCGGTCCCCAGACGGATCAGAAGGCTTCTGCCCAACTCTCTGAATCTGATCGGTCCTGGACCGATCCCACCTCAGCGTCCGATCGGTCCGGGACCGATCCTCATCTTGATCGGTCCCGACCGATCGGTAAGCCGTAACCATGATCGCCTTACGTTGGTTATCGATCGGTCACCGCACCGATCGATACCAATCAGACACCGATGCGGACCGATCGAGCTAATTTCGCCCAAACCAAGTCCCAAGTCTCCCAAGCCAACATCCGGTCAACCTTGACTGTTGGTATATCATGCTAGCATCCGGTCACTCCCTTGACTGCTAAGACTCTCCACCAGTGTCCGGTCAATCCCTTTGACCTACTTGGACTTTTCCACACCGGACGTCCGATCATCCCGATCCATCCGGATTTTCCTCTTCGTGCCAAGTATCCGTCACTCTCTTGACCTACTTGGACTTTCCAACACCGGAAGTCCGATCATCCCCGATCCATCTGGATTTTCCCTTGCACAGCTTCACTCACGGGACTTTCACCGGCCTCACAGGATTTCCACACGCCTAACATCCAGTTAGGACTTTCTCACCGCCTAACATCCCGTTAGGACTTTTCCGGCTTCACTCACGGGACTTTCCAACCGCCTAACATCCAGTTAGGACTTTCCAACCGCCTAACATCCAGATTAGGACTTTCCACTGGCTTCACTCACGGGACTTTCCAACCGCCTAACATCCCGCTTAGGACTTTCTACTTGGCTTCACTCACCAGGACTTTTCCCGTGCCAAGTCTCCATACTTGGACCTTTCGCGTGCCAAGCTTCCTGCTTGGACTTTTCCAGTGCCAAGTCTCCATACTTGGACTTTTCCAATGCCAAGCTCCCTGCTTGGACTTTTCGCGTGCCAAGCCCCCTGCTTGGACTTTTCCAGTGACAAGTCTCCATACTTGGACTTTTCCCGAATCAGGTCAACCAGGTCAACCTTGACCTAAGGTTGCACCTACAATCTCCCGAACACCTATTCTTGTCAAACATCAAGAATACAACTCTCTTCTCGTCAAACATCGTCAAACATCAAAACACAACTCGAGTCAGGTCAACTCGAGTCAGGTCAACCAAGTCAACCTTGACCTAAGGTTGCACCAACAATCTCCCCCTTTTTGATGTTTGACAAAATCCAAAATCAAGTTAGGTTAACCCGATAACCTAACTTAGGTTTTCCAACCATCTTCCAATGTCCAATGTTCTTTTCTTGAACATTCTCCGGACATTCTCCCCTTAGGTTAACCCGATAACCTAACTTGGGTTCTCCAATAATTCTCCCCCTTTTTGACACACATCAAAAAGTATTCCAATGTTCTTCCTTGAACATTCCTAGACATTCTTCCCCTAGCTTAGGTTAACCCGATAACCTAGCTTGGGTTCTTCAATAATTCTCCAATGAACACTCTCCCCTTTTTGACACACATCAAAAAGAAAAGGAGGATATCAAGGTCAAGAGTTTCTTCCTAATGAAAGTCCCATACCTTTCATTGAAACTCTTAATTTCCCCCTTGATACTAAACTCAACAACCAACTTAGTGATAATTTCATATCACTCAAGTCTTTAAGAGTAAAAACTCCCCCTAAAAGTCAACTCCTCTTGACAATTAGGTAAAACTCCCCTAAAGGTCAACTCCCCTTGACCATTGCACCAACAATGTCTTGGAGAGTTTCAAACCTTTAGAAATCCACAAAACCTAACTTCCGCTGAAATTTCAGACCAACAGTGAAAATCGGAAACTGGCACGCACTGATCGATCAGAATCCCCCTGGATCGGTCCCCGGACCGATCCACGCTTCACCGATCGCACTGGATCGGTCACCAGACCGATCAGAACTTCACTGAATCGGCCCGGACACCGATCCACACTCTGAAATCAGAGATTTCTGATTTCCCTTCCCGGAAATTCAGAAACTCCTAATAAATTCCAGAAAATTCCAAAAATCGTAAAATTTTGAGGATACACTCCTCATACCATAGACTATCACGGAAAAATAATTTTCTATGAAAATAGTTTCCATTTTTCAATCTTGATACAAAGTTCAAAAACTTTGAAATAGTTCAAGTTTAACTCAACTTTGTATCACAATGTTCAATGATGAATGCTATCACTAGGAAAGCTTCATCAAGGTTTTCAAATCAATTTTAAAATGCTTTTAAAACCATTTGAATTTAGGACCATAATCTTAGGGCTAAATGTACATGACTTGTACACAAGCTTTCCCTATGATCCTCCATTTCTTGAATTAGGCTCATCTAGGTACAAGAACTATGCACCTTGATCCTAACTCATGATCCTAATATCTCACACACATATAAGGTGTATCAAACCACATCCATGTCAATTTTGATGTGAGATATGGGTTTAGGTATCTTAGACTAAGGTCTCATGCATTTTCTAAACACAACTTTGATCTCAATATCAAAATGTGTTTTCATCCTTAAATCAATTCAATTGATTATTAATGCAAGAGATGATGACATGGCATAAAATGGTATCATAAATGAAAACATGTGCCAATGTCATGATGTCATGGCATAAAGTTTGAAACTTAAATAAACATGACATAAAAACTAGCCTAAGCATTATCATGACATTTCAAATGATAATAAAACTAAACATGATGTCATGACATGTGAGGGCAACCAGTCATGGCAAGTTAGCTCAAATAAAATACTTAAATTCCCTATCTAAGTATCCTTAGCCTTAGCTAACTTAAAATCTAACCCTAGATTGCCCATATATCCCTAAGAGAAACCAAAATCCCAATTATGGTATTTCTCTAGGTTTTCTTAAATTGTGCCAAATAAGATTAAAATCGATATTTTTCAAATATGACACAATTTACTCTTCAAGGAGTAAATAATAATTCTTTTTCATTTTCAAAGGTTATCAAAACCTTGAAAATGCTCCTTGAGTGTCAATTTCCTCAAAGTTGGGTTAACTACCCTTCTAATTGGAGTTGACACTCTCTAACCCATCTATGGGGTAGAGAAGATGCTCCTAGGAACCCAATACCTATTAGAGCTCATTGGGTTCACTAAATATTCACTAGGGATAACTTCCCTAGCAACCCTCCTAATGACCCTCTTAGGCTTTGAAGCCTTGGTCATTTGGGTCTCATCAAGGTCAACTATAGGGGTGACTCCCCTTGTAACCTTGGTAATGGTCTTCCTAGCCCTAGGTTTTGTTCCATAATCAAATGGAACATTGTGGTAAGTGGGCTCGACCATTTGAGACTTAGGTTTGTGACCCAAACCTTTCTTGTCCTTGGACTTGAGTTTTTGACTCTTAAACCCTAGAGATGACTTCTCCATGTTTTTAAGAGCCTTTTCTAAATTATCAAGTCTTGACCTCAAGACTTGATTTTCCCTCTCCAATACCTCAAGTTTTAATTTGTCATTTTCTCTTGAGATATTCCTAGGCATGTGTCTAGTCTTCTTGGGATTTCTACCTAGGTTTTCCTTAACTTTAGAAGCGTTAATCCTAGGGTTGGTATTTCTAGTGTTATCCTTACCTAGGCTAACATGTTTAGCTCCTAAGCACATGAATTGGTTCCTAAAGTTAACATGCTTATCATTATTAACAATTGCAACAAAACTACTAGCATGAGTTTTATTAGAATTGCAATAATGAACCTTAGAGGTTACCTTAGGGTTTGCCTTAGCTCCCCCTATCGATGTGCCCGGTCTCTTGCCCTTGTGAGGTTGCCTCCCCCTCGGACAATGACTCCGATAATGTCCCCTTCGCTTGCATTGGAAGCACACCACGTGCTCCTTGCCCTTGCGTGTCGGGACTCCGGCTACCTTGACCTTTGGCGCCGGTGGAGTCTTCCTTACCCTCTTTGGACACTTACTCTTGTAGTGCCCAAATTCCCTACACTCAAAACACATTATATGCAATTTACTTGAACTTAAAGTGTTTGAGTTACCTAGGGTTGAGGATGAATGGATGCTCTCTTCTTCATCCCTCCTGGAGGTAGAAGCTTCTTCTTCGTGCTCCGATCTTGAAGTAGAACTCACTTCCTCTTCTTCTTTAGATGTTGAGTAACCCTCAACTTCCAATTTGCTCTCTTCATGATGTGAGCTACTTGGCTCACTAGGCTCCTCTTCATGGCTTGAAGTGGAGCTCTCTTCATGGTACTTGGCCAAGTTATCCCATAATTCCTTGGCATTGTTGTAACCTATCTTACACAAGATGTTAGTAGGCAATGAAAATTCAATTATTTTCGTTACCTCTTTGTTGATTTCGGATTTGTGAATTTGTTCTCTTGTCCACTCCTTCTTCTCAAGTGGTTTTCCTTCCTTATCCACCGGAGGAGTAAATCCTTCTTGTACACAAAACCAATTCATTATGTTAGTCATAAGAAAATACTTCATCCTTACCTTCCAATACGCGAAGTCGCCGCATTCGTAGAAGGGTGGAATGGTGACATCTTCTCCATAGAGATCCATTCTCTAGCTTTGCTCCCACGGGTGTTGATCCGATGAAGAGCGAACCTTCGCTCTGATACCACTTGTTAGGATCCTTCGTACGGCTAGAGAGGGGGTGTGAATAGCCGACCCCAAATCTCTCGCGTTTCTTCCTACAATTCGTTAGCGCAGCGGAAAATACAAAGAAACGAAAGAGAAGAAAACCAAACCTTAACACGAGGATGTAACGAGGTTCGGAGATTAGGGCTCCTACTCCTCGGCGTGTCCGTAAGGTGGACGAGTCCAGTCAATCCGTCGGTGGATGAGTCCCCGGAGAACCGGCTAATACAATATACTCCTTGTGGGTGGAGAAACCTCGCCACAAACGTTTGCAACAGCAAACAAAGAGTACAAGAACAAAGAGTAAGCAAGAAATACAATAAGAATACACAAGCACTCTACCAATCTTGCTTTCTCGTCGACTGGAGTCCGGATGAAGCAGCAGCTTCAAAAACTCTAACAGCAGCAGCTGTTCCAGTCGGGGAAGCTCACGCGAAGCTTTGGACGAGCTCAACAAAACTCAAGCACAACAGCACTTAGCAACAGGAAGGAGGAAGAAGAGTTGTCGCACGGAAGATGCCTCGATCCTTTTATACCTGCGAAGAAGACAAGAAAACTAGCCGTTGCGTCGCAACGGCTAGAACTCTGATCGGTCCCAGACCGATCGGGGAAAATGGATCGTCACCGATCGCTGGGGACCGATCAGAGGTGCCTGATCGGTCCACGGACCGATCAGCGCTTCATCGCGACCCCTGATCGGCGGTCGTGGGGACCGATCAGGCCTGTGCTGATCGGTCCCCAGAGATCGATCCAGGAGGGATCTGATCGGTCCTGGACCGATCCCACCTCAGCGTCCCGATCGGTCCGGGGACCGATCTCCATCTTGATCGGTCCCGACCGATCGGTAAGCCCCGAACCATGATCGCCTTGTTGGTTATCGATCGGTCACCGACCGATCGATATAATCAGATCGGTCTGCAGACCGATCCAGAGCTTGGTTTTCGCCCAAACCAAGTCCCAAGTCTCCCAAGCCAACATCCGGTCAACCTTGACCTGTTGGTATATCATGCTTAGCATCCGGTCACTCCCTTGACCTGCTAAGACTCTCCACCAAGTGTCCGGTCAATCTCTTTGACCTACTTGGACTTTTCCACACCAGACGTCCGATCATCCCTGATCCATCTGGATTTTCCTCTTCGTGCCAAGTATCCGATCACTCTCTTGACCTACTTGGACTTTCCAACACCAGAAGTCCGATCATCCCTGATCCATCTGGATTTTCCCTTGCCTGGCTTCACTCACCAGGACTTTCACCTGGCTTCACTCACCAGGATTTCCACACTGCCTAACATCCCAGTTAGGACTTTCTCACTGCCTAACATCCCAGTTAGGACTTTTCCACTGCCTGGCTTCACTCACCAGGACTTTCCAACTGCCTAACATCCCAGTTAGGACTTTCCAACTGCCTAACATCCCAGTTAGGACTTTCCCACTGCCTGGCTTCACTCACCAGGACTTTCCAACTGCCTAACATCCCAGTTAGGACTTTCTCACTGCCCGGCTTCACTCACCAGGACTTTTCCCGTGCCAAGTCTCCATACTTGGACCTTTCGCGTGCCAAGCTTCCTGCTTGGACTTTTCCAGTGCCAAGTCTCCATACTTGGACTTTTCCAATGCCAAGCTCCCTGCTTGGACTTTTCGCGTGCCAAGCTCCCTGCTTGGACTTTTCCAGTGCCAAGTCTCCATACTTGGACTTTTCCCGAATCAGGTCAACCAGGTCAACCTTGACCTAAGGTTGCACCTACAATCTCCCGAACACCTATTCTTGTCAAACATCAAGAATACAACTCTCTTCTCGTCAAACATCGTCAAACATCAAAACACAACTCGAGTCAGGTCAACTCGAGTCAGGTCAACCAAGTCAACCTTGACCTAAGGTTGCACCAACACTACACTCCAGTATGAAATAAGAAATAAAGGTCTAACAAGATACTTGATATCCTATACTACCATATGATTGTCCTAACGATAAGCACAACTCAAATCATCTACCAGGGGTCTAGCAAAATATCCAACATTATATACTATGGTATGGTAATATCATACATATATAATAAAATTAAGCATGAAGAACAATGAGATTGCATAGATATAAATTGAATCATCTCTAAGGTCAAGCAATATAAGTATTAAGATCAAGAAATGATATGAATAAAGTTAAGGTAAATAGTAACTATTGTCTAATCAATAAATTACAATAAATAATCATGCACTAAGATCAAAGAAACTAACAAGGTTAAAGCAGTAACTACACACCTCTAATGTAGAGTATCCAAATTGTCTTCAATCCAAAGTCTGCCTCGAGATCAAGTCCTCTCCTCCTTCCTCTTCGGTGGTGTTTCCCGGCAGTGGCACGATTAGCCAGCTTCGGGTGGCGGCTGTGAAGGTGGTTGGTTGTGGATGCAACAACGGGGGAAATAATATTGACAGAGGTGTCATCTTCGACGGTGCAGGAGACGACTGTGACAGTGAAGGTCGTGAGAAGCTGACGCGGCGACAGCGAGGCACACTTACTTGTTGACGAGGAAGAGAGGAAAGAGAGATGGCTGGGGCTACACCGGCAGTCGGGTGTGATTGGTGGTTGCAACAACGATGATGACGTCAGCTAGAGGCGTGTTACTCTCGACAGTCGCAAGAAAACATGGATGTTAACCTGAGGGGAGGCACAGTGCCGGCTTTGGCTTGATCGAATTGTCGGAGGAGTAGCACTGGTGGTTAGGCAGCGCTAGTCCATCTCACAGCAGAATAGTGTCATGTGGGTGGGAGAGGCGCATGGCGGAGATGAGCAGGAGAAACCAAACCTAGGTTTTGATTAATAAACTTAAGAAAATTGATTTAATAACTCCCATTTTAAATAGGGTATTTTCATACCGACTTTTCATTATCCTATTTATCCTCATAAAGTATAAAAAGACTTCTATAAAATCCAGAAAAATTTCTTAAAATTCCATAAATTTAGTTACTTATTAATTATTGTTTATTTATTTTCTTATATAAATTTAATTATGTCTTATCTTAATCATTTTAAATCATTATCCTATATATATATATATATATATATATATATATATAGAGAGAGAGAGAGAGAGAGAGAGAGAGAGAGAGAGGATACTGATTTAAAATGATTAATCCTTGGATATTTTACATTCTACCCCACTAATAAAAATATGGTCCCTAAATTTACTACTCAATCCATAATAGTATGATATCCAATAGGCAATACATACCTATACTAGTCCATTCTAGTATCCTGAAAAGTACATAACGATATGGAATCCCTTATACCCTACACGATCTACTTTTAAAGTAGGTAATCATTTTTTTGGTAGGTTACGAACCCATCATGCTTCTGCTTCCCACATCGCTATGTAGCTAACCATAGTAGGCAAAATCCGCTAGGTGTACATTATCTTCTAATTGCCTCCGAAATCCTTTTCACATGTCCATAGTGGATACTCCAATTAGTGAATGGTGTGCTCCATCTATCTATCTGTTTGAAATTTTGTACAAAATGAAGTTCTGCATGAAATGAAGTTCTGTATACATGACTCGTTGGAAACTTTGTCAAGTAATCCAAAGAGTCCATTAAGCGAGTCAGTAGTAAATGAGCGAACTTGGTTAATAGATCAACGATCACCCAATTCGAATCGTGCACCCTCTAAAATCCATTGTACTATGTTTCCTTTCCACTTAGGTACAAAAATCTTCCGAAATAAACCTGCTAGTCTCTGATGCTCTTTGTGGATTATGACCCACAATGCTTCTTGTTGCATCACTCTGATATTCTGTCTTCACTTGTTGATGAGCTGTAAAGTCTACAAGGTCCTTCTTCATATCGTTCCACTAGTAGGAGCATTTTAAGTCTTGATACATACGAGTACCTCTCAGATGAACCGCGAATCCTAATTAATTTGCCAAATAGGTCTTCTTTAACTAGGTTCACCTCGAACATACATAGTCTTGAACTATTAAGTGGGGATGACATTTGGTGAGTTGACTAAACTCCACCTTGTCATCCATTATACTATGGTGGCTCTACTTAAAGTTGAGGACCTCCTAATAATGAGCTATACAAAAGGAGGTAAAAAGTTCTATTTCTCAAAAGCCTCTTGAAATAATCACCAATTGATCCTTTGTTCCATAGATGTCATACCTCGCATCTCCACTAAGTGGTGCCCTAGTCTTGTAAGTGATAAGCAACAAACTCCATCTTTCCTACATCAATATAGGTCATATATCCTAATGTACCTCTAAGGTTATCTAACTAGGTATGAGCGGTCCATGGGTCAGAAGCTCCCATGGAATAGAGAACATCGATCCTCTACTAATTAGGTTAGTATTAGTATACACACCTTGTCCAATACCCAATTAGTAGTGGAAGGGGTGGGTATCAATGTTGGTGTTTCTTGAGACTGTGCTTCTTGATCTTCAATAGGTTGTTGACAGGCTTGATCCCTACTTTCCAACTCTATCTCAATTGGTGCCACAGAAGAATCTACATCCTCTATATCAGGTTCGGGTCTTAAGTGTCAACTAATCACATCCATGGTTGATCCTTACCATGACTACAATATGACTTACTCATAAGTGTCATCATGCTAGAAATGAATAACTGAGTAACTAATAGATAGGTATAGAAACAACTACACCATTCAATAAAATTGGAGGGAGTCTAACCAACTATACATTAATTCCTATAATATTCAACTTGTCTAATAATAAACTACACCAAGTAATGAACACAAAGGTAAGATAAACACTAAAAGTATACCTTACTTTCCTATAGCTTAGAGATGTCCTTCGGCTTAGCTTGCCCCAAACTCGAAAAATGTAAATCTAAATGAGATAGAAATCTCCAAAACACAAAAGCCAGCATTCCACTCGAACCTGGCTCTGATACCAATAAAATTATCACACCTCGAGGGTATACTTGTTCGCTGATGCGGTGATGAAGAGGGGCCCCACAAAAGGTAAGTCAAAGTAAGGAAAATTAGCTGACGTGGAAGCCAGGGTCAAAAATAGTTAAAGGCCCAGCCGGCTGGCTGAGCCGGATAACTGGACGAGCGAGAAGCCTGATTGGCCAGGTAAGGATGCCGAACGGCTCGCCCAATGACGGTAGATGGAGTAGAGACATAAACGATGACCGCAATGAGCTAGTCTCGCCGATTGGGTGACACATCTAGTCAGACAAAGGTAACCAATGATAGTCGGGAAGCAGGGAAAGAGATGAGCCAGCAGATCCAAGGGGTATGATTGAGAGGGGGTGTCTCGGCCGAGCAACTTCCGTTCGACCTACAGCGGGACCCAGCTACGTATCTCATCATATCCTTTTGGAGGTTTGCGCCACTAACTAAGGAGCATGTTCCGCAAGTAAATGATACTTTGGAAGTTTCTAGTCTGTCACATCGGAGATAGGCATTCTCGCTTAAAGAAAGTGTTAAAGACACTTTTTAGCTTGTCTTTTCATAAGACGCTTGGGAAAATGTGTGTACGCTTTGAGATACGTGCATAGATACTATAGTGGTGCTATAAAAGGGGGGTTCCTATCTATAGACAGAGGTATGCGCAACTTCAACATCCTACATACTCTTTAATACAACATTCTTGCTACTTTATAGATCTCCAAAAACTGACTTGAGCGTCGGAGGGTCAACGCTGGGAACCCCTTCCTGGCCCGGTACTGACGCTTTTATGTTGCAGGACTACGCGGAGTCTTCGCTTCACCAACCTTCAAGCCATATCCCCAGCTTGCCATCTTCTTTGCTTTCAGACAGGATCATATTTGGCTCAATCCATGAGAAAGTTCACCTACATCCGAAATGAAAAGATGGAAGATGTTAGACAACTTACTACGGTGACGCTAACGTAAGAGGATTTGGAGGTGTTGATACAAGCACGAGTTGCGAAGATGATGGAGTAGCAATAAATAGCAGCTGACAACCGAGTGAACGACCCTGCGACGTCAGCGACCAACCATAAAGTTGATCTCAGAGCCCGAGCGAAAAGCGCAAGCCAAGCAACAGGCCAACCGACACCTTTGGAGAAGCTCCAAATGCACCAATCCCATACCACTGCACATTATTTCGTATGCCATTAGAAGAGTAGGGACAAGCGGAAAGACCACACAATTCCTCTTCAGAGTACATGACTATTCAGGATGAGCGGAAAGGTAAAGCACCCCGGCTCGACCACTCGCCCGAGCGAATAAATAGGCAGTTCTTGTAGGAGATTTGGATGATCAACTCACGACACTTATACCATTGACGATTGGAGAATATACAGGGGCAATTGACCTCGAGGATCATTTGATTAATTATGACAACATGACCACGCTCTATCAATTCATCGATGGAGTTAAGTGCCGAGTATTCCTCACCACGCTCTCTGGATCAGCGTAGAGGTGGTTCAGGCAATTGCCAATCGGATCAATATGCAACTTCATAAACTTCTGAACGACATTCCTCCAGCACTTCGGAAGTAGCCATTGCTATCAGAAGATTAACATCAACCTGTTCATGGTCAAACAAGGGGTCAAGAAAGTATTGCGAGCCTACATTAAGAGGTTTAACCAAGTAATCATGGAAATTCCATCAGCCACTCCGGATATCTTAATAAGTTCTTTCTCCCAAGGACTTATAGAGGGCGAGTTCTTTCGATCACTTATTCGGAAGGCTCTGAGAGACTTTGATCATCTGCTCGGGCGGGTTACCGTTCATTAATGTCAAAGAGGCCAAGGGGGCTCGGAAGAAGGAAGTGATCCTCGAGCTGACCATTGTTCCGGAGTGCCAAATGACCCATACACACCAACCACCAAAGGGGCCCCGAGCGGGAACAACACAACAACACTAAGAACCCCGAACCCATGCAGTCCAACACGTGGAGGCTGAGCGAGCAAAGCCCACCGAGTACCGATTGTAGACCTCGTTATTTTGTAATTGTCATCATTCACTGACCTACAACACCAGGGATTGCTACAGTCTAAAACTAAAGCCCCGCCGAGCAAGTTCACCAAGATTTCACCGCCGATCTCCCTCTCCTGATGGACATCATCATTGTCGATCGGAAGGGCAGCACGAAGAGAGATGGTCGACAACCAAAGAGCACCGACACTAGCCTCAGCGCAGAGATCATCAAAGGTCTGTTAGGGCATCTGCCGAGCGAGAACACCTGTTAGCTCAAAAGGAAGAGATCACAACAACACCGCTCAAGGAGGCATACGAATGATCACAAGAGGCTCGACGGATGACGACTCTAACCAAGTTATGAAATCGCACGCCCAACGGTTAGAAATTCACACCGTCAGATGCAGCAAGGAAAAAATAGAAGGACCAAAGATCAGTTTCAGTCTTTAAGACTTAGAGGGAGTGGAAGTCCCTCATAATGACGCGTTAATCATTTGAGTAGTAATTACTAATTATAATATTCACCAAACTTTTGTGGATACTGACAGCTCTATGAATATTATATTCAAGAAGGTATTTGATCAACTACAAATCGACCGGACTGAGTTGCATCCCATGACGACTCCCTTATATGGGTTCACTGGCAATGAAGTATTGCTGATCGGCCAGGTTCGACTAGCCATATCCCTTGGAAAGGAGCCGCTCAAGAGGATAAGGATGACAAAATTCATTACGATGAATGCCCCGTCCGCTTACAATTTCATACTGGGCTGATCGACGCTGAATGAGTACAGCTGTCGTATCAACATTCTATCAGAAGATCAAATTTTTCGTTGATAACTTGGTCGGTGAAGTCAAGTGTGACCAACTAGCAACTTGATGGTGCTACGTCTGATGGTCAAGACTAAGTCATGCACCTTACGGAAGGCCCAACGGCTAGAGGTAAATGCAATTTTGGAAGAACCTTCTGTGCTGGTCTATGATGAAAAGGAAGGAGTCCCAGTGCATCTCAGTCGGCTAGAAGCCACAACCTTCATCGCGGCTGACGTAAGTGCAAAAAAGAAGGCAGAGCTTGTTTCCTGTCTGAGGCAAAACTAAGATGTATTTGCATGGGCAACTCATGAGCTCCCAGGCATCTCACCGACCATCGCACAACATGAGTTGCACGTTCAACCGAATGCCAGACCAGTAAAATAAAAGAAAAGAGACTTCATCTCAAACCAAAATTAGATCATCCGAGAGGAAATAGAAAAGCTGCTGGAGGCTGGCCACATACGTGAAGTGCACTTCTCGAGTTGGCTTGCTAACGTGGTAATAGTCTCCAAGATGGGTAATAAATGGTGGGTCTGCATTGACTTTCGAGACTTGAACAAGGCTGCCTGAAGGACTACTACCCGTTGCCATGCATTGATCAGATGGTGGATTCAATGGCAGATTGCGAGTTGATCTGCATACTGGATATGTACCAGGGCTACCACCAAGTGCTGCTCACCAAGGAAGATCAAGAGAAGGTCAGCTTTATCACGACTGACGAAACCTTCTGCTACAATATGATGCTGTTCGAATTGAATAACGCTTGGGTTACCTACCAAAGGCTGATGAACAAGGTATTCCGAAAGTAAATCGGCCTAAGCATGGAGGTATATGTTGACGATACTTTGATAAAATCCCTCCAAAACACTGATCTCTGTGCAAATATAGAGGAGACTTGTCAAACGCTGAGGAGGTATGGAATCAAGCTCAATCTAAATAAATGCATATTCGGAGTGAGCAGAGGACACTTCCTTGGTTACATCATGAACAAGTGGGGCATTAAAGTAAATCCAAGCAAAGTAAAGGTGCTCTAGGACATGGCCCCTCCATGCAACTTGAAGGAGACTCAGTGACTGACCAGATGGATTACCGCCCTATCAAGATTCATATCCAAGTCATCTGATCAGAACCATCCTTTCTTCAAGGTTTTATGTCGAGCGATGAAATTTCAATGGGACATCGAATGCGATAAGGTGCTGGAGGAGCTCAAGAGTTATCTAACTTCTTTATCTGTATTGGTAAAACCCATCGTTGGCAAGCCACTCTAGATGTACTTATCATCCATAGAGTGGGTGGTTGACTCAGTGTTGGTGTGGTAGAACAACGCTGAATAATAGCCGGCGTATTTTTTGAGCCATATATTGAAAGATGATGAATGCCGCTACACCTATCCCGAAAAACTTGTGTACGGGTTGGTCCTCGTAGCTCGGAGGTTACGCCCATATTTTTTGTCGCATCCAATAATTGTATTGACTAACAATACTCCAGGGCAGATTCTCCTCAATCAAGTGGACCACAAAGCTAAGTGAGTTTGACATACAGTACTAGCCCAGATCGGCAATTAAGGCGCAAGTCTTAGCCGATTTTGTGACGGAGGTACAGAACGCTGAGCCAGAAGCAACTTGGAAGATCTGTGTGGACAGATCATCCACCCGACAAGGCATCGATATGGACATACTTCTGATATCGCCACACAAGGATCTAATGCAGCTATTCGTTCGGCAGGACTATAGAGCCATGATTAATGAGGCAGAGTATAAAGCATTAATCACTGGTCTGCAAGTAACTCGACACGTGGGGGCCAACCGAGTCCTTGTCCACTCAGACTCTCATCTAGCAGTGCAATAGTTGTTAGGGACTTTTGAAATAAACAATGTCCAGCTAAGGTTGTATGCTGAGGCGTTTAAAAAATTGAAGGTCTGATTTTAAGAAGTAATTATCTAAAAAAAGACCTCGAGTGGAAAATTAATATGCAGATAGCATCTGTCCAGGTTTGTGCTAGAGGGCGTTAGATTTTAATTTGGTGCTCAGGGGAGCGCAGCTTGCCATCATTCGATGACACTATTCATCAGTCGGCAAGCGAATTATGGCCCTGATGCTTTTGCAGCTAGGCCTTTAGACTTGGACATGGGAGAGGAACAGATAATGGAAGTAGTGCCTTTAGCACTGGTCGGCGGGGGCGGTAGATAAGTGATTAGTGATGCACACATCATCCCGGCAGGTAGCGCTGACAAGGATGGAGTTCGATCAGAGGAAAGGGGGGGCCGGTAAGATAGCCTCCCCCTCTGGAAGCACAAAGGAAGAGGTCTCACCGTGCTCGAATGGAGGTCAAAGAGTTGTTGCAGGAGCAAGGGCCTGTAGGGTCGAAGTTACCGAGCAGGAGGACGATTCCGCTCGGTGCCACTTACGGTGTTGGATCAATGGCTCACCTGAGGTAGCAGACTCAGACGAGTTTGTGACCATAACTATAGAGGTGTGCTCGGGTGCTAGTTCACCAGTGTGAGCAGCTGCTTCGCTAGCCTCCACCCGGCTTCCTCCTGCCTCACTAGTTGGCTCATTAGACTGCTCGACCGACAATAACCCACAACTCTCTAGTTCGAAAGCTCCCTTGGCATTAATATCCATATTGGAGAGCCTGTACTTGTTGCTCAGCAGCGCTCGGTTCATGAATTAATTTACAAATAAGAGAGAGAAATCAGTTAGATTCAAAGAAGATCGGAAAAGAGATGACTTACCTAAAGGGGCAGGAAGTTGAGTTTGAATGGGGCTCAACTCGAAAACATACAGAATGCCCTCCAGCAGCAGCCGATGTATGTGATACTTCTGATCTGCAAGCTGCGCGGTTGCTTGAAGGTAGGCTTCCTTATCATGGTACCTCTCGAGTGAGGGTGGTTTCAACATATCTATCTGCCAGTCGGTTAGAAAGGCTAGCCGATCGGGAAGACCAACGAAGAAATAATGCTCTTTACAGTGCTTATTGGAGGAAGACATTTTGTCAAAATAAGCCGCGCTCACTTGGGCTTGAAAAAGGATGACACTTGACTCAAAAAGCTTGGGGTAGTAGAAATAGTGGAAGAGCCGAGGAGAAAGGAGGATTCCGTACAGACGAAGTAATATAACAAGTCCTTAGTGATCTAAAGGAATTGGGTATTAACTGATGCAATGAAATATGGAAGTATCTACAGATTTCAGAGAAAAAGAGGTGAATGGAAAAGTGAAGGCCATCAAAAAAACTAGTCTTTGAAGAATGGAAGGAAGCCATCCGACAGCATATGGGGACGCACATTGGCAAAGGAGATCGTGATTTGGTAGTCATCAGGAATATTACAGGTCATTTTCATATGTTCGATCTCATCCCCATTAAAATTAGATTTAGTTGAGGTGTACCACAGCTCGGTAACAACTATGTGTGCGTTGGGGGGGGGGGGGGGAGACTGCCATCGAACAAAGGATGGAAGTTGAAGAAGCAGAAGGGAAAACAGAGATGGAATTTACTAGAGAGAAAAAGATCGCCGTCAATGAACAGAGAAAGCGAGGAGTCAATGGAGACAAGGACGAAGAATGTGATAGGTGTTGGTTGCTACTCGGAAATCCTAGAGGTTCCACTGTACAAAAATTTTGTACAAAGGTCTGAACCTTTTCCTAGCTACCATGTGTTCTTTTAAATTAAATTTTGGATCGCCTGCGGAACTTAACACGTTTGATCCAAAACTTAATCTATTTGTTCTTTTAGGTTTTGACTTGGATCTCCTGCGGAACTTAACACGTTCGACCCAAATCACCTTAAGTTATTAATTCCATTAAATATTAATTTCCATAATTGGTTCCCAGTACTGACGTGGCGAGGCACATGGCCTTCTTAGATATGGGAGCAACCACCACCGACTAGACAAAACCTTTTATAGAAATCTAATATTTAATTTCCTAAAATAACTTTAGGTTAATCGAAAAGAACAATCAAATCACAAGGAAAAATAAAACAAAAGAACACAACTTCGAAAAACATATTCGAGATACTAGAATCGTAAGCCTCTTGTATTTGGTATTATTTCCATAAATAACTAGCATGATGCGGAAAGAAAAAGTACTAGTTATACCTTTTAGAAAGACCTCTTGATCTTCTACTGTATTCCTCTTCTAACCTCGGACGTTGTGTGGGCAACGATCTTCCGAGATGAGAACCACCAAGCACCTTCTTCTTCCTTGCAAGTTTCGGCCACCACAATTCTCCAAGAGAAGTAGAGGTCCGGCCACCACCACCAAGCTCCAAGGGATGCAAGAAACAAAACCACCTTTCTCTCCTTCTTCTCCTAGCTAGAACCGACCACCATCAATAGCTCCAAGAGAGGTTGCCACCGGCCATAAGAAGAAGAGAAGAGGAAGAAACTAGGGCCGGCCACCAAGGAGAAAAAGAGAGGAGAAGAATAATAGAGTTAATCACCCGTGAAGGCACCTCTACCCCCTCTTTTATAATCCTTGGTCTTGACAAATAAGGAAATTTTAATAAAAAATACCTTAATTCTTTTGTCATAAAAAAGAAAAATTATTTTAATTAAAAAACAATTTTCTTCTTTTAATAATAATGGCCGGCCACTTCTAATTCCCCAAAACAAGGAAAATTTAATTCACACAAGAATTAAAACTTCCTAATTTGTTCCTAGAAATTTATAAAAATTTCTCCAATAATTTTTATCCCTTCATGATTGGTTAATAAAAAGGAAATTTTATAAATTAAAATTCTTCTTCTAAACATGTGGATAATTTCCAAAAGGAAAGTTATCTCTAAAAATTAAAATCTCTTTTCAATCTACAAATAAGGAAAGATATCAAATCTTTTCTTAATCTTTTTAGAAACTAATAAAAGAGAATATTTAATTTTAAACTTCTCTTTTAAATTATTATCATGGTCAAAAGGAAAGTTTTTCTTAAAAATAAAATCTCCTTTCAATCTACAAATAAGGAAAGATTTCAAATCTTTTCTTAATCTTTTGTAGAAAGCTTTAAAAGGAAAGATTTAATTTTTAAACTCTCTTTAAAACTATGATATCCACATAAGAAATAATTTTAATAAAAATCCTTTTTAATATGATGTGGCCCCACCTAAACTTGGGCTCCAAGCTATTGGCCAACCTTAAGCTAGCCTTGGCCGGCCCTAAGCTTGAGCTTCAAGCTTAGCTTGGTGGCCCCTATTGGTTGGGTAAGAAGGTGGGTATGTGGTGGGTATAAATCTCTATATACAAGAGGCTACGATAGGGACCGAGAGGAGGAATTGGTTTTGGTCTCCGATGAAATTAAGCTTCCCTTGCCGAACACACAACTTAATTCCATCAATTATAATTCATTGCACTAAAGAATGAGTATTGAACTACGGCACCAATCCCTAATTACATTTTGGGCTCCTTCTTATTATGAGTGTGTTAGTCTCCCTGTGTTTAAGATGTCAAATGTCCACTAATTAAGCGAGTTACTGACAACTCATTTAATTAATATCTTAGTCCAAGAGTAGTACCACTCAACCTTATCGTCATGTCGGACTAAGTCCACCTGCAGGGTTTAACATGACAATCCTTATGAGCTCCTCTTGAGGACATTCTCAACCTAGATCACTAGGACACAGTTTCCTTCTATAATCAACAATACACACTATAAGTGATATCATTTCCCAACTTATCGGGCTTATTGGTTCATCGAACTAAATCTCACCCATTGATAAATTAAAGAAATAAATATCAAATATATGTGCTTTTTATTATATTAGGATTAAGAGCACACACTTCCATAATAATTGAGGTATTTGTTTCTTTATAAAGTCAGTATAAAAGAAACGACCTCTAATGGTCCTACTCAATACACTCTAAGTGTACTAGTGTAATTATATAGTTAAGATAAACTAATACCTAATTACACTACGACCTTCCAATGGTTTGTTCCTTTCCATTATGGTCGTGAGTTACTGTTTATAATTTATAAACCGATAACATGATCCTCTGTGTGTGACACCACACACCATGTTATCTACAATATAAATTAATTGAACAACTACATTTATCATAAATGTAGACATTTGACCAATGTGATTCTTATTTCTAGATAAATGTTTATACCAAAAGCTAGGCTTTTAGTATACACTCTAACAATCTCCCACTTATACTAAAAGACTAAGCTGCCATATCTGCTGTCATACATCTGATTCCCAACCCTTCAACATGTCCATCAAAAGCTCTCGCCTTAAGGACCTTAGTGAAAAGATCTATAGGTCATCATCTGATGCATTCTAGGTGGCAACAACTTCTCCTCGTTTATACGATTTCTCGTATTGGGTAGTACTTGCGCTCTATTGTGTTTACTTGCCTTATAGACTCATGGTTTCTTCGAGTTTGTTACTGCACCATTATTATTACAATAAATTGTAATAATCTTTGGACAAACTAGAAATCATATCTAAGTCTATCTTGAGGTAATTAAGTTATTCAGCTTTTATGGCTACCTCAGAGGCTTGCCATATACTCAGCTTCTATGGTGGAGTCCAGAAAAACTCCTATGCTTATCACTCTTCCATAGTTATGACTTTTCCTCCTAAAGTAAACACAAAACCCCGAGGTCGACTTATTATTGTCCCTATCCGATTGGAAGTCAAAATCCGTGTAACCCACATGGACCAAATTAACTGCCTTGTAAGCTAGCATATAATCTCTAGCGCCTCTAAGGTACTTTAATATATGCTTTACTGCAGTCCAATGTCCTTGTCTAGGGTTACTTTGATATCTGCTAACTATGCCCTTGGCAAAACAGATTTCTGATCTCGTGTATAGCATACATTAGGTTGTCTAACTGCCGAAGCATAAAGAACTGCCTACATGTCCTTAATCTCCTTTGATGTCATCGGAGACATCTCTTTAGATAAAGACACTCCATGCTTAAAAGGTAAGAAACCTTTCGAGGAGTTTTGCATGCTTAAAACGAGCAAGGATTTTCCGATGTATCAAGCTTGGGATAAGTAAAATATATATTTTGTTCTTTCGATCCCTTATTACTTTGATCTCAAAAATATATACATTCTCCCAAGTCCTTTATATCGAATTATTTGGACGACCATACCCTTACTTCTGACAATATTTTGATATTGTTTCCAACTACCAAAAATGTTATCTACATATAGTACAAGAAATACCACCACGTTTCCATCACACCTTTTGTATACACAAGACTTATCCGTTTACTCAATAAATCCATAGGTCTGGATTACTTTGATAAACCGGATGTTCCAAGACCTTGAAGCTTTGCCTCAGTCCATAGAATGATTGAGCTTGCACACAAGATGCTCTTAGCCCTTTGCAATGAACCCTTCTGGTTGCTTTATATGGATGCTTTCATCAAGACTTCCATTAAGGAATGCTGTCTTGACATCCACTTGCCAAATAGATAAAAGAATCCGGATAGACTTAAGCATGACTACCAGTGAAAAAGTTTCCTTTTTCATCAAGTCTTGCTTTGAAAGTTACTACCTTCCTGTCTATCCCTCTTTTCCTATTATAGACCTTTTTACACCCAACGGCTTTTACACCATTTGGTGATTCTACAAGCTTCCAGATTTTATTAGAATACATATATTCTAATTCTATTATTCATTACTCTTTGCCAAGATGCTGCATCTTTATCTTGGAGTGCTTCATCATATGACCGGAGATCAGGTTCATGCCCTCCAGGGATCGAGTCCAAAAACTCTCCCAAAACATGAATCTTTTTAGGTTGCCTAACAACCCTCCCACTACGACAAGGCACTTACTGCAATTGTGTATCATTTGTGATACGTGTTGCAGTTTTCTTGTGGTATCTCATCTTGTACAATTGGTACTAGGTTAGACATGTCCTTTATTATTTCCTTAAGAACAAATTTAGTTATGAGCACGTGGTTCATTATATAGTCCTTTTCTAAAAAATCAGTCATTGATGCTAACAATGACCTTCTGATTTTTAAGACTATAAACCTACTTTTGTTTATCTAAGATAACTTACAAACAAGTGAACTCCTATCCAACTTATCATTGTCTCTCTTTAACATATGTGCTGGATTACCCGAATCCGAATATGCTTCAAAATAGGTTTTCACCTATTCAGCAATTCTATATGAGTAGAGAGTTCTAACTTGGAAGGTACTATGTTCACTTTCGTTTTCAGAGTTTATCCTTAAAACTAATTTGGTAATTTTCTGAATAACTCATTATCTATCTAATTATTCCATAAGAGTCCTTTACCTTCTTTCTACTACACCATTCTGTTGGGGTGTACCAGATGCAGTTAGTTGGGATTGAAATCCAACTTCTGATAAGTGACTCCTAAAATCTCTCAAGAGGTATTTGCCACTACGATCTTCCATAGTGACTTTTTACTTTAACATTTCTCCGCATCAACCTTGTACTCTTTGAACTAATCAAAGTACTTAGTCTTGCGGTACATTAAGTAAATTTATTTGTATCTTGAATAGTTGTCTATAAAATAGACAAAATATTCAATACTACCTCTTGTCTGGATAGTCATAGGATCACACAAATCAGAATGAACCGTTTTCAACATATCTTTGACTCCATACCCATTGGACTTAAAAGCTTCTTGGTTATTTTCCTTCCAAGTAAGACTCGTAGGTTGGAAAGATTCCCACTACCAATGAACCCAAAAGTTTATCAGCTACCAATGAATCCTACTCAAGTATAACCTAGCTTTAGAGGCTAAAGATATAATTGGTTCATTTCCGAAGGTTGCTTTCTCTTAAAATTAGAAGATGTGTTACTAATTTCCATTTGTTGCATCGTGGGAGTTATTGGATTATAAATTGTCAACCATCATACCAGAATAGATAACTTCCCTATTTTTCTTGATAACAACTTTGTTATCAAAATAGACACAATATCTATAATAGTTTAGAAACTGAAATCAGGTTCTTTCTAAACTTGGTACGTAAAGACAATTATTTAAAATCCATATTTTATTCTTATCAAAGGATAAAGATCTCCCACTGCAACAGCTACCACTTTTACAGTAGTGCCCATGTGGACGGTGATTTACCTTTCATTTAGTTGTCGGGTTTCCTGGAACCCTGCAATGTATTGCAGACATGATTAATGACATCTTGTATCTACACTCCAGGTTCTGGTAGATAACACCACTAGACATGTTTCAACTAATGAATTAAATACACCTAAATTATTCTTAGTTCTTAGAAGACAGTCTACCTTAATGTCCAAGTCCTATTTCCAATCATTACAATTGGGACTACTAAGTCTTTTCTATAGTATGACTACTAGGGAATTGACAAATATTTAAATCCTAAGAATCACAAAAAATATTTGATCAAGATCAACTCCTTAAAAATCCCCATGAATTTTGTATGCCACGTTAGTGTGGACGTATACAAAATCAAAGAGGAGATTTTATCCATTAATTTTATCATCTTGTCAACTTTACTTTATGACGAATAAAATTAATAGTTGATCTGTCTTTGATCAAATATTTGGTCAAAAACTTTTGAATTTTAAAAAATATTGATTCCTCAAACAATATTATTTAAATTCACCAACACCTCAAACACCGTGAATTTTACATGCCACGTTAGTGTGGACGTATACAAATTCATCATTTGTAAAAGGAGGGTTTTAACCCATTAATTTTATTATCTTGTCAACCTAACTTTTTGACAAATAAAATTAATAGTTGGTATCATTTGGTCACACAAATAATAGCAGTGACTCCGATGGGGAGGATACTATTAAATGTGTCTAAGTGTATACCATTACTTGACACTAAGTCCATTAATAAGATTATGCCCCTTCCGTTGGGGAAGATCACACGCTCTTAATTAACTTCCTATAGTCATCTAAAAATGGAAGTCTGTTCTAGTGATCCACAAACAAGCTCATCCGTTATGGAGGAAGGCACTCAGAGCCAACACGCAAGCTTGTTTGCATCACTTACAAACCAGTAATGGAGACCATGGGATTTACTTAAAAATCTCTCTCCCACTTAGTTATTTATAAATGAGGAATTTTAACTATGCTAGCCTACTAAATATGTAAACTAACATGCACACACAGCACAATATAAAAGCAATAAATAGAAAATCTAATTTTCAACTATTATGGCTTTTATCTCTAGTTGTCCTCCGTGTGTTGTCATCCCAAGCTGCTGCCATATTTGACCACCGCCATCGGGTCTAGCTGTCGCATCCATCTTGCTCCTAGTTCCGCTGCACCTCTAGTCCTCAGAAGGTTCCACGCTTTGCAAGATTCGATCCGCGACATAAATAGAATTTTACATTTTGATCCTATATTCCATAAAAGGAATGTACATGTATCTAGATCAAAAATAAAATCCTAATAAAACTAAATACAGCTCCTGCTGTATTTTATAATACAATCATGCACATACAATAAAATGCCCTTGACATGTCCAAGGGTCCAATCACACACATAATAACTATAAGCCATAATAGTTGGATCCTGCATCTACAAAGTTAGCACATCCTACTATTATCCTGCCTAAATTATGTATGACATGTGCATAATTAAACTAATACCAAATACACAGAGGCAAAACCCTAGCTCTGATACCAATTGTTGGTTGCTACTCGGAAAGCCTAGAGGTTCCACTGTACAAAATTTTGTACAAAGGTCCGAACCTTTCCTAGCTACCATGTGTTCTTTTAAATTAAATTTTGGATCGCCTGCGGAACTTAACACGTTTGATCCAAAACTTAATCTATTTGTTCTTTTAGGTTTTGACTTGGATCTCCTGCGGAACTTAACACGTTCGACCCAAATCACCTTAAGTTATTAATTCCATTAAATATTAATTTCCATAATTGGTTCCCGATCTTGGACGTGGCGAGGCACATGGCCTTCTTGGATATGGGAGCAACCACCACCGACTAGACAAAACCTTTTATAGAAATCTAATATTTAATTTCCTAAAATAACTTTAGGTTAACCGAAAAGAACAATCAAATCACAAGGAAAAATAAAACAAAAGAACATAACTTCGAAAAACATATTCGAAATACTAGAATCGTAAGCCTCTTGTATTTGGTATTATTTCCATAAATAACTAGCATGATGCGGAAAGAAAAATTACTAGTTATACATTTTAGAAAGACCTCTTGATCTTCTACCGTATTCCTCTTCTAACCTCGGACGTTGTGTGGGCAACGATCTTCCGAGATGAGAACCACCAAGCACCTTCTTCTTCCTTGCAAGTTTCGGCCACCACAATTCTCCAAGAGAAGTAGAGGTCTGGACACCACCACCAAGCTCCAAGGGATGCAAGAAACAAAACCACCTTTCTCTCCTTCTTCTCCTAGCTAGAACCGACCACCATCAATAGCTCCAAGAGAGGTTGCCACCGGCCATAAGAAGAAGAGAAGAGGAAGAAACTAGGGCCGGCCACCAAGGAGGAAAAGAGAGGAGAAGAATAATAGAGTTAATCACCCGTGAAGGCACCTCTACCCCCTCTTTTATAATCCTTGGTCTTGACAAATAAGGAAATTTTAATAAAAAATTCCTTAATTCTTTTGTCATAAAAAAGAAAAATTATTTTAATTAAAAAATAATTTTCTTCTTTTAATAATAAAGGCCGACCACTTCTAATTCCCCAAAACAAGGAAAATTTAATTCACACAAGAATTAAAACTTCCTAATTTGTTTCTAGAAATTTATAAAAATTTCTCCAATAATTTTTATCCCTTCATGATTGGTTAATAAAAAGGAAATTTTATAAATTAAAATTCTTCTTCTAAACATGTGGATAATTTTCAAAAGGAAAGTTATCTCTAAAAATTAAAATCTCTTTTCAATCTACAAATAAGGAAAGATATCAAATCTTTTCTTAATCTTTTGTAGAAACTAATAAAAGAGAATATTTAATTTTTAAACTTCTCTTTTAAATTATTATCATGGTCAAAAAGGAAAGTTTTTCTTAAAAATAAAATCTCCTTTCAATCTACAAATAAGGAAAGATTTCAAATCTTTTCTTAATCTTTTGTAGAAAGTTTTAAAAGGAAAGATTTAATTTTTAAACTCTCTTTTAAAACTATGATATCCACATAAGAAATAATTTTAATAAAAAATCCTTTTTAATATGATGTGGCCGGCCACCTAAACTTGGGCTCCAAGCTATTGGCCGGTCACCTTTAAGGCCAACCTTTAGGCTTGGCTGGCCCTAAGCTTGAGCTTCAAGCTTAGCTTGGTCGGCCCCTATTGGTTGGGTAAGAAGGTGGGTATGTGGTGGGTATAAATCTCTATATACAAGAGGCTACGATAGGGACCAAGAGGAGGAATTGGTTTTGGTCTCCCGATGAAATTAAGCTTCCCGTGTTCGCCCCGAACACACAACTTAATTCCATCAATAATAATTCATTCCACTAAAGAACTATTATTGAACTACCGCACCAATCCCAAATTACATTTTGGGCTCCTTCTTATTATGAGTGTGTTAGTCTCCCTGTGTTTAAGATGTCAAATGTCCACTAATTAAGCGAGTTACTGACAACTCATTTAATTAATATCTTAGTCCAAGAGTAGTACCACTCAACCTTATCGTCATGTCGGACTAAGTCCACTGCAGGTTTAACATGACAATCCTTATGAGCTCCTCTTGAGGACATTCTCAACCTAGATCACTAGGACACAGTTTCCTTCTATAATCAACAATACACACTATAAGTGATATCATTTCCCAACTTATCGGGCTTATTGGTTCATCGAACTAAATCTCACCCATTGATAAATTAAAGAAATAAATATCAAATATATGTGCTTGTTATTATATTAGGATTAAGAGCACACACTTCCATAATAACTGAGGTATTTGTTTCTTTATAAAGTCAGTATAAAAGAAACGACCTCTAATGGTCCTACTCAATACACTCTAAGTGTACTAGTGTAATTATATAGTTAAGATAAACTAATACCTAATTACACTACGACCTTCCAATGGTTTGTTCCTTTCCATTATGGTCGTGAGTTACTGTTTATAATTTATAAGGTACTGATAACATGATCCTCTGTGTGTGACACCACACACCATGTTATCTACAATATAAATTAATTGAACAACTACATTTATCATAAATGTAGACATTTGACCAATGTAATTCTTATTTCTAGATAAATGTTTATACCAAAAGCTAGGCTTTTAGTATACACTCTAACAATAGGGTGAAGGAAAAAGTTGAGGGCTTAAAAACCATGAGAATGGTTGATTTGAGTCGCCCAATCGATGGCTTTGGAAAATGAGGCTCCATCATGACCGTGGAATTTGAAAAGGCATGCGTTACATCAAACCTAAACAGTCACTTGTCACATCACGTATGCGGCGGCAGGAAAGGCAATGCATGACATTCTATTATAGGGAGCATTAATGGAGCATAATTGAAAGACATGGTTAGCATGCCTTGCATTAATAATAGAAGATTTGAACGGTTTCCAAGAAATTAGGTGATGTTAGTAGCCGTTTAAAGGCACTAAGTGAAGAAGGCCACTTGGGACAGAAAGCAGAAAGAAACTGAAAAAATGGCTATGTGTGGTTCACAATCAAGTTGAGCGGCAATTATAAACCCTTGAGCAGTAAAGATCATAGTTGAGCAGCGACTATAAACTCTTGAGCAGTTAACATCACAGTTGAGCGACGACTATAAACCCTTGGGCAGTTAACATCATAGTCGAACGATTTGAGGGCACCTTTAATCGAGTTCCTTCGATCGAGCGATGCGCTGGCTGACCAAGAGAAAGCTCAGTTAATAAAGAAGAGAGCCAGACAGTTTACCTTAATTGGTAATCACCTGTATAAAAGAGCCTTCTTAAGACCATTGTTGAGGTGCATCGGGTCAAAAGTCATTCAATACATCCTGCAAGAAGTACACCAAAGCTCATGTTATAGGCATCCGAGAGACCACTCGTTGGCAAGGAAAATCCTATTGGCGGGGTATTTCTGGCCCACTCTACAAGCCGATGACGCTCAGACAGTAGCAACCTACTTACCTTGTCAAAAATATCATAACATACCGCACAGGCCCACTGAGGAGCTGAAGGCGTTCATGGCCTCTTGCCCGTTCGACTAGTGGGGCATGGACATTGTAAGGTCATTCCCAATGATGAATGAACAGAGGAAATTTATCCTTATAGCGGTAGACTACTTCTCCAAATGGGCGGAGGCTGAGCCACTCGCCAAGATAATCAAGCAGATAGATATCAAGTTTTTGTGGTAGGATATTGTTTGCCGATTTAGCGCCCCTCATAAACTCGCCTTTGACAATGGCAGGCAATTTTAAGGATGGAGGCTTAGAGAGTGGTGAGCCAGCTATGACATTAAGCAGACTTTCACTTCGGTGGCTTATCCCTAGAGCAATAGTCGGGTGGAGGTTACCAATAGAGAGATCCTCTAAGGTCATAAGACTCAGCTCGACCATGTCGGGGGAAGCTGAGCAAATGAATTATTAAACATGATGTCGGCGTACCGCACCACTCCCCGGGAAGCCACTGGTATAACACCTTTCCATTTGGTGTATGGAGGAGAAGTGATGGTGCCTATTAAGGTTGGCTTGGATTCTGATTGGTAACAACTATATGATGAAGACAATGTCGAACGACGCTTAATGGAATTAGACCTAATAAACAAAATCAGGGATAAAGCAGTTGTTCGACTAATGACTTCCTAACAGAGTATGAAGAAGAACTACAATAGAAGTATGATCCTAAGGTCTTTCCAGATCGATGACTTAGTTTAGAAAAGGGTTAAGTCGGTCAATGACGTAACCAAGCTAGAGGCACCATGGGGTAGACCATACAAAGTAATTTAGAAGCTTAGCTCGGGATCTTATTATTTACAAGATGAAATGGGGAGAAATTTAGAGCGGCCCTAGAGCACGAACAATCTACAGCCCTATTAGGCCGGGTAGTAAGTTCGTGAAAAAATTTATAAAACCTATAAAAATGTTCATTCTATGAATGTAGGAAGTTTTGAATGAAAAATTATTAAGTGCCAAAGACTCATGAGCCATTCAGCCATGTTATAAGCGAGTGAAACCCTTGCGCTAAGTGTCAAAGACTCACGAGTCGTTTGACCATGTTATAAGTGAACAAAGCCCTCGCGGTAAAGTGTCAAAGACTCATGTGCCATTCGCTCGTGTTATAAGCGAGCGAAGCCTTTGTGCTAAGTGTCAAAGACTCTCTGTTGGAACCCCAAGGTTGTTTTGGTGTGATCAACAAGTTAAGTTAGGTCCAGTGTTTTTCTAACCTTGTGTCTAAGTGTGCAAGAGCTTAGGAGCATAGGTAATCGAGCGGAAGACGCAGCTAGCGAGAAGGATGGCACGCAGTGCGTCCGATGGATGAGGCACTACGGAAGAGTACACTGGCGGACGAGAAGGAAGTGTGCAGTGGTTTCGAGGGATGAGAAGCCGGAGCGGAAGACTGCTCGAGGAGCAAGAGACGCAGCTAAAGAGAAGGTTGGCACAGAGTGCGACTGAGGGACGAAGACTGCGAATGAGTACGCTGGCGGACGAGAAATAACCACGCAGCGATTCCGAGGGATGAGAAATCGGAGCGGAAGTATGCTCGAGAAGACCGGAAGTTGGGTTCGGGTGAGCCCTATTCTGGATGGCAGAGATCACCCAAGCGAGCGAAAGACTCGGTCTGAGGTGAACGGAACCGGAGCAGAAGACCCCGCCTGAAAAAGTCAATGGGGTTGACTTTCCCGCCTGGGGCGCCCAGAGCGTACCGGGGCGCCCGGACCGTACCGAGGTGCCCGGAGCGTACCGGGGCTCCTGGACCGTACCAGGGCGCCCGGAGCGTACCGGGGTGCCCGGAGTTGACTTTTGACCAGATCAAGTTTTGACTCGATCTGAATGTGGGGGATAATATTTATCCCCCTCAGGGCGCCCGAAACCCTTCGGGGCGCTCCGACCAAGGCTATAAATATAGCCTTGGTCCAGAAGCTTTTCATCAATTCAGAACTCAAGCATTCTTTCTACACTTGGGAGCTTTTTCTATAGTTTAGCTTCTGTTGTGCGCTTCATTGCTGTAAAAGGCTTCTCCGCCTGAAGGAGATACTAGTGCTACACTTTCCTTGGATTAACAACTTCCCCGGTTGTAGCCAAGTAAATCTCGGTGTGCCTTTTATTTTTCTGAGTTATTTTCTGTTTATCTATTTATGCAAGTGTTAGCTTAAGAGTTCGAGAAGGGTTGGTTTTTGTTTTTGTATTTGCAGGGCTATCCAACCCCCCCTTCTAGCCGGCCGTAATGATGCTACAAGTGGTATCAGAGTCGAGGTGCTTCAGGAGGACTAACCGCTAATCGAAGCAAAGATAATGGCCGGACTAAGCATCCACTCGCTGAAATACGAGGGGATTTCGCTACCTGGAAAAAATTGATGCAGGTATTTTTCACAACAGATTTTGAATTAATTTTAACAATGGAACTTGGCTTTGTAGCTCCAGAGGGCAAGGAAAAATATCAATGGACAAAAAAGGAGCAGGCTGAATACGTGGCGAACGACAAAGCAGAATACCATCTATTAAGCATTCTTCCGCCACAAGAAGTCAATCGAATCGACAACTACAACTTCGCGAAGGAACTTTGGGAGAAGTTCCTTGAGCTACATGAAGGAACTTCCAAAGCCAAGCTCACTAGATGAGATCTGCTTCGCAATCAGCTCACCAGCCAACGACTTGGGGAAGATGAAACAGTCGCACATCTGCACTCGAGAATGAAAGAAATCATTACCGGACTTTCAAATCTTGGAGAAAAGGTAAGTAATCGAGATTCGCTCAGGTACACACTGAATTCTTTTTCTAAAAATTCAAAATGGGCATCACTAGTAGATGCCTTTTACATTTCAAAAGATTTAGAAAAAATTTCATTAGAAGAATTCTTTTCAACATTTCAAGTGCATGAGTCAAGATGTGCAGGAATGAAGTAGCCCAAGAACAATGTCACCCTCAAGGCTTCGAGAGATGAACTTGAGTCAGAATCTTCTCTCGATGATCAAGAAATGGTAATGATGGTAAGAAGATTCAAGAAACTTTGTAAATCTAGATCTACTAACCATCCACAAGGGAAAAAGAAAAGGACAATTCGTTGCTACCACTGTGATGAAGAAGGGCACGTCAAGGACAACTGCCCTAAGCTGAAGAACAAGGATAAGGAGAAGGGTAAGAAGCATATCCAAAAGTGAAAGGCCCTAAAGGCGACGTGGGATGATACGCCATCAGAGTCGGAAGTCGAGGCATTCTCCGGACTTGCTCTAATGGCAAGTCATCAAGACGACGACTACGAGTCAAGCTCTTCCGAAATGAGCATCAAGAGCATCGATGAAGGGGGAGCCATGTCAGAAGAAAGCATCTGTTCAGGAGGAGAAACGGACAACGAGATCGACAAAGTAAGTCAGGTATGATCTCTTCCTCTCGACAAAATGTTTAAGTTCATTAAACTTTTAACAAAAGATTACTACAAATTAGAAAATAAAAATAAAAATTTAAAAGTAATTATAGCTAAGTCCTGTCCCTTAGAAGAATTAGACAAATCAAAATTAAAAAATGAGAAATTGAAATCAGAAAATAAAGATATAAAAATTCAAGTAGATAATTTGAAAAACCATGCATGCTCATCTAATTTTAGAAAATTTAAAAATTTGAATTGGTATTATAGATATCACCAGGGATAAATTAGGAATATCTCTAGAAAATACGTCCCTAAGAAATGTTTAATCAATCCAGTAGGTTGGAACCTATATTGGATTCCTAAGTCCTATTTAAATTAAACTATTGATTAGACTTAAAGCTTTTCAGCGAGAAAATTAAACATTGAAATTCTTTGTGAGACTTTGTCTAAGGAAGTGGTTGTTGCTCCAATAACCAAGAAGGCCTAGTGCTTCGCCACGGCCTAGAAGCCAAAATATTGAAATAAAAATATTTAATTAACTTTCTGATAAAAACATTAAGGTGGAAATTTAATAATGCTTTAAAAAGTCTTTTAAACATTTTTCTTTCAAATTTTTTTACTTAGAATTTCTTTTAGAAAATTTTTGTACTTAAATTTTTTACTTAATTTTTTTCAAGTTAATTTTTTTTTTCAAAAAAAAAATCTTTATACTTAAAAAAAAAAATTTCGTGTGTAAAATTTTTTTTCGAAAATTCAAAATTTAAGTTAGAGATTTTTTTTTTTTTTCAAATTCTCTAACTTAGAATTTATTTAGATATTTTTTTAACCCTTAGATTTTTTGGAACCCCAATTTTTTATGTGATCAAAGGGGGAGAAGAAAAAGTATAAGTCTACCGGGAGGTAGACAAAATTAATTTTTCTATCTTTTTGCACTTAATTGCAAAATTTAGTTAGTTTATTTTCATGTCTATTTTACCCTAGCTTCACTTAGGTTGCTTACATCAAAAAGGGGGAGATTGTTGGAACCCCAAGGTTGTTTTGGTGTGATCAACAAGTTAAGTTAGGTCATATGTTTTTCTAACCTTGTGTTTAAGTGTGTAGGAGCTTAGGTGCACAAGTAGTTGGGCGGAAGACGCAGCTAGTGAGAAGGATGGCACGCGGTGCGTCCGAGGGACGAGACGCTGTGGAAGAGTACACCGGCGGACGAGAATGAAGCGTGAGGTGGTTCCGAGGGACGAGAAGACGGAGTGGAAGACTGTTTGAGGAGAAAGAGACGCATCTAGCGAGAAGGTCGGCACGGAGTGCGACTGAGGGACGAAGACTGTAGATGAGTACGCTGGCGGACGAGAAGGAACCACGCAGCGATTCTGAGGGACGAGAAGCTGGAGGGGAAGCTAACTCGAGAAGACCGGAAGTTGGGTTCGGGTGAGCCCTATTCCGGATGGCAGAGATCACCCAAGCGAGCGAAAGACTCGGTTTGAGGCGAACGAAACCGGGGCGCTCGGAGCATACCGGGGCGCCCAGACCGTACCGGGGAGCCCGAACCGTACCGGGGCACCTGGAGCATACCTGGGCGCCCAGAGTTGACTTTTGACCAGATCGAGTTTTGACTCGATCTGAACGTTGGGGGATAAAATTTATCCGCCCAGGGCGCCCCGACCAAGGCTATAAATATAGCCTTGGTCCAGAAGCTTTTCATCAATTCAGAACTCAAGCATTCTTTCTACACTTATGAGCTTTTTCTATAGTTTAGCTTCTGTTGTGCGCTTCATTGCTGTAAAAGGCTTCTCCGCCTGAAGGAGATACTAGTGCTACACTTTCCTTGGATTAACAACCTCTCCGGTTGTAACCAAGTAAATCTCGGTGTGACTTTTACTTTTCTGAGTTATTTTCTGTTTATCTATTTATGCAAGTGTTAGCTTAAGAGTTTGAGAAGGGTTGATTTTTTTTTTGTATTTACAGGGCTATCCAACCCCCCTTTTAGCCGGCCGCAACGGTCCTACACTCTCAACTTGTTTGGACGAGTTATAAGTGAGCTAAGCTCTTACGCTTCCAGACTCATGGGCCGTTCGACCAAGTTATAAGTGAGGAAAGCCCTCATGCCTAAGTGTCAAAGACTCATGAGTCATTCGACCATGTTATAAGTGAGTGAAGCCCTCATGGTAAAGTATCAAAAATTCTCGACTCGTTCAGGAGAGTTATAAGTGAGGTAAGCTCTCACGCCTCCGGACTCTTGAGTCGTTCGGCCAAGTTATAAGCGAGCAAAGCCATCGCGCCTAAGTGTTAGAAACTCATGTGCGATGGAGCCATGTTATAAGCGAGTGAAGCCCTCACATTATGTGTCGAAGACTCGTAGGCTATTCGGCTAAGTTAAGAGACTGCGGGACTCCATAGCGAAGAACTTAAGAACGCTGAATGGGAGCGCAAGGATTCATACTTGAAAACAAAAAAGGAGAAGAACACAAGACTCTTGAATAGAGGACTCTAAGGCACTGAACGAAAATGCATTGATTCATACTTAAAAAGCTTTTACAAGATGCCTGGGGTGGATACAAGAAACTGCTAACAACTTTTAAAAGAAACTATGAGAGGTAGTCCAACATGTCATTTGGGAGCGACTCTGAGATCTTCTCCCTATTGGTAATTTTGCTTGACAGCTCGAGGGAGATGTAGCCGCCGTCCTTTAATTGTTAGAGCCTCCCATCTATACCGTAGTTGAAAAGGCAGAGGGTCCTATTGGTGAACATGTCATTGAATTTTGGCGAGCGAAGGTACTTCACCCAGAAAGATTCCAGCCAATCAGATTCTCCCTCCTTGAACTTGTTAAATGCAGCCTGGGATGCCTCCAACCTGGCCTTCAGCACAACTAGTTCGGTAACCTGCTCATTGATTATTCATTTTTGTTCCCCGAGCTGGAGCTCACTCGCCGTCTGTTCCGCCGTTCGGCTAACCTGCTCGACCGCTAATGATTCTTCTACCTTTTTAAGTTTTTGTACTAAGACCAGAGCTTCCTTATTCTTGATGTCTAGATCTTTGTCTCAGAGTTTTGGGGCGTTGGTAGAATTTATCTTCGACTCAAAGGGGTGAGACTACTTAGTTAGCCGATCGAGTTGGTGGGCCTGGTTGTGGTTCTTCTGTTTCTCCATCGTAAGTGCCCGCTCGGAACCTAGCAACTATTTAGAACTGATGTCTAAGTTTTTTTCAGTCGGGCCACCTCCGTAGTTAGTTGTTCTACTTGAGCTTGTGAGGCACCCATTTGCTAGGTCGGGGCTCACGACTTCTATTTCTCGTGCTCCAAGAACACCAACCTTTGACACATGGCCAAATTCTCCACCCAAAACTGCATTGGAAAGATGTTATTTATGGCTGATTGGGAGAAGGAAAAAAGGGGAATATGTTAGGACTTACCTCAGTCGACTTTTGACTAAAGCCATCCACGAGCTCCTCAGATGGGATAGTCGTTACTCTAGCCCTAGCCTAGCATCTGCCCAGGTTTGTGCTAGAGGGCCTTAGATTTTAATTTGGTGCTCAGGGGAGCGCAGCTTGCCGTCATTTGGATGACGCTATTCATCGGTCGGCAAGCGAATTATGGCCCTGATGCTTTTGCAGCCAGGCCTTTAGACTTGGACATGGGAGAGGAAAAGATAATGGAAGTAGTGCCTTTAGCACTGGTCGGCGGGGGCGGTTGATAAGTGATTACACTACAAGAAAAACCCTCATAGACATCAGTTTTCCACCGCTGTCTATTATATTTTCGACCGATGTCTATGAAGGCGATGTAAAAAGTCTGCCATTTTAGACATCGGGTTATAACCGGTGTAGTATCACTTAACGACATCGGGTGTAAAATCGATGTAATATTATATGTTAATAACACCAGTTTTGGCAGCGGTGTACGATCGATGTAATATTAGTTAATGACACTGATTTTGCAGCGGTGGAAAACCGATGTAATATCAGTATTGTTTAAGGACACAAATTCAATTTCTGAAATAGTGAAAACCCAATATTATCACCAAGCAAATCATAAAATTAAGTTAATATTATTAATTCACTAAGAAAATCACAAATAAAAATGCACCGATGTATCTAAACACACCAAGTCAATATCCATATAACCAACACATAAATATTCTTCTTACAACATAAAAAGATAATAGATATTGTGCACATCAAGTCAGTATCCACAAATTACACATAACTATTCTTCTTACAACATCAAAAGGTAATATATAGTACACAAATATTCTTCTTATTGGTGCCAACATTATCCTTCTTGCTCTGTGCAGAGATTTAACTAAATCTTCCCCAGTAGTTTTATTTGTTAATAGACAATTCTCTTTATCTATTACTGGATGGGCACCTCTGCTTGTTTGATGTCTTGAGGGTGACAACTGATTGGTGATTCTTTGTAAAGGAGGCCTCCATCTTAAAGGAGCCACTAGAGGCTTTGGGAACTTTGCAACATCCTTCTTGGTTGCCCTCTCACCATTTAATTGATTCTCTAGTTCTCTTACCTGAATAGAATAAAATAGTCAATATGGATATAAAGCAGTTTGTTGCTTACATAAGGGAAATTAAAATGCTGTAAATTCTACTCAAATAGAGATTGAAAATGAGATAAGTAATCTTTTGCTGGTAATTTTTACTTGTTTGCTCAGCTTTTTTGATCTGCACATTTGAAATAATCTGTTATAAGGCAACTGATTTGAAAGAAGCTAAATATAGTGATGCATGGTGTATAGTAGATTATTATGATTTTTCTTGGAATATATAAAATAATTTATTCACACTATCTTCAAAAAGATTCTACTTATATTAACATAATAAATTTTCAAAAGAACAAAATGAAAGATTCTTCCTTCATTCTTAAACCTCATAAATCTAAGCAGCATGGAGGGGGCATGATTATAATTAAACTTCCACATAATCAATAGATGTGAATTTGTTGGGTTCTTCGGGCCGCGAAAACCGCTTTTTCGCGTCGCGGAAACCCGAGTCACCCAAAGCCATGGATCTCGTGCAAAGATTCGTAAACAAAATTTTCGAAAAACCTTTTCTTGTACGAGTTTGTAAAAACTTTAGATCTACACTAAAGTTAAGATCATTACCCTTGTAGCGAAGCCCTTCGCGTTCCCGCTTGTCCAAGGTGTCGCCGGATCTCTAGTTGTCAAAGTAGACAACCTCTATATGTATCCACACGGACACAAGTAGAAGGAGATGACCAAAACACAAGGTGTGCTAGCACCAATGGAGTGTTCGGCCAAGGAATGGGAGAAGGAGAAGAGAGAGCACCCAAGGGAGAAGAAGAGTGAATGAATCAATTGAGAGGAAAATCAAAAACCCCTTAGCCATCAAGTGGCCGGCCACTCTAGGAGGTGTAACCCCCCACATTAATTCCAATTAATGTGGAGACCATTAAGAGTTGTAACTCCCATGAGGTGGCACTCTAGGATGATGTGGATCAACACTATTGGTCCACATCTTGCCACCTCACTAAATGACATGGCAGCAAGTGTAACCTCCTCATTTAATGTGGGTCGGCCACATTAAATGCTATGGAGGCTTGCAACCTCCATGAGGTGGCACACATTGATGATGTGGAGCAATCCTATTGGTCCACATCTTGCCAACTCACTAGTGATGTGGCAAAAAGTCAAGTCAAACATGACTTTTTCTCTTCCTCTCAAATCAAGTCAAACTTGATCAAATCTCTCTCATGGTTGATCTAATCCAACCATATGATTCAAGCCAACTTAATATAATGAATCTAATTCATTAAATTAAGTTGATTTAATGAGTCATAATCTAAATTAGACTCATTGAATACATAAATCAACTTGAGTCCAACTCAATTAGCCCAATTTAGATTACTCTTAATCCAATATGATTCATCAAATGAATCTAATCCTCTTGGTTCATCATATGAACCAAATCTCCATCTAATTGTCCTTAGTGTGTGACCCTATAGGTTCTTGTAACGTTGGCAATGCCCTAAACCCATTTAGGAGCATAAGTAATGAGCGGTATCTAGCAACACATCATTACTACCCAAGTTACAAGAATGTCGAGATCCAACATCACCTTGTGACTACTAATTGTGACTCCTCACAATATATGTGACATTGTCCTTCTATCCTAGACATCTAGATTGATCAATGTGAGGCATAGACTGTGTCATCCTCTAATCAATCTAAATCTTGAACTCCAAGTAGACTCACTCGATCAAATGAGCTCAACATCTCATGTTGACTCATTTGGGCATGGCCATGCACTTCGTGGTCTCACTCTATCAAGAATACCGATGTCGCTCCCGTCATATGGGAGGGATAGATCCTATCTACATCACTCACATCCCTCTACATAATTCGTTATATACCCAGTAATCGCCTTTATAGTCCACCCAGTTACGGGTGACGTTTGACGAAACCAAAGTACATAACTCCTTATGTAGGGATCCATGGTGACTTCAGGTCTAAGGACTAATAGTCATACTAATAGCCACATGAGAAAGTATATGACACTCATATAACGATCCATGATACTTTCTCATGGCGGGTCATTCAGTATACATTCTCCAATGTATACCCATGTGTCAGCTTGATATCTCTATATCCATGACTTGTGAGATCAAATCATCGAGCTGACCTACATGCTAGTCTTATTGCATTAACATTGTCCTTGAATGTTAATACTCGACTAGGAATGATTTAGAGTAGTGTTCCCTATATCATCTCACTATCGATTCAACTAATCGATTGATATAGGTATGAATCTTCTACTCAAGGACGCTATTATACTTAGTCTATTTGGCACTAATACAAATAAGTATAATAACCAAACAAATGCCTTTATTAATATACAAGAATATGATACAATGAGTCCATACAATCATCAAATGATTGGCTCTAGGGCTCTAACTAACAGAATTCACATTCTATGATCCGAATACATTAACATTAATTTATTGAAAGGTTCATTAAACATGAGATTGAAAAGGAACATGAATTCTTCCAAAAAAAACAATGCTCTAGCTCAAAGGTGGTGCAAAATGTGGGCTAGAGAGCACCTAGAACCTTGGCCTCCATATTCCTTGACCTCTTAGATATAACTACAATCTTGGTAAAAATTAAACAGAATCAAAGCAAAAGGAATAATATTTATCCAACTCCAAGCATCAAAAGAAAATTAGAATATCAATGGAAGAATTAACAAATAATATTTGATCTTCACATACTTAAGAACAAATACTATGACAAATTGCCAAATAAAAACAAATGCCACATAATTGCACAAATAAAATTGAAAAAGAAAACCACCGTTTATACAGATAAGACATGTCAATTCCTCACCCAAGTAGAATCCTTTACCACACTTTACCTCAATATTAATAACCATTAAATTGATGGGATAATTGACCAAGATCCTGATATAGATAGTAAAGTGTAATAGCAAAGTGTATAAATACAACCTGATTTAGATTAGGAATACTGAGAGAATGACCAAAATATAGAGAAAATATCAGTGAAATTTGTAAGGTAATCAAGTATAGTATTTCAAGTTCTCTCTGCAATCTATCTAAAACTTACAAAAATTCTATTAGTAATTTCTTGTGTATCAAAGAGTTTGAGATGAGACATGCATAAGACTTATAGAAAACTAGGTGTTGTGCAACTCGTATTAGAACAATCTGCCAGCAATGTGTCCTATTCTTCTACAAAACAAAACTATTATTGTCTTCTCAGAAAATGGGATAATATGAAAGAGTACCAAAGAATTAACAAGAGATTAATAGAAGTGAACTGATAAGAGTTAAGACTACTGATTTACGAAGGAAAACATACTCATACAGAGGATCCAAATGCAGAAAAATAGAAATAAGCATTACAATAGAATTCTTACAAACACAGGAAAATAGGAACAATAATTAAAATTAAATTGTTAATCACATTAAAAGTTCCAAACCAATTCAAGTTTATCCAGTACTGCATATAATACAAATAATCATTTAAGTAGTCTTCATCATGAAATCTTTGTAAACATGAATTGCTAAAATTCAATAACCACCTAAATAAAACAAATAGGGGGAGCTTTAAAAAAAAGGCAAATCTACCAAAACAAAGGAAAATATCTTTATTTATGTAAAGTAGATACTTTTAATTCCACATTTCTTGCATGCTTGGTTGCTTTCATCTACTGGAAATTGACAAAGCAGAATCAATCAAATGAGAAGGTAAGCAGAAAATATTTTGTAGCAAATAGTTGCTTACATGATCAAGAAGTGGAGATATTGCACAAGCATTCACTGGATGTTCTGTCACATACGTCTTGAGAAGAGTCAAAGTTCTTGCATCCCAGAGCTAAACCAAAGAAATTGGAAAAATGAAATTTATGAAGTAAACAAAAAATTGAAGTGTGACATAAAAAACTCTAGATAAAAGTGGTTGTTACCTTGGCAAACTTATCTGATGAACCTGTTAGAAAATGAGAACCATCTGCAGATTTTGATAGGGAGGTAATCGTTTTCTGATGACCAATTTCTTTATCTGCCTCCTTCAGCAGTTTGCCAGTCTGAAAAGTTCACACAAAAATACCACAATGAATACACATGTTGCCCAATGACAACAAGAATGAAATTGACTGTGCTGTGATGAAGAGTTGGCCAAGGTCTTGACTAATTAAAAAATGAAATCAAATAAGTCTAACATTTTATATATCTTAGATTTTGTACTGCTATTCCTTGCAACCGATTTGATTTCCTTGGCTCATCAAGAATGAAATGATAGTTAAATTAGATATGATAACAGTCTCTTATAATTATATGTTGTCAAACGGCATGAAATTTCCTTGAAAGATAAGAGCCACCACAAAACATGGCAAACATGAAAAGTAGACCATGGGAAAGAATGATATATTAGGAACTGGTACAATAATTGTAGGGGGGACTAATATGGCATCAGAGGAAAAAAAAATCCATACTTAGCTAACGTCGCATCACAAAACAACAAATTTACATATTAGAAGATAGAAACATCCATCAAGTCTTTGGTAAATAATTCCAAGAAAATGAATAGCTTTGTTATATATGTAATACATGAATGTGTATGATAGCAGAGGAAAGCACGTTAGTTATAGTGAAATTGTTTATCTAATATATGGAAACTATGAAAAGATATAATGAAAAATATAAACAAACCCACCTCAGTATCCTATACACGGATCACTGTATCTTCACCAGCACTAATTATAGTCTTGTTTAGCAGTCCCCACACAACCCTATTTATACGTCCCACAGGCCCCTTAATGGTGAGGACCGATTCAGTAGTTTCTGCACAAGCAAACATCATGAAATGACTGTCCTATAGCAGTGAAGAGATGGTGAGAACACTAAGGTTATACATAGGTGATATGACTGATCATGCTTCAAGTGAAATCCTGACTTCCTAGGAATACAAAGTCATTGGACTAGAACTGCTAGATTAGTAGATTAACTATATTGACTAATCTGACGATAAGCAATCTATAGTGCTAGCTATAACAGCATGAGCAAATTTCAGTCATGCATGAACCTACAAACTAATGATAGTCCAATAATTATCTTGTACATTCTCGTGGAGCCTACCTCAAGGCCAAGGCAACATTATGTTGAAGAACTTAGATATGTAGTTAAGATAAAAGCTAGCATGTTCAAAGTGTAAACAAAGTATATTTTGTTTAATTAATTCCAGCTGTGTATCCATACGACGTGATGTGACTGCACGCATCCTTTAGCTTTCTTGGGTTGTACAGGTAAAACAATTACACCTGCTCTTGCCTATCGCAGGAAAAAAAAGAATATTGTATGTTGTCCAAAATCCAACCAGTATGATATATATAGGGATTTCAAATGAGAAGGAGAGCATTTATTAACTACTTTCCAATAAAGCAATTATTTTCATGAAAAAAAGTAAAACTTCACTATATTCATCGAACTAGTAAGCTGTGGAGAAGTAAAAAAGAGCAAACAAACAGAAAAAAAACTAGACAACCTTAAAAAGAAAATCAAAACCACGACAAAATTAGCAAGTGGGCAGCCAAACGAAGAAATCTCAACGGAAATAGCTATTGAACAAGAGCGAGCTAGAAAAGGGGGTCGGTAAGATAGCCCACCCCTTTGGAAGCACAAAGGAAGAGGTCTCACCGTGCTAGAATGGAGGTCGAAGAGTTGTTGCAGGAGCGAGGGTGTAGGGTCGAAGTTACCGAGCAGGAGGACGATTCCGCTCGGTGCCGCTTGTGGTGTTGGATCAATGGCTCGCCTGAGGTACCAGACTCAAACGAGACTGTGACTAGCACCATAGAGGTGTGCTCGGGCGCTAGTTCACCAGTGTGAGCAGCTGCTTCGCTAGCCTCCACCCGACTTCCTCCCGCCTCACTAGTTAGCTCATCAGATTGCTCGACCGGCAACAACCCACAACTCTCTAGTTCGGAAGCTCCCTTGGCATTAATATCAACATTGGAGAGCCTGTACTTGCCACTCAGCAGTGCTCGGTTCATGAATCGATTTACAAATAAGAGAGAGAAATTAGTTAGATTTAAAGAAGATCGGAAAAGAGATGACTTACCTAAAGGGGCAGGCAGTTGAGTTTGGATGGGCTCAACTCGAAAACATACAAAATGCCCTCCAGCAGCAGCCAATGTATGTGATACTTCTGATTTGCAAGCTGCGCAGCTGCTTGAAGGTAGGCTTGCTCATCACGGTACCTCCCGAGCGAGGGTGGTTTCGACATATCTATCTGCCAGTCGGTTAGAAAGGCTAGCCGATCGGGAAGACCAACGAAGAAATAATGCTCTTTACAATGCTTATTGGAGGAAGACATTTTGTCAAAATAAGACGCACTCACATGGGCTTGAAAAAGGATGACACCCGACTCGAAAAGCTAGGGGTAGTAGAAATAGTGGAAGAGCCGAGGAAAAATGAGGATTCCGTATAGACGAAGTAATATAACAAGTCCTCATAGTGATCTAAAGGAATTGGGTATTAACTGATGCAATGAAATATGGAACTATCTACAGACTTCTGAGAAAAAGTGGTGAATGGAAAAGTGAAGGCCATCAAAAAACTGGTCTTTGAAGAATGGAAGGAAGCCATCCGACAACATATGGGGACGTACATTGCAAAGGAGATCGTGATTTGGTAGTCATCAGGTATATTACAGGTCATTTTCATATGTTCAATCTCATCCCCATTAAAATTAGATTCAGTTGAGGTGTACCACAGCTCGGTAACAACTATGTGTGTGTTGGGGGGGGGGGGGGGGGGGGACTGCCATCGAACAAAGGATGGAAATTGAAGAAGCAGAAGGGAAAATAGAGATGGAATTTACTAGAGAGAAAAAGATCGCCGGCGATAAACAGAGAAAGCGAGGAGTCAACGGAGACAAGGACGAAGAATGTGATATGGTGAAGGAAAAAGTTGAGGGCTTAAAAACCAGGAGAATGGTTGATTTGAGTCGCCCGATCGATGGCTTTGGAAAACGAGGCTCCATCATGACCGTGGAATTTGAAAAGGCATGCGTTACATCAAACCTAAACAGTCGCTTGTCACATCACGTATGCGGCGGCAGGAAAGGCAATACATGACATTCTGTTATAGGGAGCATTAATGGAGCATAATTGAAAGACATGATTAGCATGTTTTGCATTAATAACAGAAGATTTGAACAGTTTCCAAGAAATTAGGTGACGTTAGTAGCCGTTTAAAGGCACTAAGTGAAGAAGGCCACTTGGGACAGAAAGCAGAAAAAAAACTGAAAAAATGGCTAGTGTGGTTCACAATCAAGTTGAGCGCCAATTATAAACCCTTGAGCAATAAAGATCACAGTTGAGCGGCGACTATAAACTCTTGAGCAGTTAACGTCATAGTTGAGCGACGACTATAAACCCTTGAGCAGTTAACATCATAGTTGAGCGGTGGGTATAAACCCTTGTGCGACGAGCAACAGTCGAGTGACGACTATAAACCCTTAAGTAGTTAACGTCACAGACGAGTGGTGACTATAAATTCTTGAGCAACGAGCAATAGTCGAGCGACGACTATAAACCTTTGAGCAGTTAACATCACACATGAGTGATGACTATAAACTCTTGAGCAACGAGCAACAGTCGAGCGATGACTATAAACCCTTAAGCAGTTAACGTCATAGCCGAGCAGTGGCTATAAACCCTTATGTGATGAGCAAAAGTTGAGCGATGACTATAAACTTTTGTGTAGGAAGGCATCACAGTCGAGCGGTGACTCTAAATCCAAGGACATCCGATCAGGGAGAAAGAGTTCCAAAGCACACTAACAGTCTAGTCAGTCAAACTCGCAGCCTCCTTCGACTAGACTTGAGGGGAAAACTTATGATGCAGTGATGAAGAGGGTGTTAGATTTAGTCAAACATGAGGGGGGGGGATGAATCACATGGTTTTAAAAACTTTTACTTTTCATTTTGAAATCAAAGTAAGCAGCGGAAATACAAATAATAACAGAGAAGTAGAAGTAAGTAAAAGACATGAATCAGTTTTTCTACTTGGTTCGGAGCCTTCGACGACTCTTACTTTAAGACCCAGGTCCTGCGGACCTATCGATGGATAATCCACTAAAATACCTCTTCTCAAACTTTTAGAAGAGGGAATCAAGTACAAGAGAAATAATAGGACGAGTGTAACATGCTTTTACAATAATTTAATACAGAATTGTAAATTCGTTACCCAACACCTTCAAAGATTATCAGCTTAGGCTTGGTGTTGGTCGACTCCTTAGCAGCAGGAGGACATAATAGAGTCTTAGTAGGGCAGCAACAAGAGGCCTGGACAATTAGAAAGCCAATCGAACGTTTAGAAGCTCGTATGAAAGTTGTATTTGAAGCTTTGGGTGAGCGCTGCTTTTATAGGCTATGAAAGGCACCTTCCATAGGGTTGAAGGCACCTCCAGCATGCATAATCTGATCTCGAAATGTGCTGATCCTTATCACTGAAGAAGCCAAATTCTATCCATCGGAAGGGGCTTTCCATAGCACTGAAGGCGCCTTTTATGAACAATATGAAGGCGCCTTCCCATGCTTGAAGCACCTCGGGTACTGTTTACTCGAGGCTTCATTTTGTCCTTTTACCTTGCAAGTTAAGTTAGTCCAACAAACCAAATAATAACTTGCAAGATAGTGTTAGTACAATAATAAGCAATAATAATTAGTTCATGTTCCCCTAGGATCAGGAATTAGCCAAAGTCTCAGTTTAGGGATCCAAAATGTACCTAAACTAGACCGAAGTCTACTATCCCTCAATCGAGATGCGTCCTCACCGAGTCACTCTCCTCTAGTGACTTACTTTCATTTACCAACTTGTAGTCGGTTGACTAGCCTCTCGACCCATTAGATCTTCATGGCAGTTGTCAGGTTTGTAGATCCAACTAGACTTCAGCCAGTTGTCAAGTCCCGTGGATCTAGCTGGACTTCCTGCTAGATATCAGGTCACCCTTTGATCTATTTGGGTTTCGCACCAGCTATCGAGTCCCGCAGATCTAGCTAGATTTTAGTATGATGTCAGGTCCTCCAGACTCATCAACTCTTGCACAGTTGGTAAAGCAATTAGACTACAATAACACCTAACTTAACTTGTTATTTATCAAAACTTAAGCTAGACCATTAGTATAAATTGCACCAACATAAGATCCCACCAAAGGTAGGTTAAAGCAAGGAAGATCGACTGACGTGGAGGCTAGGGGTCAAAAATGGTCAAAGGTCTGTTGGCTAGATGACTGAATGAGCCGACGAGCGAGAAGCTCGATCGGCCGGGCAAGGATGCCGAACTGGTCACCCAATGACGGCAGATGGAGTTGAGAGGTAAATGATGATCCGTAATGAGCTGGTCTCGTCGATTGGGTGACATGTCTGGTCGGATGAAGGTAACCAATGATAATTGGGAAGTAGGGAAAGAGACGAGCCAGGAGATTCGAGGGGCACGACTGAGCTGGGGTGTCTCATCCGAGTGACTTCTGTTCGGCCTACAACGAGACCCACCTGCTATCTCATCGTATCCTTTTGGAGATTTGCGCCACTGACAAAGGAGCATGTTCCGCAGGCAAATGATACTTTGAAAGCTTCTAGACTATCACATCAGAGATAGGCATGCTCGCTTAAGGAAAGGTGTCAGGGACACTTTTTGGCTTATCTTTTCATAGGACTTTTAGGAAAATTTGTGCATGCTTTGAGATGCATGCACAGACACTATAGCAGCACTATAAAAGGGGGGGGGGGGTTCTCATCTACAAGTGAAGGTATGCACAACTTTATCATCTTACATTCTCTTTACTACAGCATTCTGTTGGTGTAATTTACACTAACGATTTAACTTAGGTTTTGATGAATGACAAGTAAGTTAAGTTAAGTTATGTTGTGATCTAACCACATGATTAAGTGTGCAGTACAAAGTACAGATAGGTTGACGGGTCGACCGAATATCTGGCAGGAAATCTAACTAGGTCAACGGGCCGACTGGATAGCTGGTACGAAGTCTAGATAGGTCGACAGACTGACCGGATATCTGGTGAGAATTCCAGCTAGGTCAACGGACTGATCAAATAGTTAGCATGAAGTCTAGACAGGTCGACAGACTGATCAGATGTCTGGCAAGTTGGTATGTTAAGGTAAGTCACTGGAGGAGAGTGACCTTGTGAGGACGCACCCCTATTAAGGGGACATTAGGTGTCAGTTCAGGTTAGGTCCATTTCAGATCTCTAATATGAGATCTTGATTAGTTCCTAGTCCTGGGAGGACAGGAACTAATTAACAATGCTTATTATTATTGTGCTAACATTTGTCTTGTAGGTTATCATTTTTAGTTATTGGACTAACATTGTTTTGCAGGACAAATGAGCAAAATTACCTTCGGATGAACAATGTCCAAAGGCGCCTTCGTACTGTTCATAGAAGGCACCTTCCAAGGCTATGGAAGTCGCCTTCTGTTGGCCCAGTTAGTCTAGAGGGAGGGGAGGTGAACTATCTGTTAAGAAAAACCTTCCTCAAACTTTTAACTCAGATTAGTAGTGCAAAAAAAAAAAAAAAATAAATGAACAACAAAAAAAATGAGACCAAAAGAGTTACTTGGTTACAACCCGGGAGGTTATTAATCCAAGGCAATTAAACACATTAAAGATCTCCTTCTTTGAAGGTGGAGAAGCCTCTTACACTCGTTGGAAGCTCAGAAAGTAACTAGGAAATGAATACAGAAGTTGTTCCCCTATTTCCTAGGTCTAGGGATCTTTTTATAACCCTTGGGAAAAGTTATCCGTGGCTGGAAGGCACCTTCAATAAGTTGGAAGGCACCTCCAGTGAGGTGCCAAAGGGTAAAGCTTTATCCTTTGGCAATCACTAAACTCAGTATGGTCGATGGCGCCTTCCATAAGGCTGGAATGAACATTCATACTGTTCATCGAAGGCACCTTCTAGACATGGAAGGTGCCTTCCATAGTGAAGGTGCAGAGGCGCGCGGAGGCGCCTTCAACTCCCTTTGAAGGCACCTCCATCAGTATTTCCAGCCTTCTTTTTAGTCTTCTGCTACTCCGATCGCTTGGGTGATCGTGACCATCTGGGATAGGGCTCATCCGAACCCATTTCCCAATCTTCTCCTCGAGCAGGCTTCTACTCCGGCTTCTCGTCCCTCAAAACGTCACACATGTCCTTCTCATCTACCGGTGTACTCTTCTGTAGCACCTCGTCCCTCGGATGCACAGATCCCGTCGGCTCCCTTCCCATGCCATCCTTCTCACTAGTTGCGTCTTCCGCTCAACTTCTTGTGTTCTTAAGCTCTTGTATACTTAGACACAAGGGTTAAACACTAACAGAACCTAACTTGACTTAGATGATCACATCAAAACTACCTCGGGGTACCAACAATCTCTCACTTTTTGATGTGATCAAACCCAAGTTAAGTTAGGGTAAGCAAATAAAAAATAGTTATAAAAATATTTTGCAAGTAAAATTTTTTTACAAGTACAATTTTTTGTTGTTGTACTACTTTCCCTCTAGACTTAATCTCTTATTACTCTCCCTTTATATCACATTAAAAATGGGGTACTTTTAACAGTCTAAGAGTAAAAATGATAAAAAAAATTTCTAACTATTTTAAAAAGATAAAAATTAATTAAAAAACATATTTAATTAATTTTTTAATAGAAAATTAAGGTATTTTTATAACTTCTAAATGCTTAACAATTAGATAATTAAATACTTATTTTAATAATTGACTTCCAGGTTGTGACGAAGCACTAGGCCTTCTTGGATATTGGAACAACAATCACTTTATAGACAAAGTCTCTTAAAGAAATTTAATATTTAATTTACTCTAAAAGCCATTATTTAAAATATTCAATCCAAATATGATTTTGGAATCCAATATAGGTTCCTTCCTACTGGGTTAATTAAAAGTTTCTTAGGTATGTATTTCTGATAAATTTTCTTAATCTGGCTCTTATGATATTTAAGGTACCAATTTAATCCACTATATTTTCTAATATATTGAATATTTGAGCATGTACGATTTTTTCAAATTTTCTATTTCATTTTTCAAGCTTTCATTTCCATTTTTTATTTTATCAAATTCTTCTAATAGACAAGATTTAGCAAGAGTTGATTTCAATTCTTTAATTTATTTTTCTAATTTACAGTAATTTTTTGTTAATAGTATTATAAACTAAAATAACTTGTCAGAAGGAAGAGATCGTACCTGACTTACCTTGTCGATCTCGTGATCCGAAGCTCTCCCTGATGTACTGCTTTCTTCTGATGTCGCTCCCCCTTCATCGATGCCTTCGATGCTCATTTTGGACGAGCTTGCTTCGTCTCTTTCTTCTTGGTGACTTGCCACTAGCGCAAGTCCGACGATAACTTCAATTTCCGATTTGGACGATGTTTCATCCCACATCTCCTTCATATTCTTGTACTTGTTCGCTTGGGTCAACTTCTTGTTCTTGCTCTTATCCTTGTCTTTCAATTTAGGGTAGTTATCTTTCATATGTCATTCTTCATTGTAGTGGTAGCATCTTATCCTTCTTTTTCTACCCTATACTTGATTAAATCTTTTAGTTTTAAACAACTTTTTAAATTTACGTACCATCAGTGCTGTTTCACTATCCTCGAGAGAAGATTCGAAATCTTGTTCGTCCACTTTTCTTTTAAGGCAATGTTATGCTCCTTCTTTAGACTTGCACATCTCATTTCATAGACTTTAAAAGTTGAAAATAATTCTTCTAAAGTAGTTGAATCTAGATCCTTAGATATATAATAAGCATCTACTAATGATGTCTATTCGACATTTCTAGGGAATGCATTAAGAGCGTACCTTAGTGAATCTTAGTTACTTAACTTTTCTTTGAGATTCGTGATTCTAGTGATGAGCTCCTTGATCCTTAAGTGAAGGTGTGCAACGGTTTACCTTCTTCCAGTTTGATGTTGCCGATCTGGTTTCTAAGAAGATCCCGTCTCGTGAGTTTCGCCTCCGAGGTTCCTTTGTATAGTTCTAGGAATTTCTCTCAGAGCTCTTTTGCAGACTCATAGGCTCCAATTCGGTTGACTTGTTGTGGCAGTAAGAAACTTAGCAGATGGAACTCTATTTTTCCGTTTGCCACGAAATCAACCTGCTCCTTTTTGATCTAGTGGTATTGTTCTTTGCATTCAGGTGCTACAAAACTAAATTTCATTATTAAAAATAAATCAAAATCAGTTTTAAAAAATACCTCCATCTTCTTCTTCTAGTTGGCAAAATCCCCCTAGAACTTTGGTGGGTTAATCCGACCATCTCATATGCTTCATTCGGCGGTTAGTCCTCCTGAAGCAAACCTCGCTCTGATACCATTTGTTGGTCCAGTTAGGTCGGAGGGAGGGGAGGTGAACTGTCTGTTAAGAAAAACCTTCCTCGAACTTTTAACTCAAATTAGTAGTGCAAAAAAAAAACCAGAATAAATGAACAACAAAAAAATGAGGCTAAAAGAGTTACTTAGTTACAACCGGGGAGGTTGTTAATCTAAGGCAAGTAAATGCACTAAAGATCTCCTTCTTTGAAGGCAGAGAAGCCTCTTACACTCATTGAAAGCTCAAAAAGTAACTAGGAAATGAATATAGAAGTTGTTTCCCTATTTCCTAGGTCCAGGGGTCTTTTTATAACCCCTAGGAAAAGCTATCTATGGCTGAAAAGCGCTTCCAACAGGCTGGAAGGCGCCTCCAGTGAGGCGCCAAAGGATAAAGCTTTATCCTTTGGCAACGGCTAAACTCAGCCTGGTCAAAGGCGCCTTCCATACGGCTATAGCGTCTTCATACTGTTTATCGAAGACGCCTTCCAGACATGGAAGGCGCCTTCCACAGTGAAGGTGCGAAGGCGCACGAAGGCGCCTTCAACTCCCTTTGAAGGAGCCTCTAGCAGTATTTCTAGCCTTCTTTTTGCTCTTCTGCTACTCCGATCGCCTGGGTGATCACAACCATCTGGGATAGGGCTCACCTGAACCCATTTTCCAATCTTCTCCTCGAGCAGGCTTCCGCTCCAGCTTTTAGTCCCTTAGAACGTCGCGCACATCCTTCTTGTCCACTGATGTACTCTTTCACAGCACCTCATCCCTCAGATGCATAGAGCCTATCAGCTCCCTTCCCGTTCCATCATTCTCGCTAACTACGTCTTTCGCTCGACTTCTTGTATTCCTAAGCTCCTGTACACTTAGACACAAGGGTTAAACACTAACAAGACCTAACCTGATTTGATGATCACATCAAAACTACCACGGGATATCAACACCTTCTGTAGGATAAACTTTGGACGAAGTCACAGATAGAGGTTGTGCTATTCGGGATCAACTTTCTCAAGTTGGAGGCGCCTTCAATGACTATAGAAGGCGCCTTCAATGCCCTATATAAGCTAGTCTCGAGGAAGCTTCAAGACACAACACTTATACAAACTACTACGCATCCATTTGAGGTTCCGACTGCTCCGGACTCCTGCTACGACTCTATTGAGAAGCTGCTACACCCTACGACTATTCTGAGGACTTCTAATCGCGGCCGATAGACCGACATCAATACACGGATAAGTCACTTCGATCCTAAGTGTCGGTAACATTTTTATTATACTTAAATTCTACAAATGGGAAGTATAGTCTGTTGTACTTCATCGATCTTCTTTGTACTTGATTCCCTCTTCTGGATGTATTGAAAGAGGTTTTTAGTGGATTACCCATCGATAGATCTGCAGGACCTGAGTCTTGGAGTAGGAGTCGTTGAATGCTCCAAACCAAGTAAAACCTCCCGTGTTTTCTTGTGTTCTCATTCCGTTGCGTACTTAATTTTTGAAACATTTTTAAAACACGTGATTCAACCCCCCCCTCCTCTTACATGCATCTCGATCCAACACATTCTTGCTACTTTCTACATCGCCAAAAACTGACTTGAGCATCGGAGACCCAACGCTGGGAACCCCTTTCCTGTTCGGTACTGATGCTTTTGTGTTGCAGGATTACGCGGAGTCTTCGCTTTGTCAACCTTTAAGTCACATCCCCAGCTTGTCATCTTTTCTGCTTTTAGATAGGATCATCCACTAAATCGGAGGTGCCTCTAGTGACAATATGAGAAATACGATATCGAACTCAGATCAAACAACATAAACATTGATGCAATATAAAACTATAACTCATAACAACTGATGTGTATATATGCATGTACATGTGAACATATTCAATAAAACTCAAGGATTCAACTAGGAAATACAACCATCAACAAAGGTAGTGTAACGACCCAATTTTCCCTATTTTCAGTTCTAAATGTCTTTAAAAATATTTGAAAATGCTTTTAAAATATTCTAGAGATTTTTAGGAATTTTTAGAATATTTTTATGGAATTTTCTGAGGTCGTTTGGTATTTTTACTAAACGAGAGAAATTTGGACAAAAATAATGTCCAAACCGAGATTCGAACCGTGGACCTCGGGTTAAGCCAAGGCTTAAGCGAACCCAGCCAACCAACTGTTCCGCGACTGTTTTGTGAACAAATAGAGAACGAAATAAATTTAAGTAGTGGTTATAGATAATAGAAATAAAAGGTTGCAAAAAAAAGGCCGAGCCGAGGCTCGACCCGAAGACCTCCGACCGCAACAAAGCTTTAAGCGGAGCGGCTAGCCAAGTGATCAGCGGATTGTTTTGTAAACAAATTAAGAGCGAATTTTATTTAAGTAGTAGTTGGTTAATAGAATACCTAGTTATAAAGGGAGGTTTATTTTCTCCCGTAACCTAAACCCTCGTTTCTTCTTTCCCCTCTTCTCTTCTCGCGACGGCGCACGACGGTGCTCTCGAGCGAAAGAAGCGACGGAACTAGGGATTGTCTCCGGCGCCGGCCAGAGTTTCCGAGAGGTTTTCTTCACCTCCTTGAGGTCGGCTCGTCGAGGGGAGCACGCGGGCATAGAAGGATCGCCGGATTTGAAGCTTCACCCGAACCCTAGATTTCTCCTTTTCGGTTGTAAGTCCAAGAACAGCGATGTGAGTAGCTTCTCACCTGCAGTAGGAGTAGTTTCGGACCTTTGTTTTTCTTGAATTCGAAGCATGTTGTAAGATTGTTGATTTTTGATGTTGCTGCCGTGAGTTTATAAAGAAAATGGAAAGGGATTTGAATGGATTTAGCATGTTGTTTAGACCTTTGCTTAGATCTACTTCTTTTATTGCTCTTCCTGGTATTATTATGTCCCCACGGAATGGAGTTTTGGAATTTATTCTTAGCTTGGGCTTGAGACATGTGATTTTGATTGTCATGTTCAAGGAAGTATAGATGGATTCGGGTTTAATGAGGGCATGAAATTGTAAACGTTGTATCTCTTTAAGCGTGAGCCTTTGATGTGCACTTCTGTATATCAAGTAGCTGGTGAGGTTGAATCCATATTGACATTTGCCTTGTTTTGACAGATTAATGCCTTCTGTAATCATATTGGTTTAGTGAAGAATTTTATTATTGAAAGTTGTAACATGTAGGGTAAGCTCTAGGGAAAATGACATTGTTATTATACCCTCTAGGGCCACATCGACAGCAACTGATCTATCTGATGATATGTGTTCATTTGCTTTTAAAAGCTCTTTAAAGTGAAACATACAGTTAATTTTCCTTACTTGAACCAGCATGAACGAACTTCATTTTTAGCACCTTTGTGTAGCAAATTTAGTTTATATAGATATACATGAGCAGATCTTTTAGCTTTCATTTGCTAGTAATTAAGCATGATTAGTTTAACATGAATAGTTATTAAGTTTATCTTGTAGTTGATTGGCTTTGCTTTATTTTATATAGCATGCTCAGTTAGTTGCAATTCTCTACTTGTTAGATCAACTTACAGTGTTCTAGTAAGCTCTAATAAAGGATTATAAGAAGCATGAGTAAAGAAAAGAAAGAAAAAGGTCAAGACCTTAAGTAGATTCCCAAAGTCAAGACTTTAGGAATTTTGGCACACAAGATGCTTGTTTAAATGTCAAGACATTTAAAAAAAGAAGTAATAAAAGATAATAAGTATTTTACTTTAAAGAGGCTAGTACCTGACTTCCAAGGTTATCGTTAAACAAATCCAGGTGACCAATTCCAAGGTCTTGGCCTTGGTAAGACCAAGGTCTTTACCCTCATAGGACTTGTGACTAGCTACCACAGTCCCTATTAGGGAGCGCGCATTGGTACTAAGCCTGGGCCCAAAAAAGAAGTTGATTATTATTTTGAAGTAATAAAGTATAAGTTTTGGAACAAATGAAATAAGTTTCACATATGCTTAGAATCAGTAAGTTTAGTTCTTTTGAATTCTAGCATGCAGTATTAGTTTTATTTGTTTCCTGATTAGTTTATTGAGCATGATTAGCTTTATCTTCCAGCTTGCAGTTTTATCCATGTATAACATGATTAGCTATTAGAATTACATGAGTAGATTCCTTAGCTTTTCTTTGCTATTAGTTTGATATGAGCAGATATATTTATGCTTTATTTTCTTTTAGAGCATACAGTTTTTAGTTCTTCTTGTATACATGCATATTCATGTTTTTGTGAGTTAGATAACGCTTACTAAGCAAATTTTTCTTATAGATTGCATTTCCTCCTACTGCAGATAAAGGAAAAGCCAAAACGATATGAAGGAGGCGACAAGGGGAGGCTTGATGGGCGTGTGATGTTTGGACTATGGAGTGATCTAAGAAGTTGTCAAGAATTTATTAAGAGTGTTTTGGTTTAATTGTTTAAAGTATTTAGAACTTGTACATGTTACTTTTTGGATTGTTTTGTCGTGTTTTGTTAGAGTTGGTTTCCTTTGGTATTTTGCTTCTTTTTGTTATATATAAACTGCGTGGTTGTTTGAAATAAGTTCCAGCCGCCTGTGGCTGTGTATATAGTGTTTGTATATCAGTTTAAGGTCATCGGTATAGGGGAGACTCTGCCGAAATTTTTCGGTAGGGTTTTCATGTGGTTTTTAATCATACCGGTTAAGTAGAGTTAGTAGTTAAGTGACATCCACCTTTAGAGTAGTAGTAGTAGTGTAGAAGGTGGGTCGTTACAGGTAGCAGAAAATATTTTTCAACTTGCAATTTTCAAAGTGTTTTCTAAACATATCCTTCAAAATATTTTTCGACTTGCAGTTTGCAAAACAAATAGTTTAAAAAAGAATAAGAATTTTGGAAAGCAAGTATCCTAAAATTAATTTTGAAAGTATGTTTCAAAAAGAATTTTGAAAACTATTTTGAAGGTGATTTAGAGAATAATTTTGAAACAAGTTTTAGGAAAGGAAATAAATATCTTTGAAAATTATTTTTGAATATCCCTCCCTTGAACCAGATATATAAAAAACTATTCATCTAAAAGATGTGACCTTAAATGTCTAACCGTTAGTTACTAACTGACTATCAGAAGATAATAGTGTTTACTTGATTAGTCAGGTTAAGTAAATATATATCCAGTTAGTGTTTGACCAAAATGGACTACTTAACCTGGTCATTGTAATTTTGGTATTTTTCGCCCAGACTTGTGTTGATGCATTGATATAAGTATTTTAAGTTCAGACAATAGGTCTATGCATTCATTCTAAATTTTTGAATATATAATCAAGGTAGTTCTAGTGTGTTTGTGAGATGCTCAAGTCCTAGATCTATAGGAACATGCTTTCTATAATTTTGTTCTAGTCTAAGGCCAAAATCACTTTTGAAAGTCTAAGAAAATTAGATTTTTTTGAAAATATAAGTAACGAATTTCCCTTAGAATTTGAAGATCAGTTTAAGAATATTTTTTAAAAATAGTAGTCCTAGTATATGAAGGAATTTCCTAGATTAATTAAATGGCAGTGGCAGAAAGTAGCAAGTTGTATAGATCAAGTCATCCACATAATCCAAATATGTACTATATAATAAGGTAAGAAAACAAAGGCAGGCCTGTTCATCATTAGCTGGAGGAGGTGGGGCTACTCAGACACTCACAAAGCTTGAAGAATCTACTGAAATTCGATGGTCATCTCCTCCCAGAGAGATGAGAATATGGTGATCATCTCTCATCGAATAGTGTTGAATCTATGAGAGACTGACTGTCAAATCTAAGCAGAAGACTCCTTAAGTCATTCTAGTCGGTCCTCGACAGATAGCGAGGTTGAGGGCTTAGTCGAGGTCAAGGGTTGGGTCAAGGTCAAAGGCTGTCCAAAGAGCTCCTTTATCATGAATGTCAGCAACTCCTCTCCCTCGGCTGGAATGATAGGTGGAAAATCATCCTTGGCCTTGCTTAGAGCATCTGGTTGCGGTCCCACTCTCCAAGCTAGTCCCCCTAAGAAGTGACGTCTATGTGTACTAATACAAGCTGACGCTGACCAATCTAGTCATACGCACTAAGGGAAGTGGACGTACCCTGGGTCATATCTATCCCTATGGTCAAAAATATATATGTCAAAATATGACAATAGGGCATATGAACCTAACGCCTAGTGACAAGACTGAATGCATGAATGACATTCTGGAATATGTGTAATGCAATGTTAATATCAAGGCTCTAGCAAAGTGCATATAGGAAGAAGGAATGGGAGGGTCACATCATCACAATATCGCGAGATGTGATCGATAAAATGCAGGTGGTCATGACTCGATACAGGACATAGTCCTGTAACCCTAAGGGAGAGTGATCTAAAGTCAGTTACAGTAGGTAGTCTCTCCTTTTTAAAAAAGTACATGTGGATAGTCTTCAATGTAATATGGGAGTAGGGTTCGCCAAATGACAAATCCTTAATAAGGTAACATAAAAATGGATAGGCAGATCTCCTAAGTCCTAAGCTATCATATGATAGAGTGGGGGAGAAGCTAAAGTCCTTCCCACCAACTCTAGTGGAGTATGTCAAATCGTCGATCTTGACTAGGTTATTATAAAATTTTGCATATAGGTCTAGATTTACTAAATGACTATAGTAAACTAGTCTATCTAACTGATAATAGTCAATGATCTCAATGATAGATACACAATATCTGGTGAAAAAGGACCTACTCAAAATTCTAGATTTAAGTGCAATGTATGTATGCTGTAGAAAATCTAATTTAAGTCGCTCAGTGGGAAATCTAGCATTAGTAGATGGGGTACTACTAGGGCTAGGGTTAACAGGTTGTCATTTTCTAAAATATTTTATACAATAAAATATATAACAAAAACTTATAAATAGCTAAAATAACTAAGTAGATTAAGTTAGAGTGTACCGAGGAGACATTATCGGAGTCTGGAGAGAAAAAGAGGAAGAGAATGGTGAAATTTGTTGCTGGAAGGTGCCTTGCTTGGGAAGAAAACGCTAACAAAGAAATGCTCTGTTCACTGTAAGAAATGATGCTAAAGGTGCCTTCAGCCTGATGGAAGACACCTTCCATGCGCTATAGAGGGCGCCTTCAACCGATTAAAGGTGTCTTCAGTTAGTTGGGGCAGAAAATTTCCCACCCTTCTGAGGGTGCCTCCGATGATATCGGAGGTGCCTCTAGCGACGACCCACATTTTTTTACTTTATTTATTTATTGTTTATTTTATTTTAAAAAATTAAGTTAAGTTTAATCATTATTAACTAGATTGATTGTAAATTTGTTCTAATTTAATTTAATTTATTTTAATTTTAATTTTAATTTAATGTCAATTTAAATTAATTTAATTTAATTTAATGTTAATTTTAATTTAATTTAATGTTAATTTTAATTTAATTTAATTTAATGTTAATTTAATTTAATTTAATGTTAATTTAATTTTCAGTTATCTCACCCGATCTATATTTTCAATAAGAAAATCCTATGATTTTGTGAGATGAGTTAAGTTAAATTTCAGGGTTTAGTTTAACTTTATGTTAGATTCAAATTTAGCTTTAGGTTCAACAAATAGACATTCTTTGGATAAACTTCTAAGTTGTGGTGAGTCACCCGGACATCATTAGAGTAACCACACATTCAAGATTTCCAAATAGTCCTATCCACTGAGCATGGTATAAAATTTTGGTCTAATCAGTTAGGATTAGTAAGGGGTAGCTTCAGTTAGTTCCATTCAGCCGAATGCACTAGGTTGAAGTCATATCTTCCTAGACATGTATAGACATAGTTTCCCTAATCTACTATCATCCAAAACTTCTCTAGTACCATTTATCAAGTTAAACTTTTGTCCCTATTTGAACTAGTCCTAATTACCCATTTGGGTAAAGCATTGCTTTGGAGGTGCCAACTAGTTTGGAGCCTCCCCTAAATTATTGGACTTTGGGTTTAGATTTTGGATTTGTGTCGATTTGCTTTGTAGTTATAATACACTTGGTTATAGTTTAAGTTTAGATTAATTTTGATTTTAGGTTTAGCTTTGTTTGACTTTATTGAATTTAGCTTGTAGGGTTTACGTTTTGAGATTATGGTTGAGTTATTTGGTTTATTTGGTTTTAGATAGTGTATTTTATTTTTAGGTACATAAAATTGATTGAGTCCTACTTGCATGGTTAGGCACGCTTTCGAAACCCAGACTTTAGTTTGTTTCTTGTTTTGGCTAGTAAGTGATATAAAAGTTTTATTTGCAGAGCTGAAATTGTATCCAAGCTCGGATCTATTATATACAACTTTTTGTGTTTTAAGAATTAGGTCTAAATTTTTTAATCTTGTGGTGAAAGTTTCTAATAGCCTTTTGAGTTTATTATTTTCAACTTTTAGAATTGTATTTTCCTCCTCAAGTTTTGCAAATTGAGTTAGGATTTCAACTTAAATTGAGTCCGTTATTGAATTTGATTTTAGTTGTTCATTAAGTATTTTATTCTCTATACTTAGTTCGTTTATTTGATTTTCAAACATAGTTAATTTTCTATGTAAACATGTAATTATTTTAAAAAACTTTTTTCTTAAAATAGATTGTACCTCATCAAAACCTTTGGGAATGAGTGCGGACTCATGACTCGATTTGGGTTCGTATCCGTCTTCTGATTCACTTTTCGATTCTGATTCATATGCCATTAGCGCTAGGTAGTTGGTGTGCTTCAGTTTGTTGATGTCCGATTCCTTCTAGGATGATTCATGCCAAGTCGCCTTGAGGACTTTTTTCTTCTTAAGATTCGGCAGTTGTGCTTGTAATGTCCTTTCTTGTTGCATTTGAAGCACGTGACATTTGCCTTGTTGTGGTTGAGAGTGGACTTGATCTTTTACAGATCCTTTTTGGTAAAGTCTTTCTTTCTCCTAGTGAACATTTTTCTTACCAGGTTCACAGTTATTCTTCATCATCTGGGTTTAGGTCAGACTCATCTTCTAGTTTTGGTTTAGATCTAGATTTTTTTGATGATCCTACAACAAGAGCAATACCTTTCTCGAATTTGGTGTTAGTTTGTTCGTGCATCTCTAATTCACAAAAAAGTGGTGGAATAATCCCAATGGTCCGTGCGACCATGTGTTTTGGTGTTTGGGCAAAGAGTTTAAGTTAGGTTCACCCTTGTATTTGATATGTGTATGTGAGTGTGTAGGTTTGCAGGATACACATATGATTCATCTTGATGGCTTCGGGTCGGGCGAAGGATGGAGCATCCAAGGGACCGTGAACAAGGCAACAAGGATAAGAGCCGAGGGAAGTGACTTTGAGGTATACGCGAAGGATGACATTGGGGGCGAGTCGCGAGCTTGGATGCATCCTAGGGACGAGAGCCAAAGGAAGTAGGCTTGAAGGCAAGAGGTCAAACCTGCAAGGAAGAGTCAAGTGAGTTGTAAGGGTGAGGGTCCGAGTACTGAGAGATTATACTCGGGTACCAGTCGACTGGTGGTTTCATTAGTCGACTAGTGCAGTCGACCGGGCAATCGACTAGGAGCGAATAGAATGGTTATGTTCGCTCAGCTAGTGTGGAGTAGTCAACTGATGGAAGTATCAGTCGACTGGCATTGAGCCGTTGGATTGTAACGGTAAAATCTCCACAGAGGACAGTCGACTGGTACGCGGGGTTTTCCAACCCGTGGCCTATATAACCAAGCACTACAAGAAAAACCCTCATAGACATCGGTGGAACAATAGCGGTTTTAAGCAAATTCCGATGTCTTTGAGTATTTTACACCGGTTTTTCCAAAAACTAGTGTCTATGAGCGCAGATTTTCGCTCATAGACATCGGTTTTTTTAGCCGATGTCTATGCGCCCGTTTTTTTTCCGTTAATAGACATCGATTTTAACAGCGGTTTTTAAAACCTGGTGTCTATGATAGCTTCCTTGTTCTATCTACGAAATCGGATAGTAAAAAATCGTTGTTAAAAGTGGTGTTAATGAACCGAAATAAAATAATTTAATTTTCCCACCAATACTTAGCCAAAATTTGCAACACTTTACTCTTCCCTCCAAACCTAAATCTATATCGCGCCGTCCACCGTATACCATCTCGACACCGCCACCACTTTCCTCTTCGCCTCATCTCCCTCTTGTTAGTTAGAGCCCTAGAGCCAATCATTTGATGATTGTTGTATGGACTCATTATATCATATTTCTTATGTATATAAAGGCATTTGTTTATAGTTATTATGCTTACTTGTATTGGTGCCAAATAACTAAGTATAATAGCGTCCTTGAGTAGAAGGTTCTTACCTATATCAATCGATTGGTTAAATCGATAGTGAGATGATATAGGGAACACTATTCTTAATCATTCATAGTCAAGCATTAACATTCAGGGACAATGTTAATGCGATGAGACTAGCATGTAGGTCAACTCGATGACTTGATCTCACAAGTCATGGATATGGAGATATCAAGTTGACACATGGGTATGCATTGGAGAATGTATACTTAATGACCCGCCATGAGAAAGTATCATGGATCGTTATATGAGTGTCATATACTTTCTCATGTGGCTATTAGTATGACTATTAGTCCTTGGACCTGAAGTCACCATGGTTCCCTACATAAGGAGTTACATACTTTGGCTTCGTCAAACGTCACCCGTAACTGGGTGGCCTATAAAGGCGATTATTGGGTATGTAACAAATTATGCAGAGGGATGTGAGTGATGTAGATGAGATCTATCCCTCCTATATGAAGGGAGTGACATCATTATTCTTGATAGAGTGAGACCACTAAGTGCATGGTCATGCCCAAATGAGTCAATATGAGATGTTGAGCTCATTTGATTGAGTGAGTCTACTTGGAGTTCAAGATTTAGATTGATTAGAGGATGACACGGTCTATGCCTCACATTGATCAATCTAGATGTCTAGGATAGAAGGACATTGTCATATATTGTGAAGAGTCACGATTAGTAGTCACAAGGTGATGTTGGATCTCAACATTCTTGTAACTTGGGTAGTAATGATGTGTTGCTAGATACCGCTCATTACTTATGCTTCTAAAAGGGTTTAGGAGCATTGCGAATGTTACTGTTGGAACCCCAAGGTTGTTTTGGTGTGAACAACAAGTTAAGTTAGGTCCTGTGTGTATTTAACCTTGTGTCTAAGTGTGCAGGAGCTTAGGAACACAGGTAGTCGAGCGGAAGACGCAGCTAGCGAGAAGGACGGCACGCTGTGCGTCCGAGGGATGAAGCGCTGCGGAAGAGTACACCGGCGGACGAGAAGGAAGCACGCGGTGGTTCCGAGGGACGAAAGCCGGAGCGGAAGATTGCTCGGGGAGCAAGAGACGCAGCTAGCGAGAAGGTCGATGACCGAGGGACGAAGACTGCGGATGAGTACGCTGGCGGACGAGAAGGAAACACGCGGCAGTTCCGAGGGACGAGAAGCCGGAGGGAAGCCCGCTCGAGAAGACCGGATGTTGGGTTCGGGTGAGCCCTTTTCCGGATGGCAGAGATCACCCAAGTGAGCGGATCTGGAGGAGAAGAACCGGACCGAGGCGGGACTGAACCAGAGAAGAGGTCCCGGACGAAAAAGTCAACGGATGTTACAAGAACCTATAGGGTCACACACAATGGGCAATTAGATGGAGATTAGGTTCATTTGATGAACCAAGAGGATTTGGTTCATGTAATGAACCAAATTGGATTAAGAGTAATCCAAAGTAAACTAATTGAGTTAGACTCAATTTGGTTCATATGTTAAATGAGTCTAATTTGGACTTAGACTCATTGAGCCAATTTAATTCAATGAATAGAGATTCATTAAATTAAAATTGACTTGAACCAATGGTTAGATTTGATCAACCATGGGAGAGAAGTGGTCAAGTTTGACTTGACTTGAGAGGAAGATGAAAGGTCAAGTTTGACTTAACCATTGCCACCTCATTTGTGAGTTGACATTAAGTGGGCCAATGATGAAGTTACACATCATCAAGGTTGGCTTATGTGTGTGCCACATCATGAGGGAGATCAAGAGTTGTGACTCTTGATATCCCATGGAGGTATATAACCTCATTTCAATGTGGCCGACCATTTTATGTCATTGTGGGAGTTTCATTTTGTGTGTGTAACCTCCTTCTTCTTCCTCTCTACCTTTCTTCTCTCCCTCTCCTCCACCATTGCTGATCCTCTAAGGTTGCTAGCACATCTTTAGAGATTCTCTCCATCAACTTGTTCGTGTGGATACACATAGAGGGTTGTACACTTGACAACCTTGAGATCCGGCGAACCTTGGACGAGCGGGATACGCGAAGGGCTTCGCTACAAAGGTATAAGTCTCTTCCTTGTAGATCTAGTGTAGATCTAGGCTAGAAAACATGTACACGAAGATTTTACGAAATTTTATAACTTCGCACGGATCCGGTGGCATGGGATTCGGGGTTTTCGCAACGAAAAAAATGGTTTTTGCGGCCCGAAAAATCCAACAGTGGTATCAGAGCCACGTGCGAAGCATGTACGAATTTCTTTTGTATTTTTATAAAAAATATCAGTTCTGTAACTTTCTATAAATTTATGATTTTTATGTATTTTATGAGTATTTTTCTCGTAGAAGCGAAGCAACAAGTGTTTGAACACTTGTAGGCTTCGACTACCGAGAAACACCTTCCGAATCGGCAAGGTCTCGCCCAAAATGAATTGGGACAGCGGGCTAAGGTGCTGTAGGATCACTTAGAAACACTTGCGATGGTTATATCGCAAGTAGGGGTGCTGCCCCTTACCCCGCAAGGGGCTTTGTTCCGCGATTGCGCCCGAAAATCGCTAATCGGGACCGCTTGGAAGTTGCGACTCATAAAATCATAAAAATATTAGAAATAATTACAGAAAATTATGGAAATCACATAATTTAGAATTATGTATCATTTTGTGATGGTCATGGCCCAAAAAACCCAATTTGATTGGAAATATGTGTTGTAATTCATAATATGGCCTGCGCGCCATTTTGTGTGTTTGTGCGTGTTGTACTTTATTCGTGACCTGCGCGTCGTGCCTTTCTATTTATATTCCTATTGTAAAATAGTTTTAGACTTAAATGTAACTCAAGTTTCACCTTTTGTAATGTACAAAATTGGAGCGGTGGAAGGTCCACTCGATACGGAGTTTCGAGGAGGGTGCAAGCAACACATGGTGGTCAAAGGGAGGAGCTTGGAGAAGCTATTGACCCTAGGTTGACCAACCGATCTTCTCATTGGCTTGAGAAGATCGTAGTAGGGCCATGACTAATCACAAAAATTTAATTAATTACTTGTGTGTGTATGTGATGCATGCTAGATTAGTAATTAATTAGTGCCTTAACGATCAGATTAGATCTAAATCGTGTACATGATGCACCTCCATGATTAGATTAGATCTAAATCGCGTATATGATACACATCGTCGATTAGATTAGATCTCAATCGTGTCAACTCGAAATGTCTACCATGCCGTGATACCCATCACTACCTCGATCACATGTTGTTGTTGAATCTGCCAAAGCAGAGCAACACATATTATCTTGGTAGGGTGCGGAGGGACAATTTTGGTCCCGCCTATCAACGCATGGGTGAGTGCAACTCAATAAGATTGAGTAACTAGTTAACTCAATTGGATCGATTTTAACTATAGGCATTTTCCAATGGTTGGTAGATAGGTCAAAATCACATTTATATTAACTCTTGGGCGATTTAGCCAAAGCTAACTCAAGTTTTAATATACATGCGGATCTTGAGCCTATAAACAAGAGTTGCATAGAGATGTAATTGGTAATTAGTTACCTACCGATCATACTAAGTCTTGGGCAATTTAACCAAAGCTAACTCAAGGCGTAGTATGATGTGGATCTTGTCCCACTTGAATTATAGAATTCAGTGGGAGCATCATTTAATTAAAGGTCTAATTAGATGATTAAGTGGAATATGATATTTATTTTTCTGCATTTTTCTGTTGTAGATTACCATGTCGTCAAACACGAACTCCTTCTCCCTGCGTTCTGTCCTCGATAAGGACAAGCTCAATGGAGCTAACTTCCTGGACTGGTACAGGAACCTGAGAATAATTCTCACATAGGAACGAAAACTGTACGTCCTGGAGCAGCCCATTCCTGAGGCACCTCCTGCCACTGCCACGCGAGATGATCGTGATGCTTACAAGAAGCATCAAGATGACGCATTAGATGTGTCATGTCTTATACTCGCGACCATGAACTCTGAACTTCAGAAGCAACACGAGTTAATGGGCGCTTATGATATGGTTGAACATCTTCGTCAACTATATCAAGGATAAGCGAGGCACGAGAGATTCGAGATCTCTAAGGCACTGTTTCAGTGCAAGATGCAAGATGGGACTCCCGTAGGCCCATATGTACTCAAAATGATTGGGTACATAGAAAACCTACAGAGGTTGAGATTCCCACTTGGCCAAGAGCTGGCCACTGACCTGATCTTGTAATCCTTGCCAGATAGTTATAGTCAATTTGTTCTAAATTATAACATGAATGAAATTGACAAGCCACTGTCCGAGCTGCTTAGCATGTTAAGAACTGCTGAGCTCAACCTTAAGAAAGTTAAACCCAACTCTATTCTGATGGTACACTGGCCAAGGGCAAGGGCAAGTCCAAAGGTAAGGGAAAGTCCCAAGCCAAGGGTAAAGGCAAGGCACTAAAACCCAAAGGAGGGGTTGCTAAGGATGCTACCTGCTTCCATTGCGGTCAGACCGGGCACTGGAAGAGGAACTGCAAAGTGTACCTGGAAGATCTTAAGAAGAAGAAAAGTGAGACTTCCACTTCAGGTATATATGTTATAGAAGTCAATCTATCTATTTCTTCATCATGGGTATTAGATACCGGATGTGCTTCTCACATTTATATTAATGTGCACTGAGAAATAGCAGGGCATTGACGAAGGGTGAGGTGGACCTACACGTAGGCAATGGAGCACGAGTTGCTGCTATTGCTGTAGGAACTTATTCTCTATCTCTACCCTCTGGGTTTGTACTAGAATTGGATGATTGTTGTTATGTGTCAGCTTTGACTAAGAACATTATATCAATTTCTTGTTTAGACAAGAAAGGCTTTTCATTTATAATAAAGAACAAATGTTGTTCAGTTTATTTAAATGATATGTTCTATTGTAGTGCACCTCTGATGAACGGACTCTATATTCTAGACCTTGAAAACCCTATCTATAACATAAGTACCAAGAGGTTCAAGTCAAATGACATGAACCAAACCTATATCTGGCACTGTCGCTTAGGTCATGTAAATGACAAACGCTTATCCCATCTCCATAAGGTTGGTTTGCTAGACTCATTTGATTTTGAATCATATAAGACATGCGAGTCATGCCTACTGGGCAAGATGACCAAGATTCCCTTTAGTGGACACAGCGAGAGAGCGACTGACTTGTTAGGACTTATACATAGTGATGTATGTGGACCTTTCAATGTCGCTGCTAGGGGTGGTTATAGGTACTTCATTACATTTACTGATGATTTCAGTAGATATGGTTATGTGTATATGATGACACATAAGTCAGAATCCTTTGAAAAGTTCAAAGAATTCAAGAATGAAGTACAAAACCAGCTTGGCAAGAGTATTAAGATACTTCGATCAAATCGAGGTGGAGAATACCTTAGCCATAAGTTTCGTGACTATCTAGCTGAGTGTGGGATCCTATCTCAACTCACTCCTCCTGGAACACCACAGTGGAATGCTGTATCCGAAAGGAGAAATCACACCTTATTAGATATGGTACAGTCTATGATGAGTCTCATAGATCTTCCCATGTATCTTTGGGGCTATGCTCTAGACACAGCAGCCTTCATTCTCAGCCGAGTTCCATCTAAGGCTGTAATAAAGACACCATATAGGATATGGACCGGGAGAGATGCCCAGGTGTCTTTTATGAGGATTTGGGGTTGTGAGGCTTACGTTCGACGTCAAGTCTTGGATAAATTGGGACCCAAATCCGATAAGTGTTATTTTATTGGATATCCTAAGGAAACGAAGGGATATTACTTCTACATTCCCAGTCAACACAAGATAGTTGTGGCTAAGACTGGGGTATTTCTAGAAAGGGATTTTGTTTCTAGAAAGACTAGTGGGAGTACATTTGATCTTGAAGAAGTTCAAGATGTGGACCATAGCACTGAAGCCTCGATGGAAGTTGAACTGGAACCACAAAGTATTGTGGATGATGTTGTTCCATAAGGAGTTGAGGAACCACAACCAGTTCAAGTAGACCTACCTCTTCGCAGATCTCATAGGGTATGTCGTCAGCCTAAGAGATACTCATTTCTCTTGTCTGATCATGATGACGTTGTGCTCATTGAGGAAGAGCCTACCTCCTATCAGGAAGATGTGATGAGACCAGATTCCGAGAAATGGCTAGAGGCCATGAGATCCGAGATGGAATCCATGTACACTAACCAAGTCTGGACTTTGGTTGATCCACCTGAAGGGGTCAAACCCATTGGATGTAAGTGGGTCTTTAAGAGAAAGACTGACATGGATGGACTTATTTATAAGGGTCGCTTGGTAGCTAAAGGTTTTAAGCAAATTCATGGTATTGACTATGATGAAACCTTTTCTCCAATAGCGATGTTTAAATCCATTCGGATCATGCTTGCTATTGCAGCGTACCACAATTATGAGATCTGGCAGATGGATGTTAAAACCACGTTTCTGAATGAAAACTTGCTCGAGGATGTGTACATGACACAACCTGAGGGTTTTGTAGATCCACAGCATACTGGCAGAGTATGCAAGCTGCATAGGTCCATTTATGGACTAAAGCAAACTTCTCAGAGCTGGAATCTTCGATTCGATGATGTAATCAAACAGTTTGGTTTCATCAAGAATGAAGATGAACCTTGTGTCTACAAGAAGGTTGTTGGGAGCACAGTTGTCTTCCTTATATTGTATGTGGATGACATACTATTCATTGGGAAAGACATCTCTTCGCTGCAGTCTGTCAAGACTTGGCTAGGGACTTGTTTCTCAATGAAGGACTTAGGTGAAGCATCCGACATTCTAGGCATACAGATCTATAGAGATAGATCTAAGAGATTGCTTGGCCTAAGTCAGAGTACATACATTGACAAGGTATTACTTCGGTTTGCCATGCAGAACTCCAAGAAGGGATTTCTGTCGATGCCACATGGTGTGAGTCTTTCGAAGACTCAAAGTCCCTCTTCTAGAGAGGAGAGAGACCGCATGGATCAGATCCCTTATGCTTCGACCATAGGACCTATCATGTATGCCATGTTATGTACTCGTCCTGATGTCTCGTATGCTTTGAGCATGACGAGCAGATACCAGTCAGATCCAGGTGAAAGTCACTGGATAGCGGTCAAGAATATTCTTAAGTACTTGAGAAGGACTAAAGAATATTTCTTGATATATGGAGGCGATGACGAGCTTGCTGTAAAGGGTTACAGTGATGCTAGCTTCCAAACTGACCAGGATGATTATCGATTGCAGTCTGGGTTCGTGTTTTGCATAAATGGTGGTGTTGTGAGATAGAAGAGTTCAAAGAAGGACACAGTCACTGATTCTACAACAGAGGCCGAGTATATTGCTGCATCAGAAGCAGCAAAGGAGGTAGTTTGGATCCACAAGTTCATTACTGAACTTGGGGTGGTTCCTAGCATAGCTGATCCCATAGAGCTCTATTGTGACAACAATGGAGCAATAGCACAGGCTAAGGAACCTCACTCACACCAGCGGACCAAACACATAATACGGCGCTTCCATCTCATTCAAGAGATCATCGATAGAGGAGATGTGAAGATTTACAGAGTACCCACTGAGGCTAACATCACAGATCCCTTGACCAAGGCTTTGACACAAAGAAAGCATAATGGTCATACTAGGTCATTAGGCCTTAGAGCCTATACTGATTGGCACTAGTGCTAGTGGGAGATTGTTAGTTAGAGCCCTCGATCCAATCATTTGATGATTGTTATATGGACTCATTGTATCATATTTCTTATGTATATAACGACATTTGTTTATGGTTATTATGCTTACTTGTATTGGTGCCAAATAACTAAGTATAATAGCGTCCTTGAGTAGAAGGTTCTTACCTATATCAATCGATTGGTTGAATCGATAGTGAGATGATATAGGGAGCACTACTCTTAATCATTCCTAGTCAAGACTTAACATTCAGGGACAATGTTAATACGACGAGACTAGCATGTAGGTCAACTCGATGACTTGATCTCACAAGTCATGGATATGGAGATATCAAGTTGACACATGAGTATACATTGGAGAATGTATACTGAATGACCCGCCATGAGAAAGTATCATGGATCCTTATATGAGTGTCATATACTTTCTCATGTGGCTATTAGTATGACTATTAGTCCTTAGACCTGAAGTCACCATGGTTCCCTACATAATGAGTTACATACTTTGGCTTCGTCAAACGTCACCCGTAACTAGGTGGACTATAAAGGTGATTACTGGGTATGTAACAAATTATACGGAGGGATGTGAATGATGTAGATGGGATCTATCCCTCCTATATGATGGGAGTGACATCATTATTCTTGATAGAGTGAGACCACTAAGTGCATGGTCATGCCCAAATGAGTTAATATGAGATGTTGAGCTCATTTGATTGAGTGAGTCTACTTGGAGTTCAAGATTTAGATTGATTAGAGGATGACACGGTCTATGCCTCACATTGATCAATCTAGATGTCTAGGATAGAAGGACATTATCATATATTGTGAAGAGTCACAATTAGTAGTCACAAGGTGATGTTGGATCTCAACATTCTTGTAACTTGGGTAATGATGTATTGCTAGATACCGCTCATTGCTTATGCTTCTAAAAGGGTTTAGGAGCATTGCCAACGTTACAAGAACCTATAGGGTCACACACAAAGGGCAATTAGATGGAGATTAGGTTCATTTGATGAACCAAGAGGATTAGGTTCATGTGATGAATCAAATTGGATTAAGAGTAATCCAAAGTAAACTAATTGAGTTGGACTCAATTTGGTTCATGTGTTAAATGAGTCTAATTTGGACTTAGACTCATTGAGCCAATTTAATTCAATGAAAAGAGATTCATTAAATTAAAATTGACTTGAACCAATGGTTAGATTTGATCAACCATGGGAGAGAAGTGGTCAAGTTTGACTTGACTTGAGAGGAAGATAAAAGGTCGAGTTTGACTTGACCATTGCCACCTCATTTGTGAGTTGACATTAAGTGGGCCAATGATGATGTTCAACATCATCAAGGTTGGCTTATGTGTGTGCCACATCATGAGGGAGATCAAGAGTTGTGACTTTTGATATCCCATGGAGGTATATAACCTCATTTCAATGTGGCCGGCCATTTTATGTCATTGTGGGAGTTTCATTTTGTGTGTGTAACCTCCTTCTTCTTCCTCTCTACCTTTCTTCTCTCCCTCTCCTCCACCATTGCTGATCCTCTAAGGTTGCTAGCACATCTTTAGAGGTTCTCTCCATTGACTTGTTCGTGTGGATACACATAGAGGGTTGTACACTTGACAACCTTGAGATCCGGCAAACCTTGGATGAGCGAGATACGCGAAGGGCTTCACTACAAAGGTATAAGTCTCTTCCTTGTAGATCTAGGCTAGAAAACATGTACACGAAGTTTTTACAAAATTTTATAACTTCGCACGGATCCGGTGGCATGGGATTCGGGGTTTTCTCAACGTAAAAAGCGGTTTTTGCGGCCCGAAAAACCCAACACCTCTTCCCCTTCCTAGATCTATGAAAGATGGCTTCTTTTTTGTGGACGGAGGAGGTTGTGCTACGGTGTTGCGGCAGCAAGCGTTTCGCCAAGGAGCTCACCTCCGCCTCACCGTTTTCCGACTCCACCATGCAATCCAGTCCTCCTGCGGGATCAGGTTCAACAAGGTCGCACCTTTGCTCCCCTCTTCTCTACTCTCGATCACCCTCGCTGACCCCTTTCCTTATCTTCTAATTCTTCAGATCGACGTCGCTGGATGGCTCGAGGCCTTCGCGGCTCACCGGCCGATCGGATCCATCTCTCCCTCCGTTTCGCAGCCACTTTTCTTCCAATCCCTCTCATTCCTTTTTCTATTATGGAATTCTTTTAACTTTTTATTGTTGGCCGGATTAGGTGGTCCAAGGAAGAACAATCTGCTGCAATGGCTACTGCCAATGATACCACATTGCAGGTGGATCTGATCATGTTCCCCTCTTTATTTTAGAGATCATTCTTTTAATTTGAGATTTGAATTCTTTTTCTTTCTTCAAACTGTAGGAATTGGTGGACTGGAATATCCGTTACCAAGAGAAGTTTGGGTTGGTGTTCCTCATCTGCGCCTCTGGAAAGGGCACGCTGGAGATCCTTGTTGAATTGAAGATAAATTGCTAAAAGAATAAGTTTAGTTTGGTCATCTCTTGTTCATGCCTCACGTTTCAACTTCAGAAAAATGGTTTGGTTTCACATTTACTCTTCAAACACAGTAGATTTGAATGTCGGGTAAGACTATGGTTGTATCTTAAGGTTGAAGCTCTTATAATATCTTAATCTTCACAATATAATTGTTATCTTAATAACAAGATATATATTACATGTAAGCCATGATGATTATGAGTCTAGCTCACCTCCTATTGTCCATTTTACCATCTTGGAGAATCGACTAACTAAATTTAGATATCAAACGATGCAGACTTCGTCAAGCTTTGCATAGAAATTGGAAATCGTGACTGAGAGAAGCACCTTCTTGATGTTATAAATCAGCACAATATGCTTATTTTTCTGGCTGGCTAGATCATCTTCTTAACATTATCATGCTATATGTAAGCCATGATCGACGCCCCTTCCTCTTCCCCTTCCTAGATCGACGCCGCCACCACTTTCCTCCTCGCCGCTGGCATTTCGGTAATTTTTCCTTTATCCATCGTCGCTACTGAAGTCCTTCCTCATCTTCGACAGTTTCATCTTCTTGATCTCTTGATTGTAAGTATTAATTGATTGATACATATAATGTGTTTGATGAATTTCCTCAAACACTACCCTGAGTTGATTTTATCATTTTTGTTTGCTAGATTGAGGAGTTGTTATTTCCTGTTGCTAAGTTGGTTTTATGTATTCCTTGAACTATCAAGTTTCTTTTATGTATATGGTAATTTTTTTCACTGATATGCCATGTTTTCTGGTTTATAAATTTACCTCTTTTTGTTGTTGTTGTTTCTATAGGATTTGTGTGTTGGGCTTCTTAGACGCGCTACATATACAACTTAAAGGCTTTGATTATTAAGTGAGTATTTTCTTTTAACCTTCTTGATAAATTGATTCATGACCAACTTAATTATGATCATTAAGGATTCGCCAGCCTCTCCCTCAGCCGCGGCGGCTCTAGCCGGGACCACGGATGGGCCTGCCAATGACGAAGGGAATCTCTCCTATGCCAAAGGGCTTGCCAAGGAAGCTGCTTTCTTGTTCCAGAACCGACGGTTCCAGGAGTGCGTTGAAATATTGAGCCAGATTTTTGATAAAAAGAGAGGTGATGTGAAGGTGCGTCTAATTTATCTTTCGTTATACTGTGATTCTGTTGTCTGGTACATTTCTGGTTAGGGGGATTCTGAATACTAATTCTCAATGGAAAGTGCTGCTCAAATGACGACTTAACCGTTTGTAGAATAGATAACTGAAGAAGACAAGTCTCTCTTGTCCAATAATTACTTCAAGCATTTATACCAATCTTCTAGCATATGTAGATGCTACTACATATCCAAGCTATGAGCAAACGAAAGGTCCTTTATGATGAAAAATATATAAGATTTTGGGGCTTAAAAAATGGTGAAAAGATGAACAGAGCTTGCACATGGCTTAATGACCTAAGGATATCTTTTATGAAATTGCAGCAAATGCATGACAGCTGTAATTCTACGGTGAAACCAACAAGTAAGAGCAACAGGATTTTAACTTTCTCTATGGTCAACCTTGCATAACGAAACTTGTAGATTCCTACTCTGTGTTGTTTGCTATGAAGAAGAGTGTACTGTAATCATGTGTGAACTGTGGATATTGTTGATTTCAGAGTCAAAGTCATCAGCCTGCATTAACTTTAGCGTCCAAATATTAGATGCTAAGTTGTTAAGATTAAACCTCAAGGGGCCCTCCTCACCTTTTCTCGCACCTGACCTTTCATAAGACTTCAACTCCTAGTGTGTTTAGCATTTGCATTCCAGATTCATTACATTTCATGTGCAACAAGCTTAGATTCTTTACCACAAATAAATTCTTAGATTTAGTGTTTTTAGAATGTTTAGGTTCTGTGAACTGTTGTGATAATGGAACCTGTTGTCTAGTTTATTTCTTCACTTTGATTATCATTTATCATTGATTTAATCTGTATTTTAGTTGAAATATAATTCAACATCAACTCTTAAGGATTTTACACTGACTATATTTTACTTAGTTCTTCTCCATACGAAAATCAGTTGACCAGTTATTATACAAATCAAGAATGTAAATTCCTCAAATTTGTTCTATTTTAATTGAAATCTCATTGCTTCCCAAAGATGACAGTGATCTAATGATTCTTTGCTGGGTTTGATATGAAAGAAGAAATTGCATATTTGGTATCCACACTTCTATTTTTTATGCGAAGGCTTTTACACTGTTTGTCTTTAGGTCTCCCTAATAGTTGCAACTCAGGGTTTGATGTTGTTTCTCCATGTCAAAATGTATTAATTGGCTGCTATATGAAACATGTCTATTTTTTCCTCTAATTATTTCTATTTTAACTAATATCTTACTCATTTTTAAAGTACATGATGATTTGTTGTTGACTTGTATACAAAAGAAGAGAAGTTTATTTACTATGTGTAGTTCTTGTTTGTGTGAACCTTAATCATTTTCTTTTTATTTCAGGTTCTTCATAACATTGTTGTTGCAGAATACTTTTGAGATGGTTGCACTGATCCTAGGAATCTCCTTGATGCATTAAACAAGGTTAAAGTAAGTTTACTGAATCACAGGTACTTGGTTTTTTGAATTAATTTATGAAGATAAGTTCTCATCTTCATACTGACATTCTTGAGGAAACAAATTATTAAACATTAAAGCTATAATCATATTAAACATATGATATTATATGACATGATTATACTTAACATGTATGATAAGGTTAAACATGATCTTTAGAATCATCCATTCTTTTATAGCAGAAAAGTCTGCTGTTCCTTGGGAATCATGTCTTCTCCAAATCATGGTATTTTGAATATTGCTAATATTTTATTATCTATTTCATGTAATTTCACCATTTTCTCTATCTTTTTTTTAAAGTTGGAAATAATTTAATCCATGTTTATCCATTCAGTCAATATTCTATGATTTCTTAAACTAGCATTGTTCTTGCAACTGAAAAGATATTTTACATGCACTCTTTGATTAATAACTATATTGGTTATAGGAGCAGAGTGAAGAGCTTGCACATACTTTTGTGGACCAGATTGACTCTGAGAATAGCTGCCTAAGCTATATGGTTTCAGGGTCTAAAGCTAATAGTGCTTCAATTCATCAAAGTGCTGATATAAATAGCGGTAGAGTTGTCCGTGCCCAAGAGTTTGATGTTTCAGTAACAATGTTGAATATTGTATGAAGTTTAACGCATTTTGTCAAAAAATTTCTTTCCATAATTAGTGAATGAGTTAATAAATTGCTCTCTCCTTAGTATTTTTGTTAATTTGGTTCTTCACAGGCAATCATTCTCTACCATATCCATGAGTATGCATAGTCATTATCTGTTCTCAAAAAGCTGTTCCAGAATATCGAGCCAATTGAAGAGGTATGCCTTAATTTAATCATCTTATGAGTTATTGATAAGATGATTCTTTTTATTCTGCCTTGCTATTTTTTCCTATGCAGCAAATAGCTCTCCATGCATGCCTTCTTCTACTGGATGTTGCATTAGCTTGTGAAGATATTTTACAAGTCTCAGTAAGTTTCTTTGTAATCAACATCTTTTACTTTTTTATTTTCCTCAATGATGTCTCTTTTATTTTTTTTTAAATTCACAAAATGAAAGTGCTACAATATTTGTTTTTATGTGTTGTTACAATTTATAAATCTCAAGTACTCCAGAGTTGAAATTGATGAAGTACGGTTTGAGTGGGCTGAATATAGAGCCGTCAATTTGGGTTGGGCCTATTGGGTTGGCCCGCCCCGCCAAACAATTTAAGCAGGTTGGGTTGGAATTTTATCAACCCAAGTCCGTCGTGGGCCGACCCGCCTAGGCCCGCGACCCGCGCGGGTCGGCCCGCTCGGGCTTGGGTTGGCCCGTGGGTTGAAAAACACATGTAAGCTAAGTTTTAGGCCAATTTATTATCTTTCTTTGTTATAATTTTGAAATAAAAATAGTACTTTTCATCCAACATAAGTACTCGTTTGTGTTTATTTATATTTAAAATACATGTTTATGTATACATTTAATTGTAGAAAACTTTTTTGAAGTAAAATGTTGAAGATATGAAATATTTTTTAATTTTTTAAAAAATTTTTGATGGGCCTGCGGGTTGGCCCGCCAAACCCCCAACCCGCCTTAGAATGGGTTGGGTTGGAAATTTCCCAACCCGCCAAGTTGGCGGGTTGGCCCGCCCCGCCCTGCCAAATGGTTAACCCGCCACGGGTTGACCCACCCCGCCACAGGTCGACCCGCCCCGCCACGGGTTGACCCGTTTGACATCTCTAGCTGAATGCATGCTAGATTACATTTGAGTAGGAAAGGTATTTGATTTTTGAAAACTTTAGATGATGCATGCATTTGCATGGAATGTAAATTGCGGATGCTACCTTGATGTATAAAATATCTATTACCTTTTGATATTGTAAAAAGAATATTTGTGTAATTTATGGATACTAACTTGATGTGTACAATATCTATTACCTTTTGATGTTGTAAGAAGAATATTTGTGTAATTTGTAGATACGGACTTGATGTGCACAATATCTATTATCTTTTAATGTTGTAAGAGTAATATTTATGTGTTGGTTACATGGATATTGACTTGGTGTGTTTAGATACACCGATGTATAATAATATTAACTAAATTTTGTACTATTAAAATGTTGTATAATATTGGGGTTTCACTGTTTCAGAAATTGAATCGGTGTTGTTAAACAATACTGATATTACATCGGTTTTCCACCACTGCCAAAACCTGTGTCATTAATTGATATTACTCAGTTTTACATCGTTGATGGAATTGGTGTTGTTAATATTACATCGGTTGTAAACCGCTGCCAAAACTGGTGTTATTAACATATATTACATCGGTTTTACACCGTTGCTGAACCGATGTCATTAAGTGATACTACACCGGTTCATAACCGATTCGAAAACCAGTGTCGTTAAGTGATACTACATCGGTTATAGCCCGATGTCTAAAATGGCAGACCTTTTACATCGCCTTCATAGACATCGGTCGATTTTGTAATAGACAGCGGTGGAAAACCGTGTCTATAAGGGTTTTTCTTGTAGTGAAGCCTTGGGAGCTTGGTTAAGGTTGATGAAATTGGACTTGGTTAAAGTCTAATTAGTAGTCAACAAGTGATCAAGAGTTCTTTGTGTTCCAAGAGGTCTTGGTGAGTATTGTGGTGTGATTTCTCCACTCATAAGGAGGCTTCAGCTAGCCGGAGGTTCCGAGGACTAATCCACCGACTGATTGAGGGATCGTCCATCTTATGGACAGCCGTGGAGTAGAAGCAAGTTAGATCAGGTTTGGGATACCGATCTAATGTCTCCAATGCTAAGGGAAAGTCTTATGCTAGGGTTGCATATGACTATAGAGAAGTCAATAAATGGCAAGGGAAAGTCATTTAAAGATAAGGAGAAACTAACCAAGGAAAAAGTGTCTAGGGTTAAGAAGATTAGGTTTGTAGGCCAAGTGTCACCGGAGGTGCACCGATGTGGCCTAGCAATTGTGGAGGAGTCACCTAGGGAGGTGACCAAGGTTAAGAGCTCTAGAGGGAGTTCAAAGAGTCAATTTGGGACCCATGACAAATGGATCTCAAGTGGATTTTACTTGGGAGTTTAGATTGAGTCATGAAATGTGCTAACAGGTTTGAAGATGGATTTGAGTCTCAACCTTAGGGAATTGACACAATTGGGTTGTGTTTCATGCAAGGAAATATGACATTGGAGTCATATTGCATGATAATTAGTTTTGGATGTATAAATGTCATATAAACCAATGCTATGGATGCATTGTGGTTTAGTATGAGCAAATGCATCAATAGGAAGTCAAAACTAGGACATTAGGTCAAGATCCTTATCGCCGAAGAAGTCAAATTCTATCCATCGGAAGGCGCCTTCCATAGCACCGAAGGCGCCTTCCATGAACAGTATGAAGGTGTTCCTTCCAATACTTAAAGGTACCTCCAGTACTATTCACTCAAGGCTTCATTTTCTTCTTTTACCCTGCAAGTTAGGTTAGTCCAACAAACTAAATAATAACCTGCAAGACAATATTAGTACAGTAATAAGCAATAATAATTAGTTCATATCTTCTCAGGACCAAGAACTAGTCAATGTCTTAGTTTAGGAATCTAAAATAGACCTAAATTGGACCGACGCCTACTGTCCCTCAATCGGGATGCATCCTCACCGAGTCACTCTCCTCTAGTGACTTACCTTCACTTACCAACTTGTAGTCGGTTGACTAGCCTCTCTACCCACCAAGTCTTCATGCTAGTTGTCAGGTCCGCAGATCCAACTGGATTTCGGCTAACTGTCAAGCCCCACAAATCTAGCTATACTCCCTGCCAGATATCAGGTTGACCCTTTGACATATCTAGGCTTCGTACCAGCTATCGGGTCCTGCACACTTAGTTGAATTTTAGTCTAGTGTCAGGTCCTCTAGACCCATCAACTCCTACATACTTTGTAAAGAAATTAGACCACAATAACATCTAACTTAAATCAATTATCATTCATCAAAACTTTAGTTAGACCGTTGTCCAAATTGCACCAACAGAGGGGTCCCACTAAAGGTAGGTTAAATCAAGGAAGATCGATTGACGCGGAGGCCAGGGGTCAAAAATGGTCAAAGGTCGGGTTGGTCGGCCGAACCGGATGACTGGACGAGCGGGAAGCCTGATCTGTCAAGCAAGGATGCCGAATGACTCGTCCAATGACGGTAGATGGAGTCGAGAGGTAAACGATGATCCGCAACGAGTTGGTCTTGCCGACTGGGTGATATGTCTATTTGTATGAAGGTAACCAATGACAGTCGGGAAGTAGGGAAAGAGACGAGCCAGGAGATCCGAAGGGCATGACTGAGTGGGGGTGTCTTGGCTGAGTGACTTCCATTCGGCCTACAACAGGACCTACCTGCGTATCTCGTCGTATACTTTTGGAGGTTTGCACCACTCACAAAGGAGCATGTTCCGAAGGTAAATGGTACTTTGGAAGCTTTCAAACTATCACATCAGCGATGGGCATGTTCTCTTAAGGAAAGGTGTCAGGGGCACTTTTTGCCTTGTCTTTTCATAGGACACTTGGAAAAATGTGCACATGCTTTGAGATGCTTGCATAAACACTACAGTGGTGCTATAAAAGGGAGGTTCCCATCTACAAGCGAAGGTATGCATAACTTCATCATCCTACACACTCTTTACTACGACATTCTTGCCACTTTCTATATCGTCGAAAACTGACTTGAGCGTCGGAGGGCCAACGCTGGGAATCCCTTCCCAGCCCGACACTGATGCTTTTGTGTTGCAGGACTATGCAGAGTCTTTGCTTCATCAACCTTCAAGCCACATTCTTAGCTTATCATATTCTCTGCTTTCGGACAAAATCATCTGCTAAACCAGACGATGACCCTAGTGACAATATGAGAAATACGATATTGAACTCAGATCAAGCAACATAAACATTGATGCAATATAAAACTACTGCTCATAACAATTGATGTGTATATATGCATGTACATATGAACATATTAAACAAAATTCAAGGATTCGACTAGGAAATACAACCATTAATAAAGGCAGCAAAAAATAAATCACATGAATAGAAATCTGAACTTGAGTGGGACCGGTAGCCAGGAACTCTGAGTGATACAACACATGAAGCAGAGTCTTTGCTTCATCAACCTTCAAGCCACATTCTTAGCTTATCATCTTCTCCGCTTTCGGACATAATCATCTGCTAAACCAGACGATGACCCTAGTGACAATATGAGAAATACGATATTGAACTCAGATCAAGCAACATAAACATTGATGCAATATAAAACTACTGCTCATAACAACTGATGTGTATATATGCATGTATATATGAACATATTAAACAAAATTCAAGGATTCGACTAGGAAATACAACCATTAATAAAGGCAGCAAAAAATAAATCACATGAATAGAAATCTGAACTTGAGTGGGACCGGTAGCCAGAAACTCTGAGCGATATAACACATCCTCTACCTCTAACCTAGGAATAGAGAAAAAAAAAAGATAGCGAGTACAACAAATTAGTGGGTATAAGAAGATAGTGACACGAGACATCCTCTGCCATAACCTCTACTATAACCAACAACGTAATTCTTCACTGACCTGCTCCACCAAGTATAGCCGATAAATCAGTAGTACATACAGTACATCCAAAAACCACATGCATAAACTTAACAAAAAAAGCATATAACAAGTACTGACTGATCAGGAGAGATCCTGACCGATCAGGAGAGATCCTGACCGATCAGGGAACCTCCTGATCGGTCAGGGAATACCCTGATCGGTCGGTGGACCGATCAGGGAACCTCCTGATCGGTCCCTGGACCGATCAGTAAACAAACAGAGAGTTCTGGATCGGTCGACAGACCGATCCAGCCTCTCCTGATCGGGCTGTAGACCAATCAGTGTCTGACAAATTGAAGATTCTCCATTCAGTAACTGAAATTCGTAGAAGTTTTCTATCAAAAATTCTGAAGATTCAGAACTCAAGAAGTTCAGAAACTTCCAAATTCAGAACCTAGAACCTGAAGAATCTACAAACATAAATATTTCCGAAAGATGAGCTCTTACGGTCTGAAATTGTTCAGAACCGGAAGGTTCCAAACATTAAAAAAAAAAAAAAAACTCAGACCAACTTCAAACGCATAGAGTTCAGGCGTTTTGAACTTTAAGGTTTCAAAACCAGAAAAACTTCTGAAACTATCATCTATAGTGAACCAAGGTATTAATCAAGACTCAGGCTATTTATTACCTGGTTCAAAACACATCCTTGCTATGATCAGTTTCGAGTTTGTTAAAATATATCCAAATTGCTATCATTACTTCAACAACTTGTCCTATTTTCAATCAAAATCATGAAAGGTATCGATCAAAGGTATCAATCAACACATCAACCAAAGTTAGATAATTTCTAGGTAAAGGTCCAACCAAGTTTCCTTGGTTGGAATATATGAGTAAGATCTAGGAACCAAATACACATGAATTATGTAATGGTCTTCCCCATACTCGATTTATGTCTCTTCAACCTAATTATTCAAGGGATGCATGATACATTTTGAATAATTTGGCTGATCCTAGCATCTCACCCCATTTCTAGCAAACAAAAATAATTTGTTAAACCTTATAGTTTGTGTGAGATGTCCCCAAGTTGCCCAAATCAATTTCCCAATTTCTCTTGTCGTTTTAATTGTCCTTATTGATCATGATGAAGTCCTAATGGCCTATTGAGCCAAACACATTCCCAATTCTCTCCTTAAATGACTAAATTCATTTTCCGGAAGGGGTTTGGTGAAAATATCGGCTAGGTTTGATTTTGACTCAACATATGTGAGCGCAATGTCTCCCCTAGCTACGTGATCTCTAATGAAGTGATGACACACTTCAATGTGTTTAGTCCTTGAAAGATGGACTGGATTTTTCATTAGGTTTATTGTGCTGATGTTGTCACACAACACTTGCACTCCCTTATACGAAAGCCCATAATCTTCTAGGGTGTAGATCATCCACAACAATTGTGATACACTCTCTCCCATGGCAATGTATTCAGCCTCGGTCGTGGAGAGAGCAATGCAATGTTGCTTCCGACTTGACCAACTAACCAATGATGAACCTAAAAATTGGCAACCCCCACTAGTGCTTTTTCGATCCAATTTGCACCCAGCATAATCAGAGTCGGTATTGTAGGACCGTTAGATTCGATAGAGGGGCGGGATGAATATCGATTCGAAAAATACAGAGTATAAGCGCAGCGGAAAAGTAAATGAACACAGTTGTTTTTACTTCGTTCGGAGCCTGTGACGACTCCTACTCGAAGGCCCGTGGTCCTTGACCACTTTCGTTGGGCAATCACTAGCAATTCGAATATAATTACAAGATGAATACAGGAAATGTTAATGAAACAAAGTAATACCGACAAGGAAATTAACTAAAAACTGAAGGAGCACTTTGTCGGAGCTTTGTTGGCGTCGCAGCAGAGCAGCAGGACCAGTAGTAGAAGAGTTCTCAGATTGATGATTGATTCTCTGAAGCTCCTGCCTGGGGCTTCTTTTATATGTTGTTCCTGGCGCCTGGATTCCTTCCGGGCACCTGGAATGTGACGTAGCTGCTCAAACCGTGATGCTCCACGTGGTGACGACTTGGCTGGATATAATTTGCCTTCCAGGCGCCCGGATCCCTTCCGGGCGCCCGGACCACCTTGTTCCAGAAAACTCCCTTTTCCTGCAAAACAAAGTTAGTCCGAGGCAATATATAACCTGCAACATAGATTGTTAGCACATTTTATAATAGTATTAATTAGCACAAATAGTATGACTTAGATTCCGTCTTTCCGAGACCGGAATCTAGTCACGATCTCGACTTAGATATCCGAAATTGATCTAAGCCGGATCGACGCCTAATGTTCCCTTCCCGGGAACGCGTCCTCGCAGTCACTCCCCTCCAGTGACTTACCTCACTTACCTGCCAGACGTCCGGTCAGCCCGTCGACCCGTCTGGACTTCTCGCCAAGCGTCCGGTCAGCCCGTCGACCCGCTTGGACTTCTCGCCAGCTATCCGGTCAGCCCGTCGACCTAGCTGGACTTCGTGCCAGACATCCGGTCAGCCCGTCGACCTGTCTGGACTTCTCTTGCACACTCGATCAAAGTGTCAGACAACAACAAAACTAACTTAACCTATTTGTCATTCATCAAAACCTAGGTTAGACCGTTAGTGCTACCCGCACCAACAATCTCCCCCCTTTTTGATGGAATGACAACCTGGTTAAGTTAGAGAAAGAACGCAAAAACAGGTACATCGGTTTTAAAGTTAGTTTTAGTGTTTTCAATTTGGTTTATCTAACTTAACCGCCTAACCCTCCCCCTTTGGCATTCATAAAAAAAAACAAGGGTAAACATAGTGTAGAGTTACTATAAAACAGCTGATTTTAAAAAATATCTGAGTTTGGTTCAAAATTCAGAGAAAAAGATAAAAAATCCAAGTAAAAGAAATCAAGTTGACTTGGGGGAGACAAGTTGAAATTTTGAAAAGTATAAATTTAAAGTTAATCAAGTTTTAACTTTTCAAGCGTGTAAAATTTTTAAATCATGTTTTTCAACTTTTCAAAAGGTAAATTTTCTTTTCAGGTTTAAGTAACATTTACTTTTCAAAAGGTAAATTTTCAACTTCAATTTTTCAAAACAAAGCAAAAATTAATTAAGATTAAATTTGCCAAAATAAATTTTAAGGCTAATTTGATAAAAGTTAAATTTGGAAAGTTTAATTTTCAATAGTCAACTTTTTAAATCAGGTTTGAAAATTAGGTGGAATTAAACTTCCAAGTTTTTTCAAACACTTAGTTAAATTTAACTTTTTGTAAACTAATGTTCAAACATAAATTAGTTTTAAGACGCATTTTTCAAACACACAAAATTTTAATTAATTTCTCCCCCTGAACTTGATACTTAAATTTAACCAGCTGTCTAACCAATTAGGTACTAACTAACTATCAGAAGATAGTAGCTTTCACTTGGTTAGTCAGATTAAGTTGATTATAAGCAGTCAGTGTTTGACTTGACTGATGAACTTAATCTGATTAATATCTGAGTTGTATTTAACGTCCAGACTTATGCTGATGCATTGAAATAAGCATCTTAAGTCCAGATAGTTGGCCTATGCATCTCACCCCTTTCTATGTTTGTCAAACACAAGCAAGGTAAAACCTAAGGTGTTGGTGAGATGCTCAAAAACTAGGCCTATGGGTACATACTTTCTAAGGATTCAAAACTAGTCTAAGGCCAAAACTGTTTTTGAAAATCTAAAAATGGAAAGCTTTGAAAACAAACAAGTTTAACTTATAAATTGATAAAACCATTTTTGAAAGTATTTTTTTGAAAAATCCTAGTCTATTAAGATAGAACATAATCAATGTAAGTATGAAATATCACTAGATAGATCCAAAATATTTTACAGGTAGTGTAGCTACAGAAGTGAGTCATAACTAGATCTACTGAGATGATGAAGGGGGTGGTCCAGATCCCAAGGATCGGAGAAGGGCCATCAGCTCAGTGTGTCGGGTATCCCCGGCAGATCGTAACTCGGCAACCTCTCGCCGAATGTCCCGATGAAAATCAGAGTTCTCCTGCTGGAGACTCGCCATAGCTCTCTCTAGTCCGGTCATACAGTCGGCTAGAGTGCGGGGAGCGTGACGTGGTGCACGAGCTCAGGGCGGTGGTGGAGCCGGTGCGGCTTCCTCTGGAAATAGTGCGAGCATGAACTCGTCCACCTGTGCGTCTGGATCAGGCTGGTGCTATGCCCCCCTCCGCCAAGACATAGTCCCGTCATTTCTATCTATCTGGACACCAGCTAGGGAGAAGTTCTGAGCTGCTATAACATCGAACTCGGTCATATGGGCAATGTCTCCTCTAGTGACATCAATGTGCAACGAGGACATATAGGCTGTCAGAATGTGACCAAATGGCATATGGACTCGTCTATCTGTAACGAATCCAGCCGAGTAGATAATGGTGGAGAAGATATGTAGGCTGATGTCAATATCTAACCTATGACTCAGGGCATAGAGTAAGAACGAATGGAATGGGCGCATCACAGCGATGTCCCGAGTAGTCAGTGGTAAAATGCAAAGGACTAAAACCCTATAAAGAGCGTAGTCCTAGACTCGAAGTTCTACCGACCTAAACTGTGTCACAGTGGGATCTCGCTCTCCTCCAAAAAAATACGAATAAATCGTATCGAGAGTAATATGTGAGTAGGGATCTCCGAATGGTAGATCCCTGGGAGGATAGCATAAAAAGGAACAAGTATATGGACGCAACTCTAAAAACTCTCGAATAGTCGTAGGGGAAAATGTGATATCAGTGCCCGCTGCCCTAGTGGTATAGGTGAGATCGTCTACTTTCACTAGGTTATTGCAAAATTCGGCACACAGACTTATGTTTATTGAACTGGTACATTCGACAAGGTTCTTTAAGTTATAGTGGTCTATAACCTCTAAAACGGAGGGACATGACCCTAGAAAGAACGATCTATCTATGCAGCTAGTCCTAATGACCTTATAAATGGTTGACTCAAACTTAATCCTTAGTTCTTCTGTGGGAAACCTAGGGTCAGTGCTAGCATTAGAGGGTCCAACACCAGTATTTGTTTGTTTCCTACTGTATATATACAAGAAATATTCTAAAAAATTTGAGAAGTTAAATTCTAAAAACTTTTAAAAAGGGGAAGAGATTTTACCGAGGAGCCATCGACAAATATAGATCTGACGACCTCGGTTGAATCGCAGCAGCATTCACCGCAAGAAAATTTTGATTTAAAGTACTTTCGCACTGAGGTTCGGAGTGAACCTTGGCAAAAGTGAGAATTTGTGGGGCAAAGGTTGGGGGCGCCTGCTGCCCCTTATTTATAGGGGACTCCGGGCGCCCGGGGTTGATTTAGGGCGGGGCGCCCGGATCCCCATCCAGGCGCCGCGGAGGGGAATACCAGGGGCAAGCGCCCCAGGTTTTTGACCTTTTTTTTTTTTTTTTTTTTTTTTTTTAAGATTAGGTTTGAAGTTAAGTTTTGAAATAGTTTTTTTTTTAAGTTTAAAATTTTGAAATTAATTTTTAAGTTTAAAATTAAAATTTTGAAATTAATTTTTAAGTTTAAAATTAAAATTTTGAAATTAAATTTTTTTTTTTTTGGTTTAAAATTAAAATTTTGAAATTAATTTTTAAGTTTGAAATTAATTTTTAAGTTTAAAATTAAAATTTTGAAATTAATTTTTACGTTTAAAATTAAAAATTTGAAATTAATTTTTAAGTTTAAAATTAAAATTTTAAAATTAATTTTTAAGTTTAAAATTAAAATTTTGAAATTAATTTTTTTTAGTTTAAAAATTAAAATTTTGAAATTAATTTTTATGTTTAAAATTAAAATTTTGAAATTAATTTTTAAGTTTAAAATTAAAATTTTGAAATTAATTTTTAAGTTTAAAATTAAAATTTTGAAATTAATTTTTAAGTTTAAAATTTAAAATTTTGAAATTAATTTTTAAGTTTAAAATTAAAATTTTGAAATTAATTTTTAAGTTTAAAATTAAAATTTTGAAATTAATTTTTAAGTTTAAAATGGAAATTTTGAAATTAATTTTTTAAGTTTAAAATTAAAATTTTGAAATTAATTTTTAAGTTTAAAATTAAAATTTTGAAATTAATTTTTAAGTTTAAAATTAAAATTTTGAAATTAATTTTTAAGTTTAAAATTAAAAATTTTAAGTTTAAAATTAAAATTTTTAAGTTTAAAAAAAAATTTTGAAATTAATTTTTAAGTTTAAAATTAAAATTTTGAAATTAATTTTTAAGTTTAAAATTAAAATTTTTAAGTTTAAAAGTAAAATTTTGAAATTAATTTTTAAGTTTAAAATTAAAATTTTGAAATTAATTTTTAAGTTTAAAATTAAAAATTTTGAAAATAATTTTTAAGTTTAAAATTAAAATTTTGAAATTAATTTTTAAGTTTAAAATTAAAATTTTTAAGTTTAAAATTAAAATTTTGAAATTAATTTTTAAGTTTAAAATTAAAATTTTGAAATTAATTTTTAAGTTTAAAATTAAAATTTTGAAATTAATTTTTAAGTTTAAAAATTTTAGCCTTATTCATCTCACCCGATCTATATTATCAATCAGGGAATCCTATGATTTTGTGAGATGAAATTGGTTTGGTTACAGAGTTTGGTTTAACTAGCATTAGATTCAGGTTTAGTTTTGGTCTCTACAAACAGGCATTCTTCGGATAAACTTCTAAGCTTGGTGAGTCACATGGACGTCATTAGAAGTAACCAACCTTTCGAGGTTTTCCGAATAGTCCTATCCACGGAGCTTAGTACTCAACCTTGGTCTAACTGATTAGGATCCATTTAAGGGTAGCTTCGGTCAGTTCCACTTGGCCAAATGCACCAGATCGAAGCCATATCTTTCTAGACATGCGATGCCCAAGCTTCCCTAACGTACTATCATCCAAAAATTTCACCAGTACCATGATTCAAGTTAAACTTGGTCTCTAATCCTAATTACCCTGCCGGGTTAGTTTGTTTTGGGTTACCCTGTCGGGTAAGTTAGTTTTGGAGGTGCCAGCTATTCTGGAGCCTCCCCCTGAATTATTGGCCATTAATTTTGGTTTTAGGTTTGTGTCGATTCTTTTTATAGTTATGGTTAACTTGGTGATAATTTTGTTGATTTTTAAAGTGTTTAGATTTTGAATTTGATTTAGGTTTGTATTTTGGAGTTTGGTTTGGTTTATTCGATTTTATATAATGTATTTTTTTCTTTAGGTATATAATATTGATTAAGTCCTATTTGCGTGGTTAAGCACGCTTTCGGAACCCAAGCTAGATTGGTTGATTTGTGTTGAGTTATTAATGATTTGAAGGTTTTATTTGAATTCGACTTATATCCTAGTCCGGTTTTATTATAGCATGCTTTTTGATTATTTAGGATTAAGTCTAGATTTTTTGATCTTGTTGTGAATTTTTCTAACATTTCTTTTAAATTGTTAATCTCATTTTTTAGTGATAAATTCTCCTCCTCAAGTGTTAGATCTTGAGTTGGATTTGAATTTTTGATTTGTTCCTTGAGGTTTTGATTTTCCTCAAGAAGTGATTTGTTTTCATTTTCTATTTTAGTTAATTTACTATTTAAACAGGAAATAATTCTAAAATTTTTTTTGTTTAAATTAAAATATACCTCATTCGGGTCTTCGGAAACGAGTACGGACTCGTGGCTTGTTTCGGTTCGACTGCCTTCATCTTCCGACTGCCTTGCTTGCTCATGAGCCATGCTGTGTGGCTCGATGTTTCGCCTTCTTCCTCCGATTCGTCCGAGGAGTCGTCCCATGTTGCTTTGAGTGCCTTCTTTTGGTTGGCTTTGGTTTGTCGAACTTCGGTTTTGGGCATTTGCTCTTGTAGTGTCCCTTTTATTGCAGCAAGTCACGTTCTTTTGTTCCGAGGAGAACTGTCTTTTGAAGATCCTTTTGCTGAAGCTCCTTTTCTCTGGTGAACATTTTTCTTACCAAGTTCACTGGGTGTTCTTCGTCTTGAGAATCTGGTCGGAATCTTCTTCAAATTCAGGCTTGCTTTTCTTTTCTTTGGTGGAACTGCAAATAAGGCTATACCTTTCTCGCCTCCAAGATTAGTTTGTTCATGTAATTCTAATTCACGGAAAAACTCATCTAACTTTAACTTGAAAGATTTTTAGAAATTTTGTAGGCATCCACTATTGATGCCCACAAACTATTACGTGGAAAAGCATTTAATGCGTACCTTATTAAGTCTCTATTTTCCATCCGTGGCCTATCGCATGAAGCCCGTTGAGGATATCCTTGATCCTTGCGTGGAGCTGATTCGCCTCACCTTCCCGCATTTTATATTAAAAATTTTATTTAATAGCAAGTCTCGTTTGGTTACCTTAGCGTCGCTGGTCCATCAATTTGTCCCACAGCTCTTTAGCGTTTTTGTGTGGACCGACTCTGTTTAGTTCTTCTCTTGTTAATCCGCACTGTAGAGTGTTGATTGCTTTATTTTCTGTTGACGCCTTCTTCTTCAAATCAGCTATCCAGTCTTCAGGATCCAGTATATTCCCGGAAGTGTCTGCTGGAATTTTGTAGGGTCTCGTAAAGCTCATCCACTGGTCGAAGTCTGTTTTGAGGTAGACCTCCATGCGCTTCTTCCAGTATGGAAAATCGTCCCCGTTGAAGAGTGGAGGTCATACTGTGCTGAAGCCTTCTTGTTGGGACATCCTGTACACAAATAAATAACCGAAAAAAATCCCAAGACTTGGTCTTGGATTAGTAGTGCGGGAAGAGAAAATAGAAGAAAAATCTAGATTGGTGTTGCACCAATTTAGATTTAATTGCAACAAAAAAATATAAAAAAAAATGATAAACCAGTTTTGAGTTTTAAGTGTAAAACTGAAGACCGAGAAAAAAAAAGGAAACAAAAAATTTCACCCCAGTCTGATTGGTGGTTGCACCAAATCAGAGCGGTACCTGCTCTGATACCACTTGTAGGACCGTTAGATTCGATAGAGGGGGGGTGAATATCGATTCGAAAAATACAGAGTATAAGCGCAGCGGAAAAGTAAATGAACACAGTTGTTTTTACTTCGTTCGGAGCCTGTGACGACTCCTACTCGAAGGCCCGTGGTCCTTGACCACTTTCTGTCACGCCCCCAGGTAGTCCCTGTCCGAAGAAATTTCGGCAACATCTCCCCTGTACGGCGGACAATATGAAGCTCAGTATACATATATCTCTATACCTCGGCCACACACGGCCGGAATAATACAATACAAATAAGAAACAAACCACGCAGTTTATATCAACATTCCACACAGATATAATATATGATCAATCCACGCAGTTTAATAAGGAAAGACGGTATAGAACCTCGAAGATATATGTAAACAGCCTACTCCACTACAACGAAGAAACAAATCCACGAAGTAATGGAAATACAACCGCAGCGGAAAACAAAAGTAGCAAACCCGAATGTTCAATGTAAAGTCCACAATACCAACCCACAATACAAGTATATAAGATGCAAAAGCAAAATATACTCCGACAAAGAAAATCCTCGCGATAATGGGGCTAGCGACTGGAATCTCTCCTGACGGCCTCAACCTGAAAAGTAGTAACAACGGGGTGAGTTCAAAGAACTCAGCTGGTAATCCAATAGACATGTACAGCAATATATAACTACCAGTAATATCTTAAGGTACAGTCTCCTAAACCATAGGATCAATAGTACAATTCTCTAACCATACAACCTACGGTATAGTCTCCTAACAGTTCAACAGATATGCAGAGCTGAAACAAACTGTAGTAACCCACAATATGCATAAATCACAATCTATAGCAAGAATAATAAGGAACTGCATAACTGTAATAAACTGTACTCACCTGCGAGGCTTGGGCGAATGACTGTGGACATACACAGATAAAGATAGTCAGAACAAATACGCATGTATCCTGTATGCATGTCAATCATATGCCACCCAAGTGCATCATCCAATATGCAACAATCACAATAAATGCAACTGCATATGATGCGATATGACATGGTCACCCGACGCTAGTCACCGCCCCACACGCTGGCGGCAGATCGAGTAGGTAGGGTGACACTGCACTCGTCGTCACTACCCCGATGAGTGACCGAGTGGACGGGATGTCGGAGTACACCTATCCTCCTACCTCAAACATAGTGAGGGAGCGAACGCCTCAACTCCCGACGCAATGACGGGAGGGATCCCTGTCCGCTACCACCGCAACACACTACCCATGAGCGAACCACGGAGCACCGAACAAGCGCCATACACACCCTGGTGCCGTGCCACTACCCATGCAGTGGTCACGTGTGTAGGCCCATGTAGCCGGCCGACGAGCTCAACAATAATGGAGTCGTCAATCGCCCAGCATGCAATCATGCGGGATGGTGCATGATGCTACAGTATGTCATACCTGAACATAGCCTCCTCCATATATGTGTGTGCCCAAAAGGTAAACGCATATATATAACCATGATATAAACAGCATAAACCCAAAGACATCACATATAACAATGATGTAAGTATCATGAATCCAAGAGCATGTATCACACATGTAAAGCAACTAATCCAGTAGAGTAGAGCACTATAAATATACATCTCTATGAACATATATATACATGGCAAGAGATAAAATATCCAATCCTGAAGTAAAGCAACTAGTAGATGAAGTATGTGATAGGTATCAACTAACCCTAAATCCAGGGGAAGTGTTGAACTACCAATCACTAGTAACCGTCTACAAGTATCGAATAACCTATAACCAGGGAAGTGCTAAATCTACCAATCACTAGCAAGTATATATAAACTGCACATATCAAAAGACACTATCAAGAGATAAGTCAAAGGGTACCCGCCTCAAATAGAAGGTACAATCCAGTCCTAATCCAATGTCGAGATGCTCGTCTCGAATCAGAGTCCTGTGTAAATAAATACATTTACATTTATTTAGCTAAAACACAAACAAATAGATAAATAAATCCTAAACAGAAATTTAGGGACAAACCCTAACCACACAACCTCAATCTACATAATTAAATCTAATGGTTAATTAGGATTAGTTACCTAATCTCTAATCACCAATTAGATTAGAAATCCAATGGTTGACTAGGGTTAATTACCTTAACCCTAATCATCCCATTAGATTAATATAAAGAAATAAATCTAAACATAATCACTAACCATCCAGTAATCATGTAATCCAAATCATACCTAACTCTACACCTAAACCTAATTCAATTCTACACATGATCAAGTAATACAACATAATCCACATGTATCAAAATCCCTTCACATACCTCGATCCATAGCCCTGTTGATTGCTGGATCAAGGAATGCTGCTGGAATTCACCTCACTAATCCAAAACCTTTGTCAACAACACAGCAACAGAACCTCACTGCTTTAATCAAGTTACTGTTGAAACAAGATGCTGCTGGAGGAAGGTTCTGCCGAAACCCAAGAGAGATGCTGGATCAAAGAAACCATAGAACACAGATTGAAATCCACAAAACAAATCCTCACTGGATTCAGTCGGATCAAGAAGGAATCAAATTGATCAAGAAAGATCAAAAGATCCCAGATCAAATAGGAGATCAAACAATGGAAATCAAAGATCACACATCCTAATCTTACCTCAACAGATTAGCCAGCAGCAAGGAAGAAGAAATCACCCAATCGGAAGATCATCACTGATCAATTACAAACCAAGCAAAATAGAACAGAACCTCCTCTCTGTCCCGTTCGAGCTGCTGTCCACCAACCCCACAACACAACCTACGGGAAACCATCTCATGGCTTGAATCAAGCATAGAAGATCCAAATTCATCAAGGCAACCTAAAGAAAAACCTAGGAAGATCTCTTACCTTCAATATTCCGCTAGGGCACCCTTGTGCACCTCGCCGTCAGCCAGAGAAGAGATCGGGGAATCACAGGCAATGCTAGGGCACAGATCGGAGAAATAGAAGGGATAGGGTTCGAATTGCTTACCCTTGAAGCCCTAATTGCTCTTCCACATCAGCGACCGAGTGGATCTCGCTTGATTCAATGGCCTCAGTGATCGGCGCAAGAAGACGCGAATGTCTGTAGCCCGGAGATGAAAGGCGTCGGCCGAATCTGAGCTCAATCCAGCAGCTTCCTCCTCAAGTGACACCAACGATCGCCGGAGCTGGAGCCCTAATCTTGTCAGCGTCAGCGTCGGCTGTCCGCAAGAGAGAACAGAGAGAAGGGAGGGGATTCGGCTTCGAGTAGGGGGAAGATCGGGGAAGGAGTTTGGGATCGGCGTTTTTGGGGAGAAAATAAAAAGAAAAGGAATGTATATAATAAAAATATTTCCTCACTTAAACGGGTATCCCAAACAAGCTTTATCTGTACCCGGAATTAATCCCCTCAAAACTCGTCGTACGAGCTCCGATAAATTCCCAGAAAATTTCTAAAAATTCTGGAAAAATATTGTAAGACTATTTCTGAAATAACCCTATCTATTTAAATTTTCCGAGATCTCACATCCTCCCCTACTAATAAAAATTTGGTCCCCAAATTTCGCTATAACTAACAGCAAACACTAAAATATCACCAAACAGTATAAATGCTGAAAGGAACTCTAACCCACATACCTCAAGTAAAAAGATGAGGGTATCGAGCTCGGATCGTATCCTCCAGCTCCCACGTAGCCTCCTCGTCAGAATGATGCTGCCATCCGACTTTAACCAGTCGGACAGTCTTGTTCCGCAGCTGACGCTCTCTACGGTCCAGAATCCGTACAGGAACCTCCTCGTAAGTAACATCAGGCTGAATAGGAACAGATATATCTGACCGAACATGTGCCGGATCGGATACGTATCTCCTCAGCATAGATACATGGAATACATCGTGAATGCCAGCTAGAGATGGTGGTAGCGCCAGACGGTAAGCTACTGCTCCAATCCTCTCCAAGATCTGGAATGGTCCAATATATCGGGGAGCTAGCTTACCTCGGAGACCAAATCTCTTCACCCCTTTCGTGGGTGAAACTCTAAGAAATACGTGATCACCAATGGAGAACTCCAGGGGTCTCCGTCTCTGATCAGCATAACTCTTCTGACGGTCCTCCGTCTGATAGTGCGAACCAGCTCTGCATCCTGCTGAGCTCTCTGAGGTCCTACCAACTGAGCCTCCCCAACCTCTTCCCAGAGGATGGGTGTCCGACAAGGCCTACCATACAACGCCTCAAACGGTGCCATCTGGATAGCCGAATGATAGCTGTTGTTGTAGGCGAACTCCACTAATGGCAGGTGGTCCTCCCAACTGCCTCCGAAGTCCATGACACAAGACCTCAGCAAGTCCTCCAATGTCTGAATAGTCCGCTCTGACTGCCCATCTGTCTGCGGATGGAATGCCGTACTGAAACGAAGCTGTGTGCCCAAGGCCTGCTGCAGACTCTGCCAGAATCGAGACGTGAACCGTGGGTCTCTATCTGATATGATGCTCAACGGAACTCCATGCAATCTGATAATCTCTCGACAATATAACTCTGCTAATCGATCCAGAGAATCAGTCTTCCGAACGAAGTGTGCCGATTTGGTTAATCGATCAACGATTACCCAATCGCATCATGGCCTCGCCGAGTCCTAGGTAGTCCTACCGTAAAATCCATAGTAATATGCTCCCACTTCCACCGGAATAGGATCCTCAAGTAAACCAAAGATATCTCGTGCTCACCTTCACCGACGCACAAGACATCTAGCTACAAAATCTGCGATGTCTTTCTTCATGCCGCTCCACCAATAGGAACGTCTCAAATCGCGATACATACGAGTCCCACAGGTGGATAGCAAATCTAGAACGATGAGCCTCAAGTAACTCCTCCATGACCGGTGAGACCGAGGTACACAACCGCCTCGAAATAAACAATACCCTCGCCATCTCGTAAACTCACCGTCCGAAGCTATCCGTCGCTAATGAATCAGAATGCCTTGATCTCCGCCCGGGCCTCTCGAATCCTCATCCCGATCGACGATGAGCAACCATGGTAACGAATACCTCGCTCTGTCCGTCCCTGCTCCTCAAGGCCCAGCTCGGAGAATCCCTGAATCAAGTCTGTGACTAAAACTCGATGACAAGCTAAAGTCCCTTTGGACTTCCTGCTAAGTGCATCAGCAACCACATTAGCTTTACCCGGATGGTAGCTAATAGTACAATCATAATCCTTCAGGAACTCCATCCATCTCCTCTGTCGGAGATTGAGTTCCTTATGGGTGAAAATTATTTGAGACTCTTATGATCAGTAAGAATCTCAAAAGTAATACCATAAAGATGATGTCGCTAAAGCTTCAAAGCAAAGATAATAGCAGCTAGCTCTAAATCATGTACTGGATAGTTCTTCTCATGCTCCTTCAACTGACGAGGAGCATAGGAGACTACCCTACCGTGCTGCATCAAAACAGCGCCCAAGCCCTGAAGAGATGCGTCTGTGTAAAGTACGAATCCGTCATCACCAGAAGGTAAAACCAAAACTGGTGCTGATACTAATCTCCGCTTCAGCTCCTGGAAGCTGGTCTCACAAGCCTCTGACCACGTGAACTTCACGTCTTTCCTAGTCAGACGTGTCAATGGCATAGCAATACTGGAGAAACCCTCTACGAATCGTCTGTAATATCCAGCCAGTCCCAAGAAACTGCGGATCTCCTGGACTGACTTCGGCTGCTCCCAGCTAGTGATAGCCTCGATCTTCTGTGGATCTACTGAAATACCTCGGCTAGACACCACATGTCCCAGAAAACCAACTGAGGATAGCCAAAATGCACATTTGCTGAACTTCGCATACAGATGATGTCGTCGAAGAGTCTCCAAGACTATGCGAAGGTGCTGCGCATGTTCCTCCTCGGAACGTGAATAGATCAATATGTCATCGATAAACACAATCACAAACTGATCTAAATACTCCAAAAAGATACGGTTCATCAAATCCATAAATACTGCAGGAGCAATGGTAAGCCCAAATGGCATTACCAAAAACTCGTAATGTCCGTATCTGGTGCGGAATGCTGTCTTCTGACTCTCAGCTGATGATATCCAGACCGCAAATCAATCTTGGAATACACTGATGTATCTCTAAGCTGATCAAATAAATCCTCAATCCGTGGCAAGGGGTACTTATTTCTGATAGTCCCTGCATTCAGCTGTCTATAATCGATGCACAACCTCAGAGTACCATCCTTCTTCTTGACGAATAGTACAGGAGAACACTAAGGCGGAATACTGTGGGGTTCTCCACAAGGACATTGGAATGCTCCTGCACGTGCATGCCATATGCAGCTGCTACATGGGGAGCTGTCCTCTGCTGACGATGCGAAGATTGAGCTTTCGGCCCACCTCGCTAAGTCCCGGACTGACCAAACTGTCCTCCCGGAACAGAAATCCCGGGAGCTACATGCTGAGCCTTCAGCGAACAGTCTCGGCTCAAGTGCCCAGGCAGTTTGCAATAATAGCAAACTGACTGTCCTAAGGTGCATGCAGAGGTGATGTGATCTCGGGATCCGCATCGGGTGCAGTGCGAGTCATCGATGGACTGTTTCCGGTTCTGCTAAGAGGACCGGGAACGTCCAGATGAAGATCGTCCTGACTTCCGGGGTCATCCCGATGACCTCGAAGTTCTCTGACCCGTCTGAGTGCGACTGCTCTGCTGCTGTCCCGTAGTCTGTGGCTGCTGGATCTGTCCGGAAGTCCGATCAGTCTGCTTCCTCTTCTTATCTGCATTCACTCTCTGATGAGTAGACTCAATCATGAGAGCTCTATCCAGTGTCTCAGTGTATGATGACGTACTAAAACCAGACATCTTCAGCTGAAGATGCCCGTCCAGTCCCTGGACAAACTGAAGCATACGAGATCTGTCATCGGCCACTAACTCAGGACAGAATCTGGCCAACCGATTAAATCCGGCATTATACTCCATCACTGAGCGATTATTCTGCCGAAGACTCAGAAAATCCTGCCGACGTGTCATCTGATACGCTCGGGGAAAATACTGACTCTCGAATGCCTCCCTAAATCTCGTCCAGGTAATATGTTGTTCACCTATAATCGAGCGCTGCGTGTCCCACCAGATCTCCGCCCCGTCTCGTAAGTGGTAAGCAGCCAGTTCAACCTTCTCCCACTCGGAGCAGCCCTGTAAAAGAATGTTCACTCCATAGACTCTATCCAAGATTGAGCCACGCTCGGATAAGTCTCCCAGCGAAATAGCGTAAATCGATCTTTTCACCGACTTCGCTAAGGCTGGGATCCGTGCCAGTGCCGCAACCATATCCGTAGATATCGCTACGGAACTGGACAGAACCACTGGAGCTGATCCTATGGGTGGTACTACTGGATAAGTTGGAGGAGGTACTACTGGTGCTGCCGCATAAACTGGGGTGGGTACTGCTGGTGGAACTACAGGGTAGACATAAGTACTAAAAGTATGGTGGGCAGTATCGGGTAAGAAGTAACCGGTACTACCAGTGTGGGTGCCTAGTATATAGTAACCGACAAAGGTATCTGTAGTAATACCGAGTACGCAGTAACAGGCATGGCTAGAGATGGTGCCGAGTATACCGCGAGTACTACTGATGGGGGAGGTGCCGGATATGCCGACGGTGGTACCACTGGTGGTACAGTCGAGGTAGGTACCTCTGAAGTCTGAACCGTTGAGGTCTTATAATCCGACGTGCCTATAATATCCTGACGAGTCTGTCCCTGACGGACAGGCTCGACCCTAGCAGATCTCTCTGGAGACTCTGTCCCCGGAGAATCTATCGCACTCATACGTGGCCGCCCACGTCTCGGTGCCGGTACACGTGTAGGTAGCATATCTGTAAAGAAATGTTACCCAAATATCACTACAGGTATAAGAACTGAAATTTTTTACCTAATTTACCAAATTGCCGTCTGGAGATATCCTGTCGCTGCTTAGCCCCAAATAGATCCAATAAAACTTCGTCAAAATACCTCGGAATTCCGAAACGAGTAAGTCGACGAAAATCCATACAAATCCAAAATACCGAGAAATGCTCACGAAAGTAAGCCTCGTAAATCCGAAACCCGACAAGTAGGTACCGCAAAACTTTGCTCTGATACCAAATAAATTGGTATCAGAAAAACCTCGAAAATCCAAAACGAAGAGCAAGTATCGTGAACCTGGCTCTGATACCAAATAAATTGTCAAGCCCCCAGGTAGTCCCTGTCCGAAGAAATTTCGGCAACATCTCCCCTGTACGGCGGACAATATGAAGCTCAGTATACATATATCTCTATACCTCGGCCACACACGGCCGGAATAATACAATACAAATAAGAAACAAACCACGCAGTTTATATCAACATTCCACACAGATATAATATATGATCAATCCACGCAGTTTAATAAGGAAAGACGGTATAGAACCTCGAAGATATATGTAAACAGCCTACTCCACTACAACGAAGAAACAAATCCACGAAGTAATGGAAATACAACCGCAGCGGAAAACAAAAGTAGCAAACCCGAATGTTCAATGTAAAGTCCACAATACCAACCCACAATACAAGTATATAAGATGCAAAAGCAAAATATACTCCGACAAAGAAAATCCTCGCGATAATGGGGCTAGCGACTGGAATCTCTCCTGACGGCCTCAACCTGAAAAGTAGTAACAACGGGGTGAGTTCAAAGAACTCAGCTGGTAATCCAATAGACATGTACAGCAATATATAACTACCAGTAATATCTTAAGGTACAGTCTCCTAAACCATAGGATCAATAGTACAATTCTCTAACCATACAACCTACGGTATAGTCTCCTAACAGTTCAACAGATATGCAGAACTGAAACAAACTGTAGTAACCCACAATATGCATAAATCACAATCTATAGCAAGAATAATAAGGAACTGCATAACTGTAATAAACTGTACTCACCTGCGAGGCTTGGGCGAATGACTGTGGACATACACAGATAAAGATAGTCAGAACAAATATGCATGTATCCTGTATGCATGTCAATCATATGCAGTCACCCAAGTGCATCATCCAATATGCAACAATCACAATAAATGCAATATGTGCATATGATGCGATATGACATGGTCACCCCTGACGCTAGTCAGCCGTCTCACACGCGATGGCGAGACCGAGTAGGTAGGGCTGTGACACCGTGCACTCTGACGTCACTACCCCTGATGAGTGACCGAGTGGACGGGATGCTGTCGGAGTACACCTATCCTCCTACCTCAAACATAGTGAGGGAGCGTAACGCTCTCAACTCCCGGTACGCAATGACGGGGAGGGATCCCTGTCCGCTACCACGCTGCAGTCACACTACCCATGAGCGAACCAGCGGAGCACTACAGAGCAACTGCCATACACACCCTGGGTGCTGTGCCACTACCCATGCAGTGGTCACGTTGTGTGCAGGCCCATGTAGCCGGCCGACGAGCTCAACAATAATGGAGTCGTCAATCGCCCAGCATGCAATCATGCGGGATGGTGCATGATGCTACAGTATGTCATACCTGAACATAGCCTCCTCCATATATGTGTGTGCCCAAAAGGTAAACGCATATATATAACCATGATATAAACAGCATAAACCCAAAGACATCACATATAACAATGATGTAAGTATCATGAATCCAAGAGCATGTATCACACATGTAAAGCAACTAATCCAGTAGAGTAGAGCACTATAAATATACATCTCTATGAACATATATATACATGGCAAGAGATAAAATATCCAATCCTGAAGTAAAGCAACTAGTAGATGAAGTATGTGATAGGTATCAACTAACCCTAAATCCAGGGGAAGTGTTGAACTACCAATCACTAGTAACCGTCTACAAGTATCGAATAACCTATGACCAGGGAAGTGCTAAATCTACCAATCACTAGCAAGTATATATAAACTGCACATATCAAAAGACACTATCAAGAGATAAGTCAAAGGGTACCCGCCTCAAATAGAAGGTACAATCCAGTCCTAATCCAATGTCGAGATGCTCGTCTCGAATCAGAGTCCTGTGTAAATAAATACATTTACATTTATTTAGCTAAAACACAAACAAATAGCTAAATAAATCCTAAACAGAAATTTAGGGACAAACCCTAACCACACAACCTCAATCTACATAATTAAATCTAATGGTTAATTAGGATTAGTTACCTAATCTCTAATCACCAATTAGATTAGAAATCCAACGGTTGACTAGGGTTAATTACCTTAACCCTAATCATCCCATTAGATTAATATAAACAAATAAATCTAAACATAATCACTAACCATCCAGTAATCATGTAATCCAAATCATACCTAACTCTACACCTAAACCTAATTCAATTCTACACATGATCAAGTAATACAACATAATCCACATGTATCAAAATCCCTTCACATACCTTGATCCACAGCCCTGTTGATTGCTGGATCAAGGAATGCTGCTGGAATTCACCTCACTAATCCAAAACCTTTGTCAACAACACAGCAACAGAACCTCACTGCTTTAATCAAGTTACTGTTGAAACAAGATGCTGCTGGAGGAAGGTTCTGCCGAAACCCAAGAGAGATGCTGGATCAAAGAAACCACAGAACACAGATTGAAATCCACAAAACAAATCCTCACTGGAATCAGTCGGATCAAGAAGGAATCAAATTGATCAAGAAAGATCAAAAGATCCCAGATCAAATAGGAGATCAAACAATGGAAATCAAAGATCACACATCCTAATCTTACCTCAACAGATTAGCCAGCAGCAAGGAAGAAGAAATCACCCAATCGGAAGATCATCACTGATCAATTACAAACCAAGCAAAATAGAACAGAACCTCCTCTCTGTCCCGTTCGAGCTGCTGTCCACCAACCCCACAACACAACCTACGGGAAACCATCTCATGGCTTGAATCAAGCATAGAAGATCCAAATTCATCAAGGCAACCTAAAGAAAAACCTAGGAAGATCTCTTACCTTCAATATTCCACTAGGGCACCCTTGTGCACCTCGCCGTCAGCCAGAGAAGAGATCGGGGAATCACAGGCAATGCTAGGGCACAGATCGGAGAAATAGAAGGGATAGGGTTCGAATTGCTTACCCTTGAAGCCCTAATTGCTCTTCCACATCGGCGACCGAGTGGATCTCGCTCGATTCAATGGCCTCAGTGATCGGCGCAAGAAGACGCGAATGTCTGTAGCCCGGAGATGAAAGGCGTCGGCCGAATCTGAGCTCAATCCAGCAGCTTCCTCCTCAAGTGACACCAACGATCGCCGGAGCTGGAGCCCTAATCTTGTCAGCGTCAGCGTCGGCTGTCCGCAAGAGAGAACAGAGAGAAGGGAGGGGATTCGGCTTCGAGCAGGGGGAAGATCGGGGAAGGAGTTTGGGATCGGCGTTTTTGGGGAGAAAATAAAAAGAAAAGGAATGTATATAATAAAAATATTTCCTCACTTAAACGGGTATCCCAAACAGGCTTTATCTGTACCCGGAATTAATCCCCTCAAAACTCGTCGTACGAGCTCCGATAAATTCCCAGAAAATTTCTAAAAATTCTGGAAAAATATTGTAAGACTATTTCTGAAATAACCCTATCTATTTAAATTTTCCGAGATCTCACACTTTCGTTGGGCAATCACTAGCAATTCGAATATAATTACAAGATGAATACAAGAAATGCTAATGAAACAAAGTAATACTGACAAGGAAATTAACTAAAAACCGAAGGAGCACTTTGTCGGAGCTTTGTTGGCGTCGCAGCAGAGCAGCAGGACCAGCAGTAGAAGAGTTCTCAGATTGATGATTGATTCTCTGAAGCTCCTGCCTGGGGCTTCTTTTATATGTTGTTCCGGGCGCCTGGATTCCTTCCGGGCGCCTGGAATGTGACGTAGCTGCTCAAACCGTGATGCTCCACGTGGCGACGACTTGGCTGGATATAATTTACCTTCCGGGCGCCCGGACCTCCGGGCGCCCGAATCCCCTCCGGGCGCTCGGACCACCTTGTTCCAGAAAACTCCCTTTTCCTGCAAAACAAAGTTAGTCCAAGGCAATATATAACCTGCAACATAGATTGTTAGCACATTTTATAATAGTATGAATTAGCACAAATAGTATGACTTAGATTCCGTCTTTCCGAAACCGGAATCTAGTCACGATCTCGACTTAGATATCCGAAATGGATCTAAGTCGGATCGACGCCTAATGTTCCCTTCCCGGGAACGTGTCCTCGCAGTCACTCCCCTCCAGTGACTTACTATCGACGCCTAATGTTCCCTTCCCGGGAACGTGTCCTCGCAGTCACTCCCCTCCAGTGACTTACCTCACTTACCTGCTAGACGTCCGGTCAGCCCGTCGACCCGCTTGGACTTCTCGCCAAGCGTCCGGTCAGCCCGTCGACCCGCTTGGACTTCTCGCCAGCTATCCGGTCAGCCCGTCGACCTAGCTGGACTTCGTGCCAGACATCCGGTCAGCCCGTCGACTTGTCTGGACTTCTCCTGCACACTCGATCATAGTGTCAAACAACAACAAAACTAACTTAACCTATTTGTCATTCATCAAAACCTAGGTTAGACCGTTAGTGCTACCTGCACCAACATGTATAACCTATCAAATCAAAAGACTTAGTACGAGGGTACCAGAGACCTACTCTAATTGTGCCCTTAAGGTATCTCAGGATTCTCTTAACTGCAATTAAATGAGATTCCTTGGCACATACTTGATATCTAGCGCACATGCCCACAGCAAAAAGTATGTATGGTCGACTAGCTGTGAGATATAGAAGACTACCGATCATGCTTCTATATTGCGTTAGATCAACTGGTTTTCCATTCTCATCATTGTCAAGGCGAGTGTTTGTCGCCATTGGAGTGGATACTTCCTTAGAGTCACTCATTTTGATTTCTTGAGCATCTCTTGAGTGTATTTTGTCTGATGGACATAAATGTCATCTCGAGTTTGTTTGATTTCAAGTCTAAGGAAGAATGTCAATTCTCCCACCAGACTCATCTCAAACTCACTTTCCATGTGAGTGATAAATTCATTCAAATAGCCCTTGTTATTTGAGCCACAAATTATGTCATCGACATACACCTGGGCTACAAATATGTTTTCACCATCTCTACGCAAAAATAGTGTTGGATCTATTTGACCTCTTACAAAACCCTTTTCTAGTAAGTAAGTTGACAACCTTTCGTACCAAGTCGAGGTGCTTGTTTAAGCCCATAAAGAGCTTTCTTGAGCTTGTACACGTGGTTTGGAGCTTCGGTATTCACAAACCCCGGTGGTTGTTCAACAAAGACCTCTTCTTTAATGAAACCGTTTAAGAAGGCCGATTTAACGTCCATTTGATAGAGCTTGAAGCCTCTATGTGCAGCAAAAGCTAGCATTAAACGAATGGACTCTAATCGGGCCACGGGAGCATAAATCTCATCATAATCGAGGCCTTCGACTTGACTATAGCCCTTGGCTACAAGTCTTGCCTTGTTTCTTACAACTTCTCCCTTTTGGTTTAACTTATTTTTGAAGACCCATTTGGTTCCAATAACGGTGGTCTTCTTAGGTCTAGGAACTAAGTCCCACACTTGGCTCCTTTCAAATTGACCTAACTCATCTTGCATAGCTATGATCCAGTCAGGATCGTGCAATGTCTCACCAACTAATTTTGGTTCGATTTCTGAGATCAAGGCGACCTCATTAGACTCATTTCTAAAGAATGATCTAGTCCTAACCCCTTGTTGGATGTCTCCAACAATCTGGTCTTGGGGATGACTAGACGCTATCCTAGATTGCCTTGGTGTTGGCGGTGTCTCATGAGTGGTCTCACTAGGTACAGGCAAGGACTCAGTATCAGGCAAGAGATCAGCCTGAGCCCTTTGTTGCCTTTGCTCATCATCATCGAAGTCAACTTCAACTCTTTCTATGTTTTGATCATTCAAACTTAGACTTCTAAATTCAAATTGAGTTTCTCCTACATCCCTCGATTGATCATTTGATTTAGGGATTTCTTCAAATGCTACATCCGAGGATTCTTCAATCAATTTAGTCCTATTGTTGTAAACTCGATAGACTTTGCTGATGAGAGAGTACCCGACCAGTATCCCTTTATCAGCCTTAGCCGTGAACTTTCCAAGATGATTCTTAGTGTTCAAGATAAACACCTTACAACCAAACACCCTAAGATGTTTAATTGTAGGGGGACTTCCCAAAGAAAAGTTCATGGGGAGTCTTTCCTAAAAACCTATGTATCAAGACTCGATTTTGCACATAGCAAGCTGTATTTACAGCTTCAGCCCATAAGTAGCTCGGTAGTGAGTACTCATTGAGCATGCTTCGTGCAGCCTCTTGCAAGACTCGGTTCTTTCTCTCCACAACCCCATTTTACTGTGGGGTCCTTGGAGTAGAGAACTCATGCCTATATCCTTTTTCTTGACAAAATTCTAAAAATATATGGTTTTGAAATTCTCCACCATGATCACTTCTAATTGTTTTAATTGTTGTTTATTTTTCATTTTCAATTCTTCTACAAAAAGAAACAAAAATATCTATGGTTTGATCCTTATTTTTCAAAAAGAAAGTCCATGTATATCTAGTAAAATCATCAATGATCACTAAGCAGTATCTACTTCCATTCAATGAAATGACATTACTGCAATCAAATAAATCCATATGCAATAAATCTAAAGCAGTAGATGTACTTACAGTGCTTTTACCTTTATGAGACGCTTTTGTTTGCTTACCCTTTTGACATGCATCACATAATTTTGTCTTTTGGTACTTGATGCTTGGTAGGCCTCGCACTAATCCTTTGTTGGCCAGCTTTCAAATATTCTTCATGTTCACATGGGCCAACTTCCTATGCCAAAGCCATGATTCTTCTTCTTTTGACATGAAACACTTAGCAGAGGCATTAGTAGCACTTTTAAAAGATACTTGATAAATGTTATCTACCCTTGTGCCTACTAGTACCGTGTCAAGTGTGTTAATGTGTTTGACCAAACATTGACTTGAATGAAACTCAATTGTGTAACCCGTATCACACAATTGGCTGACACTTAGGAGATTAAAGGTCATCCCCTTGATTAGAAGGGCATTCTTGATTTGGAGACATTCGGATATATGAATGTCTCCAACTCCTATAACCTTAAGGCTACCATTATTATCAAACGACACATTACCTCTATTTTTGTTTTGAAGGGTAGTAAAGAGTGACTTGTCCCCGGTCATGTGCTTGGAGCATCCACTATCAACGAACCAAGTTGATAGATGCTCCCCCTTGACCAATGCCTACAAGACACGAAAGATAGACGTTTTAGGTACCCAAATCTTGGGACCTAATGCATCTACAATGAGTGACCTAGGAACCCATGCCTTGGTCACAACCTTCCTAGTCTCATGAACCCTAGAAGCATGTGATCTATGAAATTGGGTTCTAGACACTAGCGAAATGAAACTAGACTCCTTAGGTTGATATCCTAACCCAGCCTTATTGTAGACCGCCCTTTGGGCATTTAGAATCATATCTAAGGTCTTAGAGCTAGTTGAGAATTTTTCAAGCATTTTCTTGAGTTTCTCAACTTCATCCTTTAAGGCTTTGTTTTCATCCTCAAGGGCCTCTTGATGTAGGTCATCAACCTCATCTTCCCTAAGGGTCCTCAAGTGCTCTACTTCATCTTTTAATGATTTAATTTGAGTTTTTGATTTCTTAAGTAAAGTAGATAAATGTGCAATGGTTTTATAACATTTTTCTAAATGAGGAGAAGTTACCTCTTCATCATCCGAAGATGATGAACCCGCGGCTGAGGTATCACTCGTGTCACCATCACTCCCGGAATCCGATTCCTCCCTTGCCATGAACGCTAATTGACGTGTGCTTTTCTCCTTCTTCTCTTCCTCCGATGAGCTTGAGGAGGATTCATCCCAAGTAGCTTTGAGAGCTTTCTTCTTCTTGGCCCTTTCCTCTTTCTTCTTGAGTTTTGGACACTCACTCCAATAGTGTCCTTTCTTGCTACACTCAAAACAAGTGACATTAGTTTTATCAACATTTTGATCGATAGATTTACCTTTCCCTTTGTATCTCCGACTCCTTCTCATGATTCTCCTTACAAAGTTGGCCATCTCGCTTGATGATGATCCACCTTCATCATCGGACTCGGAGGAGGATGAGGATGAGGATGAAGGAATCTCTTTTTCCTTCTTCTTTTCTTTCTTCCTTCTTCCATCTTTGCTCTTTTCTCCTGCAACTAAGGCAATACCTTTCTCTTTTTGACCCTTGTTAGCAAATTCATGGAGTTCCATTTCACAAAAAAAATCATCTAATTTAACAATTGAAAGGTCCTTGGAGACCTTGTAGGCATCTACCATAGATGACCACAAGGCATTCCTCGGAAAGGCTTTGAGAGCATACCTTATAAGATCACAATTCTCTACGCGTTCATCTACGGAATGAAGACCATTGATAATTTCTTTGAACCTTCCATGTAGTTCACTTACCGTCTCGTTCTCCTTCATGGTGAGGTTTTGTAATTGATTTAAGAATAAATCTCTCTTGGCGATCCGAGAGTCTCGAGTTCCTTCTTGGAGCTTGATGAGCTTGTTCCACAAGTCTTTTGAGCTCATGAATGGACCTACCTTGACGAGTTGATCCTTGGCTATCCCACATTGTAGAGTGACCACTGCCTTGGGATCGGCTTGTCCTTTGCGAGTTTGCTCGGCGGACCACCTTGATGAGTCTAGTTCCTTGCCTTCTTCGTCCTTCGGAGGTGTAAACCCATCCTTGACGGAGAACCACATTGAGATGTCGGTCTTGAGATAATATTCCATGCGGCTCTTCCAATATTGAAAGTCCGCTCCATCGAAGTAGGGTGGATGATTGGTGCTAAACCCTTCCTTCATAGCCATCTTCTTGCTCTTTAGGGTGTTAATCCGAATGAAGAGAACCTTGCTCTGATACCACTTGTTAGGATCTTCGGATGGCTAGAGAGGGGGGGGTGTGAATAGCCTCCTCTAAAATCTTAAAGAATTTCTTCCTACAAGTCGTTAGCGCAGCGGAAATATGCAAACGAAAATATAATACAAGAAAGAGAGACAAACACCACTAACACCAGTATGTACGAGGTTCGGGGATAACTTGCCCCTACTCCTCGGCGTGTCCGTAAGGTGAACGATCCCTTGATCTTTTGGTAGATCACACCCCGGATAGATTCCGGCTAAAGATTTCCTCCTTCTCGGTGGAGTAACCTCTCCATAAAGTCTCAGAAGATATGTAAATAAAGCACGAGACTTACAATGATCAGTGGCTAAAGAGAATGAAGAATATGCTCACAGCCACGCGAAGACGATAGTGAAAGTAGAGAACAAGAAGGAAGCAGCTTCTCAGCCAAGAGCTCAAAGCTTAGCACACTCGCTTGATCGACAGAGAGTTTTTTTTTCCTTTTTTTTTCGAACATCTCTTCATCCTTCTTCTTATGCCTCTGCTTTTCCACTGCGTTCAGCCTGTACCGAATCGCTGTCAACCTGCACCGAATCGCTATTGCAAGCTAAGGTATCGTCAATCACTCTTCCTCCTCATCTGGTTCTCTGAACTCACACCAATAGAACCCATGGTCTTCACAGGTGTCTCTGAGCTCGAACCAATAAGCAGGAGTCAAGCTGATTGCCAGCTTATCGCAGCCAGTAAACGTTGATGCTCCAATTGCACCATTTGCAGCGAAACACATTAGAAAGAACACTTTGTCTTATTCTTCTGATGGAGCTTGATTTGAATTTAAGCATTGGCATGATACCTGCAACCTGCAGATTTAAAAAGCTCACAGCAGATGGTTAAATCAGACGAATCAGAAGTTGCAGAGAAATAGTAGAAACTACAGACATTATTGTGGATCGGTCAGCAGACCGATCCACAGCCTTTTTGACCGATCAGGCTACACCCTGATCGGTCCAGGAGGGCTCTGATCGGTCTGTGGACCGATCAGGCTATAGGTGGATCGGTCCACAGACCGATCCCCTATCCTTTCTCCCGAACTCCGTTGCCTCCTGATCGATCTACAGACCGATCAGTAATTCTCGGTGAGTTCATAGAGAGTTACTGATTGGTTACTGATCGGTCTAGTGACCGATCAGATAACCATAGTATCACTGGATCGGTCAACAGACCGATCCAATGCCTATGTAGGTTTAGAGCTTCCCAGCCCTAAACCCTAAAGCCTTCCTAGTCTAGAGAACGAGCTATCGAGCCCTCTCTGACCTAATCCAGAGAACGAGCTACTGAGCCCTCTCCAACTTCGTCCGGTCCAGAGAATGAGCTACCGAGCCCTCTCCGACTTCGTCCGGTCTAGAGAACGAGCTACCGAGCCCTCTCCGACTTCGCGTGCCAAGTTTCCATACTTGGACTTTTCCCTTCCACCTGATCAACCTTGACCAGTAATCAATCTAAGTTTAATTAATATCTGATACAAACTTAAATCAGTGTCAATATCAAAACAACAGCCAGGTCAGACTGTATCAACAATAAACTCTATCCGATGGAAGACGCCTTGGAGCTTTTTGAAGGCACCTTCAAGCTATGGATAACATTTTTTAGGGGCTATAAAAAGACCCCTGGACCTAGGAAATATTTAACAACTCTTGTATTCATTTCCTAGCACATTTCTAAACATTCAACGAGTGTAAGAGGCTTCTCTGCCTACACAAAGGAGACTTTTTTTTAGTACTTCCTTTTACCTTGGATTAACAACCACCTAAGTTATAACCAAGTAATTCCTTAGCCTCTTTTATTTTATTAGTTGTTCAAAATTTAATTGTGCTACTAATTGAGTTGAAAGATCGAGAAGAGTTTAACTTTATTTTATACAAGCAATTCACTCTCCTCTTGTCAACCCCATTGTACCAACATTTTCCTCCTCTGGGTATGTGGCACAGCTGGGCCTTTTTTCTTCGTTTGTTCTCTGAGTCATTTACTAGCGTCATTTTGCTCCAAAAGTGAATCCTATCAATCAAAACAAGCAAAAAGTAGATCTCCGAATAAAATAATATAAATACGACATAATAATTAAATAGGGTGCAATAAATATAGATTATGCTCATGAAATATAAGTAGATGTGCGTTAAAGTATGCATAAAAATATATATAATATATGCACATCACAAGTCACTCTAATGAACTAGTTACCATAACTAGCATTCACATTTAACTCTCAACATTTCAATGTCTCCAGTTAGTGAGTAATAGCTGCTTGGTTAGATTATGGAGTATAACTCGTGCTAGTCTAATAGAATTGATGATGTCCAAATACATCAATTCATTGACTAGTGAATGTTTTAATACTTTTACAATTACACATGTAGAGACTCTCACTAGTTGTGATTTAATTACAAGTTCTCTGATGCTATGAATCATATTGTGGATATTTAGTAAATGAGTTTAAGACCATTCAAACATATAAGTAAAGTGCAATCAAATAGTGAATCTATATTTATCATAATAAATAGTATAAACCATAAGACGATTGTCTTAGGACACCTCTCAAACATAACACATAAATAACAAGATCAGACGGATCAGATCAGAGCAAACAAGGAAAGGCGTAGGGTTCAATCGATGAAGAGGATGATCATTCAACCAAAAGATCTAGTCGACAGAATGATTTTTCAGTCGGCTAAACGATGCATATAAAAGAAGCCCTTGGGGGTATGAGCCTATGCAACAATTAATTCTGTGCTCATTCTTATCTCTATTATTGCTCATGCAAGCTACTGCTTCTATTACTACTACGCCGGAAGGCCCTCCGACAACCTACGCTAAAGCTTCAATCCTTTGTTGTCGATATATTCTTTTTTAGTACTTGCATTTACTTACAAGGAATAGTTTCATGTTACTATCCTTCTTTCATGCTTGTACGAATCTGCTTCTTTCAAAGAATTATATTAGATTGGCCATCGAAAGTGATCAAGGATCACGTGCCTTGGATTAGCAATCACTAGACCATGAACCAAGTAAAATCGACCGTGTCTCTGAGTTTTTTGCTTTTACTTTATTCCGTTGTAAATTTAGTTTTATGAAGATGACATAGAAAAGGTTTTAAAATGATCAAGATTCACCCCCCCCCCCCCTTCTTGACTTCTATGATCCTATATCAAAGCGAATTTGCTTTTAAATAGCTTAATGGTTGTTTGAGCCTTTAATCTTCTCTTTATGCTTTGAAAAAGTTTCCTTTTTACTCTTTTTCTATAGTATTTTTTTTCATTACTTTACTAACCCCAAGACAAAGTCTTGAAAATTCTTTATTGTTTATATATTTGTGTAAGAATGCCAAGTTCCCACCAAGAGATTTATAGCACTGTCCATTCGCCACTCTTCAACGAATATGACTTTAGCTACTAGAAATGAAGGATGGAATGTTTTCTAAAATCTAACATTGATGTGTAGTTTAGCATCAAAAAAGGCCACGCGCCATCGAGCGAAAATGGAGAACCGCTAGATCTAGAAAAGTGGACTTCGAAAATGAAGCAGAAGGCCCAAGTAGACTATAAGGCTATGAACACCCTCCAATGTGATCTAACAAAGGAGGAGCTCAACCGAGTCGGGCCTTCCAAAAATTCCAAAGAACTTTGGGACCGACTGTTATGAAGCTGCAAGTGTACGACTACGTCGTTAGTAATAAAAATATCAATCTCACAGGGACTGTTGATTAAACACTAATTAAGTTCGCACGATGAGTTATCTAGACAATCGAATGTTGGCTCACGAACACTTAAAGGAGAAAGAGAAGGGAAGAGAGTGTGGAGAGTAGAGAGAGGATAAGAGTAGGTGAGTGAAGGATGATAGATTCTAGAATTTTAGTTTTACTATGATGCTAGTTAATATCCCTATGCATTATTCATCTTCTTATCTTCGTCCTTATTCACATGTAAGAAGTTAGATTCATTATCAACTCTTCCCTGCAGTGGTCAATCCGGAATGCTATCTTGATCCATTTCCTATGCTACTAGATGGTAATGATTTATATGAAGTCCGATAATGGGATATACCTGTCACTAGCGTCTCTTGGTCATAAATCATAAGAACATACTAATACTCAATAACATAGAGATAGAAATAACAATTATATCTAATTCCCTACTTTCTTGTGGAGAATTATCCTCCCTTTCAAGGCAATGTCCTAGATGTCTGGAAACAGGATACCCTTGTCACTAGGGCTCCTCGATCATACAATCTAGGGAATTCCTCCTATGGGGTGAATAATTAATCCACATCTACATGTTTGCACCATTCATATATTTCATCAAACACATAGAAGGCACAACATACATAGAACATGACATAAACACTTCATTGAATAAAAAAATGTCCAAATACATAATTTATATGTCACATCACATTATAGTTACTTCTTACATCCTAAATCTAGAGAATCTACTCCATTACAAAGGATTACAATCGAAGATGAAGAAATAAGTAAACTACAACTCAATACATGGAGATAGAGAGAAGAAATGCTTATCTTTGAAATGTAGTGTCCTTGGGAGCGCTCCCTCGCTCCGGAGATAGACAGATCTTGAAGAATAAGAGCTTTAATTAGGGTTTCCCCCTAAGGGGAGAACCTTTCCCCCAAGGAGAGGGATGAAGTCCTAAACCCTAGATGAGTCAAAGAATGATACCTCCTCCAAACTGTCCAAAAAAAACTAGATTACAGGGTCCTGTAAACTATGTTTTTCACCCACTAAACCTAGTTTTCTCATAATTCACCTTGAACCAAAGTTATAGACTTTAAAATTATCTACAATCTAATATTTGTATTGAGCCCTAGCTTTAACTAATCCGAAAGTTATGGTGGTTCAAAGTTTTGTCTGCAGTCTGGGTAGAAGTCCTAATGAAGCCGCGGTTGGGAGGCACAGACATGCCTTTTAGCATAGCTAGACTCTGTTATATCTCTATTGAACTTGAAGCAAAGTTGTAGATCTTGAAGTTAGCTATGTTTCGGTATAAATAATAGATTATAAATCCAATCGAGCACAAAGTTATGACTATTTTACAATCAGTCTACAATCTGCCCAGAATTCAACATGGCTTCGTTTTGGCGTGACATGCCCTCAGCTTCTCTGCCACAGGGCCATGTCAAAAGACACGATCGTGGCATGCATAGTCTCGGCCAGAGAGGCACGACCGTGTGGATTCACACGACCACAGTTAGCTCATACTCTAAAAATTTCACACTGTCGTGTAGATCCACACAATCGAGGTCTGCTCTGCCTCTGGAATATGGCACGACCGTGTGAAATTCACACGGTTGAGGTCTGCTCTGCCTCTGGAATGTGGTGCAGTTGTGCCATTTGGCATGCCCACGCCTTTCTTCACTTCTGGATGGCTACATGGCGATGTGCTTTCACACGACTTGAGCTTGATTTCTTCTATAGTTGCTCCCATATGCATTTTTTGCTCCATTTTCGCTTCAAATAGCGTCCTATTAATAAGAAAAAAAAATACAAAGAGAAGATCTCCAACAAAGGAATGGAAATATGATATTACAATGAAATAGAGTGCAATAAACATAAATTATGCTTATGAAATATAAGTAGATGTGCGTTAAAACATGCATAAAAGTGTAAATAATCTACGCACATCACACCCCCAGACTTAAACCTTTGCTTGTCCTTAAGTAAAAACTGCATCTAAACTCATGTGGTTAAATAGTATATCATAATCTCTAGTAAGTCAATCTAATCCTATCAAATAATTTTATTGATGAACAAGATACAAAAGTTATTTGAGTACTATATAAGTTATAGTTCTCCGTGCTTAGTGCAATAGTGGCCTAAATTTTTTAAGTTTCAATTCCTAAGCTTAGTCAAATTATCATAAAACTGTAATCCGTATTCTTCTGGCGATAGACACTTACTTGCCACACACATGGTTTATATCTCTAAAACTACACAAGGTCTCAAAGGATTACTAAGAATCAAGAAAAACATAACATTTATTTTCTCAGTAATCTAACTCGATCTCAAAGGGGTAAATTATTAATTTTCACTCATGATAACTATTTTTTTATCCCTAATTCATTTGATTTTTCTTTTCCACTATTTTTTTCTTTTTAGTGCTATAAAGGTGTAGCACTAACACAAATGCAAATATGTAAATGAAAATATAGGGGTTTTGATTTTTTCCAAGTGAGTTGCCATTATCTGAGATCATCTAGTAACCAAAATGTAATTAAGAGGTCACTTTAGAAACATAGTGCAGTTCTATGAATCATGATTATTTTCAGAGTTATCTATTATCAAAACTAGGTATAATGTATAGAGATCCTAAAATAAGGTCAATACTCAAACTTCTACAGTAAAATTATTGCTCACTTTATGCTATCATAGATAGAAAAAGATAGATCACTAAATATACTATTATCATAAGTAACCAATAAACCACATGAAATCTAGAACAAATATGCTAGTATTTTGTATTAAGGAACAAGTAATAATGATGTGATAAATGATGCGACTAAAAAAATTTTATTACGTAAAAATAAATGTATAAAAACTAAGAAATATGGCAAACACTAAACTAAACCCAAACATTTTTCCAGACGTAAACTTTTCATTATCCCAATGAAAACTAGAAATGTAAATATGGAGGAGGTTTTGAAGTTAGAGAAGTTACCAAGTGATTAACTCCAAGGCTATGCCATATACTTGGAAATACTCCTCTATCTAATGCTCACATTCCTCTACAACTTTGAATCCTATAAAACAAAGATAAACAAGAAAAATTAAGTAGAGGACTTGGGCTTATTATGAAGAAAGAAATGAAAACAAGAAAGAACTAAAGACATAAAGAAAATAAGAAAGGAGAACTTGGGTTGCCTGCCAAGAAGCGTTTGTTTAAGGTCATTAGCTCAACCACCTCATTAGATTCATCGATATTTCAACACCCTCTTACCAAGGGATCTTATTATGGAGGGAGCTTTCATCAGAGGATATATAAAGTGAAGTATCACTTTCTTCATCTTCATCTTCTTAGAAGTTCTTTTAGGTGGTCGAAGACGGTTCAGACTGAACTTCCAATTTTTATCCCAAGTGAACTATGACACCCAAAAGAAAAACAAATCTCCCACAAGCATGTTATATAAGATAGAACTAGAACCATATCAAGTTAAGATGAATAAGTAATACAAATTAAATTACATCTAACAAAGTCAATTATAGATACCTCTATAAAGTTTTCTAATGATCACAATAATTATTAACCTTGCATTATTAAAAGGTACCTGGAAGTTCCAAACTAGTGGATGTGGCTTCTTCTTCTGGATCTTGTAGTGGCTCTAGCTCTGACTCAAGTAGTGGTGCTTCTTAAAGTGGTGATTCTTGGGGCTTTGCTTCTATTGCACAAGTCCCTACACATTTATCATCAACCAATTCTATTCTTATAACTTCCATAGTGTCAATTGGTTGTGTCATCAAAAGAAGTGATTCTTGGAATATTTCCTTCATAATACATGTCTCTACACTTTTATCTACAACATCAATAGCTTTAGAAGCAGTGAAGAGTGCACTAATATCAATATCATCAATATAATGATCAACAACATTATTAGAAATTTATTGTAATATTCTTAGAACTAGGATCCTTCATTGCACCATTAGCTCTTTAGAATCTTGTGGTGTGGTCTTCATCTGACTGGGAGCAGGAGTATTTGGGTCTTGGGAGTCCTCCCAATCAGTCAGCTCATCTGGTTGTGAATAATGTAGTCCGTCTAATGATGAATCATCTTGAAACTCCGACGAACTCTGATTTACTTGTGAAGTATGTTCAACATTTTATATGCAGTTGTAGTCCAAATTTTGATGATCCATCCAAAATTGATTGTAATGTTGAGGCGGGATCTACTGCTAGGATAGTGACTGCTCACTCTACTCTAGAATTAGCTGGGGTTGAAGGTTCTGAATTTGATGATCTCCTTAGTCATAGCCATAAGTATTAGGAACTTCCTCATATGTATCTTGATGTTGAGGTTAAACCAAATACTCAAGTTCCGGAGTATTAGCAGCTTTTGGAAGAAGTGACAAATAGCAGTTAGATGAGACGTGCTACCACACACTCTATAATGGAACTTAAATTAATCATCATTTGAATCATAATTTTTGTCAATGGGAGATCTTGCTCTTGCGCTCATTGGTATAAAAAATTCTCTTGAAGCTTTGCTTGACATATTAGTGTTCATGATATCTAAAAACATTATAAGGAAAACTAAAAATACAGAATTAAATATAAGAAATAAAATACATAATAAAAACAAAAAATAAAATACAAAAGGAAAAAGAAAAATGTCTAGAGTAACTCATATGTTAATCAACTAACGTTAATACGAACAGTCCCTAGCAACGACGTCAAAAATTTATTACGAAGTTGCAAGTACACGACTATATTGTCAGTAATAAAAATATCGATCTCACAGGGACTATTGATTAAACACTAATTAGCTTTGTATGATGAGTTATCTAGATAATCGAATGTTGGCTCACAAACACTTAAAGGGGAAAGAGAAGGGAAGAGAAAGAGTGGAGAGTAGAGAGAGAGAATATGAGTAGGTGAGTGAATGATGATAAATTCTAGGATTTTGATTTCACTATAATGCTAATTAATGTTCCTATACATTATTCGTCTTTTTACCTCTGTCCTTGTACATATATATAGGAAGTTAGATTCAAAGAGCTCTCAGTCGAGTCCTCTCCTCCCTTCCGAGAGAGAGAAGCTCTCCCTTCTCTCTACGAAGGAGTAGCTGGTTCTTGCCGGCAGGAGCTCCAACAAGGCAGCAAAGGTGGCGGTGAGGGAGGGGAATTTCCCCTCCCCCACTGGCAGTGGACTAGCAGTCACCGGCGCCGGCGAAGGTCTCCAATAAGGCTCTCTGGCTACTTATAAAGGAGAGAAAGAGGAGTCTTAAGGAAACTGCCAAAAGGTCTTCACCGGTGCAATAGAAGGGGGAAGTTCTGGGGTCCGACCTCCTTTGGTCATGCAAGGGCACTGCCATCCCACACCACCATCAACTAGGAGTCATGTTCGAGTATGATTGGAGGACTTGTCTTGAGGCGAAGGCAAGCTGCAAAGGTAACAAAGGTAACTCCGGCGGCTGGAAGAAAGGAAGGCATGGCAGTTACTCAGCAAGTATAGCAACGAAGTGCTTCAGTGTTCAACATACATCTAGAAGGATTTCAACCAGCCACAGGTCCCGACAGTTCGCAAGATTTGTGTCGAAGCCCGCGTGGAGCGGTCGCCAGAACTGGATCTTCAATAGCATCTCCCTGTCAAAGGTAGTCGGCTGTCTCGTTGGGTGAATGGAGGAACGGGAGAGTGAAGGCCATGGAAGTGCCATGGTGCTTAGGCAGTGGAGAAGGCAGGGAATCAAGCAACATGTGCGGTGGCGACAACATTCAGGTGACCAACAGCTTCTTGGGCACTGTTCTGGTGTAACTAGTGGTGGAGCTAACCTTGGGTGTAATCTGGCAGAGGTAGACAACTGGCATTGGAGTGGGAGTTTTCAAAATTCAAATTTTGAATTGGGGCAGAAACAAAGAGGGAGTTTGGAACTGGATTTAAAAGCTGGGATTCAAATTTCAAACCTCCCACCCATTCTGTTTCTTGGGAGGGAAACTAAGGAGGAAAATAGGCTTTTGATCCTGAGTTATTGGGTTTAGGGTTGCCTCCTAGATCCATAACCTATGAAGCCAAAAAGACAACCTCACCTAGAGACGCCACCTTCTTCAGTGATGGCAATGATGACAACCAACCTCCCAGCCAGCACCGGAGCTACTCAGGAGGCGAAGAAGCATCCCTTGCTCAGCCTGGTCACGCTCACAACCTCCCATTGGTCATGGGAGCTCACATGGAGAGGGAAGGCAAAGGCAGCTGGTTGGTAGATGATCCGACATGGCGGACAGTGTGGAGGAGAGGGAAGGGAGGTTGCTGCAACAAGCAAGAAGAGATATGGGTGTTGCTATGATTTGGGATTCATGAAGGTGGGAGTCAATTGACTCACTGATCGATTACACAAGGCGTAATCGAATGGTGAGACTCTTGGATCGATTCGGTGATTCGCGAGCACTGTGCGCGTTATTTTCACTATTCACTATTTTCTCAATCGATTGGCGCGTGCGACGTAATTAATTCAGCCAGAGGTGGGTACTGTGCACCTCAAGCCACTATTTCTCTATAGGTTTTAGTCAATTGGTGAGGGAGTTGGATCGATTCAAAGACATTTGGGCTTCATGGAGGACTGTTGGTTCACATGCCACTGAGCTAACCTCTTCTCCATTCAACATAGAGTCACTCTCTTGCCTTGGCCGGTGATGTTGGAGAAATCTGGGTACCCTAGGTTTTGATATTTGAGCAAGATTTAAGTTAGATTTATTATTGTATTTGATATGCATTGTGAGGGTGCAGGATACAGGTACAACAAGGAAAGTCCAAGTGTGATCTTGGCAAAGGAGGAAAGTCCAAGGATGAGTCTTGGTGGTGTAAGTCCAAGCATGTAGTCTTGACAACGTAAGTCCAAGTGTGACTTGGCAATGGATGAAGTCCCGGGCGACCTCTTGGCAAAGGAAGACCCAACAACAATGACAAGGCCGAAGGAAGCTCCAGAAGATAAGACGTAAAGGATGGGGAGACATCCGAGGAGCATGAGGCTGATGGAGAAGGCTAGGTCTAGGTTGGTCGGGCGAGGACAATTGTTGAGTGATTGTACTCAGGGTAAAATCCTATGGTTTTAAGAGTTACTGTAGCAGCATTGTAGCGACACTGTAGTAGTACTACTGTAGCAGCATTGTAGCGACACTGTAGCAATACTATTGTGACACTATAGTAGTACCGTAACAGTCGACTGGTACGCTGTAGTAGTCGACTGGTACACTGTAGCAGTCGACTGATAGCTGACCGTTGGGTGACTACTACAAATTGAGGCTAAGACATTACCCCTAAAGTGTTGTTTTTAGCCATATAAATGTTGCATTATACCTAAGGTAACGTTTTTCATTCTATCTTATCAGGTCCTGTCATGTTAGATATAACGCAACGCTTTTGCCATTTAATGCAATACTTTTTTGAACTATCGCGATATATAGCAAAGGCAACGCTTCTTTATATGCAACACTTTTTTCTTTCAACAGCAACACTTATTCTTTTGTTACTCTTAAACAATTGCAACACTTTTAACTATTAATAGCAACACTTTTTTACAATTTTTTAACCCAATAATGCAACACTTTTTTCATTAAATGCATCACTTTTTATTGAAATTTTCACCTAACACTTTTACCCATTAATAGTAACACTTATTTTTTCACCAATATATTATTGATAATGCAATTTTATTATCCAATCAAACACATTTGTATAAAAATAGATTATTCAAAATATGATCATTATATTTCAAAAGTTGTACCACATTATATTCTGCTTAAGAATTTTACAATAATCCAACAATTGACATCTACAAATATATCACCAACTAAAGCACTATACAAAAGTCACCAATTAATACCTTCATGAATCTCCCCCAAAAGGCAACCATACATTTACAAAAAGCCAACTATACAAACTCTTTGCTTGCCTTAAAAAAAATCACATAGGTATCCAAAATGTAACACTCATTCCCATTCCCAACTATAACAACTGCTTAGCTATCCAAAATGCTTGCTGCCTACCAGAAAAGCATCACAATATGTACAATAAAAGTAAGAATAGAGATTTGATCATGTAGCAAAAGTAATAACCTTTGTGCTCAACTGACAATATATCTAAATACACCTTATCCAACCACCATCCTTCAGCTGAAAAATAACATCTACTAAATTTAGTATGAGAATACTCAAATTTGGTGGTACACACTGCAATGAGAGTTAAAAATGATAGCATATCAAAATAAGCAACAGCAAAGAAGTACCAAACCTCATAGCACAACTAGGAACCAACAATATAAAGAATGATAAACTAAGTACTATTAAATGAGAAAAATGCATGCAAAAGCACATTGGTCTTAGAAATTCTAGAAAAAAAAGGAAATAGTAGTGAAATGGGTGTTAGCGAAGAGCAAGAGGTAAAACATATACAAACACAATGAAAGAGTCACATGTTACTAATCCAAGTAATCTCCCATGCTACAAATTTGCAATTGGATGATAAACTTATCATAATTCAGAGCAAAAAATTATATAATTGAACATCAAACTTGCAAAGTCAATTATATAATTGAGCATTAAACTTGCAAAGTCAATAGCAATAATAAATAGCTATCAACAAAACCACATCAGGAAGAACTAAACCTCAAGCATCAAATTGCAGCAAGTGGGTAAGTTCCATAGTCAAAATGAAATGCTTTTCTATGATTAATGGAAGTAAGGACTGGGGATTTAGTTAATTTAAACTTACATGGCAAACATTCACAACCACTTCCAAGTGAACATACAAAGTTCCAAGTGTCTTTTCAAATAATTTTATTGCCCATGTAATTCATACATAAATAAAAATAAGTTAATTTAAACTTACATGGCAAACATTCAACCACTTCCAACCATTAAGAGTTCAACCACTGAAAAAAATAAAAATAAGTTTTATACATAACAGGTGGATAAAAGAAAGGGATAGTTCAACATTTAAGAGCTACTCATATTGTTGAAGGATAAAATTTAGTTCATAGATGGATTGAAAAGTAGCAGGTGATGACAATTCCAAGAGAACATTAGTTAAAGCTACCTTCAAGCAACTAAATCATAGCATTCTTTCATGATGAAAACATACCGAATTCATCAACATAGCCACTGCTATCCAAACAATCACCTCAAATCAGTAATGTATCCATATCCATACATCCGAGAAATAAGAATTCCCTGAATCAAATACTAAGCACAACCTAACCACATTCATAATCAAATAACCAATCTCATATAGAGATGAGAAAACAACCTCTGTTCGTTACATCCACGCCAAGGCACAAAGCTTCGTTCTGCCCAGCTGCCCTCACCATCATAGGGAATCGTTGGCCAGCAAAGAGTGGACATGACCCAATACAGAATGGGAAGTCATCGCGGTTATTGATCTGCTATCCAGAACACATAGCTCTGGTTACAATATGCCAGTGATCGGACAAGTAAAGAAACACCCTTAAACGTTACCACCTGCCTTCTTGTGGTCGGAACCATGCTGTTCGGCCATTATAGGGCAGTTGGGGGATCTTGGCCGGGAGCTTCATGACGGCAGCAAGGGGAGAGGAAGGGCTTGACACTGGACGGTGGTCGGAGAGGGTGGCGGCGTCAGGCGGTGGTGCGCGGCTTGGGAGGGAAGAGGAGATCGGGGCGGCGATGAGAAGGTGGTGATCGCACTAGGGCAGAGGCACGCGGAGGCTGGTGTTGCTCCTTCCTTCCGGCGACAGCTGCACTCGGCGACGACTGCACTCGGCGACGGCGGAGACCACAGAGGAAGAGGGTCGGCGATGAAGAGATTGGGAGAGCTCGTCAGTTGGCATCGCGTGGGAAGAGACGGTGCTACAGCTCCGAGGTCACGAGAACATTGCCGGCTGAGGACTTCACCGGCGACGATCAGGTGGGGAGAGAGAGGTCAGCGGCCGCGCGAAGAGGAGAGGGGAGGAGCGGCGTCGGGTTAGGGCAAGGGAGAAACGAAGGAAAAGAAAAAAGAAAAGAAATAGAACATACGAGTGACGTCGGGTCAGGGCAAGGGAAATTAATCATTTCCTCGTTTAAATACGATAGTTTAAATAGACTTTTCCGTATCCCAATAATTAATCCCCTTAATCTACATCATACGTTCGTTTAAATCTCAGAAAATTTCTAAAAATTCTTAAAAATTCTAATAAGACTATTTCTCAAATAACCTTATTATTTAATTATTATTTGAGCACTGTATCTTACATAATTATTATCCAAACAAGATTTCTCTCTTTGTAATTGAAACATATCTTACAAACTTTATTTAAATCTTTAAAAATTTCTAATTTTTTTTTTAAAATTCTATAAGTTTATTTCTTTAATAACGCTGATTATTTAATTATTATATAGTGTAATCATTCATTAATGTTTTCATGCATTCTTGGAACATCGTCATCTAAATCTCTTGTAGTTTTCAATGAGAATGGATCCTCTCTCCATGAAAAATCCACAAATCATAATTTTCCACAAACCCCTCACTTTTCATACGATTATACACCTGAGGAAAATGTTCAATTTGCTAGAGACGTTTGTGGAGAGGGCTTCGGTAGAGGTGTTCAGCGGAGAAAGAGTTTAGGTTGGCGTGCAACAGAGAAATTTTGTCGAGGGAGCATGAGGAGGAGGTTGCGAGTTTAGGGTTAGAGCAGAGAAGTTCGATGGAGGGAGGGGAGGAACTCACGATTCTAGGGTTTGCGTGAGGGAGGTTGCGGGTTTAGGTTCGCGTGAGGGAGGTCGCAAGTTTAGGGAGGGAGTTCACGAGTTTTGTTCACGCACGGGAGCTCTGTTTGGCGAAAATAGTTGTTGGCAATTTATGAAAAATAAACATGTCATTTCTTCCGATTGCAGCAAATATTACTACTACCGCAACACATTTAAAAAGTGTTACATATTCCTACACTATTACAACACTTTTACAAAAGTGTTGCCTTTTCTAATATCAACTGCAACACTTCTAAAAAATGTGTTGCATTTTAGTTATAATGCAACACTTATTGAAAGTGTTGCATGTTTTTTCCAAAATTTGATATATGACAACAATTTACTAAAGTGTTGCTCCCAAAGTGATACCTTAGGCTCATTTTGTAGTAGTGGGTAATGGTCGGCTTCACTTAAAGGACCAGTCGACTGGTGCATACAAGTCGACTGGTAGCGGAAAAATAGCTTAGTATTTTCCTCTCGAGCTCTATTTAATAGAGCTCAGGGTTCTTGGGTATGGTTGACAAAATAGAGGTGGTTAACCCCTATTAGTAGTCTTCCAAAGCCTCCAAGCTCTTCTTGTGATCTAAGAGTGTTTGGATCAAGGTTGCGGCAAGGTTTCTCTATCAAGAAGGAGGTTTAAGCTAGTCAGAGGTATCTGGGGAGTCATCCACCGACGGATTGGGATCGTCCACCTTATGGACAGTCGTGGAGTAGGAGCCCTAATCTTCGAACCACGTAAATGCCTTGTGTTACAGTTTGTTTTGGTTTATTATCTTTCCTTATTGTTTATAGGGTTTAGCTTTCTTCTTGTTAGTTTATATTTTATTTTTCGTTGCGTACTAACAAGTGTAGGAGGTGACGATTTGGGTGAGACGCTATTCACCCTCCCCCTCTAGTGGGCGTCAAGGTTCCAATAATTGATATCAGAGCGGGTCACTCTTCTATGGACTAATCACTTAGGGAGCAAAGCGCTAGAGGAAGATAGAGTCCGAAGGACCTCTAGGATGGGATATCCGAATCCCACCTCCATACAATTGAGATGATTTCGAGTATTGGAGGAAGCGGTTGGAGACTTGGCTCTAAATGGATTGGAACCAACGGATTGTGTTGGAGGAACCATTTGAAGCTCTAACGGATAAGAAGGGAAAGCGCCTCCGGCCTCAGTATTGGATCGAGGAGTAAAGGGAGCAATCGGAGGCGAACAAGGCGGTAACTAGAATTTTGATTAATTTATTAGCTCTTAATTTGGTATTGAATGTAGGTGAATACAAGAACTCAAACAACCTTTGGAAAAAAGGTAATTGTGCTTCATGAGGATCCTACAAAACTCCAAGTAGTGGAGGAGCCCAAGGAGAAGGGTGTTAGGACCTTCGGACGCGGCTAGAGGGGGGGTGTGAATATCCGACCCCAAATTCACATTTCTTCCTACAATTTGAGTTAGCGCAGCGGAAATAAAAGATAGAAACGAAAATGGAGAAGATCAAACCTCAAACGCGACGATATAACGAGGTTCGGAGATGATACTCCTACTCCTCGGCGTGTCCGTAAGGTGGACGAATCCTATCAATCCGTCGGTGGATGAGACCCCGGAGAACCGGCTAATAAAAACTCCTTCTGGGTGGAGAAATCTCGCCACAATCTCTCTTGCAACAGCAAGATCGAAGTACAAGAAATACAGCAAGAAGCCAAGAATAATATAAATATAAAAACACTAGTTTGCTTGCCTTCTCATCGACTGGTGATGAAGCAACCACTCCACGCCAACAACAGCAGCAACTGATCAGTTGGAGTCCAGCCGAGGGAAGCTCACACGAAGCTTCAGTAATGGAGAGCTCAGCAAAGCTCTGATCGCAAGGAACAAGAAGGAGCAAGAAGAAGTCAACCACTGTCGAGTGCCTCCACCTCTTGATTCTCTTGATTTATATGAACCTGTGAAGAAGAAGACACAGAAATCTAGCCGTTGTGTCTCAACGGCTAGGCCTGGAGCGATCAGGATCCACCCTGATCGGTTCAGGATGGCTCTGATCGGTCAGGGGACCGATCAGGCCCTAGGCTGATCGGTCCCCAGACCGATCACAACTCTCACAGAGAGTTGGTTTAGGGCCCTGATCGGTCTGTGGACCGATCAGGCCCTAGGCTGATCGGTCCCCAGACCGATCCTAACTCTCACAGAGAGTTGGTTGCGAGCCCTGATCGGTCTGTGGACCGATCAGGCCATTCCTTCTCCAAATCTGTTTGGTTACTGATCGGTCACCAGATCGATCAGATGACCAAGTGTATCACTGGATCGGTCAGCAGACTGATCCAGATACCCATAGTATCACTGGATCGGTCAGCAGACCGATCCAATTTCCCAGCCTTAAACCTAAAGCCTTCCTGATCTAGAAAACGAGCTACCGAGCCCTCTCTGACCTAGTCCGGAGAACGAGCTACCGAGCCCTCTCTGACTTCCACGTCCGGTCCAGAGAACGAGCTACCGAGCCCTCTCGGCCTGGTCAGGAGGCGAGCTACCGAGCCCTCTCCACTCCATCCGATCCGAGAGCGAGCTAGAGCCCTCTCGGCCTAGTCCGAGCAGAGCTACCGAGCCCTCTCCAACTTTGTCCGGTCCGGGAACGAGCTCACGAGCCCTCTCGGCCTAGTCCAGGAACGAGCTACCGAACCCTCTCCGACTCCATCCGGTCCGGAGCGAGCTGAGCCCTCTCGACCTAGTCAGGAGGCAGTGCCAAGCCCTCTCCGACTTCGTCTGGTCCAGAGAACGAGCTACCGAGCCCTCTCTGACCTAGTCCGGAGAACGAGCTACCGAGCCCTCTCCGACTTCCCATGCCAAGCTTCCATACTTGGACTTTTCCCCGTGCCCAGCTCCCTGCTTGGACTTTTCCCATGCCAAGCTCCCTGCTTGGACTTTTCCGTGCCAAGTCTCCATACTTGGACTTTTCCCGTGCCAAGCTCCCTGCTTGGACCTTTCCCGTGCCAAGCTCCCTGCTTGGACCTTTCCGTGCCAAGTCTCCATACTTGGACTTTTCCCGAATCAGGTCAACTCAAGTCGGGTCAACCAGGTCAACCTTGACCAAAGGTTGCACCCACAATCCCCCAAGTTCCTATTCTTGTCAAACATCAAAATATAACTATTCTATTCTTGTCAAACATCAAAATATACCTCGAGTCAGGTCAACTCGAGTCGGGTCACCCAGGTCAACCTTGACCTAAGGTTGCACCAACAATCTCTCCCTTTTTGATGTTTGACAAAAACCATAATCAAGTTAGGTTAACCCGATAACCTAACTTAGGTTTTCCAATAGTTCTCCAATGTTCTTCCTCGAACATTCTCTGAACATTCTCCCCAAACTCCAATGTTCTTCCTTGAACATTCTTTGGACATTCTCCCCCTTTTTGACACACATCAAAAAGAGTGAATCAAGGTCAAGAGTTTCTTCCTAATGAAAGTCTCATACCTTTCATTGAAACCCTTAATTTCCCCCTTGATACTAAAATCCACAATCAACTTAGTGATAATCACTTATCAAAAAAAACTTGACGAGCTAAAATTCCCCCTAAAAGTCAACTCCCCCTTGACCATTAGGTAAAACTCCCCCTAAAGGTCAACTCCTCCTTGACCATTGCACCAACAATGTCTTGGAGAGTTTCAACCCTTTAGAAATCTAAAGCACCAACTTCCATAGCTGAAATTTCAGACAATAGTCGAAAATCAGCACTTTGGCACGCTCTGATCGGTCACCAGACCGATCAGGACTCCACTAGATCGGTCACGGCAGTCGATCCACATTTTGGATCGGTCTGATCGGTCACCAGACCGATCAAAATCTTCTCTGATAGGTCCACAATTCTCTGATAAGAATTTCTGATTTTTCTCCCGAAATTCAGAAACCCCTAAAAAATTACAGAAAATTCCAAAAATTGTAAAATTTTGAGGATACATTCCTCATAACATATATTATCACGGAAAAATAGTTTTCTATGAAAATAACTCCCATTTTTTAATCTTGATACAAAGTTCGAAAGACTTTGAAATAGCTCAAGGTTAATCCATCTTTGTATCAACTTGCTCAATGATGAATGCTATCACTAGAAAAACTTCATCAAGGTTTTTCAAATCAATTTTGAAATGATCTTAAACCATTCAATTTAGTACCACAATCTTAGGACTAAATGTACAGGACTTGTACACAAGTTTTCCCTATGATCCTCAAATTCGAATTAGGCTCATCTAGGTACAAGAACTATGCACCTTGATCCTAACTCATAATCCTAATATCTCACACACATCTAAGGTGTATCAAACACATCCAAGTCAATTTTGATGTGAGATATGGGTTTAGGTCATCATAAGCTAAGTTCTCATGCATTTTCTAAACAACAATTTGATCTCCATATCAAATTGTGATTCTATCCTTAAATCAAATTAATTGATCAAAAATGCAAGAGATGATGACATGACATAAAATAATATCATAAGTGGAAACATGTGCCAATGTCATGATGTCATGTCATCAAGTATGAAACTTAAATAAGGCATGACATATAACTAACCTAAGCATTATCATGACATTTCAAATGATAATAAAATAAATATGATATCATGACATGGCATATGACAAACAATGTATGGCAAATAACATATAAAGGTATAGAAAATACCTACTTCTAGCCTTAGTTGCCATTTTTGATAATTTTGATCATTTTACCATAAATTCTATATTCCTAAGTGTAATAGACCTAAAATCATATACTAAAGATTTTTAGATCACTATGTGCCAATTAGATTGACCCTAGAAAACTCCTCAAATGTGGTTGGCACATCCTAATCACCTTAGGAATAATTTTTAATTTCATTTTCAAGGCTTGATTACACCTTGAAACTTCCTAAAATGTCACCTTTTGCCATGAGTAGGTTAACTACCTATCCAATTAAGGTTGGCACACCCTAAACCATCTAGTGTGAAGGAATCACGCTCCTAGGAACCCAATACCTATTTGAGCTCATTGGGTTCACTAAATATTCACTAGGGATGACTTCCCTAGCAACCCTCCTAATGACCCTCCTAGGCTTTAAAGCCTTGGTCATTTGGGACTCATCAAGATCAACTCTAGGGGAGACTCCTCTTGTGACCTTGGTGATGGTCTTCTTAGCCCTAGGTCTTGTTCCATAATCGAATGGAACATTATGATAAGCGGGCTTGACCACTTGAGACTTAGGTTTGTGACCCAAACCTCTCATGTCCTTGGGCTTTGATTTTTGACCCTTAGACCCTAGAGTTGACTTCTCCAAATTCTTAAGAGTCTTTTCTAAAGTGTCAAGTCTTGACCTCAAGACTTGATTTTCCTTCTTTAATATCTCAAGCTTTAATTTTCCATTTTTCTTTGAGGTATTCCTAGGCATATGTCTAGTTGTTTTGGGATTCCTATCTAGGTTTTCCTTAACCTTAGATGAGTTAACTCTAGGGTTGGCATTTCTAGCATTGTCCTTATCTAGGCTAACATGTTTGGCACCTAAGCACATGTATCGGTTTCTATGGTTATCATGCTTATCATTATTGACAATTGCAATAAAACTACTAGCATGTGTCTTATTAGAATTGCAAGAATGTGCCTTAAAGGATACCTTAGGGTTTGCCTTAGCTCCCCCCATAGATGTGCTTGGTCTCTTGTCCTTGTGAGGTTGCCTCCCCCTTGGACATTGACTCCTATAATGTCCCCTTTGCTTGCATTGGAAGCACACCACGTGCTCCTTGCCCTTGCATATCGGGACTCCGGCTTCCTTGGCTTTTGGTGCCAGTGGAGTCTTCCTAATCCTCTTTGGATATTTACTTTTGTAATGCTCATATTCCCTACACTCAAAGCACATTATATGTAATTTACTTGAAATTAAGTTGCTTGAGTTACCTAGGGTTGAGGATGGATATAAGCTCTCTCCTTCATCCCTTTCGGAGGTAGAGGCTTCTTCTTCTTGCTCCAGTCTTGAAGAAGAACTCTCCTCCTCTTCTTCCTTAGATGTTGAGTAGCCCTCAACTTCTAATTCCATATCTCCATGATGTGAGCTACTTGGCTCACTTGACTCCTCTTCATGACTTGAATTGAAGCTCTCCTCATGGAACTTAGCCAAGTTGTTCCACAACTCCTTGGCATTGTTGTATCTATCTATCTTACACAAGATATCATTAGGTAATGAAAATTTAAAGATTTTCGTTACCTCGTCGTTGATTATGGATTGGTGGATTTGTTCCTTCGTCCACTTCTTCTTCTCGAGAGGTTCTCCTTCTTTATCCACCGGAGGAATAAAACCTACTTGTACACAATTCCAATTTACTAGGTTAGTCATAAGAAAATACTTCATTCTTACCTTCCAATACGCGAAGTCATCGCAATCGTAGAAGGGTGGAATCGTGACGTCTTCTCCAAGTTGATCCATTCTCTAGCTCGTGCTTCCCCGGGTGTTAATCCGACGAAGAGCCACCTCGCTCTAATACCACTTGTTAGGACCTTCAGACGCGGCTAGAGAGGGGGGGTGTGAATAGCCGACCCCAAATTCACGTTTCTTCCTACAATTTGAGTTAGCACAGTGGAAATAAAAGATAGAAACGAAAATGGAGAAGATCAAACCTCAAACGCGACGATATAACGAGGTTCGGAGATGATACTCCTACTCCTCGGCGTGTCCGTAAGGTGGACGAATCCTATCAATCCGTCGATGGATGAGACCCCGAAGAACCGGCTAATAAAAACTCCTTCTGGGTGGAGAAACCTCGCCACAATCTCTCTTGCAACAGCAAGATCGGAGTACAAGAAATACAGCAAGAAGCCAAGAGCAATATAAATATAAAAACACTAGTTTGCTTGCCTTCTCGTCGACTGGTGATGAAGCAACCACTTCACGCCAACAACAGCAGCAACTGATCAGTTGGAGTCCAGCCGAGGGAAGCTCACACGAAGCTTCAGTAATGGAGAGCTCAGCAAAGCTCTGATCGCAAGGAACAAGAAGGAGCAAGAAGAAGTCAACCACTGTCGAGTGCCTCCACCTCTTGATTCTCTTGATTTATATGAACCTGTGAAGAAGAAGACACAGAAATCTAGTTGTTGTATCTCAACGGCTAGGCCTGGACCGATCTGGCTCCACCCTGATCGGTCCAGGATGGCTCTGATCGGTCAGGGGACCGATCAGGCCCTAGGATGATCGGTCCCCAGACCGATCACAACTCTCACAGAGAGTTGGTTTAGGGCCCTGATCGGTCTGTGGACCGATCAGGCCCTAGGCTGATCGGTCCCCAGACCTATCCCAACTCTCACAGAGAGTTGGTTGCGAGCCCTGATCGGTCTGTGGACCGATCAGGCCATTCCTTCTCCCAATCTGTTTGGTTACTGATCGGTCACCAGATCGATCAGATAACCCAGTGTATCACTGGATCGGTCAGCAGACCGATCCAGATACCCATAGTATCACTGGATCGGTCAGCAGACCGATCCAATTTCCCAGCCTTAAACCTAAAGCCTTCCTGATCTAGAGAACGAGCTACCGAGCCCTTTCTGACCTAGTCCGGAGAACGATCTACCGAGCCCTCTCTGACTTCCACGTTGTTGGTTGCTACTCGGAAAGCCTATAGGTTCCACTGTACAAAAATTTTGTACAAAGGTCTGAACCTTTTCCTAGCTACCATGTGTTCTTTTAAATTAAATTTTGGATCTCCTGCGGAACTTAACACGTTTGATCCAAAACTTAATCTATTTATTCTTTTAGGTTTTGACTTGGATCTCCTGCGGAACTTAACACGTTCGACCCAAGTCTCCTTAAGTTATTAATTCCATTAAATATCAATTTCCATAAAAGGTTCCCAGTACTGACGTGGCGAGGCACATGACCTTCTTGGATATGGGAGCAACCACCACCGACTAGACAAAACCTTTAATAGAAAGCTAATATTTAATTTCCTAAAATAACTTTAGGTTAACCAAAGAGAATAATCAAATCACAAGGAAAAGAAAGAAACAAAAGAACACAACTTCGAAAAACCATATTCGAAATACTAGAACGTAAGCCTCTTGTATTTGGTATTATTTCCATAAATAACTAGCATGATGCGGAAATAGAAATTACTAGTTATACCTTGTAGAAAAACCTCTTGATCTTCTACCGTATTCCTCTTCTAACCTCGGACGTTGTGTGGGCAGCGATCTTCCAAGATGAGAAACCACCAACCACCTTCTTCTCCTCCAGCAAGGTTCGTCCACAAAGGAAACTTCACCAAGGAGGAAAAACAAAATACTAACCAAGCTCCAAGAGATGCTAGCTTTCTCTCCTTCTTCTTCTTCTTCTCCGAGTAGTATCCGACCACCACAAGAACTCCAAGGGAGAGGGAGAGGTTCGGCCACCACAAGAGGAAGAGAAGGAGATGATGGCCGGCCACACCAAGGAGCAAAAGAGGGAGAGGAATAATAGATCTTGTGTCTTGTGAAGGCACCTCACCCCTTCTTTTATATTCCTTGGCCTAGGTAAATTAGGAAATTTAATTACAACAAATCTTCCTTAATTTCCTTGACATGATTTAATTGAGAAAAATAAAATAATATTTCCCAATTAAACAATGATGGCCGGCCACATCAAGAGGAAACAAATTGGACAAGTTTTAATCAACAATTAAAACTTTCCTTATTTGTTTCCAGAAATTTTAAAAAATAAAATTTCTCTTTAAAAATCTCTTCATGGTTAATAAAAGGAAATATCTATAATTTTAATTTTATTAACATGTGAATAATTTTAAAGAGAAAATAAAAACTCTCCAATCTACAAATAAGGAAAGAGATCTAATCTCTTTCTTTAATCTTTTGTAAAACTTTTACAAGAGAGATATTTTAATTTTAATTCTCTTTAAAATATATCTTCCACATAATAATAAAATCTAAAATTAAATTTCTTTTTAATTTAATTATGGCCGGCCCTACTAGCTTGGGTTCAAGCTAGGGCCGACCACCTTAAACAAGCTTAGGCCGGCCCTAGCTTGGTTCCCAAGCTAGCTTGGCCGGCCCCCTTAGGTGGGTATAGAAGGTGGGTATATGTGGGTATAGTACTCTATAAATAAGAGGCTACGATAGGGACCGAGAGGAGGAATTGGTTTGGTCTCTGATAAAATTAAGCATCCTATCATTGAACACACAACTTAATTTTATCAATGATAATTCATTCCACTAGAGAACTATCATTGAACTACCGCACCAATCCCAAATTACATTTTGGGCTCCTTCTTATTATGAGTGTGTTAGTCTCCGTGTTTAAGATATCGAATGTCCACTAATTAAGTGAGTTACTGACAACTCATTTAATTAATATCTAAGTCCAAGAGTAGTACCACTCAACCTTATTATCATGTCGGACTAAGTCCACTTGCAGGGTTTAACATGACAATCTTTATGAGCTCCTCTTGAGGACATTATCAACCTAGTATCACTAGGACACAGTTTCCTTCTATAATCAACAACACACACTATGAGTGATACCATTTCCCAACTTATCGGGTTTATTGATTCATCGAACTAAATCTCACCCATTGATAAATTAAAGAAATAAATATCAAACATATGTGCTTGTTATTATATTAGGATTAAGAGCACACACTTCCATAATAACTGAGGTCTTTGTTCCTTTACAAAGTCAGTATAAAAGAAACGACCTCAAATGGTCCTACTCAATACACTCTGAGTGTACTAGTGTAATTATATAGTCAAGATAAACTAATACCTAATTACACTACGACCTTCTAATGGTTTGTTCCTTTCCATTCTGGTCGTGAGCTACTGTTTATAATTTATAAGGTACTGATAACATCATCTTCTGTATGTGACACCACATACTATGTTATCTACAATATAAATTAAATGAACAACTACAAACAAATGTAGATAATTAGACCAAATGTGATTCTTTATTCATAATGAATGTTTACAAAGCTTAGGCTCTCAGTATACACTCCAACAATCTCCCACTACTAATGACTAAGTCATATCTTCTACCATACATCTGATTCCCATTCCCTCCACATGCCGATCGAAAGCTTTCGCCGGAAGGGCCTTAGTGAAAGGATCTGCCAGGTTATCCGCTGATGCAATCTTGGCGATGACAACTTCTCCTCGCTTCACGATATCTCTTATCAAGTGGTACTTGCGCTCTATATGTTTACTTGCCTTATGGGCTCGTGGTTCCTTCGAGTTTGCAACTGCACCGCTGTTATCACAATAAATTGTGATGATTTTGGGCAAACCAGGAATCACATCTAAGTCCATTAGAAAGTTCCTGAGCCATACTGCTTCTTTAGCTGCCTCAGAGGCTGCTACATACTCAGCTTCCATGGTTGAGTCCGAAACGCATTTCTGCTTAACACTCCTCCATGAAATGGCTCCACCTCCTAAAGTAAACACATAGCCGATGTAGACTTACTATTATCCCTATCTGATTGAATCCGTGTAACCCACGGAGCAAATCATCTGCTTGGTAAACTAGCATATAATCCCTAGTCCTTCTCGGTACTTTAATATATGCTTTACCCAATGTCCTTGTCGAGGTTACTCGATATTCTGACCATGCCTACAGCAAACAGATATCGGTCTCGTATATAACATTGCATACATTAGGCTTCCTCCAGCAGAAGGAACCGCTTTCATGTCCTCTATCTCTTTTGATGTCTTTGGAGACATCTCTTTAGATAGAGCTACTCCATGTCTAAAAGGTAAGAAACCTTTCTTGGAGTCTTGCATGCTAAAACGAGCAAGGATTGTATCTATATATGAAGCTTGGGATAGACACAACATTCTTTTCTTGCGATCCCTTATAACTTTGATCCCAAGAATGTGTGCACATTCTCCTAAGTCCTTCATATCAAATTGTTTGGACAACCATACCCTTACGCCCGATAATACCTTGACATTGTTGCCAATTAACAAAATATCATCTACGATAGTACAAGAAATACCACCACGTTTCCGTTACACTTCTTATATACACAAGACTCATCCGGACTTTGAATAAATCCATATGACTGGATTACTTCATTAAACCGGATGTTCCAAGATCAAGCTTGCTTGATCCATAAATGGACCGATTGAGCTTGCATACTAGATGCTCTTTGCCTTTTCAATAAATCCGTTGCTTCATATGGATGTTCTCTTCAAGACTTCCATTAAGGAAAGCTGTCTTGACATCCATTTGCCAAATCTCATAATCCATATGAGCAACAATGGATAAGAGTATCCGGATAGACTTAAGCATGGCTACCGGTGAAAAGGTTTCCTCATAATTTCCCTCTTTACGAGTGTACCCTTTCGCAACAAGCCTAGCTTTGAAGGTTTCTACCTTCCCGTCCGTCCCTCTTTTCCTTTTGTAAATCCACTTGCATCCAACGGCTTTTACACCATCGGTGGTTCTACAAGCTCCGACCTTATTAGAGTACATGGACTCTATTTGAAATTCATTGCCTTTTGCCAAGATCTCGATCTATATCTTGGAGTGCTTCATTATATGAGGGGATCAGGTTCATGTTTACAGGGATCAAGTCTCGAAGACTCTCCCAAAACATGAATCTTTCAGTGCATTCAACCCTCCCACTACGACGAGGCATCCGTGGTTGTGTATCATGTGTGACACGTGTTGCGTCTCTTGTGGTACTTCATCTTGTCTTGTTGGTACTGTGAAGTAGACATGTCCTCTCTAAGTTCTTCTAAAATAAGTTTACTATTGGGCTTGTGATCCATTATATAGTCTTCTTCTAAAAGCGGGCATTGGTGCTAACAATGACCTTACGGTCTTAGGACTATAAAATAAACCACCTTTCGTTCCTTTGGGATATCCTACAAACACGCGAACTTATGCGAGATTCTAACTTATCAAGATCTGGTTTCAACACATGTGCGGACTACCCCATATCCGAATATGTCTTAGGCCGGGTTTTCGCCCATTCCACAATTCTATGGGAGTAGAAGAACGATTTAGAAGGTACTAAGTTCGTAAGAGCATATCTTCTTGTTTCGAGCATATCCCCAAGCAATTTGGTAATTCGAATAACTCATCATTGATCTAACCATCTCCATAAGAGTCCTATTCCTTCGTTCTGCTACACCATTCTGTTGGGGTGTTCCAGGTGCAGACAATTGGGATTGAATCCCGGCCTCTGATAAATAATTCCTAAACTCTCCTAAGAGGTATTCGCCACCACGATCTGACCGTAGTGTCTTGATACTTTTACCTAGTCGTTTCTCCACATCAGCCTTGTATTCTTTGAACTTATCAAAGCACTCGGACTTGCGGCGCATTAGGTAAATGTATCCATATCTTGAATAATCGTCTATGAAAGAGACAAAATATTCAAAACCTCCTCTTGCCTGGACAGACATAGGACCACACAAATCAGAGTGAACCAACTCTAACACTTCTTTGGCTCTATACCCCTTGGCCTTGAACGGCCTCTTGGTCAGTGTACCTTCTAAGCAAGATTCACAAGTTGGAAAATTTTCCAACTCTAATGAACTTAAAAGTCCATCGGCTATAAGTCTCTGAATCCTACTTAAGTTAATATGACCAAGCCTTAGATGCCAAAGATATGCTTGGTTCATTTCTGAAGGTTCTTTTCTCTTATTAGAATTAGAAGATGAATTATAAATTTCCATGTTTTGCTTTGTGGAAGAATTTGGATTTAAAATATACAAATTGCCAACTAATGCACCAGAACAGATAATCACTTTATTTCTTTTAATAACTACATCGTTACTGAAAGAAACTGAATATCCATCTAAAAACAGTTTAGAAACTGAAATTAAATTCTTTCTAAACCGGGTACATAAAGACAATTTCTTAAAACCAAATTTCTATTTCTACTAAAAGATAAGTAGGCGTCTCCCATTGCAACAGTGCCACCTTAGTAGCATTGCCCATGTAGACAGTAATCTCCCTTCAGATAGTCTGGAACCCCTGCAAGGAATTGCAGACATGACGAGTGGCTCCCGTATCTACACACCAGGTCTTGGTAGATAACACCGCTAAACATGTTTCAACAACTAGAGTATGAGATATACCTTTGCTTTGGTTCTTACGAGGACAGTCCGCCTTCCAATGTCCTGCCTGCTTGCAGATGAAGCACTTGCCCTTCTGCATTCCAGCTTTAAATCCCGTACTCTGAGATTTATTCACTTTCTTTGCTGAACCATTTTGTTTCTTCTTCTTCTTACCTTTCGGTTTAGAAGTAGAACCATTTTCAACATAGTGAATTTGAGCATTGTGACGAAATAACCCTTCTCTGTCAATAGTTCCCCTAATGAATAAATCCTTTTATTCATATTATAGTTCAAAGGAACTGCTCAAAACTTCAGGTAGGGTTTGGAGGATCATATCGATCTGGGTTTCCCCATCAATTTCTCCTCCAAGGATCGTATCGTTCAGATAAGCCATCATGTTTAGGATATGATCCCTACAGGAGTACCCTCTTGCATGGTGGTGTCATTATCTTTCTCATAGCTTCTTGTCTAGAAGCCCTATCACGATGACCAAAGAGTTCCTTGAGATTGTTCATAATATCATAAGTCGTTGGTAAATCTTTATGCTGATGTTGCAATACATTTGACATTGAAGCCAAAATGTAACACCGCGCCATCTCATCTGCTTTTACCCATTTCCTATGATATTCAATCTCCTCTTGGGTAGATTCACCAGTGGGTGCATCAGGGCAATGCTCAGTCAGTACAAATTTATAGCTTTCAGCAGTAAGAACAATATCCAGGTTTCTTTTCCAATCTATGTAATTTGGTCCAGTAAGTCTATTTTGTTGAAGTATGATGGACAGTGGGTTGAAAGTCATCCTAAGAATCACAAATAACTTTTGGTCAGAACTCTAAATTTAGAATAATATTGATTCCTCAAACAATACTATTTTAAATTAACCAACACCTTAAACCACCGTGAATTTTGTATGCCACGTTAGTGTGGACGTATACAAATTCAACATTTGTAAAAGGAGGGTTTTAACCCATTAATTTTATTATCTTGTCAACCTAACTTTTTGACAAATAAAATTAATAGTTGGTATTATTTGGTCACACAAATAATAGCAGTGACTCCGTTGGGGAGGATACTATTAGATGTGTCTAAGTGTACACCATTACTTGACACTAAGTCCATTAATAAGATTATGCCCCTTCCGTTGGGGAAGATCACACGCTCTTAATTAACTTCCTATAGTCATCCATAAATGGAAGTCTGTTCTAGTGGTCCGCAAACAAGCTCATCCGTTATGGAGGAAGGCACTCAGAGCCAACGCGCAAGCTTGTTTGCATCACTTACAAACCAGTAATGGAGACCATGGGATTTACTTAAAAATCCCTCTCCCACTTAGTTATTTATAAATGAGGAATTTTAACTATGCTAGCCTACTAAACTTGTAAACTAACATGCACACACAGCACAATATAAAAGCAATAAATGGAAAATCTAATTTTCAACTATTATGGCTTTTATCTTTAATTGTCCTCCGTGTGTTGTCATCCGAAGCTGCTGCCATATTTGGCCACCGCCACCGGGTCTAACTGTCGCATCCATCTTGCTCCGAGTTCCGCTGCGCCTCTGGTCCTTAGAAGGTTCCACGCTTTGCAAGATTCGATCCGCGACATAAATAGAATTTTACATTTTGATCCTATATTCCATAAAAGGAATGTACATGTATCTAGATCAAAATAAAATCCTAATAAAACTAAATACAGCCTCCTGCTGTATTTTAATACAATCATGCACACACATATAAATTGCCCTTGACATGTCCAAGGGTCCAATCACACATAATTAACTAAAAGCCATAATAGTTGAATCCTGCATCCATAGAGTTAGCACATCCTACTATTAACCCACTGCTGCTATATGTATGACATGCATTAAACTAAATACCAATACAGAGGCAAAACCCCTAGATCGATACCTTGTTGGTTGCTACTCGGAAAGCCTATAGGTTCCACTGCATAAAAATTTTGTACAAAGGTCCGAACCTTTTCCTAGCTACCATGTGTTCTTTTAAATTAAATTTTGGATCTCTGCATGGAACTTAACACGTTTGATCCAAAACTTAATCTATTTATTCTTTTAGGTTTTGACTTGGATCTCCTGCGGAACTTAACACGTTCGACCCAAGTCTCCTTAAGTTATTAATTCCATTAAATATCAATTTCCATAAAAGGTTCCCAGTACTGACGTGGCGAGGCACATGGCCTTCTTGGATATGGGAGCAACCACCACCGACTAGACAAAACCTTTAATAGAAAGCTAATATTTAATTTCCTAAAATAACTTTAGGTTAACCAAAGAGAATAATCAAATCACAAGGAAAAGAAAGAAACAAAAGAACACAACTTCGAAAAACCATATTCGAAATACTAGAACGTAAGCCTCTTGTATTTGGTATTATTTCCATAAATAACTAGCATGATGCGGAAATAGAAATTACTAGTTATACCTTGTAGAAAAACCTCTTGATCTTCTACCGTATTCCTCTTCTAACCTCGGACGTTGTGTGGGCAACGATCTTCCAAGATGAGAAACCACCAACCACCTTCTTCTCCTCCAAGCAAGGTTCGGCCACAAAGGAAAACTTCACCAAGGAGGAAAACCAAAATACTAACCAAGCTCCAAGAGATGCTAGCTTTCTCTCCTTCTTCTTCTTCTTCTCCGAGTAGTATCCGACCACCACAAGAACTCCAAGGAGAGGGAGGTTCGGCCACCACAAGAGGAAGAGAAGGAGATGATGGCCGGCCACACCAAGGAGCAAAAGAGGGAGAGGAATAATAGATCTTGTGTCTTGTGAAGGCACCCTCACCCTTCTTTTATATTCCTTGGCCTAGGTAAATTAGGAAATTTAATTACAACAAATCTTCCTTAATTTCCTTGACATGATTTAATTGAGAAAAATAAAATAATATTTCCCAATTAAACAATGATGGCCGGCCACATCAAGAGGAAACAAATTGGACAAGTTTTAATCAACAATTAAAACTTTCCTTATTTGTTTCCAGAAATTTTAAAAAATAAAATTTCTCTTTAAAAATCTCTTCATGGTTAATAAAAGGAAATATCTATAATTTTAATTTTATTAACATGTGAATAATTTTAAAGAGAAAATAAAAACTCTCCAATCTACAAATAAGGAAAGAGATCTAATCTCTTTCTTTAATCTTTTGTAAAACTTTTACAAGAGAGATATTTTAATTTTAATTCTCTTTAAAATATATCTTCCACATAATAATAAAATCTAAAATTAAATTTCTTTTTAATTTAATTATGGCCGGCCCTACTAGCTTGGGTTCAAGCTAGGGCCGGCCACCTTAAACCCAAGCTTAGGCCGGCCCTAGCTTGGTTCCCAAGCTAGCTTGGCCGGCCCCCTTTAGGTGGGTATAGAAGGTGGGTATATGTGGGTATAGTACTCTATAAATAAGAGGCTACGATAGGGACCGAGAGGAGGAATTGGTTTTGGTCTCCTGATAAAATTAAGCATCCCATGTTCGCCCCGAACACACAACTTAATTTTATCAATGATAATTCATTCCACTAGAGAACTATCATTGAACTACCGCACCAATCCCAAATTACATTTTTGGGCTCCTTCTTATTATGAGTGTGTTAGTCTCCCTGTGTTTAAGATATCGAATGTCCACTAATTAAGTGAGTTACTGACAACTCATTTAATTAATATCTAAGTCCAAGAGTAGTACCACTCAACCTTATTATCATGTCGGACTAAGTCCACTGGGTTTAACATGACAATCTTTATGAGCTCCTCTTGAGGACATTATCAACCTAGCATCACTAGGACACAGTTTCCTTCTATAATCAACAACACACACTATGAGTGATACCATTTCCCAACTTATCGGGTTTATTGATTCATCGAACTAAATCTCACCCATTGATAAATTAAAGAAATAAATATCAAACATATGTGCTTGTTATTATATTAGGATTAAGAGCACACACTTCCATAACAACTGAGGTCTTTGTTCCTTTACAAAGTCAGTATAAAAGAAACGACCTCAAATGGTCCTACTCAATACACTCTGAGTGTACTAGTGTAATTATATAGTCAAGATAAACTAATACCTAATTACACTACGACCTTCTAATGGTTTGTTCCTTTCCATTCTGGTCGTGAGCTACTGTTTATAATTTATAAGGTACTGATAACATCATCTTCTGTATGTGACACCACATACTATGTTATCTACAATATAAATTAAATGAACAACTACAAACAAATGTAGATAATTAGACCAAATGTGATTCTTTATTCATAATGAATGTTTACAAAGCTTAGGCTCTCAGTATACACTCCAACACACGTCCGATCAAGAGAATGAGCTACCGAGCCCTCTCTGACCTAGTCCGGAGAACGAGCTACCGAGCCCTCTCCGACTTCCACGTCCGGTCCAGAGAACGAGCTACCGAGCCCTCTCTGACCTAGTCCATAAAACGAGCTACCGAGCCCTCTCCAACTTCGTCCGGTCCAGAGAATGAGCTACCGAGCCCTCTCTGACCTAGTCCGGAGAACGAGCTACCGAGCCCTCTCCGACTCCATCCAGTCCAGAGAACGAGCTACCGAGCCCTCTCTGACCTAGTCCGGAGAACGAGCTGCCAAGCCCTCTCTGACTTCGTCCGGTCCAGAGAACGAGCTACCGAGCCCTCTCTGACCTAGTCCGGAGAATGAGCTACCGAGCCCTCTCCGACTTCCCATGCCAAGCTTCCATACTTGGACTTTTCCCCGTGCCCAGCTCCCTGCTTGGACTTTTCCCGTGCCAAGCTCCCTGCTTAGACTTTTCCGTGCCAGTATGACTTTTCCCGTGCCAAGCTCCCTGCTTGGACCTTTCCGTGCCAAGTCTCCATACTTGGACTTTTCCCGAATCAGGTCAACTCAAGTCGAGTCAACCAGGTCAACCTTGACCAAAGGTTGCACCCACAATCCCCCAAGTTCCTATTCTTGTCAAACATCAAAATATAACTATTCTATTCTTGTCAAACATCAAAATATACCTCGAGTCAGGTCAACTCGAGTCGGGTCACCCAGGTCAACCTTGACCTAAGGTTGCACTAACAAAGGGCTCATTGGTTCAAAAGGAGAAGGACCAATCGATTGTTGACACGTGCTCAACATTTGAGGAGGAGAAGGAAGATGAGGAGGTATCATCCACATCTTCAAGGGAGGACGAAGTGGAACCATCCACATCTTCAAGTGAAGAATAAGAAGAGCAATCCAAGGATGAGGAGAACTTGGAAGCTCAACCCTCAACCTCAACTACTAAGAAGAGCAAGAAGAGCCACATCAAATGTTTTGAGTGTGGTAAGATGGGACACTACAAGAGTAGGTGTCCTTCGCTCAAGAAGGTAAAGGAGGTAAACTCTAAACTCACTAAAGTTAATTTTGAAACTAATGTGAGTTGTAGGAAGAAGAAGGAGAAGAAGCATATTCGATGCTTCACATGTGGTGAGTGGGGTCACTACCACACAAAGTGCCCAAGAAGAGTATAGCTCAAGAAATTGGCGCACTTAAAGAAGTGGGAGAAGAAGAGAGCTTCAAGGGTAAGGGAGGTAAACCCTAACTTGAATTCAAGTTCAAATTCAAATTCCTCCATGCATGTTAGAAATAATATAACTTATTTACCCATGCATATTTATGGTTTTAGATATAATAATAGGAATAGGGTTAATGTAAGTGATAACCCTAGGAAATCATTTTCAAATGATAGACCTAAAAGAAAACAACCTATCTTGCCTAAGGAGAAGAAAGTGATTGAAAACCTAGGCATTAATCCCAAGAAAGTGAGACACATGCCTAGGAAGGGTAGGTCTAGGAATGTCTATGATGTACATATTGATTCTAGGGTTAGAACCATAGAATTAAAAAATCAAGCCTTAAAGGCAAAGCTTGAGGAAATAGAGAAAGTCCTAGAGAGGTTCATTATTGGACCTAAAGGACTTGACATATATTTGGGTGGTCAAAGATCCAAAAATGTCAAATTAGGTCCCTCCAAGACCAAAAGAAGGTCAAGTGCTAAGGTGGCACATGACATTAGTAAGGGAGGAGTGACCAAGGACAAGGGAAAGTCATCCAAGGCCAATAAAAAGGAATATGCTAGGGTGACATATAATTATGGCAAGGATGAGGTGTCCAAGGTTAAGGACAAGAAGAAATTAACCAAATACAAGGTGTCTAAGGTTAATAAGGTGAGTTTTATAGGTCAAATATCACCCAAGGTGCACCGAAGTGGCCTAACCATAGTGGACGAGTCACCTAGAGAGGTGGCTAAGACTAAGAGTTCTAGGGGAAGCTCAAAGAGTCTCTGGGATATATGGTAAATGAATCTCAAGAGAATCATGCTTGGGACTCAAAATGAGTCATCAAATGTGCCAAAACGGTTTAGAGACAGACTTGAGTCTCAAATCTAAGAAATTGGCACAATTAGATTGAGTATCATGCATAAAATATGAAAAAGGTTTCATATTGCATGAAAATTAGTTTTGGATGTATATATGTCATATAAACCAATGCTAGGGATGCATTGTGATTTAGTATGGGTAAATACAACAAGAGGAAGCCAAAACTAGGACTTTAGGTTAAGATTCAATTGAATAATTTAGTTAGTTTTGAATTTTATGTCAATCTTGGGATATGTAATAAATATATTTATATATATATTTTTTCCAAGTAGAAAAGGTTAAAATAGACTTCTCCACAAAATTTGGGAATTTTTGGAGGTTTGTAGAATTTCTGGTGCATTTCTGAAGTTGATCAGAAAAGACTGATTTTTGCATAAATAGGGTACCAGTCGACTGGTGCAGATATCAGTTGACTGGTAACAGTGTTTTTGAGCATAGAAGGTCTCTGTGAGCTCATTTTGACAAGGGCAGTCGATTGGGGCTTATACCAGTCGACTGGTAACACTGTTCATGTGCACAGAATGTCTCTGTAAGCTCATTTTGATGATGTCAATCGACTAATACAATCTGAAAATATTTTTCAACATTAGAAAATAACCAAAAGAGTAGTGAATATGTATGTAATCTTATGGGGGATTAATATATGATGTTTATGGTCATTAGAGGTCAAAGAGTCCAATAATTAGGATATTGTTGGAGCTCTTTTTGATGTATGGCAAAGGAGGAGAAGTTTAGGTTTAAGTGGGAAACCTACACACCTTTGCAAGAAATCCTAGTTTAAGGGGAGCTTAGGTGAAGGGGGAACGATTGCTCATTTATTAGCAAAGGGGGAGAAGTTTACCTTTGCAAAAAATCCTAGCTCAAGGGGGAGCTTAGGTAAAGGGGGAGCCTAGGGATTTAGGTTCCATTATTTATGCATGAGTTGATTTGGATATTTATTTGTATATGTATTGCTATTTTGTTTCCCTAACTTAAACGGGTTGCCAAACATAAAAAAGGGGGAGATTGTTGGAGCAATTTGGGTACCCTAGGTTTTGATGTTTGGGCAAAGGTTTAAGTTAGGTTTATTGTTGTATTTGATATGCATTGTGAGTGTGCTGGATACAGGTACGACAAGGAAAGTCCAAGTGTGATCTTGGCAAAGAAGGAAAGTCCAAGGATGAGTCTTTGCGGTGTAAGTCTAAGCATGTTGTCTTGGCAAAGTAAGTCCAAGTGTGACTTGGCAATGGATGAAGTCCCAAAGACGTGACCTCTTAGCAAAGGAAGACCCAATATCAATGACAAGGCCGAAGGAAGCTCCAGAAGACAAGACGTGAAGGATGGGGAGACATCCGAGGGACGCGAGGCTAATGGAGAAGGCTAGGTCTAGGTTGGTCGGGCGAGGACAAGTGTTAAGTGATTATACTCAGGGTAAAATCCTATGATTTTAGGAGTTTCTGTAGTAGCATTGTAGCGACACTGTAGCAGTACTGTTGTGACACTGTAGCAGTACTGTATCAGTCGACTGGTACACTATAGTAGTCGACTGGTAGCCGACCGTTGGATAACGGTCGACTTCACTTAAAGGACTAGTCGACTGGTGCATACACCAGTCGACTGGTAGCGGAAAAATAGCTTAGTGTTTTCCTCTCGAGCTCTATTTAATAGAGCTCAGGGTGCTTGGGCTTGGTTGACAAAATAGTGGTGGTTAACCCCTATTAGTAGTCTTCCAAAGCCTCCAAGCTCTTCTTATGATCTAAGAGTGTTTGGATCAAGATTGTGGTGAGGTTTCTCCACCGAGAAGGAGGTTTGAGCTAGCCGGAGGTTTTCAGGGAGTTATCCACCGACGGATTGGGATCGTCCATCTTACGGCCAGCCGTGGAGTAGGAGCCCTAATCTCCGAACCACGTAAACGCCTTGTGTTATGGTTTGTTTTGGTTTTTTATCTTTCCATATTGTTTATAGGATTTAGCTTTCTTCTTGTTAGTTTGTATTTTATTTTTCGCCGCGTACTAACAAGTGTAGGAAGTGACGATTTAGGTGAGATGCTATTCACCCCCCTCTAGCGGACGTCAAGGTTCCAACAGGTGAGACTTGTGCCCTCACGAAGGGGCTGGTAGGGTGGCTGAAGCATGGGCTCTTGCTAGTGCTTCGCCTTGATGTCTGATCAGAATAGAAAGAGCTAAATTCGAATGGTGCAGTGTCATTTCTACCATGCTTAGTCTTTGCTAAAGATGACTGCTATTTTAGATGAAGGCTGCCAGATGTGGAGGATGCACAGTGTCGTTTACACCTATTCTGGGCCATATTAAATTGTTCCCAATCATGACTATCGGCTGTTCCGTTGGGTGAAAGAAGACACGGAAGGGTGAAGACCAGGAGATGCTGTGGTGCTCATTGGTTGGGTGCCTACTGGTGGCCGAAGCTCTGGAGAGGGGTCAGAGCTTCATTGATTTCATGTGTGGTGTGGTTCGGAACTATGTTGGGCGGGGGATTGCTAACCTCTTCATCACCAAGCAGCCACTTGAGGGGCTGCCAGTTCAATTTTTGTATCTCTGGCGTGGAATCGGCCTAATTTAGCTTGCGGAGGTAAAGAGCCAAGGAGGACACAAGCCAAGCGATGATAGTGACATTCATTAGTAGCAGTGATGTATATTAGTGTGGTCATAAGGTAGTGTATGTACCTGAGATCATGTGAGATTATGATTAAGGTTGGTGTTTGTATACACCAACCTAGTGCTTAACGTGTACAATGCCAATCCCTTGGTGCAGTGCTATATCTTTTAGCGGCCCTATGGTTTTCTTTCATTCTGATCCGATATTTATCCAGATATGAAGATCGGAAGCCATGTGTTAGGATGTATACTAAAAGCCTAGCTTTTTGTATGAACATTTATTTTGAAGTGAGAATCACATTGGTCAAATGTCTGCATTTATTTAAATGCAGTTGTCCATTTAATTTATATTGTAGATAACATGGTGTGTGATGTCACACAGAATATCATGTTATCAGTTCCTTATAAATTATAAATAGTAGCTCATAACCAAGATGGATTGGGACAAACCATTGGAATAGTTGTAGTGTAATTTGGTATTAGTTTGTCTTGACTATAAAATTACACTAGTACACTATGTTTGTATTGAGCAGGACCATTTGAGATTGTTTCTTTTTATACTGACTGCATAAAAGAACATAACCTCTGTTATTATAGATGTGCATACTCTTAATCCCAATATAATAATAAGCACATATACTTAGTATTTATTTCTTTAATTTATCAATGGGTGAGATTTATTCGTTAAATCAATAGGTCTAATAAGTTGGGAAATAATATTATTTATATAGTGTGTTGTTGATTATAGAAGGAAACTGTGTCCTAGTTATCTAGGTTGATGATGTCCCCTTGAGGATCTCATAAGGATTATCATGTAAACCCTGTAGGTGGACTTAGTCCCGCATGATAATGAAGTTGAGTGGTGCTACTCTTGGAGCTAGATATTAATTAAGTGGGTTGTTAGTAACTCATTTAATTAATGAACATTCGATATCTTAAACATAGGGAGACTAATGCACTCATGATAAGAAGGAACTCATAATGTAATATGGGATTGGTGCGGTAGTTCAATAATGACTCTTTAGTAGTATGAGTTATTATTAATGAACTTGAGTTGGGTGTTCGGGTCGAACACAAGAAGCCCAAGTCTATCAGGAGGCCAAAACCAATTCCTCCTCTAGGTCCCTGTTGTAGCCTCTTATTAAAAGCCTTTTTATCCACCCAAAGCCCAGCTTCTTACCCAAGCTAGGGGACGGCCACATCCTTGCTTGGTGCCCAAGCAAGGGGTCGGCCAAGCCCATCTTGGTGTCCAAGATGTGGCCAGCCAAACCTTGCTTGGTGACCAAGCAAGGGGCCAGCCACTAAAGAAATAAAAAGAGAGATTTTTTTTTTAAATCTTTCCTTTTATAGTAATCTACAAAGGATTAAAAGAGAGATTTTAATTTTAAAATCTTTCCTTTTTTGATGTCATCCACATGGTTTTAAAAGAGAGTTTTAAATTCTAAAATCTTTCCTTTTTTGTTGCCATCTATAATGGTTTTAAAAGAGAGATTTTAATTTTGATAAAACTTTCCTTTTTTGTAACCATGATTTAGAAGAGAAGTTTAATTTTAAAATCTTTCCTTTTTGTAGACATCTACAATGTTTAAAAGAAAGAGATTTTAGTTTTTTAAACTTTCCTTTTGTAGTCATCACAATAGGAAATTTAAAAGAGAAAGATTTTAATTGTTATTAAAATTTTCTTTTATGCCATGACCAAGGATTATAAAAGAGAGGTAGAGGGTGCCTTATGGGAATAACACATCTCCATATTTCTCTTGTTCCCTTAGGGCCGAAACCTAAGCTTTCCCTCTTCAGTTTTCCTTGGTAGTCGACCCTTCTCTCTTTCTCTTCTCCCTTTTTTTTTTCTTATCTTAAGGTCGGCGGCACATCAAGCTCCATCTTCTTGTGGTCGGTTTTCTTGGAGGGGAAGAAGAAGACAAGGAAGTTTCCTATTTTGGCATTCCTTGGGTGGCCGAAACTTGTAGGCAAAGAAGAAGGTTTGGGTGGATTTCATCTTGGTAGATTGTCGCCCACACGATGTCCAAGAGGAGGAGAAGAATACAACAGAAGATCAAGAGGTCTTTAGCTAACTAATTATTTGTTTCCACTGCATAATTAGTTTGTGTTCTTTGTATGGACCCTAAAATACCAACACAAGAGGCTAGCGATTTTGTGTTTCGATTTTGTGTATCGATTTTGTGTTTCGATCTTGTGCTTCGATTGAGGTATCTTTAGTTAAACCTAGGGTTTACTGTGAGGAGTTTAAATATTCAATTTCTTTGAAATACTTTGTCTAAGAAGTGGTGGATGATCTCATAACCAAGAAGGTCGAGTGTCTCGCCAACGATCTGGAAGCCAATCTTTGAAATATATATTTAATCAACTTCTGTAATATGGTTTAACTTCTGAAGAACACATGAGTTAAATTAGAGTAAAAATGTTAAGTTTTGTTTCCAATCCAAGTTTACTTATGAAGAACACATGGTTTGAACTTGGAGTAAAAATGTTAAGTTTCGTTTCCAATCCAAGTTTAAGAACACATGGGGTGCTAGGAAAATTCTGTGCTTGTACAAATTTTTATACAGGAAAAATAGAACGGTATTCCAAGTAGCACCCAACACCGTGAGCCATGGTTGTTGAATGCCCCTTTCATTCCATCTATACATATCTACCTTTTCAAAAAAAAATGTAGGAAGTTAGATTCATTATCGACGCTTTCCTGCAGCGGTCAAGCCAGAATGTTATCTTGATCCATATCTTATGCTACAAAATGATAATAATTCCTATAAAGTTCGATAATGGGATACACCTGTCATTAGCTCCTCTCTATCATAAATCACAAGAATACACTAACACTCAATAACATAGAGATAGAAATAACAATTATGTCTAATTCCCTACTTTCTTGTGGAGAATTATCCTCTTTCAAGGCAATGTCTTAGATGTACGGAAACGAGATATCCTTGTCACTAGGGCTCCTCAGTCATACAATCTAGAGAATTTTCCCTATGGGTGAACAATCAATCCACATTTATATATTTGCACCATTCACATATTTCATCAAACACATAAAAGACACAACATACATAGAACATGACATAAACACTTCATTGAATAAGAAAATATCCAAATACATAGTTTATATATCACATCACATCATAGTTACTTTCTACATCTTAGATCTAGAGAATCTACTACATTACAAGGGATTACAATCCAAAGATGGAGAAAGAAGTAACTACAACTCAATACATGGAGAGAGAGAGAGAAGAAATGCTTATCTTTGAAGCGTAGCGTCCTTGGGAGTGCTCCCTTGCTCCGGAGATGGACGGATCTGTTGGTGCGGGAAGCATCCAACGATCGAACATAAGTTTTGATAATGGCAAAGGGATTCAAAGTTAAGATTCCTTGTTATCTAATGTGCTTAAATGAGGTTTCAGGAAAGTCCTAACTGCGGTTAGGCAGGTGGAAAAACCTAAGGGGTGGTAACCTTAGGTCCTAGGGGGTGGTAACCCTAGGTGAAGAAAAATCCTAAGGGGTGGTAACCTTAGGTCCTAGGGGGTGATAACCCTAGGTGGAGGAAAACCCTAGGGTGTGGTAACCCTAGGTCATAGGGGGTGGTAACCCTAGGTGGAGAAAAACCCTAGGGGGTGGTAACCCTAGGTCCTAGGGGGTGGTAACTCTAGGCAGAAAGTCTAGTCGGTCTGGAGGACCGAACTGGCACCAGGTAATCTCTCCTGAGGGGAGTAGGTGAGGACGCATTCCCAATAGAGGGAACAGTAGGCGTCGGGTCGACCTAGGGTTTCCGGTCGAAAATCCGAAGTCAGACCCGGACAGTCCAATGACTATCAACAACTTAATTTATCATGTTTATATCTATTCTAACTTTGTCTTGCAGGGTACGGTGTTGTCTTGGGACTAACATATCTTGTAGGTACAAAAAGAACAAGTTAAGCCTCGGATTAACAGTGTCCGAGGCACCTCCATGGAGCTTGGAGGCGCCTGGGGTGCAAGCCGAAGCCAGCTGTGCAGAGGAGCTGGAGGCACCTTGGATCATGGCTTGGAGGCGCCTTGGAGTGGCTTGAAGGCGCCTTCAAGTGGATGAGGTGCGACCGGATCAGTGCTGATCCACGCGGCTGACTCGACGAGTTGGAGGTGCCTCGGATGGGCTTTAAGGCACCTTCAGCAGTGAATAAAAGGAGGTCTCAAGCAGCAGTCTAGAAAATCTTCGAAAAAGCAATCCTTCTGCATCCAGCTGCTAACGAGTCCATCCCAAAATGCTGCAACAACATCCGGACGACCTAGAGCTCTGAATCTGCTATTTTCCAGTGTCGTTGGTATATTTAATTTCTATTTATTGTACTTAAATTGTAACATCTTTTCGATATTATAAGTGTTTCCCACTGTAAACGCTCAACGAGCGTGAGCCTTGGAGTAGGAGTCGCCACAGGCTCCGAACCAAGTAAACAACCTGTGTTTGCGTGTGTGTTTGCTTTTATTTTTCCGTTGTGTATTCCGACTCTGTTTCTAAATCGTATGAAATAGCCACAAGCGCTATTCACCCCCCCCCCTCTAGCGCTTCTCGATCCAACAATTGATATCAGAGCGGGGTAGCTTTGATTTGGTGCAACCACCAATCAAGCATCTTTTGTGGTATTTTTTGTTTTTAGGAGTCGATCGGAATCGGTATTCTTGTCGTTTTCCAATCTGTTTCTTTCGTAATCGGATCTCTTGCTCGAGGTTGGTGCAACACCACTCGAGTTCATTTTTCATTTCATATACTTCCCGCACTACTAATCCAGGATCAAGTCCTGGAATTTTCTTGTTGTTTATCTTCTACATACTAGATCTAAAATGGCCCTTCAAGAAGGCTACAGTACAGCTCACCCCCTGCTATTCACCGGAGATGACTTCGGGTACTGGAAGGGTCGGATAGAGGCATATCTCCAGACTCATTTTGAAGTCTGGATAATCATCAAAACTGGGCTCCAACTAACAACTGATGCCGCTGGCAAGCCACTACCATACGAGGACTGGGACGCGTCACTGATTAAGAAAGTGGAAGCAAATGCCAAGGCAACCTGCACCCTCCAGTGTGGCCTATCAAAAGAAGAACTTAACCGCGTCGGCCCCTTCACTAGTGCTAAGGAGCTGTGGGAGAAGTTATGTCTTTCTGAGGAATACCTTGTGGGCATCAATGGTAGACACTTACAAGGTATCCAAGGATCTATCTACCATTAAATTAGATGAACTTTTTGCATAATTTGAACTTCATGAGCAGATTAATGCACACCCTGCCGAGAAAGGGTTGACTTTGGTTGCAAGTACAGGTAGAGCGCGCGAATCAATAACAAAACACAGAACTGAACCAGAGTCAGAAGAAGAACCAAATTCGGAAGACGACGACGAGCTCACAACCGAAATAGTCAACCTGGTAAAGAAACTCTACAAAAAGAAGGGCTTCAACAAAAAGGATGTCAGAAAGGCCATCCAGTCCAAAGAAGCCCAACCAAACTCGAAGGTCAAATTCGAGGTGACCTGCTATGGGTACAATCAGAAGGGGCACATCAAGGCTAACTGCCTAAACTAAAAGGATCCAAAGAAATCAAGAAGGAAAAAGGCCCTGAATGCAACTTGGGATGAGTTATCTTCTGAGGAATCCGACGACGAAGAAGTCGAGCAGGCAAGCTTTCTCGCATTGACGGTCAGGGACTACACCAACGAATCCGAAAGCGAGGTCGAATCAGAAGCAGAGTCCGAGAGAAGCCACGGATCTGCATCCATTTCTGAAGGGCCAAACTCCTCTATAAGTAAATGTCGTTTATACAGTTTAATTAATTACTTAATGCATAAAATAGCTAAATCCAAAATTTGGATCAAGTCGCTTCTAAAGGAAGTAACTTCCCTTAAAGAAGCGACTAACTCCATAACCTTGCCTGATCCAGTTCAGACTGGAAATTCAACTCAAGTCCAAAAGCTTGAGGAAGAAAATTCTAGTCTGAAAACTCAGGTCAAGGATTTGGAGAAGACCTTAAAACGGTTTTCTTTGGGGTCCAAGAACCTTGACCTAATTCTTGGGACACAAAGAGCCATTTACAATAGAACTGGACTAGGTTTCAAAACCAAGAAGAAATATCGATCCTATCTATCCTTAGTCAACAGACCAAATAGTAAACTAGTCCAAGCATGGGTACCCAAGTCTAACTTGGTCAATCAAGTTGGACTTGGTAAGTATTGGGTTCCCAAGGATCAAGTACATTACCTTGATAGACCTTATCGAGGCTATGATCCAGGGAGCAAAAAGAAAAATTATCTTAACTAATAAATAATTAAATAAATAAAGAAAAATTATCTTAATCTAAATTATCTTAACAAATAAATAATTAAATAAATAAATAAAAATTATCTTAATCTAAATTATCTTAATTATCTTAACAAATAAATAATTAAAAAAATAAAAATTATCTTAACAAATAAAATTAAAAGGAATATAATTAAAACTTTAAAAACAAGTTAAAAGGAAAAATGGAGGCTCTAGAATAGCTGGCACCTCTAAAAGGAATCTACCCGACAGGGTAACTAAACGCAACCTACCCGGCAGGGTAATTAGGACTAGAATAAAAAGGGCTAAGTTTAACTTGACCCACGGTACTGGTAAAGTATTGGATGATAGTACGTTAGGGAAGTTTAGTCTATGCATGTCTAGGAAGATATGGCTTCGACCTGGTGCATTTGGCTAAGTGGAACTGACCGAAGCTACCCTTTATGGATCCTAACTAGTTAGACCAAGGTTTTGTACTAAGTTCAGTGGATAGGACTATTTGGAAAACCTCGAAGGCATGGTTACTTTAATGATGTCCAAGTGACTCACCATAGCCCAGAAGTTTATCCAAAGAATGTCTATTTGTTGAGCCCAAAGCTAAACCTGAATCTAACATAAAGTCAAACCAAACCCTATAATTGAACCTAATTCATCTCACAAAATTATAGGATCCCCTGATTGAAAAACTTATATCGGGTGAGATGATTAAGTGTCACGCCCCCAGAGGAGACCGTACCGAAAAATTTCGGCAGCATCTCCCCTGTACGGGTGACAATCTGAGGCATACATACATACAATATACATCAGCCACATACGACTGGAATATATCTACACAACCACGCAGTTATATAAGCAGCACACTCGGCTGGAACAGAAATAAACACAACCACGCAGTTATATAGATATATAAATCAGCCCACACGGCTGTACTAAAAATCAACGCAGCGGAAATCACAACCAACAGTCACAAAACATAAATCAACTAACTGCGAGCCGGCTCGGCTTGACACAATAATATCAAACCAAATACAAGAGAATACACATACATAAACAAGTACAAAACCCAAAAATACAAATAACGTAAGAAATACCGAAATCGTAAGGTCGTCCTCGAATGTGACGTGGAACTGGCGGACAGGATCTCCAGGCGACTCCATAAATCCTTTATCTGCTACCTGGTGAAATTACCAATATACGGGGTGGTGAGTATAAAGACTCAGCGGGTAATAGACTGATAGTGCATGAGTATAGTAAAGAACTAGAGATACAAAGGTATACAGTCTCGTGTGGAAATAGCAGATACTACAGTGATATCATAATAAGTGTCCATACCTGAAACCATATCCTAGGCTAGTGGTAGAAGGTAAAGTGTAGCAAAGTCCTGCTACAGTACTGCTCATAACTACATGGTATCATGTGAGGTATATACATGTCAACAATAAGTAGGCCAGTGTCTAAACACATATCACAGGTATAAATCTCAACCTATGTAAGCATAACAACATAAATAAACAATAGCAGTATAATCTAGCAACAGCAGCATAGATAAGCAACAACAGCATAAGTAAACAACCAGCAGATATAATAACAACAGCGTATGTACGGATGGTCACCCCGCCCACCTCTCTGCACCATGACCCCTGTATGGGCGAGAGGCCGGATCGATGACAACTGTACCACCCAAAGGCCGCCGCTACTCTCGAGTGACCGGATGGACAGGTGCATAGTTGCTGAATAGCTACGTCTGCGACGGGGGCCCCTGCTGCCCGCGACCCAGCTATCACTGCCCATGAGTGTGCGAGTGGGGGCACGACAGGACAAGCGGCACGCTCCAACTACCACTACCCATGAGTGGCCGAGCGTGCGGCCCAGGCCAACGACCGTCTCAACCACAAGGGAGCCAAAGTCGTCGGCTATGCATGCAATGACATGATGCGAAAATGCAACAGTCAACATATATATATAAACAGAAACAGGTATGCTACATGAAGCCAGCATGCTCAGCAAGGTGTGTAAATAAACAGAAATCAAAGCAGGTAAACATGGTATCAGGTGTCCATATATCCAATACCTACTATCTAATGTCTGGTATCTGGTATCCAATACCTACTATCTAATGTCTGGTATCTGGTATCCAATACCTAGTACTATAGTATCTGCCAAATATCATGAATAGCAACGAGAGACTATATAGATACAGAAATGAGTAGCTCAAAGATTGAGTGGAAGTATCAAACGCAGGAAAAATAAGAGTGGAGTTAAGATAGATACAGCAACTATCTGAACATGAAGCTCATGCACTAGGATCAAAATACTAAAGAGATAAAGCAAGAAATACCCGCCTTAAATGTAGATCGAGCTAAACAATCCCCTGTTGAGACGCTCGTCTCAAACTAACGCCCTGCAAATCACACAAAATACAGTTTAGCTAACCACATATGCAATAACTAGCTAAACCCTAAAACCCAAACTAATTAGGGGAAACCCTAATCGATACAATTAACATCAATTACACATATCTATGATTCCTTTAATCTTCTCAATCATAATCAAAATCTATAAATCCATCATTTAATCCATTGTATCACCTATTAAACATCATGAATCAATTCTACTTGTTTTATCTCAATAAAATGGACTAATCTCTTTCACCATCAATCATAACCACATTAGATTCAATAACCCTAATAACTCCATAGTCCAACCAATTTAAACAAACATAGATCAATGCTAACCAAACCACTACATACCATGAAATCCAATGTCCATCTTCAACATTCCATCGAATTCCAAATCTGCTACATCACCAAATCCATTCACATGATAATCACATACAAACCCAAATCCACTCAAGCCTCAAATCACAACTAAGTAGAATTGGAATACTCTAACCATTTCACAACTAAAATTAAATCTAGGTCGTATTCGGAATTACCTCCATAGCTTACCCAATTCCAAAGTTATCAGCTCACAATCGAAGGCTTCATTTTCTGAACATGATGACCAGATCCATGGATTGCCGGTGAGCAATGCTGGCCAAAACTACAACGACCTGCCAAGCAATAAGTCTCCACATCTCAATATCAAGAATGCCAAAACTGACTTCTGCTAATTCAATACTAAACATGTCTTACCTTCTTCGGTCACTCCCTTCCCTACAATGAATCCTTGTCAACCGCACTCAACACCAACGGCAGTAAGCAGGTGAGGTTAGCAATTTGCCCACAATGATATCCCCACAGTCATTGTGGATGCACGAGGTGGGGAGGAGCTACCGGCAGTAGAATAGAGGATGACCTCATACTGAAACAGAAGCTCGATGATGGTGGCAACTAGGGCACGAAGATGGCTCGACGATGGCCAATCGGTGTAGTGCGGCGCGACAATGGTCTCTGGATCAAGAGAGGGGCGGTGCTAGGGCACGACCGGGTAGTTGATAGGAGGAAAGGATGGTTCTCATGATGGCCGACGCTATCGGTGGTGGAGCTCGCGGCAGCCTTCATCAGCCGGAGACGCACGGCGCGGCATCGGCAGGAGTTGAGCGGCATCGAGCGAAGACTCTCTGCGAAGCATCAGGCGACGACGGCATCGGGCAGAGAAGATGCGAGGCTCAGAATCGGGCAAGGATTGGAATCGGGCGTCGTCGGCGATCTTTCGTGGATGGCTGTCGTCGATGTTCGGTGGCATTAGGCGACAGAATCGGAAAGGGCAGAGGTGACGCGAAGAGGAGGAAGGCGGCGGTGGTGTGTGCGGCGCGATGCGAGGAGAGGGAGGAAAGGTTCGGGCGGATGAAGGCTAGGGCACAGTAACCATAAGTTTTATATACTTAGGTTTACTTAATTAATTCCTAAGTACCTTTCTCAATCAACTCCCATATTTGGGTATTCCAAAGAGGCTTTCTCTAAACTCAATACTTGATCCCCTTAAAATATGTCAAACGAGCTCCGATTAAATCTCAGAAAATTCCTAAAAATTCCTGAAAAATCTAATAAGATTATTTGTCCAATAACCTTATTATTTAAATATTATTTGGGTACCGTATTTTACATTCTCCCCCACTAATAAAAATTTGGTCCCCAAATTTACTGCTCACCTCAGGGATCCACATCTAAGTGTAACAATCCAACAACATACTCATATACAGCTCCATCCAAGTATCAAGAACAAATCTCCATTCGTAAGAGATGACTCTGTGGGTTATGAGCTCACTCTGCCTCCGCTACGCCCACACTTCTATCTAGTCAACTGTGGGTAAACCAACTGCCTCCAAAAATACACAACACAAACTATCAGCAAACCTCTACCGTCCATATAATGTACTCCGACTGTCCATCTGCCAGAGGGTGAAAACCTCCACTTCAACAAAGCTTCACACTCACAATGCTACCAACTCTGCGTGATACGTGAGGTGAATCATGGATCTCAATCCAATATAGCACTTAGAGATATACCATGAGGTCCGATAATCTCTCTATCATATAATCCTGCTACTCGATCTAAAGAATCCATCCTACAAATCAACAACTAGAGAGCAAATTCATCAACCAATCACTGATTTCCCAACACATCTTATCCTCTTTGTGTCCTGATAATCCCACAATAAAGTTCATCATAACATGAGCTCAACTCCATTCCAATATCCGAATCGACTGAAATAATCTTACTAACCACCGATGTTCAGCCTCCACTTGCTGACATACCAGACATCAATCTACAAAATCCGCGATGTCTTTTTCATGTCATTCAACCAATAGCAACGATCTAAGTCCCTATACATCAGGTGTCACCCGGATGTATCACAAATCCATATCGAGGTGTTTTCCTACAAAAACTCCTCCCGGATAAGAAGTGATTCAGGATCACACCTAACCTCCCACAGATATAAAATATCTCGTAAGTGTTAAGCAACTAGCTCCACACTTTTCCACGTCAGTGGGGGTCATCTATCCAAATGTATCCACAAGGTCATCCTACCAGGTACATACAGTTCATGGTCAAAGTCTTCATAGAATAGGATACATCAATCCTCTACTAACCGAACCAACAAAGTAAACTGATCCTCTACGAACCGAACCAACTAGGATCCTTTACTAAGCGCAACAAGAGTAAATTGGTCCTCTACGAACCGAGACAATATGAGTAAATTGGCTCTTCACGAACCGAAGCAATATGATATTTAGCAGATACTAACCACTACTAAACTAGTGATAACAGAACTTAATAACACTAGTGGTATGGTAAAAGAAGTCCTATGAGACTGTATTCCTTGATCTCTAGTAGGGCCAACCGTGATCAGTGATTGACCCAACACATTTGATGTATGCTACAAACAACTAGACAGGTACTAACAAAAGCATACTAATACATAACATACCTAACATAACAACTATGCATGCACTAACAGAAATGTAAGATAACAATATGCAAACATACCTCCTATAGCTTGGAGAATCCTGTCACTGCCTGGTCCCAAAACCCGAAAAGTCACACCGAGAAACCAAATCACGAAAAACCAAACAAAAATAGGCCTCATAAACCTGGCTCTGATACCAATAAATTGTCACGCCCCCAGAGGAGACCGTACCGAAAAATTTCGGCAGCATCTCCCCTGTACGGGTGACAATCTGAGGCATACATACATACAATATACATCAGCCACATACGACTGGAATATATCTACACAACCACGCAGTTATATAAGCAGCACACTCGGCTGGAACAGAAATAAACACAACCACGCAGTTATATAGATATATAAATCAGCCCACACGGTTGTACTAAAAATCAACGCAGCGGAAATCACAACCAACAGTCACAAAACATAAATCAACTAACTGCGAGCCGGCTCGGCTTGACACAATAATATCAAACCAAATACAAGAGAATACACATACATAAACAAGTACAAAACCCAAAAATACAAATAACGTAAGAAATACCGAAATCGTAAGGTCGTCCTCGAATGTGACGTGGAACTGGCGGACAGGATCTCCAGGCGACTCCATAAATCCTTTACCTGCTACCTGGTGAAATTATCAATATACGGGGTGGTGAGTATAAAGACTCAGCGGGTAATAGACTGATAGTGCATGAGTATAGTAAAGAACTAGAGATACAAAGGTATACAGTCTCGTGTGGAAATAGCAGATACTACAGTGATATCATAATAAGTGTCCATACCTGAAACCATATCCTAGGCTAGTGGTAGAAGGTAAAGTGTAGCAAAGTCCTGCTACAGTACTGCTCATAACTACATGGTATCATGTGAGGTATATACATGTCAACAATAAGTAGGCCAGTGTCTAAACACATATCACAGGTATAAATCTCAACCTATGTAAGCATAACAACATAAATAAACAATAGCAGTATAATCTAGCAACAGCAGCATAGATAAGTAACAACAGCATAAGTAAACAACCAGCAGATATAATAACAACAGCGTATGTACGGATGGTCACCCCGCCCACCTCTCTGCACCATGACCCCTGTATGGGCGAGAGGCCGGATCGATGACAACTGTACCACCCAAAGGCCGCCACTACTCTCGAGTGACCGGATGGACAGGTGCATAGTAGCTGAATAGCTACGTCTGCGACGGGGGTCCCTGCTGCCGCGACTCCAGCAATCACTACCCATGAGTGTGCGAGTGGGGGCACGACAGGACAAGCGGCACGCTCCAAGCTACCACTACCCATGAGTGGCCGAGCGTGCGACCCAGGCCAACGACCGCCTCAACCACAAGGGAGACAGGATCGTCAGCAATGCATGCAATGACATGATGCGAACAATGCAACAGTCATCATATGCTACATGAAGCCAGCATGCTCAGCAAGGTGTGTAAATAAACAGAAATCAAAGCAGGTAAACATGGTATCAGGTGTCCATATATCCAATACCTACTATCTAATGTCTGGTATCTGGTATCCAATACCTACTATCTAATGTCTGGTATCTGGTATCCAATACCTAGTACTATAGTATCTGCAAATATCATGAATAGCAACGAGAGACTATATAGATACAGAAATGAGTAGCTCAAAGATTGAGTGGAAGTATCAAACGCAGGAAAAATAAGAGTGGAGTTAAGATAGATACAACAACTATCTGAACATGAAGCTCATGCACTAGGATCAAAATACTAAAGAGATAAAGCAAGAAATACCCGCCTTAAATGTAGATCGAGCTAAACAATCCCCTGTTGAGACGCTCGTCTCAAACTAACGCCCTGCAAATCACACAAAATACAGTTTAGCTAACCACATATGCAATAACTAGCTAAACCCTAAAACCCAAACTAATTAGGGGAAACCCTAATCGATACAATTAACATCAATTACACATATCTATGATTCCTTTAATCTTCTCAATCATAATCAAAATCTATAAATCCATCATTTAATCCATTGTATCACCTATTAAACATCATGAATCAATTCTACTTGTTTTATCTCAATAAAATGGACTAATCTCTTTCACCATCAATCATAACCACATTAGATTCAATAACCCTAATAACTCCATAGTCCAACCAATTTAAACAAACATAGATCAATGCTAACCAAACCACTACATACCATGAAATCCAATGTCCATCTTCAACATTCCATCGAATTCCAAATCTGCTACATCACCAAATCCATTCACATGATAATCACATACAAACCCAAATCCACTCAAGCCTCAAATCACAACTAAGTAGAATTGGAATACTCTAACCATTTCACAACTAAAATTAAATCTAGGTCGTATTCGGAATTACCTCCACAGCTTACCCAATTCCAAAGTTATCAGCTCACAATCGAAGGCTTCATTTTCTGAACATGATGACCAGATCCATGGATTGCCGGTGAGCAATGCTGGCCAAAACTACAACGACCTGCCAAGCAATAAGTCTCCACATCTCAATATCAAGAATGCCAAAACTGACTTCTGCTAATTCAATACTAAACATGTCTTACCTTCTTCGGTCACTCCCTTCCCTACAATGAATCCTTGTCAACCGCACTCAACACCAACGGCAGTAAGCAGGTGAGGTTAGCAATTTGCCCACAATGATATCCCCACAGTCATTGTGGATGCACGAGGTGGGGAGGAGCTACCGGCAGTAGAATAGAGGATGACCTCATACTGAAACAGAAGCTCGATGATGGTGGCAACTAGGGCACGAAGATGGCTCGACGATGGCCAATCGGTGTAGTGCGGCGCGACAATGGTCTCTGGATCAAGAGAGGGGCGGTGCTAGGGCACGACCGGGTAGTTGATAGGAGGAAAGGATGGTTCTCATGATGGCCGACGCTATCGGTGGTGGAGCTCGCGGCAGCCTTCATCAGCCGGAGATGCACGGCGCGGCATCGGTAGGAGTTGAGCGGCATCGAGCGAAGACTCTCTGCGAAGCATCAGGCGACGACGGCATCGGGCAGAGAAGATGCGAGGCTCAGAATCGGGCAAGGATTGGAATCGGGCGTCGTCGGCGATCTTTCGTGGATGGCTGTCGTCGATGTTCGGTGGCATTAGGCGACAGAATCGGAAAGGGCAGAGGTGACGCGAAGAGGAGGAAGGCGGCGGTGGTGTGTGCGGCGCAATGCGAGGAGAGGGAGGAAAGGTTCGGGCGGATGAAGGCTAGGGCACAGTAACCATAAGTTTTATATACTTAGGTTTACTTAATTAATTCCTAAGTACCTTTCTCAATCAACTCCCATATTTGGGTATTCCAAAGAGGCTTTCTCTAAACTCAATACTTGATCCCCTTAAAATATGTCAAACGAGCTCCGATTAAATCTCAGAAAATTCCTAAAAATTCCTGAAAAATCTAATAAGATTATTTGTCCAATAACCTTATTATTTAAATATTATTTGGGTACTGTATTTTACATTAAGAATTAGAATTGAAATTTGATTAAATTAAATTGAAAATAAATTAATTCAATTCAATTAAATTGAAAATCAGTTAAATTAATATTCTTTCAAATTTAATTAACTTAATTTAATATTTTTCAAATTTAATTAACTTAATTTAATATTTTTCAAATTTAATTAACTTAACCTAATATTTTTCAAATTTAATTAACTTAACTTAATATTTTTTAACTTAATATTTTTCAAATTTAATTAACTTAACTTAATATTTTTTAAGTTAATATTTTTCAAATTTAATTAACTTAACTTAATATTTTCCAAATTTAATTAACTTAATGTTTTTCAAATTTAATTAACTTAACCAAAACTTATCTAAATCTAACTAAAATTAAATCACTAAACCATCTCACAATCACTCATACTTGATTGAAAACCTAGATTAAGTGAGATGGAAAATTAGGGAGCTAACTTCAATCAAATTATCTTTTCATCAAATAGAATCCAATTCATATACTTTATGTGTAGGAACATAAAGAATTGGATCAATGAATGTTGGATAGTGCATGTTCCAGACATATGATGGAGATAGATTGAAGTTCACAAAGCTCAAATTAAAGAGTTTAGGGTCAATTGCATTCGGCAACAACAGTAAACTTAAGGTAATCGAAAAAGGTAACATCGAACTCAGCTCCGATTTTATTATTCGAAAAGTATTATTAGTTGACAATTTTAATTTTAACTTACTCAGCATCAGCCAATTATGTGATAGTGGTTACTTAGTTAACTTTACCAAATCAGGCTGTATAGTTAAAAAATATTGACAACCCTGAAATCACACTCAAGGGCATTAGGAGAAATAATGTTTACACGATTAACCTACCAATATCCTCAACAAAGTGTCTCCTGACACAACAAGAGGAAACTAAGTTGTGGCACAGGAGACTGGGTCACACTTATACCAGACTCATTTCAAAAATGAGTCAAAATGGTCTAGTTAAAGGTCTGCCCAAACTAATAGTTGTTGAAAATTCAATTTGTAATGCTTGTCAACAGGGTAAATAAATCAAATCAACCCACAAATTAACCAACTTAAATAGAACAACATCTATACTTGAGCTCCTTCACCTAGACCTGTTTGATTCGCATGGAGCCAAGTCACTAAGCAAAAAACCAATATTGCTTAGTAATAATCAATGACTACTCAAGATTTACTTGGGTAAAATTCATAAAAACTAAAGATGAAACTTTTGAAGTATTCAAAATCTTTTGTAAATTAATAGAAAATGAAAAAGACACTCAAATAAAAAGAATTAGAAGTGACCATGGGGGAGAATTTGAAAATCATAATTTTACTGAATTTTATGAAATTAATGGATATAAACATGAATACTCCTGCCCTAGGACCCCTCAACAAAATGAACTAGTAGAACGTAAAAATAGAACCCTACAAGAAGCCGCTAGGACCATGTTAAACAAATATAAATTATCTAATTAATTCTGGGCTGAAGCAATTAATACAGCCTGTTATATACAAAATAGAATTTAAATTAACAAATTTCATAATAAAACACCTTATGAAATATACTACCATAAAATTCCTAATTTAAATTATTTAAAAGTATTTGGATGTAAGGTATACATTTTAAACACTAAAGACTACTTAGGAAAATTTTCATCAAAAGCAACTCCAGGAATATTTTTAGGGTACTCAACAACCAGTAGAGCATATAGAGTTTATCACAAAAATACCCTAAAAGTTGAAGAAATAATAAATGTAATATTTGATGAAAAAAATAAAGCATCCACTATAAATGAAAAAGATAATGTAAACCCGATAAATACAGAAGATGACGAAATTCAACCTGAACTCAATGAATCTAAAGAACCAATTACTAACCCAAACTTAAGACCAAACTTAAGAACAAACACGAATCACCCATCGGACCAAATTTTAAGTGATCTAACTCTTGGAGTTAGAACTAGGTCATCCTACAGAAATCTAAGACAAATAGTCCTAATTTCCAAAATCGAACCCAAAACTGTAGACGAGGCTCTACCCGATCCAGACTGGACAATAGCAATGCAAGAAGAACTAGCCCAATTTGAAAGAAACCAAGTCTGGGAATTAGTACCTAAACCCGTTAATAAAACTATAATTGGTACTAAATGGGTGTTTAGAAACAAATTAAATGACCAAGGCGAAATAGTTATAAACAAAGCAAGACTAGTAGCTAAAGGGTTTAATCAAGTAGAAGGGTTAGACTATGATGAGACCTATGCTCCTGTAGCTAGACTTGAATCCATCAGGATGTTGCTGGCCTACGCAGCATATAAAAGATTCAAGCTCTATCAAATGGACGTAAAATTCATCTTTTTAAATGGATTTATAAAAGAAGAAGTGTACATTAGTCAACCCCCAGGATTTGAAGACTTAGACCATCTAAATCATGTCCTTAGATTAAAAAAGGCTATATACAGACTAAAACAAGCACCCAGGACATGGTATGAACGGTTGTCTAATTACTTAATAGAAAAAGGGTTTCACCAAGGTCAAGTTGATTTAACCCTTTTTGTAAAAAGCCTAGAAAATGATATTTTCATAGCCCAAATCTACATCGATGATATCATATTTGGCTCAACTAACTCTAACTTCTTAAAAGAATTTATAAAATTAATGGAAATGAATTTGAAATGAGTTTAGTAGGGGAACTTAGCTTTTTCCTAGGACTACAAATTAAGCAAACAAAAGATGAAATTTACATTTACCAAACCAAATATGCTAAGGAGTTAATTAACAAATTTGGAATGGAAAACTCAAAAAATATTAATACACCAATGACCACCAACATTAAAATTGACTCAGACTTAGAAGGAAAATTAGTAGACTTGAAATACTATCGAAGTGCGATAGGAAGTCTACTATACCTAACTGCAAGTCGACCGAACATTCTTTTTGCAGTAGGTATGTGCACAAGATATCAATCTTGCGCAAAAGAATCCCACTTAACTTATGTTAAAAGAATACTTAGATATATTAAGGGAACCCTCAATGTGGGATTATGGTACCTAGGACTTGCACTCTTGATCTAACTGGCTATTCTGACTCAGATTATGTCGGGTGTAAGCTAGATAGAAAAAACACAAGTGGTAGCTATCAATTTCTAAGTCAATGCCTAGTATGTTGGTCTAGCAGAAAGCAACACTGTGTTGCCCTGTCAACCACTGAAGCTGAATACATAGCCCTAGGAGAATGTGCATCTCAACTATTATGGATGATGCATACCCTAAAAGACTACCAGTAGAATATCACAATACTAAAATTTCAATTGACAACATAAGCTCAATTAATCTAACCAAGAACCCAATTCACCACTCAAGAACTAAACAAATAGAAGTAAAACATCATTTTGTAAGAGATCACGTAGCTAGGGGTGATATTGTACTTAACTATGTTGAGTCCAAATCAAACCTAGCTGACATATTCATAAAACCCTTACCTGAACCTGAGTTCAGTGCACTTAGAAGGCAAATTGGAATGTGTTTGGTAGAATAGAACTTAGTTGCTTATTTCTACTTACCAGTTTTTTATGTTCTTTTTGCTTAATTTTGCACACATAGGAATGTATTGGGTAGAATAGATCTTGACTTTCAAACCAATTTCTTACATCTAATTATTTTGATCTTCAAAATTACTTCATCTTAAAATTATCTTTCAAAATTCTAGGAAAAATAATGTTTTCAAAATCCTAATCTTTTTAGTTTTTCAAAATTTAGACGTAGCCTAGGATCTTCCCCTTGACATCATGTTCCCCTAACTTCAGCCAGAGCATCTCACAAACGCACTAGGCATAACTTGTTTGTGTTTGAAAGAAACTTAGAATGGCGTGAAATGCATAGGGTACAGCCTGGACTCCAGAATGCTTATCTCTGTGCATCATAGTGAGTCTGGGCGTTAAAAACTAACTTTACATTAATCAAGTTAAATGATCTAGCCCTAGTCAAATCTAACTGGATTACTAACTTAACTTGACTAACCAAGTGAAAACTGTTACCCTCTAGGTATTCAGCCAATAGCTAAAAGTTAGACAGTTGGTTAAGGATATTAAAATTTCAAATTGACTCAGCTTGCACTATAGGGCTCTGATACCTTGCTAAAGGAAATTGATTAATTTACAATCTTTTTAACTCAACTCATGCTTGGACATTAGGGTTTTAAACTTATTGCTCCTCCATTGCCTTTAAGGATTTTTAAATTCTTAAAAAATTTAAATTTTTTACTTCTATACCGTCTTCAAAATTAACTAAGTCATATCAAAAGACTTTTTGAATTTTATTTTAACAATTAAGGTCTCAAGATAGCCCAACTTTTTAGAAGCTTTTAAAATTATTAAAAAAAAAGTTGTTCAAAATTAATGGCTTTTAAAAGGCTTTAAGAATTTAATGAAATATTTTTTCAACAAAGCCTTTCAAAATCTTTTTTAATTGCAAAACTTAGCCTACTATTTTCGAAACTTGCCTTTCGAAAATCGTTTATTTCAATTTTTCAAAATTTAACTTAACTTTGCACAAATTTTGGCTAAGTAAAAAGAGTTCTTCAAAACTAAAGTAATTTTAAAGTAAAACCTACAAGAAATGTTGTTTTATAGTAAATTTTTTTGGTTGAAAACATAATTTATTGGTTTTAAAAACTTAGACCTTTCATCTTGTCTCTTTCTTCCTACAAAGGTTTTTGATATATGGCAAAGGGGGAGAGTAGGGTAAATTCAAAATACTAATTCAAATTAAGTGATAAGAAAAACAGAGCTCTCATTAAGGGGGAGCCTTATACACTATGTTTTAGCTTAAATCATGCTTGCACTTAAACTGTTTATAGCTTGCTTATGTTTATTTGTGCATCTTGTTTTATTTAACTTTGAATTCTTGTTGTCATAATCAAAAAGGGGGAGATTGTTGGTGTGGGAAACATCCGATGATCGAACCTAAGTTTTGATAATGGCAAAGGGATTCAAAGTTAAGATTCCTTGTTATCTAATGTGCTTAAATGAGGTTTCAGGAAAGTCCTAATTGCGGTTAGGCAGGTGGAAAAACCTAAGGGGCGGTAACCTTAGGTCCTAGGGGGTGGTAGCCCTATGTGAAGGAAAATCCTAAGGGGAGGTAACCTTAGGTCCTAGGGGGTGGTAACCCTAGGTGGAGGAAAATCCTAGGGTGCGGTAACCCTAGGTTCTAGGGGGTGGTAACCCTAGGTGGAGAAAAACCCTAGGGGGTGGTAACCCTAGGTCCTAGGGGGTGGTAACTCTGGGCAGAAAGTCCAGTCGGTCTGGAGGACCGGGCTGACACCAGGTAATCTCTCCTGAGGAGAGTAGGTGAAGACGCGTTCCCCATAGAGGGAACAATAGGCGTCGGGTCGACCTAGGGTTTCAGGTCAGAAATTTGAAGTCAGACCCGGACAGTCTGATGACTACCAACCACTTAATTTATCATGTTTATATCTGTTCTAACTTTGTCTTGTAGGGTACGGTGTTATCTTGGGACTAACATATCTTACAGGTACAAAAGGAACAAGTTAAGCCTCGGATGAACAGTGTCCGAGGCGCCTCCATGGAGCTTGGAGGCTCCTCGGGTGCAAGCCGAAGCCAGCTGTGTAGAGGAGCTGGAGGCGCCTTCATGGGGACTGAAGGCACCTTAGACCGTGGCTTGGAGGCGCTTGGAGTGGCTCGAAGGTGCCTTCAAGTGGATGAGGTGCGATCGGATCAGTGCTTATCCACGCGGCTGACTCGGTGAGTTGGAGGCGCCTCGGATGGGCTTTAAGGCGCCTTCAGCAGTGAATAAAAGGAGGTCTCGAGCAGCAGTCTAGAAAATCTTCAAAAAAGCAATCCTTCTGCATCCAGCTGCTAATGAGTCCATCCCGAAGTGCTGCAACAACATCTCGACGACCCGGAGCTCTGAATCTGCTATTTTCCAGTGTCGTTGGTATATTTAATTTCTATTTATTGTACTTGAATTGTAACATCTTTTTGATATTATAAGTGTTGTCTACCGTAAACGCTCAACGAGTGTGGGCCTTGGAGTAGGAGTCGCCACAGGCTCCGAACCAAGTAAACAACCTGTGTTTGCGTGTGTGTTTGCTTTTATTTTTCCGCTGCATATTCTGACTCTATTTCTAAATCGTACGAAATAGCCACGAGCGCTATTCACCCCCCCCCCCCTCTAGCTCTTCTCGACCCAACAGGATCTTGAAGAATAAGAGCTTTAGGGTTTCCCCCTAAGGGGAGAACCTTTCCCCCAAGGAGAGGGATGAAGTCTTAACCCCTAGATGAGTCAAAGAATTGGGTTCTTGACCATTTTATACCTCCTCCAAACTGTCTAGAAAAAAATAGGATTACAGGGTCCTGTAAACTGAGTTTTTCACCTATTAAACCTAGTGTTCTTGTAATTCATCCTAAATCAAAGTAGACCTTGAAATTATCTACAATCTGATATTTAGATCTAGCCATGGGTCCAACCAAACCGAAAGTTATGGTGGTTCAAAGTTTAGTTTGCAGTCTGGGAGGAGGTTCTATTCAAGCCATAGTTGGGAGGCACGGCTGTGCCTTTTAGCATGTCTAGACTCTACTATATCTCTATTAAACCTGAAGAAAAGTTGTATATCTTAAAGTTAGCTACGTTTTGGTGTAAAGAATAGACTATAACTCCAATCGAGCATAAAGTTATGGCCATTTTACGATTAGTCTGCAATCTACCCAGAATTCAACATAGTTCCGTTTTGGCATGACATGACTTCAGCTTCTCCGCGGCCGTGTCAAAAGATATGGCCGTGGCATGCATGGCCTTGGCTAGAGAGGCATGGTCGTATGGATTCACATTGCCACAGTCGGCTCATGCTCTGAAAATTCCACACGGCCGAGGTCTGCTCTACCTCTGAAATGTGGCACGACCGTGCCAAATGGCACGGCCACGCCTTTCTTCACTTCGAGATGGCCACACGATTGTGTGCTTTCACATGGTCGCTTGATTTCTTCTAGAGTTGCTCTCATGTGTATTTTTGCTTCATTTTCGCTCCAAATAACATCATGTCAATAAGAAAACACACAAAGAGCAGATCTTTGACAAAGGAGTGGAAATATAATATTACGATGAAATAGAGTGCAATAAATATAGATTATGCTCATGAAATACAAGTATATGTGCATTAAAACATGCATAAAAGTGTATATAATTTATGCACATCACCAACTGGTCAAATTGTACCAAAGAACCGATGGCTCTAAGGTAACAAAGAGGGGTTTTCTTTTAAATCAATTATTTAACATTAAAATGTTGCATGGAGAAACTGTGACTCAACTACACACAAGAACAAAATACATCATCAATGAGCATTGCCTCATTGGCCACCAACTCAAAAATCGAGATGTGATAAGGCACACATTAAACTCCTTACCTTAAAATGCACTATGAGCATCTATGGTAGATTCCTATAAAGTTTCAAAGGATTTTTTTGATTATTAAATTAGACAAGTTATTCTGTGAATTAGAGTTACATGAGCAGACTAACTCTAGTCAAACCGAGAAGGGTATAACTTTGTATGTAGGTCAAAATAAAAGCAAGGAGGCAAAGTCCAAGTCCTGACCAAAATAAGAATATGAAAGTGAGTCAAACTCAGATTCAAATAAAGAAGTGGAGATAGTAAACATAACCTGAAGAATATTTACTAAAAAGAAATTCACTCAAAGAGATCTGAAGAAAGGTGTGCAAAAAAACTCAAATATACCAAAATCGGAGGTAACGTGCTACGGGTACAACAAAAAGGGTTACTACAAACATGAGTGCCCTAACCTAAAGGAGGAAAAACCTAAGTCTTTAAGAAGAAGGAAAGCGTTCATGGCCACTTGGGATGAATCATCTTTGGAAGAGTTGGATGCTAAAGAACCAAAGTAGTTAAGTCTCCTGACACTTATGGCAAGGAACGAAGAGTCTGAGTCTAAGTCTGAGTTCGAGTTTGAGTTCGAGAGAAGCCACGGGTTCGTATTCATTTCAGAAGGACTAGATGAGGTAACCTCTCCTTCTAAAATTAGAATGCTTAAAATAATTAAGTACCTTTTAAAAAGTTAACTAAATCTGAGGATTAGATTAACTTGCTACTTAAGAAAGTTAACAACTTTAAGGAAGAAGTCAACTTAAATCCCTCAACTAACCATGTTCAAGATGGAAATTCAACTCAAGTTGCAAGACTTAGGAAGAAAATTCCATCTTGAAAGGTCAAGTGGAGGGACTCAAGAAAATGTGAAAAAGTTCAACTTGGGTTCTAAGTATTTGAATATGATTCTTCAATCCTAATGAGCTATGTTCAATAAATTTAGACTCAGATACAAAGCTAACTCAGCCAACAAATCTTATATCTTTATTCAATCAAAATGTTAGAAACTAAGTCCAAGCATGGATTCCTAAAACATATTTACTTAATCAAAATGGACCAAACTAATATTGGGTCCCCCAAGAATCAAATCCATTATCTAGATAGACTATATCAAGGTTATGATTTAAGGGAAGCTAATAAAAAAATAATTTTTTTCTACATGATTGTTTTATTGCTTTAAAATGCATGCTTAGTTTTAATTCTTAATTTAGAATGGTTAGTTATAAAAATGTTTAACCAATCTTGACAACATAATATTAGAATAAATTGGGATGATAGTAAGCTAAGGAAACTCTATCGAAGACATGTCTAAATTAAATCATATGTATTCTGTTGGAGGATCGGTGGCCGGCTTGAAGGGGGGTTGGATAGACGGCACCCCCAAATCGTTAGCTTCCTACGTATTCATTAGCACAGCGGAATACAAAGAATACAAATACGAATACGAAAGCTAAATACTAAATACAAGAATGGAAATGCAAACCGCTAACACGATTGTTTACGTGGTTCGGAGATAACTTGCTCCTACTCCACGGCTGTCCGTAAGGTGGACGATCCCGATCCTTCGGTGGATTAGCCCCCGGAAACTCCGGCTATCTCAAGTCGCTCCTTGTGGGTGGAGAAACCTCACCAAGACCTCTTGGATTCCACAAACACTTGAGCACTTGTAGACTACTAATTAGACCTTAACCAAGTCTAATTTCGTCGCCTTGGCCGGCCATACCAAGCTCCTTCTTATAGAGTTTGGAACAAATCAGAACCTGATTTGCCCGTTACCAGTCGACTGGTCCTTGCACCAGTCGACTGATGCCAGCCCAACGGCTATCTGCTACAGTGCATCAGTCGACTGGTCCATACACCAGTCGACTGCTACAGTACGCTACAGTAACTGCTACAGTGCGCTGTAGTTCTGCTACAGTAAAACCCTAAAACTAAGATTTTACTCCGAGTACAATCTCTCATGCACTCGTACCCCTCACGACTCATTTGACTCTTCTTTGCAGCCTTGACCTCTTGCCTTCAAGCCTACTTCCTTTGGCTCTCGTCCCTCGGATGCATCCAAGCCCGCGGCTTGTCTCCAATGCCATCCTTCGCGTATGCCTCGAAGTCGCTTCCCTCGGCTATTGTCCTTGCTGCCTTGTCCATGGTCCCTCGGATGCTCCATCCTTCACCGGACCCGAAGCTGTCAACCTGAGTCACATGTGTCACCTGCAGTCCTGCACAACTCAAGTACACATATCAAATAACAAGGGTAAACCTAACTTAAACCCTTTGCCCAAACACCAAAACACATGGTCCCACGAACCATTGGGATTGCTCCAACAATCTCCCCCTTTTTGGTGTTTGGCAATACGTTTAAGTTAGGGAAAACAAATAGCAAATAAACATGCTAATACAATGGACTTACGATGCCAAGGCTACACACTTGGACTTACGATGCCAAGGCTACACACTTGGACTTACTCCGCCGAATGGACTTACATTGCCAAGGCTACACACTTGGCAACCGCCGAATGGACTTACGTTGCCAAGGCTACACACTTGGCAACCGCCGAATCAAAATGCAAACATGCATTGAAACCTATCACAAGGCTCCCCCTACGCAAAGGCACTAAAGGTTTTCCCAACTAAACCTTCATTCTCCCCCTTTGCCTAACATCCAAAAAGTTCTCCAACAATATCCTAATTGTTGAAAACTTATCATTCAAACTAACCCTAAACTCATGTATTTATCCCCCATGGATCCCATACATCTAAATGAGTTTAAATGGTCAAGAACAGCTCTGAAAAATAATATCAGGCTGGTATCAGTCGACTGCCCCAAGTACCAGTCGACTGCCCCCTTCGACAGAACCTTACAGAAGCATTCTGTGGTCGAAATCTACTGTTACCAGTCGACTGGTATCGGCACCAGTCGACTGGTATCGACAAAATGAGCTTACAGAGACATTCTGTGCTCAAAAACACTGTTACCAGTCGACTGGTATCTGCACCAGTCGACTGGTACCTTAATTCTGCAAAAATCAGCCTTTTCAGGCCAACTTCAGAAATGCACCAGTAATTCCCTAGACCTCCAAAAATTCCCAAATTTTGTGGAGAGGTCTATTGTACCCTTGTCTACTTGGGAAAAATACATTACAAAATGTATCTATCACCAATCCCAAGATTGACACAAAATCTAAAACTAGCTAAATGGTTCAATTGAACCTTGACCTAAAGTCCTAGTTTTGGCTTCCTTTTGATGTATTTGCCCATACCAACCCACAATGCATCCCTAGCATTGGTTTATATGGCATCTATACATCCAAAACCAATTATCATGCTATATGACCCCAAATGTCATATTTCTTGCATGAAACACAAATCATGTGTGCCAAATCCCTAGGTTTGAGACTCAAGTCCGTCTCTAAACCACTTGGCACACTCCATGGCTCCTCTAGACCCCCAAGTAGAACCCACCTGAGATCCATTGGCCATGGGTCCCAAATTGACACTTGGAGCTCCCCCTAGAGCTCTTAACCTTAGCCACCTCCCTAGGTGACTCATCTATTGTGGCCAAACCACAATGATGTCCCTTAGAAGATCTCCTTATCTTCTTGACCTTGGACACATCATCTTTGCCATAATCATATGCAACCCTAGCATATTTCTTTTTATTGGCATTGGATGACTCTCCCTTGCCCTTATCATGTGCCACCCTAGCACATAGTCTTCTTTTAACCTTGGAGGGACTAGATCGGTATCCCAAACCCGATCTATCATTGTTGGGTTTTTGGCTACCCAACACCATACTTAATCCCTTAGATCCAATAGTGAATCTCTTAAGGAATTTCTCTAAACCATCAAGCTTTGCCTTCAAAGCTTGATTTTCCCTTTCTAGGTTCCTAACCCTAGAGTCAACATGGCCACCTTGGACATTCCTAGACCTACCCTTTCTAGGCATGTGTCTCCCCTTCTTAGGATTAATGCCTTGGGTCTCCTTAGGTCTACCATTACTAGATTTATCATAAATGGGTCTCCTAGGGTTATGATCTACATTTACCCTATTTCTATTATGATATTTGAAACCAAAATTTTGCATGGGCATATAATGATTAACATTATTTTTCCTAGCATGCATGGAAGAATTTAAATTTGACTTCAAATTTAAATTAGGGTTTACCTTACCCTTTACCTTTGGAGCTCCCCCTTGACATGAGCCTCCATTCTTCCTCCACTTCTTCTCCCACATCTTCAAATGCGCCAACTTCTTGAGCTCTTTCTTCTTTGGGCATTTGGTGTGGTAGTGCCCTATTTCACCACAAGTGAAGCATCTAATGTGCTTCTTCTCCTTCTTCTTCTTGGCACCATCATTTCTACAACCCACATTAGTATTCAAATCAACTTGAATGGGTTTAGAATTTACCTCTTTCTTACCCATAGGATATCTACTCTTGTAGTGTCCTTTCTCATGGCAACCGAAGCAAATGATATGGTCCTTTGACTTGACTTCGGTGGAGGTACTTGCTAGGTTGATTTTCAAGACTTCTTCTTCTTCGCTTGTCTTGGATTGTTCTTCAATCTTTGAGGATGTCTCCTCATCCACACTAGTGGATGGCATTTCTTCATCCTTCCCCTCCTCCTCGGAAGTTGAGTGCTCTTCACCTTCCGATTGCTCCTCCTCTACTTCTTGAGCAACTACATCCGTTTCTTCGGATTTTTCTTTTTCTTCTTCTTCTAGTGTAGGCAAAAATTCCTCCCATGGAAATTTCTTCACTTTGCTCCATAATTCATGGGCATTTTCATACTCACCTACATCACTTAACATGTTAGAAGGCAAAATATCTACCAAAATTGATATTACCTTATCGTTTGCCTTTGACCGTGTGATTTTCTCCTCCGTCCAATGTCGTGGTCGGAGCTTCTTCCCTTTCTTGTCTTTAGGGACTTCAAATGGCTCTTCCACCACCATCATTGTGTCCCAATCCGTTTCGAATAAGTTCTTCATCTTCACCATCCAAAAGGTGATGTCCCATAAGCTTCCTCCTTCGAACTTCGGTGGTTCTATCAAGTAGGCCATCTTCTTGCTTCCTTGGCGGTTAGTCCAATGGAGAGCGCCCTCGCTCTGATACCAATTGTTGGAGGATCGGTGGCCGGCTTGAAGGGGGGTTGGATAGACGGCACCCCCAAATCGTTAGCTTCCTACGTATTCGTTAGCACAGCGGAATACAAAGAATACAAATACGAATACGAAAGCTAAATACTAAATACAAGAATGGAAATGTAAACCGCTAACACAATTGTTTACGTGGTTCGGAGATAACTTGCTCCTACTCCACGGCTGTCCGTAAGGTGGACGATCCCGATCCTTCGGTGGATTAGCCCCCGGAAACTCCGGCTATCTCAAGTCGCTCCTTGTGGGTGGAGAAACCTCACCACAACACACCAAGACCTCTTGGATTCTACAAACACTTGAGCACTTGTAGACTACTAATTAGACCTTAACCAAGTCTAATTTCGTCGCCTTGGCCGGCCATACCAAGCTCCTTCTTATAGAGTGTTACCAGTCGACTGGTCCTTGCACCAGTCGACTGATGCCAGCCCAACGGCTATCTGCTACAGTGCATCAGTCGACTGGTCCATACACCAGTCGACTGCTACAGTACGCTACAGTAACTGCTACAGTGCGCTACAGTATCTGCTGCATTGCCGCTACAGTAAAACCCTAAAACTAAGATTTTACTCCGAGTACAATCTCTCATGCACTCGTACCCCTCACGACTCATTTGACTCTTCTTTGCAGCCTTGACCTCTTGCCTTCAAGCCTACTTCCTTTGGCTCTCGTCCCTCGGATGCATCCAAGCCCGCGGCTTGTCTCCAATGCCATCCTTCGCGTATGCCTCGAAGTCGCTTCCCTCGGCCATTGTCCTTGCTGCCTTGTCCATGGTCCCTCGGATGCTCCATCCTTCACCGGACTCGAAGCTGTCAACCTGAGTCACATGTGTCACCTGCAGTCCTGCACAACTCAAGTACACATATCAAATAACAAGGGTAAACCTAACTTAAACCCTTTGACCAAACACCAAAACACATGGTCCCACGAACCATTGGGATTACTCCAACATATTCTACCTGGTGTACTAGATTTAGTAGATCTAACTGAAGATATTTCAATCAAATATGAGTTAGTTATACCAAAATCCAATATTAAGTTCTTTGTGTTGGTTGTTTTTGAAAAAATTTATCTAGATACGCGGTTACTTTAATGATATCCTTTGTAACTCACCACAATATGGAAACTTACCCTATAAATCCCATCTTAGGGGTTAAATAATCTTTTTCAAAATTAATCCTAAATTCAAATGAATAATTAATTTTAACAATTTATATCAATTATTCACTTAATTTTTTTAATTCAATTCAAAATTAGTTTAACCCAAATAACTTAATTTAAAATCAACTCAGTCAACTTTAAATTAATCTTTAATTAATTAAATAATTATTCCTACTAATTTAAAATTAATTAATATTAATTAAATTTGAAACCTAATAAAATCAAAACTAATTACTTAAAATAGAACTTAATTATCAGCTTAACTTTATAATTTAAAAACTTAATCATATACTTAATCAAAATAATAATTAAATAAATATTAACTAATCAAATTAATTAATTAATCAATCTTAAATAATTAATCAATTTTGAAAATTAATTAATCCTAAATTAATTTAATACAAATCAATTATTTTAATCTTAATTAAACTTGAAGACAATAATTAATTAATCAATTATTTTAATTAATAATAAATTAATTTAAATTTAAGTTAATAATTCTAAAATAATTTGAATTAATTAAGTTTAACTTAACCTAAACTAATTAAATTGATTAACTTAAAAATGAGAGGAGATCCTCTGGACCGCAAAAAGCAATCCAGAGGATGCTCCCTTTCTATGCATTGGTGGAGATGCATGGTCCCCACCTATTTTATAAGTGGGGGGCATGCATACCCACCAATACATGCAAAGAGAACATTCTCTGAACCACAAAAGCGGTTCAGAGGATCCGGCTTAAAAATGAACTTAATTAATCTTAAATTAATTCTAAATTAATCATTAATTAATTAATTAAATCCAAAATTAATTTTAACGTAATAAATTATATCTTAACAATTTTATTGAATTAATCCAATATTAATTAAACATAAACAATTTTAATTTAATTAATTTAATAATTGAAATTTAATTCTAACATAATTAATCTGAAAATAATAATAAATCAATTTTAATTAAATCTAAAATATTTTAATTCAAAATTAATAATTCGAAATTAATCTTAATTTAATCTGAAATTAACAACTAATTAATCCATTTTAATCACAATAATAATTCTTGAATTAATTCAAAATAAACATTAATTCAAAATTAATTAATTAATATGTAATTAATTTTAAAGTTAATTTGTAATAAAAGTTTAAACATAATTCTTAATTAATTTTAACCTAATTAATTTAATTCTTAATTGCTTTTAACTTAATTCCAAATTAATCACTCTTAACTCAATTCCAGATTAATCTTAATTCGAAATCAATTTTTAATTTAATCTTAACAAATTGAGTAATCCAAAATTTATTAACAATTTAATCTGAAAGTTAAGTGATAAGATCAATCAAAAATCAAACTAAGAATTTTAATAACTGAAATCCAAAATTCTTATTAATCCAAACTTAAACAACCTTAATTTAATTAACCAGATAACTTCTAAGTTATTAATTCTAAATTAAATTAACTTAAATAAACTAAATCAATAATTAAAATTTTAACTTAAATAATCTAAACTTAAAAAAAATCTAACTTAATTAATTCAAATTAAAATTTCTGAATAATCCAAGTTTAATTCAAAATTTAAAAAAAAATAAACCAACAATCTTTGATATAATAAAATTTGATTTAATCCAAAATTAATTAAAAATCAAACTAATTTTACCTTAGACAAATCATGTATCTCTCAAAACACATAAGGTTACTATGTTTTGAAAATTTAGAATGAGTGAGATGCTAAAAAAGGTAAATGAAAAATATTTTTGAAAAGGTTTTCAAAAATTCATAAATCTATTTTTAAAAATTTATTTGATGTTTAAAGCGTTATTTATTGGATGTATTATATGAATATCTTTGAAAATGTATACATTTTTTAAAATGATTGTTGACCGACTAGTGTCTAGATCCTTTAACAGCAACTGTGAACTCCATATACCCTTAGATATATAGGAATGTATTCCTTGTAGTTAACAAGGATTTCCTAAGGAAGTGTTAGGTTAAGGGAGAGATCTTCTTGAAAGACTCATTTTGAAAAGTGGTTCAAAAATATTTTTGAAAATGTATTTGAAAATTTTATTTTCAATAAGAGTTTGGAAATAGTTTCCACATTACTTTGAAAATATTCTTCAAAATCATGATTTAGAAAATATTTTTAAAATTATGTTTACAAGATATTATCTTCAAATATTATTTTTTTCAAAATATTTCAAGATAGAAATATTCGGAATTATGTTTGAAAATTATTTAAAAAATTTCTTTTGATTTTTTTTTTAAAATCGTTAAAAAATATTTTTGAAAATTATTCTAAAGAAACTCTTTAAAAATAAATAAAAATTTGAAAAACACTTTTTTATGCTTATATTTCAAAACTTTGGCCTTTAAAAATATTTTTAAAATACTTTATAACTCTTTTTGAAAATTATTTTTTTGAAAAAAAAAACTTTTTCTAAACAAGTTGGTTTTATTTCTTTCAGACATCTTTTGGAAAATATTGTATATAGCATATTTTTAAGCAATGATCCCATTTTGATGCATGTCAAAGGAGGAGAGAAGAGATTAAAAGTTAAGTGAGAAAAAGGATTTAAAGTTAAGTATTGAAAAACTTAAGAAACTTCAGGGATGTTAAACTCAGGGAGAGAGTTTAATTAGAGAGAGAGTTTTTAAAAGAAAATATTTTTAACTTAACTTTGAATCAAGTTGCTATATATCAAAAAGGAGATTGTTAGTGCAAGTAGCATCAGAATTGAATCTATATTTTGATGTTGTCAAAGGTTCAAAGTTGAGTTCTATTATTATCTAATGAATTGATCAAGTATGCAGGATGTTCAACTTGGAAAGTCTTAATAGGTCAGTTAGACTTGATACTAGGCAAGTAACGGTCAGTAGATCATGAAAACTAGGCAGGAAGTCCAGATGGGTCAAGTGGACCTGACATTTGACATATGGATTCGAATAGGTCTGGAGGACCCAATATCGAATCAAGAGGAAGCCCTGGCAGACTGATCCGATGCTAAGTTGTTAAAGTCCAAACAAGTCTACATGACTGATGTGTGTAAATTATTCATGCTTTTAGGCATTGTTTGTCATACATTTACTTGCATTTCATGAGCATAATTTATATTATCGCACCTTATTTTATTATTATGTCATTGCTTTTACTCTAGTTCGGCGATCTACTCTTTGTGTATTTTGATTGACAAGATGTAATTTTTGAGCAAAAATGGAACATATTAAACATTGGTGAAAGCTTAGACAGACTTCAGCAAAACCAGTGTCATGTCTTACTTCACCAAGGTCGTGCCTTACTTCACTAGGGTCGTACCTTACTTCACTATGGCTTCCACGGTTTGGTCATGCCCATGAGGCATGACAATGCCTTCTTCATCAATGCATTCATGGCACAGCACGACCATGTCTCATGGGCACGGTCGTGTCACGTCAACCAGGGCTCGTGTAGACCTGTAAAAGGGTCAAGGAAACCCTTCTTTAGGGGCATCTTAGACCAAGGGGCTTGCCCCTTCCTTGGAGAGGATTATCCCTTCAAGGGAATACACAAGGTCCATAATGCAGATTTCAACAATTCATCCACCATCTGAGGCAAATTTCATCAATTCATCCATCATCAGAATAAGGATTTCAATCATAGACATCGACAACATTTCACTAAGCTTTCTCTTTTCCTTTTAGATTTGAGTTGTAGATTGCTTTCTTTCATGTTTTGAGTTGTAATTCCTTTGCTATGAAGTAGATTCTTCAGATTATAGGATGTATGGAGTAATTCTGATGTGATGTTAATGTATGAACTATGAATTTATCCATTTCCTTGTTCTATGATATGTTTGTGTCTTATTCTTATTGATTAAATGCATATGTGATAAATATGTTGGTGTAGGGAGTACTAGATGATCGAACCTAAATTTTGATAATGACAAAGGGTTCTAAGTTAAGTGTTATTATTGTTCTAATAAGTTAAACTGAGTGTGCAGGAAATTCCTAAGTAAACATAGGCAAAGGGAAATTCCTAACTGTGGTTAGACAACAAAATCCTGATCTGGGGGATTGGTCCTGGGGGTCGTTGACACCAAGCGAAAGACTAGACGGGTCAGGGATCGGACATCCAACATGAAGTCTTGGATGTTGAATAAAAGTCCAGACGATCTAGAGGACCGATCTATCAAAAGATAATTTCTCCTGTGAGGAGTAGGCTGTTGGATCGAAAGCGCTAGAGGGGGGTGAATAGCGCTCGTGGCTATTTCGTTCGATTTAAAACAGAGTCGAAAATACGCAGCGGAATTAAGTAACGAAAATAGAGCAACACACAAAGACACAAGGAGTTACTTGGTTCGGAGCCTGTGGTGACTCCTACTCTAAGGCCCGCGATCATTGATCGCTTCTGGTGGGCAATAACTATAAGCTCGAAACAATAGTACAGAATATGAGTTACAATGAGTGCAATAATGAAAATGATACCGAATGATAGAATCTAAAATAATGGAGCTCCGGGTCGTCGGAAACTTGAAACAGCACTTCGGGATCGTCTCGTTAGTAGCTTTTAGCGTAAGGATTGCTCGGTAGTTGTTGTTTTGAGCTACTGCCTCGACCCCCCTTTTATACTGTGCTGGAGGCGCCTCCAAGCCTGTCCAAGGCGCCTCCAGGCTGCCGAGTCGCATGCATGGATCAACTCTGATCTGGTCGCACCTTATCCCACTAAAGGCGCCTCAAGGCTAATCCAAGGCGCCTCCAACGTCTGGTCCAAGGTGCCTTCAGCCTGGTCCGAGGTGCCTTAGCTCTGCTGCGCTGGCTTTTTCTGGCTCGCACCCGAGGCGCCTCCAAGCCCCATGGAGGCGCCTCGGACACTGTTTATCCGAGGTCAAATGTGCTTTTTTGTTCCTGCAAAATGTGTTAGTCCCAAACACAAACCCTGCAAAACAAAATTAGCACAGAAATATGATAAATGATATAATCGACAGTCATCGGACTGCCCGGGTCTGACTTCGGATTTCCAACCGGAAACCCTAGGTCGACCCGACGCCTACTGTTCCCTCTACGGGGAACGCATCCTCACCTACTCCACTCAAGAGATTTACCTGTTGTGAGTTCGGTCCTCCAGACCAATTGGACTTTTGCTCAGCGTCCTAAGCTTCCGGTCTTCATGCTGGATATTCGGTCCTTGACCCATCCAGACTTCTACTCAGTTCGCGACACCAGGATTTTAACCTAGGGTTACTGCCCCCTAGGATTTTTGCCCGAAGCTCCGACCCGCCAAGACTTCCCGCATAAGGTTACCACCCCCTATGACCTAGGGTTACCACCTCCTAGGGTTTTCAACTTGCCTAACCGCAACTAGGACTTCTTGAAACACTCAATCATACACATTAGATAACAATTAAGTTTAACTTTGAATTCCTTTGCCATTATCAAAACTAAGGTTCGATCGTCGGATGCTTCTCGCACCAACAATCTCCCCCTTTTTTATTATGACAATCGAAATTCAAAGTTAAGTAAAAAATGCAATAAGGATAAACATAAATGAGCACAAGCATAAATAAAACATAGGGACATTAAAGCTCCCCCTTCATAGAACCTCCCCCTTAAAATAATTTCTTTTTATTTTAAATTTTCTTTAATTTCTTTTGAATTTCCTTATACTCTCCCCATTTGTAATATATCAAAATAAATAAGAGAGTAAAATGAGTATAGAAATAAACACCTAGCTCTTTTAAAATGAGTTTTCTTGTAAATACTTAGCACTTTTAATTTTTTCAAGGATTTTAAAATCTAAGTTTGAGAAGTAATTTTTAGATTTTAAAGGTTTTTGAAATTATTTTTCAAAGGGTTTAAAAATAAGTTTTTGAAATAATTTTTCAAAGTATTTTAAAATAAGTTTTAGAAATAATTTTCAAAGGATTTTAAAATAAGTTTTTGAAATGATTTTAAAATTGAAAAAAAATTATAAAGGATTTTTAAATAATTTTTAAATTGATTTTTAAATTTTTCAAATAATTTTGAAATTTATTTTTAAGGAATTTTTCAAATAATTTTGAAATTGATTTTTAAACAATTTTTCAAATAATTTTGAAATTGATTTTTAAAGAATTTTTCAAACAATTTTGAAATTGATTTTAAAAGAATTTTTAAACAATTTTGAAATTGATTTTTACATTTTCCAAAAAAATTTAAAAATATTTTTTAAAGGATTTTTAAAAGGATTTTTAAAATAATTTTTAAAGGATTTTTAAAAGGATTGTTTAAATAATTTTTAAAAGGATTTTTAAAATAATTTTTAAAGGATTTTAAAAATAATTTTTAAAGGATTTTTAAAATAATTTTTTAAAGTATTTTTAAAATAATTTTTAAAGGATTTTAAAATAATTTTTAAAGGATTTTTTAAAAAAAATTAAAGGATTTTTAAAATAATTTTTAAAAGGATTTTTAATAAAAATTTAAAGGATTTTTAAAATAATTTTTAAAGGATTTTTAAAATAATTTTAAAAGGATTTTTAAAAGGATTTTAAAATAATTTTTAAAAGGATTTTAAAATAATTTTTAAAAGGATTTTAAAATAATTTTTAAAAGGATTTTAAAATAATTTTTAAAGGATTTTTAAAAGGTTTTTTAAAATAATTTTTAAAAGATTTTTAAAATAATTTTTAAAAGGATTTTTAAAGGGATTTTTAAAATAATTTTTAAAGGGATTTTTAAAATAATTTTTAAAGGAATTTTAAAAGGATTTTTAAAATAATTTTTAAAAGGATTTTTAAAATAATTTTTTAAAGGATTTTTATAAAGGATTTTTAAAATAAATATTGATTGGGTTTAGTTGATTTTAATTAAATTTGATTAAATTTTTGAACAATTTGAACTTATTTGAACCTAGATCCATTTCACCCGATTCTAAATTATCAATCAGGTAATTTTAAGTAATTTTGTGAGATGGTTATCTTTAATTTAGGTTATTTTTAAGGATTAATTTACATTTGAGTTAAACTTAGGTTTTCCAATTAGTCAATTAAATATGTCTTCCCATGATTGATTCCCAGGTCAGGGCGAGACTCTAGGCCTTCTTGGGTATGAGATCATCCACCCCTTCGTAGACAGAATCACTCAAAGAAATATATATTTAATTTTATTTTTGAAACTCCTAGATTTAACTAGCAAGTGTAAATTACGCCTAGATCCTTAAGCTATCCTAGTCTAAGCATCTATATTGCAAGGAAAATAAATAAACAAGCATCAATCAATTTTATCTATTTATTGAGATAGTTTTCTATTAGCTCCTCTTGGATCATAGCCTCGATATGGTCTATCAAGAAAATGGATTTGATCCTTGGGGACCCAATAGTGACCAGGTCTAACTTGATTAACCAAGTTTGACTTGGGGACCCATGCTTGAATTATGTTTCTATTATTTCTATTTACTAGAGATAGATATGATTTATACTTACTTTTGGTTCTGAATCCAAGTCCGGATTTGTTGTAAATGGCTCGTTGTTTTCCAAGAATCAGATCCAGATTCTTGGAACCCAAAGTGAATTGTTCCAACGTATCTTTGAGTTCTTTAATTTGAGTTTTCAAATTGGAATTTTCTTCCTCAAGTTGTTTGACTTGAGTTGAGTTTCCAATTTGAACTGGCTCATTTAAAGAACTCAAGTCAGTCGCCTCCTTAAGGGATATTACCTCCTTTTGGAGTGACTTGACTCGAACGTTAGATTTAGCCAACTTTTTCAATAAATAAGGAACTATATTTTTTAAATCGTCTAATTGAGTTTCGGCGAGTAAGGCACTTACAGTGGGGTTTGGATCTTCGGATCGGTTGCTTTGCTCAGACTCGGTTTCTGATTCATTCTCGGCTTCAGTCTCGGACTCGGTCTCAGTTTCGACGATGTTTGCTTGCACTGGTAATGCGAGGAAGCTCTTCGGTTCTTCTTCATCAGTCTCGGATTCGTCTGACGACTCGGACCAGGTTGCCTTCAATGCCTTCTTTTTGCGTTGCTTTTTATTTGGACAATCCGGCTTGTAGTGCCCCTTCTGGTTACAACCGTAGCAGGTGACTCCAGATCTATCCTTTGTGTTTGTTCGAGTTTCCTTTTTCGACTTGCATATCTTCCGTATGAGCTTTATCAGTTTGGAAATAACTTCATCTTCGTCCTCTGCGTCTGATTCGTCTTTGGACTCGGGTTTGGATTTGTGCCTTGATGTCGGTTCACACATTCTGCTAGTACCTGAAACCAAAGTTATACCCTTTTCGACCGGGCGTGCATTAATCTGCTCATGCAACTCGAATTCAGAAAACATTTCGTCTAATTTAATAGAAGAAAGATCCTTGGAAACCTTGTAAGCATCTACCATGGATGCCCACATGGTATTCCTTGGAAAGGCGTTTAAGGCATACCTTATGATGTCCCTATTCTCCACCTTTTGGCTGATCGCATGAAGCTTGTTGAGTAGGTCCTGGATACGTGCATGGAGCTGGCTGGCCATCTCACCTTCCTGCATTTTAATATTGTATAATTTGTTGAAAATTAAGTCGTGCTTACTTACTTTAGCATCGGAGGTGCCCTCGTGCAGCTTGATTAGTTTGTTCCACAACTCTTTTGCACTTGAGAATGGTCCAACTTTGTTGAGTTTTTCTTTTGAAAGGGCGTATTGTAGCATACAGGTTACTTTGGCATCAGCTTCCACCTTCTTCTTTATGCTAGCATCCCAATTGGTGCATGAGACGAGTTCTCCGGTGTCGTCGTGTGGAAGCTCGAGACCGGTCTGGATAATGATCCACATCTCGACTTGCGTCTTAAGGTGGTATTCCATCTGGTTCTTCCAATAGGCAAAGTCCTCACCGGAGAAGAGTGGCGGGCGGACTGTGCTAAAGCCTTCTTGGAGGGCCATTTGAAAAGCCTGCACACAAAAAAAAGAGAAAAAAAACTGGTCCCAGAACTTGATCCTGGATTAGTAGTGTGAGAGAGGGATAAAGATAACAAGTAACGAATTTTGAAAAAAAAATAATAATAAAATATTAAAAAAATATATAAAAATATATTATTTCAAAATTTTGAAATCGCGATATTTCGCTAATGCCAACCAATGGTGAAAAGATAAGAATGAGTTTTTTGAAAACGGTTTTGGAGGGAAAAAATGAAAGGCGTAAGGTTTTATTTTTTTCCCCTATATGAACAAGAAAACGAAGAAAAAAAATGCTCGAACGGTAGTTGTACCAATTCAGAGCAACCCCACTCTGATATCAATTGTTGAATCGAAAGCGCTAGAGGGGGGTGAATAGCGCTTGTGGCTATTTCATTCGATTTAAAACAGAGTCGAAAATACGCAGCGGAATTAAGTAACGAAAACATAACAACACACAAAGACACGAGGAGTTACTTGGTTCGGAACCTGTGGCGACTCTTACTCCAAGGCCCGCGATCGTTGATCGCTTCCGGTGGGCAATAACTATAAGCTCGAAACAATAGTACAGAATATGAGTTGCAATGAGTGCAATAATAAAAATGATACCGAACGACAGAATCTAAAATAGTGGAGCTCCGGGTCGTCGAAAACTTGAAACATCACTTCGGGATCGTCTTGTTAGCAGCTTTTAGCGTAAGGATTACTCGGTAGTTGTTGTTTTGGGCTACTGCCTCGACCCCCCTTTTATACTGTGCTGGAGGCGCCTCCAAGCCTGTCCAAGGCGCCTCCAGGCCGTCGAGTCGCACGCGTGGATCAACTCTGATCTGGTCGCACCTTATCCCACTGAAGGCGCCTCAAGGCTGATCCAAGGCGCCTCCAACGCCTGGTCCAAGGCACCTTCAGCCTGGTCCGAGGCGCCTTAGCTCTACTGCGCTGGCTTTTTCTGCTCGCACCCGAGGCGCCTCCAAGCCCCATAGAGGCGCCTCGGACACTGTTCATCCGAGGTCAAATATGCTTTTTTGTTCCTGCAAAATGTGTTAGTCCTAAACACAAACCCTGCAAAACAAAATTAGCACAGAAATATGATAAATAATATAATCGACAGTCATCGGACTGTCCGGGTCTGACTTCAGATTTCCAACCGGAAACCCTAGGTCGACCCGACGCCTACTGTTCCCTCTACGGGGAACGCGTCCTCACCTACTCCACTCAGGAGATTTACCTATTGCCAGTTCGGTCCTCCAGACCAATTGGACTTTTGCTCAGCGTCCTAAGCTTCCGGTCTTCATGCTGGATGTTCGGTCCTCGACCCATCCAGACTTCTACTCAGTTCGCGACACCAGGATTTTAACCTAGGGTTACTGCCCCCTAGGATTTTTGCCCGAAGCTCCGACCCGCCAAGACTTCCCGCATAAGGTTACCACCCCCTGTGACCAAGGGTTACCACCCCCTAGGGTTTTCCACTTGCCTAACCGCAACTAGGACTTTCCTGAAACACTCAATCACACACATTAGATAACAATTAAGCTTAACTTTGAATTCCTTTGCCATTATCAAAACTAAGGTTCGATCGTCGGATGCTTCCCGCACCAACATAGGCGAGGATGTGCTCCTTAAAGAGGGAACAGTAGACATCAGTCCGACGTAAAGTTTCAAAAAACTCAAAGTCAGCACCGAACAGTCTAAAACCTATCAAAACTTATCATTCCTTATATATTAGTGTCTCGACTAACCCTATTTTGCAGAAAAAATGACTTGGCAAAAATGGTGGTCTGTGTGCCCGGAGTTTGGGCGCCCGGACAGCTTTCATCACAGAAGAAACCCGGGAGGGTGCTTGTCAAAGCACCTTGGCAGTACGGGCGCCCAGAGGTGCTCCAGGCACCCCGGACGATTGTAATTTGATCGACATGATGAGCTAGAGCACGATGACTAACTGACCCACGTCATCAGTCCAGGCACCTGAAGGGGGTACGGGAGTAGGAGTTGGAGTGGATTGCCTATCGAAAGCACTCTCACATGTGGGCCTTGGAGTAGGAGTTGTCATAGACTCTGAACCAAGTAAATTAAAGTGTTAGCGATTGCTTGTTTTTACTTAACTAATATTCCATTGCATTTTACTCGATCGTATTTTAAACTAACGTGAAAGTCATGAGCGTTATTCCCCCCTCCCCCCCCCCTCCCCCGTTTCTTCCACACAATAATCACCATATAAAGGAGAAGTTTTAGATTGTATGATCGGGGGCCCTTAGTGACAAAGGGAATCTCTTTAATGAGACTTTCTAGGATATTACCTTAAAATGGAGACCGATTCTTTATAGGGGATTAGTTAATTAGAGTTTATGGATTTTTATAATTTAATATTAGAAAGTAACTTGTGTAATCTAGACTATATGACTGGAGGACCTTATGTGACAGAGGGTATCCCTTTAACTAGACTTTCTATATTATCTATTTACTTAATAGTATTGAAATTCAATGGGGTAAACACTATGGTGTAACCTTCGTGGATCCATACCAGTAATTTGGTTAGAATCCCTATAAGAGTGAAATTATAGAGTTAATGAGATGAGCAATTCATAGAATATCAACTAGCATAATAATGAAATCGAAATCTTAGAATTGCTTTCCCAAACTAATTTCTCACTCTTTAATCATCTTGCTTTCATTGGACCTCTCTCTTTCTCTAAATCTCTTGCTCTCGAGATTTCAAACAACTTTCAATTGTCTAGATAACTCACTTTGTAAAATTGACTAGTGCTCAATCAACAGTCTCTATGAATTTGATATTTTATTACTTGACGACATAACCATGCACTTCCAGTTAGGCAATAAATTTTTGGCGCTGTTGTCGGGCACTATTTTGTATAACATTAGTTGACTAGAAATTTAGTTAATCTAGATTTTTTTTTCTTTGTTGTGATTATGTGCTTTCTTTCTTTTTTTCCTCACTACTGCATGTTTTTCTTGTTCTGACCTTTCCCTTTTAGGTGGACATGTTTTCTTTGAACACAAAGATGGATGCTCTAATTCAAAGGTTTGGCCAAATTATTATTGTAAATTCTACTAATGTCTATTGTCAAATTTGTGATACAACAAGTAATGAGAATGATAATTCTTTAAGACTATTTGACCGCTCACATATAATACATGGAGAAAAATGGGGTGCCCTCCTCAACTGCAATCAGTGACCAGAACAATACTATTGTGAGGTTTATGAAGTAACAAGCTATACAATTGAAAACTGCATCAAGATACACAATTTGGAAACATCATTGGATAAGCTCAACAAAAAGTTCGTTGAAATAGTCTCATCATATCCGTACACTAATAGGCATGGTTAAAGGAACACTTAAAAAAAAAATTTTGCCACAATCAAATACAAGACAACTATGGGCAGGCTATGCAAGCTCAATCTTCATCCCATCTAGGTAGAATATTGAAAATGGCAAAAATCTTCCAAGCCTCACAAGCTCAGATGCATATGGAAATCAAGCATATGAGTGTTAAGTGCAATGACATAGACTCATTATGAACTAGAATGTCATTTCGACTCTCAACTTAGGAGGAGTCTTAGATGAGTGAAGATAATGAAAATGAACTTGAGGAAGAGACTTTGACAAAGGAGTGCACTATTCTGATTCAACTACCTCAAAATCTCAAAGATCCAAAACATCCTCCTCTACCCACATCCGAAACCATGTTCAATGATTTACTTTCTTTGGTGATTGGTGATGGTAAGATTTTATTTGATATATCTAAAGCTACTAACCAATTTTCTTTCGAGCATGTTGGTGGAAGGACGCATTTTTCATAGTAATCAAGTAGATGACCTTATGATGAGCCTTTGAAGATGAGCATTATTGATAAAATGCCAAGAACTCTTGGCAAGAAGATTCAGAGGTATCTTACTTCGACATGAGCAAGGTTTACAAGATATCTCATTGGTAAACTTAATAAGGAGAATGCAACTACCTCAAAGCATGCACTCACAACTGAAACTCAAATAGGGTCGAGCTTATGACTATAAACAAGCACTTCTTTGGAGGCAACCCAAATTTCTTTCTTATTTTCATTTAAGTTTTTCTCTTATTTCATAGTTTTAACTCTCTTTTTTTTGTTCAATTTCAGGGCTAGGAGCACCCACGAGCTAGTTGTGGCAGTCACCACAAGAGTGGAAGGAGTTGGAGAAAGGAATTGAAAGGCAGGTTGTGCCTCATGGTAGTAGGGCAGAAAGTTTCACAATAGGGTCATGCCTCTCAGGCACGACTGTGTCATCTTTGAAGAAGCTTACAAAGTAGCCACAACATGACCATGTTTTTTTGACACGGCCGTGCTATTTTTGAAAAAGATTACAAAGCAACCATGACATGGCTATGTCTTTTTGGCATGATCGTGTCAATCTTGGATCAGGTCGAGCCAAATTCTGGGTAGGGATAGAACCTTGCATGGCATCGTCGTGTCTTTTAACACAGCTATGTTTTGCATCTAGAAAAAATCACAGTAAGGTTGTGCCTTTTAGGCATAACCCTATGTTTTCCTTGATTTCTCTAGTGCTAACCACGGGCGGGTCATGCCATTTTGGCATGGCCTTGCTTCGTAGGAGGTGAACCACCCGTGCCACCATGGGCAAGGTCGTGCCATTTTGGCACAATCATGCCTCCCATGGTCTCCCTCCTTCCGTTTTTCCCTAACCCAATCCGTCTACTTGGTTTTTCTTGTCTAATCTCCTTTTTACAGTATTCAGAGATGAGGAGGAATGTGAATACCAGATAGATGAGTGTCTTTAGCACATGAATGATCCAAACGTTTGACATGAATCATTTGGTAATTTCCCCCACTTTAAACCTCCCCCGCATTATTATTTTTTTAATTTTCATTGGGACAATGAAAGATTTAAGTCTAGAGATGTATTGGGTTATCGATTAGTTTTTGTCATTTTTTTTTGCATAATAAATTTTTCTAGTTTCATCATATATCATGTCATTATCTGTTTGTTCCTCGCAAGATACTAGCACGCTTATTCTAAATATTTATATTGATGTGATTTGGTATGCTAGTATATCAATTGATATATTTTTCCCTACTATAGTAGGCATCAAATGAGCATTATTTTTGTATCGGAAGAATTTGAGTGTTGGCTTAGTTTAGAATCTCTTCACACTATGCTTGACTTTGATGGTAGATATTTTTAAAAATAGTCGTGATTCATAAAATTGGACTAGTACTCTTGCTTCCTAGGTAACCTCTCAACTATATTTTGATTACTGGATAAACTCAGATCATGTTAACTCATTAGGAAAAATTAAAATTCCAGGAAGAGAGAGAGAGAGGGTTTATTCAAGTGTCGCATTTTACAAGCACTTAAAAAATATAGAATAATGGATGGAAAATAGTTATTATGAGTGAAAATTAACAAATTACCCCTTTGAGATTGAGTTAGGCTATTGGGGAAATAGCTATTATATTTCTCTTGATATCAAGTATTCCTTTGATACCTTGTGTAGACTTTGAGAGGGATGAACTTTACGAGTGGCAGGTATTTGTCTATCGCTAGAGCCATAAGGAACACGGTTAGATGATGACTTGACTAAACTTGGAGATTGACACTTGAAAAAGTCAGGTCACTCATTGTACCAAGCACAAAGAACTACTTAGGTCATATTCAAACAATTTTTTTATCATACTCATTAGTGAAAATATACAATAGGATTTGACAAATTTATTAAGGATTATGATACATCATTTACACATGTAAATCTAGATTTTAGGTTTTACTTAAGAACAAGTAAAGGTTGAAGTCTGGGGATATGATGTGTGTAAATTATGCATATTTTTAGGCATTATTTACTGTATATTTACTTATATTTCATGAGCATAATTTACATTATCACGCCCTATTTCATTATTATGTCATTACTTTCACTCCTTTGGTTTGAAAATCTTCTTTTTTTCATATTTTGATTGTCTGGATGTATTTTTTTGTGCAAAAGTGGAACATATTGGACATTTGAGCAAGCTTGGAGAGACTTTAACAAAGCCAAGTGTTGGAGCAATCCCAATGGTCCATGCGACCATGCGTTTTGGTATTTGGGTAAAGAGTTTAAGTTAGATTCACCCATGTATTTGATATGTGTATGTGAGTGTGCAGGTTTGTAGGATACACATATGACTCAGCTTGATGGCTTTGGGTCCGGTGAAGGATTGAGCATTCGAGGGACCGTGGACAAGGCAGCAAGGATAAGGGTCGAGGGAAGCGACTTCGAGACATATGTAAAGGATGGCATTAGGGGCAAGCCGCGGGCTTGGATGCATCTAGGGACGAGAGCCAAAAGAAGTAAGCTTGAAGGCAAGAGGTCAAGGCTGCAACGAAGAGTCAAGTGAGTCGTAAGGGTGAGGGTCCGAGTGTTGAGAGATTATACTCAGGTACCAGTTGACTAGTGGTTTCATCCGTCGACTGTTGCAGTAGACTGGGCAGTTAACTTAGAGTGAATAGAATGCTTCTGTTCACTCAGCTAGTGTGGAGCAGTTGACTGATGGAAGTATCAGTCGACTAGTATCGAGTCATTGCGTTGTAACGGTCAAATCTCCATAGAGGATAGTCGACTGATGGTTTTGGCAGTCGACTGGTAGGCAGAGTTTTCTAACTCATGGCCTATATAACCAAGGCTCGGAAGCTTGGTTAAAGTTGACAAAACAGAGATGGTTAACCCCTATTAGTAGTCTACCTGTGCCCTAGCATCTCAAGTGTTCTTGTGAGAGTTGTAGTGAGGTTTCTCCACCCACAAGGAGCCACATGAGCTAGCCGGAGGTCTTCCAGGGAGTAATCCACCAATGGATAAGGATCGTCCACCTTACAGGCAGCCGTGGAGTAGGAGCCTTATCTATAAACCACGTAAACGGACGTGTTAGCAGTTTGCTTATTCTTCATTTGTCTTGTTCTTTAGTATTCGTATTTGTTTTTGTATTATTCCGCTGCGCAACTAACGAATACGTAGGAAGTGATCAATTTGGGGGCACCAACTATTAAACCCTCTTCTAGCCGGTCATCCGCGATCCCCAACAAGTAGTATCAGAGCGAGGACGCTCTCCATTGGACTAATTGCCAAGAAAGCAAGAAGATGACCGGCTTGATAGAACCATTAAAGTATGAAAGAGGAAGCTTAGGGGGCATCACATTTTGGATGATGAAGATGGAGGTCTTCTTTGACACAGATTGGGACACCATGATGGTGATCAAGGACCTGTTCGAAGTCCCAAGAGACAAGAAGGGAAAAAGACTCCGACCGTGATATTGGACAGAAGAGCAACAATCACGATCAAAGGCAAATTCAAAGGTAATATCTATTTTAATTGATATTTTTCCTAATGATGTTGTGAGTTGTGTAGGTAAGTATGAGAATGCCCACAAGTTGTAGAGCAAGGTGAAAATGGTTCTATGAGAATAACCTAAACCTACACACGAATAAGAAGAACCCAAAGAGATCGGTTTAATTGCTCAAGTTGAGAAGGAGTAAACGGAAGTTGAGCCATGCTCAACATCCGTGGAGGAGAAGGAAGATGAGGCATCATCTACATCCTCAAAGGTTTAAGAAGAATCCAAGACAAGTGAAGAAGAAGAAGAAGTCTTGGAAGTCAACCTAGTGATCATCTCCACGGAAATGAAGTCAAAAGACCACATCATTTACTTCGGGTGCAATGAGAAGGGACACTACAAGAGTATGTGTCCAATGGGTAAGAAATAGGTATCTCCTAAACTCAATTCAATTTATTTAGAATATAATTTTAGTTGTAGGAAGAAGAAGGAGAAGAAGCACATTAGATGCTTAACGTGTGGTGAGATGGGGCACTACCACACAAGATGCCCAAGGAAGGGAGAGCTCAAGAAGTTGACACATTTGAAGATATGGGAGAAGAAGTAGAGGAAGAATGGAGGCTCATCTCAAGGGGGAGCTCCAAAGGTAAAGGATAAGGTAAACCTTAGTTTAAATTTGAAGTTAAATTTAAATTTCTCCATGCATGCTAGGAATAATTTCCATTATATGTCCATGCAAAATTTTGCATTTAAATATCATGATAGGAATAAGATTAATGTAGATCAAAACCTTAAGAAATTTATGTATGATAAATCTAGAAATGGTAGACCTAAGGAGAACCAAGGCATTAATCCCAAGAAGGAGAGACATATACCTAGGAAGGGTAGGTCTAGGAATGTCTAATGTGAATATGTTAACTCTAGATTTAGGTACCTAGAAAGGGAAAATCAACTTTTGAAGGCAAAGCTTGATAAGTTGGAGAAAACCCTAGAAAGATTCAATGTTGGATCCAGAGGGTTAAGTATGGTGTTGGGTAGTCAAAGACCCAACAATGATAGATCAGGTTTGGGATATCGATCTAGTATCTCCAAGACTAAGGGAAAGTCTTATGCTAGAGTTGCATATGACTATAGCAAGGAGAAGCCAATAAATGGCAAGGGAAAGTCATTTAAAGGTAAGGAGAAATTAACCAAGGACAAGGTGTCCAAGGTTAAAAAGGTTAAGTTTGTAAGGTAAGTGTCACCGGAGGTGCACTGATGTGGCCTAGAAATTATGGATGAGTCACCTAGGGAGGTGACTAAGATTAAGAGCTCTAGGGGGATCTCTAAGAGTCAAGTTGAGACCCATGGCAAATGGATCTCAAGTGGATTTTACTTGAGAGTCTAGAGGAGCCATGGAGTGTGCCAAATGGTTTGGAGATGGACTTGAGTCTCAAACCTAGGGAATTGACACACATGGGATATGTTTCATGCTTAGAAATATGACATTGGGGTCATATTGTATAATAATTAGTTTTGGATGTATAGATGTCATATAAATCAATGCTAGGGATGCATTGTGGGTTAGTATGGGCAAATACATCAAGAGGAAGCCAAAACTAGGATTTTAAATCAAAGTTCAATTGAAGCATTTAGCTAGTTTTGGATTTTATGTCAATCTTGGGATTGGTGATAGATATATTTTTGAATGTATTCTTCCCAAGTAAACATGGGTAAAATAGACCTCTCCACAAAATTTAGAGATTTTTGGATGTTTGTATAATTTCTGGTACATTTCTAAATTGGGTTCAGAATATTGATTAGGCTGGAATTAGGGTACCAATTGACTGGTACAATTACCAGTCAACTGGTAACATTGGTTATCAAATACAGAATGGTATTGGTGTAATATCCCCTAGGTCAAGGTTGACCAGGTTGACTAAACTTGAGTTGACTCAAGTTTGAGTCTCGATGTTTGAGTTTTGATTTTTGACAATATAAGGAGATTGCAGGAGCAATCGTCCGATTGGGGAGATTGTTGATACAATTTCCCTCTGGTCTAGGACTGATCAGTTAGATGTGAAGGAGAGTCAAGTAGGTCAAAGCTTTGACTAGATACTTGACTGAAAAAATCCTAACTGGAGGTTAGGCAGGTGAAAGACCTAGTGACTGAAGCTAGGCAGTTAGGAAATCTTGATGAGTGAAGCCAGGTGAAAGACCTAGTGAGTGAAGGTAGGCGGTGAAAGTCTCAGTGAGTGAAGCCGGGCAGTGGGAAAATCCTAGTAAGTGAAGCTAGGTGAAAGTCCTGGTGAGTGAAGCTAGACAGTAGGAAAATCCTAATGAGTGAAGCTAGGTGAAAGTCCTGGTGAGTGAAGCTAGGTAGATGGAAAGTCCTAGTGAGTGAAGTCAGGTAGATAGAAAGTCCTAGTGAGTGAAGCTAGGCAGATGCAAAAACCTGATGAGTGAAGCCAGACACATGAAAATCCAGGTGGGTCAAGGTTGACCGGACAACTGGTGTTGGGAAGTCCAAGTAGGTCAAAGGTGTGACTGGATACTTGGCACAAGGAAATCCAGATGGGTCAAGGGTGACCAGACATCTGGTGGAAAGAAGTCTAAGTGGGTCATGGAGGATCGGACACTTGCCACGAGATGGTAAGTCTAAGTGGGTTAAAGAATTGACCGGACACTTGGTGAAGAAGTCCCAGTAGGTCAAGGTTGACCGGATGCTAGGCACGAGAAGTCCCAACAGGTCACGGTTAACCAAATGTTAGGTTTGAGAACCTTGGACTTGAGTTAAGAAAGTCAAAGGAAGGTCAATCGATCAGCCGATCGATTGAACTGTGATTCAATCGATTAGCCGATCAATTGAAAGTGGGTTGCGATTGAAGGCTGGCCCAATCGATCGATTGGGAAGTAAAATCGCGAGCACAGAATGCTACCCAATCGATCAGTCGATCGATTGGGCACCGTCAATCGATCGGTCGATCGATTGGGGGATGGTTTTCTTGCGCGATCACGAGAAAGCCTGAATCGATTGGTTGATCAATTCAGGCAGTTTCCAACAAAGCATAGAGGCGCTCTGAATCGATCAGCCGATCAATTCAAGCCTCCCCAATCGATTGGGATGTGATCATTGCGATGGAAGAGTTGAGTTTAAAGTCGTCTTCCTCGGAGCGACTCGGTATCTCTCTATGCTCTCCTCTCTCATGATTCTCATAGGTTCTCACCAGTTCTTGAAGCTTCTTGGAGCAAAGTGTTGTTGTACTTCCAAGGTCAAGAGGCATTCCACACAAGAAGAAGAAGCTAGCTAGGGTTTCATTTGTGTAAAATCTTGTAAGATTTTCTTTGTATTTCCTTCTTAATTTCTTCTTGTTGTATTGAGAGTTTGTACAAGGCTTCTCCGCCTTCGGTAGTTACCGAGAAGGAGTTATTTCATAGTGGACGAGTGAGTGAGGGTTGAATCCTTGAATTAGTCATCTCTTCTTGAGGTGGATACCAAGTAAATCCCTTGTGTTAGTGTTGTGAGAGTTGCTTGAGTGTTTTCCGCTGCAACAACATCATCAAAGCAAGCAACTAACACACGATGAACTATTCACCCCCCCCCCTCTAGCCACAAATCGATTCTAACAAGTGGTATCAGAGCGAGGTCACTTTTCACTAAAATCATAGCTAGAAAGGGCAACGAGCTAGAGGGAGAAGAAATTAAAGTAAAGTTCAACAAATTTAAAGACTTCATCTAAGGTTCAACTTCAAATGGAATTCCAAGATGGACTTGGATACGACACAAGGGTGCCTCCACCGTTCACAATGACAAGCTTCGATTCTTGGAAATCAAGAATCAAAAATTTCTTCATGATGGAGATAGAGCAATGATTTGCTCTTATGGAAGGCTTTGAAGCTCCAAAGAATTTAAAAGGCAAAATTCTCAAGAAAAGAAAATGGAGCAAGGAGCAAATTCAAAGGTGTAAGGCGAATGACAAGGTAACCAAATTATTGGTTAGTCTATTGCCAAGCACAATCATTTACAAAATTGGAGAATACAAGGATGCAAATGAACTATGGAGCAAATTGGCCAAGCTTCATAAAGAACCCTCCACTGCACCAAATCAAGAAGAATCCAAAGAGGGTGACTCATTGGAGCAAGACCAAGAGGAAGAGGACTCCGAAGTTGAGAGATGCTCAACTTCCGAAGAAGAAGTCCAAGAAGCTTCATCCTCAAAGGAGCACAACCAAAAGAGCAAAGAGGGAGTATACTCTTTGTTTCATGTGCAAGAGGATGAAGATGAAGAGGCCTCTACCTCTAGAATTGAGGGGGAGCATCATTCATTGGCACCGGAGCAAGAAGAGGCTTCCATCTTTGGGTCAAATGAAGAAGAAGAAGATGGTGCCACCTCCACAAATGAAGAAAAATTAAATGGAGGATCATGTGTCACCCCTACAAGTAAAGGTATAACAATTTCAATTATTAATAATAAAAATCATATCATTTACTTTGAGTGTAGGGAAAGAGGACATTACAAAAGCAAGTGCCCTAAGTTGATCAAGAAAAAGGGTCAAGTGACACTAAAGGCTAACGAGAAGCATAAGGAGATGAACCCCGTGATAAAGAAGAGCAAGGAACATATTATGTGTTTCTCGTGCCATCAGAAAGGAAGGGGAAAAAACCGGCCAAAGTCAAAGGAGGAAGCTCAAGTCAAGGGTGAGCTCTCAAGAACAAACCCAAGGTATCATTTATTGAGCCTATTCCTTGAAGCCATGATAAAAAAAACATGCTAGAAATAGTTTAATGCTATTTATCATGAAAATAGGAAGCATGATAGAATTAGAAAAAATTATGTAGCTTATCATGCTAAAACCACTCAATCTAAGGCTAGAAAAATAGATAACGAATTAGGCAATAATTCTAAGGATTTTAGATATAGGCCTATAAATATAAATGCTCATAGGAATCAAGGAAAATCAAAATCTAAGAATTTAAGGTTGGAAAATCAAGTCTTAAAGTCAATGCTTAATAAATTAGAAAAGACCCCAAAGAAAATGAAAAATATTCTTAAGGGTCAAAATGAGTAAAACCTAGGTTTAGATAAACAAGAGTCATTCTATGACCATAGAGGTTTGGGATATAAACCTAAGGCCAAGAAGAATGTGGCTTCATATCATAGGGTTCCATATAGTTATGGAACCAACCCTAGGTCTAGGGGTCAAGTCAAAGATACAAGGGAAGATATCCCTAGAAGTATTTTTGCCAAGACCAATGTGACTTTGACTTCTAAGAAGTCAAAGAAAGTCACCAGGAAGGTCACAAGGGAAGCTATCCCTAGAGTTGACCCAAAAGAAGTGACCAAGGTTCTAAAAAACCTAGAAAGGCCATTAGGAAGGTATCTAGGGAAGTTATCCCTTACAAGTACCTAGAGCATCCAAGGAGCACCAATAGGTTTTGGGTTCCAAGGAGTATATTCTCTACACCCTAGATGGATTTAGAGAGTGTCAACTCTAAATGGGAAGGGTGATTAACTCAACCTTGATAAAGTTGACACTTGGAGGTATTTTCAAGATTTTTGTTAACCTTTGAAAATGAAAAGGATTAATTGCTTACTCTTTGGAAGAGTAAAAGGTGCCAAAATTTGAGGAATTGGACTTAATTGTAATTGGCACAACAAATCAAGCATAAAAGAAATGTCAAGTTGGCTTTTGGTATTTTCTTGACAAAACGAGGGCAAATCTAAGATCAATTTTAGGTTTAGCTAAGGATAAAGGATACTTAGATAGAATATCTAGGTATATTTTAATTATGCTAAATTGTCATGCCTTGTTTGCTCATCATATGCCATGACATCATATTTTGCATTCATATTTACTATAAAAAATAAACAAAAATACCATGTCATGTCATACATACATCATGTAGTAATAGTATATTTTCTTTTGAAAATTATTTCTTTTGATGTATGTCATAACTCATCACATTATTTTAATTTCCTTATAATTAAGGACAATGACATTTACTAACAAGTGACATCCTAGGTAGATGTTCATAATTCCTAAAATGCCTAGATAGATATGCATGATCCCTAGTTTAGGGCAAAACTAAAATCTACATCTCACAAAGACTATAAGTTAACTTGTATATGTTTTAGTGCACATTAGATACAACTGAGATGTTAGGATAATGAACAAAACTCAAGATGTTGATTTAGTGTATCTATTTGAGTTTTGATTTCATCAAAAACACATAGTTATGTGTTATCCAATCATTGAGAAAGCTAATGTACAAGTTATGTGCATTGAGCCCAAAGAACATGATTGGAAATTGGTTTTGAAAATGAATTCAAAATGCTTTTGGAAAACCTTGGTAAAAGCTATTTTTTGATAGTAATCATCATTGAAAAGTTAGATACAAACTAGAAGAAAATATTGAAGTTTTCAAAAGTTTTCAAGTTTGTGTTAATTTTTGAAAATAAGAAGTATTTTCTTAGAAAACTATTTTTTTGTAATAGTATATGCCTTAAATAATGTCTACAAGAAGTTTCATGGTTTTTAGAATTTTGTAAAAGTTTTAGAAAATTTCTAAATTTCGACTGAAATTGGATTTCAGAAATTCAGAAACCCAATCGATCAGCCGATCGATTGAGAAGGCCATTGTCGCGAGCAGAAGCTCGCTAAATCGATCAGCTGATCAATTCAACCCTGGCTAAATTGATCGGGCAATCGATTCACATAGTTTTTCCACGAACAAAAGCTCACGGAATCGATCAGGCGATCGATTGAACAAGTGGCAATCGATTGAATCCCAACCCAATCGATTGAAAAGGCTGATTTTGGCTAGAAAGGCCTGATTTCAGCGCTTTAAGCTATTTTTTGGTCCCTTTAACCACTCCTAGTCCCTTGAAATATATTTATATACATTTAAGGGTGGTTTTAATGATGAAAACAAGGAGAATTGGTTAAGGAACACTAGATTAAAGTTTAGGTTGAGATTTGCAATCAATTATTGATACTTAAACCTCAAAACTTCAAGTTTTAGATTTCCTAAAGATTTAGGGATTCCAAGTCATTGTTGGTGCAATGACAGAAGTTTGCAGTGTAACGACCCAATTTTCCCCATTTCAAGTTCTAAAAGTCTATAAAAATATTTGGAAATGCTTTTAAAATATTCTAGAGATTTTTAGGAATTTTTAGAGTATTTTTACGTAATTTTTGGAGGTCGTTTAGTAGGTTTACAAAAAGAAAGAAGTTTTGACCAAAAAGAGTTGAAGGCGAGGCTCGAACCCATGACCTCGGGTTGGACCCGACCTAACCGGACACAGCCCACCAACTGGGCTGCGCACGCTTTGTTAACTAAGTATGGGGAGAAATAAATTTAAAGCATAGATAGTAATTAATTATAACCCGAGTATAAGAAAGGGAATTAGGTTTTGATTTTCCAAAACCCAAAACAATTTCTCCCGAAATTGTTTCTCCCCTTCTCCCTCGCGACAGCGCCGTCTCTCTCGGCGGAAACCAAGAGGAAGCTAGGTCTTGGGTCTCCGACGCCGGTGAAGCCTTATTCCAGTCATCCTTCACCGTGGGTGGTTATCCCGACGGAGAGGAGCTCGCGGGTACAAGAGGAAGCCAAAATTTTACAAGCCGCCGAGCCCTAAAAGTCTTCCCCTTTCTTCCTTCGTTGGTTGTAAGTCCAAGAATCGTCGGTAAGTACTACTCACCTGCGGTAGGAGTTGCTCCGAGCTTCGATTTGATTTCCTTGCTTCCGGATTTCACAGTGCCGAGTAGAATTTTGTGCTAGGGTTTTTCCTTCCTTGCTCTGTTTGTCAAGCCGAACGGTTATACCTAATTGCATGAGAGTTTTGAGTTTTGTAATGGAGATGCTCCAATTGTAGCAGACCGAACAGCCCTTGTTTGAGGTCTTGTTTCTCCTTGTGTTTGAATCTGCCGTGAGTTCATCTAAGGATACATTCTTTTGGCTTGCTGTTGAATTCTTTGAGTTGTGTTTTATGCTTGAATCTCCTTGCTTTAAGATCATATTGTATAGAGTTAAGGTTGTTTAGGGATTAGTTTTGGACAGCATATTAAAGAAGCCTGAAGTTGTATTCTTTTGCTTTATTTATGGCATGTTTAGAAGGTTTGAAGTAGCATTCTGTTGCCTATTTTATAGCACGTTAAAGAAGCCTGAAGTTGTATTCTTTTGCTTTATTTATAGCATGTTTAGGAAGTTTAAAGTAGCATTCAGTTGTCTATTTCACAGCATGTTTAGGAAATCTAAATAAGCTCTCTTTTGGTTTATTTTACAGCATGTTTAGTAAGTCCAAGTTAGCTTTCTTTTGCTCTATTTTACAGCATGTTTAGAAAGTCCAAGTTAGCTTTCTTTTGCTCTATTTTACAGCATGTTTAGAAAGTCCAAGTTAGCTTTCGTTTGCTCTTATCACAGCATGTTTAGATAGTCCAAATTAGTTCTCTTTTGCTCTATTTTGTAGCATGATTAGTAAGATTAGATTTGCTTCTTTTGCTCTTATCACAGCATGTTTAGAAGGTTCAAATTAGCTTTCTTTTGCTCTTATCACAGCATGTTTAGATAGTCCAAATTAGTTCTCTTTTGCTCTATTTTGTAGCATGATTAGTAAGATTAAATTTACTTCTTTTTGCCTTATTTTATAGCATGTTTAGAAGGCCCAAAGTTACTTTCTTTTGCCCTATTCTATAGCGTGATTAGTAAGTTCAGATGTGCTTTCTTTTCCTTTATTTACAGCATGTTAGAAGTTCAGATTTTGCTTTTCTCTTGCCTTGTTGATAATATGCTTAGAGAGAGTTCAGATTTGCTTTCCTTTATATTATTTTTATATAGAATGCTTGGTTAGTTGTAATCCTATACTTGTTAGATATATCTATAGGATTCTAATAGACTCCAATAAAGAATTATAAGAAGCATGAGTAAAGGAAAAGACTAAAGTCTAGTTAAAAAGAGATAACAAGTAAATTAAAGTAAGAGGCTAGTACCCGACTTCCGAGGTTGTCGTTAAACAAATCCAGGTGACCAATTCCGAGGTCTTGGCCCTGGTAAGACCGAGGTCTTTATCCTCATAGGGCTGGAGGCTCGCTACCCCAGTCACTATTAGAGAGCGCGCAAAACAAAGATGGTACTAAGCCTGGGCCCAAAGAAGAAAAGAAGAACAAGAAGAAGAAAGTGAAAGAGAAATTAAAAGATTAATTTCTAGCATAAGAAAAGAAAAAGAAAAGAAGAAGAAAGTAAAAGAGAAATTAAAAGATTAATTTCTGGTGTAAAGATATAAGAACATGAAACAAGTTTATGCTTAGAATCAATAAAAGTTTAGTTCTTTAATTCTAAGCTTACAGTAGTTGTTTCATTATTTTCCTGTCAGTTAGTGAGCATGTTTAGTATTCAGTTTTATTTCTGTATACCATGAGTACATGCAGCTTTGCTTTAGCATTTCAGTTTCAGTATTATTGCATTGCTTTTATGCACTTCGAGTTTTTGTGAGATAGATTAGTACTTACTAAGCGTTTTCGCTTATAGATCTTTTTCCTTTCCTCCTACTGCAGATAAAGGAAAAGCTAAGATATGAAGGGAGACGACAGGATGGTGGTGGTGATGAAGGTGTGTGATGGCTGCGACTATGGAGAGATCCAGAGAGTGTTATCAAACCTGCAGGACCTATTTGATTAGAGTTTATGCTTTAGTTCTTTTCTTTAACACTATTATGAAGTTTGTGAGATTGTAGTTGAGTTTATTTCCGCATATGCATTTAGTCACTTTAATTATTGTGGAGTGATATAGTTGGTTGTCTTTACTGTTGTTTTTATAACTGCGTGGTTGTGAAAAATGAGTTCCAGCCGCCTGTGGCTGTGTATATATATCTTATGTACTATGGATTTGGTCACCGGTACAGGGGAGACTCTGCCGAAATTTTTCGGTAGGAATTCCTCTGAACCGTGATAAATCTAAGTATTGCTAATAATAGCGTCAGTGACACTAGTAAGTAGAGTAGTAGTTAGGTAACGGTCGCCCTTAGCGAGTAGTAGTAAGAAGGGTGGGTTGTTACATGCAGCATGTCTTTAGGGGGAGTTACTCTTTAAGGGCATGAAAATTAATTTTTCAAACACCATGGTTTTGGTTGATACTCGAAATATCGTACCGGTTCCCCTGTACAAAAAGTTTGTACAAGTCCTGAATCATTCCTAACAACCTATTGTGTTCTTTAGAAATTAAATTTGGAATCGCAAACGAAACTTAACATCATTGATTCCAAATTCAACTTATCTGTTCTTAGTGGTTTAGACTTGGATCGCAAACGATGCTTAACATTATTAATCCAAATCCACCTATGTTACAAATTTAATTAAATATTAATTTCAGAGATTAACTTCCAGGTTAAACATGGCGAGGCACTAGGCCTTCTTGGGTATGGGAGCATCCACCACTTCCTAGACAAATTCTTTCAACGAAATTCAATATTTAATTTCCTTATAGTAACCCTAGGTTTAACCAAAAAGAACAATCGAATCACAAGTTCGAAAAAAACAAAGAAACATAAACTCGAATCACAAATTCAAAACCTAGAAACATTAGCCTCTTGTGTTTGGTATTTCAAGATCTAAATAAAAGGATGAATTAGTTATGATGCGGAAACTAATAACTAGTTATACCTTTTATAGCTTATAGACCTCACGATCTTCTGCCGTATTCCTCTTCTTATCTCGGACGTCGTGTGGGTGATGATCTACCGAGATGAGAATCCACCCTAGCCTCCTTCTTCTCCTTGCAAGTTTCGGCCACCAAGAAACTTCTTGAGATGAAGAACTTTGGCCACCAACCAAGCTCGAAGGGATGCAAAGAAACAAAGCCTCCTTTCTCTACTTCTTCTCCAAGCAAAATCCGGCCACAAAGGACTCCCCAAGAGTTGATGTCGCCGGCCACCAAAGAAGAAGAAAAGGAGATGAAGAAGGATGAGCGCCGACCACCACCAAGGAGGAGAGGAATAATAGAAGTATTGTTATGAGGTGAGGCACCTCTACCCTCTCTTTTATATTCCTTGGTCTTGGCAAATAAGGAAACTTTTAATAAAAACTTCCTTATTTTCTTTGCCAATGAAAGAAAAATTTAATTAATTAAAAAAAATTCCTTTTAAACCTTTCAATGGCTGGCCACATCATGTCTTCCAAATAAGGAAAGTTTTAAACACAAAATTAAAACTTCCTAATTTATTTCCGAAAATTTTTAAAATAAAAATTTCTCTTTAAAAATTCCCTTCATGGTTGGTCATAAAAGGAAACTTTTATAAATTAAAATCTCTCTATTAAAACATGTGGATGATTTACAAAAAGGAAAATTTTCTCTAAAATTAAAATCTTCCTTTTAACTACAAATAAGGAAAGATATCAAATCTTTCTCTTAATCTTTTATAGAAAACTATAAAAGGAAATATTTATAATTTTAAAACTCTCTTTTAAAATCATGAGGATGGTTACAAAAAAGGAAAGTTTTATCAAAAATTAAAATCTTCCTTTTAACTACAAATTAGGAAAGATATCAAAAACCTTTCTCTTAATCTTTTGTAGAAAGCTATAAAAGGAAAATTTTAAATTTTAAACTCTCTTTTAAAACCATGGCTTCCACATAAGAAAGATTTTAAAAAATAAAATACTCTTTTATTTTATTGCGGTCGGCCACCAACTTGGGCTCCAAGTTAGGGTCGGCCACCACTTAGTCCATCCAAGGATTAATCTTGGTCGGCCCTTGCTTGGGCTCTAAACTTGGCTTGGCCGGCCACCTTAGGATGGGTAAGAAGGTGGGTATGGATAGGTATAACACTTTATAATTAAGAGGCTACGACAGGGACCGAGAGGAGGAATTGGTTTTGGTCTCCTGATGAACTTGAGCTTCCCGTGTTCGCCCCGAACACCCAACTCGAGTTCATCAATAATATCTCATTCCACTAAAGAGTTATTATTGAACTACCGCACCAATCCCATATTACTATATGGGCTCCTTATCATAAGTGTGTTAATCTTCTTGTGTTTAAGATATAGAATGTCCATTAATTAAATGAGTTACTGACAACTCACTTAATTAATATCTAGCTCTAAGAGTAGTACCACTCAACTTCATCGTCATATCGGACTAAGTCCACCTACAGGGTTTACATGATAATCCTTATGAGCTCCTCTTGGTGACATCATCAACCTAGATTACTAGGACACAGTTTCATGCTATAATCAACAACACACTATATAAATAATACCATTTCCCAACTTATCGGGCCATTGATTTATCGAACTAAATCGCACCCTTTAATAAATTAAAGAAATGAATATTGAGTATATGTGCTTGTTATTATATCATGATTAAGAGCACACACTTCCATAATAACAAATGTCTTGTTCTTTTATGTAGTCAGTATAAAAAGAACTTACCTTAAATGGTCTTGCTCAATACACTCAGAGTGTACTAGTGTAACTTTATAGTTAAGATAAACTAATACCAAATTACACTACGACTATTCTAATGGTTTGTTCCTATCCATCTTAGTCGTGAGCTACTGTTTATAATTTATAAGGAAACGATAACATGATCTTCTGTGTGTGACACCACACACCATGTTATCTACAATTTAAATTAATTAAACAATTATACTTAGCATATAAATGTAGACATTTGACCAATGTGATTCTTTTTTCTAAATAAATGTTTATACAAAAAGCTAGGCTTTTAGTATACATTCTAACACATGGAAGGTGGTTAACCTTCGTTAGAGTAAATACTCAAGGTTGAGCATTGAAAAATAATGGAGAGTAGATATCTTTATTGTTGAGTTGTGAATGCTCTAGTATGGGCATTATGAAGTGGATCAATGCTCAAGGGTGAACATTGGACACAATAAAGAATATGGGACCTTTATTGTGGTGTTGTGAACAACGTATGAGTAACTCTTCAGGGGGAGGGTTTTTGATGTGTGCCAAAGGGAGAGAATGTAGGGTTTAAGTTAAACCTTCATTACCCAAGGAGGGAGTTTGCCCTCTAGGAAAGGGAGAGAATGAAGGAAACCCTCATTCATGATTTGGTATGAAGAAGAAGTTAAGGTTATGGGATTAGCCTAACTTAAAGGTATTGTCAAATATCAAAAAGGGAGAGATTATTGGTGCAATATCCCCTGGGTCAAGGTTGACCAGGTTGACGAAACTTGAGTTTGCTCAAGTTTAAGTCTCAATGTGGATTTTGATGTTTGATAATATATGAAGATTATAGGAGCAATCATCCGATTAGGGAGATTGTTGATATAATTCTCATCTGGTCTAGGACTGATCAGTTAGATGTGAAGGAGAGTCAAGTAGGTCAAAGGCTTGATTGAATACTTGACTAAGAAAGTCGTAACTAGAGGTTAGGTAGGTGAAAGACCTAGTGACTGAAGCTAGGCAGTTGGGAAATCCTGGTGAGTGAAGCCAGGTGAAAGACCATGTGAGTGAAGGTATGTAGGTGAAAGTCCCGGTGAGTGAAGCCGGGCGGTGGGAAAATCCTAGTGAGTGAAACTAGGCAGATGGAAAGTCCTGGTGAGTGAAGCCAGGTAGATAGAAAGTCTTAGTGAGTGAAGCTAGGCAGATGTAAAGACCCGGTGAGTGAAGCCAAACACATGGAAATCTAGGTGGGTCAAGGTTGACCAACACCTGGTGTTGGGAAGTCCAAGTAGGTCAAAGGTGTGACCGGATACTTGGCATAAGGAAATCTAGATGGGTCAAGGGTGACCGGACATCTGGTGGAAGAAAGTCCAAGTGGGTCATGGAGGATCAAACACTTGGCACGAGACGGTAAGTCCAAGTGGGTTAAGGTTGACCGGACACTTGACACGAAGAGAAAAGTCCAAGTGGGTCAAAGGATTTACCAAACACTTGGTGAAGAAGTCCCAGTAGGTCAAGGTTGACCGGATGCTAGGCACGAGAAGTCCCAACAGGTCACAATTGACCGGATGTTGGGTTTGGGAACCTTGGACTTGAGTTAAGTAAGTCAAAGGAAGGTCAATCGATTAGCCGATGGATTGAATTGTGATTCAATCGATCAGCTGATCAATTAAAGGTGGGTTGTGATTGAAGGCTGGCCCAATCGATCGATTAATCGATTGTGAAGCAAAATTGCCAACACAGAATGCTACCCAATCGAACAGTCGATCGATTGGGCACCGCCAATCGATCGATCGATTATGGGATGGTTTTCTTGTGCGATTGCGAGAAATCCTAAATCGATCGGTTGATCGATTCAGGTAGTTTCCAACAGAGCACAGAGGTATTTTAAATCGATCAGCCAATCAATTCAAGCCTCCCCAATCGATTGGGATGTGACCGTTGCGAAGGAAGCATCAAGTTTAAAGTTGTCTTCCTCGCAGTGACTCGGTATCTCTCTACACTCTGCTCTCTCACGATTCTCACAGGTTCTTGCCAGTTCTTGAAGCTTCTTGGAGTAAAGTGTTGTTGCACTTCCAAGATCAAGAGGCATTCCACACAAGAAGAAGCTAGCTAGGGTTTCATTTGTGTAAAATATTGTAAGATTTTCTTTGTATTTGCTTCTTCGTTTCTTTTTGTTGTATCGAGAGTTTGTACAAGACTTCTCCACCTTCGGTAGTTACCAAGAAGGAGTTATTTCATAGTGAATGAGTGAGTGAGGACCGGATCCTTGGATTAGTCACCTCTTCTTGAGGTGGATACCAAGTAAATCCCTTGTATTAGCGTTGTGAGAGTTGCTTGAGTGTTTTCCACTGCAACAATATCATCAAAGCAAGCAATCGACGCGTGATGAGCTATTCACCCCCCCCCTTCTAGCTACAAATTGACCTTAACAAATGGTTATGTGGGTTTGTTTCGATAAGGGCAGTCGACTGGTACTTCTAGCAGTCAACTGATACCAGCCTGAAACTATTTTCTAGTAGTGGTTTTTATCAAGTCAACTCGTATAGGTGTATGAGATCCTTGGGGATAAATACATGAGTTTAGGGTCAGTTTGAAGGATAAGTTTTTGACAATTGGGATATTGTTGAAGCTCTTTGATATTAGGCAAAGAGGGAGAAGTAAGGTTTAGTTGGAAAAACCTTAAATGTCTTTGCATGAAATTCCTAACTCAATGGGGAGCATAGGTGTAGGGGGAGCCTTGTGATAGGTTCTTAAATAGGAGCTTAGGTCTAGGGGGAGCCTTGGGATAGGTTTCAATGCATGTTTACATTTTTGTTTCGACGATGTAAATCCAAGTGTGTAGCATTGGCAACATAAGTCCATTCGGTAGTGTAAGTCCAAGTATGTAGCCTTGGCAACGTAAGCTCATTCGGCAGTGTAAGTCCAAGTGTGTAGCCTTGGTAACATAAGTCCATTCGGCGGTATAAGTCCAAGTGTGTAGCCTTGGCAACGTAAGTCCATTCGATGGTGTAAGTCCAAGTATGTAGCCTTGGCAACGTAAGTCCATTCGGAGATGTAAGTCCAAGTGTGTAGCCTTGGCATCGTAAGTCCATTTGTTTTAGCATGTGTATTTGCTATTTGTTTTCCCTAACTTAAATGTATTACCAAATGTCAAAAAATAGGAGATTGTTGGAGCAATCCCAATGGTCCGTGGGACTATGTGTTTTGGTGTTTGAGAAAAGGGTTTAAGTTAGGTTCACCCTTGTATTTGATATGTGTATGTGAGTGTGCAGGTTTGCAGGATACATATATGGCTTAGCTTGATGGCTTCGGGTCAGGTGAAGGATGGAGCATCCGAGAGACCGTGGACAAGGCATCAAGGACAAGGGTCGAGGGAAGCGACTTCGAGACATGCGAAGGATGGTATTGGGGACGAGCCGCAGGCTTGGATGCATCTAGGGACGAGAGCCAAATGAAGTAGGCTTGAAGGCAAGAGGTCAAGGCTACAATAAAGAGTCAAGTGAGTCGTAAGGGTGAGGGTTCGAGTGCTAAGAGATTGTACTCGGGTACCAGTTGACTGGTGGTTTCATTAGTCGACTGTTGTAGTAGACCAGGCAGTCGACTTGGAGCGAATAAAATGCTTCTGTTCGCTCAGCTAGTGTGGAGCAATCGACTGATGGAAGTATCAGTCGACAGGTATCAAGTCATTGGGTTGTAACGGTTAAATCTCCACAGAGGACAATTAACTGATGGTTTTGGCAGTCAACTGGTAGGTAGGGTTTTCTAACTCATGGCCTATATAACCAAGGCTTGGAAGCTTGGTTAAAGTTGACAAAATAGAGATGGTTAACCCCTATTAGTAGTCTACCTGTGCCCTAGCGTCTCAAGTGTTCTTGTGAGAGTTGTGGTAAGGTTTCTCCACCCACAAGGAGTTACATGAGCTAGCCGGAGGTCTTTCGATCCAGGGAGTAATCCACCAATGGATAGAGATCGTCCATCTTATGAACAGCCATGGAGTAGGAGCCTTATCTCTAAACCACGTAAATGGACGTGTTAGCAGTTTGCTTATTCTTCCTTTGTCTTGTTCTTTAGTATTTGTATTTGTATTTGTTTTTGTATTATTCCGCTGCGTAATTAACGAATACATAAGAAGTGATCAATTTGGGGGCACCGACTATTCAACCCCCTTTCTAGCCAATCATCCGCGATCCCCAACACCAAGGTCGTGCCTTACTTCACTAGGATAGTGCCTTACTTTATAAAGGCTTCCATGGTTCGACTATGCCCATGAGGCACGACCATGCCCATGAGGCACGACCGTGCCTTCTTCACTTAGGTTTTTATGGCACTATTGTGCCTCATGGGAACAACCGTGTCATGTTAACCAGGGCCCGTGTGGATCTATAAAAGGGTCAAGGAAACCCTTCTTTAGGGGAATCTTTGACTAGGGGACTCCATCCCCTTCATTAGAGAGGGTTTTCCCTTTAAGAGAACCCACAAGGACCACATTCAAGGTAGATTTTGACAATCTATCCACCATCTGAGATAGATTTCACCGATTCGCCCATCATCAGAGCAAGGATTTCAATCATAGACATCAACAACATCTTGCTAAGCTTTCTTTTCTCATTTCTTCCAGATTTGAGTTGTAGATTGCTTTCTTTCATGTCTTTGAGTTATAATTCCTTTGTTGTAGAGTAGATTCTTCAGATTCTAGAATGTAGTGAGTAATTATGATTGATATTGATGTATGAACTATGAATTTACACATTTCCTTATTCTATAAAATGTTTGTGCCTTGTTCTTATTTGATTAAATATGCGTGTGATGAATGATGAATTGTATGTATTGTTTGTGTAGGACCGTTAGAGTCGATAGAGGGGGGGTGAATATTGATTCGAAAAAGACGAGTATAAACGCAGCGGAAAAATAAAGTAGACACAGATATTTTTACTTCGTTCGGAGCCTGTGACGACTCCTACTCGAAGGCCCGTGGTCCTTGACCACTTTCGTTGGGCAATCACTAACAAGTCGAAATATGACTACAGAATAAGTATAGGAAATGCTAATAATAATAAAGTAATACCGACAAAGAAAAATTAAATAAACACCGGAGGAGCACTTTTGTCGGAGCGTTGTTGACGTCGCACTTGAACGTCGAGTAGCAAGACCAGCAGTAGAAGAGTTCTCAGTAAAAATTGATTTCTGAAGCTCCTGCCTGGGGCTTCTTTTATATGTTGTTCCGGGCGCCTGGATTCCTTCCGGGCGCCTGGAGTGTGACGTAACTGCTCAAACCAAGATGCTCCACGTGGCGACGACTTGGCTGGATAAAATTCGCCTTCCGGGCGCCCGGATCCCTTCCGGGTGCCCGGATCCCTTCCGAGCGCCCGGACCTCCAAGCGCCCGGACCACCTTGTTCCAGAAAACTCCCTTTTCCTGCAAAACAAAGTTAGTCCGAGGCAAATGTATATCCTGTAAAACAGATTGTCAGCACAGTTAAGGTTCAACAGATAATTAAAAAGAGTATGACTTAGATTCCGTCTTTCTGAGACCGGAATCTAGTCACGATCTCGACTTAGATATCCGAAATGGATCTAAGTCGGATCGACGCCTAATGTTCCCTTCCCGGGAACGCGTCCTCACAGTCACTCCCTTCCAGTGACTTACCTTGCTTACCTGCCAGATGTCCGGTCAGCCCGTCGACCCGTCTGGACTTCGTACCAGCTATCCGGTTAGCCCGTCGACCTAGCTGGACTTCGTGCCTAAGCGTCCGGTCTGCCCGTCGACCCGCTTGGACTTCGTGCCAGCTATCCGGTCAGCCCGTCGACCTAGCTACCCGTCGACCTGTCTGGACTTTTCCTGCACACTTGATCAAAGTGTCAGACAACAACACAACTAACTTAACCTATTTGTCATTCATCAAAACCTGGGTTAGACCGTTAGTGCTACCCGCACCAACAATCTCCCCCTTTTTGATGGAATGACAACCTGGTTAAGTTAGTGAAAAACATATGCAAGAAAATAACATGCATTTATGTGGTTTTAAAGTTTGTTAGTTTGTATTTTCAAATTGGTTTAGCTAACTTAACCACCTAACCCTCCTCCCCCTTTGGCATTCATCAAAAAAATGAACAAAGGTAAATAATCATAGTAAAGAGTTACTATAACAGGTAATCAAATTTTGAAAGATAGCTAAGTTTGGTTCAAAATTTGAAAGATAAAAGTGCAATTTTTAACACCAAGTTTAAAAAATAGTCAAGTTGACTTGGGGTAGACAAGTTGAGTTTTGAAAAGTTAAAGTTAATCAAGTTTAACTTTTCAAGCGTGTAGAAATTTTCAAGACAGGTTTTTCAAATTTACTTTTTATGTTTAAGTAACATTTAATTTTCAAAAAGGTAAATTTTTCAGCTTCGATTTTTAAAACAAAGCAAAAATTAAACTTTTCAAGAAATAAAATTTTTGCCAAAATTAATTTTTAAGGCTAATTTTGGAAATAGTTAATTTTTCAAATCAGGTTTGAAAATTAGGTGGGATTAAACTTTCACATTTTTCAAATACTTAGTTAAATTTACCTTTTTGTAAATCAATGTTCAAACATAGGTTAGGTTTTAAAAGGCATTTTTCAAACACACAAAATTTGAGTTTATTCTCCCCTTGAACTTGATACTTACTCTAACCAGCTGTATAACCAGTCAGTGTTTGACTTGACTGATGAACTTTAATCTGATTAATATCTGAATTGTATTTAACGTCCAGACTTATGCTGATGCACTGGAATAAGCATCTTAAGTCTAGACAGTTGGCCTATGCATCTCACCCCTTTCTATGTTTGTCAAACACAAGCAAGGTAAACCTAGGGTGTTGGTGAGATGCTCAAAAACTAGTCCTATGGGTACATGCTTTCTAAGGATTCAAAACTAGTCTAAGGCCAAAACTGTTTTTGAAAATCTAAACATGGTAAGTTTTTGAAAACATACAGTTTTAACTTATAAGTTTAAAAAATATTATATATATATATATATATATATATATATATATATATATATATATATATATATATATATATATTTTTAAACTAGTTTTTTTTTTTTTAGAAAAATTCTAGTCTACCGAGATAGAACATAATCAATGTAGGTCTGAAATATCACTAGATAAATCCAAAATATTTTACAAGTAGTGTAGCTACAGAAGTAGGTCATCACTAAAGCTACTGAGATGATGAAGGGGGTGGTCCAGATCCCAAGGATCGAAGAAGTGCCATCAGCTCAGTGTGTCGGGTGTCTCCGGCAGCTCGTAACTCGGCAACCTCTCGCCGTATGTCCCGATGAAAATCAGAGTTCTCCTGCTGGAGACTCGCCATAGCTCTCTCTAGTCCAGTCATACGGTCGGCTAGAGTGCGGGGAGCGTGTCGTGGTGCTCGAGCTGGGGGTGGTGGTGGAGCCGGTGCGGCTTCCTCTGGAAATAGTGCGAGCATGAACTCGTCCACCTGTGCGTCTGGATCGGGCTGGTGCTGTGCCCCCCTTCGCGAAGACATAGTCCCGTCATCTCTATCTATATGGATGCCGGCTAGGGAAAAGTTCCGAGCGGCTATAACATCGAACTCGGTCATATGGGCAACGTCTCCCCTAGTGACATCAATGTGCAACGAGGACATATAGTGGAATGTGACCAAATGGCATATGGACTCATTATCAGATCCAGCTGAATATATGATGGTGGAGAAGATATGTAGCTGATGTCAATATCTAACCTATGAATCGGGCATAAAGTAAGAACGAATGGAATGGGCGCATCACAACGATGTCCCGAGTAGTCGGTGGTAAAATGCAAGGACTACAACCCTATAAAGAGCGTAGTCGGACTCGAAGTTCTCTTGACCTAAACTGTGTCACGGTGGGATCTCTCTCTCCTCAAAAAATACGAATAAATCGTATCGAGAGTAATATGTGAGTAGGGATCTTCGAACGGTAGATCCCTCGGAGGATAGCACAAAAAGGAGCAAGTAGATGGACGCAACTCTAAAAACTCTCGGATAGTCGTAGGGGAAAATACGATATCAGTGCTTGCTGCCCTAGTGGTATAGGTGAAATCGTCTACTTTTACTAGGTTATTGCAAAATTCGGCACACAGACTTATGTTTATTGGACTGGTACATTCAACAAGGTTCGTTAAGTTATAGTGGCCTATAACCTCTAAAGCAGAGGGACATGACCTTAGAAAGAACGATCTATGTATGCAGGTAGTCCTAATGGCCTTATAAATGGTGGACTCAAACTTAATCCTAAGTTCGTCTGTGGGAAACCTAGGGTCTGTACTAGCATTGGAGGGTCCAGCACCAGTATTTGTTCGTTTCCTACTGTATATAAATAAAAGAATATTCTAAGAAAAAAAATTGAGAAGACAAATTCTAATAAGATTTTAGAGAGGGGTAGTATTTTATTTAACGAGGAGCCATCGAAAAATATAGATTTGACGACCTCGGTTGAATCGCAACAGCGTCTTCACCGCAAGAAAATTTTGATTTAGAGTACTTTCGCACTGAGGTTCAAAGTGAACCTTGGCAAAAGTGAGAATTGGTGGGGCAAAGGTTGGGGGCGCCAGCTGCCCCTTATTTATAGGGGATTCCGGGCGCCCGGATCCCTTCCGGGCGCCCGGGGTTGCTAGGGCGGGGCGCCCGGAACCCCTTCCGGGTGCCCCGGAGGGAAATACCAGGGGCACCCGCCCCTGGTTTTTTTTTTTTGAAATTAGGTTTGAAGTTAAGTTTTAAGTTTGAATAAAATTTTGAAATTAAGTTAAAAATTTTGAAATTAATTTTTAAGTTTAAAATTTTGAAATTAATTTAAGTTTAAAATTAAAATTTTGAAATTAATTTTTAAAAAAATTTGAAATTAATTTTTAAGTTTTAAAATTAAAATTAATTTTCAAGTTTAAAATTAAAATTTTGAATTTAATTTTTAAGTTTAAGATTAAAATTTTAAAATTAATTTTTAAGTTTGAAATTAAAATTTTAAAATTAATTTTTAAGTTTAAAATTAATTTAAGTTTAAAATTAAAATTTTGAAATTAATTTTTAAGTTTAAAATAAAATTTTGAAAATAATTTTTAAGTTTAAAATTTTGAAAATAATTTTTAAGCTTTAAAATTAAAATTTTGAAAATAATTTTTTTTTTAAATTTAAAAATTAAAATTTTGAAATTAAGTTTAAAATAAAATTTTGAAAATAATTTTTAAGTTTAAAATTAAAATTTTGAAAATAATTTTTAAAATTAAAATTTTGAAAGTAATTTTTAAGTTAAAATTAAAAATTTTGAAATTAAAATTTAAGTTAAAATTAAAATTTTGAAATTAATTTTAAAAAAATTTTGAAATTAATTTTTAAGTTTTAAAATTAAAAATAATTTTTAAGTTTAAAATTAAAATTTTGAAATTAATTTTTAAGTTAAAATTAAAATTTTGAAATTAATTTAAGTTTAAAATTAAAATTTTGAAATTAATTTTTAAGTTTTAAAATTAAAATTAATTTTTAAGTTTAAAATTAAAATTTTGAATTTAATTTTTAAGTTTAAGATTAAAATTTTAAAATTAATTTTTAAGTTTGAAATTAAAATTTTAAAATTAATTTTTAAGTTTAAAATTAATTTAAGTTTAAAATTAAAATTTTGAAATTAATTTTTAAGTTTAAAATAAAATTTTGAAAATAATTTTTAAGTTTAAAATTTTGAAAATAATTTTTAAGTTTTAAAATTAAAATTTTGAAAATAATTTTTTTTTTTTATTTAAAAATTAAAATTTTGAAATTAAGTTTAAAATAAAATTTTGAAAATAATTTTTAAGTTTAAAATTAAAATTTTGAAAATAATTTTTAAAATTAAAATTTTGAAAGTAATTTTTAAGTTAAATTTAAAAATTTTGAAATTAAAAGTTAAGTTAAAATTAAAATTTTGAAATTAATTTTTAAAAAAATTTGAAATTAATTTTTAAGTTTTAAAATTAAAATTAATTTTTAAGTTTAAAATTAAAATTTTGAAATTAATTTTTAAGTTAAAATTAAAAATTTTGAAATTAATTTAAGTTTAAAATTAAAATTTTAAATTAATTTTTTTTTTTTGAGCCTTATTCATCTCACCCGATATATATTATCAATCAGGGAATCCTATGATTTTGTGAGATGAAATTGGTTTGATTACAGACTTTTGGTTTAACTTGTGTTAGATTCAGATTTAGCTTTGGTTTCCACAAATAGGCATTCTTCGGATAAACTTCTAAGCTTGGTGAGTCACAAGGACATCATTAGAAGTAACCAACCTTTCGAGGTTTTCCGAATAGTCCCATCCACGGAACTTAGTACTAAATCTTGGTCTAACTGGTTAGGATTCGTTTAAGGGTAGCTTCGGTCAGTTCCACTTGGCCAAATGCACCAGATCGAAACCATATCTTTCTAGACATGCGATGCCCAAGTTTCCCTAACGTACTATCATCCAAAAATTTCACCAATACCATGATTCAAGTTAAACTTGGTCTCTAATTCTAATTGCCCTGCCGGGTTTGTTAGTTTTGGGTTACCCTGTCGGGTAAGTTAGTTTTGGAGGTGCCAGCTATTCTGGATTATTGGCCATTAATTTAAGTTTTGATTTTATGCTTGTGTCGATTCTTTTTATAGTTATAGTTAACTTGGTGATAATTTTGTTGTTTTTTAAACTGTTTAGATTTTGAATTTGATTTAGGTTTGTATTTTGGATTTTGGTTTGGTTTATTTAATTTTATATAATGTATTTTTTCTTTAGGTATATAATATTGATTAAGTCCTACTTGCGTGGTCAGACACGCTTTCGGAACCCAAGCTAGATTGGTTGACTTGTATTGGGTTATTAATGATTTGAAGGTTTTATTTGAATTCGACTTATATCCTAGTCCGGTTTTATTATAACATGCTTTTTGATTATTTAGGATTAAGTCTAGATTTTTTGATCTTGTTGTAAATTTTTCTAGCATTTCTTTTAAATTTTTAACATCATTTTTTAACGATAGATTTTCCTCTTCAAGTGTTAGATCTTGAGTTGGATTCGAATTTTTTAATTGTTCCTTGATGTTTTGATTTTCCTCAAGAAGTGATTTGTTTTCATTTTCTAATTTAGTTAATTTACTATTTAAACAGGAAATAATTCTAAAAAATTTTTTGTTTAAATTAAAGTATACCTCATTCGGGCCTTCGAAAATGAGTACGGACTCGTGGCTTGTTTCGGGTTCAGACCCGTCTTCATCTTCCGACTCGTTATCTGTTTCGGCTTCGCGGGCCATCAGTGCGAGGTGGCTCTGATGTTTCTACTCTTCTTCCTCCGATTCGTCCGAGGAGTCGTCCCACGTTGCTTTGAGTGCCTTCTTTTTTGTTGGCTTTGGTTTGTCGAACTTTAGTTTTGGACATTCGTTCTTGTAATGTCCCTTTTTGTTGCAGCCGTAGCAAGTCACGTTCTTTTGTTCTGAGGGAGAGCTGATCTTTTGAAGATCCTTTTTGCTGAAGCTCCTCTTTCTCCTGGTGAACATTTTTCTTACCAAGTTCACCAGGTGTTCTTCGTCTTCAGAATCTTGATCGGAGTCTTCTTCAAGTTCAGGCTTGCTTTTCTTTTCTTTGGAGGAACCTGCAAATAGTGCTATACCTTTCTCGGCTCCAGCATTAATTTGTTCGTGTAATTCTAATTCACAAAACAGCTCGTCTAATTTTAAGTTAAAAAGATTCTTAGAAATTTTGTAGGCATCCACTATTGATGCCCACAAACTATTACGTGGAAAAGCGTTTAAAGCGTACCTTATTAAGTCTCTGTTCTCCATTTGGTGGCCTATTGCATGAAGCCCGTTGAGGATGTCCTTGATCCTCGCGTGTAGTTGATTCGCTGTTTCTCCTTCCTGCATTTTTATATTAAAAATTTTATTTAGAAGCAGGTCTCGTTTTGTTACCTTAGCGTCGCTCGTTCCCTCGTGCAGTTCGATCAACTTGTCCCATAGCTCTTTAGCGTTTTTGTGTGGACCGACTCTGTTCAATTCTTCTCTTGTCAATCCGCACTGTAGAGTGTTGATCGCTTTATTTTCTGTTGATGCTTTTTTCTTGAGATCTGCTGTCCAGTCTTCAGGATCCACTAGAGTTGTCCACTGGAATTTTGTAAGGTTTCGTAATGCTCATCCACTGGTCGCTTTTTGAGGTAGACCTCCATGCTCTTCAGAAGGGAAGTCGTCCCCGTTGAAGAGTGGAGGTCAATCCTTCTTGTTGGGACATTCCGTGCACAGTAAAAACTAAAAATCCCAAGACTTGGTCTTGGATTAGTAGTGGGGGAGAAAAATGAAAAAAAATCTAGATTCGTGTTGCACTAATTTAAATTGATTAGTGAAATATTAAGTTAACGAAACACCAGTTTTAAAATTAATTAAAAAATAATTCACCCCTTGTCTGATTGGTGGTTGCATCAAATCAGAGCGGTACCTGCTCTGATACCACTTGTAGGACCGTTAGAGTCGATAGAGGGGGGGTGAATATCGATTCGAAAAAGACGAGTATAAACGCAGCGGAAAAATAAAGTAGACACAGATATTTTTACTTCGTTCGGAGCCTGTGACGACTCCTACTCGAAGGCCCGTGGTCCTTGACCACTTTTGTTGGGCAATCACTAACAAGTCGAAATATGACTACAGAATAAGTACAGGAAATGCTAGTAATAATAAAGCAATACCGACAAAGAAAAATTAAATAAACACCGGAGGAGCACTTTTGTCGGAGCGTTGTTGACGTCGCACTTGAACGTCGAGCAGCAAGACCAGCAGTAGAAGAGTTCTCAGTAAAAATTGATTTCTAAAGCTCCTGCCTGGGGCTTCTTTTATATGTTGTTCCGGGCGCCTGGATTCCTTCCGGGCGCCTGGAGTGTGACGTAACTGCTCAAACCAAGATGCTCCACGTGGCGACGACTTGGCTGGATAAAATTCGCCTTCCGGGCGCCCGGATCCCTTCCGGGCGCCCGGACCTCCAAGCGCCCGGACCACCTTGTTCCAGAAAACTCCCTTTTCCTGCAAAACAAAGTTAGTCCGAGGCAAATGTGTTGGAGTGTATACTGAGAGCCTAAGCTTTGTAAACATTCATTATGAATAAAGAATCACATTTGGTCTAATTATATACATTTGTTTGTAGTTGTTCATTTAATTTATATTGTAGATAACATAGTATGTGGTGTCACATACAGAAGATGATGTTATCGGTACCTTATAAATTATAAACAGTAGCTCACGACCAGAATGGAAAGGAACAAACCATTAGAAAGTCGTAGTGTAATTAGGTATTAGTTTATCTTGACTATATAATTACACTAGTACACTCAGAGTGTATTGAGTAGGACCATTTGAGGTCGTTCCTTTTATACTGACTTTATAAAGGAACAAAGACCTTAGTTATTATGGAAGTGTGTGCTCTTAATCCTAATATAATAACAAGCACATATGTTTGATATTTATTTCTTTAATTTATCAATGGGTGAGATTTAGTTCGATGAATCAATAAACCCGATAAATTGGGAAATGGTATCACTCATAGTGTGTGTTGTTGATTATAGAAGGAAACTGTGTCCTAGTGATACTAGGTTGATAATGTCCTCAAGAGGAGCTCATAAAGATTGTCATGTTAAACCTCGCAGGTGGACTTAGTCCGACATGATAATAAGGTTGAGTGGTACTACTCTTGGACTTAGATATTAATTAAATGAGTTGTCGGTAACTCACTTAATTAGTGGACATTCGATATCTTAAACACGGAGACTAACACACTCATAATAAGAAGGAGCCAAAATGTAATTTGGGATTGGTGCGGTAGTTCAATGATAGTTCTCTAGTGGAATGAATTATCATTGATAAAATTAAGTTGTGTGTTCGGGGCGAACACGGGATGCTTAATTTTATCGGGAGACCAAAACCAATTCCTCCTCTCGGTCCCTATCGTAGCCTCTTATTTATAGAGTACTATACCCACCTATACCCACCTTCTACACCCACCCAAAGGGGGCCGGCCAAGCTAGCTTGGGAATCAAGCTAGGGCCGGCCTAGGTATGATTTTGGGTGGCCTAGCTTGAACCCAAGCTAGTAGGGCCGGCCAAATAAAATTAAAAAGAAATTTAATTTTAATTTTTATTATTATGTGGAAGATATATTTTAAAGAGAATTAAAATTAAAATATCTCTCTTATAAAAATCTACAAAAGATTAAAGAAAGAGATTAGATCTCTTTCCTTATTTGTAGATTGGAGATGTTTTATTTTCTCTTTAAAAATTATTCACATGTTAATAAAATTAAAATTATAGATATTTCCTTTATTAACCATGAAGAGATTTTAAAGAGAAATTTTATTTTTAAAATTTCCGGAAACAAATTAGGAAGTTTTAATTGTTGATTGAAACTTGTCCTATTTGCCTTCCAATGATGTGGCCATCACAAATTAATTGGGAAATTTTATTTTATTTCTCTCAATTAAATCATGTCAAGGAAATTAAGGAAAATTTATTTCCTAATTTGCCTAGGCCAAGGAATATAAAAGAAGGGTGAGGTGCCTTCACAGACACAACCTCTATTGTTTTCTCTCCCTTTTTCCTTGGTGTTGTGGCCGGCCATTATCTCCTCTCTTCCTCTTGTGGTGGCCGAACCTCTCCTCTCCCTTGGAGTTCTTGTGGTGGCGGATACTACTCGGAGAAGAAGAAGAAGAAGGAGAGAAAGCTAGCATCTCTTGGAGCTTGGTTAGTATTTTGTTTTTCCTCCTTGGTGAAGTTTCCCTTTGTGGCCGAACCTTGCTTGGAGGAGAAGAAGGTGGTTGGTGGTTTCATCTTGGAAGATCGTTGCCCACACAACGTCCGAGGTTAGAAGAGGAATACGGTAGAAGATCAAGAGGTTTTCTACAAGGTATAACTAGTAATTTCTATTTCCGCATCATGCTAGTTATTTATGGAAATAATACCAAATACAAGAGGCTTACGTTCTAGTATTTCAATATGGTTTTCAAGTTGTGTTCTTTTGTTTCTTTCTTTTCCTTGTGATTTGATTGTTCTCTTTGGTTAACCTAAAGTTATTTTAGGAAATTAAATATTAGCTTTCTATTAAAGGTTTTGTCTAGTCGGTGGTGGTTGCTCCCATATCCAAGAAGGCCATGTGCCTCGCCACGTCGAACCTTTTATGGAAATTGATATTTAATGGAATTAATAACTTAAGGAGACTTGGGTCGAACGTGTTAAGTTCCAAGAGATCCAAGTCAAAACCTAAAAGAGCAAATAGATTAAGTTTTGGATCAAGCGTGTTAAGTTGATCCAAAATTTAATTTAAAAGAACACATGGTAGCTAGGAAAAGGTTCAGACCTTTGTACAAAATTTTTGTACAGTGGAACCTATAGGCTTTCGAGTAGCAACCAACAATTGGTATCGAGCTAGGGTTTTGCCTCTGTGTATTTGGTATTTAGTTTAATTATGCACATGTCATACATAATTTAGGAGGATAATAGTAGGATGTGCTAACTTTGTGGATGCAGGGATCCAACTATTATGGCTTTTAGTTAATTATGTGTGTGATTGGACCCTTGGACATGTCAAGGGCAATTTATATGTGTGTGCATGATTGTATTAAAATACAGCAGGGAGCTGTATTTAGTTTTATTAGGATTTTATTTTGATCTAGATACATGTACATTCCTTTTATGGAATATAGGATCAAAATGTAAAATTCTATTTATGTCATGGATCGAATCTTGCAAAGCGTGGAACCTTCTAAGGACGAGGCGCAGCGGAACTGAGCAAGATGGATGCGACGGATAGACCCGATGGCGGTGGCCAAATATGGCGGCAGCTTGGATGACAACACACGGAGGACAATTAAAGATAAAAGCCATAATAGTTGAAAATTAGATTTTCTATTTATTGCTTTTATATTGTCTTTGTGTGCATGTTAGTTTACAAGTTTAGTAGGCTAGCATAGTTAAAATTCCTCATTTATAAATAACTAAGTGGGAGAGGATTTTAAGTAAGTCCCATGGTCTCCATTCTTGGTTTGTAAGTGATGCAAACAAGCTTGCGTTGGCTCGAGTGCCTTCCTCCATAGCGGATGAGCTTGTTTGCGGATCACTAGAACAGACTTCCATTTTGGATGACTATAGGAAGTTAATTAGGCGTGTGATCTTCCCCAGCGGAAGGGGCATAATCTTATTAATGGACTTAGTGTTAAGTAATGGTGTACATAGACACATCTAATAGTATCCTCCCCAGCAGAGTCACTTATTATTTGTGACCAAATAATACCAACTATTAATTTTATTGTCAAAAGTTAGGTTGACAAGATAATAAAATTAATGGGTTAAAACCCTCCTTTACGAATGTTGAATTTGTATCGTCCACACTAACGTGGCATACAAAATTCACGGTGTTTTAAGGTGTTGGTTAATTTAAAATAGTATTGTTTGAGGAATCAATATTATTCTAAATTTAGAGTTACCAAAAGTTATTTGTGATTCTTAGGATGACTTTCAACCCTTGTCCATCATACTTCAACAAAATAGACTTACTGGACCAAATTACATAGATTGGAAAAGAAACACGGATATTGTTCTTCTGCTGAAAGCTATAAATTTGTCTTGTTGAGCATTGCCTGATGCACCCATTGGTGAATCTACCCAAGAGGAGATTGAATATCATAGGAAATGGGTAAGAGCAGAGATGGCGCGGTGTTACATTTTGGCTTCAATGTCAAATGTATTGCAACATCAACATAAAGATTTACCAACAGCTTATGATATTATGAACAATCTCAAGGAACTCTTTGGTCATCGGGATAGGGCTTCTAGACAAGAAGCTATGAGAAAGATAATGACCACCATGCAAGAGGGTACTCTGTAAGGGATCATATCCTAAACATGATGGCTTATCCGAACAATATGAGATCCTTGGAGGAGAAATTGATGGGAAACCCAGATCGATATGATCCTCAAACCCTACCTAGAAGTTTTGAGCAGTTCCGCCTGAACTATAATATGAATAAAGGATTTATTCATTAGGGGAACTACTGACCGAAGGGTTATTTAGTCACAATGCTCAAATTCACTATGTTGAAAATGGTTCTACTTCTAAACCGAAAGGTAAGAAGAAGAAGAAACAAAATGGTTCAGCAAAGAAAGTGAATAAATCTCAGAGTACGGGAATGAAGAAGCCGAAGGGCAAGTGCTTCATCTGCAAGCAGGAGGACATTGGAAGGCGGATGTCCTCGTAAGAACCAAAACAAAGGTATATCTCATACTCTAGTTGTTGAAACATGTTTAGCGGTGTTATCTACCAGCACCTGGGAATCACTGATCATGTCTGCAATTCCTTGCAGGGGTTCCAGGAAACCCACGACTATCTGAAGGGGAGATTACATTCTACATGGGCAATGCTACTAAGGTGGCGGTATTGCAGTGGGAGGCGTCTACTTATCTTTTAGTAGAAATAGAAATTTGGTTTTAAGAAATTGTCTTTATGTACCCGATTTTAGAAAGAATTTAATTTCAGTTTCTAAACTTTGTTTTAGATGGATATTCGGTTTCTTTCGATACGATGTAGTTATTAAAAGAAATAAAGTGATTATCATTGCGGGTGCATTAGTTGGCAATTTGTATATTTTAAATCAAATTCTTCCACAAAACAAAACATGGAAATTTATAATTCATCTTCTAATTCTAATAAAAGAAAAGTCAGAAATGAACCAAGCATATCTTTGGCATCTAAGGCTTGGTCATATTAACTTAAGTAGGATTCAGAGGCTTATAGCCGATGGACTTCTGAGTTCATTAGAGTTGGAAAATTTTCCAACTTGTGAATCCTGCTTAGAAGGTAAAATGACCAAAAGGCCGTTCAAGGCCAAGGGGTATAGAGCCAAAGAAGTGTTAGAATTGGTTCACTCTGATTTGTGTGGTCCTATGTCTGTCCAGGCAAGAGGAGGTTTTGAATATTTTGTCTCTTTCATAGACGATTATTCAAGATATGGATACATTTACCTTATGCGCCGTAAGTCCGAGTGCTTTGATAAGTTCAAAGAATACAAGGCTGATGTGGAGAAGCGACTAGGTAAAAGTATTAAGACACTACGGTCTGATCGTGGTGGCGAATACCTCTTAGGAGAGTTTAGGAATTACTTATCAGAGGCTGAGATTCAATCCCAATTGTCTGCACCTGGAACACCCCAACAGAATGGTGTAGCAGAACGAAGGAATAGGACTCTTATGGAGATGGTTAGATCAATGATGAGTTATTCAGAATTACCAAATTCGTTTTGGGGATATGCTCTGGAAGCAGTTGTATGTTACGAACTTAGTACCTTCTAAATCAGTTTCTTCTACTCCCATAGTGGAATGGGCGAAAACCAGTCTAAGACATATTCGGATATGGGGTAGTCCAGCGTGTACTTTATCTTGATAAGTTAAAATCTAAATGGAAGTTCGCGTGTTTGTAGGATATCCCAAAGGAACGAAAGGTGGTTTATTTATAGTCCTAAAGACCAGAAGGTCATTGTTAGCACCAATGCCCGATTTTAGAAGAGGACTATATAATGGATCACAAGCCGATAGTAAAATTGTTTTAGAAGAACTTAGAGGACATGTCTACTTGAGTACCAGCGATGCAAGATGAAGTACCACAAGAGAGCAACACGTGTCACATGATACACAACACAGACGATGCCTCGTCGTAGTGGGAGGGTTGTAATCAACTGAAGATTCATGTTTTTGGGAGAGTCTTGGACTTGATCCGGGTAAACATGAACTGATCCCGATCGTATATATGACACTCAGATATAGATCCGACATCTTGGCAAAGCAATGATACGAAATAGAGTCCATGTACTCTAATAAGGAGCTTGTAGAACCACCGATGGTGTAAAAGCCGTTGGATGCAAGTGGATCTACAAAGGAAAAGAGGGACGACGGGAAGGTAGAAACCTTCAAAGCTAGGCTTGTTGCGAAGGGTACACTCGGAAAGAGGGAATCGATTATGAAACCTTTTCGGTAGCCATGCTTAAGTCTATCAGGATACTCTTATCCATTCTTGCTCATATGGATTATGAGATTTGGCAAATGGATGTCAAGGCAGCTTTCCTAATGGAAGTCTTGAAGAACATCCATATGAACAACCGGAAGGATTTATTGAAAAGGCAAAGAGCATCTAGTATCAAGCTCAATCGGTCCATTTATGGACTAAAGCAACTTCAAGTCTTGGAACATCCGGTTTAATGAAGTAATCGGTCATATGGATTTATTCAAAGTCGGATGAGTCTTGTGTATATAAAGTGTAACGGAAGCGTGGTGGTATTTCTTGTACTATCGTAGATGATATTTTGTTAGTTGGCAACAATGTCAAGGTATTATCAGGCGTAAGGTATGGTTGTCCAAACAATTTGATATGAAGGACTTAGGAGAATGTGCACACATTCTTGGGATCAGATTATAAGGATCAAGAAAAGAATGTTGTGTCTATCCCAAGCTTATATAGATACAATCCTTGCTCGTTTAGCATGCAAGACTCAAGAAAGGTTTCTTACCTTTTAGACATGGAGTAGCTCTATCTAAAGAGATGTCTCCAAGACATCAAAAGAGATAGAGGACATGAAAGCGATTCCTTATGCTTGGTGTAGGAAGCCTAATGTATGCTATACTATATACGAGACGATATCCGCTTTTGGTAGGCATGGTCAAGATGCTCGAGTAACCTGACAAGGACATTGGAGGTAAAGCATATATTAAATACACGAGAAGGACTAGGATTATATGCTAGTTTACCAAGCAGATGATGGGTTACACGGATTCATATTTCCAATGAGATAGGGATAACAGTAAGTCTACATCGGCTATGTGTTTACTTTAGGAGGTGGAGCCATTTCATGGAGAGTGTTAATGGCTTGGGACTCAACCATGGAAGGAGTGAGTATGTGACCTCTGCGGGCGGCTAAAGAAGCGGTATGGCTCGGAACTTTCTAATGGACTTAGATGTGATTCTGGTTTCCAAGATCATCACAATTTATTGTGATAATAGCGATTGCAAACTCGAAGGAACCACGAGCTCATAAGGCGAGTAAACATATAGGCGCAAGTACCACCTCGAGATATCGTGAGCGAGGAGAAGTTGTCATCGCAAGATTGCATGATCACGGATAACCCGCGATCCTTTCACTAAGGCCCTTCCCAGAAAGCTTTGATCGGCATGTGGAGGAATGGAATCGGATGTATGGTAGAAGATATGGCGACTAGTCATTAGTATAAGTGGGAGATTGTTGGAGTGTATACTGAGAGCCTAAGCTTTGTAAACATTCATTATGAATAAAGAATCACATTTGGTCTAATTATATACATTTGTTTGTAGTTGTTCATTTAATTTATATTGTAGATAACATGGTATGTGGTGTCACATCAGAGGATGAATGATGTTATCGGTACCTTATAAATTATAAACATGAGCTCACCCGAATGGAAAGACAAACCATTAGAAAGTCGTAGTGTAATTAGGTATTAGTTTATCTTGACTATATAATTACACTAGTACACTAAGTGTATTGAGTAGGACCATTTGAGGTCGTTCCTTTTATCTTGACTTTATAAAGAACAAAGACCTTAGTTATTATGGAAGTGTGTGCTCTAATCCTAATATAATAACAAGCATATGTTTGATATTTATTTCTTTAATTTATCAATGGGTGAGATTTAGTTCGATGAATCAATAAACCCGATAAATTGGGAAATGGTATCATAGTGTGTGTTGCTGATTATAGAAGGAAACCGTGTCCTAGTGATACTAGGTTGATAATGTCCTCAAGAGGAGCTCATAAAGATTGTCATGTTAAACCTGCAGGTGGACTTAGTCCGACATGATAATAAGGTTGAGTGGTACTACTCTTGGACTTAGATATTAATTAAATGAGTTGTCGTAACTCACTTAATTAGTGGACATTCGATATCTTAAACAGGAGACTAACACACTCATAATAAGAAGGAGCCCAAAAATGTAATTTGGGATTGGTGCGGTAGTTCAATGATAGTTCTCTAGTGGAATGAATTATCATTGATAAAATTAAGTTGTGTGTTGGAGCACGGGATGCTAATTTTATCGGAGACCAAAACCAATTCCTCCTCTCGGTCCCTATCGTAGCCTCTTATTTATAGAGTACTATACCCACCTATACCCACCCACCCAAAGGGGGGCCGCTAGTGGGAATCAAGCTAGTACGGCCTAGGTATATTTTGGGTGGTGGCCTAACTTGAACCTGCTAGTAGGGCAAATAAAATTAAAAAGAAATTTAATTTTAATTTTATTATTATGTGGAAGATATATTTTAAAGAGAATTAAATTAAAATATCTCTTATAAAAATCTACAAAAGATTAAAGAAAGAGATTAGATCTCTTTCCTTATTTGTAGATTGGAGATGTTTTATTTTCTCTTTAAAATTATTCACATGTTAATAAAATTAAAATTATAGATATTTCCTTTTATTAACCATGAAGAGATTTTAAAGAGAAATTTATTTTAAAATTTCCGGAAACAAATTAGGAAGTTTTAATTGTTGATTGAAACTTGTCCTATTTCAATGATGTGGCTGGCCATCACAAATTAATTGGGGAAATTTATTTTATTTCTCTCAATTAAATCATGTCAAGGAAATTAAGGAAAATTTATTTCCTAATTTGCCTAGGCCAAGGAATATAAAAGAAGGGTGAGGGTGCCTTCACAAGACACAACCTCTATTGTTTTCTCTCCCTTTTCCTTGGTGTTGTGGTACATTACCCTCTCCTCTCTTCCTCTTGTGGTGGCCGAACCTCCCTCTCCCTTGGAGTTCTTGTGGTGGTGGATACTACTCGGAGAAGAAGAAGAAGAAGGAGAGAAAGCTAGCATCTCTTGAGCTTGGTTAGTATTTTGTTTTTCCTCCTTGGTGAAGTTTCTTTGGCCGAACCTTGCTTGGAGGAGAAGAAGGTGGTTGGTGGTTTCTCTCGGAAGATCGTTGCCCACAACGTCCGAGGTTAGAAGAGGAATGTAGAAGATCAAGAGGTTTTTCTACAAGGTATAACTAGTAATTTCTATTTCCGATCATGCTAGTTATTTATGGAAATAATACCAAATACAAGAGGCTTACGCTCTATTATTTCGAATATGGTTTTCAAGTTGTGTTCTTTTGTTTCTTTCTTTTGTGATTTGATTGTTCTCTTTGGTTAACCTAAAGTTATTTTAGGAAATTAAATATTAGCTTTCTATTAAAGGTTTTGTCTAGTCGGTGGTGGTTGCTCCCATATCCAAGAAGGCCATGTGCCTCGCCACGTCAAGACTGGGAACCTTTTATGGAAATTGATATTTAATGGAATTAATAACTTAAGGAGACTTGGGTCGAACGTGTTAAGTTCAAGAGATCCAAGTCAAAACCTAAAGAACAAATAGATTAAGTTTTGGATCAAACGTGTTAAGTTCCGCAGAGATCCAAAATTTAATTTAAAAGAACACATGGTAGCTAGGAAAGGTTCAGACTTGTACAAAATTTTTGTACAAAGGAACCTATAGGCTTTCCGAGTAGCAACCAACAAAGAGCTAGGGTTTTGCCTCTGCGTATTTGGTATTTAGTTTAATTATGCACATGTCATACATAATTTAGGCGGTGATAATAGTAGGATGTGCTAACTTTGGGATGCA